>NC_135233.1:527003620-528216120 GCF_051348905.1 Ranitomeya variabilis
ACATGGAGGAGGGCCTCATAAAAAAAATGTTCCCATTAGAAAGGAGCAGGTCTCCTAGAATTGTAATGCCCATGCACTAAGTGTATGGGCTGACAAACATTTACCCCTGGGGGTATACATGAACATACTGTATACCAATTTTTTTATGGGCATCAGAAAATACCCTTTAAAAAATTACGTGGTTGTTGTATCACGGACCACGATCACCCTGGTGACATGATCGTGGAGGATGAGGATGTGGAGAAGGAGATGACTTCAAAAAGCCAAAATCAGGAATCGAATACCCATGCGTGGGTGTGAGGAAGTGCATGGGAATAGACCTCCCAAAAAAAGACACTGGATTTGAGTCTATATTACGCTGCTATCTTCCGGTGGTGTTGTTAAGTCTGGCCCAATCCAGCCCTTGTTAATTTTTATTAGAGTCAGCCTGTCAGCATTTTCAGTTCACAGGTGGATGCACTTATCAGTTATAATTCTACCAGCAGCACTAAAAACCCGCTCTGACAAAACCCTAGTGGCAAAGCCAGTTCATGCCATATGTCCAGCTTGGATACCCAATAATTATAAAGCAAAGTGGAATCACGGAGGACGTTGGTACGGTCAGCAAGGTACCCCCTCAGCATCTTCTCAAACTTTGCACTCCTTGTGAGACTACAAGCTCACAGACACAAAAAGAGGACTTAAAAATCCTCCAGAAAATTGAAAAAAATCACAGAGAAAAATGCAGAGATGATTACCTGCTGAAGCCTCCAAACAAATGCACCAGCAGGGCGCATCGGACCCGATTAATGATGGCAAAAAACAGGTGCAAAAAATACCGATGAAACAACCACTTTCAATCCTGTGTTGGCTGTTTGGCATTAGTGCACAGAAAGATAAGCGATAATAGTCTGTATGTGGCATTGTTCACACAGGCAATGCAGAGCATCTGGTTTACAGCCTATTACTAACGCACATACTGGCGGGCCGCCCAGTGCTACAAAATGCATGCTGTGTGAATAGAGGCCTACAGTTTACAGAGCCATCTTGGTCCGACTGCGCCCTGTAAGATAAAGTGCAAAAAAACCACATATCAATGTATGTAAGGTATTAGTTTATATTGGGGCCTCAATACGTAAGCCGGCAACCCGCGTCAAGGGTCCTTACATTTTTGCTGGTCCTACGCTAAACACTGAGTAAAAGCTCACAGACACAAAAAGAGGACTTAAAAATCCTCCAGAAAATTGAAAAAATCACAGAGAAAAAAGCAGAGATGATTACCTGCTGAAGCCTCCAAACAAATGCACCAGCAGGGCGCATCGGACCCAATTAATGATGGCAAAAAACAGGTGCAAAAAATACCGATGAAACAACCACTTTCAATCCAGTGTTGGCTGTTTGGCATTAGTGCACAGAAAGATAAGCGATAATAGTCTGTATGTGGCATTGTTCACACAGGCAATGCAGAGCATCTGGTTTACAGCCTATTACTAATGCACATACTGGCGGGCCACCCAGTGCTACAAAATGCATGCTGTGTGAATAGAGGCCTACAGTTACAGAGCCATCTTGGTCCGACTGGGCCCTGCAAGATAAAGTGCAAAAAAAACACATATCAATGTATGTAAGGTATTAATTTACATTGGGGCCTCAATACGTAAGCTGGCAACCCGCGTCAAGGGTCCTTACTAGTGTTGAGTATTCCGATACTGCAAATATCGGGTATCGGCCGATATTTGCTGTATCGGAATTCCGATACCGAGTTCCGATATTTTTGCGATATCGGAAATCGGAATCGGAAGTGTGCGGTGCGTATGGTTCCCAGGGTCTGGAGGAGAGGAGACTCTCCTTCAGGCCCTGGGATCCATATTCATGTAAAAAATAAATAATAAAAATAAAAAATATTGATATACTCACCCCTCCGGCGGCCCCTGTTCTTAGCGGTGCCTCCTTTCCTAAGAATGCAGGGAGTGAAGGACCTTCGATGACGTCGCGGTTTGTGATTGGTCACGTGAGCTGTCACATGAGCGGTCACGTGACCAATCACAATCCGCGACGTCATCGAAGGTCCTTAACTCTGCATTCTTAGAAACGGAAGCACCGCTAAGAGCAGGGGCCGCCGGAGGGGTGAGTATATCAATATTTTTTATTTTTATTATTTATTTTTTACATGAATATGGATCCCAGGGCCTGAAGGAGAGTTTCCTCTCCTTCAGACCCTGGGAACCATTCCGATATTTTGTGTCCCATTGATATGCATTGGTATCGGGTATCGGCGATATCCAATATTTTTGGGATATCGGCCGATCCAATCCGATACCGATACCTTTGCATATCGGAAGGTATCGCTCAACACTAGTCCTTACATTTTGCTGGTCCTACGCTAAACACTGAGTAAAAGCTCACAGACACAAAAAGAGGACTTAAAAATCCTCCAGAAAATTGAAAACAATCACAGAGAAAAAAAGCAGGATTTTTAAGTCCTCTTTTTGTGTCTGTGAGCTTTTACTCAGTGTTTAGCGTAGGACCGGCAAAATGTAAGGACCCTTGATGCGGGTTGCCGGCTTACGTATTGAGGCCCCAATATAAACTAATACCTTACATACATTGATATGTGTTTTTTTTTGCACTTTATTTTGCAGGGCGCAGTCGGACCAAGATGGCTCTGTAAACTGTAGGCCTCTATTCACACAGCATGCATTTTGTAGCACTGGGTGGCCCGCCAGTATGTGCGTTAGTAATAGGCTGTAAACCAGATGCTCTGCATTGCCTGTGTGAACAATGCCACATACAGACTATTATCGCTTATCTTTCTGTGCACTAATGCCAAACAGCCAACACTGGATTGAAAGTGGTTGTTTTATCGGTATTTTTTGCACCTGTTTTTTGCCATCATTAATCGGGTCCGATGCGCCCTGCTGGTGCATTTGTTTGGAGGCTTCAGCAGGTAATCATCTCTGCTTTTTTCTCTGTGATTCTTTTCCTTGTGAGACTACCCTGTGCCTAAAGGCCTGTGTGATGGGAGGGTCTGAGAAAACTCTCCCAGTACTCCCAGTATAGTGTGATAGTGTTTGAGCTGTGTCTCTCTCGCCTGTACTCTTAGGTTGTCCAATGAACTGTGACCTTTGCCACCAGCGTTTTCACATGGGAATTTTTTTAGTAATTCTGCAACAAGGGCCTTCTGGTACTGCCCCATTTTAGTATACCTGTCCGCCTCGGGAATAAGAAATAGAAAGGTCTCCTTGTAGTAAGGGTCTAGAAGTGTCTCCAATCAGTAATGACTGTCACCCAAAATTTTGAGAACTCGAGCGTCACCCAAAAAGGCAGCTTAACATAATCTCAGCAATGCGTGCCAGACTGCTAACAGGCAAGACCTCCATGTTCTCACCAAGAGGACAACTGACCATGCTCTCCTCCTCCTCCACCTCCCTGTCCTCAGGCTAGCCACGCTGAAAAGACAGTATGACAGTTGTGCAGGTAGTACCGCCTATAACGCATGAAATTAGCTCCTTTTCTTCCTCCTCCTCCTCTTCCTCATTGTCACCCAATCTATGTTGGGATGAGATGAGGCTGGGCTGTGTGTAATCACCCTGTATGGTTCCTTGATCCATCTTATCATGCTCCACCTGCAATGCATCCTCTTTGATTGTGAACAGAGAGCATTTCATTACACAGAGAAGCGGGATGGTGACACTAATTATGGTGTCATCGCCGCTCACCATCTTGGTGGAGTCCTCAAAGTTTTGGAGGATGATACATATGTCTGATATCCATGTCCACTCCTGAGGTCTTATGTGGGTAGTCTGAACTGAATACTGACGGGCTTGTTGATGCTGGTAGTCAACAACTGCTCTCTTCTGCTCACAAATCCTTTCCAACATCTGCAGTGTAGAGTTCTAACTCGTAGGGACATCACACACCAGTCGGTGAGCCAGAAGCTGCTGTAGCATGGCAAGTGCGGAAGAAGCTGTAGCTGACTTTCTAAAATAGGCACACAGGCGGCATACTTGATAAGCAGATTCGGCAGCTATGGTTAGGTTTTCAGAAACCGCCGAACCACGAGGTTAAGCACATGGGCCAGGCATGGTACATGTGTGAGCTCAATTCGCCTCAGAGCCACCACCAGGTTCCAGCCATTGTCACACACTACCATGCCTAGCTGTAGGTTCAGTGGTGTGAGCCACAGATCTGCCTGCTCTTTCAGAGCGGTCCACAACTCTTCAGCATTGTGCAGATTGTCACCTAAGTATATTAGCTTCAGCACAGCCTGCCTGCTTGGCTGAGGCAGTGCTGCAGTGCTTCCAGCTTGTGACTGATGTGGTCATTTCGGAGATGGAGGCTTAAGAGGAGGAGGTGCAGGAGCTGTAAACTGTGGGGCAACCCTGATTGACCTAAGACCCGCAATCCTCGGTGTCGGGAGGACGTGTTCCAATGCCCAACTGGGTCCCGGCTTCCATTATGTTTACTGAGTGTGCCATCAGTGAGATGTACCGTCAATGTCCAGAAGCACTTGTCCACGTGTCCATGGTTAGGTGGACTATCCCAGTAACTGCATTGTCGAGGGCATGGCTAATGTTGTGGGACACATGCTTGTGTAAGATGGGGACGGCACACCAGGAGAAATAGTGGCGGCTGGGGACTGAGTACCGAGGGACAGCCTCCGCCATCAGGTTGCAGAAAGCTTCTGTCTCCATGAACCTAAAAGGCAACATTTTGAGCACAAGTGGAGCGCCCACTAGGGCTGTGGGGTACTCGGGCTGGGTCTGACAGTTCTTAAAGAGGTGGTCACAGCAGCAATGACCCAGTCTTTGGCCCTGGGCATCCAATAAAATTAATGAAATGAAGGAGAAATATAGTCTGTAGAGATTTAGTTTGTGACTAGTGTTGAGCGATACCTTCCGATATCAGGAAATATCGGATCGGATTGGATCGGACTGATACCCAAAATAATATTGGATATCGCCAATTACGATACCTGAAACCAATGCAAGTCAATGGGACACAAATATTGGAATGACAATAAACCCTTTCTTTCCTTGTAGGTTAATTCTACATGAAGGAAAACAACTAAGAATAATGTAGAATGTATTGGGGAGGTGGAGAAGACATTAAAGGCATAGAGGTTTAGCCCAATCAAATGAAATAGCAGGAATTAAAACAAATTTTAAGACGTTCGGAGTTACAAAGATATTGACTATGTTAAGCTGTTTTATATTTTGTCAGATATTTATGTTTCACTACTTCCATGCTCTTCACCTTCTTTTTTACTTCTCCCACACTTTCTCCTTCATCATCCTCAGCAGCAGCATCTTTTTCATCAACTTCTTCTTCACCTTATTCATCTTCTTCTTCACCTTCTTCCTATTATTCTTTTTTTTTACATTCTTCATATTCTTCTTATTCAACTATTATTCTTCTTCATATTCTACTTCATCTTCTTCATATCCTTCTTCATCATATTCTTATTTGTGACAGGCATTCCTGTAGTTGTTATCTATAAAAGTTTGAAGATTACACCTTCGGTTCTGCCTGTCACAAAAGATTTACAACAGGATTTGTCCGTGTTCAGTTTGGCCTGCAGCAGCAGGTATTTTCCAGGGGCACCATGAGGAGAAACGGACTCACCCCCATATACTGCTTAGTCTTCTTCTGCTTATAATTTAGATAATATCTTTTGCTCTGATTTTTAGTCTTATGCTTAATGTTCTTCTGCTTTTTGTTCTGCAGCTTCTTGTTCTTCTGCTTCTTGGTCTTCTGTCTCTTGTTCTTCTGTATCTTGGTGGTTGTCTTCTTGTTCTTCGTCCTCTTGGTCATCTTCTTCAAGGACATCTTCTTGGTCTTTTTTGGGGTGGTCTTCAGGGTCGTCGTCTTCAGGGTCGTTGTCTTCGGGTTCGTCGTCTTCTTCGGGATGGTCTTTAGGGTCGTCGTCTTCATGGTCATCGTCAGGGAGATCCAGAGTGATTACCAAAAACCATTTCAAAATGCTTGAACTTGGAAATGTAGCAGAAGGCACAAGAAGGCTGAGGAACTGCCGAGAACCAGCTGACGGTACTGGAACCCGGATGGGTAGCAGAAGGTACAAGAGCCAATGGAACTACCAAGGACCAGCTGATGGTACTGGAACCCAGTTACTAAGTAGGAGGTACCTGTGCCAGAAAGCACTACCAAGGACCAGCAGACGTTGGTGGAACTCAGATACCGAAAAGGAGGCACCTAAGCCAAAGGCACTGCCTGGAACCAGCTGATGTTACTGGAACCCAGGGGGACATATTCAAGATTGACTTCCAAAGAACCAGCTAATGCTACTGGAACTCAGATAGGCAGCAGAAGTTACACATGAAAAAAAAAGTTGCAAGGCCGCGAGCCGGCAGGAGTTACCAAAACCCACAGTCCTACAGGGGGTGCTGTTGTGGATTCTGTTTGCGGGCTCCCTCTGGTGGTTACTGCTGGTACTGGGTGACTTTGGTGGGTTGCGGCCTTTGGTTTCCATCTGTCCATCAGAGGCTGGGTGTTTCCTATTTTACCTGGCCTCTCTGTCATTTCCCTTGCCGGCTATCAATGTGTTCAGATGTGCTCTGTTTGGTTCCTGCCTACCTGCTCCCAGATCTTTCAGGATAAGCTAAGTGCTGATTTTCAGTTGTTTGGTTTTTTGTCCAGCTTGCTTAGTATGTCTCTTTGTTAGCTGGTTGCTCTAGTGGACTGAGGTTCTCCCCATGTGCCATGAGTTGGCACATGGGTTCTTGTAATCTCAGGATGGTTTTTTTAATTAGGGTTTTTTGCTGACCGCTCAGTCCCCTTTTGTGTCATTCTGCTTTCTAGTTTTCAGCGGGCCTCTATTTGCTAAAGCTATATACATCATCTCTATGTATGTGCCTTCCTCTCATTTCACCGTCAATACATGTGGGGGGCAACTATATCTTTGGGGTTAATTCCTCTGGAGGCAAGTGAGGTCTTTGTTTTCTCTGCAGTACTAGTTAGCTCTTAGGCTGGTGCGTGGCGTCTAGAACCAACGTAGGCACGCTCCCTGGCTATCTCTAGTTGCGTTTGTCAGGCGTAGGGCAGCGGTCAGCCCAGGTTCCATCACCCTAGAGCTCGTCCGATATTTATTATACTTTGCTAATCCTGTGCTATCCCTAGCCATTGGGGATTCATGACAGTATAGCCGGCCCACAAAGTGTTAATTGTTTGGGCTGAAGCAGGAGGAAAAGAAGTGTTCAAGGAAAATTTTTTTTTTTTTTTTTCCCTTCAGAGTTTTGCTGCCTAGCCCTTAATTGCTGTCTAGCTGCTTCTTACCTCCTCTTAACCCTTGAATGGCTCTGATCTTAGCTGTTTATCATGGATGTCCAGAGTTTGGCTTCCAGCCTGAGTAATCTCGCGGCAAAGGTTCAAAACATACAGGATTTCGTTGTTCACACTCCCACGTCTGAACCTAGAATTCCTATTCCAGAGTTTTTTTCTGGAGATAGATCTACCTTCCTGAATTTCAGGAACAATTGTAAATTGTTTCTCTCTTTGAAATCTCGCTCCTCTGGAGACCCTGCTCAACAGGTCAAGATTGTTATATCGTTCCTACGGGGCGACCCTCAGAATTGGGCATTTGCATTGGCACCAGGGGATCCTGCATTGCTCAGTGTGGATGCGTTTTTTCTGGCATTGGGATTGCTCTATGAGGAACCTAACCTAGAGATTCAGGCTGAAAAGGCTTTATTGGCCCTCTCTCAGGGGCATGATGAAGCGGAAACATATTGTCAGAAATTTCGGAAATGGTCGGTGCTTACTCAGTGGAATGAGTGCGCCCTGGCTGCAAACTTCAGAAATGGTCTTTCTGAGGCCATTAAGGATATTATGGTGGGGTTCCCTGCGCCTACAGGTCTGAATGAGTCTATGGCTATGGCCATTCAGATTGATCGGCGTTTACGGGAGCGCAAACCCGTGCACCAGTTGGCGGTGTCTTCTGAACAGGCACCTGAGACTATGCAATGTGATAGAATTCAGTCCAGAAGTGAACGGCAAAATTATAGGCGGAAAAATGGTTTGTGTTTTTATTGTGGTGATTCAGCTCATGTTATATCAGCATGCTCTAAACGCACAAAAAGGGTTGATAAATCTTTTGCCATTGATACTCCGCAGTCTAAGTTCATTTTGTCTGTGACTCTGATTTTTTCACTGTCTTCCATTTCCGTCGATGCCTATGTGGATTCAGGCGCTGCCCTGAGTCTTATGGATTGGTCATTTGCTAAACGCTGCGGTTTTAGTCTAGAGCCTCTGGAAGTTCCTATTCCTCTGAAAGGAATTGATTCTACACCATTGGCTATGAATAAACCGCAGTATTGGACACAAGTGACCATGCGCATGACTCCCGTTCATCAGGAGGTGATTCGCTTCCTTGTACTGTATAATTTACATGATGTACTAGTGCTTGGTCTGCCATGGTTACAAACTCATAATCCTGTCCTGGACTGGAAAACAATGTCTGTGCTAAGCTGGGGATGTCACGGGGTTCATGATGATGCACCTCCGATTTCTATAGCTTCATCTACTCCTTCGGAGATCCCTGCGTTTTTGTCGGATTATAGGGATGTTTTTGAGGAGCCTAAGCTCAATTCGCTCCCTCCCCATAGAGAGTGTGACTGTGCTATAGAATTGATCCCTGGCAGTAAGTTCCCTAAGGGTCGTTTATTTAATCTGTCACTGCCAGAGCATACTGCTATGCGGAATTATATTAAGGAGTCCTTGGAAAAGGGACATATTCGTCCATCTTCGTCCCCTCTGGGAGCAGGTTTTTTTTTTCGTGGCAAAAAAAGATGGTTCCCTGAGGCCTTGTATAGATTATCGCCTTCTGAATAAGATTACAGTCAAATACCAGTATCCATTGCCATTATTTACTGATTTGTTTGCTCGCATTAAGGGGGCTAGGTGGTTCACTAAAATAGATCTTCGTGGTGCGTATAATCTGGTGCGGATAAGACAGGGTGATGAGTGGAAAACCGCATTTAATACGCCTGAGGGCCATTTTGAGTATTTGGTAATGCCTTTTGGACTCTCCAATGCTCCGTCAGTCTTTCAGTCCTTTATGCACAATATTTTCCGTGAATAAGTTTATGATTGTGTATTTGGATGATATTTTGGTGTTTTCTGATGACTGGGAGTCTCATGTTCTACAAGTCAGCAAGGTGTTTCAGGTTTTGCGGGCCAATTCTCTGTTTGTGAAGGGCTCAAAGTGTCTCTTCGGAGTCCAGAAGATTTCTTTTTTTGGGGTACATTTTTTCTCCTTCTACTATTGAGATGGATCTCGTTGAGGTTCAGGCTATTTGTGACTGGACACAACCTACATCTGTTAAGAGCCTTCAGAAGTTCTTGGGGTTTGCTAATTTTTATCGTCGGTTCATTGCTAATTTTTCCAGTATTGTTAAACCTTTGACTGATTTGACTAAAAAGGGTGCTGATGTTGCTGATTGGTCTCCTGCGGCCGTGGAGGCCTTTCGGGAACTTAAGCGCCTTTTTTCTTCTGCTCCTGTGTTGTGTCAGCCAGATGTTTCACTTCCTTTCCAGGTGGAGGTTGATGCTTCCGAGATTGGAGCGGGGGCGGTTTTGTCACAGAGAAGTTCTAATGGCTCGGTGATGAAGCCATGTGCTTTCTTCTCTAGAAAATTCTCGCCCGCCGAGCGCAATTATGATGTGGGTAATCGGGAGCTTTTGGCCATGAAGTGGGCATTTGAGGAGTGGCGTCATTGGCTTGAGGGTGCTAAACATCGCGTGGTGGTCTTGACTGATCACAAGAATCTCATTTACCTTGAGTCTGCCAGGCGTTTGAATCCTAGACAGGCTCGTTGGTCGTTATTTTTTTCTCGTTTCAATTTCGTGGTTTCATACCTGCCAGGTTCAAAGAATGTGAAGGCAGATGCTCTTTCCAGGAGTTTTGTGCCTGACTCTCCTGGAGACACTGGGCCTGCTGGTATCCTTAGGGATGGAGTAATATTGTCCGCCGTATCCCCAGACTTGCGACGCGCATTGCAGGAGTTTCAGGTGGATAAACCGGATCGATGTCCACCAGAAAGACTGTTTGTTCCGGATGATTGGACCAGTAGAGTCATCTCCGAGGTCCATTCTTCTGTGTTGGCTGGTCATCCTGGAATATTTGGTACAAGAGACTTGGTGGCCAGGTCTTTTTGGTGGCCTTCCTTGTCTAGGGATGTGCGTACCTTTGTGCAGTCTTGTGAAGTGTGTGCTCGAGCTAAGCCTTGCTGTTCACGGGCTAGTGGGTTGTTGTTATCCTTGCCCATCCCGAAGAGGCCTTGGATGCACATTTCCATGGATTTTATTTCTGATCTCCCGGTTTCACAGAAAATGTCCGTTATCTGGGTTGTGTGTGACCGCTTTTCTAAGATGGTTCATTTGGTGCCCTTGCCTAAGTTGCCTTCCTCCTCTGAGTTGGTCCCTTTATTTTTTCAGAACGTGGTTCGTTTGCATGGGATTCCGGAGAATATCGTTTCTGACAGGGGATCCCAGTTTGTGTCTAGATTTTGGCGGACGTTTTGTGCCAAGATGGGCATTGATTTGTCTTTCTCGTCTGCATTCCATCCTCAGACGAATGGCCAGACGGAGCGAACTAATCAGACCTTGGAAACTTATTTGAGGTGTTTTGTTTCTGCTGATCAGGATGACTGGGTTGCTTTTTTGCCACTGGCCGAATTTGCTCTTAATAATCAGGCTAGTTCGGCCACGTTGGTCTCTCCTTTTTTTTGTAATTCGGGGTTTCATCCTCGTTTTTCCTCTGGTCAGGTGGAGTCTTCGGATTGTCCTGGAGTGGACGTGGTGGTGGACAGGCTACATCACATTTGGAATCAGGTGGTGGACACTTTGAAGTTATCTCAGGAGAAGACTCAGCAGTTTGCTAATCGCCGTCGCCGCGTGGGTCCCCGACTTCTTGTTGGGGACTTGGTGTGGTTGTCTTCTCGTTTTGTCCCTATGAAGGTCTCTTCTCCTAAGTTCAAGCCTCGGTTCATCGGTCCTTATAGGATCTCGGAGATTCTTAACCCTGTATCTTTCCGTTTGGATCTCCCAGCATCATTCGCTATTCATAATGTGTTCCATCGGTCGTTGTTGCGGAGGTATGAGGTGCCTGTTGTTCCTTCGGTCGAGCCTCCTGCTCCGGTGCTGGTGGAGGGAGAATTGGAGTATGTTGTTGAAAAGATCTTGGATTCTCGTGTTTCCAGACGCAAACTCCAGTATTTGGTTAAGTGGAAGGGTTATGGTCAGGAGGACAATTCCTGGGTGGTCGCCTCCGATGTTCATGCGACTGATTTGGTCCGCGCCTTCCATAGAGCTCACCCTGATCGCCCTGGGGGTTCTCGTGAGGGTTCGGTGACCCCTCCTCAAGGGGGGGGTACTGTTGTGGATTCTGTTTGCGGGCTCCCTCTGGTGGTTACTGCTGGTACTGGGTGACTTTGGTGGGTTGCGGCCTTTGGTTTCCATCTGTCCATCAGAGGCTGGGTGTTTCCTATTTTACCTGGCCTCTCTGTCATTTCCCTTGCCGGCTATCAATGTGTTCAGATGTGCTCTGTTTGGTTCCTGCCTACCTGCTCCCAGATCTTTCAGGATAAGCTAAGTGCTGATTTTCAGTTGTTTGGTTTTTTGTCCAGCTTGCTTAGTATGTCTCTTTGTTAGCTGGTTGCTCTAGTGGACTGAGGTTCTCCCCATGTGCCATGAGTTGGCACATGGGTTCTTGTAATCTCAGGATGGTTTTTTTGATTAGGGTTTTTTGCTGACCGCTCAGTCCCCTTTTGTGTCATTCTGCTTTCTAGTTTTCAGCGGGCCTCTATTTGCTAAAGCTATATACATCATCTCTATGTATGTGCCTTCCTCTCATTTCACCGTCAATACATGTGGGGGGCAACTATATCTTTGGGGTTAATTCCTCTGGAGGCAAGTGAGGTCTTTGTTTTCTCTGCAGTACTAGTTAGCTCTTAGGCTGGTGCGTGGCGTCTAGAACCAACGTAGGCACGCTCCCTGGCTATCTCTAGTTGCGTTTGTCAGGCGTAGGGCAGCGGTCAGCCCAGGTTCCATCACCCTAGAGCTCGTCCGATATTTATTATACTTTGCTAATCCTGTGCTATCCCTAGCCATTGGGGATTCATGACAGGGTGCTTATCCTATTGGCACTAAGGAACCAGCCTTCATTGCCAGATCCCACAGCCCTCATAGGAAGCACCTACACTGCAGGCACCATAGAGTCGGCTAACCTGACCGCAACATGACAGGACAACGTATTGGAGGCAAAGTGATGTTGACACTACCTGGAAACAGCTGGCATGCTGGAACCAGGCTTGGCAGGAGGGAGTAACCGTGCCAAAGACACTGCTGGGAAACAGCTGGCGGTGCTGGAACCCAGGGTAAATACTAAAAACAGAGTGGAGCCAGAGGCCTAATTGGAGCTAGTTTCAAATCATTAGTAGTGTGAATGTGGACAGAGCAGGAGTAATTGCCGGACACACAGCAGGGGATCAGCTGACGTTACTGAACCCCAATAAGACAGGAGCAAGTGTTGACTGTGCAGACGGCACTTCTAAGCAGCAACTGGCGGTGTTGGAGCCCAGGGATTAAAGTTCAGGTGGTAGAAACATGAACACAACAGGAGAACTGGATACTGTTGCCAAACAATTATTTATTCTGGAAGAGGACTGGCAAATTCCTGCGAGATCCAGGCCTTGTTCATTTTCAGAAAAGTAAGCCGGTCAACGTTATCGGAGGATAGTCGCATGTGACGGTCTGTTAGTACACCACCTGCGGCACTATAGACGCGTTCCGATAATACACTATCACCAGGGTAAGCCAGCACCTCCAATGCATACTGGCTAAGCTCTGTATCCAGCCATGTATCCAGCTTAGAGACCCAAAACTTGAAGGGGGAAGAGCCATCTGGGAGTACACTGAGAGGGCAAGACATGTAGTCTGTCCCCATCTGACGGAAACGTTGCCTCCTGCTGACTGGAGCTGTCTGTGATGATGTAGACAATTGTGGCAGGGACACAAAACTTTGCCACATTTGGGCCATACTAGTCTTGCCTTGTGCTGAGGCACTGCTTCTGCTCCCTCTTTGTGCAGAGCTTCCTCCACTTCCTCGACGCACTGAGCTGCTTTGTAAAGCACTAGCAGCACTGCTCTCGGTTGTACTGGATAAGATGATGGAATGCACCAGTGTGTCTTGGTACTCCCGCATTTTACGCTCCCGGGTCAACGGTGTTATGAGGCTTTGTAAGTTGTCCTGGTAGTGAGGATCTAGGATGGTGTACACCCAATAATCAGCTGTGTTGAGAATGTGGGCGATGCAGCGGTCGTTTCTTGGGCACTGCAGCATGAAATCAACCATGTTCTGCAGACTGTCAACAGGCCAAGAAATGCTGTCCCCTGCTTGAGGCGTCATCTCTGCCTGCTCTGCATCACCCCACCCTCGCTCTACATACTGACTACTAAAGCATTGTGTACCTCCCTCCTCTGGACAGATGTCTTCCTCCTCTATTGACTCCTCCTCATCCTCCTCACAAAGTGTCCCCTGCCTAGGCCTTTGTGAGGAACCTCGTTGCGCAGACTGTCCAGAAGCAGATGTCATTTGTGACTCCTCATCCTCCACCTCTTCTGACACCTCCTCCCTTAGTGCTTGCAGTGTTTTTTCAAGCAGGCAGATAAGGGGGATAGTCATGCTGACTAGTGCATCATCTGCACCCGCCATCTGCATGGAATCATCGAAGGCAAGCAAAACGTGGCACATGTCCTTCATAGAGGCCTACTCAGTGGCGGTGAAGTGTGAACGCCGCGCAGTGTGACTTGTTTGCACCTGATGCAGCTGGTACTCCATTACTGCTGCCTGCTGCTCACACAACCTCTCCAACATATGTAACGTTGAATTCTACCTGGTGGGTAGGTCACATATGATGCGATGTTCCGGAAGGCAAAATCGGCGCTGCAGAGCTGCAATGCGTGATCTTGCCATGCTGGAACGCCGCAAGTGAGCGCACTCTGTGCGGACCTTGTGCAGCAGTGCATCAAGATCCGGATAGTTCCTCAAAAAACCACGTTGAGCACATGTGCCAGACATGGGATGTGAGTGATGTTGCCTAGGCCCAGAGCTGCCACCAGATTTTGGCCATTGTCACACACTACCATGCCTGGCTGGAGATTCGCTGGCACAAACCACACGTCGCTTTGCTGCTTGATGACATTCCAGAGCTCCTGCGCTGTGTGGCTTCGATTCCCCAAAGAAATTAATTTCAATACGGCCTGTTGACGTTTGGCCATGGCTGTGCTCATATCAGTCGTATCAGGTAAGCGTTCACAGGTCCATGTGGAGGTAGACCGTCACGGCTCCTGCAGCGCTGATTCAGAGGAACTGGAGTATGAGGAGGAGTCAATGTGTACAGACTGGAATCCTGCAATCCTTGGAGTTGGCAGAACACTTACAGCTCCACTCTCAAGATCTGTACCCGGCTCCACAACATTTACCCAATGGGCAGTGAGGGAAAGGTATCGTCCCTGTCCATGCTTACTGGTCCACGCATCGGTGGTCAGGTGGACCTTGCTACTGACGGCATTTAGTAGCGCATGTTTAATTTTTCCCTCCACATGCTTTTGCAGGGCAGGGACGGCTTGCCTGCTGAAATAAAAACGGCTGGGCACGTTGTATTGTGGGACTGCCAATGCCATGAAGTTACGGAAGGTGTCAGTCTCCACCAGCCTGAATGATAGCATTTCAAGGGACAGTAGTTTTGCAATGCCAGCATTCAGAGCCTGTGCTCGGGGGTGGTTTGCCGAGTATGGGAGCCTTTTCTCCCATGCACGTTCCACCGATGGCTGTAGACTGGCCTGGGAGTGTGAAGATGACAGGGAAGTGGTGCTGTGGGTGGAATGACACTGTGTCTCTGTACAACAGTGCCAGAGGTTTTTCCATGGTGATCCTGTGAGGAAGCCGAACCAGCTGTGTATGAGCTGGAGGAAGAGGCTACACACGAGCTGACAAGGTGGTAGGTGGCGCTGTAGGTTGGCCTAGGTCTTCAGTGTGTCTTTGTAACTCCACCACGTGCTTGGTCCGCACATGTTCCCACATATTTGTGGTATTGAGGTTGTTGACTCTTTTCCCTCTTTTCACTTTCTGATTACACAGCTTGCATTTGACAAAGCAAATGTCATCTGCAACTTTGTCAAAAAAGGACCAGGCACTGCAAGGCTTGGCAGCGCCCGTTTTGGGTTTTGGAAGATGCAAGCTCCCAATGAGTGCCGAAGTGGAGGCTACAGGCAACCAAGTCTGCCCCCTCCCTCTCCCTCCTTTTTGGGCTGTTTGGGAAATCTCTTCCTCAGAGCTGCTCCCACCACCTTCCTGTACCTCACACCATGATGGGTCAAGGACCTCATCATCTACACTACCCTTTTCAAGCAACTGCTTCTCCTGGGTAGTCTCGACAGCACAGTACACACCAGAAAGTGGCACCTGAGTCTCATCATCAGATGCGTACTGAGGTGTGCAGACCATAGGCACTGGCCCACCCGCCTCTTCAGATTCAGAGAGAAAAAGCGGTTGCGCATCACTGCATACTACTGCAGCGCCCCAGGGTACTGGTCGTTGCAGTAATATCATTCTCCTCTACGGGGGAGTGATGTTACATTTGGAGGCAATAAAGGAGATCTCTTTACCAGGTAACACAAACATACAACACATTTCATACTCCAGTCCACCAGGGGGAACTATGCACCTATTTACTAGGGCACTCTTCATGATTAGGTAAAACTGGTGGTCTGGATAGGAAGTTAGGCAGTTGCTGGCTGAGCTTCGGCTCGGGTAGTTGGTCCCTGACAGGGGTGGGATCCTGTCAGAGGCCTAGACAGAAGGACACGGAGCTGCACCTGCCCCACGTGCGGCAGTTCCTAAGAAAGGACACGAACAGAGAACTGTATTGTAGAGGGTGAGAAAGAAGTCATAGCAAAAGGAGTGGAAGCCAGAAGGAGTTCTGCCCTGCACAGGCTGCCTCCTTCTGAGGCGCAGGATCTGGTAGCCAGAACACCAAGGGAGCAACAGTCCTTTATGCCTTGCTCCAGAGCAGGCAGGACAGCTAATTGCAAGTTACTGATCCGCCCCATACCCAGAAGGCAAGGTGGCACCCATGAGAGGCCGGGGCATGCTAGAGTCCCTGTAAAAAGCCTCAGGTCACCAGTCATACGGGTTGTCCTATCCATCTGGGGGACACAGAGAGACATAACATCTAGAACATCTACAACAGTTGTAAGGACCTTATGAGAGGCTCAGCAACAAGGTACTACAACACCCAGGTGCTAGAGGAAGGTTACTGATTTCCACCTGGAGAAGGGGCTCTGGATTTGCCTCCAAACCGGCCGGACTCTGCCTGCCCTGTGATCTGTGCTCTGAACTGTGGATGCCGAAGCCTTCAGAAAAAGGTAAAGAGACTGCAACCTTGTGTCCTCGTTCTTCACTGCGCCTTACACCATTCACCATCCACCATCTACAAACTGGGAAGCCCTGGGGACATACTTCACCTGTGGGAAGGTATACCATCTAGCTGCCTTAACATCACCCCAGCAGACCCCTTAAAGCAGCGTCGGTCATCCTGACCGAATACCACAGGTGGCATCATGTACATTTCCCCTTTAAAGACCTTTCCCTTTTACATGGACCTCCCGAGGGCCACGGACCGGGTCAGCCACCGTGACATCCCCCCGAGAACCGAAGGACCTGGTAATGAGTTCCCCTAGCTTTTGGGGGCGCTCCACTACCTCTTCTTCAAATTCTAGAATGCTGCTTGGCTGGCCCCCTCTTTCCAAGCCAAGAAATTCAGAGAATAGTATTAGGGTTGAACAATCAATAAAATGTTCAATTCTCTAGTTGCCTACTCCTGGCCTAATGGATATTGATCATGTGCACTAAAGAAATACACCAGACACAGTCAGCTGTAACTCTCCTTGATCAATGTGTGGCTCAGCTCCAAGAAGGGAAGTTTATTAGTCAAACACAATGTTATATATCTCCTGTAAGGGGGCTCAGTTAGCTCTAAAATGGGAGTGATCGGATATATTCCATTGGTTAGTGGGTTGGGCATGAGCAAGTCCATGGACGGATCCATGAGGTCATCAGGGTGGGTTGGTCCGTGAGGTCATCAGGGTGGGCGTCACTGTGGGTGGATCCATGAGGTCATCAGGGTGGGCGTCATCTTGGATGCCAGAGCACACGGTCTGCTGATACAGGAAATGGCGGCCATCTTTAGTGTCTTCATTGTTCATCTTGGATACCAGAGCACATGGCTCTGGTGCAGGAGATGGCGGCCATCTTTAGTGTCTCACTTTGATCTGAGGAAAACTTATGTAAGGTTAAACAATACATGTTATGGGTTGCTTCTCTCAATTACCTTATGTCTTGTGGTTAATTAAGTATTTGATCTTATGGCTCTCCTCAACAGTCCCCCCTAAATACTTTATTAACCACCTTTTTTTTTATCTTGATCCCATCGTGGTTCCCTAACCCACCGATGTTAAGTGTTATTATGACATCAGAAGCTTCATGACAATATGGATGCTATAGACACCAGAGAATGTGTGACTAATTATGGGTATACCGAGGAGGTATATCGGAGCGCGTTACCCATGTCCTCGGCACTTCCTTACGTGCTGGATCTATTACTCTCCAATCTCCCATCTCCATGGTTACATAAAATACACATGTGCGACTAACCCTGATGTACACATCCTAGATCTGACCGTCTTGCCCGGGAGGGGGAATTGGAGTTTTCACCAGTTTGAGACAAGTTTTCCCTTGTGGAAAACATCCCTTTGTAGCTGGACTTTGACAAGCAGGTCAGATCCTACTCTGTCCCTAACTGTCTAACAAGTTTATAATGTCAGAGATGGATCCAGGAGGCGCTCAGCAACCCTGATTGAAGTATGAGTAGTCAGGAGTAGTGTTGAGCGATACCTTCCGATATCGGAAAGTATCGGCCGATACCGTCAAAATATCGGATCTAATCCGATACCGATACCCGATCCCAATGCAAGTCAATGGGACGAAAATATCGGAATTAAAATAAACCCTTTATAAACTTGTAGGTTCATTCTACATGAAGGAAAACAACTAAGAATAATGTAGGATGTATTAGGGGACGTGGCGGAGACATTAAAGGCACAGAGGTTTAGCCCAATGTAATAGAATAGCAGGATTTTGTTTTGTTTTTTATGACGTTCGGCGTTAGAAAGATTTTGACTATGTTAATTTTTTTTTTATTTTGTCAGATATTGATGTTTCACTACTTCCACGCCCTTCACCTTCTTTTTTACTTCTCCCACACTTTCTTCTTCATTATCCTCATCATCAGCTTCTTTGACATCAACTTCTTCACCTTATTCATCTTCTTCTTCATCTTCTACCTATTATTTTTTTGGTTACATTGTTCATATTCTTTTTATTTTACTATTATCTTCATCATATTCTACTTCTTCATCATATTCTTATTTGTGACAGGCATTCCCGTAGTTGTTATCTATAAAAGTTTGAAGATTACACCTTCCGTTCTGCCTGTCACAAAACAGTTACATTTGTCCGCGTTCAGTTTGGCCTGCAGCATCAGGCTTTATCCAGGGGCACCACGAGGAGGAACGGACTCACCCCCATACACTGCTTAGTCTTCTTCTGCTTATAATTTAGATAATATTTTTTGCTCTGATATTTAGTGTTATGCTTAATGTTCTTCTGCTCTTTGTTCTGCAGCCTCTTGTTCTTCTGCTTCTCGGTCTTCCAGGTCGTCGTCGTCTCCAGGGTCGTCGTCTCCGGGGTCGTCGTCATCGGGGTGGTCTTCAGGGTCGTCGTCTCCGGGGTCGTCGTCATCGGGGTGGTCTTCAGGGTCATCGTCTCCAGGGTCGTCGTCATCACGGTGGTTGTCGTCTCTGGTGTCGTCGTCATCTTAGGGGTGGTCTTCCGGGTCATCGTGTTTAGTCTCTTGAACTTGGAAATGTAGCAGAAGGTACAAGAAGGCTGAGAAAATGCCGAGAACCAGCTGATGGAACTGGAACTCGGATGGCTACCCGAAGGTCCAAGAGCCAATGGAACTACCGAGGACCAGCTGACGTTACTGGAACCCGGTTACTAAGCAGGAGGTACCCGTGCCTGAAAGCACTACCAATGACCACCTGACGTTGGTGGAACTCGGATACCCAGAGGGAGGCACCTAAGCCAAAGGCTCTGCCCGGAACCAGCTGACGGTACTGGAACCAGGATGGGGAGCAGAAGGTACAAGAGCAAGTGTCTGCGTGGCTTTTGCAGGACACGATGCCGGCTGCACAGCAGGGGAACAGCTGGCGGTGCTGAACCCCACTGACACATTGGCTGGTGTTTTTCTCTGTGCAGCTAGCAGTACCGGGCCCCAACTGGCGGTGTTAGAGCCCGGGGTCAGCAGGAGGAGGAGATGGAGCAGAGTGTAGGCCGAAGCCTGCACTGGCGGCAGCTTTGGGTCTGTTGTGCCTGCGTGGCAGTTGCAGGACACGTTGCCGGCTGCACAGCAGGGGAACAGCTGGCGGTGCTGAACCCCACTGACACATTGGCTGGTGTTTTTCTCTGTGCAGCTAGCAGTACCGGGCCCCAACTGGCGGTGTTGGAGCCCGGGCTCTGCAGGGGGAGCAGAGTGTAGGCCGAAGCCTAATTGAACCAATTTCAAAGGTAACCTTTAACCCCCCCCTCAGGGGTTACAAAGTAGAAGAGCCACAGCTTATGCAGCAGTAGTGCTGCACAAGTCAAAGGTTGCTCTTTTAATGTTTCTCCTTGCACACGCTGAATGAAACACGTATAACATTTAGCCCTTTATACAGTCAAACTGTGTTGGAGGCGCGAGTTCCCTTTGTAATGAGACGCAGCACAGATGTCAAGAATTCCAACCTTGGTGCTGGGTGCAGCCTCCTGAGCGTTGTTATTTGCTGTACAGGAGTCTGCGCTGTCGTGTTATCCCCTGGCCTAGCGCTGTTAGCGCTGCCCATCTTCTGACATCATTTAATGTCGGCCGGTGCGGTTCGCGATGACCATGAATCCCAGCCCCGCAGTGTCTTAACATTGTTAAAACACTGCGGGGCTGGGATTCCTGGCCTGGCGCAGCACATATGTTCGCCTCTCACACTCGGGTCCTTACACCCGCTCCAGACTGTGCGGCGTCAGCTGATCCCTTATCGCATGCCACGGCCATGAAGCCGCACAGTCTGAAGAAGGCGGAAGGAGATGAGGGACAGGCGAACTGATGCACTGATCATGCCCATCAATCACACCCTCGCAGTCCCAATAAATAAGACACCGAGGGGCGTTGTGTGGGTCAGGGCGGCCGCAGAGGCGCAGGCAGCCAAACAATGATGCCAGAAGACGGGCAGCGCTACCAAGGGGGTTGCAGCGTGTCATTACAAAGGAAAGTCACACCACCGGGACGGTTAAATGGTCACACAGAGGACACATTTTAGACGTGTTTTCAGTTCCACATGTGCGAGGAGAATACGTTTATGAGCCACCTTGCACACATGCAGCATTACCGCTGTACAAGGTGGCTGTAAAACGTACAAACGCCTGGGGGAGGGGGGACAGGTTCCCTTCAATTTCAGTTCTGGTGTCTGCGTGGCTTTTGCAGGACACGATGCCGGCTGCACAGCAGGGGAACAGCTGGCGGTGCTGAACCCCACTGACACATTGGCTGGTGTTTTTCTCTGTGCAGCTAGCAGTACCGGGCCCCAACTGGCGGTGTTAGAGCCCGGGGTCAGCAGGAGGAGGAGATGGAGCAGAGTGTAGGCCGAAGCCTGCACTGGCGGCAGCTTTGGGTCTGTTGTGCCTGCGTGGCAGTTGCAGGACACGTTGCCGGCTGCACAGCAGGGGAACAGCTTTCGGTGCTGAACCCCACTGACACATTGGCTGGTGTTTTTCTCTGTGCAGCTAGCAGTACCGGGCCCCAACTGGCGGTGTTGGAGCCCGGGCTCTGCAGGGGGAGCAGAGTGTAGGCCGAAGCCTAATTGAACCAATTTCAAAGGTAACCTTTAACCCCCCCTCAGGGGTTACAAAGTAGAAGAGCCACAGCTTATGCAGCAGTAGTGCTGCACAAGTCAAAGGTTTCTCTTTTAATGTTTCTCCTTGCACACGCTGAATGAAACACGTATAACATTTAGCCCTTTATACAGTCAAACTGTGTTGGAGGCGCGAGTTCCCTTTGTAATGAGACGCAGCACAGATGTCAAGAATTCCAACCTTGGTGCTGGGTGCAGCCTCCTGAGCGTTGTTATTTGCTGTACAGGAGTCTGCGCTGTCGTGTTATCCCCTGGCCTAGCGCTGTTAGCGCTGCCCATCTTCTGACATCATTTAATGTCGGCCGGTGCGGTTCGCGATGACCATGAATCCCAGCCCCGCAGTGTCTTAACATTGTTAAAACACTGCGGGGCTGGGATTCCTGGCCTGGCGCAGCACATATGTTCGCCTCTCACACTCGGGTCCTTACACCCGCTTCAGACTGTGCGGAGTCAGCTGATCCCTTATCGCATGCCACGGCCATGAAGCCGCACAGTCTGAAGAAGGCGGAAGGAGATGAGGGACAGGCGAACTGATGCACTGATCATGCCCATCAATCACACCCTCGCAGTCCCAATAAATAAGACACCGAGGGGCGTTGTGTGGGTCAGGGCAGCCGCAGAGGCGCAGGCAGCCAAACAATGATGCCAGAAGACGGGCAGCGCTACCAAGGGGGTTGCAGCGTGTCATTACAAAGGAAAGTCACACCACCGGGACGGTTAAATGGTCACACAGAGGACACATTTTAGACGTGTTTTCAGTTCCACATGTGCGAGGAGAATACGTTTATGAGCCACCTTGCACACATGCAGCATTACCGCTGTACAAGGTGGCTGTAAAACGTACAAACGCCTGGGGGAGGGGGGACAGGTTCCCTTCAATTTCAGTTCTGGTGTCTGCGTGGCTTTTGCAGGACACGTTGCCGGCTGCACAGCAGGGGAACAGCTGGCGGTGCTGAACCCCACTGACACATTGGCTGGTGTTTTTCTCTGTGCAGCTAGCAGTACCGGGCCCCAATTGGCGGTGTTAGAGCCCGGGGTCAGCAGGAGGAGGAGAGGGAGCAGAGTGTAGGCCGAAGCCTGCACTGGCGGCAGCTTTGGGTCTGTTGTGTCTGCGTGGCAGTTGCAGGACACGTTGCCGGCTACACAGCAGGGGAACAGCTGGCGGTGCTGAACCCCACTGACACATTGGCGAGGTGTTTGGCTCTGTGCAGCCAGCACTTCCGGACAGCAACTGGCGGTGTTGGAGCCCGGGCTCTGCAGGCGGAGCAGAGTGTAGGCTGAAGCCTAATTGAACCGATTTTAAAAGTAACCTTTAACCCCCCCTCAGGGGTGAAAAACTACAAGAGCCACAGCTTGGGCAGCAGTAATGCTGCACAAGTGAAAGGTTGCTCTTTTAATTTTGCTCCTTGCACACGCTGAAAGGAACATGTACAACATTTAGGCCCTTACACAGTCAAACTGTTTTGGAGGCGTGAGTTCCCCTCGTAAGGAGACGCAGCACAGCTTGCAAAAATGCCACCTTGGTGCTTTGCGCGGCCTCCTGAGCATCGTTATTTGTTGCACAGGAGTCTGCGCTGTCGTGTTATCCCTTGGCCTTGCTCTGTTAGTGCTGCCCATCCTCTGACATCATTTGATGTCGGCCGGTGCGGTTCGCGATGCCCATGAATCCCAGCCCCGCAGTGTCTTGACATAGTTAAAACACTGCGGGGCTGGGATTAATGGCCTGGCGTAGCACATATGTTCGCCTCTCACACTCGGGTCCTTACACCTGCTTCAGACTATGCGGCGTCAGCTGATCCCTTATCGCATGCCACGGCCATGAAGCCGCACAGTCCGAAGAAGGCGGAAGGAGATGAGGGACAGGCGAAGAAATGCACCGTTCATGCCCGTCAATCACACCCTCGCAGTCAAAATAAATAAGACACCGAGGGGCGTTGTGTGGGGCAAGGCGGCCGCAGAGGCGCACCCAGCCAAACAATGATGCCAGAAGACGGGCAGCGTTACCAAGGAGCTTGTTGCGTGTCAATACAAAGGAAAATCACACATGAGGGACGTTTTAATGGTCACAGAGGACACATTTTAGACGTGTTCAGTTCCACGAGTGCAAGGAGAATAAGTTTCTGAGCCACCTTGCACACATGCAGCATTACTGCTGTACAAGGTGGCTGTAAAACATAGAAACACCTGGGGGAGGGGGGACAGGTTCCCTTCAATTTCAGTTCTTGTGTCTGCGTGGCGGTCGCAGGACACGTTGCCGGCTACACAGCAGGGGAACAGCTGGCGGTGCTGAACCCCACTGACACATTGGCTAGTGTTTTTCTCTGTGCAGCTAGCACATCTGGGCCAAAACTGGCGGTGTTAGAGCCCAGGGTCAGCAGGAGGAGCAGGGGGAGCGGAGTGTAGGCCGAAGCCTGCACTGGAGCAAGTTGAAAGGAAACCTTTAACCCCCCCCCCGGCGTTTGTAGCTGAAAGAGCCATTGTGTACAGCACTAATGCTGGAAAAGGTAAACTTAGCTCTTTTAATTATGGTCCTTGCACATGCTGAACCTAACACTTATGAAATGTGTCCCCTCACAGCGTTAAACCGTTTTGCAGGTGGAACTTTCCTTTGTCGTGTGACGCAGCACAGCCATCATTTTTACCCCCTTGGCGCCGTGCGCCGCCTCCTCAGCGTTGTTTGAATCTGTCCCGGAGCCTTGGCTGTTAGGTTAGCCCTTGGCCATGCACACATGTTGCGCTGCCCGTCTTCTGACATCATTTGGTTTCAGGCTGGCTGCGCCTGTGCGGGTGCGCTGGCCGAGACCCCGCCTCGCAGTGTCGTCTAATGTAATCCCACCGCGGGCCTGGGATCCGTGGCCATGCGCAGTGCATATCCTCGCCTCTCACTCCCCTCCCTACGGCTTCTTCAGACTGTGCGGTGTCACGGCCGTGGCATGCTATTAGGGATCAGCTGACACCGCACAGTCTTAAGAAGCCGTAGGGAGGGGAGTGAGAGGCGAGGATATGCACTGCGCATGGCCACGGATCCCAGGCCCGCGGTGTGATTACATTAGACGACACTGCGAGGCGGGATCTCGGCCAGCGCACCCGCACAGGCGCAGCCAGCCTGACACCAAATGATGTCAGAAGACGGGCAGCGCAACATGTGTGCATGGCCAAGGACTAACCTAACAGCCAAGGCTCCGGGACAGATTCAAACAACGCTGAGGAGGCGGCGCACGGCGCCAAGGGGGTGAAAATGATGGCTGTGCTGCGTCACACGACAAAGGAAAGTTCCACCTACCGGACGGTTTAACGGTGTGTGGGGACACATTTCATAAGTGTTAGGTTCAGCATGTGCAAGGAGCACCACGAAAAGAGGCACTTTTTCCCTTTGCATCATTACTGCTGCACAAGGTGGCTCCTTCAGTAACAAACGCCTGGGGGGGGGGGACAGGTTCCCTTAAATTTAACTTGTTGTACCTGCGTGGCGGTCGCAGTACACGTTGCCGTATACACAGCAGGGGAACAGCTGGCGGTGCTGAACCTCACTAACACA
This sequence comes from Ranitomeya variabilis, assembly GCF_051348905.1. Lineage (NCBI taxonomy): Eukaryota > Metazoa > Chordata > Amphibia > Anura > Dendrobatidae > Ranitomeya > Ranitomeya variabilis. The sequence continues at coordinate 527,028,216 of NC_135233.1, forward strand.
TTGGCGAGGTGTTTGGCTCTGTGCGTACAGCACTTCTGGACGGCAACTAGCGTTGTTGGAGCCCAGGGACAGGTGGAGGAGGAGGAGGTAGGAGGAGGTAGGAGGGATTGGCACACACACAGCAGGGGAACAGCTGACGTTACTGAACCCTAATAACAGAGGAGGGACTGTTGGGACTGTGCGTACAGCACTACTGGACGGCAACTAGCGGTGTTGGAGCCCAGGGACAGGTGGAGGAGGAGGAGGTGGAGGAGGTAGCAGGGATTGCCACACACACAGCAGGGGAACAGCTGACGTTACTGAACCCCAATAACAGAGGAGGGACTGTTGACTGTGCGTACAGCACTACTGGACGGCAACTAGCGGTGTTGGAGCCCAGGGACAGGTGGAGGAGGAGGAGGTAGGAGGAGGTAGGAGGGTTTGCCACACACACAGCAGGGGAACAGCTGACGTTACTGAACCCCAATAACAGAGGAGGGACTGTTGACTGTGCGTACAGCACTACTGGACGGCAACTAGCGGTGTTGGAGCCCAGGGACAGGTGGAGGAGGAGGAGGTGGAGGAGGTAGGAGGGATTGCCACACACACAGCAGGGGAACAGCTGACGTTACTGAACCCCAATAACAGAGGAGGGACTGTTGGGACTGTGCGGACAGCACTTCTGGACGGCAACCAGCGTTGTTGGAGCCCAGGGACAGGTGGAGGAGGAGGAGGTGGAGGAGGTAGGAGGGATTGCCACACACACAGCTGGGGAACAGCTGACGTTACTGAACCCCAATAACAGAGGAGCGACTGTTGGGACTGTGCGGACAGCACTTCTGGACGGCAACTAGCGGTGTTGGAGCCCAGGGACAGGTGGAAAAGCAGAGGAACACAATGTAGGCCGAAGCCTGAGAAAGTCGAAAGGGAAACTTTAACCCCCCCCCCCAAGGCGTTTGTAGCTGAAAGAGCCAGCTTGTGCAGCACAAAAGATGCAAAAGGAAAAGGTGGCTCTTTTCATCATGCTCCTTGCAAACACAGAACTAAACACTTATAAAATGTGTCCCCTGAAACCGTGAAACCGTCCCGGAGGTGGGACTTTCCTTCGTAATATGACGCAGCACAGCCGTCATTCCTACCCCCCCGGCGCCGTGCCCCGGCTCCTCAGCGTTGTTTGATTCCGTCCCGGAGCCTGCGCTGTTATGTTATCCCGTGGCCAGGCACACTTAGCACTGCCCATCTTCTGACATCATTTGGTGTCAGGCTGGCTGCGCCTGTGCGGCCGCGCTGGCCGAGAGCCCGCCTCGCAGTGTCTTCTGATTTAATCCCACTGGGGGCCTGGGATCCATGGCCATGCACAGTGCATATCCTCGCCTCTCACTCCCCTCCCTACGGCTTCTTAAGACTGTGCGGTGTCACGGCCGTGGCATGCTATTAGGGACCAGCTGACACCGAACAGTCTGAAGAAGCCATAGGGAGATGAGTGAGAGGTGGAGGTTCAGATATGCACTGCGCATGTCCATGGATCCCAGGCCCCCAGTGGGATTAAATCAGAAGACACTGCGAGGCGGGCTCTCGGCCAGCGCGGCCGCACAGGCGCAGCCAGCCTGACACCAAATGATGCCAGAAGACGGGCAGCGCTAAGTGTGCCTGGCCACGGAATAACATAACAGCGCAGGCTCCGGGACGGAATCAAACAACGCTGAGGAGCCGGGGCACGGCGCCGGGGGGGTAGGAATGACGGCTGTGCTGCGTCATATTACGAAGGAAAGTCCCACCTCCGGGACGGTTTTACGGTATCAGTGGACACATTTTATAAGTGTTAAGTTCTGCGTGTGCAAGGAGCTAAACAAAAATAGCTACCTTTTCCTTGTGCAGCATTACTGCTGCACAAGGTGGCTCTTTCAGTAACAAACGCCTTGGGGGGGGGACAGATTCCCTTACATTTCAGTTGTTGTGTCAGCGTGGCGGTCGCAGGACACATTGCCGGCTACACAGCTGGGGATCAGCTGACGTTACTGAAACCCAATAACACTGGGTCGTATGTTTTGACTGTGCAGACGGCACTTCTGAGCCTCAACTGGCGGTGTTGGAGCCCAGGAATTTAAGTTCAGGTGGTAGAAAGATGAACACAACAGGAGACCTGGATAACGTATACAGTGACCTAATTATTTAATCAGGAAGAGGAGTGGCAAATTCCTGCGAGATCCAGGCCTTGTTCATTTTCAGGAAAGTAAGCCGGTCAACGTTATCGGAGGATAGTCGCATGCGACGGTCAGTTAGTACACCACCTGCAGCACTAAAGACACGTTCCGATAATACACTGGCCGCAGGGCAAGACAGCACCTCCAATGCATACTGGCTTAGCTCTGGCCATGTATCCAGCTTTGAGACCCAAAACTTGAAAGGGGAAGAGCCGTCTGGGAGTACAGCAAGAGGGCAAGACATGTAGTCTGTCACCATCTGACGGAACCGTTGCCTCCTGCTGACTGGAGCCATCTGTGATGGTGTAGACTTTTGTGGGGGGCACAGAAAACTGTGCCACAGTTGGGCCATACTGGTCTTGCCTTGGGCAGAGGCACTGCTTCTGCTCCCTCTTTGTGCAGAGCCTCCACCACTGCCTGGACGCACTGAGCTGCTTTGGAATGCACTAGCAGCACTTCTCTCAGTTGGAATGGAGAAGATGATGGAATTGACCAGTGTGTCTTGGTACTCCCGCATTTTTCGCTCCCGGTTCAACGGTGTGATGAGGCTTTCTACGTTGTCCCGGTAGCGAGGATCGAGGAGGGTGAACACCCTATAATCAGACATGTTGAGAATGTGGGCGATGCGGCGGTCGTTTCTCAGGCACTGCAGCATGTAATCCACCATGTGCTGCAGACTGCCAACTGCCCAAGAAACGCTGTCCCCTGCTGGAGGCGTGATCTCTGCCCGCTCGTCATCACCCCACCCTCGCTGTACACACTGAGTACTGGACAATTGTGTAACTCCCTCCTCTGGACGGATGTCTTCCTCCTCCATTGACTCCTCCTCATCCTCCTCACAAACTGTCCCCTGCCTACGCGTTTGTGAGGAACCACGTGGCGCTGACTGTCCAGAAGATGATGGAAATGGTGAATCCTCATCCTCCACCTCTTCCACAACATCATCCCTTAGCGCTTGCAGTGATTTTTCAAGCAGGCAGATAAGGGGGACAGTCATGCTGACTAGTGCATCATCTGCACTCGCCATCCGCGTGGAATAATCAAAGGGACGCAAAACCTGGCAGACGTCATTCATAGTGGCCCACTCTGTGGTTGTGAAGTCTGTACGGCGCTGAGTGCGACTTCTTTGCGCCTGAAGCAGCTGGTACTCCATTACAGCTTGCTGCTGCTCACACAACCGCTCCAACATATGTAACGTGGAATTCCACCTGGTAGGTAGGTCACATATGATGCGATGTTCCGGCAGGCGGTGTCGGCGCTGCAGAGCCGCAATGCGCGCTTTTGCCGTGCTGGAACGCCGCAAGTGAGCACACTCTAGGCGGACCTTGTGCAGCAGTGCATCAAGATCCGGATAGTCCCTCAAAAAGCTCTGCACGACCAAATTGAGCACATGTGCCAGACATGGGATGTGAGTGAGGTTGCCGAGGCCCAGAGCTGCCACCAGATTTCGGCCATTATCACACACTACCATGCCTGGCTGGAGATTCGCTGGCACAAACCACACATCGCTCTCCTGCTTGATGTCATTCCAGAGCTCCTGCGCTGTGTGGCTACGATTCCCCAAAAAAATTAATTTCAAGACGGCCTGTTGACGTTTGGCCACGGCTGTGCTCATGTCGGTCGTAACAGGTACACGTTCATCACGGGTCCATGTAGAGGTGGACTGTGACGGCTCCTGCAGCGATGATTCTGAGGAACTGGTGTAAGAGGAGGAGTCAATGCGTACAGAATGGATTCCTGCAATCCTTGGAGTGGGCAGGACACGTCCTGCGCCACTCGCACGGTCTGTACCCGGCTCAACGACATTAACCCAATGGGCAGTGAGGGAAAGGTATCGCCCCTGTCCATGTTGACTGGTCCACGCATCGGTGGTGAGGTGGACCTTGCTACTGATGGCGTTCAGTAGCGCGTGTTTTATGTGTCCCTCCACATGCTTGTGCAGGGCAGGGACGGCTTGCCTGCTGAAGTAAAAGCGGCTGGGCACATTGTACTGTGGGACTGCCAATGACATCAAGTCACGGAAGCTGTCAGTCTCCACCAGCCTGAATGACAGCATTTCCAGTGACAGAAGTTTGGCAATGCCTGCAGTCAGAGCCTGTGCTCGTGGGTGGTTTGACGAGAAAGGCCGCCTTTTCTCCCATGCCTGTACTACCGATGGCTGTAGACTGGGCTGGGAGTGTGTGGATGACTGGGAAAGTGGTGCTGCGGGTGGAATTACAGCGGGTCTCTGGACAACAGGGCCAGAGGTTCTTCCACGGCGATCCTGGGAGGAAGCCGAACCAGCTGCGTGTGAGCTGGAGAAAGAGGCAACACGAGCTGAAGAGGTGGTAGCTGCCGCTGTTGGTTGGCCTAGCTCTTCAGTGTGTTTTTCTAACTCCGCCGGGTGCCTGGTGCGCACATGTTTCCACATGTTGGAGGTATTGAGGTTGCTGACATTTTTCCCTCTTTTGACTTTTTGATGACACACCTTGCATCTGACATAGCAAATGTCATCTGCAACTGTGTCAAAAAAGGACCAGGCACTGCAAGTCTTGGGAGCGCCCTTTTTGGCTTTTGGAAGAGACATGCTCCTAACGGGTGCCAAAGCGGAGGCTGCAGGATCCGCAGTCTTCCCCCTCCCTCTCCCTCTTTAGGCCGTACGGGGAATCTCTTCCTCAGAGCTGCTCCCACCACCTTCCTGTCCCTCACGCCAAGATGGGTCAAGGACCTCATCATCTACACTACCCTCTGCCCCCAACTGCTCCTCCTGGGTAGTCTCAGCAGCAGAGCACGCACCAGTAAGTGGCACCTGAGTGTCATCATCAGCTGATGCGGCCTGCGATGTGGTGACCGGAGCCACTGGCCCACCCGCCTCTTCAGAGGAAGAGAGAAAAAGCTGTTGGGCATCACTGCACCCTGCCTCTTCTTCCATTTCTCCAATGCTGCTTGGCTGGCCCCCTGTTTCCAAGCCAAGAGATTCAGAGAACAGAAGTAGAGACGGCTCCTGTCCTGGGCTCTCTGTCTGCCTGGGCAATTTGGCAGGTGGTGAAGAGACAGATGGCTGCTCTCCAGTGCTCTGTGTCTGAGAGGATGTGGCACTAATTGAAGTTGATGCATTAGCTGCCATCCATCCGACAACGGCTTCAATTTGTTCTTCACGCAGCAGCGGTGTACGGCGCTCTGACACAAAGCTGCGCATGAATGACTGTTGCCTGGTGAAAGTGGGTGCTGATGAGTCACCGGTGCCCGCAGCAGGCACAGAATCCCCACGTCCCCTCCCTGCTCCGCGCCCACGCCCACGCCCACGTGCCTTACTCACTGCCTTCTTCATCTTGGTTGACTGATAAAGATAAGCAGAAAAGTACTAACGGCTTTGTGTGCTTATTCCTGAACAACTCCTCCTAACAGGTATAAGAAACACTAATTTTCTAAAGTGTGGACTAGACTTTAATATGAGCTAATGTGGCCTACACAAATGTAAAGTGGTGTAACTGGTGTGTTTGGTGAACTTTATTATTTATTTATTTTTTGGGGGCTGAACTGACAACAGATAGAGCTGCAGTCACACGGAGACCGTGCAGACAGACGTAAATGGCACTGCAAGTCCCAAAAACCCTCCTCTACGTTACCCTATGTAGTGTTTTTCCACAAGTTAGCTGGAGACGGGTGGAAAGACACTAATAGGAATTTTTTGAAAAAATGTGCAGCAGCCTGCACTACTTAAAACAAAATGAAAATTGATTTGGCGGTATGACGCAGTGAAGAACCCTGAGCTGGAGACAACCAGGCTATGGCTGCTCACAGACTACAGGGCGAGCTGCAGTCACACGGAGACCGTGCAGACAGCCGTAAACGGCGCTGCAAGGCCCAAAAACCCTCCTCTATGTTATCCTATGTAGTGTTTTTCCACAAATTAGCTGGAGACGGGTGGAAAGACACTAATAGGAATTTTTTGAAAAAATGTGCAGCAGCCTGCACTACTTAAAACAAAATGAAAATTGATTTGGCGATATGACGCAGTGAAGAACCCTGAGCTGGAGACAACCAGGCTATGGCTGCTCACAGACTACAGGGCGAGCTGCAGTCACACGGAGACCGTGCAGACAGCCGTAAACGGCGCTGCAAGGCCCAAAAACCCTCCTCTACGTTATCCTATGTAGTGTTTTTCCACAAATTAGCTGGAGACGGGTGGAAAGACACTAATAGGATTTTTTTGAATAAATTAGCAGCAGACTACACTACTTGGAAAAAAAAAAAAAAAAAGAACAGTATGAGGCAATGAACCACCCTCCCTGAACTGAATACAACCAGCTATGGATGGCCTATGTGGCTGCACTCAGACTAGAGAGTGGGCTGCACTCACACACACACACACACAGACCTTGCAGATCGCTGTGAAAACAGCGCTACAAGGCAAAAGCAAGGTGAATAGTAGGTGAACACAGCGGTTGCTAAATTAGCCTTTGGAAAGCACAAAGAAGCAAATCGCTATCTCTAAACTGGCCCTCAGTCAGCAAACAGCGTCCTGTCACTAACTGAATTCACAGCAGAGTGATCGCAAAATGGCGCCAGCGACTTTTAAACTGCATCATGACATCATTTCAGCAGCCAATCACAGCCTTGCCAGTAGTTTCATGCCCTCCATGCTAAACAGGATGTGCCCACACTTGGAATCATTCTCATTGGCTGAATTTGTGCATTTTGAATCTGGGAACTTCCGATTCCGGTATCCGATACGCGGCAAGTATCGGAATACCGGTATCGGAATTCCGATACCGCAAGTATCGGCCGATACCCGATACTTGCGGTATCGGAATGCTCAACACTAGTCAGGAGCATTTGGTAGGGACCCTTAAATCTCGACTCCAGGGATGTCTTTTCTGATGAACTTCTTTACCAGCATGTAGTCACCAGGTTAGAAAGTATGGGTACCGTCACTGGAATCTGGACCTGGAATGGATGATAAAACTTGTACATGTGTTACTGACAGTTCTTTAGTAACAACAATTACATAATTTACAAGAGTATCACTTCCTGAGCCTAGCTGTTGTGGAAAATATTGACCCAATCTTGGAGGCCCCCCAAAAAGAATCACGAATGGTGTGAGTTTAGTGGGACCCCTTGGAGTGTTTCTGACTGAGTATAAGGCAACGTGCAAAATGTCTGTCCAAGTCTGACCTCCTAACTGGCTTTCAGTATTTTATTTTTGAATGTGCCATTCAGTGTTTCTACTTTCCCACTGCTGTGTGGGTGATATGGAGTATGTAAACCCAAATAACCAATGTCCATAGTTCCTTAGACAGTGCTGCAATGAATGCGGGTACTTGGTCACTCTCAATTACCTCTGGGACCCCATATCTGCAGACTACTTCAGTCATCAGTCTCTTAACAGTCACTCTGGCGGTCATGTTGGTTACTGGATAGGCTTCGGGCCATCCTGAGAACATGTCAGTCACTACCAGTACATTTTTGTACTTCCCTACTTTTGGCATTTGAATGTGATCAATCTGAATCCTCTGAAAGGGATAAAGTGGTTTAGCCAAATGTTTCTGAGTAACTTTCTGAGGCGGTGCCGGATTGCATGCTGTAGACACAAGGCAGGACTTGCAATATTTTTGGGTAACAGTAGAGATTCCAGGTGCCACATAAGTAGTGTTGAGCGATACCGTCCGATACTTGAAAGTATCGGTATCGGAAAGTATCGGCCGATACCGGCAAAGTATCGGATCTAATCCGATACCGATACCCGATACCAATACAAGTCAATGGGACTCATGTATCGGACGGTATTCCTGATGGTTCCCAGGGTCTGAAGGAGAGGAAACTCTCCTTCAGGCCCTGGGAACCATATTAATGTGTAAAATAAAGAATTAAAATAAAAAATATTGCTATACTCACCTCTCCGACGCAGCCTGCACCTTACCGAGGGAACCGGCAGCGTTGTTTGCTTAAAATTCGCGCTTTAACTTCCTTACGTGAAGTCCCGGCTTGTGATTGGTCGCGCGCCGCCCATGTGGCCGCGACGCGACCAATCACAGCAAGCCGTGACGTAATTTCAGGTCCTTCAGGATTTTAAAATTACGTTCCGGCTTTGTGATTGGTCGCGTCGCGGTCACATGGGCGGCACGCGACCAATCAGAAGCCGTGACGTCACGGAAGGAAGGAAAAGCGCGCATTTTAAGCAAAGAACGCTGCCGGTTCCCTCGGTAAGGTGCAGGCTGCGTCGGAGAGGTGAGTATAGCAATATTTTTTATTTTAATTCTTTCTTTTACACATTAATGTTGTTTCGATACCGATACCCGATACCACAAAAGTATCGGATCTCGGTATCGGAATTCCGATACCCGCAAGTATCGGCCGATACCCGATACTTGCGGTATCGGAATGCTCAACACTACACATAAGTCTTCCAAATTAGGTCATTCATCTGATTCTTGCCTCTGTGGGTGATACTGTGTGCCCATTCTGTCACTGAAGGGTACAGATTACGGGGTAGACAGACCTTTTTGTTCATCCTCCAGATTCCATCTTCATCCTTTTTAGCTCCTCCTTCTTGCCATGACTTCTTTTCATCATCTGATGTCTTGTCTTGATGTAGATGGATGATCCTCAAAAGAGAGCCTTTAGTCTCTTCTTCAGTGTCTTGTGACACGTACACCGCTGCTTTTTCTTTCCCAAATGGATCCACAGCATAGGTTTTTGCTGTTTTGTCAGCAAAGAAGTTCCCCCTTGCTTCTGGAGAATCCAATCTCCCGTGAGCTTTGATCTCGATCACTGCAACCTCTGAAGGTAGATCCAGAGTGACCACAAGTTCTTGCATGGTAGCAGCATGTTTTACAGGAGTTCCACTGGACGTTAGGTATCCTCTGGCTGCCCAGATACTGCCGAAGTCATGAGCCACTCCAAAAGCGTATCTTGAATCCGTGTAGATGTTGACCACCTTCTCCGTCGCTTCCTGACAAGCCAACGTCAAAGCTTTAAGTTCCGCTTCTTGTGCAGACGTGCGGTGGTAGGGATCCGGCTGAGATGACCTGGTCATGTGTAACCATGGCATATCCCGTATGGAACCTTCCTGTTTCATCTGCAAATCTGGAACCATCAGTGAAGAACGTCAGGTCAGCATGTGGGAATGGGTCTTCAGACACGTTTTTCTGGGAGGCTACTTCTTCCTGCATTTGTTCAAGACAGTCATGATCCTCTGAGTGTGTAGAGGCATCTTCTCCGAGAGCATCAGTATCATCATCCACATCCCCCCTGGAAAGAGGAAGCAGCGTGGACAGTTTGAAGATGCTGCAGTGGACAAGAGTGACATTATCCGGAACCAAGAGCGAACATTGGAGTCTCATATGATGCTGCACCAACAGTTTAGGTTACAAGAATAGCCATTATGTCCTGTGGAGCCATTAAGAGAACTGGATGTCCTCAGATGATATCAGGATTTGGGATTCCAAGAGCTGGTGCAGACTGTATGGCCTGTTTAAGAGCGTAGAAAGCTTCCACGGATTTGGTACATAGTGGAAACGATGACGTCTTGAGGTCATCGTACAATGGCTGCATCAGCTTTGAGGCATCTGGAAACCTTTGGCGACAATAAGCGATAGGTCAGCCAACTCATCCGAGGCCCTTGTCTTAGGTTCTTGGCAGAACTCAACACCAGAGTCCCATGTCTCGTCACTGGCAAGTGAGTCATCATTGAACAAGATATCCATAACAGGCCAATATGCATCGCCTGCTTTAAGATTTGGCAAGGAAATGAGATCTTGCCACGTGGCTGAGTAAGTCCTTTGGATTTGAAGCATGCTTCTGTAGAAAGGCATCGGCTGTTTTTCTGGATCTGGAAGTTGGTTCAACAGAGTAGCAGCTTGCTGGGGTGTAAACTTGACATAGATGGTGGGCTTCTCAGACATGAGCATTGGCACTGTTGGCGGTGGCACCTGAGGCGGGAGTAGAGATGGCACCGGGAGTACAGATGTAATCACTTGTGTATGAGGAGCAGGAGGAGTCTTGGAATGAGGAGCTCTATTTGGGCAGCTCCAGTATCATGGTGTGGGGTCCAGGTGACACAGGCAGTCTTAAAAGCTTTAACAGTCCTGTCCTCATTAATGCGAGTTATTGCTGCACGAAGTTGTTGAGCACTAACGTCTGGATGAATAGGGTCAACATTAGGGGTCACAGCGTGTATGATGATTCTACACGGAAGATTGCCAGATTTAGTCACCGCTATGTCCCCAACAGCTATCTGACCACATGACTCAACAATGATTTGACTGTCAGCTTGAATAGTCACCCCTCCTGCTTCCACTATAGCTCTAGCTACACCTCCATTGTGCTCTGACCGAGAATTGGCAGCATTAACAATAGCATCTGTCTCCACTGTTGTTATGTCCCCCTTTCCCACCACTACCAAGTGTCCCTCAGGAAGTTCTTTTAAAAAAAAAAAAAAAAAAATAGGTTGCCAACATTCCCTCCCGTTTGTGCTTCCTGTACTATTGGTATCCCCCTCCCAGATTGAGCCCCCCTTGTTACAGTTGCCACCGTCCCACACAGGTGTGCGCTTGGCTGCGAGACAGCCTGTGAGGTACTGGGTATAGGGTTATGTAGACTGCGCGAGAGCGCTGCTGCAGTGGAAGCATTGGGAGGAGAGGCCGCCGCCCGGAGCACCTCATGTGGGCGTGCGGCCAAATTGGCAGTGGAAGTGACAGCAGAAAGGGTAGGTGCCGGGGACGATCCAGGTTGGAGGATTGCTGGATTCACGACAGGAGTGATAGGGGAAAGGGTTGGTGCCCCATTGGAAACCACTGAGATAGGAAACATGGGTAAAGCCTGTTCACTTCCTGAAGGAATACAGCACTGGCCGCTAGTGGTCACCACTGGGCAACAAGGACCTGGCGATGTGGTGTGCAGCCCCAGTCCGAGACCCTCACCACCAGGAGCAGCACATTTGCCATCCACAAAATGGCCACCATCAGAATTACATTTGCCATCCACAAAATGGCCGCCGTCAGAATTACATTTGCCATTCACAAAATGGCCGCCGTCAGAATTAAATTTGCCATCCACAAAATGGCCGCCGTCAGAATTACATTTGCCATCCACAAAATGGCCGCCGTTACATTTAGCACATGGCTCTGGGCCACCATTATGGCTGCTATTACATTTAACACATTTGCCATCAACAAAATGGCCGCTATTACATTTAGCACATGGCTCTGGGCCACCATTATACGGTGGTGGCCGCTCACAGGATATATTTTTGTAATACACATAAGTCAAAACTCTATTCTTTCTATTCCTTTCCTCTTCTACCCAATTTCCAATTTTTTTTTTCTTTTTTTTTTTTCTATACAGACTTTCAGAGACTCTTTCTTCTGCCCTAGCAATAGACAACAATCCATTATCTTCTAGGATACCTTTTCTTTCTTTTAAGACAATCTTCTACTCCAGGGGTTGTAACCATCCCCCCTTCTGGCATTCCACACAACTTCCACTAATTTACACGAGTCTAACTTGCCATCTGAATTTGGCTTAGTGCCCATACGGCAGAACTGCATTAATTTCTCCATCTTTCTATAGATACACAGTATATATATCTATCTATCAAGATAACAAACACCAAACAAACAATAAGACGGGGGAGATTACTCAAACCTGAGATTCTAAAGGGAACTGAGTCTGCAGTACTCAGTTCCTATTGCTTCTTGTCACGTGGTCCCTGTCTGACTTCCGTGCTCCGTACTTTACAAACCAATTATTCCCTACTTTGTCAAATTGCTCCCTAACTTACCGGTCCCCGTGCAGAGTCACTCACTCGATGTCACGGGGCAAAAACTATAAATGTATTTATTTGGCTCAAACTGAGTCATTCACTCCAAGTTTTTAATGAGCCGCTACACAATTTATTATGCCCGAACTGAGTCAATCACTCCAAGCTTTACCGGGCCCCCCTAGGCCGAGTCAATCACTCCAGGTCCTAGTCTCTCTTATACAGAACTGAAAATCTTATCACAGGCGACAACCGTATACCACAGACAAAAATTTATTTTTATTTTTATTTTTTTTCTACACTTGCTTGCTTATCCTTCTCTAAAAAAACCTGCTCTTCCTGTTCCAAACACAATGCTTCTCCTTCTGTAAACACTTGCTTCTTTTCTTTCCTAGAAACCTGCTCTTCCTGTTCCAAACAGAATGCTTTTCTTAACTACCAGTCATCTCCCCTCTTCACAACATGCAACAGGCAGTAGGCAACTAAAACATGTGACGGTTCTTGCAATTAAATGACCAGCAGCGGAGAGACCTTTCTGCCGTCTTACAGATACCAAGAAAACCGGACACGGTCAGGCAATCTGCACAGGATACCCTGAAGGACACAGGTAAAGACTAAAATCTACTACTAAAATCAGCAGACTTACTGTGTTCTGTTAAGGAGGTAATCAGTCTCCAGGTTCGGGGTATTCAGTGCCTCCAGCCGTTCCACTCGCTGGTCCTCAGGGTTCAGGGCTCTCCTCTGCTGGCCCCAGGTTGGGCGGCCAAATATTAGGGTTGAACAATCAATAAAATGTTCAATTCTCTAGTTGCCTACTCCTGGCCTAATGGATATTGATCATGTGCACTAAAGAAATACACCAGACACAGTCAGCTGTAACTCTCCTTGATCAATGTGTGGCTCAGCTCCAAGAAGGGAAGTTTATTAGTCAAACACAATGTTATATATCTCCTGTAAGGGGGCTCGGTTAGCTCTAAAATGGGAGTGATCGGATATATTCCATTGGTTAGTGGGTTGGGCATGAGCAAGTCCATGGGCGGATCCATGAGGTCATCAGGGTGGGTTGGTCCGTGAGGTAATCAGGGTGGGCGTCACTGTGGGTGGATCCATGAGGTCATCAGGGTGGGCGTCATCTTGGATACCAGAGCACACGGTCTGTTGATACAGGAAATGGCAGCCATCTTTAGTGTCTTCATTGTTCATCTTGGATACCAGAGCACATGGCTCTGGTGCAGGAGATGGCGGCCATCTTTAGTGTCTCACTTTGATCTGAGGAAAACTTATGTAAGGTTAAACAATACATGTTATGGGTTGCTTCTCTCAATTACCTTATGTCTTGTGGTTAATTAAGTATTTGATCTTATGGCTCTCCTCAACAATAGAAGTAGAGATGGCTCCTGTCCAGGGCTCTCTGACTGCCTGGGCAATTTGGCAGGTGGTGTAGAGACAGATGGGTGCTCTTCAGTGCTCAGGACCTGAGAGGATCTGGAACTAATTGAAGTTGATGCGTTAGCTGCCATCCATCCGACAATGGCTTCCATTTGGTCCTCCCGCAGCAGTGGGTTACGGCAAGCTCGTACAAAGCTGCGCATAAAGGACTGGTCCCTGGTAAAACGGGGGGATGTTGAGTCACTGGTACTTGCAGCAGGCACAGAATCCCCACGTCCTCTCCCTGCAAAAACTCCACGCCCACAACCACGTGCCTTATTCCTTGCCTTCTTCATCTTGGTAGACTGATAAAGATAGGCAGAAAAGTACTAAGGGCTTAGGCCGGCGTCACACTCAGCGTATGAAAATACGGTCCGTATTTTACAGCCATAATACGCAGATATGTTCCAAAAATAGTGATCCTTATGTCATCCGTAGGCAGGGTGTGTCAGCGTATTTTGCGCATGGCATCCTCCGTATGTAATCCGTATGGCATCCGTACTGTGATATTTTCTCGCAGGCTTGCAAAACCGACATCTAATGGATTTATGTGCTCAAATGTTCGTTAAAACATATATACAGTATATATATATATATATATATATATATATATATATATATATATATATCATTGAGACACACACACACACATATATATATATATATACACTCACTGGCCACTTTCTTAGGTACACCTGTCCAACTTCTTGTTAACACTTAATTTCTAATCAGCCAATCACATGGCGGCAACTCAGTGCATTTGGGCATGTAGACATGGTCAAGACAATCTCCTGCAGTTCAAACCGAGCATCAGTATGGGGAAGAAAGGTGATTTGAGTGCCTTTGAACGTGGCATGGTTGTTGGTGCCAGAAGGGCTGGTCTGAGTATTTCAGAAACTGCTGATCTACTGGGATTTTCACGCCCAACCATCTCTAGGGTTTACAGAGAATGGTCCGAAAAAGAAAAAAAATCCAGTGAGCGGCAGTTCTGTGGGCGGAAATGCCTTGTTGATGCCAGAGGTCAGAGGAGAATGGGCAGACTGGTTCGAGCTGATAGAAAGGCAACAGTGACTCAAATCGCCACCCGTTACAACCAAGGTAGGCCTAAGAGCATCTCTGAACGCACAGTGCGTCGAACTTTGAGGCAGATGGGCTACAGCAGCAGAAGACCACACCGGGTACCACTCCTTTCAGCTAAGAACAGGAAACTGAGGCTACAATTTGTACAAGCTCATCGAAATTGGACAGTAGAAGATTGGAAAAACGTTGCTTGGTCTGATGAGTCTCGATTTCTGCTGCGACATTCGGATGGTAGGGTCAGAATTTGGCGTAAACAACATGAAATCTTTGGGATGTGGTGGAACGGGAGATTCGCATCAGGGATGTGCAGCCGACAAATCTGCGGCAACTGTGTGATGCCATCATGTCAATATGGACCAAAATCTCTGAGGAATGCTTCCAGCACCTTGTTGAATCTATGCCACGAAGAATTGAGGCAGTTCTGAACGCAAAAGGGGTCCAACCCGTTACTAGCATGGTGTACCTAATAAAGTGGCCAGTGAGTGTATATATATATATATATATATATATATATATATACTGTATTTATATTTAATTCAGCGCAAGATATGTGAAAAGCGGGTAATTCAATTGCCGGCTTTTCATTTCTCCTTCACAAACCTGACAGGATATGAGACATGGTTTACATACAGTAAACCATCTCATATCCCTTTTTTTTGCATATTCCACACTACTAGTGTTAGTAGTGTGAGTGTGCAAAATTTGGGCGCTGTAGCTGGTAAAATAAAGGGTTAAATGGCGGAAAAAATTGGCGTGGGCTCCCGCGCAATTTTCTCCGCCAGAGTGGTAAAGCCAGTGACTGAGGGCATATATTAATAGCCTAGAGAGGGTCCGTGGTTATTGGCCCCCCTGGCTAAAAACATCTGCCCCCAGCCACCCCAGAAAAGGCACATCTGGAAGATACGCCTATTCTGGCACTTGGCCACTCACTTCCCACTCCCGTGTAGCGGTGGGATATGGGGTAATGAAGGGTTAATGTCACCTTGCTATTGTAAGGTGACATTAAGCCAGATTAATAATGGAGAGGCATCAATTATGACACCTATCCATTATTAATCCAGTAGTACGAAATGGTTAATAAAACACACACACATTATTTCAAAGTCCTTTACTGTAATGAAATAATGTGTCTACATGTTGTTGTAATATTTTATTAGACAGCCCACGCAGTATATAGCACAGCCCACCCAGTATATAACACAGCCACGTTGTATATAGCACAGCCACGTAGTATATAGCACAGTCCATGTCCAGCCTCGACCAATCAGCGACGGGCACAGTATCGACGTAGATGTCATGCCATGGCGACGATGATGTCATAAAGGTTGCCTCGACCAGTCAGCGACGGGCACAGTCTGCCGCGAATTCTGGAATCATCACTGTCCATATACTACGGGGACATGCATATTCTAGAATACCCGATACATTAGAATCGGGCCACAATCTAGTCTATATATATAATTGTCTAAGGGTTTTTCTGTCTGTCTGTCTGTCCTGGAAATCCCGCGTCTCTGATTGGTTGCCTCGACCAATCAGCGACGGGCACAGTCTGCCGCGAATTCTGGAATCATCATTGTCCATATACTACAGGGACATGCATATTCTAGAATACCCGATGCGTTAGTTTACAACCAGGAGCAGTGCTAAAGCTTTCTGGGGTGACTGGGGCAGATTTTTTTAGCCAGGGGCGGGCTAATAACCATGGTCTCTCTCTAGGCTATTAATACAGTGCCTTGCAAAAGTATTCGGACCCCTGGAACTTTTCAACCTTTTCCTACATATCATCGGTAGTGTTGAGCATTCCGATACCGCAAGTATCGGGTATCGGCTGATACTTGCGGTATCGGAATTCCGATACCGGTATTCCGATACTTGCCGCGTATCGGATACCGGAATCGGAAGTTCCCAGATTCAAAATGCACAAATTCAGCCAATGAGAATGATTCCAAGTGTGGGCACATCCTGTTTAGCATGGAGGGCATGAAACTACCGGCAAGGCTGTGATTGGCTGCTGAAATGATGTCATGATGCAGTTTAAAAGTCGCTGGCGCCATTTTGAGATCACTCTGCTGTGAATTCAGTTAGTGACAGGACGCTGTTTGCTGACTGAGGGCCAGTTTAGAGATAGCGATTTGCTTCTTTGTGCTTTCCAAAGGCTAATTTAGCAACCGCTGTGTTCACCTACTATTCACCTTGCTTTTGCCTTGTAGCGCTGTTTTCACAGCGATCTGCAAGGTCTGTGTGTGTGTGTGTGTGTGAGTGCAGCCCACTCTCTAGTCTGAGTGCAGCCACATAGGCCATCCATAGCTGGTTGTATTCAGTTCAGGGAGGGTGGTTCATTGCCTCATACTGTTCTTTTTTTTTTTTTTTTTCCAAGTAGTGTAGTCTGCTGCTAATTTATTCAAAAAAATCCTATTAGTGTCTTTCCACCCGTCTCCAGCTAATTTGTGGAAAAACACTACATAGGATAACGTAGAGGAGGGTTTTTGGGCCTTGCAGCGCCGTTTACGGCTGTCTGCACGGTCTCCGTGTGACTGCAGCTCGCCCTGTAGTCTGTGAGCAGCCATAGCCTGGTTGTCTCCAGCTCAGGGTTCTTCACTGCGTCATACCGCCAAATCAATTTTCATTTTGTTTTAAGTAGTGCAGGCTGCTGCACATTTTTTCAAAAAATTCCTATTAGTGTCTTTCCACCCGTCTCCAGCTAATTTGTGGAAAAACACTACATAGGATAACCTAGAGGAGGGTTTTTGGGCCTTGCAGCGCCGTTTACGTCTGTCTGCACGGTCTCTGTGTGACTGCAGCTCTATCTGTTGTCAGTTCAGCCCCCAAAAAATAAATAAATAATAAAGTTCACCAAACACACCAGTTACATCACTTTACATTTGTGTAGGCCACATTAGCTCATATTAAAGTCTAGTCCACACTTTAGAAAATTAGTGTTTCTTATACCTGTTAGGAGTTGTTCAGGAATAAGCACACAAAGCCGTTAGTACTTTTCTGCTTATCTTTATCAGTCAACCAAGATGAAGAAGGCAGTGAGTAAGGCATGGAGCGCCCCCACACCGCCGCAGGGCCGAGGGGTACCCGGAGCCGGGCCTCTAGGTTTCAGTCTCGGGGTTGTCACGGTGGCTAGACCCGGTCCGTGGCCCTGTCCGTCAGTGGGGGACGTCCGGTGCAATAAGTGGTGATAATGGTAGTGATGTAGCGGTGCAGTTGTGGGGTGCAGGTCGCGGTAAATAACGAGGACACCAGGTTGCAGTCTCTTTACCTCTTTACTGAAGATGTTGGAGACCTCAGTCCAGAGCGCTGTTAACTGGGTTTTCAGAGACCGGCCGGTCCAACGACACATCAGGAGTTCTCCTTACAGGTGGGAATCAGTATCTTCCTTCTAGCGCTATGTGTTGTAGTTCTTCCCTGCTGAGCTCCCGGGATAGTCCTCACAACTGTTTCTTTCTGTCTCTACTGTTCTTTCTCCGTCCTCCAGGTGATATGGTAGGACGCACCCGTATGACGGGGTAGGCCTGGAGTTCTTCCGGGACCCTAGAGTCGCCCCTCTCCCACAGCTGCCTCCGTTGTCTGCTTAGGTGTTAAGTGAGACAGCCAACCTGTAATTAGCTGTCCTGCCGTGGTTTGCAATGTACTTAAAGTCTCTTACTTGCTCGGCGTTCCGGCCACCGACTGTTTGCGCCTCAGAAGGATGTTGCCTCGGTCTAACAGCAGGACCCCTTCTGGTATTTCTCCTTTTCTGTATTCCCGTTGTTTACTGGTTAGTTCTGCTCTGAGGAGTCTGCCAGGATCCCATCCCTGACAGGTCCTCTCACTAGCTCTTCCCAGCTACTTCTTCCTGTCTTCCTGTCCAACCCCCAGTTTTACCAGAGTTGTGAGGAGTGGCCTACTAGATAGGACCACCCCCCCTGGTGGCCGGAGTGTGAAGTGTGGTGTGAGTGTACCTGGTCAGAGAAACTCCTTAGTGCAATCAGACGTACCATAGCTCCCCATAGTGGCGGAGCCACAGTACTGCAACAACCAGGACTCTGGGGTGCTGCACTCCCCCCCGGTTAAATCCAGTACTCCGGGACTGGGAAAACAAGAACAATAATACATGTTAACAGAAAACACACAAATTTTTGAAATAGCATAACAATTGAACATAACAATGCTTCCCTTTATGGGAGGTGAGGATTCTTGAACGTTGCAAAAATTAGGTCATGCACAGTTTATGACTCTCAGTTCAGTGGTTGAAACAGCGGGGACCCCGGGTAAACAAAGGGGTCCCCCTTATGAAAGTTTTTGAGCAATTCACCGTCCATTACTCTATTGTCCATTTAAAACCTGTAACAAAAAGATATGCATACAAACATTTTCAATTAACTAGCAGCCCTTATTAATACCTCCAAGTTTTGTAGCGGAGGGGGGTTTGATTGTGAGTGCTGCGTGTGGACCTTCGCAGCGTAGGGGTTGCTATTGGCCTAACAGGGCCCGCTAAGCTTGCTACCGCTGGTGTAGTGCGCTGTCTTCTAACTACACCTCTAGTGAGTCTGGGTAGCACTGGCAGGTTAGGGCTCTCAGAGCTGCAATTATCAACAGTGGGTACAGCAGATTCACTGACAGCAGAGGGAGGACTTGCCGGTTCAACGATTGGCAGGGCTTCATCAGGTAAGGCTTGTTGAGGTAGTGGAGCCAGATGATCTGGTACCACCATTGTTTCTGGCGGGTCCGGCTGTTCAAACATTACAACAGGTACCGCAACGGCTTGGTTTATCAGAGTCCAGGACTGGGGAAAGTCACCAAGGACAGTATGGAACATTTTCTCCTTTTCCACCGGCGGGGAGATTTCTGGGGCCGTGCCCCTCTCTTTCAACTTATCGGGGCAGACCTTAAGGTGATCCCTGGATACCGCTGTCGAGGTCTCCCCTCTGTCCTTGCTGATGAGACAGACCTTAGTGTTGTCGAAGTCGGATGGCAAGATGGTATACGGTTCCGCTTCCCATTGGTCATCGAGCTTGTGTAACCTCCTCTTCCGTTTAAGCACTTGCTCACCAGGTGACAGGGGAATCGCAGGAGCGTGTTGATTGTAGTCCCTTTCTTGTTTCTGCCTGGCCTGGGCGAGACTTCTCTCTACACACTCCTGTACTTCGCGGTATCTTCGCTGCCTTTCTGTATCCCAATCTGCCTCCGGCGAGGTATCTTCGGGTACCAGGACCCCCATGTCCAGATCAACGGGTAACCGACTAGACCTTCCTCGCATCAGGTACGCTGGAGTACAGTTGGTGGAACTTACTGGGATGTGGTTGTACATATCCACCAGGTCAGGCAACTTTGTCGGCCACAGGTTCCGTTCCTCCACAGGCAAGGTCTTCAATAAATCGATTACTACCTGGTTCATCTTCTCGCACATCCCGTTGGTTTGAGGGTGGTACGGGGTGGTCCTGATCTTCTTACACCCGTACAGCTGGCAGAATTCTTGGAATACTTCTGCTTCAAAGGCAGGTCCCTGGTCGGTCAGTACCTTCTCTGGGTAGCCATGGGGCCTACAAAAGTGCTGCTGGAAGGCCCTGGCGGCAGTCCTGGCCGTTAGATCTTTAACAGGCACAACCACCAGAAACCTGGAGTAGTGGTCCACGATGGTAAGGGCGTAGATATAGCCCGACCGGCTAGGTGTCAGCTTCACATGATCCAGCGCGACCAGTTCAAGCGGCCGTTTGGTGATGATAGGCCGCAGGGGAGCCCGTTGACTGTCACGGTCCTTTCTACGCAGACTACATGGACCACACTCCCGACACCACTTCTCAATGGTTCTCTTCATGCCAATCCAATAGAACCTCCCTCGGAGTAGCTTCTCCAGCTTCTTCCATCCGAAGTGTCCGGCTCCATCATGGTAGGCTCCCAGAACCATGGGCGCATCTCGCCTTGGCACCACTATCTGCCACACCAATTCATGAGTACGTGGGTCGATGCTCCTCCTGCACAGCTTGCCATCATGGATAAACAGCTTACTTCTCCCCTTCCACAGCTGTTGGGTTTCTTGTGGATCATCTGGGCCAGGGTGCAACCCAGCCTGCGTCAAGAGCTCCTTCACCTGACGGACCGCGGGGTCACTATCCTGGGTTTCTGCCCATCCGTGGTGGGGCAGGGGATTCAGCGTGGCATCCGGTTGGTTCTTGTGCCTGTTCTTCACATGGTGAGAGTTCTGAGTGGCTTTGGGGCGATGGAAGGCAGGCAGCTCCACCTCTTCCAGTGCCTCCGGGTCCTCTCCCACTTCTGGTAAATTGGGCATTCGGGACAGAGCATCGGCATTGGCATTCTGGTGCCCTGCCCGATATTTGATGGTGAAATCATAGTTGGACAGCCGGGCCATCCACCGCTGCTCCAAAGCCCCGAGTTTGGCAGTATCCAGATGCGTTAGCGGATTGTTGTCCGTGAAGACGGTGAATTTCGCGGAGGCCAGGTAGTGCTTAAACCTCTCCGTCACTGCCCAGACAAGGGCAAGGAATTCCAGTTTGAAGGAACTGTAGTTGTCAGGGTTCCTTTCCGTGGGACGGAGTTTCCTGCTGGCGTAAGCGATCACTCTTTCCTTGCCGTTCTGGACTTGAGACAGCACGGCTCCTAGTCCCACATTACTGGCATCTGTGTACAGCACAAACGGTTGGTCGTATTCGGGGTAAGCCAGTACCTCTTCCCCCGTCAGCGCCGACTTCAAGCAGGTGAAGGATTCCTCCAGCTGTTCGTTCCAATCAAAGGGGGTCTTCCTCCCCTTGGTCTTCTTTGGTTGGCCCACCAGCAGATTTTGCAAGGGTGCGGCCTTCTTGGTGAAATCCTTAATGAATCTCCGGTAGTAACCTACCAACCCGAGGAACTGCCGGACTTCGTGGAGGTCACTAGGCTTTGGCCAGTCCTGGATCACTGTGACCTTGTCGGGGTCTGGGGCCACTCCTTCAGCGCTCACCACGTGGCCCAGGTACTGCACTTTAGGTTTCAGCAGATGACACTTGGACGGTTTCACTTTTAGGCCGAATTTGGACAAGGCTTCAAACACCTCGGCCAGGTGCTTCAGATGGTCTTCGTAGGTTTTAGAGAAGACTATGACGTCATCCAGATATAGCAGCACGGTTTCAAAGTTCAGGTGTCCCAGGCAGCTCTCCATCATCCTCTGGAACGTTCCGGGAGCATTGCACAATCCGAAGGGCATGTAGTTGAACTCACAGAGGCCCATTGGCGTCGTGAAAGCCGTCTTCTCTTTGTCCGCCTCCGCCACAGGAACCTGCCAGTACCCACTGGTGAGATCTAAGGTAGAGAAATAGTTAGCAGATTTTAAAGCAGCCAGAGACTCCTCTATCCTGGGCAGTGGGTATGCGTCCTTATGTGTAATGCGATTCAACTGTCTGTAATCAACACACATCCTCATTGTACCATCTTTCTTTTTAACAAGGACTAACGGAGCCGCCCAGGGGCTACAGCTGTCTCTCACCACCCCAGCCTCCTTCATTTCCCGCAACATGTCCTTGGCACACTGGTAATGAGCTGGGGGTACAGGGCGATATCTCTCTTTTATGGGTCGATGATCTCCCGTGGGGATGTGATGTTGGATCCCTTTCACCTGCCCAAAATCTGAGGGGTGTTTGCTGAATACCTGCTCGTACTCGTGTACCACCCTGTAAGCCCCCTGTATTTGATGAGATGGGGTAGAGTCAGTGCCCACATGCAATTCCCGACACCAGTCCTTCGAATGCTCTGCAGAACCTTTGTTCTCCGCCACGTTTGACGGGACCAAGGGTTCGGGTGTCTGTATTACACTATTATTGACAGTGAACAGTTTGGCGAGCGTGGTATACTTGGTTAGGTGGACCTCTTCCTCCCCACAATTGAGGACACGTACGGGCACTCTCCCCTGTCGGACGTCGACCACCCCCCGGGCTGTCAGAATAGTAGGCCTATTGTCTGAATATACAGGTTCTACCAAGGCCTGGTAGTCCTTACCCCTGAGGCCTATGGCTGCTCGACACCATATTAACATTTCACTTTTGGGGGGTATCGCGATGGGGTTTGAATCACTCACAGTGACACGACCAATCTCACCACCAGTCAGCTCTACCTGCTGTCTCTGCATCAGAGCTCTGATTTCCTTCTGTAGGGCACGTTGCTCACTGTGGCCAGCGTTTTCTGCCACCTGTTGCAACAAAACAATCACTTCTGCAAGACAATTTTCTATAACATTAGTACCAAGAGTCATCATGGGATTACATTCTCGACGATCAATATCTACAATCACAATCCCTTGGGCTTTCAATTCCACCCGCCCCACTTTGATGGTGACCTCCTTATACCCCACTTGTGGCAACGGCTGACCATTACTGGCGATTATGGTGAAATCATCGTCAGGGCCACGAGTAATATCAGCGTCCTCCCAATACCGTTTGTAGAGCACGTAAGGTATAGTCGTCACCTGAGAACCGGTGTCCAGCAAAGCATTCAAGGGGATTCCATCAATCACTACAGGGAGAACTGGTCGTCCTCCAATATACTTGGTTCTCCAATGCTGCGGGCCTGACCGTCCTACTCCTGGGGGTTGGCCCTTTGCCCCAGGGGTTGCTCGTTTAAAGGACAGTACCTTGCAAGATGGCCCACCTGGTGACAGCGGCGGCAGATGGGTCGTCCATCCTGGTGGAAGCGATCGTCGGGCCGGCTCCTGGTCGGCGGAGTCCTCCTCTGTCGCATCCAAGGGACATCCTCCGGGCTGGAAGCCAACTGGATCTTCTCTTTGGGGGCCTCCTGTAGGGACTGCACCGTCCGGGCCAGGGCAGCAACGCTCTTGGTTAGCTCTTGCATCTGGAGACGAAGTCCTGCAGGGGAGTCGTCCTCGAAGCTCTGGGCGTCGGCCTCCGCGGCAACTGGGGTATCCGATGCCACCTCCTGGTGGTATGTGAGAGCGGGGCGCCTGGGTGGTACTGCGCGGCTGGGCTGTCGCTCCTGCAATGCCTGGATAGCTTTATCTTTAAACTGCGCAAAAGTCAAGTCTGGATTTTGCATGGCCAGGAAGTGCAACTGGCCCCGCTGGTGACTGCACAGGAGCCCCTCAATGAACCGCTCCTTCAGGGTTTTATCCTCATACTGCATGCTGCCGGGGTCACTCTGCTTAATGGCCCGCATCGCTTCCTGGAGATTAAGGGCATAGTCCCGCAAGCTATCCTGTGACCTTTGTTTGCATCCATAAAAAGTCAGTTTAATTTCTGTAGCAGTGCGAGTATCAAAGGTGGCTTTAAGCTTGGCAAAAATCTGTTGTGCAGTTCCTTTATCCTCAGCGGGCCAGGATTTCAATTCTCTAAGAGCCGCCCCAAAGAGTTGGCCGGTTATCATATGGACCTTCTGGGGCTCGGTTAGGGGATAGAACTCGAGCAGGCTGCAGAGCCCTTCTTTAAAGTCAGTGAACGTGTGCGCCTCCCCGGAGTATCGTGGGAGCCAGGCCGCTCCGGGCAGATAGGGCATGGAGAAGGGCATTATGGCTTTTACATTAGTGACAGTGTCCGACTGGTTGATGGGGGCAGCGGGTTCTGCGGCAGCCAGTGGTGGTATTAGGGCCGCGGCTTCGCCCGCTGCGGGGACAGGAGCTGCCCCTGCGTCCGCGGCTGCGACCGCCACCTCCTCTCCTCCCGACTCGGACATGGCCGTCCCTTCCTCCCACTAACCTGCTGGAGGTCGGAGTTCCTCTTCCGGGATGGGCGCCTCACCGCGCTTTCCGTTCCGCGCTTCTTTTGGCTGATCCCGCCCACGTAGCTAAGGCGCCTCCCTCCGCGCGCGGCAATGGCGAATTTTGGCGGCAAATGGCACAGCACAGTCTTTTCAATAAAGTACAGTCCAAGCACAATAAATCACAGTTCCAAGGCACACATGACCTGATTCTTCAGGCTTAAGTAGATCCTGTTCGTGACGCCAAGTTTGGAGCGCCCCCACACCGCCGCAGGGCCGAGGGGTACCCGGAGCCGGGCCTCTAGGTTTCAGTCTCGGGGTTGTCACGGTGGCTAGACCCGGTCCGTGGCCCTGTCCGTCAGTGGGGGACGTCCGGTGCAATAAGTGGTGATAATGGTAGTGATGTAGCGGTGCAGTTGTGGGGTGCAGGTCGCGGTAAATAACGAGGACACCAGGTTGCAGTCTCTTTACCTCTTTACTGAAGATGTTGGAGACCTCAGTCCAGAGCGCTGTTAACTGGGTTTTCAGAGACCGGCCGGTCCAACGACACATCAGGAGTTCTCCTTACAGGTGGGAATCAGTATCTTCCTTCTAGCGCTATGTGTTGTAGTTCTTCCCTGCTGAGCTCCCGGGATAGTCCTCACAACTGTTTCTTTCTGTCTCTACTGTTCTTTCTCCGTCCTCCAGGTGATATGGTAGGACGCACCCGTATGACGGGGTAGGCCTGGAGTTCTTCCGGGACCCTAGAGTCGCCCCTCTCCCACAGCTGCCTCCGTTGTCTGCTTAGGTGTTAAGTGAGACAGCCAACCTGTGATTAGCTGTCCTGCCGTGGTTTGCAATGTACTTAAAGTCTCTTACTTGCTCGGCGTTCCGGCCACCGACTGTTTGCGCCTCAGAAGGATGTTGCCTCGGTCTAACAGCAGGACCCCTTCTGGTATTTCTCCTTTTCTGTATTCCCATTGTTTACTGGTTAGTTCTGCTCTGAGGAGTCTGCCAGGATCCCATCCCTGACAGGTCCTCTCACTAGCTCTTCCCAGCTACTTCTTCCTGTCTTCCTGTCCAACCCCCAGTTTTACCAGAGTTGTGAGGAGTGGCCTACTAGATAGGACCACCCCCCCTGGTGGCCGGAGTGTGAAGTGTGGTGTGAGTGTACCTGGTCAGAGAAACTCCTTAGTGCAATCAGACGTACCATAGCTCCCCATAGTGGCGGAGCCACAGTACTGCAACAACCAGGACTCTGGGGTGCTGCAGGCACGTGGGCGTGGGCGTGGGCGCGGAGCAGGGAGGGGACGTGGGGATTCTGTGCCTGCTGCGGGCACCGGTGACTCATCAGCACCCACTTTCACCAGGCAACAGTCATTCATGCGCAGCTTTGTGTCAGAGCGCCGTACACCGCTGCTGCGTGAAGAACAAATTGAAGCCGTTGTCGGATGGATGGCAGCTAATGCATCAACTTCAATTAGTGCCACATCCTCTCAGACACAGAGCACTGGAGAGAAGCCATCTGTCTCTTCACCACCTGCCAAATTGCCCAGGCAGACAGAGAGCCCAGGACAGGAGCCGTCTCTACTTCTGTTCTCTGAATCTCTTGGCTTGGAAACAGGGGGCCAGCCAAGCAGCATTGGAGAAATGGAAGAAGAGGCAGGGTGCAGTGATGCCCAACAGCTTTTTCTCTCTTCCTCTGAAGAGGCGGGTGGGCCAGTGGCTCCGGTCACCACATCGCAGGCCGCATCAGCTGATGATGACACTCAGGTGCCACTTACTGGTGCGTGCTCTGCTGCTGAGACTACCCAGGAGGAGCAGTTGGGGGCAGAGGGTAGTGTAGATGATGAGGTCCTTGACCCATCTTGGCGTGAGGGACAGGAAGGTGGTGGGAGCAGCTCTGAGGAAGAGATTCCCCGTACGGCCCAAAGAGGGAGAGGGAGGGGGAAGACTGCAGATCCTGCAGCCTCCGCTTTGGCACCCGTTAGGAGCATGTCTCTTCCAAAAGCCAAAAAGGGCGCTCCCAAGACTTGCAGTGCCTGGTCCTTTTTTGACACAGTTGCAGATGACATTTGCTATGTCAAATGCAAGGTGTGTCATCAAAAAGTCAAAAGAGGGAAAAATGTCAGCAACCTCAATACCTCCAACATGTGGAAACATGTGCGCACCAGGCACCCGGTGGAGTTAGAAAAACACACTGAAGAGCTAGGCCAACCAACAGCGGCAGCTACCACCTCTTCAGCTCGTGTTGCCTCTTCCTCCAGCTCACACGCAGCTGGTTCGGCTTCCTCCCAGGATCGCCGTGGAAGAACCTCTGGCCCTGTTGTCCAGAGACCCGCTGTAATTCCACCCGCAGCACCACTTTCCCAGTCATCCACACACTCCCAGCCCAGTCTACAGCCATCGGTAGTACAGGCATGGGAGAAAAGGCGGTCTTTCTCGTCAAACCACCCACGAGCACAGGCTCTGACTGCAGGCATTGCCAAACTTTTGTCACTGGAAATGCTGTCATTCAGGCTGGTGGAGACTGACAGCTTCCGTGACTTGATGTCATTGGCAGTCCCACAGTACAATGTGCCCAGCCGCTTTTACTTCAGCAGGCAAGCCGTCCCTGCCCTGCACAAGCATGTGGAGGGACACATAAAACACGCGCTACTGAACGCCATCAGTAGCAAGGTCCACCTCACCACCGATGCGTGGACCAGTCAACATGGACAGGGGCGATACCTTTCCCTCACTGCCCATTGGGTTAATGTCGTTGAGCCGGGTACAGACCGTGCGAGTGGCGCAGGACGTGTCCTGCCCACTCCAAGGATTGCAGGAATCCATTCTGTACGCATTGACTCCTCCTCTTACACCAGTTCCTCAGAATCATCGCTGCAGGAGCCGTCACAGTCCACCTCCACATGGACCCGTGATGAACGTGTACCTGTTACGACCGACATGAGCACAGCCGTGGCCAAACGTAAACAGGCCGTCTTGAAATTAATTTTTTTGGGGAATCGTAGCCACACAGCGCAGGAGCTCTGGAATGCCATCAAGCAGGAGAGCGATGTGTGGTTTGTGCCAGCGAATCTCCAGCCAGGCATGGTAGTGTGTGATAATGGCCGAAATCTGGTGGCAGCTCTGGGCCTCGGCAACCTCACTCACATCCCATGTCTGGCACATGTGCTCAATTTGGTCGTGCAGAGCTTTTTGAGGGACTATCCGGATCTTGATGCACTGCTGCACAAGGTCCGCCTAGAGTGTGCTCACTTGCGGCGTTCCAGCACGGCAAAAGCGCGCATTGCGGCTCTGCAGCGCCGACACCGCCTGCCGGAACATCGCATCATATGTGACCTACCTACCAGGTGGAATTCCACGTTACATATGTTGGAGCGGTTGTGTGAGCAGCAGCAAGCTGTAATGGAGTACCAGCTGCTTCAGGCGCAAAGAAGTCGCACTCAGCGCCGTACAGACTTCACAACCACAGAGTGGGCCACTATGAATGACGTCTGCCAGGTTTTGCGTCCCTTTGATTATTCCACGCGGATGGCGAGTGCAGATGATGCACTAGTCAGCATGACTGTCCCCCTTATCTGCCTGCTTGAAAAATCACTGCAAGCGCTAAGGGATGATGTTGTGGAAGAGGTGGAGGATGAGGATTCACCATTTCCATCATCTTCTGGACAGTCAGCGCCACGTGGTTCCTCACAAACGCGTAGGCAGGGGACAGTTTGTGAGGAGGATGAGGAGGAGTCAATGGAGGAGGAAGACATCCGTCCAGAGGAGGGAGTTACACAATTGTCCAGTACTCAGTGTGTACAGCGAGGGTGGGGTGATGACGAGCGGGCAGAGATCACGCCTCCAGCAGGGGACAGCGTTTCTTGGGCAGTTGGCAGTCTGCAGCACATGGTGGATTACATGCTGCAGTGCCTGAGAAACGACCGCCGCATCGCCCACATTCTCAACATGTCTGATTATAGGGTGTTCACCCTCCTCGATCCTCGCTACCGGGACAACGTAGAAAGCCTCATCACACCGTTGAACCGGGAGCGAAAAATGCGGGAGTACCAAGACACACTGGTCAATTCCATCATCTTCTCCATTCCAACTGAGAGAAGTGCTGCTAGTGCATTCCAAAGCAGCTCAGTGCGTCCAGGCAGTGGTGGAGGCTCTGCACAAAGAGGGAGCAGAAGCAGTGCCTCTGCCCAAGGCAAGACCAGTATGGCCCAACTGTGGCACAGTTTTCTGTGCCCCCCACAAAAGTCTACACCATCACAGACGGCTCCAGTCAGCAGGAGGCAACGGTTCCGTCAGATGGTGACAGACTACATGTCTTGCCCTCTTGCTGTACTCCCAGACGGCTCTTCCCCTTTCAAGTTTTGGGTCTCAAAGCTGGATACATGGCCAGAGCTAAGCCAGTATGCATTGGAGGTGCTGTCTTGCCCTGCGGCCAGTGTATTATCGGAACGTGTCTTTAGTGCTGCAGGTGGTGTACTAACTGACCGTCGCATGCGACTATCCTCCGATAACGTTGACCGGCTTACTTTCCTGAAAATGAACAAGGCCTGGATCTCGCAGGAATTTGCCACTCCTCTTCCTGATTAAATAATTAGGTCACTGTATACGTTATCCAGGTCTCCTGTTGTGTTCATCTTTCTACCACCTGAACTTAAATTCCTGGGCTCCAACACCGCCAGTTGAGGCTCAGAAGTGCCGTCTGCACAGTCCAAACATACGACCCAGTGTTATTGGGTTTCAGTAACGTCAGCTGATCCCCAGCTGTGTAGCCGGCAATGTGTCCTGCGACCGCCACGCTGACACAACAACTGAAATGTAAGGGAATCTGTCCCCCCCCCCAAGGCGTTTGTTACTGAAAGAGCCACCTTGTGCAGCAGTAATGCTGCACAAGGAAAAGGTAGCTATTTTTGTTTAGCTCCTTGCACACGCAGAACTTAACACTTATAAAATGTGTCCACTGATACCGTAAAACCGTCCCGGAGGTGGGACTTTCCTTCGTAATATGACGCAGCACAGCCGTCATTCCTACCCCCCCGGCGCCGTGCCCCGGCTCCTCAGCGTTGTTTGATTCCGTCCCGGAGCCTGCACTGTTATGTTATTCCATGGCCAGGCACACTTAGCGCTGCCCGTCTTCTGGCATCATTTGGTGTCAGGCTGGCTGCGCCTGTGCGGCCGCGCTGGCCGAGAGCCCGCCTCGCAGTGTCTTCTGATTTAATCCCACTGGGGCCTGGGATCCATGGACATGCGCAGTGCATATCTGAACCTCCACCTCTCACTCATCTCCCTATGGCTTCTTCAGACTGTTCGGTGTCAGCTGGTCCCTAATAGCATGCCACGGCCGTGACACCGCACAGTCTTAAGAAGCCGTAGGGAGGGGAGTGAGAGGCGAGGATATGCACTGCGCATGGCCATGGATCCCAGGCCCCCAGAAGACACTGCGAGGCGGGCTCTCGGCCAGCGCGGCCGCACAGGCGCAGCCAGCCTGACACCAAATGATGTCAGAAGATGGGCAGTGCTAAGTGTGCCTGGCCACGGGATAACATAACAGCGCAGGCTCCGGGACGGAATCAAACAACGCTGAGGAGCCGGGGCACGGCGCCGGGGGGGTAGGAATGACGGCTGTGCTGCGTCATATTACGAAGGAAAGTCCCACCTCCGGGACGGTTTCACGGTTTCAGGGGACACATTTTATAAGTGTTTAGTTCTGTGTTTGCAAGGAGCATGATGAAAAGAGCCACCTTTTCCTTTTGCATCTTTTGTGCTGCACAAGCTGGCTCTTTCAGCTACAAACGCCTTGGGGGGGGGGTTAAAGGTTCCCTTTCGACTTTCTCAGGCTTCGGCCTACATTGTGTTCCTCTGCTTTTCCACCTGTCCCTGGGCTCCAACACCGCTAGTTGCCGTCCAGAAGTGCTGTCCGCACAGTCCCAACAGTCGCTCCTCTGTTATTGGGGTTCAGTAACGTCAGCTGTTCCCCAGCTGTGTGTGTGGCAATCCCTCCTTCCTCCTCCACCTCCTCCTCCTCCAACTGTCCCTGGGCTCCAACACCGCTAGTTGCCGTCCAGTAGTGCTGTACGCACAGTCAACAGTCCCTCCTCTGTTATTGGGGTTCAGTAACGTCAGCTGTTCCCCTGCTGTGTGTGTGGCAATCCTTCCTACCTCCTCCTACCTCCTCCTCCTCCACCTGTCCCTGGGCTCCAACAACGCTAGTTGCCGTCCAGAAGTGCTGTCCGCACAGTCCCAACAGTCCCTCCTCTGTTATTGGGGTTCAGTAACGTCAGCTGTTCCCCTGCTGTGTGTGTGGCAATCCCTCCTACCTCCTCCACCTCCTCCTCATCCACCTGTCCCTGGGCTCCAACAACGCTGGTTGCCGTCCAGAAGTGCTGTCCGCACAGTCCCAACAGTCCCTCCTCTGTTATTGGGGTTCAGTAACGTCAGCTGTTCCCCTGCTGTGTGTGTGGCAATCCCTCCTACCTCCTCCACCTCCTCCTCCTCCACCTGTCCCTGGGCTCCAACACCGCTAGTTGCCGTCCAGTAGTGCTGTACGCACAGTCAACAGTCCCTCCTCTGTTATTGGGGTTCAGTAACGTCAGCTGTTCCCCTGCTGTGTGTGTGGCAATCCCTGCTACCTCCTCCACCTCCTCCTCCTCCACCTGTCCCTGGGCTCCAACACCGCTAGTTGCCGTCCAGTAGTGCTGTACGCACAGTCCCAACAGTCCCTCCTCTGTTATTGGGGTTCAGTAACGTCAGCTGTTCCCCTGCTGTGTGTGTGCCAATCCCTCCTACCTCCTCCTACCTCCTCCTCCTCCACCTGTCCCTGGGCTCCAACAACGCTAGTTGCCATCCAGAAGTGCTGTACGCACAGAGCCAAACACCTCGCCAATGTGTTAGTGAGGTTCAGCACCGCCAGCTGTTCCCCTGCTGTGTATACGGGAACGTGTACTGCGACCGCCACGCAGGCACAACAAGTTAAATTTAAGGGAACCTGTCCCCCCCCCCAGGCGTTTGTTACTGAAGGAGCCACCTTGTGCAGCAGTAATGATGCAAAGGGAAAAAGTGCCTCTTTTCGTGGTGCTCCTTGCACATGCTGAACCTAACACTTATGAAATGTGTCCCCACACACCGTTAAACCGTCCGGTAGGTGGAACTTTCCTTTGTCGTGTGACGCAGCACAGCCATCATTTTCACCCCCTTGGCGCCGTGCGCCGCCTCCTCAGCGTTGTTTGAATCTGTCCCGGAGCCTTGGCTGTTAGGTTAGTCCTTGGCCATGCACACATGTTGCGCTGCCCGTCTTCTGACATCATTTGGTGTCAGGCTGGCTGCGCCTGTGCGGGTGCGCTGGCCGAGATCCCGCCTCGCAGTGTCGTCTAATGTAATCACACCGCGGGCCTGGGATCCGTGGCCATGCGCAGTGCATATCCTCGCCTCTCACTCCCCTCCCTACGGCTTCTTAAGACTGTGTGGTGTCAGCTGATCCCTAATAGCATGCCACGGCCGTGACACCGCACAGTCTGAAGAAGCCGTAGGGAGGGGAGTGAGAGGCGAGGATATGCACTGCGCATGGCCACGGATCCCAGGCCCGCAGTGGGATTACATTAGACGACACTGCGAGGCGGGGTCTCAGCCAGCGCACCCGCACAGGTGCAGCCAGCCTGACACCAAATGATGTCAGAAGACGGGCAGCGCAACATGTGTGCATGGCCAAGGGCTAACCTAACAGCCAAGGCTCCGGGACAGATTCAAACAACGCTGAGGAGGCGGCGCACGGCGCCAAGGGGGTAAAAATGATGGCTGTGCTGCGTCACACGACAAAGGAAAGTTCCACCTGCAAAACGGTTTAACGCTGTGAGGGGACACATTTCATAAGTGTTAGGTTCAGCATGTGCAAGGACCATAATTAAAAGAGCTAAGTTTACCTTTTCCAGCATTAGTGCTGTACACAATGGCTCTTTCAGCTACAAACGCCTGGGGGGGGGGGGTTAAAGGTTTCCTTTCAACTTGCTCCAGTGCAGGCTTCGGCCTACACTCCGCTCCCCCTGCTCCTCCTGCTGACCCTGGGCTCTAACACCGCCAGTTTTGGCCCAGATGTGCTAGCTGCACAGAGAAAAACACCAGCCAATGTGTCAGTGGGGTTCAGCACCGCCAGCTGTTCCCCTGCTGTGTAGCCGGCAACGTGTCCTGCGACCGCCACGCAGACACAAGAACTGAAGTTGAAGGGAACCTGTCCCCCCTCCCCCAGGTGTTTCTATGTTTTACAGCCACCTTGTACAGCAGTAATGCTGCATGTGTGCAAGGTGGCTCAGAAACTTATTCTCCTTGCACTCGTGGAACTGAACACGTCTAAAATGTGTCCTCTGTGACCATTAAAACGTCCCTCATGTGTGATTTTCCTTTGTATTGACACGCAACAAGCTCCTTGGTAACGCTGCCCGTCTTCTGGCATCATTGTTTGGCTGGGTGCGCCTCTGCGGCCGCCTTGCCCCACACAACGCCCCTCGGTGTCTTATTTATTTTGACTGCGAGGGTGTGATTGACGGGCATGAACGGTGCATTTCTTCGCCTGTCCCTCATCTCCTTCCGCCTTCTTCGGACTGTGTGGCTTCATGGCCGTGGCATGCGATAAGGGATCAGCTGACGCCGCATAGTCTGAAGCAGGTGTAAGGACCCGAGTGTGAGAGGCGAACATATGTGCTGCGCCAGGCCATTAATCCCAGCCCCGCAGTGTTTTAACTATGTCAAGACACTGCGGGGCTGGGATTCATGGGCATCGCGAACCGCACCGGCCGACATCAAATGATGTCAGAGGACGGGCAGCACTAACAGAGCAAGGCCAAGGGATAACACGACAGCGCAGACTCCTGTGCAACAAATAACGATGCTCAGGAGGCCGCGCAAAGCACCAAGGTGGCATTTTTGCAAGCTGTGCTGCGTCTCCTTACGAGGGGAGCTCACGCCTCCAAAACAGTTTGACTGTGTAAGGGCCTAAATGTTGTACATGTTCCTTTCAGCGTGTGCAAGGAGCAAAATTAAAAGAGCAACCTTTCACTTGTGCAGCATTACTGCTGCCCAAGCTGTGGCTCTTGTAGTTTTTCACCCCTGAGGGGGGGTTAAAGGTTACTTTTAAAATCGGTTCAATTA
This sequence comes from Ranitomeya variabilis, assembly GCF_051348905.1. Taxonomy (NCBI): domain Eukaryota; kingdom Metazoa; phylum Chordata; class Amphibia; order Anura; family Dendrobatidae; genus Ranitomeya; species Ranitomeya variabilis. The sequence continues at coordinate 527,061,453 of NC_135233.1, forward strand.
GGCTTCAGCCTACACTCTGCTCCGCCTGCAGAGCCCGGGCTCCAACACCGCCAGTTGCTGTCCGGAAGTGCTGGCTGCACAGAGCCAAACACCTCGCCAATGTGTCAGTGGGGTTCAGCACCGCCAGCTGTTCCCCTGCTGTGTAGCCGGCAACGTGTCCTGCAACTGCCACGCAGACACAACAGACCCAAAGCTGCCGCCAGTGCAGGCTTCGGCCTACACTCTGCTCCCTCTCCTCCTCCTGCTGACCCCGGGCTCTAACACCGCCAGTTGGGGCCCGGTACTGCTAGCTGCACAGAGAAAAACACCAGCCAATGTGTCAGTGGGGTTCAGCACCGCCAGCTGTTCCCCTGCTGTGCAGCCGGCAACGTGTCCTGCAAAAGCCACGCAGACACCAGAACTGAAATTGAAGGGAACCTGTCCCCCCTCCCCCAGGCGTTTGTACGTTTTACAGCCACCTTGTACAGCGGTAATGCTGCATGTGTGCAAGGTGGCTCATAAACGTATTCTCCTCGCACATGTGGAACTGAAAACACGTCTAAAATGTGTCCTCTGTGTGACCATTTAACCGTCCCGGTGGTGTGACTTTCCTTTGTAATGACACGCTGCAACCCCCTTGGTAGCGCTGCCCGTCTTCTGGCATCATTGTTTGGCTGCCTGCGCCTCTGCGGCTGCCCTGACCCACACAACGCCCCTCGGTGTCTTATTTATTGGGACTGCGAGGGTGTGATTGATGGGCATGATCAGTGCATCAGTTCGCCTGTCCCTCATCTCCTTCCGCCTTCTTCAGACTGTGCGGCTTCATGGCCGTGGCATGCGATAAGGGATCAGCTGACGCCGCACAGTCTGAAGCGGGTGTAAGGACCCGAGTGTGAGAGGCGAACATATGTGCTGCGCCAGGCCAGGAATCCCAGCCCCGCAGTGTTTTAACAATGTTAAGACACTGCGGGGCTGGGATTCATGGTCATCGCGAACCGCACCGGCCGACATTAAATGATGTCAGAAGATGGGCAGCGCTAACAGCGCTAGGCCAGGGGATAACACGACAGCGCAGACTCCTGTACAGCAAATAACAATGCTCAGGAGGCTGCACCCAGCACCAAGGTTGGAATTCTTGACATCTGTGCTGCGTCTCATTACAAAGGGAACTCGCGCCTCCAACACAGTTTGACTGTATAAAGGGCTAAATGTTATACGTGTTTCATTCAGCGTGTGCAAGGAGAAACATTAAAAGCGCAACCTTTGACTTGTGCAGCACTACTGCTGCATAAGCTGTGGCTCTTCTACTTTGTAACCCCTGAGGGGGGGTTAAAGGTTACCTTTGAAATTGGTTCAATTAGGCTTCGGCCTACACTCTGCTCCCCCTGCAGAGCCCGGGCTCCAACACCGCCAGTTGGGGCCCGGTACTGCTAGCTGCACAGAGAAAAACACCAGCCAATGTGTCAGTGGGGTTCAGCACCGCCAGCTGTTCCCCTGCTGTGCAGCCGGCAATGTGTCCTGCAACTGCCACGCAGGCACAACAGACCCAAAGCTGCCGCCAGTGCAGGCTTCGGCCTACACTCTGCTCCATCTCCTCCTCCTGCTGACCCCGGGCTCGAACACCGCCAGTTTGGGCCCGGTACTGCTAGCTGCACAGAGAAAAACACCAGCCAATGTGTCAGTGGGGTTCAGCACCGCCAGCTGTTCCCCTGCTGTGCAGCCGGCATCGTGTCCTGCAAAAGCCACGCAGACACTTGCTCTTGTACCTTCTGCTCCCCATCCTGGTTCCAGTACCGTCAGCTGGTTCCGGGCAGAGCCTTTGGCTTAGGTGCCTCCCTCTGGGTATCCGAGTTCCACCAACGTCAGGTGGTCCTTGGTAGTGCTTTCAGGCACGGGTACCTCCTGCTTAGTAACCGGGTTCCAGTAACGTCAGCTGGTCCTCGGTAGTTCCATTGGCTCTTGGACCTTCGGCTACCCATCCGGGTTCCAGCACCGTCAGCTGGTTCTCGGCTCTGTCTTTTGCTCTTGTACCTTCTGCTCCCAATCCTGGTTCCAGTACCGTCAGCTGGTTCCGGGCAGAGCCTTTGGCTTAGGTGCCTCCCTCTGGGTATCCGAGTTCCACCAACGTCAGGTGGTCCTTGGTAGTGCTTTCAAGCATGGGTACCTCCTGCTTAGTAACCGGGTTCCAGTAACGTCAGCTGGTCCTCGGTAGTTCCATTGGCTCTTGGACCTTCGGGTAGCCATCCGAGTTCCAGTTCCATCAGCTGGTTCTCGGCATTTTTTCAGCCTTCTTGTACCTTCTGCTACATTTCCAAGTTCAAGAGACTAAACACGATGACCCGGAAGACCACCCCTAAGATGACGACGACACCAGAGACGACAACCACCGTGATGACGACGACCCTGGAGACGATGACCCTGAAGACCACCCCGATAACGACGACCCCGGAGACGACGACCCTGGAGACGACGACCCTGGAGACGACGACGACCTGGAAGACCGAGAAGCAGAAGAACAAGAGGCTGCAGAACAAAGAGCAGAAGAACATTAAGCATAACACTAAATATCGGAGCCAAAAATATGATCTAAATTATAAGCAGAAGAAGACTAAGCAGTGTATGGGGGTGAGTCCGTTCCTCCTCGTGGTGCCCCTGGATAAAGCCTGATGCTACAGGCCAAACTGAACGCGGACAAATGTAACTGTTTTGTGACAGGCAGAACGGAAGGTGTAATCTTCAAACTTTTATAGATGCCTGTCACAAATAAGAATATGATGAAGAAGTAGAATATGATGAAGATAATAGTAAAATAAAAAGAATATGAACAATGTAACCAAAAAAATAATAGGTAGAAGATGAAGAAGAAGATGAATAAGGTGAAGAAGTTGATGTCAAAGAAGCTGATGATGAGGATAATGAAGAAGAAAGTGTGGGAGAAGTAAAAAAGAAGTTGAAGGGCGTGGAAGTAGTGAAACATCAATATCTGACAAAATAAAAAAAAAATTAACAGTCAAAATCTTTCTAACGCCGAACGTCATAAAAAACAAAACAAAATCCTGCTATTCTATTACATTGGGCTAAACCTCTGTGCCTTTAATGTCTCCGCCACGTCGCTGATTGGTCGAGGCAACCTTTATGACATCATCGTCGCCATGGCAACCATTATGACATCTACGTCGATACTGTGCCCGTCGCTGATTGGTCGAGGCGAATTCGCGGCAGACTGTGCCCGTCACTGATTGGTCGAGGCAACCTTTATGACATCGTTGCCATACTGTGCCCGTCACTGATTGGTCGAGGCCTGGCGGCCTCGACCAATCAGAGACGCGGGATTTCCAGGACAGACAGACAGACAGACAGACAGAAAAACCCTTAGACAATTATATATATAGATATATGTATGTGTGTGTATTAGAACCTGAGTGTACAGTAGTTATCTGTGTGTCTATAATTATATATATATATATATATATATATATATATATATATATATATATATATATACATATATATATAGTATACTGTATATGCTACATATAATGCACACACATACACACAGTCATGGCCAAAAGTGTTTTCATGTATCGATGTGTACTTTGGTTATCTATGCATGTATGTACAATATATATATATATATATATATATATATATATATATATATATATATATATATATAGAAGATACGGCCACCACCTTTCAGGGCTTATCTACAGAATTATGTAATTATGTAGATAAGCCCCCGATCCAACCTGAAAGATAAGAAAAATAAGTTTTATTATACTGGGAGGCGCCGGACTCTGAGCTGTGACACTCATCAGACCGGACCGCCCCCGGGTGAGTATAATAAAACTTATTTTTCTTCTCTTACAGATCGGATCGGAGGCTTATATACACAGCATTATAGAATGCTGTAGATGAGCCCTGAAAGGTGGTGGCTGTATCTTATATCTGCCAAACCTGGTGACAGGTTCCCTTTAGCGGGCATTCCCGGGGCCAGACAAGTCGCAGCTGCATTGGGCCCAGAAGTGGAGTGCGGCCACTGACACCAGCGACTATTTCAGCTCGATATGCATCCTTGGACTCACATTCAGCTGAAATATATTGCAGCACCGGTGATCTGCCAGTTCCGCTGCAGTACACGCCACTGACAAATTTGCATCCAGCATCTGACCTCGGTGTGTCCATGACTGGGGGGCATATGGCAGTGATGACAAGTCAGCTGGCGGCTCTTGCGCCGGTTGCAGAAGAGGACGCCGTGTGGCATGGGAGCGGAGAAAGGTGAGTAGAATCAAGTTTTTTTCCATGTGTTGCAGAAGAACAAGACAAATTCAGAAAGGGGCATGTAGCGCTATGCCTGACATGGTGTCCCCTCCTCCCTCTATGCAGGGACACCAGCTTACTCACCGGCCCATGGCACTGTCTCCAGCATGCTCCTGCCTTCTACCTCCACTATGCACGCTGCACTGTGTCCTGATGGGGTGCCTAGGGTGCATCTGTGCGCACTCCCCAGTTCTAAAAGGGGCAGCACGTACACATGGTAAATACTCAGCTGGGAGGCACAGCCAAAAGCGTGGAGACATCTTGTATAAAAAGCACCCTCCTCAGTAGGGAGGTGCCTGAGCAATCCCTATAGTTACAGTATGTTAGGTAGTTGGTGTGTATGCAACTGTATGTTGCCAGGTTCCCCATCCCTAGTCTGATATAGTATCCCATATCCCATACCCTGTTTACTGTTATTAGTGCTCGCTTCCTGTGACTGCTTCGGTGACCGTATCCTGAAATCGCATCTGCGGTATCGGTACCCTCCCGTCCCTTATTACGTAACATCCTATTTATGCATGGTGCCGTCCTTTATTATATAGCATCTAGTGATGAGCGAATATACTCGTTACTCGAGATTTCTCGAGCATGCTCGGGGGTCCTCTGAGTATTTTTTAGTGCTCGGAGATTTAGTTTTCTTCACCGCAGCTGAATGCTTTACATCTGTTAGCCAGGCTAAGTACATGTGGGGGTTGCCTGGTTGCTAGGGAATCCCCACATGTACTTATGCTGGCTAACAGATGTAAATCATTCAGCTGCGGCAAGAAAAAGTAAATCTCCGAGCATTACAAAATACTCGGAGGACCCCCAAGCATGCTCGGGAAATCTCGAGTAACGAGTAGATTCGCTCATCACTAACAGCGTCCTGTTATGTGGAGCGCCGTCCATTATTACCCAGGATCATCTCTTGCCATCTACAGCACCGTCCCTTACATTGAGTATTCTCATTATTTTTGTTATTCACAGCGTCTTCTCTTTATTGCATGGTGTCATCTCCTGTAAAATGACTGCTGAGGGAGCAGCATCTGACCAGAAGACCAGTCCGTCAGCCACATCCATCACAAAAGAAGCATACCCATGCTCCATCAGCCATCATTTCAGTTTATATCTAACAGGAGTGGATGATATGTAATAAAGAACAGGGAGGTATAAATAACAAAAATAATGAGAATCTGATATGTAAGGGACGGTGCTGTACATAACAAGAGGGAACTCTATGATACGGGACGGTGTTATACATAAAGAGAGAGCACTGTGTAATAAGGGTTGCAATATATATGAGAGGAGACTGTAAAAAAAAATGTATATCTGTAGCATGGTCGCGATGAAAGGAGGGGGGCCCAGATACATTTCTTGCACAGGGGCCCTAAGCTGTCTGTGTCCGCCCCTGCCCACACCTCAGGGCCTATGTGATGGGAGGGTCTTAGAAAACTCTCCCAGAACTTTGACAGTGTTCCCGTGCCTCTGCTGTATTGGATTTGTGTCTCTCTCGCCTGTACTCCTTGGTTGTCCAACGAACTGTGACCTCTGCCGCCAGTGTTTTCAGATGGGAATTTTTGGAATAATTCCACTACAAGGGCCCTCTGGTACTGACCCATTTTAGTAGACCTGTCCACCTCGGGAATAAGAGATAGAAAAAGGTCTCCTTGTAGCATGGGTCCAGAAGTGTCACCAACAAGTAATGAGTGTCACCCAAAATTTTGAGAACGCGAGGGTCACAGGAAAGGCATCATAGACCGATGGGCGCATAGACTGACACGCCCCCCTGCCGGCAAGCAGTAAATGATGCTGTCATTTTGACAGCCACATTTCACAGGTTAAGAGCTCCGTTCAACCTGCAGCTATTAGAGGCAGATGATAGCTGAATAACACAATCATCATCTGCCAGTAAAGATTGTTTACGAGCCTGCATTAAAATTAGTGAACCGGCATATGACGTAACTGTACGTCATATGTCAGTAAGTAGTTAAAGGTATTGATGGACATGTCTTTGAAAGAAAAACATGCACATAAAACTAAATTGGGATGGGAAATCTTGCTAATATATTCCTTTCAATGCTAATATATTGACCTGTATAAATTATATTTAGTTCAAATAGTTCCAATTTTAAGACTCAGTAATTGAAGTAGGTTTTTGCACGTTGCCTCTAAATCTGCTATCTTTTATTGTAAAACAATATGAATTTCCCACTGACTTTAAGATGAAGAATGCTTTGTAAGAGGAAAAATGCACAGGCTTAAAAAAATATTCTGACAGGACTGAAAGCATTAGCTGGAGCAGATGCACGGTGTCACTGTACACAACACTTTTTTTTTCATGTCAGGGTGATATCATTGCATGGTACATGGTGGTGCAGAACTGGATTACTTCTCTTCTTATTAACCATTCTAGTTCCAGTAGTGATGTAGATAATTTTCTCACTTATTATAACACCATCTGCCTCTCAAAGTTTAGGAATTTGATGTTCAGAGATCCTAAATTTGCAGAAACTTCAATACAGGAAAGATATATATCTTGGTACCGTGTTAGCCAGTAGATAGAAAAATATTTAGAATTGAGAGTCCTCAGTGGTTGATACGTTTGCCTGATGAAGAGACCTGTGTAGTCTCGAAAGCTTGCAATTTGTTACCATCTTTTCAGTTAGCCATTAAAAGGTATCAACCACTGAGGACTCTCAATTCTAAACATTTTTCAGATACTTCAACTCATTCAAGATCAAACTGTGGAATCTCCTGGAAATATTAACTACAATATGCTTTATTCTTTAATGTGTTATATCATTTTAAAACAAACATTATAAAATACTGTTTAAAAATTATTAAATTATGTAATTTTAAGGTAATATGCCACTGTAGGCCAATAATTATAAAAAAGAGCTGTCAGATGGGAATTGTGTCAGTCTGTGACCTGTGTAACATTCAGTGGCTGTGGGAGGACTGGGATCTTTAGAAGAATGTGCACCCAGGGAACATGTTTGGTGGACATAATATTCAACTGTAGTTTTGTGTGAACAGAACGCAACAGACTGAGAGACATTCCATCGTTATTATAGGAGCCAATGACAAAGACATGAACAGTCTATAATTTTAACGGTAGACTTATTTTAACATTGAGAGATAGAATATCAAAAATAAAATCCAGAAAATCACATTATATAAATTATATACATTTATTTGCATTTTGCAGTGAGAAATAAGTATTTGATCCCCTACCAACCATTAAGAGTTCTGGCTCCTGCAGACCTGTTAGGCGCTTCTAATCAACTCGTTACCTGTATTAAAAACAGCTATCTTATGTAGTCACCTTTATAAAAGACTTCTGTCCACAGACTCAATTACTCAGTCAGACTCTAACCTCTACAACTTGGGCAAGATCAAAGTGCAGCGCCCCAGAGTCCAGGTCGTTGCAGTATTGTCGCTCTTCCGCCAGGGGGAGGGATGGTACGTCTGATGGCACTAAAGGAGTTCACCTGACCAGGTATCAGAGTCGCACACTACACTTCACACTCCAACCACCAGGGCGAGCAAAGGGTCCTATGTATTAGGCCACTCCTCACACTCGGGTAAAACTGGGAGTTGGATAAGAAGTTAGGGAGAACGCTACTGGGTGAGACCCAGGAAAGACCTGTCAGGCAGACAGGGGGAGAAGGAGGAACATCTGAGCTGCAGACAGAGGTCCCTGTCAGGGGTGGGATCCTGGCAGAGACTGAGTGAGAGATAGAACGTTACGGAGCTGCGCCTGCACCTCATTGCGGCAGCATCTTAAGAAAGGACAAGAAGCGGAGTATATTGTGGAGAAGTGAGAAACGAGATCACAGCACAAGGAGATAATACCGGGAAGAGTTCTGCCTAGAGATCGGCAACATCCTTCTGAGGCGCGTAGCCGGTGGCCGGAACACCGAGGGAGTAATAGGCTCTACGCATTACATCAAACTATGGCAGGACAGTTAATTCCAAGTTGGCTGCCCAACCTGTAACCTAATGAAGACAACGAAGACAAATTGTGGGAGAGGGGCGTCTCTAGGGTCCCTATAAAATAGCTCTAGGCCTACCCTGTCATACGGGTCATCCTATCCATATCATCTGGGGGACGTAGAGAGACAATATCAGAAACATACACGACAGTTGTGAGGACTATCCCATGGTGCTCAGCAGGGAGGTACTACAACACACAGGCGCAAGTAGGAAGACTACTGATTTCCACCTGCAAAGGGAACTCTGGATGTGCCTTCGGACCTGCCGGATTCAGCCAGCCCTGTTAGCAGTGCTCTGGATTGTGGATGCTGAAGTCTTCAGTAAAAGGTAAAGAGACTGCAACCCTGTGTCCTCGTTATTTTCTGCGACCTACACCATCATCATCTACCTTACTGAGAAGCCCTGGGGACATACTTCACCTGTGGGAAGGAATACCATCTAGCTGCCATTCCATCACCCCAGTGGAACCCTAGCAGCATCGGTCATCCTGACCGAATACCACAGGTGGCGTTATGAACACCGTACAAACAACTAACTACACCTTTAATTGGGCGCCCCTTAGCAGGGCCACGGACCGGGTCGGGCCACCGTGACATCCCCAGTACCGAGACGGAAGGGACCTGGTACCAAGTACCCCACTGCCCTGAGCCTGGGGGCGATCCAAAAGAGCTTTATAAAGATGTCAGGGACAAGATCTTAGACCTGCACAAAGCTGGAATGGGCTACAAAACCATAAGTAAGATACTGGGTGAGAAGGAGACAACTGTTGGTGCAATAGTAAGAAAATGAAAGAAATCTATATATAATTGTCTAAGGGGTACTTCCGTCTTTCTGTCGGCAACTTCCGTCACGGAAATCCCGATTTGCTGATTGGTCTCCCCAGCTGCCTGTCATGGCTGTCGCGACCAATCAGTGATGGCCAGAGTCCGATTAGTCCCTCCCTACTCCCCTGCAGTCAGTGCCCAGCGCCCACATACTCCCCTCCAGTCACAGCAAACACGGGGTTAATGCCAGCGGTAAAGGACCGCGTTATGCCACAGGTAACGCACTCCGTTATCGCTGCTATTAACCCTGTGTGTCCCCAACTTTTTACTATTGATGCTGCCTATGCAGCATCAATAGTAAAAAGATGTAATGTTATAAATAATTAAAAAAAAAAAACCTGCTATTCTCACCCTCTGTAGTCTGCCCAGGCTCGCTTGGCTGCTGCCATCTTCCGTTCCCAACTTTGGCATCACGAACAGGATCTACTTAAGCCTGAAAATCAGGTCATGTGTGCCTAAGAACTGTGTCAGAACTGAATTGGAACTGTGATTTATTGCAAAGACTGTGTATTGCTATTTGCTGCCAAAAATTCCCACCAAGATCGGCGCAATTACAGCGCCACGAGGAGCGCAGAAGAAGAAGAAGGGCGTGGAGTTGTGGGCGTGAACAAACTGAGAAGCGCAAAGAACAATGGCCGCCCAGTCTAAATATATCTGTATCCTGAGGACGTGTCCGTCAGCGGCCGAGATCCGCCTCCTGATCCTCCAGGGGGGGCGGAGGCCTGAGAGACGGGGCCGCCCTCAGAAGAGAGCGCGGGAAAAAGACTCAGATGAGGGGAAGAACATGGCGACCCCCAGGCAGCCACGTGGGGACATTCCGGCCCGACGTGGGGCCTCATCACCAGAGATGGACCCGGATCCGCCGTTGCCGAGGGGACTGACCTTCGCAGAGCTGCCCATGGGGAGGCCCAGCAGCCAGTCGCCGGATGACTGGGTGGCCGCGGCCGAGGCCCGGCAGCTGGCGTTCTGCCAAAGAGCCCACCCTCATGTGGGTTCTTGGCTTGACCACCCTGCGGAGATCCGCCTGTTCCCCGTGTCCCCCTCTTCACCCGCTCCGGCCGCGGAGGACCCAAGGACCCCACCACCGGGTCGTGAGTTGCGGGAACGGGATCTGAAGATCCTGCCCTGGATGGAACACCGGCGGCGCCTGGTGGCTGCGTGGAGAAAGGAGGCCCGACAGACAGTCCCGATCGACCTGAAGGACGACTTGAACGACTCCTCGCCGAGATGGGGAGTCTGTTGTGGATTCTGTTTGTGGGCTCCCTCTGGTGGTTACTGCTGGTACTGGGTGACTTTGGTGGGTTGCGGCCTTTGGTTTCCACCTGTCCATCAGAGGCTGGGTGTTTCCTATTTTACCTGGCCTTTCTGTCATTCCCTTGCCGGCTATCAATGTATTCAGATGTGCTCTGTTTGGTTCCTGCCTACCTGCTCCCAGATCTTTCAGGATAAGCTAAGTGCTGATTTTCAGTTGTTTGGTTTTTTGTCCAGCTTGCTTATTATGTCTCTATGCTAGCTGGTAGCTCTAGTGGACTGAGGTTCTCCCCATGTGCCATGAGTTGGCACATGGGTTCTTGTAATCTCAGGATGGTTTTTTTGATTAGGGTTTTTTGCTGACCGCTCAGTCCCCTTTTGTATCGTTCTGCTTTCTAGTTTACAGCGGGCCTCAATTTGCTAAAACTATATATATCATCTCTATGTGTGTGCCTTCCTCTCATTTCACCGTCAATACATGTGAGGGGGCAACTATATCTTTTGGGGTTCATTCCTCTGGAGGCAAGTGAGGTCTTTATTTTCTCTGCAGTACTAGTTAGCTCTTAGGCTGGTGCGTGGCGTCTAGAACCAACGTAGGCACGCTCCCTGGCTATCTCTAGTTGCGTTTGTCAGGCGTAGGGCAGCGGTCAGCCCAGGTTCCATCACCCTAGAGCTCGTCCGTTATTTATATGTACTTTGCTTGTCCTGTGCTATCCCTAGCCATTGGGGATTCATGACAGTATAGCCGGCCCACAAAGTGTTAATTGTTTGGGCTGAAGCAGGAGAAAAAGAAGTGTTTAAGGGAATTTTTTTTTTTTTTTTCCCTTCAGAGTTTTGCTGCCTAGCCCTTAATTGCTGTCTAGCTGCTTCTTACCTCCTCTTAACCCTTGAATGGCTCTGATCTTAGCTGTTTAACATGGATGTCCAGAGTTTGGCTTCCAGCCTGAGCAATCTCGCGGCAAAAGTTCAAAACATACAGGATTTTGTTGTTCACACTCCCATGTCTGAACCTAGAATTCCTATTCCAGAGTTCTTTTCTGGAGATAGATCTACCTTCCTGAATTTCAGGAACAATTGTAAATTGTTTCTTTCTTTAAAATCTCGCTCCTCTGGAGACCCTGCTCAACAGGTCAAGATTGTAATATCTTTCCTGCGGGGCGACCCTCAGAATTGGGCATTTGCATTGGCACCAGGGGATCCTGCATTGCTCAGTGTGGATGCGTTTTTTCTGGCATTGGGATTGCTCTATGAGGAACCTAACCTGGAGATTCAGGCTGAAAAGGCTTTATTAGCCCTCTCTCAGGGGCATGATGAAGCGGAAATATATTGTCAAAAATTTCGGAAATGGTCGGTGCTTACTCAGTGGAATGAGTGCGCCCTGGCTGCAAACTTCAGAAATGGTCTTTCTGAGGCCATTAAGGATATTATGGTGGGGTTCCCTACGCCTACAGGTCTGAATGAGTCTATGGCTATGGCCATTCAGATTGATCGGCGTTTACGGGAGCGCAAACCCGTGCACCAGTTGGCGGTGTCTTCTGAACAGGCACCTGAGACTATGCAATGTGATAGAATTCAGTCCAGAAGTGAACGGCAAAATTATAGGTGGAAAAATGGATTGTGTTTTTATTGTGGTGATTCAGCTCATGTTATATCAGCATGCTCTAAACGCACAAAAAGGGTTGATAAATCTTTTGCCATTGGTACTCTGCAGCCTAAGTTCATTTTGTCTGTGACTCTGATTTTTTCACTGTCTTCCATTTCCGTCGATGCCTATGTGGATTCGGGCGCTGCCCTGAGTCTTATGGATTGGTCATTTGCTAAACGCTGCGGTTTTAGTCTGGAGCCTCTGGAAGTTCCTATTCCTCTGAAGGGAATTGACTCTACACCATTGGCTATGAATAAACCGCAGTACTGGACACAAGTGACCATGCGCATGACTCCCGTTCATCAGGAGGTGATTCGCTTCCTTGTACTGTATAATTTACATGATGTACTAGTGCTTGGTCTGCCATGGTTACAAACTCATAATCCTGTCCTGGACTGGAAAACAATGTCTGTGTTAAGCTGGGGATGTCAGGGGGTTCATGATGATGCACCTCCGATTTCAATCGCTTCATCTACTCCTTCTGAGATCCCTGCGTTTTTGTCTGACTATAGGGATGTTTTTGAGGAGCCTAAGCTCAATTCGCTCCCTCCTCATAGAGAGTGTGACTGTGCTATAGAATTGATTCCTGGCAGTAAGTTCCCTAAGGGTCGTTTATTTAATCTGTCACTGCCAGAGCATACTGCTATGCGGAATTATATTAAGGAGTCCTTGGAAAAGGGACATATTCGTCCATCTTCGTCCCCTCTGGGAGCAGGTTTTTTTTTCGTGGCAAAAAAAGATGGTTCCCTGAGGCCTTGTATAGATTATCGCCTTCTGAATAAGATTACAGTCAAATATCAGTAACCATTGCCATTATTAACTGATTTGTTTGCTCGCATTAAGGGGGCTAGGTGGTTCACTAAGATAGATCTTCGCGGTGCGTATAATCTGGTGCGGATAAAACAGGGTGATGAGTGGAAAACCGCATTTACTACGCCTGAGGGCCATTTTGAGTATTTGGTAATGCCTTTTGGACTCTCCAATGCTCCGTCAGTCTTTCAGTCCTTTATGCACAATATTTTCCGTGAATATCTGGATAAGTTTATGATTGTGTATTTGGATGATATTTTGGTGTTTTCTGATGACTGGGAGTCTCATGTTCTACAGGTCAGGAAGGTGTTTCAGGTTCTGCGGGCCAATTCTCTGTTTGTGAAGGGCTCAAAGTGTCTCTTCGGAGTCCAGAAGATTTCTTTTTTGGGGTACATTTTTTCTCCTTCTACTATTGAGATGGATCCCGTCAAGGTTCAGGCTATTTGTGACTGGACACAACCTACATCTGTTAAGAGCCTTCAGAAGTTCTTGGGGTTTGCTAATTTTTATCGTCGGTTCATTGCTAATTTTTCCAGTATTGTTAAACCTTTGACTGATTTGACTAAAAAGGGTGCTGATGTTGCTGATTGGTCTCCTGCGGCCGTGGAGGCCTTTCAGGAACTTAAGCGCCGGTTTTCTTCTGCTCCTGTGTTGTGTCAACCAGATGTTTCACTTCCTTTTCAGGTTGAGGTTGATGCTTCGGAGATTGGAGCGGGGGCGGTTTTGTCACAGAGAAGTTCTAATGGCTCGGTGATGAAGCCATGTGCATTCTTCTCTAGAAAATTCTCGCCCGCCGAGCGCAATTATGATGTGGGTAATCGGGAGCTTTTGGCCATGAAGTGGGCATTTGAGGAGTGGCGTCATTGGCTTGAGGGTGCTAAACATCGTGTGGTGGTCTTGACTGATCACAAGAATCTCATTTACCTTGAGTCTGCCAGGCGTTTGAATCCTAGACAGGCTCGTTGGTCGTTGTTTTTTTCTCGTTTCAATTTCGTGGTTTCATACCTGCCAGGTTCAAAGAATGTGAAGGCAGATGCTCTTTCCAGGAGTTTTGTGCCTGACTCTCCTGGAGACTCTGGGCCTACTGGTATCCTTAGGGATGGGGTAATATTGTCCGCCGTATCCCCAGACTTGCGACGTGCATTGCAGGAGTTTCAGGTGGATAAACCGGATCGTTGTCCACCAGAAAGACTGTTTGTCCCGGATGATTGGACCAGTAGAGTAATCTCCGAGGTCCATTCTTCTGTGTTGGCTGGTCATCCTGGAATATTTGGTACTAGAGACTTGGTGGCCAGGTCTTTTTGGTGGCCTTCCTTGTCTAGGGATGTGCGTACCTTTGTGCAGTCTTGTGAAGTGTGTGCTCGAGCTAAGCCTTGCTGTTCTCGGGCCAGTGGGTTGTTGTTATCCTTGCCCATCCCGAAGAGGCCTTGGACGCACATTTCCATGGATTTTATTTCTGATCTCCCGGTTTCACAGAAAATGTCCGTTATCTGGGTTGTGTGTGACCGCTTTTCTAAGATGGTTCATTTGGTGCCCTTGCCTAAGTTGCCCTCCTCCTCTGAGTTGGTCCCTTTATTTTTTCAGAACGTGGTTCGTTTGCATGGGATTCCGGAGAATATCGTTTCTGACAGGGGATCCCAGTTTGTGTCTAGATTTTGGCGGACGTTTTGTGCCAAGATGGGCATTGATTTGTCTTTCTCGTCTGCATTCCATCCTCAGACGAATGGCCAGACGGAGCGAACTAATCAGACCTTGGAAACTTATTTGAGGTGTTTTGTTTCTGCTGATCAAGATGACTGGGTTGCTTTTTTGCCACTGGCCGAATTTGCTCTTAATAATCGGGCTAGTTCTGCCACGTTGGTCTCTCCTTTTTTTTGTAATTCGGGGTTTCATCCTCGTTTTTCCTCTGGTCAGGTGGAGTCTTCGGATTGTCCTGGAGTGGACGTGGTGGTGGACAGGCTACATCAGATTTGGAATCAGGTGGTGGACAATTTGAAGTTATCTCAGGAGAAGACTCAGCAGTTTGCTAATCGCCGTCGCCGCGTGGGTCCCCGACTTCTTGTTGGGGATTTGGTGTGGTTGTCTTCTCGTTTTGTCCCTATGAAGGTCTCTTCTCCTAAGTTCAAGCCTCGGTTCATCGGTCCTTATAGGATCTCAGAGATTCTTAACCCTGTATCTTTTCGTTTGGATCTCCCAGCATCGTTTGCTATTCATAATGTGTTCCATCGGTCGTTGTTGCGGAGGTATGAGGTGCCCGTTGTTCCTTCGGTTGAGCCTCCTGCTCCGGTGCTGGTGGAGGGAGAATTGGAGTATGTTGTTGAGAAGATCTTGGATTCTCGTGTTTCCAGACGCAAACTCCAGTATTTGGTTAAGTGGAAGGGTTATGGTCAGGAGGATAATTCCTGGGTGGTCGCCTCCGATGTTCATGCGACTGATTTGGTCCGCGCCTTCCATAGAGCTCACCCTGATCGCCCTGGGGGTTCTCGTGAGGGTTCGGTGACCCCTCCTCAAGGGGGGGGGGTACTGTTGTGGATTCTGTTTGTGGGCTCCCTCTGGTGGTTACTGCTGGTACTGGGTGACTTTGGTGGGTTGCGGCCTTTGGTTTCCACCTGTCCATCAGAGGCTGGGTGTTTCCTATTTTACCTGGCCTTTCTGTCATTCCCTTGCCGGCTATCAATGTATTCAGATGTGCTCTGTTTGGTTCCTGCCTACCTGCTCCCAGATCTTTCAGGATAAGCTAAGTGCTGATTTTCAGTTGTTTGGTTTTTTGTCCAGCTTGCTTATTATGTCTCTATGCTAGCTGGTAGCTCTAGTGGACTGAGGTTCTCCCCATGTGCCATGAGTTGGCACATGGGTTCTTGTAATCTCAGGATGGTTTTTTTGATTAGGGTTTTTTGCTGACCGCTCAGTCCCCTTTTGTATCGTTCTGCTTTCTAGTTTACAGCGGGCCTCAATTTGCTAAAACTATATATATCATCTCTATGTGTGTGCCTTCCTCTCATTTCACCGTCAATACATGTGAGGGGGCAACTATATCTTTTGGGGTTCATTCCTCTGGAGGCAAGTGAGGTCTTCATTTTCTCTGCAGTACTACTTAGCTCTTAGGCTGGTGCGTGGCGTCTAGAACCAACGTAGGCACGCTCCCTGGCTATCTCTAGTTGCGTTTGTCAGGCGTAGGGCAGCGGTCAGCCCAGGTTCCATCACCCTAGAGCTCGTCCGTTATTTATATGTACTTTGCTTGTCCTGTGCTATCCCTAGCCATTGGGGATTCATGACAGGAGTCGTTGTGGCCTTCAATCCCTGGGGAGGAAGGGGATCGATACAAGAAATTGGACTACCCGTGAGAGTCCACGTCAACCGAGACGAGGTGGAACCCTGCCACGCAGAGGATGACGCGGACTGCGATCAGCGCCCTGGAGATGCCGTGACCTATGATCGGTATCGGAAGGGGGCTAGATGGTGGGCTTGGGACGTTCAGTGGTGCGCCGCTCTCCTAGCGACGAGGGAAGCCCAGGAGACCGGGCCTGCAACAGAAGCGACCGCTGCTCCCGACCAAGCTGTGCGGACCCTTGTGCGGAACTCGGACTCCACCCTTTCCTGGCCAGGGAGGATGGTGTGCAGGGTAAGGCCTTTGCTGTTACCCAAGTAAACCTCGGAAATCCGAAATGTATATAGTTATTTTAAAACTTTCCTGTTTTGCTGCTAAACCCGTCTAGGTTTAATTCTTAAAGGGATCCCTTTGTTGACCCGGGATCCCTATTGTTTTATGTTTTTGCACAAGTTTTCTACATTTATCAAAGACTGCCGAATCATGGACGGTGAATGATTCACAAACTGTTGCTGTACATAGTTTGCACCTTCTTAAAGGTGCTCCCTACTGGTTTTACAAAAAGAAGAGGTTTTTGAAGAGACTGTTTACAGCGTGAAAGTTCTTACTTTGAACTGACTGCAAATTGATGGTTTGCACTATCTCAGAAGAGACTTGGTTTCCCCTTAAAGGGGATGTTCAATTGTTGCATTTAGCTTAAAACATGCTAATGTTGCCTTAAATAGCTAGATAGTAATAATGTTTTATATAGTGATAGTATGTAGTTAGAAAGATAGTGATAAGGAATAGAAATGTTGATAATGTTCTTGGAATAAAACTAAAGTGAAGAAAGATGCAGTAGGCCCGGAGGGGTAGACAGATAGTCCTGCATATGTGAAAGTAAAAGGGAAAAATAAAGAAAATGTTAATTTGCACTTGTGAGTTTTATAGCATGCCTTTATTGGGTATACGCCCTTAAAGGAGAGATACCGTTTTGTATTTGCACTTAGTAGATAGTATGCCCGGCTGGGTAATAACAGTTATTTATAGTTAGTTAATTAATAAGTGTTATTTAAAATCTTAAGCACAATGTAAATATGTTTTTGTTTGCAACGTTCAAGTGTTCTCACCTCCTATAAAGGGAAGCATTGTTATATTTACTTGTTTACAGCATTCCCAAAATTTTGTGTCTTTTGCTAACATGTATTGTTGTTCTTCTTTTCCCAGTCAGGGAGTACTGGATTTAACAGGGGGGGGGGGGGGAGTGCAGCGCCCCAGAGTCCTGGTCGTTGCAGTATTGTCGCTCTTCCACCAGGGTTAGTGATGGTATGTTTGATGGCACTAAAGGAGTTCACCTGACCAGGTATCACAGTCACACACTACACTTCACACTCCAACCACCAGGGGGAGCAAAGGGTCTAATGTATTAGGCCACTCCTCATACTAGGGTAAAACTGGGAGTTGGATAAGAAGTTAGGGAGAACGCTACTGGGTGAGACCCAGGAAAGACCTGTCAGGCAGACAGGGGGAGAAGGAGGAACATCTGAGCTGCAGACAGAGGTCCCTGTCAGGGGTTGGATCCTGGCAGAGACTGAGCGAGAGATAGAACGTTACGGAGCTGCGTCTGCACCTCATTGTGGCAGCATCTTAAGAAAGGACAAGAAGCGGAGTATATTGTGGAGAAGTGAGAAACGAGATCACAGCACAAAGAGATAATACCGGGAGGAGTTCTGCCTAGAGATCGGCAACATCCTTCTGAGGCGCGTAGTCGGTGGCCGGATCACCGAGGGAGTAACAGGCTCTACGCATTACTTCAAACTACGGCAGGACAGTTAATTCCAAGTTGGCTGCCCAACCTTTAACCTAATGAAGACAACGGAGACAAATTGTGGGAGAGGGGCGTCTCTAGGGTCCCTATAAAATAGCTCCAGGCCTACCCCGTCATACGGGTCGTCCTATCCATATCATCTGGGGGACGTAGAGAGAGAATATCAGAAACATACATGACAGTTGTGAGGACTATCCCGTGGTGCTCAGCAGGGAGGTACTACAACACACAGGTGCAAGTAGGAAGGCTACTGATTTCCACCTGCAAAGGGAACTCTGGATGCGCCTTCGGACCGGCCGGATTCAGCCAGCCCTGTTAGCAGTGCTCTGGATTGTGGATGCTGAAGTCTTCAGTAAAAGGTAAAGAGACTGCAACCCTGTGTCCTCGTTATTTACTGTGACCTACACCATCATCATCTACCTTACTGAGAAGCCCTGGGGACATACTTCACCTGTGGGAAGGAATACCATCTAGCTGCCATTCCATCACCCCAGTGGACCCCTAGCAGCGTCAGTCATCCTGACCGAATACCACAGGTGGTGTTACTAACACCGTACAAACAACTAACTACACCTTTAATTGGGCGCCCCTTAGCAGGGCCACGGACCAGGTCGGGCCACCGTGACATCCCCAGAACCGAGACGGAAGGGACCCGGTACCGAGTACCCCACTGCCCTGCACCTGGGGGCGATCCAAAAGAGCTTTATAAAGATGTCAGGGACAAGATTTTTTTTTAATTATTTTAATTATTTTTTTAAATAGGGATATGGTGCCCACACTGCTGTATACTACATGGGCTGTGTTATATACTGCGTGGCTGCTATATACTACGTGGCCAGTGTTAGATACTATGTGGGCTGTGCTATAAATTACATGGCCAGTGTTATATACTGCGTGGCCTGTGATATATACTATGTCGCCTGTGTTATATACTGCGTGGCTGCTATATACTGCGTGGGCTGCGTTATATAGTATGTGGGCTGTGTTATATACTCTTTGGGCTGTGTTGTATACTGCGTGGCCTGTATTAATGCATCGGGTATTCTAGAATATGTATGTATGTATGTATGTATGTATATAGCAGCCACATAGTATATAGCACAGGCCACGTACTATTTGTCTGCTATATACTACATGGCTCCTATATACTATGTGGCCTGTGCTATATACTATGTGGCTGCTATATACATACATACATATTCTAGAATACCCGATGCGTTAGAATCGAGCCACCATCTAGTACAAAATAACTGTCAATAGACATCGATCTGGGGCACCATGCAAAATTTAACCTCGTGGGGTATCTTTGATCATTAGGGAGGTGAGAGATCAGCTTAAAACTACACGAGGGGAACTTGTAAGGGTATGTTCCCACAGTCAGGAAATGGCAGCGCTTTGGACGCACGCAGCACATGTCCATTCTGTCCAAAGCTTGGCCGGCTTTTGAACGTAGGTGATTGCGTGTGTGTTCATTCAACCATGCGGAATCACCGCTCCCAATACATTGTACGGGGACATTTATTTTGCAGAGACTGAGCATCTCCACAAGATAAATTAGCATGCTGCAGTCTGGAAAAATGCGACACATGTGCGCCTCCGCAGGGAAGCCAGAGGCGACCCTACAGGCATAGTGGACATGAGATTTCTTCAAATCCTATCCACTATGCTCTAACACCTAGTTGTTGCAGGTTGGACACTGCAGATGTATTTAGCGTCCAACCCACACCAAAACCATTGCTAACATAATAAGCCAGAAAGGTTTAAAATCCTGCAGTGCCCGCAATGACCCCCTGCTCAAGAAGGCACATGTGCAGGCCCATTTTAAGTTTGCCTATGAACACTTGGATGATTCTGTGAGTGATTGGGAGAAGGTGCTCAGGTGAGACAAAAATTGAGCTCTTTGGCATTAACTCAACTCGCCGAGTTTGGAGGAAGAGAAATGCTGCCTATGACCCAAACAACACCATCCCCACTGTCAAGCATGGAGGTGGAAACATTATGTTTTGGGGGTGTTTCTCTGCTAAAGGTGTCATGATCTCAATGGCAAGAGAACATAGCATCAGCATATATATGAACTAGCTCTTGGAAGATGGAACTGAGCTGACCATGAACTAAACCTAACGCACAACTAGCAGTGGCCGGGTAGCATGCCTACGTTGATTCTAGATGCCCAGCACCAGCCGGAGGACTAACTAAAGCTAGCAGAGGAAAATATTAGTCCTAGCTCACCTCTAGAGAAATACCCCGAAAGGAGACAGAGGCCCCCCACATGTATTGGCGGTGAGTTAAGAAGAAATAACAAACGTAGTATGAAAATAGGTTTAGCAAATTTGAGGTCCACTTACTACATAGCAGAAGACAGAAAGGACACTTTCATGGTCAGCTGAAAACCCTATCAAAACACCATCCAGAAATTACTTTAAAACTCTGGCATTAACTCATAACACCAGAGTGGCAATTCCTGTTCACAAGAGCTTTCCAGACACAGTAACGAAACTACAGCTGTGGACTGGAACAAAAATGCAAAAACAAACATGGACAAGAGTCCAACTTATCTAGTAGTTGTCTAGGAGCAGGAACAAGCACAGAGAGGCTTCTGATAACATTGTTGACCGGCAAGGAACTAACAGAGCAGCAAGGTTATATAGCGACTCCCACATCCTGATGGGAACAGGTGAACAGAGAAGATGAAGACACAGTTCAATTCCACCAGTAGCCACCGGGGGAGCCCAGAATCCAAATTCACAACATAAAGGCATAGGACTACTTCACCGCATCAATGGGAGAATCTATAGAACCATGTACTATAAAATCCTGAGTGCCAGCCTCCTTCCCTCCACCAGAACATTAAAAAAGGATCGTGACTAGTGTTGAGCGATACCGTCCGATACTTGAAAGTATCGGTATCGGAAAGTATCGGCCGATACCGGCAAAGTATCGGATCTAATCCGATACCCGATACCAATACAAGTCAATGGGACTCAAGTATCGGACGGTATTCCTGATGGTTCCCAGGGTCTGAAGGAGAGGAAACTCTCCTTCAGGCCCTGGGATCCATATTAATGTGTAAAATAAAGAATTAAAATAAAAAAAATTGCTATACTCACCTCTCCGACGCAGCCTGGACCTCACCGAGGGAACCGGCAGCGTTGTTTGCTTAAAATGCGCGCGTTTCCTGTCTCCCGTGACGTCACGGCTTCTGATTGGTCGCGTGCCGCCCATGTGGCCGCGACGTGACCAATCACAGCAAGCCGTGACGTAATTTTGAGGTCCTGGAAGCTTAATTCTAGGCATTCAGGATTTTAAAATTACGTTCCGGCTTGTGGTCGCGTCGCGGTCACATGGGCGACGCGACCAATCACAAGCCGTGACGTCACGGGAGGCAGGACACGCGCGCATTTTAAAATTACGTCACGGCTTGTGATTGGTTGCGTGCCGCCCATGTGGCCGCGACGCGACCAATCACAAGCCGTGACGTAATTTTAAAATGCGCGCGTGTCCTGCCTCCCGTGACGTCACGGCTTGTGATTGGTCGCGTCGCGGTCACATGGGCGACGCGACCAATCACAAACCGGAACGTAATTTTAAAATCCTGAATGCCTAGAATTAAGCTTCCAGGACCTCAAAATTACGTCACGGCTTGCTGTGATTGGTCGCGTCGCGGCCACATGGGCGGCACGCGACCAATCAGAAGCCGTGACGTCGCGGGAGGCAGGAAACGCGCGCATTTTAAGCAAACAACGCTGCCGGTTCCCTCGGTGAGGTCCAGGCTGCGTCGGAGAGGTGAGTATAGCAATTTTTTTTATTTTCATTCTTTATTTTACACATTAATGTTGTTTCGATACCGATACCCGATACCCGATACCACAAAAGTATCGGATCTCGGTATCGGAATTCCGATACCCGCAAGTATCGGCCGATACCCGATACTTGCGGTATCGGAATGCTCAACACTAATCGTGACTGGGTCTTCCAGCAAGACAATGACCCAAAACATACCACCAAGGCATCAAAGGATGGGCTTAAAAGCAGCACAGTAATGTCATAGAATGGTCTGACATGTGCACAAACCTCATCATCAACTAGAAAAAACATCTAACTGCTGTGCTTGCCAACAAGGGTTTTGCCACCAAGTATTAAATCTTGTTTGCCAGAGGAATCAAATACTTATTTCTCACTGCAAAATGCAAATAAATGTATATAATTTATACAACGTGATTTTCTGGATTTTATATTTGATATTCTATCTCTCAATGTTAAAATTAACCTACCCTTAAAGTTACAGACTGTTCATGTCTTTGTCAGTGGGTAAATTTACAAAATCAGCAAGGGATCAAATAATTATTTCTTTAACTGTATATACAGTGGGTATGGAAAGTATTTATGCCCCTTTAAATTTTATCACTCTTTGTTTCATTGCAGCTATTTGGTAAATTCAAAAAAGTTCTTTTTTTCTCATTAATGTACACTCTGCACCCTATCTTGACTGAAAAAACAGAACTGAAATATCACATGGTCATAAGTATTCAGAGCCTTTGCTCAGTATTAAGAAGAAACACCCTTTTGAGCTAGCTCAGCCATGAGTCTTCTTGGGAATGATACAACAAGTTTTTCACACCTGGATTTGGGGATCCTCTGCCATTCTTCCTTGCAGATCCTCTCCAGTTCCATCAGGTTGGATGGTGAACGTTGGTGGACAGCCATTTTCTTGTCTCTCTAGAGATGCTCAATTGAGCTTAGGTCAAGGCTCTGGCTGGGTTAGTCAAGAATGGTCACAGAGTTGTTCTGAAGCCACTCCTTTATTATTTTAGCTGTGTGCTTAGGGTCATTGTCTTGTTGGAAGGTGAACCTTCGGCCAAGTCTGAGGTCCAGAGCACTCTGGAAGAGGTTTTCATCCAGGATATCTCTGTACCTGGCCACATTCATGTTTCCTTCAATGACAACCAGTCATCCTGTCCCTGCAGCTGAAAAACACCCCCATAGCATGATGCTGCCACCACCATGTTTCACTGCTGGGATTGTATTTGGGAGGTAATGAGCAGTCAGTGGTTTTCTCCTCACAAACCGCTTAGAATTATCACCAAAAAGGTCTATCTTCGTCTCATCAAACCATAGAATCTTATTTCTCATAGTCTGGGAGTCCTTCATGTGTTTTTTTAGCAAACTCTATACGGGCTTTCATATGTCTTGCACTGATGAGAGGCTTCTATAGGACCACTCAGCCATAAAGGCCAGACTGGTGGATCACACCGTGATCTTGGGTTTCTTCTTTACCTCTCAAACTAAGGCTCTTCTCCCACGATTGCTCAGTTTGGCTGGATGGCCCGGTCTAGGAAGGCTTCTGGTGGTCCCAAACTTCTTCAATTTAAGGATTATGGAGGCCACTGTGCTCTTAGGAACCTTGAGTGCTGCAGAAATTTTGTTGTAACCTTGGCCAGATCTATGCCTTGCCACAATTCCGTCTCTGAGCTCCTTGGCCAGTTCCTTTGACCTCATGATTCTCATTTGGTCTGGCATGCACTGTGAGCTGTGAGATCTTATATAGACAAGTTTGTGCCTTTCCAAATCAAGTCCTATCAGTTTAATTAAACACAGCAGGACTCAAATGAAGAAGTAGAACCATCTCAAGGAGGACCACAAGGAAATGGACAGCATGTGACTTAAATATGAGTGTCTGAGCAAATGGTTTGAATACTTATGACCATGTGATATTTCAGGGTTTTTTTTATAAATTTGCAAAAATTACTACATTTCTGTTTTTTTTAGTCAAGATGGGATGTAAAGTGTACATTAATGAGACAAAAATGAACTTTTTTAAATTTACCAAATGGCTGCAATGAAACAAAGAGTGAAAAATTTAAAGGGGTATGAATACTTTCCATACCCACTGTAAATATATATATATATATATATATATATATATATATATATATATATATATATATATATATATATATATATATATATATACACACTCACCGGCCACTTTATTAGGTACACCTGTCCAACTTCTTGTTAACACTTAATTTCTAATCAGCCAATCACATGGCGGCAACTCAGTGCATTTAGGCATGTAGACATGGTCAAGACAATCTCCTGCAGTTCAAACCGAGCATCAGTATGGGGAAGAAAGGTGATTTGAGTGCCTTTGAACGTGGCATGGTTGTTGGTGCCAGAAGGGCTGGTCTGAGTATTTCAGAAACTGCTGATCTACTGGGATTTTCACGCACAACCATCTCTAGGGTTTACAGAGAATGGTCCGAAAAAGAAAAAAAATCCAGTGAGCGGCAGTTCTGTGGGCGGAAATGCCTTGTTGATGCCAGAGGTCAGAGGAGAATGGGCAGACTGGTTCGAGCTGATAGAAAGGCAACAGTGACTCAAATCGCCACCCGTTACAACCAAGGTAGGCCTAAGAGCATCTCTGAACGCACAGTGCGTCGAACTTTGAGGCAGATGGGCTACAGCAGCAGAAGACCACACCGGGTACCACTCCTTTCAGCTAAGAACAGGAAACTGAGGCTACAATTTGTACAAGCTCATCGAAATTGGACAGTAGAAGATTGGAAAAACGTTGCTTGGTCTGATGAGTCTCGATTTCTGCTGCGACATTCGGATGGTAGGGTCAGAATTTGGCGTAAACAACATGAAAGCATGGATCCATCCTGCCTTGTATGGAGCATCTTTGGGATGTGCAGCCGACAAATCTGCGGCAACTGTGTGATGCCATCATGTCAATATGGACCAAAATCTCTGAGGAATGCTTCCAGCACCTTGTAGAATCTATGCCACGAAGAATTGAGGCAGTTCTGAAGGCAAAAGGGGGTCCAACCCGTTACTAGCATGGTGTACCTAATAAAGTGGCCGGTGAGTGTATATATATATATATATATATATATATATATATATATATATATATATATATATATATATATATATATATATAGTACAGACCAAAAGTTTGGACACATCTTCTCATTTAAAGATTTTTCTGTATTGGCATGACTATGAAAATTGAACATTCACACTGAAGGCATCAAAACTATGAATTAACACATGTGGAATTATATACTTAACAAAAAAGTGTGAAACAATTGAAATTATGCGTTATATTCTAGGTTCTTCAAAGTAGCTACCTTTTGCTTTGATGACTGCTTTGCACTCTCTTGGCATTCTCTTGATGAGCTTCAAGAGGTAGTCACTAGAAATGGCCTTTCAACAATCTTGAAGGAGTTACCAGAGTTGCTTAGCACTTGTTGGCCCTTTTGCCTTCACTCTGCGGTCCAGCTCACCCCAAACCATCTTAATTGGGTTCAGGTCTGGTGACTGTGGAGGCCAGGTCATCTGGCGTAGCACCCCATCACTCTCCTTCTTGGTCAAATATCCCTTACACAGCCTGGAGGTGTGTTTGGGGTCATTGTCCTGTTGAAAAATAAATGATGGTCCAACTAAGCGCAAACCGGATGGAATAGCATGCTGCTGCAAGATGCTGTGGTAGCCATGCTGCCTTCAATTTTGAATAAATCCCCAACAGTGTCACCAGCAAAGCACCCCCACACCATCACACCTCCTCCTCTATGCTTCAAGGTGGTAACCAGGCATGTAGAGTCCATCTGTTCATCTTTTCTGCGTCACACAAAGACACGGTGGTTGGGACCAAAGATCTCAAATTTGGACTCATCAGACCAAAGCACAGATTTCCACTGGTCTAATGTCCATTCCTTGTGTTTTTTAGCCCAAACAAGTCTCTTCTGCTTGTTGCCTGTCCTTAGCAGTGGTTTCCTAGCAGCTATTTTACCATGAAGGCCTGCTGCTCAAAGTCTCCTCTTAACAGTTGTTGTAGAGTTGTGTCTGCTGCTAGAACTCTGTGTGGCATTGACCTGGTCTCTAATCTGAGCTGCTGTTAACCTGCGATTTCTGAGGCTGGTGACTCGGATAAACTTATCCTCAGAAGCAGAGGTGACTCTTGGTCTTCGATTCCTGGGGTGGTCCTCATGTGAGCCAGTTTCTTTATAGCCCTTGATGGTTTCTGCCACTGCTAGTGTTGAGCATTCCGATACCGCAAGTATCGGGTATCGGCCGATATTTGCTGTATCGGAATTCCGATACCGAGATCCGATACTTTTGTGGTATCGGGTATCGGTATCGAAACAACATTAATGTGTAAAATAAAGAATTAAAATAAAAAATATTGCTATACTCACCTCTCCGACGCAGCCTGGACCTCACCGAGGGAACCAGCAGCGTTGTTTGCTTAAAATTCGCGCTTTAACTTCCTTACGTGACGTCCCGGCTTGTGATTGGTCGCGCGCCGCCCATGTGGCCGCGACGCATCACAGCAAGCCGTGACGTAATTTCAGGTCCTTCAGGATTTTAAAATTACGTTCCGGCTTTGTGATTGGTCGCGTCGCGGTCACATGGGCGACGCGACCAATCACAAGCCGTGACGTCACGGGAGGCTGAACACGCGCGCATTTTAAAATGCGCGCGTGTCCTGCCTCCCGTGACGTCCCGGCTTGTGATTGGTCGCGTCGCCCATGTGGCCACGACGCGACCAATCACAGCAAGCCGTGACGTAATTTTAGGTCCTTCAGGATTTTAAAATTACGTTCTGGCTTGTGATTGGTCGCGTCGTGGTCCCATGGGCGGCGCGCGACCAATCACAAGCCGGGACGTCACGTAAGGAAGTTAAAGCGCGAATTTTAAGCAAACAACGCTGCCGGTTCCCTCGGTAAGGTGCAGGCTGCGTCGGAGAGGTGAGTATAGCAATATTTTTTATTTTAATTCTTTATTTTACACATTAATATGGTTCCCAGGGCCTGAAGGAGAGTTTCCTCTCCTTCAGACCCTGGGAATCATCAGGAATACCATCCGATACATGAGTCCCATTGACTTGTATTGGTATCGGGTATCGGTATCGGATTAGATCCGATACTTTGCCGGTATCGGCCGATACTTTCCGATACCGATACTTTCAAGTATCGGACGGTATCGCTCAACACTAGCCACTGCACTTGGGGACACTTTCAAAGTTTTCCCAATTTTCCGGACTGTAAACTTTTAAACTTTGGTTAATTTACTTCAGTTCTTCAATACAAAAAGAGAAACTCATATACAGTATTATATCGAGTCATTACAAGCAGAATGATCTAAAGGTGCTTCTCACAAAATTAGTATATCATCAAAAAGTTTATTTATTTCAGTTCTTCAATACAAAAAGTTAAACTCATATATTATATAGAGTCATTATAAACAGAGTGATCTATTTCAAGTGTTTATTTCTGTTAATGTTGATGATTATGGGTTACAGCCAATGAAAACCCCAAATTCATTATAAAGTATTGTAATTTACTGAAATAACACCAGCTTGAAAAATGATTTTAAAATCCAAAATATTGGTTTACTGAAATGTATGTTCAGTAAATGCAGGAGAATGAGGTCTGGGAGCTTCAACAGGATCCACATGCAACACCAAATGCGTAGAGCCAAATCAGAAGGCAGGTGGGTGCTCGCAAGGCTAGTGAGCACAGCCAAACAGGAAAAATTGAGAGGATAGTGGCACACCACTGATGAAAAAATGAAAAAAACTTTATTCAGGCATAGCACGCCATGTTAAAAACATGAAAAGCCTTACGTGTTTCAGGTGCTTGCAGCACCCTTAGTCATAGGATATACAATTAAAATCACAGCTAGAATAAATATCAATGAACAACCAATCACAGGTGACAAATGATTAATTACATATTGTCACGGGGAGACTAGGTGGGCAAGAACTAATAACCCGGGCCCCTGCAATTTCCCTCAGACTAGGGAAATCCTGACTGACCCTCTACCTAGAGTTTACACTGATGGTGTGCATGTCTAGGCCTCGACCCTCGCCCTGTCTCCTGTTTCGCAATAATAAAAAGCCCCCGACCTCCCCATCTCCAGCCCCCAAGACAGCAACTATTAGGGTATGTTTCCAAGGGGCGTATTGCTTGGGTTTTTGCTGGCTGGGGATTGGACACTGCGTACATTGAAACTGCAGCTTCCAGATGTTACAGCATAGTGGAGGGGATTTTATGAAATCCCATCTCCACTATGCGTACATAGATGCAGGTGGCAGACCTGCGTAACCGGACATGTGGCGCGTCTTTCTAGACAGCAGCATGTCTATTTATCTTGTGGAGATGCTCCGTCTCCACAAGATAAATAAAACAGTCTATGATTAGGATGCGGTGATTCCACCTGTGGTCAATGAATATATGCAGAATCACCGCGCGTACAAACAGGGGGCAGCGCTTTGGGCTGATGATGATGGAGTGAATATCTCATAACATTAAACAGTATAATAATAATAATAATAATAATAATAATAATAATAATAATCAGCCGCCCAGTGCCCCCTCACCCACGTCAGCCCTCACAATACCCTTAAACTCTCCCATTCACCCCCAGTACCCTGTCCCCCTCCCACAATACCACCATCCTCTCTTTCACCCCCACAGTGCCCTGTCCCCCTGCACACCCACAACAACCCCCATCGTTTCACATTTACCCCACAGTGCCCTGTCCTCCTCTCCCACTTCAGCCCCACACAATACCACAATCCTCTCACATTCACCCCCACAGTGACCATGATATGCCTAAATCGAATTACCATCCCCACTTACTGATAACGTTTTCAGGCAGACAGTGAGGAGAACCAGGAAGTGTCCAGATAGCTGCACGGAGGGCACTAGGACCCAGCGTGCCTCAGCCAAACCAAGGGTGCACACTGACTGCACAGCCAGAAAGTAACTGCAACTGCTGCTGCCAGCCCAGAAGAATATTCCTCGAGTGAGACCACATTGCACTCTGCACGGAGGGAGGCTCTGCAGCCGGCATTGTGCTGCTCTCTCCCTGACACCTCAGACTCTGCAGTGGATCTCCCGGTGGGCCCCTTCAGGTGTCTGGGCCCGGGGCAATGGCCCCCTCTGCCCCCGCAGTAGCTACGCTACTGGAAGGAGTAAATAAGACAAAGGGAAATACACCACCAGCAACGATACTCCGACTACTAGCTCACCACTCTAGACCGAGATAACAACGCACCAGACAGAAGCTATAATCGGCGATGCCCAATGTTCAGGAGAACTATTTTAAGGCAATGGGCATGGCCCAGCTTCCAATCTGAGCATCAGGTAAATTAACCCTGGACCAGCTAGATAAAATCTAGCTGACGCCAATGAGCACATAGTGGTCAAAAGCGGAATTACCGCTGTCTTTCGAATGATCTGGTCTGAACAGCGTCCGACATGACAGTACCCTGCCTTCTACGAGGGACCCCGGGCCCTCACGGCTTATAGGACCCGGCTTGTCCGGATGGCAACTGTGAAAAAACCTGACCAGCCGATGCGCATGAATGTCCGAGGCTGGTACCCAGGACCTCTCCTCAGGCCCATAACCACGCCAGTGTACCAAGTACTGTAAAGTGCGGCGCACTACGCGAGAGTCAACCACCTTGGAGACTTCAAATTCCAAATTACCATCCACCAAGACTGGAGGTGGCATAGGCGCCGCGTCCACAGAACCCACCACCTTCTTTAAAAGAGACCTGTGGAACACGATGTGTATCTTATACAACGTAGGAAGCTCCAATCGGTACGCTACTGGGTTAATGACGGCGGTGACCCTAAATGGACCAATAAACCGTGGACCCAATTTAAGGGATGGTATTTTGAGTCTTATGTTTTTTGTGGATAACCACACCCAGTCATCCACACTCAGGTCCGGGCCTGGCACACGCCTACTGTCAGCCACACATTTGTACCTAGCACCCACACTCAACAGGCACTGTTTAACTCTCCTCCAGACTGATGACAATTGTGCTCCTAACTGGTCCTCCTCCGGAACGCGTGAAGAGCCCCTCTGACTCAAAGTACAAAATTGAGGATGTAGCCCGTAAACACAAAAAAACGGAGACTCCCCAGACGACTCCTGGCGGTGATTATTGATGGCAAACTCAGCCAAAGGAAGAAATGTAGACCACTCCTCCTGGTTATCAGAGACAAAGCAGCGTAAGTACTGTTCCAAATTTTGGTTCATACGCTCAGTCTGACCATTTGACTGAGGATGAAACGCTGAAGAATGAGACAACTTGATCCCCAGCCATGAGCAAAAATGCTTTCCAAAATGTTGCCACAAACAGTACCCCTATCAGACACGATGTCAGACGGAACCCCATGAAGTCTGACCACCTCCTGCACAAATACCTGAGCCAGAGTCTTAGCGTTAGGCAACGAAGGCAAAGACACAAAGTGCGACATTTTTGAAAACCGATCAACAATCTCCAAGATGACTGTGTTCCCAGCTGAGGAGGGCAAATCAGTGATGAAATCCATGGAGATTTTCATCCATGGCTTACTAGGTACCTCAAGAGGAAGTAGTGTGCCAACAGGACGGGAGCGGGGCATCTTAGCCCTAGCGCACGTGGTACAAGCTGACACGTACGAGACCACGTCCTGTCGGATCTTGGGCCACCAAAACCGACGTGACACCAACTCCAAGGTACCTCTAACCCCTGGGTGGCCAGCCAGGACAGCATCATGATGTTCCGCCAAAACCTTTAAGCGGAGATGAAGCGGTACAAAAGATTTGTTGATGGGAAGCTCAGATGGTACCTCCTCCTGAGCCTCGGCAATCTCAGCCTCAACCTCGGTAGTGAGAGCCGAAACCACAACACCCTTTTGGAGGATGGGTACTGGATCCTCCCGAGGTTCTCCCCCCCAGAAAACACCTGGACAGAGCATCCGCCTTAGTGTTTTTAGACCCCGGTCTGTAAGTGACAACAAAATTGAACCGCATGAAAAACAATGCCCAGCGAGCCTGCCTGGGGGACAGACGCTTGGCTGACTCCAAATACAGCAGATTCTTATGATCGGTAATAACAGTAACCTGATGTACTGACCCCTCCAAGAAGTGTCGCCATTCCTCAAAGGCCAACTTGATTGCCAACAACTCCCTGTTGTCGATATCGTAGTTACGTTCGGCAGACGACAGTTTCTTGGAGAAATAGGCACATGGACGCAAATCACTCAAAGATGAGCCTTGTGACAGCACCGCCCCCACACCAACCTCAGACGGATCGACTTCCACAACAAAAGGTTTTGATACGTCTGGCTGCACAAGAATGGGGGCTGAAACAAAACTGTTCTTAAGAAATTCAAATGCGCGCACAGCAGCCTCAGGCCAAACGGAGAAATTGGTACCCTTTTTAGTCATGTCAGTTAGCGGTTTAGCAATGATGGAAAAATCCTTGATAAATTTCCTATAGTAGTTAGAAAACCCAAGGAACCGCTGAAGTGCTTTCAGGTTATCAGTCCCTTCCCAATGCAGCACCGCTTGCACCTTAGCGCCGTCCATTTTAAAACCAGAAGCAGACACAATATAACCCAAGAAAGGCAACTCTTGAACAGAAAATACACATTTCTCAAGTTTAGCTTACAGCTTATTCTCTATGAGAAGCTGTAACACCTGCCTGACATGATCTAAATGAGTATCACGGTCACAAGAATATATGAGAATGTCATCTAGGTACACGATAACGAATTTCCCCAAAACATGCGAAAACACATCATTAATGAAATGTTGGAACACTGCAGGTGCGTTTGTCAACCCAAATGGCATCACCAAATTTTCAAAATGACCCTCAGGGGTATTAAAAGCAGTCTTCCACTCATCACCTTGACGGACTCTTATGAGGTTGTACGCCCCCCTGAGGTCAAGCTTGGTAAACCACTTAGCACCTGCCACCTGGTTGAACAAATCTGGTATTAGTGGCATAGGGTATGGATCACGAACCGTAATCTGGTTCAATTCCCTGAAATCCAAACACGGGCATAATCTGCCATCTTTCTTCTTCACGAAGAAGAACCCTGCTGCCACCGGCGAGGATGAAGGCCTGATGTGCCCTTTGCTCAAACTTTCAGCAATGTAATCCTTTAATGCTTGTCTCTCCGGACCGGAGATGTTAAACATACTTGCTTTAGGCAATTTGGCCCCTGGTTTAAATCTGATAGTACAGTCATAGGGGCGATGTGGTGGCAACTCTGAACAACCCTTCTCAGAGAACACATCCATAAAATCCAGAAGTTGAAGTCACAGCAGACACACATGTGGCCAGGCAATTCTCCTGGCAGAATTCGCTCCACTGAATTATGTCCTGAGTTTTCCAGTCAATTACCGGGTTGTGCATAGACAACCATGGAAAACCCAAAACCACCTGAGCAGGAAGATTCCTGAGCACCTTACATGTAACCTGCTCGGAATGTAGAACCCTAATGTGGAGTTTCACCTCAGCCACAAATTCAGTAATCTCCCCCTGTGAGAGAGGAGCAGCATTGATGGTGACCACACAGATAGGATGAGGCAGTTTTTCAATCCTAAAACCTGCTGTGCGCGCAAACTCCTCATCAATGAGATTTGTGGCTGAACCACTATCCACAAACACAGTAATTGGCAGCTCACTGCCAGCGATTATAACTAGTGTTGAGCGATACCGTCCGATACTTGAAAGTATCGGTATCGGAAAGTATCGGCCGATACCAGCAAAGTATCGGATCTAATCCGATACCGATACCCGATACCAATACAAGTCAATGGGACTCAAGTATCGGACGGTATCCCTGATGGTTCCCAGGGTCTGAAGGAGAGGAAACTCTCCTTCAGGCCCTGGGAACCATACTAATGTGTAAAATAAAGAATTAAAATAAAAAATATTGATATACTCACCTCTCCGACGCAGCCTGGGCTTTACGCCGTAACCGGGAGCCTTCTTTGCTTAAAATGCGCGCGTTTAATGGTTTCCGTGACGTCACGGCTTCTGATTGGTCGCGTGCCGCCCATGTGACCGCGACGCGACCAATCACAAGCCGTGACGTAATTTTCAAATCCTGAATGCCTAGAATTAGGCATCAGGACCTGAAAATTACGTCACGGCTTGTTGTGATTGGTCGCGTCGCGGTCACATGGGCGGCACGCGACCAATCAGAAGCCGTGACGTCACAGAAACCATTAAACGTGCGCATTTTAAGCAAAGAAGGCTCCCGGTTACGGCGGTAAAGTCCAGGGGCCTCCGGACAGGTGAGTATATCAATATTTTTTATTTTAATTCTTTATTTTACACATTTATATGGATCCCAGGGCCTGAAGGAGAGTTTCCTCTCCTTCAGACCCTGGGAACCATACACTGGAAACTTCCGATTCCCGATACCACGAAAGTATCGGATCTCGGTATCGGAATTCCGATAACCGCAAGTATCGGCCGATACCCGATACTTGCGGTATCGGAATGCTCAACACTAATTATAACCTTAGCAGGGAGCATGCATTGAGAAACCACCATGGAGGATATACATAAGCACAGATTGGTCTCCTCCACACCCTCTGAGCTTAGAAGTTTTCCACCGTTGCGTTTTTCTTAGACAGTAGAGGACAGATGTTAATAAAATGACCAGTCTTACCGCAGTAAAAACAGGCTCCCTGCTTCCTGAGCTCAGGGGCTCGACTCTTCACATGTGACACCCCTGCGATTTGCATAGGCTCCGTGGGCTCACCTGCAGCAACCACACGTGAACCTACACCCTCTCCAATAGGCGGTGTCTCATGCTCCCCCTGACGCAAACGGCGATCAATGTGGACAACCAGACTCATAGCGGAATCTAGAGAAGTAGGAGTCTCGCACATCAGAAGGGATTTTTTAACCCTTCCAGAAACCCCATGAATAAGTTGACTCCGCAGCGCTGGATCATTCCACTGTGTGTCGATTGCCCAGCGACGAAATTCAGAACAGTAATCCTCTGCTACTCGCTCCCCCAGGCGAATAGTGCGTATCCTAGATTCTGCTAGAGCCATTCTGTCTGGCTCATCGTAAATATTTCCAAGAAAGGAAAAAAAACTCTCCACAGAGTCAAATGCAGCAGAATCAGATGGCAAAGAAAACGACCATGCTTGGGGATCCCCGCTTAACAATGACAACACCAGGCCCACAAGCTGAGCCTCATTACCTGAGGAGATCGGGCGCATACGGAAATATAGTTTACAAGCTTCACAAAAAGAAACAAATTTACTGCGTTCCCCAGCAAATTTTTCAGGCAAAGGAAACTTAGGCTCAGCAACTCTACCTCTCACTCCAGCTTGCACAATAGATACTGCTAGTCCCTGTTGCTGCACTGCCCCCCTCAACTCAGTGACCTGTAGGGACAGCGCCTCCAACTGGCGGGTTATGGAAGTCATGGGATCCATGACAAAACAAAAAAAAGGAAACCCCTTTTTTTTGTGTGTGTGTTTTAAAGGCTGATTATAATGTCACGGGGAGACTAGATGGGCAAGAACTAATAACCCGGGCCCCTGCAATTTCCCTCAGACTAGGGAAATCCTGACTGACCCTCTACCTAGAGTTTACACTGATGGCGTGCATGTCTAGGCCTCGACCCTCGCCCTGTCTCCTGTTTCAACCCTAGGCTGAAACCACCGCCCACCACCCAGTGAAAAAGATCATACACCAATACCCACAGTTAGAACAGACAAGGATAACGGAAAATATACACCACGCCGCAGTCACTCAGGAAAACACTATAAATGCGCAGGGCAAAATAAATAAATATAGGAAGGAGTAAATAAGACAAAGGGAAATACACCACCAGCAACGATACTCCAACTACTAGCTCACCACTCCAGACCGAGATAACAACGCACAAGACAGAAGCTATAATCGGCGACGCCCAATGTTCAGGAGAACTATTTAAAGGCAATGGGCATGGCCCAGCTTCCAATCCGAGCATCAGGTAAATTAACCCCGGACCAGCTAGATAAAATCTAGCCGACGCCAATGAGCACATAGTGGTCAAAAGCGGAATTACCGCTGTCTGTCGAACGACCTGGTCTGAACAGCGTCCGACATGACAGTTATGGACAAGGTGTGGATGCAAACAGCAGCAAAAATAAACACATATCAATAAATATGAAATAAATCATTCCTTAAGATCATGCCCATCGGATATCTCGTGTCCAGCTTTAGAATCCAGAATGCCTCCCTTGAATTCAATAGTTTCTGCTTGTTTCCACCCCAAATAGGATTAAAAATCTTTTCAAATGCATAAAAAGCAAAATGTGTGATGTCTCCTTGATGAATATTCACAAAGTGTTTTGAAGCACCTGAGTAAGCCGCATTTTTGTTTTGAATATTGGCTAAATGTTCAGCTATGCGTTTCTTAATTTTTCGTGTATTGCAACCAACATACTGCATTTTGCACAACAACCGATCCAATATATTACATATTGTGTTTGAAAGACATTCATGAAAGACGTAATCTTCTGTGAAAAACCTGAAAAAGAACCAATAGATTTAGTTGTATCAAGTGAGTAAACGCACACATTGCAACATTTCTAAAAATCAGTAGCGGACAATCAGGATTTAGAAGTAGAATGTTGCTTGAGAACACTAGGAGAAAGCACAGTGCCTAAACTAAAACCTTTCCTTGCAACATATCTGCAGCCATTCATGGCAATTTGAAGTAATTTGTCATGCTGATTAACTACAGGTAAATATTTTTTCACTATATTTTTTATTAAGTGAAATTGAGGACTATAGGGGGTAGACAATGTAACAATGGAATCTGAATCAGTAGGGGGAAGGGCTCTGGTAGATGAAAGGGATCTAAGTTGCCTGCAAACCTTGTTGAAAGCTTCTCT
Organism: Ranitomeya variabilis; assembly: GCF_051348905.1. Lineage (NCBI taxonomy): Eukaryota > Metazoa > Chordata > Amphibia > Anura > Dendrobatidae > Ranitomeya > Ranitomeya variabilis. Next base: position 527,097,098 of record NC_135233.1, read on the forward strand.
GATATCATGACAATTATAACCTCTATCTAACAAATGTTCAGTGACAACAAGACTTAAGGCCCCGTCTCACTAAGCGATTTACCAACGATCACGACCAGCGATATGACCTGGCCGTGATCGTTGGTAAGTCGCTGTGTGGTCGCTGGGGAGCTGTCACACAGACAGCTCTCCCCAGCGACCAACGATCAGGGGAACGACTTCGGCATCGTTGAAACTGTCTTCAACGATGCCGAAGTCCCCCTGCAGCACCCGGGTAACCAGGGTAAACATCGGGTTACTAAGCGCAGGGCCGCGCTTAGTAACCCGATGTTTACCCTGGTTACCAGCGTAAATGTAAAAAAAAACAAACAGTACATACTCGCCTTTCGGTGTCCAGGTCCCTTGCCGTCTGCTTCCTGCTCTGACTGAGCCGCCGTACAGCGAGAGCAGAGCGCAGCGGTGACGTCACTGCTGTGCTCTCACTTCTCACTGTACGGCCGGGAGTCAGTGAGAGCAGGAAGCAGACGGCAAGGGACCTGGACACCGAAAGGCGAGTATGTACTGTTTGTTTTTTTTTACATTTACGCTGGTAACCAGGGTAAACATCGGGTTACTAAGCGCGGCCCTGCGCTTAGTAACCCGATGTTTACCCTGGTTACCAGTGAAGACATCGCTGGATCGGTGTCACACACACCGATTCAGCAATGTCAGCGGGGCCTCAACGACCAAAAAAAGGTCCAGGCCATTCCGACACGACCAGCGATCTCGCAGCAGGGGCCTGATCGCTGGTACGTGTCACACATAGCGAGATCGCTATGGAGGTCGCTGTTGCGTCACAAAACTTGTGACTCAGCAGCGATCTCGCTAGCGATCTCGCTATGTGAGACGGGGCCTTTAGGGTATGTGCACACGATGCAGATTTAGTGGAGAATTTTCTGCACAAAATCTGCATCTTCTGGCAGAAAACGCAGCTGACAATTCCTGCATTTTTTATGCGTTTTTAGTGCGTTTTTCATGCATTTTTTGTGCGTTTTTTATGGTGATTTGTCAGCTTTTTTTAAAGCTAAATAAAGAGATAAAGTTTGAAAAAAAAAAAATTACGTGATAAGGGGTTAACGTCACCTTGACATTGTATGGCTACGTTCACATTTGCGTTGCGTCGGGCGCAGGTTCGGTGACGCATGCGTCATGCGCCACTATATTTAACATGGGGGCGCATGGACATGCGTTGTCTTGCGTTTTGTGACGCATGCGTCATTTTTGGCGCAAGCGTCAGGGCGCAGAGGACGCTACATGTTGCATTTTTTTTGCGTCCAAAATCAAGCCAAAAATGGACGCATGCGTCACAAAACAATGCGTTTTTGCATGCGCTGTGCGTTGCGTTGCCGACGCAACGCCCAACAACGCAAATGTGAAGGCTACGTTCACATTTGCGTTGTTGGGCGCAGCGACGCGACGCAACCAACAACGCATGTACACAACGTAGCGTTTTGCGACACATGCGTTGTCATAAGATCCTACAGATCGGGAATTTCGGCGCGGGAAAAAGCTACAAGTAGCGTCCCCTGCGCCCTGTCTTGTGCGTCTATATGATGCATGCGTCATAAAACGCAGTACAACGCATACTGGCGCATGTCCATGCGCCCCCATGTTAAAGATAGGGGCGCATGATGCATGCGTCGATATGCGTCGCCGACGCTGCGCCCAACAACGCAAATGTGAACGTAGCCTAAGGGGACGTTAACCCCAGTTAATAATGGAAAGGCATCTATAAAGACGCCTATCCATTATTAACCCCTCAAAAAAAATTGGCGTAGGCTCCCACCCAATTTTCATGTCCAGAAAGGGAAAGCCAGCGACTGCAGGCTGCTAATTTGTAGCCAGGGAAGGGGTTAATCTTCCCAGGCTATGAATATCAGCCCACAGCTGTCTGCGTGGCCTTACTGGCTATTAAAATAGGAGGACCCCAGAAAAAAAATGACGTGGGGTCCCCCTATATTTTATAGCCAGAAAAGGCTACGCAGACAGCTGCGGGCTGATATTCATAGCCTAGAGAGGGGCCATGGATATTGCCCCCCCCCCCCCCCGGCTACAACTACCAGCCTGCAGCCGCCCCAGAAATGGCGCATCTCTAAGATGCGCCAAATCTGGTGCTTAGCCTCTCTCTTCCCACTCCCGTGTAGCGGTGGGATATAAGGTAATAAGGAGAGGTGTCTATAAGACGCCTATCCATTATTAACCCCAAATTACTGAACACAAAAAAAGACACAGGAAAAAGTATTTTAATATTCTAAATTTAACCATACTTACAAATCCCTTGATGATCTGTAGTCTTTTCCAACGTAGTCCATTAATATCGAGTGTCCCACGATGATCTGCCATGGAGAACAGCCACACCAGGAGATGTGACTGCTCTCCATGGCTGCAAAAACACACTGACAGGAGCAAAAGCTCCTGCAGTGTGCCTGCGCATGCGCGCGAGTTTACCGGAGTTCAATGAACTCCGGGACTCTCGCTTTATGACACTGCTGCGTGAGAGATTTCACGGCAGTTCAATTGCCGTAAAGTGAGCTCCCGGAGTTCATTTAACTCCAGGAAATGAACGGGCAGCTCCGATACACTGCAGGAGCGATTAACTCCTGCAGTGTATCACCGGAGGACGTCGTGGGACAACCTATACTATGGATTACGACGGAAAATATTTTTTTATTTTTTATTTTGGGACAAGGATGTTCGTGGATGGTGGCCTTCGGGGACGTATGTGGTGAGTATGTACTACATGCTATATGTTGTATGTAATGTATGTTTTATGTGTGTTAGTGTTTTTAACCCATTGTAGTCAGTCGCCTGACGATGGGACAACTCTCCCGTCATCACATTTCGATGGGAGAAATAGTCCCACCCGACGAATGACTACAATGAGTCACTACTGACACACACACACACACACACAGACACTATACATACCATACGCCTCACATCGATCCCCATCCGACAGTACGACTCCGCCCACACACTTCCTCCACATCACTGACGTCACTTCCGTCTGCTGCGGTTTTGACACCCAAATCCGCATAAAAACTGCAGATGGTATTTACATCTGCAGTTTTTATGCGGATTTGACCCACAAAATGGGAGTCAATGGGTGCAGAAACGCTGCAGTTCTACACAGAAAAAGTAACATGCACTTCTTTGAAATCTGCAGCCTTTCTGCACGGATTTTTCTGCACCATGTGCACAGCTTTTTTTTTTCACATTGATTTACATTGTTATGTAAATCACAGTGCAGTTCTGCTGCGTTTCTGCTGCAGAAAAAAATGCTGCAGAACTGCACTAAATCTGCATCGTGTGCACATACCCTTAACCTGTAAAAAATATTCTGATTAGAGCATAAACGTTTGATTCTGTTAAACTCACCATAAGGGATCTCCTTAATAGTATGTTTCGAATAGGAGGCGGAAGAAAAAAGTAGAGAGTTTCCTGACTTACCTTTTTTGTATGACGAAGTATGATGGTAAAAGATAAATTTAAATAATTGGTGTTAAGATGCATATGAAATTTTTCCAGATCTGCTGTAGAACCCTGCCATATAAAGATCAGATTGACCACATATCTGCCAAACCAATATATATGATCAGCAAAAGGATTAGAATCATTGAAAAGAAAATGTTCCTCCCACCAAGCCATGTACAAAATTGCAAGCAAAGGTGAAAATTTCGAGCCCATAGGAGCACCAAGAATTAAAAAAAAAGGTTTTTTTCAAAAATAAAAAAATTATGCTTGAGCAGATATGTGAGCAATCTGATAATAAAGTGCTTCAACTCTACAAAATAGTCGCTGTAACGATCCAAATGATAACGGACAGCCTGAACAGCCAAAGAATGAGGGACAGATGAATAAAGATTCACTACATCACATATGAAAAAGCAGTTTTCTTCCCAATACAGATCATTAAATGCTGTCAAAATAGAAGACGTATCCTTAAGGTACCCTGGAATTCTGACAACCAATGGATACAAATAACTATCGACCCATGAACCCAAATTCTAATTTAAAGATCTAGATAATAATAGGATGGAGGGGAGGGGGAAATACATTTTTGTGGGTTTTGGGAAGGCCATGAAAAATAGACACAGTAGGGTGATCAGGTATTAGCCATTTACCAATTTTAGAATTTAAAACCCCAGTCCGAATACCATCCTGCACCAAACACAGAAGTTTGCATTTGTTTGGTGTAGTTGGATCAGATGAAAGTGGTAGATAGGTGAATGAATCATTAAGTATACTGTGTACCAAACTGATATACAAATCATTATCTAATATCACTGTACACCCCCCCCCCCCCTTCCCCCTTGTCCGATTGTCTGATTACAAGTAGTGTTGAGCATTCCGATGCTGCAAGTATCGGGTATCGGCCGATACTTGCTGTATCGGAATTCCGATACCGGGATTCCGATACTCTTGTGGTATCGGGTATCGGGTATCGGAACAACATTAATGTTAAAATGTGTAAAATAGAGAATTAAAATAAAAAATATTGCTATACTCACCTGTCCGACGCAGCCGGGACCTCAGCGCAGGAACCGGCAGCGTTGTTTGTTTAAAATTCCCGCTTTTACATGGTTACGCGAAGTCCCGGCTTGTGATTGGTCAGGGCGGCCATGTTGCCGGGCCGCGGACCAATCACAGCAAGCCGTGACGAAAATACGTCACGGCTTGCTGTGATTGGTCCGCGTCCCGGCAACATGGCCGCCATTAACCAATCACAAGCCGTGACGTCACGGGAGGCTGGAAACGCGCTCATTTTAAAAAGGGCGCGTGTCCAGCCTCCCGTGACGTCACGGCTTGTGATTGGTTGCGTCGCGGTCAACCAATCACAAGCCGGGAGGCTGGACACGCGCCCATTTCAAAATGAGCGCGTCCAGCCTCCCGGCTTGTGATTGGTTGATCGCGGCGCAACCAATCACAAGCCGTGACGTCACGGGAGGCTGGACACGCGCCCATTTCAAAATGAGCGCGTCCAGCCTCCCGGCTTGTGATTGGTTGATCGCGGCGCAACCAATCACAAGCCGTGACGTCACGGGAGGCTGGACACGCGCCCATTTTAAAATGAGCGCGTGTCCAGCCTCCCGTGACGTCCCGGCTTGTGATTGGTCAGGGCGGCCATATTGCCGGGACGCGGACCAATCACAGCAAGCCGTGACGTAATTTCGTCACGGCTTGCTGTGATTGGTCCGCGTCCCGGCAACATGGCCGACCTGACCAATCACAAGCCGGGAATTCACGTAACCAAGTAATAGCGCGATTTTTAAACAAACAACGCTGCCGGTTCCCTCGCTGAAGTCCCGGCTGCGTCGGACAGGTGAGTATAGCGATATTTTTTATTTTAATTCTTTCTTTTACACATTTATATGGTTCCCAGGGCCTGAAGGAGAGTTTCCTCTCCTTCAGACCCTGGGAACCATCAGGGATACCGTCCGATACATGAGTCCCATTGACTTGTATTGGTATCGGGTATCGGTATCGGATTGGATTCCGATACTGTGACGGTATCGGCCGATACTTTCCGATACCGATACTTTCAAGTATCGGACGGTATCGCTCAACACTAATTACAAGGTTAGAATTATTTTGCAATTCCTTAATGGCTGGAGATTAATTTGCTGACAAATTATTGAAATATTCACACCTGTTAGTTTGCTGATCCAAAATTTTGAGATCTTTTTCTACCAATGACTGAAATAAATCCAGGGATTGTACTCTGGATTGCAAGGGATAATATGACGAATTTTGAGGAATTACATGAACATCAATGTCACGTATAGCATCCAGATTACATCTAGGATCCTGCAGAGATGATAAAGTTGTGATAGTTTTTTGTTCCTGAAAGGAAAAAGCAGCAGAATTGTCAATAGTCATCCGGCGTTGATTAAATGATTGTGCACCAATATCGTCAGTGAAGAAATGTCTTTTAATAGTCAATAATCTTGTAAATCTGTTTACGTCTTTTATAGTCCGGAATAAATCAAATTTCTTGGTAGGCACAAAATTTAGTCCCTTTTCCAAATCTCCCAATTGAGCCTGCGACAGAACAATAGATGTCAAAACCACACCACTGTAAATAGATCTAATACCTTGTTCGCCTGTTTCTCACAGGATAACGTTTCCAGGTGTGTTGTTCTCTTCCTCCGACCTCCTCTCCTGCACCTCCTGTGTTTTTTGCCGGGGTAGTAGAAGAGTGTCTTGGTTCATGTCAGTGGTTATCATGTCCATGTATCAAATCATCAGAATCAAATTCAGAACTGTTAAATTCAGATGAGGAAAAAACAACAGATCTATTATGTTTATATCCTGCCTGATGGTCAAAAGATTGATTTTTCAATATGGATTTTTTAAAAGTGCCATGAAATGAGTATTTGTTCAAGGTATACACCTTGTTGTTTTTATAATCCATAGTTTCTCTGGAGCCGTCCAGGAGTCAATAGAGGAGGTCATAATGAACACAAGGAAAATCTAGATATAAATCTGGGCAAAATTGCGGAATGTAACCAAACCAAGTGCATAAATAAAAAGGCTAAAAAAGCTCGATAATAATAATAGTCACAAATGTAAAAATCAGTTGCAAATTGTGAAAAAATGCTTCAAATAGTCACGGAGCTCACCACTTCACGAAGTATGCAGGAGAAGGAGGTCTGGGAGTTTCAACGGGATTCACATGCAACACCAAATGGGTAGAGCCAAATCAGAAGGCAGGTGGGTGCTCGTAAGGCTAGTGAGCACAGCCAAACAGGAATAATTGAGAGGACAGCGGCACACCACTGATGAAAAAATGAATGAAAACTTTATTCAGTTATAGCAAGCCATGTTAAAAACATGAAAAGCCTTACGCACTTCAGGTGCTTGCAGCACCCTTAGTCATATCAAGTTATCAAGACCAAAGTCAGCGCAGCCGTCTGCCAGAAAATTTTAAAGCATTTCATGCTTCCCTCTACTGACAAGCTTTTTGGAGATGGAAATTTCATTCTCCAGCAGGACTTGGCACCTGTCCACACTGCTAAAGTACCAATACCTGGTCTAAAAACAACAGTATCACTGTGCATGATTGGCCAGCAAACTAGCCTGACCTTAAACACATAGAGAATCTATAGGGTATTGTCAAGAGGAAGATGAGACACCAGATCCAACAATGCAGATGAGCTGACGGCTGCAATGAAAGCAACCTGGGCTTCCATAACACTTGCACAGTGCAACAGGCTGATCGCCTGCATGCCACACCGCATTGGTTGCAGTAATTGATGCAAAAGGAGCCCTGACCAAGTATTGAGAGCATTTACTGAACACACATTATATTAGGCCAATATTTTGGATTTTAAGATCAAGCTGGTGTTATAAAGTATTCCAATTTACTGAGATAATAACTTTTGGGTTTTCGTTGGCTGTAAGCCATAATCATCAACATTAAGATAAATAAACACTTGAAACAGATCACTCTGTTTGTAATGACTTAATATAATATATGAGTTTCACTTTTTGCATTGATTCACTGAAATAAATGAACTTTTTGAAGATATTCTAATTTTGTTAGAAGCACTTGTATAAACTGTGGGTGTGTTAGGGGTCAAGTTCCCTCCTCTGCACAGGAGAAATCTCAGTCCATCTCCGCTGCGGTCTCCCATTCTTCTCCTGCCACAGTGGAGCCTGCTCAGCAGAGACATCGGTCCCAGTGTCTCGCTCAGTCTGACTCTGTGCTAAGAGTTACTGCTGCCTTTCCTGCTTCTGCCATTGAAGTTGGTGCTGGGCAGCGGCGAGCAGACGCTTCTGGGTCTAAGTCCTGCTTTGCTCATTCTGAGCATGCCCAGAGTAAGATCTTTCAGTGGAGATCGAGGGTCACATGATCTGATACTGCAGCTAAGGTCATTGGCTCCTTCAGGAAGGTCCTGTAGGTGCTCACGCTCTGGTGTAGCTTCTCATTGGTCCTTCTAGGAAGGTCCTGTACGTGCTGCAGCTATTTAAGGTTCGCATGACCGCACGACCATGCGCTAGTATTGTTCTTTGTTAAGTGCTTTGCGCCAGTGTGGTCACGAGAGTATGTGTTCAGGGACCCGGCAGAAATAAGCCCCTAGAATGCTGGCACCTCCGGGGAGGAGTTTTGTGTGCATGCGTGACCACTGACTGCTCTCTGTGTGGGCAGTTAGCCTGTGCCTCTGTGAAGCCTAACAGGGCACAATGCTTTTCCTTCACGACTACTCTGTGAAGAAACTGAGTTAGTCCATACCGCCATATCATGCCGCCGTTGCTAGCAGCAGGTACTCCTGCACGGTGGACCCCGGGCTGCGAACGCACCAATATCAATAAAAACATCTCTATTTAATCGGTGCGTTCCGCTAGCTGTAACAGGCTGGCAGGCAAATTTTTGCCTGGGGGCAAGAACATAGCACTGGCCCACGAGTTGCGTCAGACCATCTTTAACCTGCTTACCTGAGGCTGTTGCATAAAACATCAGAGAAAAACACATTATCATCAGGACCACCACAAGGGCTTACTACCCTTACTGGTGTAAGGGGCCCGGTGAGCAGAAGCAAAGGTTGAGGGCCCGGATTGTCTGAGACAGACTGGCAGAGTGTCTAACCTAGTCTGGACCCGTTCTCTTTTGCTTCTCCTCACCAGGCCCCAGGGGCAGCGTTAGTCAGCCATCTTTTTTTGCTAACACAGCGCACATATGTATGATGCATAAACACAGCCCTACAAGGTGCGTGTCTGTAATGGCTGTGAATCTCCGCTAGATTTCTGAAACTTAACATGGACAAAACAGAATTCATCATCTTTCCCCCATCTCACGTGACCCCCCCAACGAACCTATCCATTACAGTAAATGGCTGCCCACTCTCCCCAGTCCCACAAGCTCACTGCCTCGGGGTTATCCTTGATGCTGATCTCTCCTTCAAACCACATATCCAAGCCCTTTCCACTTCCTGCCGACTTCAACTCAAAAATATTGCACGAATCCGTTCATTCCTCAACCAAGAATCTGCAAAAACCCTAGTCCATGCCCTCATCATCTCTCGCCTTGACTACTGCAACCTCCTGCTCTGTGGCCTCCCCTCAAACACTCTCGCACCCCTCCAATCTATTCTAAACTCTGCTGCCCGACTAATCCACCTGTCCCCCCGCTATTCTCCGGCCTCTCCCCTCTGTCAATCCCTTCACTAGCTCCCCATTGCCCAGAGACTCCAGTACAAAACCCTAACCATGACGTACAAAGCCATCCACAACCTGTCTCCTCCTTACATCTGTGACCTCATCTCCCGGTACTTTCCTACACGCAACCTCCGATCCTCACAAGATCTCCTTCTCTACTCCCCTCTTATCTCCTCTTCCCACAATCGTATACAAGATTTCTCTCGCGTATCACCCCTACTCTGGAATCCTCTACCACAACACGTCAGACTCTCGCCCACCATCGAAACCTTCAAAAAGAATCTGAAGACCCACCTCTTCCGACAAGCCTACAACCTGCAGTAACCACCGATCGACCAAACCGCTGCATGACCAGCTCTACCCTCACCTACTGTATTCTCACCCATCCCTTGTAGATTGTGAGCCTTCGTGGGCAGGGTCCTCTCTCCTACTGTACCAGTTATGACTTGTATTGTTCAAGATTATTGTACTTGTTTTTATTATGTATACCCCTCCTCACTTGTAAAGCGCCATGGAATAAATGGCGCTATAACAATAAATAATAATAATAATCTCCTCCTCACCACTTCCTGGTCCTTCTCTTCGACACCAGTGATGGGACAGGGTTCCCTGTGTGTGCAGAGCAATGCACAGAGCCCATGGCAACAATCAAGAAAGGGAAGAGGTGGATGGAGCCAGGTATGTAGGGGAATAAGACAGTGCTGAGGAAAGTGGAGATGCGAGAAGCTACTGAGGAGAGGGGTTACACAGTACTGGGGAGAGGAGATGAAAGGGCAATGGAGTAGCATTCCAGGAGAAAGGGGAGAAACCTGACAGCACTTTCCCATGTATGGCTGCTATTTACACACAGGAGCCCCCTCCCTTCTGTAATGCTTGCATCAGCTCAGAAGTCAGGACAGGTAAGGTGTGGAGTGCTGACAAGAGAGCTCACTGTGCTGCTGATTCCTAAATACATGAGCCCCCCATTTCCTGTCCTTTGTGATGAAGAAAAGAGTGACTATATACAGTGCCTTGCAAAAGTATTCGGCCCCCTGGAACTTTTCAACCTTTTCCCACATATCATGCTTCAAACATAAATATACCAAATGTAAATTTTTGGTGAAGAATGAACAACAAGTGGAACACAATTGTGAAGTTAAATGAAATGTATTGGTTATTTTAAATTTTTGTGGAAATTCTAAAACTGAAAAGTGGGGTGGGCAATATTATTCTGCCCCTTTACTTTCAGTGCAGCAAACTCACTCCAGAAGTTCATTGTGGATCTCTGAAAGATCCAATGTTGTCCTAAATGCCTAATGATGATAAATATAATCCACCTGTGTGTAATCAAGTCTCCCTGTAAATGCACCTGCTCTGTGATAGTCTCAGGGTTCTGTTTGAAGCACAGAGAGCATCATGAAGACCAAGGAACACAACAGGCAGGTCCGTGATACTGTTGTGGAGAAGTTTAAAGCCAGATTTGGATACAAAATGATTTCCAAAACTTTAAACATCCCAAAGAGCACTGTACAAGCGATCATATTGAAATGGAAGGAGTATCATACCACTGTAAATCTACCAAGACCCGGCCGTCCTTCTAAACTTTCATTTCAAACAAGGAGAAGACTGATCAGAGATGCAGCCAAGAGGCCCATGATCACTCTGGATAAACTGAAGAAATCTACAGCTGAGGTGGGACAGTCTGTCCATAGGACAACAATCAGTTGTACACTGCACAAATCTGGCCTTTATGGAGGAGTGGCAAAAAGAAAGCCATTTCTCAAAGATATCCATAAAAAGTGTCATTTTGCAACAAGCCACCTGGGAGACACACCAAACATGTGGAAGAAGGTGCTCTGGTCAGATGAAACCAAAATCAAACTTTTTGGCAACAACGCCAAATGATATGTTTGGTGTAAAGGCAACGCAGCTCATCACCCTGAACACACCATCCCCACTGTCAAACATGGTGGTGGCAGCATCATGGCCGGGGCCTGCTTTTCATCAGCAGGGACAGGGAAGATGGTTACAATTGATGGGAAGATGGATGGAGCCAAATACAGGACCATAATTGAAGAAAACCTGTTGGAGTCTGCAAAAGACCTGAGACTGGGACGGAGATTTATCTTCCATCAAGACAATGATCCCAAACATAAAAAATCTACAATGGAATGGTTCACAAATAAACATATCCAGGTTTTAGAATGACCAAGTCAAAGTCCAGACCTCAATCCAATCGAGAATCTGTGGAAAGAGCTGAAAACTGCTGTTCACAAAGGATCTCCATCAAACCTCACTGAGCTCGAGCTGTTTGCCAAGGCAGAATGGGCAAGAATTTCAGTCTCTCAATGTACAAAATTGATAGAGACATACCCCAAGCGACTTGCAGCTGTAATCACAGTTAAAGGTGGCGCAACAAAGTATTAAGTTAAAGGGGCCGAATAATATTGCATGCCCCACTTTTCAGTTTTTGAATTTCCACAAAAATGTAAAATAACCAATAAATTTTGTTCAACTTCACAATTGTGGTCCACTTATTGTTGATTGTTCACCAAAAATTTACATTTGGTATCTTTATGTTTGAAGCATGATATGTGGGAAAAGGTTGAAAAGTTCCAGGGGGCCAAATACTTTCGCAAGGCTCTATATATCTGTACATACAGTGTGTATGGTGTGTTTGCAGGCTGTGTATTGTAATGTGAGTATATATGTGCAGGGCTGCCATCAGGGCATTATCAGCCTTTGAGCCCCCTCTCTTCTGCTCACCGGGCCCTAGCGGCAGGATTCTGTCAGTGCAGTAACTGAACTTGCGTCAAAGATGCAGATTCATTTAAAATCTATTGATGTGCAGCCCCGCACGGTAGTAGTTAAAAGTTGCCAGCCAATCGGAGGCTGGCAGCTGACGTCAGCGCGCACTTCACCGGCGTATGATGTCATTGTCATTCGTCGACAAGTTCGCTCTTGAAATGGCTGGAGTGGACATCGCCACTGGACAGGGTCAGACTGGCCCACCGGGACACTGGTGAAATGCCCTGTGGGCCCCGCCCGAGAGAGGAGGAGGAGGAGGAAGGGGAAAAAAAGGACCCGGGCCCTTTAACCCCTTCCCGACATTTGACGTACTATCCCGTCGAGGTGGGGTGGGCCCGTATGACCGCCGACGGGATAGTACGTCATCATTGATCAGCGGCGCTCACGGGGGGAGCGCGGCCGATCGCGGCCGGGTGTCAGCTGCATATCGCAGCTGACATCCGGCACTATGTGCCAGGAGCGGTCACGGACCGCCCCCGGCACATTAACCCCCGGCACACCGCGATCAAACATGATCGCAGTGTACCGGCGGTATAGGGAAGCATCGCGCAGGGAGGGGGCTCCCTGCGGGCTTCCCTGAGACCCCCGGAGCAACGCGATGTGATCGCGTTGCTCTGAGGGTCTCCTACCTCCCTCCTCGCCGCAGGTCCCGGATCCAAGATGGCCGCGGCATCCGGGTCCTGCAGGGAAGGAGGTGGCTTACCGAGTGTCTGCTCAGAGCAGACACTTGGAAAGCCTGCAGCCCTGCACAGCAGATCGTCGATCTGGCAGAGTGCTGTGCACACTGCCAGATCAATGATCTGTGATGTCCCCCCCTGGGACAAAGTAAAAAAGTTAAAAAAAAATTTTTCCACATGTGTAAAAAAAAAAAAAAAAAAAATTCCTAAATAAATAATAATAAAAAAAATATATTATTCCCATAAATACATTTCTTTATCTAAATAAAAAAAACAAAACAATAAAAGTACACATATTTAGTATCGCCGCGTCCGTAACGACCCAACCTATAAAACTGCCCCACTAGTTAACCCCTTCAGTAAACACCGTAAGAAAAAAAAAAAAAAAAACGAGGCAAAAAACAACGCTTTATTACCATACCGCCGAACAAAAAGTGGAATAACACGCGATCAAAAAGACTGATATAAATATCCATGGTACCGCTGAAAACGTCATCTTGTCCCGCAAAAAACAAGCCGCCATACAGCATCATCAGCAAAAAAATAAAAAAGTTATAGTCCTGAGAATAAAGCGATACCAAAATAATTATTTTTTCTATATTTTAGTTTTTATCGTATAAAAGCGCCAAAACATAAAAAAATGATATAAATGAGATATCGCTGTAATCGTACTGACCCGACGAATAAAACTGCTTTATCAATTTTACCAAACGCGGAACGGTATAAACGCCTCTCCCAAAAGAAATTCATGAATAGCAGGTTTTTGGTCATTCTGCCTCACAAAAATCGGAATAAAAAGTGATCAAAAATGGTCACGTGTCCGAAAATGTTACCAATAAAAACGTCAACTCGTCCCGCAAAAAACAAGACCTCACTTGACTCTGTGGAGCAAAATGTGGAAAAATTATAGGTCTCAAAATGTGGAGACGCAAAAACTTTTTTGCTATAAAAAGCGTCGCTGGTTTCACACTTGCGTTTTTGTCTGCAGCGTTTTTTGCACAAAAAAACGCATGCGTTTTTTCCCTATATTTGACATTGAAAACGCATGCGGTTTTTTTGTACGCGTTTGGTCGCGTTTTCAAACGCATGCGGTTTTTTTCTGCATGCGTTCATTTTCAGAAATACAACCTGCAGTATTTTCTTGCGTTTTTAAGCACATGCGTTTGTTTGCGTTAAAAACGCATGCATTTTTATCGAAAAAAAACAGAAAACACACTGAAAAGCCACCCACCACCATCAAGGTGATAAAGGGATCCAAACCCTAACCCTAACTCTACCCCTAACCTCACCCCTAACCGTTTAATGAACATTTTCTGACAGTCATAGTGCCACGTATTTCAGTGCCACGTATTTCAGTGCCACGTATTTCAGTGCCACGTATTTCTGTGCCACGTATCACGTATTTCAGTGCCACGTGTTTCAGTGCCACGTATTTCAGTGCCACGTATCACGTATTTCAGTGCCACATATTTTAGTACCACGTATTTCAGTGCCACGTATTTCAGTGCCACGTATTTCAGTGCCACGTATTTCAGTGCCACGTATTTCAGTGCCACGTATTTCAGTGCCACGTATTTCAGTGCCACGTGTTTCAGTGCCACGTATCACATATTTCAGTGCCACGTATTTAAGTGCCACGTATTTCAGTGCCACGTATTTCAGTGCCACGTATTTCAGTGCCACGTATTTCAGTGCCACGTATTTCAGTGCCACGTATCACATATTTCAGTGCCACGTATTTAAGTGCCACGTATTTCAGTGCCACATATTTCAGTGCCACGTATCACGTATTTCAGTGCCACGTGTTTCAGTGCCACGTATTTCAGTGCCACGTATTTCAGTGCCACGTATTTCAGTGCCACGTATCACATATTTCAGTGCCACGTATTTAAGTGCCACGTATTTCAGTGCCACATATTTCAGTGCCACGTATCACGTATTTCAGTGCCACGTGTTTCAGTGCCACGTATTTCAGTGCCACGTATTTCAGTGCCACGTATTTCAGTGCCACGTATTTCAGTGACACGTATTTCAGTGACACGTATTTCAGTGACACGTATTTCAGTGACACGTATTTCAGTGACACGTATTTTAGTGACACGTATTTCAGTCACGTTTAGGGTTAGGGTTAGGGCTAGGGTTGGAGGTAAAGTTAGGGTTAGGGTTTGGATTACATTTACGTTTGGATTAGGGTTGGGATTAGAATTATGGGTGTGTCAGGGCTAGGGGTGTGGTTAGGGTTACCGTTGGGATTAGGGTTAGGGGTGTGTTTGGGTTAGGGTTTCAGGTAGAATTGGGGAGTTTCCACTGTCCAGGCACATCAGGGGCTCTCCAAGCGCGACATGGCGTCCAATCTCAATTCCAGCCAATTCTGCGTTGAAAAAGTAAAACAGTGCTCCTTCCCTTCCGAGCTCTCCCGTGCGCCCAAAAAGGGGTTTACCCCAACATATGTGTTATCAGCGTACTCGGGACAAATTGAACAACAACTTCTGGGGTCCAAGTTCTCTTGTTATCCTTAGGAAAATAAAAATTTGGGGGGCTAAAAATCATTTTTGTGGGAAAAAAAAGATGTTTTATTTTCACGGCTCTGCGTTATAAACTGTAGTGAAACACTTGGGGGTTCAAAGTTCTCACAACACATCTAGATAAGTTCCTTGGGAGGTCTAGTTTCCAATATGGGGTCACTTGTGGGGGGTTTGTACTGTTTGGGTACATCAGGGGCTCTGCAAATGCAACGTGACGCCTGCAGACCAATCCATTTAAGGCTGCATTCCAAATGGCGCTCCTTCCCTTCCGAGCTCTGTCATGCACCCAAACAGTGGTTCCCCCCCACATATGGGGTATCAGCGTACTCAGGACAAATTGGACAACAACTTTTGGGGTCTAATTTATCCTGTTACCCTTGTAAAAATACAAAACTGGGGGCTAAAAAATCATTTTTGTGAAAAAAAAAAAGAATTTTTATTTTCACGGCTTTGCGCTATAAACTTTAGTGAAACACTTGGGGGTTCAAAGTTCTCAAAACACATCTAGATAAGTTCCTTGGGAGGTCTAGTTTCCAATATGGGGTCACTTGTGGGGGGTTTGTACTGTTTGGGTACATCAGGGGCTCTGCAAATGCAACGTGACGGCTGCTGACCAATCCATTTAAGTCTGCATTCCAAATGGCGCTCCTTCCCTTCCGAGCTCTGTCATGCGCCCAAACAGTGGTTCCCCCCCACATATGGGGTATCAGCGTACTCAGGACAAATTGGAAAACAAATTTTGGGGTCCAATTTTTTCTGTTACCCTTGTAAAAATACAAAGCTGGGTGCTAAAAAATCATTTTTGAGAAAAAAAATAAAAATTATTTTCACGGCTCTGCGTTATAATCTGTAGTGAAACACTTGGGGGTTCAAAGCTCTCAAAACACATCTAGATAAGATCCTTAGGGGGTCTACTTTCCAAAATGGTGTCACTTGTAGGGAGTTTCAATGTTTAGGCACATCAGGGGCTCTCCAAACGCAACATGGCGTCCCATCTCAATTCCAGTCAATTTTGCATTGAAAAGTCAAATGGCGCTCCTTCCCTTCCAAGCTCTGCCATGCGCCCAAACAATGGTTTACACCCACATATGGGGTATCATCGTACTCAGGACAAATTGGCCAACATTTTTTGGGGTCCAATTTCTTCTCTTACCCTTGGGAAAATAAAAAATTGGGGGCGAAAAGATCATTTTTGTGAAAAAATATGATTTTTTATTTTTACGGCTCTGCATTATAAACTTCTGTGAAGCACTTGGTGGGTCAAAGTGCTCACCACACATCTAGATAAGTTCCTTAGGGGGTCTACTTTCCAAAATGGTGTCACTTGTAGGGAGTTTCAATGTTTAGGCACATCAGGGGCTCTCCAAACGCAACATGGCGTCCCATCTCAATTCCAGTCAATTTTGCATTGAAAAGTCAAATGGCGCTCCTTCCCTTCCAAGCTCTGCCATGCGCCCAAACAATGGTTTACACCCACATATGGGGTATCATCGTACTCAGGACAAATTGGCCAACATTTTTTGGGGTCCAATTTCTTCTCTTACCCTTGGGAAAATAAAAAATTGGGGGCGAAAAGATCATTTTTGTGAAAAAATATGATTTTTTATTTTTACGGCTCTGCATTATAAACTTCTGTGAAGCACTTGGTGGGTCAAAGTGCTCACCACACATCTAGATAAGTTCCTTAGGGGGTCTACTTTCCAAAATGGTGTCACTTGTAGGGAGTTTCAATGTTTAGGCACATCAGGGGCTCTCCAAACGCAACATGGCGTCCCATCTCAATTCCAGTCAATTTTGCATTGAAAAGTCAAATGGCGCTCCTTCCCTTCCAAGCTCTGCCATGCGCCCAAACAATGGTTTACACCCACATATGGGGTATCATCGTACTCAGGACAAATTGCACAACATTTTTTGGGGTCCAATTTCTTCTCTTACCCTTGGGAAAATAAAAAATTGGGGGCGAAAAGATCATTTTTGTGAAACAATATGATTTTTTATTTTTACGGCTCTGCATTATAAACTTCTGTGAAGCACTTGGTGGGTCAAAGTGCTCACCACACATCAAGATAAGTTCCTTAGGGGGTCTACTTTCCAAAATGGTGTCACTTGTAGGGGGTTTCAGTGTTTAGGCACATCAGGGGCTCTCCAAACGCAACATGGCGTCCCATCTCAATTCCAGTCAATTTTGCATTGAAAAGTCAAATGGCGCTCCTTTCCTTCCGAGCTCTGCCATACGCCCAAACAGTGGTTTACCCCCACATATGGGGTATCAGCGTACTCAGGACAAATTGTACAACAACTTTGGGGGTCCATTTTCTCCTGTTACCCTTGGTAAAATAAAACAAATTGGAGCTGAAATAAATTTTGTGTGAAAAAAAGTTAAATGTTCATTTTTATTTAAACATTCCAAAAATTCCTGTGAAACACCTGAAGGGTTAATAAACTTCTTGAATGTGGTTTTGAGCACCTTGAGGGGTGCAGTTTTTAGAATGGTGTCACACTTGGGTATTTTCTATCATATAGACCCCTCAAAATGACTTCAAATGAGATGTGGTCCCTAAAAAAAAATGGTGTTGTAAAAATGAGAAATTGCTGGTCAACTTTTAACCCTTATAACTCCGTCACAAAAAAAAATTTTGGTTCCAAAATTGTACTGATGTAAAGTAGACATGTGGGAAATGTTACTTATTAAGTATTTTGCGTGACATATGTCTGTGATTTAAGGGCATAAAAATTCAAAGTTGGAAAATTGCAAAATTTTCAAAATTTTCGCCAAATTTCCATTTTTTTCACAAATAAACGCAAGTTATATCGAATAAATTTTACCACTAACATGAAGTACAATATGTCACGAGAAAACAATGTCAGAATCGCCAAGATCCGTCAAAGCGTTCCAGAGTTATAGCCTCATAAAGGGACAGTGGTCAGAATTGTAAAAATTGGCCCGGTCATTAACGTGCAAACCACCCTTGGGGGTGAAGGGGTTAAATCTTCGGGCGGTGCCGACCTACGCCACGACCAGGGGCCCCCCCGGTGCCAGCACTGGCATCGGGCCCCCTTCTAATACTCACCTCTCCTCATTCCGGCGGCAGCTGCAGATGTCTTCAGCGCCCTCTGACTCTGCGAAGTCTCAGGGCAGAGGGTGCGATGACGTCATCACTGCGCACTCAGCCTCTCTGTTCTGAGCGTTGCAGAGCTGGAGAGATGCTGAAGACACTGCAGCTGCCGCTGGAACGAGGTAAGATGAGGATTTTACTTTTTTTTTTTTTCTATGGGGCCCATAGTAATGTATGGAGGAGTCGGGGGGGGGGGGGGGTCATAATGCTGTGTGGAGGAGTGGGGTCCCATAATATTGAATGGAGGACCTGGGGGCATAATACTGTGTGGAGGAGCTGGGGGGACGTAATACTGTGTGGAGGAGCTGGGGGGCAAAATACTGCGTGGAGGAGCTGGGGGCGCAATACTGTGTGGAGGAGCTGGGGGCCATAATACTGTGTGGAAGAGCGGGGGGGCCATAATACTGTGTGGAGGAGCTGGGGGGGCATAATACTGTGTGGAGGAGCTGGGGGGCATAATACTGTGTGGAGGAGCTGGGGGGCGTAATACTGTGTGGAGGAGCTGGGGACATAATACTGTGTGGAGGAGTGGGGGGCCCATAATACTGTGTGGAGGAGCTGGGGGGCATAATATTGTGTGGAGGAGCTGGGGGGCGTAATACTGTGTGGAGGAGCAGGGGGCCCATAGTACTGTGTGGAGGAGCGGGGGGTCCCATAATACTGCGTGGAGCAGCAGGGGGCCCATAATACTGTGTGGAGTAGTGGGGGGCCCATAATACTGTGTGGAGGAGCAGGGGGCCCATAGTACTGTGTGGAGGAGCAGGGTCCCATAATACTGTATGGAGGAGCGGGGTCCCATAATACTGTATGGAGGAGCGGGGTCCCATAATACTGTATGGAGGAGTTGGGGCATTATACTGTGTGGAGGAATGAGGTCCCATAGTACTGTATGGAGGAGCAGGAATGCATAATACTGTATGGAGGAGCAGGGTCCCATAATACTGTGTGGGGGAACGGGGTCCCATAATACTTTATGGAGGAGCGGGGATGCATAATACCGTATGGAGGAGCGGGGTCCCATAATACTGTGTGGAGGAGCACGGGGTACACAATACTGTATGTAGGAGCAGGGGCCCCATGATGTGCTGTATGGAGGAGCATTATATGGGGCCCATAATACTTTATGGAGGACTATGTGGTTGGCCATACTGTAATACTGTATGGAGGACTATGAGGTGCTCATAATACTGTATGAAGAGCATTATATGGGGCCAATAATTTTGTATGGAGGAGCATTATATGGGTCAATAATACTGTATGGCAGACTTTGTGGTTGGCCATAATACTGCATGGAGGACTATGAGGTGCCCGTAATACAGTATGGAGCACTATGCGGTTGCCCATAATACTGTATGGAGGACTATGAGGTGTCCGTAATACAGTATGGAGCACTATGTGGTTGCCCATAATACTGTATGGAGGACTATGAGGTGCTCGAAATACTGTATGGAGCACTATGTGTTGACCATAATACTGTATGGCGCACTATGAGGTGCCCGTAATACTGTATGGCGGACTATGTGTTGACCATAATACTGTATGGAGGACTATGAGGTGTCCATAATACAGTATGGAGCACTATGTGGTTGCCCATAATACTGTATGGAGGACTATGAGGTGCCCGAAATACTGTATGGAGCACTATGTGTTGACCATAATACTGTATAGCGCACTATGAGGTGCCCGTAATACTGTATGGCGGACTATGTGTTGACCATAATACTGTAAGGGAAACTATGAGGTGCCCGTAATACTGTATGGAGCACTATGTGGTTGCCCATAATATTGTATGGAACACTATGAGGTGCCCGTAATACTGTATGGAGCACTATGTGTTGACCATAATACTGTATGGAGGACTATCAGTTGCCCGTAATACTGTATGGAGGACTATGAGGTGCCCGTAATACTGTATGGAGCACTATGTGTTGACCATAATACTGTATGGCGCACTGTGTGGTGCCTATATATTGTACTATATCTGTTTTTTTATCTGTGCATCAGGAATTGTGGCATGTGTTAAAGGGGCCCACTGATACTCTTTCGTTCGAGGCCCATGAAAACCTGGAACCGACCCTGGCAGCCTTCCAATGTTACTGCTGTGTGACGTCAGCGTGCAGCCTGTCACAGAGCAGAGCGCCCTGTCACAGCTGCAGTCAGTAGCCATTGTAACGACCACACCGAATATGAAGCCACAAGAGGATGCTGGGAAGCGCAGGAAGGTGAGAAGAATCCCCCTCTGTAATTGGACAAGGTAGTGGCCATAGGGACGGACATAGGACATCAGAGTAATAAATGAGATGACATTTATTACTGAAAGGGGCCCAGGATAGGGACCTTATTAAGATGGACATTGGGGTCCAAGATGGAGACATTAAATAAAGGGGCCAAGGATCTGGCACCTTATTAAATTAAGGGGTGATATAATTATTGTATTGAGGTCAGGATGAGGAACATACATTACTGGTTCATGGTGGCAAGTGGCGACATAATTACTTTAGGGGCCAATCAGGGGACATTATTACTGCTGTAATTTACTTTTGAGCTTACTGTCTTCCATGGGGAGAACAAAAGGGGGTCCTGCTACTGTGCAGGGTGGCACTATGTCTTTTTTTCTTCATCTGACATAGTATAGAAGTCGAGGAAAATAGTGGGGAATGTGCTCTGGAAGCGATCAGCTATAGCTAACTGTGTTATTTTCTGCAGAGACGAGTCTTTGCTGGAAGAAGTAATGGCTGTCTGCACTGGATGAAGAAAAAAGACTTCAACTACAGATGTCACCGGTGAGTCAGTGTGTTGCTTGTACAATTACACTATATACTGTATACTGTGTACAGAGCTCCTTTGTATATTGTCACTGGTGATCACTGTATTATGTGTACACTGACACTATATACAGAGCTCTTGTGTATAATGTCACTGGTGATCCCTGTATTGCCTGTACACTGACACTATATACAGTGATCCTGTGTATAATGTCACCGGTGATCCCTGTATTACCTGTACACTATACACCATATACAGAGCTCCTGTGTATAATGTCACTGGTGATCACTGTATTACCTGTACACTATACACAGAGGTCCTGTGTATGTCATTGGTGATCACTGTATTACCTGTATATTGACCCTGTATACAGAGCTCCTGTGTATGTCACTGGTGATCACTGTATTACCTGTACACTATACACTATATACAGAGCTCCTGTGTATAATGTCATTGGTGATCACTGTATTACCTGTACAATGACAGTATATACACAGCTCCTGTGTACAATGTCACCAGTGATCACTGTATTACCTGTACACTGACACTATATACTGTAAGAGCTCCTGTGTATAATGTCACTGGTGGTCACTGTACTCCCTGTACACTGACACTATATACAGATCTCCTGTGTATAATGTCACTGTCAGGACTCTGAACATTTTTTATTACCTTTTGTGCATTACTGCCCTTTTCCAAGATGGCGTCTTTGGTCTCATGTATGCTGTGTCTTCCTGCTATAAAACTCCACCCCAGCCTTCAGTCTGTGTTAGAGTATTCTGCCTTGCTCCAGCTCCTGACCTCTGGTTACTCCCTGGCTATATACCTGCTCCTGTGTACCTGTGGGGTTATCCTGCTACTCTGCTCTGAGTTCCTGCTGCATACACCAGTTCCAGTAATCCTCCTTCATCTGCTGCTCGTGTTTACTTCCATCTGCATTTGCTGGACATGTAAGCTGTTGCTGCTTTGCAAGAACCTGAGACTATTACCCAGGCCAGGTTGAGCTAAGATATTATTTGAACTTCCTTATAAGCATATCTATCTGTGTTTTGGACTAAGCAAGGACTTATTCGTGTCAAGTATCCTCAAGAATATTTGTGCTTCATAGACTTTCTGCGTTATTGCATTTTCCTCTGAAGTTTCCTATAGACTGCTAAGCTGCATTTAATATTTACTCCAAGTGTTGTGGACTTGAGTTTCTCTCTGCACCTGTTTGAATCACCGTGTGATATATAGACTTTACCACATATAAAACTGTGTCCTGTAGTTGTCTTGTTCCACGCAAAGAGTCTCCTGAGTTATCCCCTATAATTATTACAGTCACCTGTGATCACTGTATTACCTGTACACTGACACTATGTACAGAGGTACTGTTTATATTGTCACTGGTGGTAATAACAGTGTTGTTAGTATTGTGGTTTGTATTCATAATCAATATTGTAGTATTAGGGCACTATTTGTTGGTAATTTGTGGTCTTGTCACGGCGTGGCAGTATTTCTCCTTGTATGTGGTATCATTTGGTCCCTATATGCTGGTAATATTTATTTTTATTTATTTTTACTCATTTATATAGTGCTATTAATTTCACAGCGCTTTACAGACATTATTGCCACTGTCCCCAATGGGGCTCACAATCTAGATTCTCTAGCAGTATGTCTTTGTAAATGTGGGCGGAAACCAGAGTACCTGGAGGAAACCCACACAAACACTGGGAGAACATACAAACTCATTGCAGATGTTGTCCTTGGTGGGATTTGAACCCAGGACCCCAGCGCTGCAAGGCTGCAGTGCTAACCTCTGAACCGTGCTGCCCTAATATGTCATATTTTTCGGTCACTATGTGGTGGTAATATGTGATCTGGTCATGGTGTGGTGGTATTTGTCCCTTGTATGTAGTATTATTCGGTCTCTATGTGGTCTGGTTATGTTGTGGTGGTATTTCTTCCTGTATGTGGTATTATTGGTCTTGGTATAGTATTTTGTGCTGTGTATGGCCATCATTTTTTCTCTCTGATATTAATTAGGAGAAGATTCTTAATTTCCATTAGAGTTTTAATGTTTTCTACACAGCGGTGGAGATGCACTTACAGGGGGTTTCCTGTGGGAAAAAAGTAATCACCTCTCCACAGGATAAGTGATAACGTATTGATTGGTGTGGGGGTCTGACTGCTTGGACCCATTCAGCAATATGTGGAACTTTTTATCCCCATTAGACTGGAGTAGCATGTCCAACTAGATCACTGATCCATTCATTCACTCTGTGGCTGCACTTGTTTTTTTCTGGAAGCCTCAAAGAGAATGAATGGAGCTGCGGTCAGACATCCCACCTGCCACTGCATTTTAAAATAGGGATAAAAGTGTCCTGTCAGGGATAAAACTTCCCCATTCCAATCGGTGCAGTTTCTAATGCTCGGACCTAAGTGATCACCTATCCTGTTGAGCGCATGGATCGGTGATAACTTGTTTTAACCAAGAACCCCATTAATGTAAACTATCGTGATTATACATCCCAGTTATAGGGGCGCACAGTAGCAGCAGCTGCCTGTGTTTTACAGCTGATGCTCCACTATAATGACAGATATTTGCATATAGCTGTAGGGTGGGCCCCTAGAGTCCATTCCCCTGGTGGGCCCAGACACCCCAGTCCGACCCTGCCGCTGGACCACAGACAAGTAAGGAGAAAGTTTTTTTATTGAAAGTGGCAAGCACCAATATTTTTCGACAGCAGGATGGAGAGAGATAGGAAAGAATGGAGACAGATGGGGCAGGATCATGGGGCATGATGGAGACAGATGGGGCAGAATTGAGACAGATGCGGCAGGATCATAGGGCAGGATGGATACAGATTGGGCAGGAACATGGGGCAGGATGGAGACACATGGGGCAAGCTGGAAACACATGGTGCAGGAACATGGAGCAGCATGAAGACAGATGGGGAGGGATGGAGACAGATGGGACAGGATGGAGACCGATGGGACAGGATGGAGACAACTGGTGCAGGATCATGGTGCAGGATGGAGGCAGATGGGGAAGGATGGGGACATGTGGGGCAGGATGGAGGCACATGGTGCAGGATCATGGGGCAGGATGGAGACACATGGTGCAGGATCATAGTGTAGGATGGAGACATATGGTGCATGATCATGGTGCAGGATGGAGACAGATGGGAAGGGATGGAGACAGATGGGGCAAGATTATGGGGCACCATGGAGACACATGGTGCAGGATCATGGAGCAGGATGGAGACAGATGGGGCAAGATGGAGACACATGGTGCAGGATCATGGTGCAGGATGGATCCAGATGGGAAGGGATGGAGCCAGATGGGGCAGGAACATAGGGCAGAATGGAGACAGATGTGGCAGGATGGAGACACATGGTGCAGGATCATGGGGCATGATGGAGACAGAAGGGACAGGATGGAGATAGATGGCACAGGATCATGGGACAGATGGGGCAGGATAGAAGCAGATGGGGTAGGATGGAGACAGATGGAGCAGGATGGAGACAGATGGTGCAGGATGGAGACAGATGGGACAGGATCATGGGGCACAATGGAGACATATGGGGCAGGATGGAGATAGATTGGGCAGGATCATTGGACAGCTGGAGCAGTATGGAAGCTGATGGGGGAGGATGGAGACAGATGGGGCAGGATGGAGACAGATGGTGCAGGATGGAGATAGATGGCACAGGATCATGGGACAGATGGGGCAGGATAGAAGCAGATGGGGTAGGATGGAGACAGATGGAGCAGGATGGAGACAGATGGTGCAGGATGGAGACAGATGGGACAGGATCATGGGGCACAATGGAGACATATGGGGCAGGATGGAGATAGATTGGGCAGGATCATTGGACAGATGGGGCAGGATAGAAGCAGATGGGGTAGGATGGAGACAGATGGAGCAGGATGGAGACAGATGGTGCAGGATGGAGACAGATGGGACAGGATCATGGGGCACAATGGAGACATATGGGACAGGATGGAGATAGATGGGGCAGGATCATGGGACAAATGGAGCAGGATAGAAGCAGATGGGACAGAATCATGGGGCACAATGGAGATATATGGGACAGGATGGAAGCTAGAAGCTTGGGCTGATAAATGGCAAATGAGCTTTAATGGGGATAAATGTAAGGTCATGCACTTGGGTAGAAGTAATAAGATGTATAACTATGTGCTTAATTCTAAAACTCTGGGCAAAACCGTCAATGAAAAAGACCTGGGTATATGGGTGGATGACAAACTCATATTCAGTGGCCAGTGTCAGGCAGCTGCTACAAAGGCAAATAAAATAATGGGATGTATTAAAAGAGGCATAGATGCTCATGAGGAGAACATAATTTTACCTCTATACAAGTCACTAGTTCGACCACACTTAGAATACTGTGCACTAGAGTTGAGCGACTTTCATTTTTTTAAGATCGAGTCGGGTTTTGTGAAACCCGATTTTGTCCAGAGTCGAGTCGAGTGCAGTCGGCCGATTATCGCTAAAAGTCGGGGATCGACCGAAACACGAAACCCAATGCAAGTCAATGGGGAAGCATAGTCGGCAGTGAGTGGAGGCCAGGAAAACACCTACAGTGCCCATTTTAATGCCAAAAACATCCATTCTTGTTTCTGAAGCTTGTCAATCTTAATTAACTTTATAATAATAGTTGGGCATAGGGAATTGGGGGTCATTTGGCAAAAGTTGTGGGGGGAGTAGGGCCGGCTCAAGTTTTTCGTGGGCCCAGGAAATGCGGACTACGTCACGGCGGTGTTGCAGGGAAAGGTAAGTATTTCAACGTTGCAAGTGCTGTGATCCTGAGCAAGCAGGGGGGGCCCACTCGTTCGCATTGGCACTGGCACAGGGCCCCTCAAAGTACAGCGATGTGTGTTTGCATGGCGGGGGCGCCTCCCACCAGCAGCGACACTTTTGCGTACTCTGAGGGGCCCTGTGCCAGTGACGTCGCCAACGAGTATGCCCCCCCACCTGATGAAGGAACCTGCACTTTCATCTGCACCTTCCTCTCTGTCCCTGTGTAAGGTGGTATAACATGCGGGAAGGGGAACCTTACTTTCAGCAGGGTCAGATTCTGGCTGTGTAGAGTATAAGGGGAATGTAGTGGTCTAGGTCAATGTACCAGCAGACTCATCTAGCAGTGGCTGGGCAATGGGCAGGATGAGGAGGAAACAGATATAGGGCCAAAGAATAAAGTAGGCTAAATGCAGTTCAAAATTGGTAACAGGACTAAACAGGCGGCATTGCTTTGTTCAGTGGAGTAGCAAACCCAAGAGCAGCAGACACTGTTTCAAGGGCATAACCACACTAGTAGGCCAAATGCAGTTTAATATCTGATAGTATAGGGCGAAAGCCAGAATGTGGAAGCTCAGCTTTGTTCAGTTGAGGACAACACCAGGCAGGGGCAGACAGACACCTTTAGTAGGCCGGAACAGCCAATTGCATTTTTAAAAATGGTAATTTGGAACTGAAGGTTGAAGCTCAGCTTTATTCAGTTGAGGACAACACCAGGCAGGTGCAGACAGACACCTTTAGTAGGCCGGAACAGCCAATTGCATTTTTAAAAATGGTAATTTGGAACTGAAGGTTGAAGCTCAGCTTTATTCAGTTGAGGACAACACCAGGCAGGGGCAGACAGACACCTTTAGTAGGCCGGAACAGCCAATTGCATTTTTAAAAATGGTAATTTGGAACAGAAGGTAGAAGCTCAGCTTTATTCAGTTGAGGACAACACAAGGCAGGGGCAGACAGACACCTTTAGTAGGCCGGAACAGCCAATTTTTTAAAAAAACAGCAGTTAGTAAGAGGCAGAAGGTAGAAGCTCAGCTTTATTCAGTTGAGGACAACACCAGGCAGGGGCAGACAGACACCTTTAGTAGGCCGGAACAGCCAATTGCATTTTTAAAAATGGTAATTTGGAACAGAAGGTTGAAGCTCAGCTTTATTCAGTTGAGGAGAACACCAGGCAGGGGCAGACAGACACCTTTAGTAGGCCGGAACAGCCAATTGCATTTTTAAAAATGGTAATTTGGAACAGAAGGTAGAAGCTCAGCTTTATTCAGTTGAGGACAACACCAGGCAGGGGCAGACAGACACCTTTAGTAGGCCGGAACAGCCAATTTTTTTAAAAAACAGCAGTTAGTAAGAGGCAGAAGGTAGAAGCTCAGCTTTATTCAGTTGAGGACAACACCAGGCAGGGGCAGACAGCCACCTTTAGTAGGCCGGAACAGCCAATTGCATTTTTAAAAATGGTAATTTGGAACAGAAGGTTGAAGCTCAGCTTTATTCAGTTGAGGACAACACCAGGCAGGGGCAGACAGACACCTTTAGTAGGCCGGAACAGCCAATTTTTTTAAAAAAAACAGCAGTTAGTAAGAGGCAGAAGGTAGAAGCTCAGCTTTATTCAGTTGAGGACAACACCAGGCAGGGGCAGACATTCACCTTTAGTAGGCCGGAACAGCCAATTGCATTTTTAAAAATGGTAATTTGGAACAGAAGGTTGAAGCTCAGCTTTATTCAGTTGAGGACAACACCAGGCAGGGGCAGACAGACACCTTTAGTAGGCCGGAACAGCCAATTGCATTTTTAAAAATGGTAATTTGGAACAGAAGGTAGAAGCTCAGCTTTATTCAGTTGAGGACAACACCAGGCAGGGGCAGACAGACACCTTTAGTAGGCCGGAACAGCCAATTTTTTAAAAAAACAGCAGTTAGTAAGAGGCAGAAGGTAGAAGCTCAGCATTATTCAGTTGAGGACAACACCAGGCAGGGGCAGACAGACACCTTTAGTAGGCCGGAACAGCCAATTGCATTTTTAAAAATGGTAATTTGGAACAGAAGGTTGAAGCTCAGCTTTATTCAGTTGAGGACAACACCAGGCAGGGGCAGACAGATACCTTTAGTAGGCCGGAACAGCCAATTTTTTAAAAAAACAGCAGTTAGTAAGAGGCAGAAGGTAGAAGCTCAGCTTTATTCAGTTGAGGACAACACCAGGCAGGGGCAGACATTCACCTTTAGTAGGCCGGAACAGCCAATTGCATTTTTAAAAATGGTAATTTGGAACAGAAGGTTGAAGCTCAGCTTTATTCAGTTGAGGACAACACCAGGCAGGGGCAGACAGACACCTTTAGTAGGCCGGAACAGCCAATTGCATTTTTAAAAATGGTAATTTGGAACAGAAGGTAGAAGCTCAGCTTTATTCAGTTGAGGACAACACCAGGCAGGGGCAGACAGACACCTTTAGTAGGCCGGAACAGCCAATTTTTAAAAAAAACAGCAGTTAGTAAGAGGCAGAAGGTAGAAGCTCAGCTTTATTCAGTTGAGGACAACACCAGGCAGGGGCAGACAGACACCTTTAGTAGGCCAGAACAGCCAATTGCATTTTTAAAAATGGTAATTTGGAACAGAAGGTTGAAGCTCAGCTTTATTCAGTTGAGGACAACACCAGGCAGGGGCAGACAGACACCTTTAGTAGGCCGGAACAGCCAATTTTTTAAAAAAACAGCAGTTAGTAAGAGGCAGAAGGTAGAAGCTCAGCTTTATTCAGTTGAGGACAACACCAGGCAGGGGCAGACATTCACCTTTAGTAGGCCGGAACAGCCAATTGCATTTTTAAAAATGGTAATTTGGAACTGAAGGTTGAGGCTCAGCTTTATTCAGTTGAGGACAACACCAGGCAGGGGCAGACAGACACCTTTAGTAGGCCGGAACAGCCAATGGCATTTTTAGAAATGGTAATTTGGAACAGAAGGTAGAAGCTCAGCTTTATTCAGTTGAGGACAACACCAGGCAGGGGCAGACATTCACCTTTAGTAGGCCGGAACAGCCAATTGCATTTTTAAAAATGGTAATTTGGAACAGAAGGTTGAAGCTCAGCTTTATTCAGTTGAGGACAACACCAGGCAGGGGCAGACAGACACCTTTAGTAGGCCGGAACAGCCAATTTTTTAAAAAAACAGCAGTTAGTAAGAGGCAGAAGGTAGAAGCTCAGCTTTATTCAGTTGAGGACAACACCAGGCAGGGGCAGACATTCACCTTTAGTAGGCCGGAACAGCCAATTGCATTTTTAAAAATGGTAATTTGGAACTGAAGGTTGAAGCTCAGCTTTATTCAGTTGAGGACAACACCAGGCAGGGGCAGACAGACACCTTTAGTAGGCCGGAACAGCCAATGGCATTTTTAGAAATGATAATTTGGAACAGAAGGTAGAAGCTCAGCTTTATTCAGTTGAGGACAACACCAGGCAGGGGCAGACATTCACCTTTAGTAGGCCGGAACAGCCAATTGCATTTTTAAAAATGGTAATTTGGAACAGAAGGTTGAAGCTCAGCTTTATTCAGTTGAGGACAACACCAGGCAGGGGCAGACAGACACCTTTAGTAGGCCGGAACAGCCAATGGCATTTTTAGAAATGGTAATTTGGAACAGAAGGTAGAAGCTCAGCTTTATTCAGTTGAGGACAACACCAGGCAGGGGCAGACATTCACCTTTAGTAGGCCGGAACAGCCAATTGCATTTTTAAAAATGGTAATTTGGAACAGAAGGTTGAAGCTCAGCTTTATTCAGTTGAGGACAACACCAGGCAGGGGCAGACAGACACCTTTAGTAGGCCGGAACAGCCAATTTTTTAAAAAAACAGCAGTTAGTAAGAGGCAGAAGGTAGAAGCTCAGCTTTATTCAGTTGAGGACAACACCAGGCAGGGGCAGACATTCACCTTTAGTAGGCCGGAACAGCCAATTGCATTTTTAAAAATGGTAATTTGGAACTGAAGGTTGAAGCTCAGCTTTATTCAGTTGAGGACAACACCAGGCAGGGGCAGACAGACACCTTTAGTAGGCCGGAACAGCCAATGGCATTTTTAGAAATGGTAATTTGGAACAGAAGGTAGAAGCTCAGCTTTATTCAGTTGAGGACAACACCAGGCAGGGGCAGACATTCACCTTTAGTAGGCCGGAACAGCCAATTGCATTTTTAAAAATGGTAATTTGGAACTGAAGGTTGAAGCTCAGCTTTATTCAGTTGAGGACAACACCAGGCAGGGGCAGACAGACACCTTTAGTAGGCCGGAACAGCCAATGGCATTTTTAGAAATGGTAATTTGGAACAGAAGGTAGAAGCTCAGCTTTATTCAGTTGAGGACAACACCAGGCAGGGGCAGACATTCACCTTTAGTAGGCCGGAACAGCCAATTGCATTTTTAAAAATGGTAATTTGGAACTGAAGGTTGAAGCTCAGCTTTATTCAGTTGAGGACAACACCAGGCAGGGGCAGACAGACACCTTTAGTAGGCCGGAACAGCCAATGGCATTTTTAGAAATGGTAATTTGGAACAGAAGGTAGAAGCTCAGCTTTATTCAGTTGAGGACAACACCAGGCAGGGGCAGACATTCACCTTTAGTAGGCCGGAACAGCCAATTGCATTTTTAAAAATGGTAATTTGGAACAGAAGGTTGAAGCTCAGCTTTATTCAGTTGAGGACAACACCAGGCAGGGGCAGACAGACACCTTTAGTAGGCCGGAACAGCCAATTGCATTTTTAAAAATGGTAATTTGGAACAGAAGGTTGAAGCTCAGCTTTATTCAGTTGAGGACAACACCAGGCAGGGGCAGACAGACACCTTTAGTAGGCCGGAACAGCCAATTTTTTAAAAAAACAGCAGTTAGTAAGAGGCAGAAGGTAGAAGCTCAGCTTTATTCAGTTGAGGACAACACCAGGCAGGGGCAGACAGACACCTTTAGTAGGCCGGAACAGCCAATTGCATTTTTAAAAATGGTAATTTGGAACAGAAGGTTGAAGCTCAGCTTTATTCAGTTGAGGACAACACCAGGCAGGGGCAGACAGACACCTTTAGTAGGCCGGAACAGCCAATGGCATTTTTAGAAATGGTAATTTGGAACAGAAGGTAGAAGCTCAGCTTTATTCAGTTGAGGACAACACCAGGCAGGGGCAGACATTCACCTTTAGTAGGCCGGAACAGCCAATGGCATTTTTAAAAATGGTAATTTGGAACAGAAGGTAGAAGCTCAGCTTTATTCAGTTGAGGACAACACCAGGCAGGGGCAGACAGACACCTTTAGTAGGCCGGAACAGCCAATTTTTTAAAAAAACAGCAGTTAGTAAGAGGCAGAAGGTAGAAGCTCAGCTTTATTCAGTTGAGGACAACACCAGGCAGGGGCAGACAGACACCTTTAGTAGGCCGGAACAGCCAATTGCATTTTTAAAAATGGTAATTTGGAACAGAAGGTTGAAGCTCAGCTTTATTCAGTTGAGGACAACACCAGGCAGGGGCAGACAGACACCTTTAGTAGGCCGGAACAGCCAATGGCATTTTTAGAAATGGTAATTTGGAACAGAAGGTAGAAGCTCAGCTTTATTCAGTTGAGGACAACACCAGGCAGGGGCAGACATTCACCTTTAGTAGGCCGGAACAGCCAATGGCATTTTTAAAAATGGTAATTTGGAACAGAAGGTAGAAGCTCAGCTTTATTCAGTTGAGGACAACACCAGGCAGGGGCAGACAGACACCTTTAGTAGGCCGGAACAGCCAATTTTATAAAAAAAAAGCAGTTAATAAGAGGCAGAAGGTAGAAGCTCAGCTTTATTCAGTTGCAGCTTCTTGGCAATAATATAAAGAAGACGCGACAGGACAACACTCGGTGGATGCCATATCTGTGTTTTCAATGGAAAAAAACCTTTCAGTTAACTACTTGCAGGAGCAAGTTTTTGTAGCTGGTGGACAATTTTTTTTAAAAAAAGCAGTTAATAAGAGGCAGAAGGTAGAAGCTCAGCTTTATTCAGTTGCAGCTTCTTGGCAATAATATAAAGAAGACGCGACAGGACAACACTCGGTGGATGCCATATCTGTGTTTTCAATGGAAAAAAACCTTTCAGTTAACTACTTGCAGGAGAAAGTTTTTGTAGCTGGTGGCCAATTTTTGTACTGTACCAGTTTTTTGTTGTATGTGTTTTTGTTTTTAATGTTAAAATGTCTGCATTTGATATCTCTCCAGTATTTTCTTTTTTATAAGCAAAATACTGCAGTTTTACATCGGTTACATGGATACACAGGCAGCTTGGTGGTGAGTGGAGGAGTATTTAAAGTAGGGACCGCAGACAGGCTATCAAAGGCCTAAAATAACAAACAATAGGCTCATGGCAGCTTTACAGCGGTTACATGGATACACAGGCAGGCAGCTTGGTGGTCAGTGGAGGAGTATTTAAAGTAGGGACCGCAGACAGGCTATCAAAGGCCTAAAATAACAAACAATAGGCTTATGGCAGTTTTACAGCGGTTACATGGATACACGGGCAGGCAGCTTGGTGGTCAGTGGAGGAGTATTTAAAGTAGGGACCGCAGACAGGCTATCAAAGGCCTAAAATAACAAACAATAGGCTCATGGCAGCTTTACAGCGGTTACATGGATACACAGGCAGCTTGGTGGTGAGTGGAGGAGTATTTAAAGTAGGGACCGCAGACAGGCTATCAAAGGCCTAAAATAACAAACAATAGGCTCATGGCAGCTTTACAGCGGTTACATGGATACACAGGCAGCTTGGTGGTGAGTGGAGGAGTATTTAAAGTAGGGACCGCAGACAGGCTATCAAAGGCCTAAAATAACAAACAATAGGCTTATGGCAGTTTTACAGCGGTTACATGGATACACGGGCAGGCAGCTTGGTGGTCAGTGGAGGAGTATTTAAAGTAGGGACCGCAGACAGGCTATCAAAGGCCTAAAATAACAAACAATAGGCTCATGGCAGCTTTACAGCGGTTACATGGATACACAGGCAGCTTGGTGGTGAGTGGAGGAGTATTTAAAGTAGGGACCGCAGACAGGCTATCAAAGGCCTAAAATAACAAACAATAGGCTTATGGCAGTTTTACAGCGGTTACATGGATACACGGGCAGGCAGCTTGGTGGTCAGTGGAGGAGTATTTAAAGTAGGGACCGCAGACAGGCTATCAAAGGCCTAAAATAACAAACAATAGGCTCATGGCAGCTTTACAGCGGTTACATGGATACACAGGCAGCTTGGTGGTGAGTGGAGGAGTATTTAAAGTAGGGACCGCAGACAGGCTATCAAAGGCCTAAAATAACAAACAATAGGCTTATGGCAGTTTTACAGCGGTTACATGGATACACGGGCAGGCAGCTTGGTGGTCAGTGGAGGAGTATTTAAAGTAGGGACCGCAGACAGGCTATCAAAGGCCTAAAATAACAAACAATAGGCTCATGGCAGTTTTACAGCGGTTACATGGATACACGGGCAGGCAGCTTGGTGGTCAGTGGAGGAGTATTTAAAGTAGGGACCGCAGACAGGCTATCAAAGGCCTAAAATAACAAACAATAGGCTCATGGCAGCTTTACAGCGGTTACATGGATACACAGGCAGGCAGCTTGGTGGTCAGTGGAGGAGTATTTAAAGTAGGGACCGCAGACAGGCTATCAAAGGCCTAAAATAACAAACAATAGGCTTATGGCAGTTTTACAGCGGTTACATGGATACACGGGCAGGCAGCTTGGTGGTCAGTGGAGGAGTATTTAAAGTAGGGACCGCAGACAGGCTATCAAAGGCCTAAAATAACAAACAATAGGCTCATGGCAGCTTTACAGCGGTTACATGGATACACAGGCAGCTTGGTGGTGAGTGGAGGAGTATTTAAAGTAGGGACCGCAGACAGGCTATCAAAGGCCTAAAATAACAAACAATAGGCTCATGGCAGTTTTACAGCGGTTACATGGATACACAGGCAGCTTGGTGGTGAGTGGAGGAGTATTTAAAGTAGGGACCGCAGACAGGCTATCAAAGGCCTAAAATAACAAACAATAGGCTTATGGCAGTTTTACAGCGGTTACATGGATACACGGGCAGGCAGCTTGGTGGTCAGTGGAGGAGTATTTAAAGTAGGGACCGCAGACAGGCTATCAAAGGCCTAAAATAACAAACAATAGGCTCATGGCAGCTTTACAGCGGTTACATGGATACACAGGCAGCTTGGTGGTGAGTGGAGGAGTATTTAAAGTAGGGACCGCAGACAGGCTATCAAAGGCCTAAAATAACAAACAATAGGCTCATGGCAGCTTTACAGCGGTTACATGGATACACAGGCAGCTTGGTGGTGAGTGGAGGAGTATTTAAAGTAGGGACCGCAGACAGGCTATCAAAGGCCTAAAATAACAAACAATAGGCTTATGGCAGTTTTACAGCGGTTACATGGATACACGGGCAGGCAGCTTGGTGGTCAGTGGAGGAGTATTTAAAGTAGGGACCGCAGACAGGCTATCAAAGGCCTAAAATAACAAACAATAGGCTCATGGCAGTTTTACAGCGGTTACATGGATACACGGACAGGCAGCTTGGTGGTCAGTGGAGGAGTATTTAAAGTAGGGACCGCAGACAGGCTATCAAAGGCCTAAAATAACAAACAATAGGCTCATGGCAGTTTTACAGCGGTTACATGGATACACGGGCAGGCAGCTTGGTGGTGAGTGGAGGAGTATTTAAAGTAGGGACCGCAGACAGGCTATCAAAGGCCTAAAATAACAAACAATAGGCTCATGGCAGCTTTACAGCGGTTACATGGATACACAGGCAGCTTGGTGGTGAGTGGAGGAGTATTTAAAGTAGGGACCGCAGACAGGCTATCAAAGGCCTAAAATAACAAACAATAGGCTCATGGCAGCTTTACAGCGGTTACATGGATACACAGGCAGCTTGGTGGTGAGTGGAGGAGTAGTGCAAGGAGTGTCTGTCCCAGTACTCCCAAAATATAAATAGATGTTAATGTCTCGCAAAACAACCAAAACAAAAAAAAAGGTGGCATACTTAGGTACAGGGGTGGGCTCATCTACTGAGTTTCTGACATAGTAATTTGGCAGTAACTATTTAATGGTGCCAATATAGGACACAGACACAGACTACTTTAAGTTGCATCATAGATGTCTACAAATTTGTATTGTCAGTGCCAGACATTGAATGATGTCAGCGAATAGACTAAAGATTGGTGGAGCTGTGCGACATAATTTTGCACGTGGTAGAGCACATTTTGAGCTGGGGTAGGGGGGAACTCTCTTGAGGCCGGCGGGACCGCCCCAGGGCCCCTCATGTTACAACGGTGTGTCTGACGTTGGGTGCGCACCACCACCGCCAGAGACACTACATTGTACTATGAGGGACCCAGTAGCAATGCCGTCAACCAAAAGCGAGCACACCCACCTCTTCAGACAAACAGCAGTCTCACGGGTGCTTGCGCCAAGTCGCGATACCACGGCCCCGTGTGGGGA
This sequence comes from Ranitomeya variabilis, assembly GCF_051348905.1. NCBI lineage: Eukaryota > Metazoa > Chordata > Amphibia > Anura > Dendrobatidae > Ranitomeya > Ranitomeya variabilis. Next base: position 527,132,440 of record NC_135233.1, read on the forward strand.
GTTTTGCCATTTAGGGAGGTGTAAACATGTCGTATGCTGTACAATCAGCTGCAGCAAATTAGACATTAGAAAAGTAATTCACAGGCAAGAGCTTTTCATAGGAAAGCTAGGTGTCGGCCGGGCAAGGTGGGGCAAAAGATTTCGAAATCCAGTTGTGGTTCATTTTAATGATTGTTAGATCGTCAACATTTTGGGTAGCCAGACGAGTCCTTTTTTCGGTTAATATTGAACCTGCAGCACTGAATACTCTTTCTGATAGGACACTTGCTGCCGGGCAAGCAAGCTCCTGCAATGCATATTCTGCCAATTCTGGCCAGGTGTCTAATTTGGAGGCCCAGTAATCAAATGGGAATGACGGTTGAGGGAGAACATCGATAAGGGATGAAAAATAGTTAGTAACCATACTGGACAAATGTTGTCTCCTGTCACTTTCAATTGATGCAGCAGTACCTGTCCTGTCTGCGGTCATAGCAAAATCACTCCACAACCTGGTCAGAAAACCCCTCTGTCCAACGCCACTTCTGATGTGTGCACCCCTAACACTCCTAGTCTGCTGCCCCCTGGAGCTCGTGTGAGAACGATCACGTGCGCTGTGTGCTGGGAATGCCTGAAGCAAACGGTCAACAAGAGTTGATTGTTTGGTTGTTAATATTAGTTCCAAGTTCTCATGTGGCATAATATTTTGCAATTTGCCTTTATAGCGTGGATCAAGGAGGCAGGCCAACCAGTAATCGTCATCGTTCATCATTTTCGTAATGCGTGTGTCCCTTTTTAGGATACGTAAGGCATAATCCGCCATGTGGGCCAAAGTTCCAGTTGTCAAATCTCCGGTTGTGATTGGTTGAGGGGCAGTTGCAGGCAAATCTACGTCACTTGTGTCCCTCAAAAAACCAGAACCCGGCCGTGACACGCAACCAATTTCCTGTGCCCCCGGGAAAGGTTCGGCATTAAAAATATACTCATCCCCATCATCCTCCTCGTCCTCCACCTCCTCTTCGCCCGCTACCTCGTCCTGTACACTGCCCTGACCAGACAATGCCTGACTGTCATCAAGGCTTTCCTCTTCCTCTGGTGCAGACGCCTGCTCCTTTATGTGCGTCAAACTTTGCATCAGCAGACGCATTAGGGGGATGCTCATGCTTATTACGGCGTTGTCTGCACTAACCAGCCGTGTGCATTCCTCAAAACACTGAAGGACTTGACACATGTCTTGTATCTTAGACCACTGCACACCTGACAACTCCATGTCTGCCATCCTACTGCCTGCCCGTGTATCCTCCCACAAATAAATAACAGCACGCCTCTGTTCGCACAGTCTCTGAAGCATGTGCAGTGTTGAGTTCCACCTTGTTGCAACGTCTATGATTAGGCGATGCTGGGGAAGGTTCAAAGACCGCTGATAGGTCTGCATACGGCTGGCGTGTACAGGCGAACGTCGGATATGTGAGCAAAGTGCACGCACTTTGAGGAGCAGGTCGGAGAACCCAGGATAAGTTTTCAATAAGCACTGCACCACCAGGTTTAAGGTGTGAGCCAGGCAAGGAATGTGTTTCAGTTGGGAAAGGGAGATGGCAGCCATGAAATTCCTTCCGTTATCACTCACTACCTTGCCTGCCTCAAGATCTACTGTGCCCAGCCACGACTGCGTTTCTTGTTGCAAGAACTCGGATAGAACTTCCGCGGTGTGTCTGTTGTCGCCCAAACACTTCATAGCCAATACAGCCTGCTGACGCTTGGCAGTAGCTGGCCCATAATGGGACAACTGGTGTGCAACAGTGTCATCTGCCGATGGAGTGGTTGGCAGACTGCGTTCTGTGGAAGAGCTGTAGCTTCTGCAGGAGGACGAGGAGGAGGAGGAGGAGGGGGTGCGAACGCCTACAGCCAACTGTTTCCTAGACCGTGGGCTAGGCACAACTGTCCCTAAATTGATGTCGCCTGTGGACCCTGCATCCACCACATTCACCCAGTGTGCCGTGATGGACACATAACGTCCCTGGCCATGCCTACTGGTCCATGCATCTGTAGTCAGGTGCACCTTTGTACTCACAGATTGCCTGAGTGCATGGACGATGCGCTGTTTAACATGCTGGTGCAGGGCTGGGATGGCTTTTCTGGAAAAAAAGTGTCGACTGGGTAGCTCGTATCGTGGTTCAGCGTACTCCATCAGGGCTTTGAAAGCTTCGCTTTCAACTAACCGGTAGGGCATCATCTCTAACGAGATTAGTCTAGCTATGTGGGCGTTAAAACCCTGTGTACGCGGATGCGAGGATAAGTACTTCCTTTTTCTAACCAGAGTCTCATGTAGGGTGAGCTGGACTGGAGAGCTGGAGATCGTGGAACTTTCGGGTGTGCCGGTGTACATGGCAGACTGAGAGACGGTTGGAGACGGTATTGTTTCCGCCGGTGCCCTAGATGCAATATTTCCTCCTACAAAACTGGTGGTTCCCTGACCCTGACTGCTTTTGGCTGGCAAAGAAACCTGCACAGATACTGCCGGTGGTGCGGAAAATGGTGGCCTTACAGTGACGGAAGGGATGTTGCATTGCTGACTAGCTTCATTGGCCGAGGGTGCTACAACCTTAAGGGACGTTTGGTAGTTAGTCCAGGCTTGAAAATGCATGGTGGTTAAGTGTCTATGCATGCAACTAGTATTTAGACTTTTCAGATTCTGACCTCTGCTTAAGCTAGTTGAACATTTTTGACAGATGACTTTGCGCTGATCAGTTGGATGTTGTTTAAAAAAATGCCAGACTGCACTCTTCCTAGACTCGGATCCCTTTTCAGGGATTGCAGACTGAGCTTTAACCGGATGGCCACGCTGTCCTCCAACAGGTTTTGGCTTTGACACGCGTTTTGGGCCAGATACGGGCCCGGCAGATGGAACCTGTTGCGATGTTGATGCCTGCTGCGGCCCCTCCTCCACCTCCGCTTCTGAACTACTGCCGCCTGCACCCTGTTCCCCCAATGGCTGCCAATCGGGGTCAATAACTGGGTCATCTATTACCTCCTCTTCGAGCTCGTGTGCAACTTCGTCTGTGTCACTGTGTCGGTCGGTGGTATAGCGTTCGTGGCGGGGCAACATAGTCTCATCAGGGTATGATTGTGGATCTGTACCCTGAGAGGGCAATGTGGTGGTCTGAGTCAAAGGAGCAGCATAGTACTCTGGCTGTGGCTGTGCATCAGTGCACTCCATGTCAGAATATACTTGTAATGGGCATGGCCTGTTAAATGTTTCAGTTTCTAAGCCAGGGACGGTATGTGTAAAGAGCTCCATGGAGTGACCCGTTGTGTCGCCTGCTGCATCCTTCTCTCTTGTTGTAGTTTTTGCTGAGGAGGACAAGGAAGCGACTTGTCCCTGACCGTGAACATCCACAAGCGACGCGCTGCTTTTACATTTACCAGTTTCGGAAGAGGAGGCAAAAGAGCTAGAGGCTGAGTCTGCAATGTAAGCCAAAACTTGCTGTTGCTGCTCCGCCTTTAAAAGCGGTTTTCCTACTCCCAGAAAAGAGAGCGTTCGAGGCCTTGTGTAGCCTGACGACGAAACTGGCTCCACAGCTCCAGACTTAGGTGGAATATTTTTATCCCCACGACCACCTGATGCTCCACTACCACTACCATCATTACCAGCTGACAATGAACGCCCACGACGACCTCTTGCACCAGACTTCCTCATTGTTTTAAAATCTTAACCAAAGTAACTTTATTTGTTGCTGTCAAACAACTTACACGGTGAGCTATAACTTCAGTATGATTTCAATATCCCTTAACAGGTTGGTGAGACCACAAGGAAAATCAGGCACAATGTTACACACTCTGTTTTCTGTGGCACAAAATCACAGAGATGACACACACGCAGGACTGTCACTCAAGCACTAATGTCAATATTAATCTCCCACCTAATTTATTTATTTATTTTTTTCAGGGAGACTTTAGAAACCAAATAATATTAAAAAAAACCAAAAAAATAAATAGCCTTTCTATGGCCCACTGAATGAGAGAGAGAGGTGGCACACCCAGGAGTCAAGACTGGCACACAAGCTGAAAGGGCAATATTACTCTCCCACTGTGTTTTTTTTTTTTTTTTTTTTTTTTCAGGGAGACTTTAGAAACCAAATAATAAGAAAAAAAATAAATAAATAAATAGGCTTTCTATAGCCCACTGAATGAGAGATAGCACACACAGCAGTGGCACACAAGCCCTGACTGAGGCCAATATTTTTCTACCACTGATTGATGTAGTGTTTTTGTGTTGAGGTAGATTTTAGAACACAAATCAAGGAAAAAAAAAAAAATGCTTTCTATGGCCCACTGAATGAGAGAGGTGGCACACCCAGGAGTCAAGACTGGCACACAAGCTGAAAGGGCAATATTACTCTCCCACTGTTTTTTTATGTATTTTTTGTTTTTTAAGGGAGACTTTAGAAACCCAATAATATTTTTTAAAAAAAATAAATAGGCTTTCTATGGCCCACTGAATGAGAGAGGTGGCACACCCAGGAGTCAAGACTGGCACACAAGCTGAAAGGGCAATATTACTCTCCCACTGTTTTTTTATGTTTTTTTTTTTTTTTCAGGGAGACTTTAGAAACCAAATAATATTAAAAAAACCAAAAAAATAAATAGGCTTTCTATGGCCCACTGAATGAGAGAGAGGTGGCACACCCAGGAGTCAAGACTGGCACACAAGCTGAAAGGGCAATATTACTCTCCCACTGTTTTTTTATGTATTTTTTGTTTTTTAAGGGAGACTTTAGAAACCCAATAATATTTAAAAAAAAAAATAAATAGGCTTTCTATGGCCCACTGAATGAGAGAGGTGGCACACCCAGGAGTCAAGACTGGCACACAAGCTGAAAGGGCAATATTACTCTCCCACTGTTTTTTTTTTTTTTTTTTTTTTTTCAGGGAGACTTTAGAAACCAAATAATAAGAAAAAAAATAAATAAATAAATAGGCTTTCTATAGCCCACTGAATGAGAGATAGCACACACAGCAGTGGCACACAAGCCCTGACTGAGGCCAATATTTTTCTACCACTGATTGATGTAGTGTTTTTGTGTTGAGGTAGAATTTAGAACACAAATCACGGAAAAAATAAATAGGCTTTCTATGGCCCACTCAGTGAGAGATGGCACACACAGGGATGGCACTGTAGCAGAAATGCCAATCTTAATCTCCCACAAAAAAAAAACAAAAAAAAAAAACAGGGACTGTCCTACAATTACTATCTCCCTGCAGTAATCTAAGCCAGGTATGGCAGGCAGCAATAGGAGTGGACTGATGCACAAATTAAATAAAAAGTGTGGACAAACAAAAAAGATAGCTGTGCAGAAAGGAACAAGAGGATATGTGCTTTGAAAAAAGCAGTTGGTTTCCACAGTGGCGTACACACAGCAATACAGCTATCACGGAGCCTTCTAGGGCAGCCCAATGAGCTACAGCGCTGAGGAAAAAAAAAAAAAAAAATAGCTTCCACTGTTCCTGCACACCGAAGGTGGTGTTGGACAGTGGAAATCGCTACAGCACAAGCGGTTTGGTGGTTAGTGGACCCTGCCTAATGCTCTCCCTGCTTCTGACGAAGCGGCAGCAACCTCTCCCTAAGCTCAGATCAGCAGCAGTAAGATGGCGGTCGGCGGGAACGCCCCTTTATAGCCCCTGTGACGCCGCAGACAGCAAGCCAATCACTGCAATGCCCTTCTCTAAGATGGTGGGGACCAGGATCTATGTCATCACGCTGCCCACACTCTGCGTTCACCTTCATTGGCTGAGAAATGGCGCTTTTCGCGTCATTGAAACGCGACTTTGGCGCGAAAGTCGCGTACCGCATGGCCGACAAGCACAGGGGTCGGATCGGGTTTCATGAGACGCCGACTTAGCCAAAAGTCGGCGACTTTTGAAAATGATCGACCCGTTTCGCTCAACCCTACTGTGCACAGTTCTGGTCTCCGGTGTATAAGAAAGACATAGCTGAACTGGAGAGGGTGCAGAGAAGAGCAACCAAGGTTATTAGAGGACTGGGGGGTCTGCAATACCAAGATAGGTTATTACACTTGGGGCTATTTAGTTTGGAAAAACGAAGACTAAGGGGTGATCTTATTTTAATGTATAAATATATGAGGGGACAGTACAAAGACCTTTCTGATGATCTTTTTAATCATAGACCTGAGACAGGGACAAGGGGGCATCCTCTACGTCTGGAGGAAAGAAGGTTTAAGCATAATAACAGACGCGGATTCTTTACTGTAAGAGCAGTGAGACTATGGAACTCTCTGCCGTATGATGTTGTAATGAGTGATTCATTAATTAAATTTAAGAGGGGACTGGATACCTTTCTGGAAAAGTATAATGTTACAGGGTATATACACTAGATTCCTTGATAAGGCGTTGATCCAGGGAACTAGTCTGATTGCCGTATGTGGAGTCGGGAAGGAATTTTTTTCCCCATGGTGGAGTTACTCTTTGCCACATGGGTTTTTTTTGCCTTCCTCTGGATCAACATGTTAGGGCATGTTAGGTTAGGCTATGGGTTGAACTAGATGGACTTACAGTCTTCCTTCAACCTTAATAACTATACTATACTATAGATGGGGAAGCATCAAGACAGATGTTGCAGTTTGGAGACAGATGGGGCAGGATGGAGACAGATTGGGCAGGATCATGGGGCAGGATGGAGACAGATGGGGCAGGATCATGGGGCAGGATGGAGACACATTGGGCAGGATGGAGACATGTTGCAGGATCATGGGGCAGGATAGAGACATATGGGGAGGATGGAGACACATAGTGCAGGATCATGGGACATGATTGATACAGATGGGCAGGGTAGGATAGGGAGATCATCAGGAGCAGAATAGGACATCAAATGGGGCCAAAAGGATACTCATGAGGGCAGGATGGGAGAACATATGGTACCAGGATGGGAGAACATATGGCTGCAGCCAGGAATGAGACAAAAGGGGGCCAGGATGGGGGATATTATTACTGTGGTTTACAATTAAGGGATATTATTACTGCTGTGATGTTTTTTATTTTTTGAGGATTGCATTTTCAATTGGGGGTGTTCTGTTACTGTGCAGAGCGACACTATGTTGCCTTTTTTTCTTCATCCAGTGTAGTGTCGCAGTTGGGAAAAGATTAAGTAATGTGCTCTGCAAGCTGTGCACTAGATAACTGTGTTATTTCCTGCACCGATGAGTCCTGGCTGGAAGAAATGATGGCAGTCTGTGCTGGATGAAGATGAAAAGCGAAGATGAAGAACTTCACCTAGAGACATCACTGGTGAGTCAGTGTATATGTACATGCACCCTATACACTGTATATCATTTACAGAGCTCCTGTGTATAATGTCACTAGTGATCACTGTATTACCTGTACACTGACACTATACACAGAGCTCCTGTGTATAATGTCACTGGTGATCACTGTATTACCTGTATACTGACACTGTATACTAAGTGCAGATCTCCTGTATATAATGTCACTTACGGTGATATTAGTATTGTGTTTCTCTATTAATGAGGTAATATGTGGTCTGGCCATGGTGTGGCGGTATTTGTCCCCCGTATGTGGTATTATTCGGTCGCTATGTGGTGGTGATATGTAGTGTGGTCATGGTATGGTGGTATTTGTTCCTCACTTGTTATTATTGGTCATTTTAAAAATTGAAAAATAAATAAAAAATATAGCTAAAGAGTATTGGATATTTTAATTAATGTTTAATAAGTTACAGTAGAGTAGAGCCCGGCCAGAGGAGTCTACCACCTTGTGGTAGTGGATTAAAAAATATTTTAGCTATATATATGATCTGGTGATGGGAACTGTTGATGTGTGATTGGTGAGGATGTGGTGCAGAAGTGGAGTTTTTCCAAGAGAGGGCGGTGGGACTGTGGACGGTTTGATGGGTGGAGGCAGAACTGGGGTGGATCCTGGGTGAAGTCTCAAGGGGGCCCCGAAAATTTTGACAGTATGGGGCCCCGAAATTCCTAGTGGCAGCCCTGATTATCCTTAACAGTCATGAATCACTGCAAAAAGACACAAAGTGATTCAAGCAAAAAATAGTAAAACCATAATTTGCATTAATTGATCATTAAAAAGCAACAATAGGAAACAGGGTGGGAATCACCTCCAATGGGGGGAGGTGCAATAAATACAAAGCTGGCTCAAAAGAAGGTCACACAAGATCTCAAAAAAAGTATCCAACTAGTGTGCCCGGAAGAAGCTCAGGTGAAACGATGTAGTCACTAGTTAACCCCTTCAGTGAACACCGTAAAAAAAAAAAAGGAGGCAAAAAACGCTTTATTCTCATACCACCAAACAAAAAGTGGAATAACACGCGATCAAAAAGACGGATATAAATAACCATGGTACCGCTGAAAATGTCATCTTGTCCCGCAAAAAAAAAGCCACCATACAGCATCATCAGCAGAAAAATAAAAAAGTTATAGCTCTCAGAATAAAGCGATGCAAAAACAATTTTTTTTTATATAAAATAGTTTTTATTGTGTAAAAGCGCCAAAACATAAAAAAATTACATAAATGAGGTATCGCTGTAATTGTACTGACCCGAAGAATAAAACTGCTTTATCCTTTTTACCAAACGCGGAACGGTATAAACGACCCCCTAAAAGAATTTCAGGAATTGCTGGTTTTTGTTCATTCCGCCTCCCAAAAATCGGAATAAAAAGCGATCAAAAAATGTCATGTACCCGAAAATGGTTCCAATAAAAACGTCAACTCGTCCCGCAAAAAACAAGATCTCACATGACTCTGTGGACCAAAATATGGAAAAATTATAGCTCTCAAAATGTGGTGATGCAAAAACTATTTTTTGCAATAAAAAGCGTCTTTTAGTGTGTGAAGGCTGCCAACCATAAAAATCCGCCCAAAAAACAATATAAAAGTAAATCAAATCCCCCTTCATAACCCCCTTAGTTAGGGAAAAATAATAAAATTTTAAAAAATATATTTATTTCCATTTTCCCGTTAGGCTACTTTCACACTAGCGTCGGTACGGGGCCGTCGCGCTGGGTCGGCCCGACATACCAACGCATACTGTGCAAGCGCCGCACAATGGGGGCAGCGGATGCTGTTTTTCCACGCATCCGCTGCCCCATTGTGAGGTGCGGGGAGGTGGGGGCGGAGTTCCAGCCGCGCATGCGCGGTCGGAAATGGTGGACCGTCGGCACAAAAAAAGTTACATGTAACGTTTTTTGCTGCTGGCGGTCCGCCACAACACGACGCAACCGTCGCATGTGTCAAAACGTCGCTAATGTTAGTCTATGGGGAAAAAACGCATCCTGCAGATGACTTTGCAGGATGCGTTTTTTCGCAAAAACGACGCATTGCGACGTATGCAAAAAAATGCTAGTGTGAAAGTAGCGCTAGGGTTAGGACTAGGGTTAGGGCTAGGGTTAGGGTTGGGGTTAGGGCTAGGGTTAGGGCTGGGGTTAGGGTTGGGGTTAGGGTTTCAGTTAGAATTGGGGAGTTTTCACTGTTTAGGCACATCAGGGGCTCTCCAAACGCGACATGGCGTCCGATCTCAATTCCAGCCAATTCTGCTTTGAAAAACTAAAACAGTGCTCCTTCCCTTCCGAGTTCCGTGGGGGTCTAGTTTCCAATATGGGGTCACTTGTGGGGGGTTTCTACTGTTTAGGTACATCAGGGGCTCTGCAAATGCAACATGACACCTGCAGACCAATCCATCTAAGTCTGCAATTCAAACGGCGCTCCTTCCCTTCCGAGCTCTGCCGTGCGCCCAAACAGTGGTTCCCCCCCATATATGGGGTATCAGCGTACTCAGGACAAATTGGACAACAACTTTTGTTGTCCAATTTCTCCTGTTACCCTTGGGAAAATAAAAACGTGGGGGCTAAAATATAATTTTCGTGGAAAAAAAAATATTTTTTATTTTCACGGCTCTGCGTGATAAACTGTAGTGAAACACTTGTTGGTTCAAAGTTCTCACAACACATCTAGATAAGTTCCGTGGGGGGGTCTAGTTTCCAATATGGGGTCACTTGTTGGGGGTTTCTACTGTTTAGGTACATCAGGGGCTCTGCAAATGCAACATGACACCTGCAGACCAATCCATCTAAGTCTGCATTTCAAACGGCGCTCCTTCCCTTCCGAGCTCTGCCATGCGCCCAAACAGTGGTTCCCCCCCATATATGGGGTATCATCGTACTCACGACAAATTGGACAACAACTTTTGTTGTCCAATTTCTCCTGTTACCCTTGGGAAAATAAAAACGTGGGGGCTAAAATATAATTTTCGAAAAAAAAATATTTTTTATTTTCACGGCTCTGCGTGATAAACTGTAGTGAAACACTTGTTGGTTCAAAATTCTCACAACACTACTCAGGACAAATTGCACAATAACTTTTGTGGTCCAAGTTCTCCTGTTACCCTTGGGAAAAAAAAATTGCGGGCTAAAACATCATTTTGTGGAAAGAAAAAATGATTTTTTAATTTTCACAGCGCTACATTCTAAACTTTAGTGAAACAATTGGGGGTTAAAAGTGCTCACCACACATCTAGATAAGTTCCTTAGGGGGTCTTCTTTCCAAAATGGTGTCACTTGTGGGGGTTTCCACTGTTTAGGCACGTCAGGGGCTCTCCAAACACGACATGGGTTCCGATCTCAATTCCAGCCAATTTTGCATTGAAAAGTCAAATGGCGCTCCTTCCCTTCCGAGCTCTGCCATGCGCCCAAACAGTGGTTTATCCCCATATATGAAGTATCATCGTACTGAGGACAAATTGCACAACAACATTTGGGGTCCAATTTATCCTGCTACCCTTGGGAAAATAAAAAATTTTGGGCAAAAAGATCATTTTTTGTGAAAATTAATATGAATTTTTTTTTACGGCTCTACATTATAAACTTCTGTGAAGCACTTGGAGGTTCAAAGTGCTCACCACACATCTAGATTAGTTCCTTAGAGGGTCTAATTTCCAAAATGGTGTCACTTGTGGGGGTTTCCACTGTTTAGGCACGTCAGGGGCTCTCCAAACACGACATGGGTTCCGATCTCAATTCCAGCCAATTTTGCATTGAAAAGTCAAATGGAGCTCCTTCCCTTCCGAGCTCTGCCATGTGCCCAATCAATGGTTTACTTGAACATGTGCGGTATCGGCGTACTCAGGACAAATTGTACAACGACTTTTTTGGTCCAATTTCTCCTGTTACCCTTGGTAAAATAAAACAAATTGGATCTGAAGTAAAAATTTTGTGAAAAAAAAGTTAAATGTTCAATTTTTTTTAAACATTCCAAAAATTCCTGTGAAGCACCTGAAGGGTTAATAAACTTTTTGAATGTGGTTTTGAGTACCTTGAGGGGTGCAGTTTTTAGAATGGTGTCACTTTTGGGCATTTTCTGCCATATAGACCCCTCAAAGTCACTTCAAGTGTGAGGTGGTCCGTAAAAAAAATGGTTTTGCAAATTTTGTTGCAAAAATGAGAAATCGCTGGTCAACTTTTAACCCTTTTAACTCCCTAACAAAAAAAAATTATGTTTCCAAAATTGTGCTGATGTAAAGCAGACATGTGGGAAATGTTTATACAAAAACACCACACCAATTGTAGGTGAATGAGAGGCATAGGCAAATGCATAAAATTTACATATATACTTTATTTAAACATATATAAAACACAAGACTAGGAGACTCATAAAATACCAATGGCAGACAGAGCAAGAAAAATATATTAGCACTGTTGCAGAAAACCTGTACCACATTACTGCTGGTCGCAATACATATTCAAAGACTGCATTATGACTCATACAAGGGTCTATAAAAGCAGAATATATTGCTAGGCAGAAACTTCTTCACCATATCGAAATACAATCAGTGCCTCAATCATATCTTGCCATACACATAGTGTTTAAATGCAGGCAATAAATAAGGCGATCCTCCTATTGATGTCATATATATGGAATTTAATAGTGGTGACAGAAGAAACAAATGCAACCAAGTAACCTATTTACTCACATAAGCATAAATCCTGCTCCGAGTGACCATCAGTAACCCCGACAGCGCCGTTTCGCCATAGTGGCTTCCTCAAATAGGGGCCCTATTTATTGCCTGCATTTAAACACTATGTGTATGGCAAGATATGATTGAGGCACTGATTGTATTTCGGTATGGTGAAGAAGTTTCTGCCTAGCAATATATTCTGCTTTTATAGACCCTTGTATGAGTCATAATGCAGTCTTTGAATATGTATTGCGACCAGCAGTAATGTGGTACAGGTTTTCTGCAACAGTGCTAATATATTTTTCTTGCTCTGTCTGCCATTGGTATTTTATGAGTCTCCTAGTCTTGTGTTTTATATATGTTTAAATAAAGTATATATGTAAATTTTATGCATTTGCCTATGCCTCTCATTCACCTACAATTGGTGTGGTGTTTTTGTATAAACATTTGATTTCTGAGGTGGCTAGTCCACGATTGTATTTTTGGTTATGTATAAAATGTGGGAAATGTTGTGTATTAACTATATTATGAGATATACCTCTCTAATTTAAGGGCATAAATACTAAAAGTTTGAAAATTGCTAAATTTTCATAATTTTCGACAAATTTTTGTTTTTTTCACAAATAAATGCAAGTCATATCGAAGAAGTTTTACCACTATCATGAAGTACAATATGTCACGAGAAAACAGTCTCAGAATCAGCAGGATCCGTTGAAGCGTTTTAGAGTTATGACCTCATAAAGTGACAGTGGTCAGAATTGGAAAAATTGGCCCTGTCACTTAGGTGAAAACAGGCTTTGGGGTGAAGGGGTTAAACTTAACCTACTCTTAAAATTATAGACTGTTTATGTCTTTGTCAATGGGCAAACTTACAAAATCAACAAGGGATCAAATACTTATTTCCCCCACTGTATGTTCATTGGTATGAGCCAATACATGATTTTGATACAAATCAGGGATTAAGTGAACTATATTATCCAAATTGTTCCTTTGTTGGTCAATTTCCTGATTTATATCTGTGTTTGTACCCTACATGTTTGGCCAATGTCTCCTTTGGTTCTCAGACCCAGCAATCTGTATAATGGTAACTGGCTGGGCTTCTGAGAAAGGCTGGATCAGGTCTATCGAAGGGAACCTAATAATTGCACAACACTGGCATGTTTGCACTTTACACTTTTTTTGTGTTTTTTTGTGATTTAGCCTTTTAATTAAAGTACTTAATAAAAGTTCATTTTTATTTATCCCAATTCATTAATATCAACCTTGAGTGTTACCCCGCCACCAACACACCATGGACTTGGACCTCATGGAAGAGCCTCAGACCTTACATATGAGCGGCTTCTTGCTGCACTATCTGCAACATGATGCCCGTATTGTTAGGATTAGAAATAGTACTGACTACTGGGTTGCTACTCTGTTAGATCCATGGTACAAGAGTAAATTAGCAAAGATGCTTCCCACATGGAAAGGAAAACGCATGCAGTATCAAAATATTGATCTCAAGACTAGGTTTCCCCAAAACAGCAGTAAGGCACACAGTGTGCATCACAGTTATAGATTTCCAACCCTGGGAACATTGAGACATCAATGCAAAAACAGCAGCAGCAGCAGCAGCAGTGTAAGTGGCAGAAACAATTTTCTGCTAGTCGTTTCATACAGTTTTTTAGAACAACCCGTGTACAAGCAGAACCGAATACAATTCTGACTCACAGTGAACAACTGGAGAGGGCGGTGCAGTAGTATCTCGAGTTCAATGTCAAAGCTATGGGGGGTTGGACCCTTTGGCATTTTGGTCTTCAAAAATGAAAGAGTGTCCTGAGCTCACCTGTCATGCCTTGGAGGTTTTATCAAATTAGCATTAGAGGTTCAGTGTACAAGGACATCAGAGCACAGACACTAGGGTAGGGACAGTTGTTAATACATAAAACGTAAATATAAAATAGCAGAGGATGCCATCCTCCACTACTAGGCAGTATATGAGCCTAGGGCATGCCTTTAGGCTTCAAACTGCAGTATCATTGTCATGTTCCTTTTGAATTTCTAAATACCTGATAGTCAGGTGCCAATTAGTTTCATTCTATTCCTCATGAGACTGCCTGAATGTAGGTGTAATGCCTTCAGCTGCAGGTTCGGTCTTCGCTGCGAAGGGAGACCGACCACTTTCACGCAGCTCCACTGGTACTACTCACCCTGTCCGTGGCTCCAGACGATCAGCGGCTCCTTTCTCTGCTAAGAACCTGCATCCTCTTGGCAGGTCTCCTGGAAATGCACTTAGGAGGCGCGCCCCGCTTCCTGCACATACTTAAAACAGCAGAGCACCTGTTCTCTATATGGCTTTCTCTGCTATGATGCCCTGTGCATAAAGACATCCTCCCCTTATGGGAGATGCCTGGGCAATGTGTTCATTCTGTTGTTCTTGGCCTTCTGCTCAGACCACACTCTGCTGTGCTCTGCAAACTGAAGTTTATTACTTTTGGTTTTCTAATTCCTCAGTCTCCTCAGAATCCTTCGCTGGCAGTTCCCTATTCTGGATCCTTCTGGACTCTCCGATTTCCACTTCAGGCCGACTAAGCTCCTCCTCACAGAACCATCCAGATATTGCTGCCAGCTGGATCAGCCTTTCTGAGACTACACAGAGCTTCCAGGATTCACTCCACTGACAGAGCCTGAATTCCATTGTCTTGTTAATACTGTCTGTATGGGTCATCCCTCTGGTCTGGGTAATGCGGCATTTAGGCCATCTGGTGTGATGGGGGAATCCCTGTGTAGGGGTACACCTTGCCTGGTGCTCCACTACGTGGTTCAGTGTTGTGGTCCAGAGGGTTCTTCTCTCAGGGACCTCTTTCTGTTTGTTAAAGCTTCCTTTAAATAAACACCTTTGCTTTTTGGAAGCTCATTCTCCTGTCTCTTGTCTACCGGGCATACAGCTACCACTGCGCCATCAGTGGTCTAGTGAGTCCACTATACTTCCCCACGCCCTGTGGGCGTAACAGTTTGCCCAGGCCATGGACTCCACTGATACCCGATACTCAGTCCAGAGAGAGCTGGCTATGCTTTATCAGAGCCAGGATCGGTTAGTGGCCTTCATGCAAACCTTGGATCCCCTTGAATCCTTGGATCTACTCTACAGGCTATCGAGCCCACCAACGCGACCCACCTAGCTGAGCTTCATCAGGAATTTTTTCGCCAACGTGAGACGCAGACCGGCTTGCTGGACTACTTGACCTCCGTGGATGACCGGTTAAGTAAGATACAACATCCGACTATTGTGCCTACTACGTTACCCTGTCCTCTTCTCTGCAAGCCTCTTCGTTACAATGGTGACCCCAAGTTCTGCAGAGGATTTCTCTGCCAATGCTTGTTGAATTTTCATTTATTGCCTCTGCATTACCCAACTGACATGGCCAAGGTGACTTTCCTTGCCTCTCACCTGGAGGGAGAGGCTTTAGCCTGGTATAACCCCCTAATGGAGCGGAGTGATCCCATCGTGTCTGATCTGCAGGTATTCATGGACACGTTCCGCAAGATATTTGATGAGCCTGGTCGTGCCACATCTGCCATGGAGTCTCTCTTCAATTTGCAACAGGGCTCTCTCTCGGTCGGTCAGTATGCCATCCATTTCCGCACCCTGGCTTCGGAGCTCCAGTGGACCAATGAGCCTCTGGTCGGAGCCTTCCGGCGAGGGCTATCTGGAAGAATCAAGGATGAATTGGCAGTCAGGGGCCTACCCGAGACTCTGGATGATCTCATATCCCTCGCCATTCGGATTGACCTGCGTCTTCAGGAGCGCTCCAGAGAAAGGATTTTCGAGAAGCAATTTCCACATCCAGCATCTTCTTCACTGAAGCCTCAGTTTCCGCCTTGTCACACTCTGGTCTCTGGGGATGGACCCATGGAGCTTGATCGTGTAAAGGTGAAGAGGAATCTGCAGGAGGAGACACCCGCTAGGAATCAGTATTGTTATGGTGGATGCTCCGCTCCCGTTCAATGCAGTGTAACTGAGAGGCCGGAAGAACTCTTCCGCCTAGGACAGGTAAGGGAGGCCTCCCTATGTGAGAGTAATTCCTCTCCTCCACTAAATATATATCCATGCATGTGATCTTCGGAAAGGTGCGGTTCTCCGAGACGGCCTATCTGGACTCTGGGTCTGGTGGAAATTTAATTCTGCAAACTGTGGCCAAGCGGTTCGGGATCCCAAATATCCCAAATGGTTCCTCTGCAGTGGACCAAGCACATTATCTCAATTGACCGAAAACCCTTGAAGGATTCCATTCTTGACATCACCAAGGAGGTGGAGCTTCAAATTGGAGCACTCCTCAGGGAGAATAATAATATATAATAATAATAATAATAATTTTTATTTATATAGCGGCAACATATTCCGCAGCGCTTTACAACTTATAGAGGGGACTTGTACAGACAATAGACATTACAGCATAACAGAAATCACAGTTCAAAATAGATACCAGGAGGAATGAGGGCCCTGCTCGCAAGCTTACAAACTATGAGGAAAAGGGGAGACACGAGAGGTGGATGGTAACAATTGCTTTAGTTATTTGGACCAGCCATAGTGTAAGGCTCGGGTGTTCATGTAAAGCTGCATGAACCAGTTAACTGCCTAAGTATGTAGCAGTACAGACACAGAGTGCTATTAACTGCATAAAGTGTATGAGAACACGATGCAAGGAACCTGATTATGTGTTTTGTTTTTTTTTCTATTTTTAATAGGCCACACAGGGAAAGTTAGGTTAATGCGTTGAGGCGGTAGGCCAGTCTGAACAAATGCGTTTTTAGGGCACGCTTAAAACTGTGGGGATTGAGGATTAATCGTATTAACCTAGGTAGTGTATTCCAAAGAATCGGCGCAGCACGTGTAAAGTCTTGGAGACGGGAGTGGGAGGTTCTGATTATTGAGGATGCTAACCTGAGGTCATTAGCGGAGCGGAGGGCACGGGTAGGATGGTGGACTGAGACCAGAGAGGAGATGTAGGGTGGTGCTGAGCCATGGAGTGCTTTGTGGATGAGGGTAGTAGTTTTGTACTGGATTCTGGAGTGGATGGGTAGCCAGTGTAATGACTGGCACAAGGTAGAGGCATCGGCGTAACGGTTGGTGAGGAATATGATCCTGGCAGCAGCATTCAGGACAGATTGGAGCGGGGAGAGTTTGGTAAGAGGGAGGCCGATTAGTAGAGAGTTACAATAGTCCAGACGGGAATGAATAAGAGAAACAGTAAGAGTTTTTGCAGAGTCGAAAGTAAGAAAAGGGCGAATTCTAGAAATGTTTTTGAGATGCAAATAAGAAGAGCGAGCCAGTGATCGGATGTGGGGGGTGAATGAAAGCTCGGAATCAAGGATAACCCCAAGGCAGCGGGCATGTTGCTTTGGAGTAATGGTGGAACCACACACGGAGATGGCAATGTCAGGCAAAGGTAGGTTAGTAGAGGGAGAGAACACGAGGAGTTCAGTTTTTGACAGGTTCAGTTTCAGATAGAGGGAGGACATGATGTTAGAGACAGCGGTAAGACAATTACTGGTGTTTTCTAAGAAGGTCGGAGTGAAAGCAGGAGAAGAGGTGTATAATTGGGTGTCGTCAGCATAGAGATGGTACTGGAAACCAAATCTACTGATTGTTTGTCCAATAGGGGCAGTATACAAAGAGAAGAGGAGGGGGCCTAGGACTGATCCTTGAGGAACCCCAACAGTAAGGGGAAGGTGAGAGGAGGAGGAACCAGCAAAACATACAGTGAAGGATCGGTCAGAGAGATAGGAGGAGAACAAAGAGAGAACGGTGTCCTTGATGCCGATGGAGCGGAGCATAGTGAGGAGGAGCTGATGATCCACAGTGTCGAATGCTGCGGAAAGATCCAATAGAATTAGCATGGAGTTGTGACCATTAGATTTAGCTGTTAGTAGGTCATTAGAGACTTTAGTGAGGGCAGTTTCAGTAGAGTGTAAAGAGCGGAAGCCAGATTGAAGAGGGTCAAGAAGAGAGTTATCTGAGAGATAGCGGGTAAGACGGGAGTGGACCAGGCGTTCCTGGAGTTTAGAGATGAAGGGAAGATTAGAGACAGGTCTATAATTAGCGGCACAGTTTTGGTCGAGGGAGGGTTTTTTAAGTAATGGATGTATGATGGCATGCTTAAATGAGGAGGGAAAAATACCGGAAGTGAGGGAAAGGTTGAATATTTTTGTTATGTGAGAGGTGACAGCTGGGGAAAGGGACTGGAGGAGATGTGACGGAATGGGGTCACTGGTGCAAGTGGTCGGGCGAGAAGATGCAAGGAGCCTGCTTACTTCTTCTTCAGTAACTGGTTCAAAGTCAGAGAGTGAACTAGATGCAGTGGGGGAGGGAGGACAGTGCCTGGTATGAAGAGATTGGGAGATGATTTCCTGGCGAATGTGGTCAATTATTTCTTTGAAGTAATTGGCCAGATCTTCAGTGCGGAGATCTGTGGTTGGGGCCTGCTCTCTTGGGTTGAGTAGGGACTGGAAAGTGTCGAAGAGACGTTTAGGGTTATTGGACAGTGAGGTGATGAGGGTGTTGAAATAGGTTTGTTTGGAGAGGTGAAGGGCAGAGTTGTATGTTTTTAGCATGAACTTATAATGGATGAAATCTTCGGGTAGATAAGATTTTCTCCACAGACGTTCGGCGCACCTGGAGCATCGCTGCAGGAAGCGTGTTTGCAGCGTGTGCCACGGTTGTCGCCGTCTGTGTCGAGTTGCTCTATGTATAGGAGGAGCAGCTTCATCCAGGGCACTTTGCAGGGTTTCATTGTAATGGTTCAGAGCAGAATCAGGACATGAGATGGAGGAGATTGGAGCCAATGAGGACTGCAAGTTCTTCATAAGTTTCTGGGTGTTAATGGCCTGTATGTTTCTATAAGTGTGGAAAGTGGGGGTGACCTGAGCGGGATGGCAGTTCTTGATAGAGAATGAAAGGAGGTTGTGGTAAGAGAGCGGGAGAGGGGAGTTTGTGAAATCATCCACTGAGCAAAGCCGGGAGAAGACCAAGTCAAGGGAGTTTCCATCATGCGTTGGAGAGTTAGTATGCTGCGAGAGGCCGAAAGAGGAGGTTAGAGATAAAAGGTGAGAAGCAGACGGGGAAAGGGGAGAAGCAATGGGGATGTTGAAATCACCCATGATAAGGGTGGGAGTGTCACAGGAGAGAAAGTGTGGAAGCCAGGTGGCAAAGTGATCCAGGAACTGATGAGAGGGGCCAGGAGGACGATACACCACCGCCACTCGCATGGAGAAGGGGACGTAGAGTCTGACAGCATGGACCTCAAAGGAAGGGAATACAAGTGAGGGTACTTGGGGAATAACTTGGAAGGTACATTTGGGTGAAAGGAGCAGCCCAACGCCTCCACCTGCTCTGTTGTCTGATCTTGGGGTATGAGAAAAGTGTAGTCCACCATAGGAGAGAGCAGCAGCAGCGGTTGTGTCTGACTGCTGGATCCAGGTTTCAGTAAGAGCCAGGAGATTAAGAGCCTTAGAAAGGAAGTAATCATGGGTGAAGGAGAGTTTATTACACACAGAGCGAGAATTCCAAAGAGCACAATTGAAAGAGACAGAAGGCATGCATGGAATATTGATAAGGTTAGAGGGGTTTCTGGGTGTAGCAGTTGGGAGGTTTGACTGGCTATAACATGGGGGGCCGGGGTTTGGAGAGATGTCTCCAGCGACTAGGAGAAGGAGGATAGAAAGAGTGAGCAGATGGTTAAGTGATTTGTGAAAGCGTCTTTTGTGTTGGATGGTGGGACTGAATGGATCTGCGCTGTTAAGCAATGTGAACAGAGCATGAGTGCTATACATAGGAGAGGAGAGGACAGAGGGGCCGATATGGATGGAGTTTAAAGAGTTTATGCAAGGGCGGTGAGTGAATGCAGCAGCCAGGATATAGATTATACAAATACATATGGTGTGTATTTGTTCTGTTTCAAGTGAATAGGGAGTAGGTTTAGATTGTCTTACCTGTCTCCTGCCCTGTCTAACTGCCATGTTATAACTGCGTCATACTTAGAAAAAATATATACTTTGAAAAAAAAGTACACGAATAATAGTGCACGAATGCACCCCTGCATGAATGCATCCCCAAGTTATGTCCACATTTATAGAAGGCTAGCTCTTAGATCTCACTTTTTTTTTTTTTTTGGAAAAGGGTGTTTCTCCCCCTCTTGTTACCAATCAATCTAACTCAATTGAGACAGCAGGACACAATAAATGTAGTGATCAGATAAATTTAACAACCAAAGAGGACAAAAAACATGCCCCTAAAATGTAACTTTTATTTAGTCAGGTAAAAATGACCTGTTAGGGTCAGGAGACAATAATTAATTAACCATAAAACTAAAAAAGGATAGAGGTAATAGGTGAGGGGGTGCTCTCTCCCTGACTCACCCTACCTTACCGCGGAGGTTGGCACCCTAAGTTCGACATGGCGCCCCCACTCAACGACGGCTCTCCCTTAAGACCCTAGCGGGGACTTACCAAAGAAAACCACCACCAACACCAATAATAATAATACTCAATTAAAGTGCTAATGTGCTAACAAAGTGTTTAAATAACATCCGCCGCCATATTCAGCGTGTCCTCCCGCCGGAAATGACGTATCGCTAGTACAAGCAGTAAAGCGATCCTACGGTGGGAGGCGCTTATCACGAGGGAAGCTTTTCCAGTAGCACTCGGCATTGGAACGCTATGCGTACCACCTCGCGCAGGCGCATTGGATATATGACGTATCGTAAGTGTACAATCTTGCAGAGAGGGAAGCATAAGTATACCTGCTTAAGAAAGTATTGCAAGTTCTTTCTTAAAGACTCTACTGCATTGCGCAATAGGGGGGAAGGTGCCCGTGACTGATTTTAAAACAGATTACTTATATTGGAGAATTAATTCGGATACCTTCCAAAAAACTTAGAGGACACATTTAATAAGTCATATATACATTTTATACGGGATTTAGTAAGGAGGATTGACAACCCTTCATAAACGATCATATCAAAAAATATCAAAAAATATATATTCCTCTAACCACCACTAGAACAGTGGGGTCAACTCTGGAAGACCAATATGATAATGCTTCACTAATCAAGTGAAAGCTAATAACGTGGCCATTAGACCTATACATTCTCAGTTTACTGTCACTATAGACCTTGCGAACACAACCAAAAATACTTCAAATAAAGCTGGTAAAATTGAGCTGCTCATTCAGACCTGAAGGAGACATGGAATCCAAAAGGTAAATCCACCTTGTCTCTCGTTGGAGTATTTTTCTATCCCAGTCACCCATCCTGACAGGTATGGGGATGGTCTCTATAACCTGGAACGAGAACGAATCAAGATCCCCCCCATGTTTTTCCACCATATGTCGTGCTAGCGGGGTCTCGCGTTTATGTTTAATGTCACCCACATGCTCGCCTATCCTGATCCTCAGCTGTCTTTTTGTCTTCCCGACATAGTTTAACGGGCAGCTGCATGTACAGAGATAGACTACTCCCATTGTTCTATAACTGGCAAAGTCTCTATTCTTAAAGGTACGTCCTGTGGCTACACTGTAAAAAGTATTTGATTGATTGATCAATTTACAGGTTTTACAACCTCTGCATTTAAATGTACCTACATTTCTGCGCTCTAACCATGTGCCACCCATTTTTTTGGGGGCCAAGTGACTGTGGACCACATGTTCACGTATAGACTTCCCTCTTCTATAAGTGACCGAGGGAAACTTGGGGATACACCCTACCAAATCCGGATCGGCTCTCAAAATGCCCCAATACCATCTCAGGATCCCCATCACCTTCTGATTTTGATCATCAAAAGTTCCAATTAGTCTAGTTAGATTATCATTTTGCTCTTTTGATTTAACATTTAATAGGTGATTCCTGTTTGCTCCTCGTGCCGTCTCATATCCGGCGTTGATGACATGTTCTGGGTATCCCCTTTCTCTGAAACGTTGTTTTAGTTTACCTGCTTGATGTTCGAAATCTAACAAAGAAGAGCAGTTTCTACGCATTCTAAAAAACTGCCCTTTAGGTATGCCTCTCTTTAAATTGGTGGGGTGATAGCTTTCCCATCTCAGGAGGCTATTAGTAGCTGTCTCTTTTCGATAGATAGAGCTACTCAATGTCCCCTCTCTGTTCTTCCAGAGTAGGACATCCAGAAAGGAGATCTTATCCCCTCCCACCTCGCAGGTAAATCTTAAATTCAGATTATTTTCATTCAAATGGTCCACAAACCTTCTAAATGAAGCGGCCCCTCCTGACCACAGAACAAGGACGTCATCAATATAGCGCCCCCAGAAAATGATCTGGGGGCACCATGTGACATCCTCATCTCTAAAGACCAATGTCTCCTCCCACCAGCCCAGGAGCAAATTTGCATAAGTAGGGGCACAAGGGGTCCTCATTGCAGTGCCCCTGAGCTGGTGGAAGAACTCCCCATTAAACAGGAAGAAATTATGAGTCAGTACATATCGAAGTAATTCAACCAAAAAACTGTTATGTGGGAAGCAATGATTCCCTCGTGCCTTCAGATAATATTCTACCGCCTCCACGCCCTTGTCGTGTGGTATACTGCTATAAAGGGTTTCAACATCTATTGATGCCAAAATAGCATCTGGCTCAAGTTGAATCCCCTCGATTTTAGTAAGCAGATCTGAGGTGTCTCTGATATACGAGGGTAAGGAATATACAAATGGGCGCAGAATTTGATCCAGGTAAACACTTGAATTTTGGCAGAGTGCATCGATGCCGGCCACAATTGGGTGTCCTTTTAGTGGGCTATAGCCCTTATGAACTTTAGGTAAAGAATAGAAAGTTGCCAGCACAGGATATTTGGGGTACATATAGTCGAACTCGCTCCTGGATATGAGACCATTCCCTAATGCTTCAGATAGTATAGCTTTTAATTCAATTTGATAGGGCAATGTGGGGTCCTTTTTTAAAATCTCATACGTTGTGGAATCAGATAGAATGTTCCTACACATAGTGAGATACTGAGATTTATCCAGGACCACCACATTGCCCCCCTTGTCAGAGGGTTTAATTATGATGTTATGATTTTTCTCCAGAGAAAAAAGTGCCTGCCTTTCTGTTTCTTCCAAGTTGGATGTCAATGCATTCCTTCTTGGATCAATTTTGTTAATCTCCTTGGTAACTAAATCCAAAAAGATATCAATATTACCAAAATTTCCAGTTGGAGGCATCTTCTTACTTTTTGGTCTCAGGTCTGAATACGGGCCTTCTCCAATCCCCCGACTCCCTTCTGCAGCCAGTCCAGCCAGCAGTCTAACATCTTCTAATGAGTCAGCTGATATACCCAGTGCTTGACATTGGGATTTATCATTATTGATAAAGAATTTTCTCCATTTTAATTTCCTCATAAACAAATTAATATCCTTGACCCATAAAAATGGGTCGAACCTGGTAGTTGGTACAAATGATAGCTGTTGTGTATCCGCTTTTTGGGCTCCCCTGGTGGTTGCTGGTGGTACTGGTGACTTGTTTGCACTTTGCTTCTTCTGTTCACCTGCTTCCATCAGTGTTTGGGAGTTTCCTATTTAGCCTTGCTCTCCAGTTATTTCCTTGCCGGTCATCATTGTAACCAGAGCCTTCGGTTGCATGTTCCTGCTACTAGTCTGCTGATCAGCTAAGTGGACTTTGTCCTTTTGTTTTGTACCTTTTGTCCAGTTTGCAGTTTTTGTAATTCTCTGTAGCTGGAAGCTCTTGCGGGCTGAAATTGCCACTCCTGTGTCATGAGTTGACACAGGAGTCTTAAAGTAATTTCAGGATGGTTTTTTAAAGGGTTTTCAGTTGACCGTGAAGTCCTCTTTTGTATCCTTCTGCTATCTAGTAAGTGGACCTCTCTTTGCTAAATCTACTTTCATACTGTGTATGTCTTTCCCTCTTAATTCACCGTTATTACATGTGGGGGGCTGCTATCATCTTTTGGGGTATTTCCCTAGAGGTAAGCCAGGTCTGTTTCTTCCTCTACCAGGCGTAGTTAGTCCTCCGGCTGGCGCGTGGCATATAGGAAGCCGTAGGTATGCTCCCTGGCTACTGTTAGTTGTGTGGTAGATTTAGCTCACGGTCAACTCGAGTTTCCATCACCCGAGAGCTCGTTCGTTACTTATGTGTTTTTTACGTTCCCTTGCCATTGGGAACCATGACAGTATGACCGGCCTACAAAGTGTTAATTGTTTGGGCTGAAGCAGGAGAAAAAGAAGTGTTGAAGGGAAATTTTTTTTTCTTTCCCTCAGAGTTTTGCTGCCTAGCCCTTAATTGCTGTCTAGCTGCTTCTTACCTCCTCTTAACCCTTGAATGGCTCTGACCTTAGCTGTTTAACATGGATGTCCAGAGTTTGGCTGCAGGTTTAAATAATCTTGCTACGAAGGTTCAAAATTTACAAGATTTTGTTATACATGCTCCTATTTCTGAACCTAAAATCCCTACACCAGAGGTGTTTTCCGGAGATAGATCCCGGTTTTTGAATTTCAAATATAATTGTAAATTATTCCTTTCTCTCAGACCTCACTCCTCAGGAGATCCTGTCCAGCAGGTTAAGATTGTAATCTCTTTGCTGCGAGGTGACCCTCAAAATTGGGCATTTTCATTGGCACCAGGGGATCCTGCGTTGCTCAATGTGGATGCGTTTTTCCTGGCTTTAGGGTTGCTTTATGAGGAACCTAATTTGGAGATTCAAGCTGAAAAAGCTTTGATAGCCCTATCTCAAGGGCAAGATGAAGCGGAGATATACTGCCAAAAATTTCGTAGGTGGTCTGTGCTTACTCAGTGGAATGAGTGCGCCTTAGCGGCAAATTTCAGAGAGGGGCTTTCTGATGCCGTTAAAGATGTTATGGTCGGGTTCCCTGCGCCTACAGGTCTGAATGAGTCCATGACAATGGCAATTCAGATTGATCGGCGGTTGCGGGAGCGCAAACCCGTGCACCATTTGGCGGTATCTTCTGAAGAGACGCCAGAGAAAATGCAATGTGACAGAGTTATGTCTAGAAGCGAGCGGCAGAATTATAGGCGTAAAAATGGGTTATGCTTCTATTGTGGTGATTCTGCTCATGTTATATCGGCATGCTCTACGCGTACTAGGAAGGTTGACAAGTCCATTTCAATTGGCACTTTACAGTCCAAATTTATTTTGTCTGTAACCTTGATTTGTTCATTATCAGTTATTACCGTGGATGCCTATGTGGACTCGGGCGCCGCTCTGAGTCTTATGGACTGGTCCTTTGCCAGGCGCTGTGGGTTTGATTTAGAGCCTCTGGAAGTCCCTATACCTCTGAAGGGTATTGATTCTACACCTTTGGCTTGTAATAAACCACAGTTCTGGACGCAAGTGACTATGCGTATGACTCCAGACCATCAGGAGGTGATTCGCTTCCTTGTGTTGTACAATTTACATGATGTTTTGGTGCTTGGATTACCATGGTTACAGTCTCATAACCCAGTCCTTGACTGGAAGGCTATGTCTGTGTTAAGCTGGGGATGTCGGGGGGCTCATGGGGACACTCCTATGGTGTCCATTTCGTCATCTATTCCATCTGAGATTCCGGCATTTTTGTCTGATTATCGTGATATTTTTGAAGAGCCTAAGATTGGTTCACTCCCTCCTCACAGGGATTGTGATTGCGCCATAGATCTGATTCCTGGCAGTAAATTTCCAAAGGGTCGTTTGTTTAACCTATCTGTACCTGAACATGCTGCTATGCGCGAGTATATTAAGGAGTCCCTGGAAAAGGGACATATTCGTCCTTCTTCATCACCTTTAGGAGCCGGTTTTTTCTTTGTCTCTAAAAAGGATGGCTCTCTGAGGCCTTGTATTGATTATCGTCTCCTGAATAAAATAACAGTCAAATATCAGTATCCGTTGCCTTTGCTGACTGATTTGTTTGCTCGCATAAGGGGGGCTAAGTGGTTCTCTAAGATTGATCTTCGTGGGGCATATAATTTGGTGCGAATTAAGCAGGGGGATGAGTGGAAGACCGCATTTAATACGCCTGAGGGCCATTTTGAGTATTTGGTAATGCCTTTCGGCCTTTCTAATGCTCCTTCTGTCTTTCAGTCCTTAATGCATGATATTTTCCGGGAATATTTGGATAAATTTATGATTGTGTACTTGGATGATATTTTGATTTTTTCTGATGACTGGGAGTCTCATGTTCAGCAGGTCAGGAGGGTTTTTCAGGTTTTGCGGGAGAATTCTTTGTGTGTAAAGGGTTCAAAGTGTGTTTTTGGGGTTCAAAAAATTTCATTTTTGGGGTATATTTTTTCCCCTTCTTCTATTGAGATGGACCCTGTCAAGGTTCGGGCTATTTACGACTGGATGCAGCCTACTTCTTTGAAGAGTCTCCAGAAATTCTTGGGCTTTGCTAATTTTTATCGTCGATTTATAGCTGGTTTTTCTGGCGTTGCTAAACCTCTGACGGATTTGACTAAAAAGGGTGCTGATGTTGCCAATTGGTCCCCTGCTGCCGTGGAGGCCTTTCGGGAGCTTAAGCGCCGCTTTTTGTCTGCCCCTGTGTTGTGCCAGCCTGATGTTTCTCTTCCCTTTCAGGTTGAGGTCGATGCTTCCGAGATCGGAGCGGGGGCGGTTTTGTCGCAGAAAAGTTCCGACTGCTCAGTGATGAGACCTTGTGCGTTCTTTTCGCGAAAATTTTCGGCCGCCGAGCGAAACTATGATGTGGGTAATCGGGAGCTTTTGGCCATGAAGTGGGCATTTGAGGAGTGGCGTCATTGGCTTGAGGGTGCCAGACATCAGGTGGTAGTTTTGACTGATCACAAGAATTTAATTTCTTTGGAGTCTGCCAGGCGCCTGAATCCTAGACAGGCACGTTGGTCGTTGTTCTTTTCCCGGTTTAATTTTGTGGTCTCGTACTTACCGGGTTCTAGGAATGTGAAAGCAGATGCTCTTTCTAGGAGTTTTGAGCCTGACTCTCCTGGGAATTCTGAACCTGCTGGTGTCCTTAAGGATGGAGTGGTTTTGTCTGCTGTCTCTCCAGATTTGCGACGTGCTTTGCAAGAATTTCAGGCGGATAGACCTGATCGTTGTCCGTCTGGTAGACTGTTTGTTCCTGACGAGTGGACCACTAGAGTCATCTCGGAAGTTCATTCTTCTACTCTGGCAGGTCATCCGGGAATTTTTGGCACCAGAGATTTGGTGGCTAGATCCTTCTGGTGGCCTTCCCTGTCTCGAGATGTGCGTGTTTTTGTGCAGTCTTGCGATGTGTGTGCTCGGGCCAAGCCTTGTTGTTCTAGGGCTAGTGGGTTGTTGTTGCCCTTGCCTATTCCGAAGAGGCCTTGGACGCACATCTCTATGGACTTTATCTCGGATCTCCCTGTTTCTCAGAAGATGTCTGTCATCTGGGTGGTGTGTGACCGTTTTTCTAAAATGGTTCATTTGGTGCCATTGCCTAAGTTGCCTTCCTCATCTGAGTTGGTCCCTCTGTTTTTTCAAAATGTGGTTCGCTTGCATGGTATTCCGGAAAACATCGTTTCTGACAGGGGTACCCAGTTCGTGTCTAGATTTTGGCGGGCAGTCTGTGCCAGGTTGGGCATTGATTTGTCCTTTTCGTCTGCATTCCATCCTCAGACCAATGGCCAGACGGAGCGAACTAATCAAACTTTGGAGACTTATTTGAGGTGTTTTGTGTCTGCGGATCAGGATGATTGGGTTGCCTTTCTGCCGTTGGCGGAGTTTGCTCTTAATAATCGGGCTAGTTCTGCCACTTTGGTTTCTCCTTTCTTTTGCAATCCAGGGTTTCATCCGCGTTTTTCATCTGGTCAGGTTGAATCTTCGGATTGTCCTGGAGTGGATGCGGTGGTGGATCGGTTGCATCGGATTTGGGGACAAGTGGTGGATAATTTGGAATTGTCCCAGGAGAGGACTCAGCAGTTTGCTAACCGTCGTCGTCGTTTTGGTCCCCACCTTCGCGTTGGGGACTTGGTGTGGTTGTCTTCCCGTTTTGTCCCTATGAGGGTTTCTTCTCCCAAATTTAAGCCTCGGTTCATCGGTCCTTATAGGATTTTGGAGATTCTTAACCCTGTTTCCTTTCGTTTGGACCTCCCGGCATCTTTCGCTATCCATAATGTGTTCCATCGTTCGTTGTTGCGGAGATATGAGGTACCGGTGGTTACTTCTACTGAACCTCCTGCTCCTGTGCTGGTGGAGGGTGAATTGGAGTACGTTGTGGAGAAGATCTTGGACTCTCGTATTTCCAGACGGAGACTTCAATATCTGGTTAAATGGAAAGGCTATGGTCAGGAAGATAATTCTTGGGTAACTGCCTCTGATGTTCATGCCTCGGATTTGGTTCGTGCCTTTCATAGGGCTCATCCAGATCGCCCTGGCGGTTCTTGTGAGGGTTCGGTGCCCCCTCCTTAAGAGGAGGGTACTGTTGAGTATCCGCTTTTTGGGCTCCCCTGGTGGTTGCTGGTGGTACTGGTGACTTGTTTGCACTTTGCTTCTTCTGTTCACCTGCTTCCATCAGTGTTTGGGAGTTTCCTATTTAGCCTTGCTCTCCAGTTATTTCCTTGCCGGTCATCATTGTAACCAGAGCCTTCGGTTGCATGTTCCTGCTACTAGTCTGCTGATCAGCTAAGTGGACTTTGTCCTTTTGTTTTGTACCTTTTGTCCAGTTTGCAGTTTTTGTAATTCTCTGTAGCTGGAAGCTCTTGCGGGCTGAAATTGCCACTCCTGTGTCATGAGTTGACACAGGAGTCTTAAAGTAATTTCAGGATGGACTTCAGGATGAAGTCCTCTTTTGTATCCTTCTGCTATCTAGTAAGTGGACCTCTCTTTGCTAAATCTACTTTCATACTGTGTATGTCTTTCCCTCTTAATTCACCGTTATTACATGTGGGGGGCTGCTATCATCTTTTGGGGTATTTCCCTAGAGGTAAGCCAGGTCTGTTTCTTCCTCTACCAGGCGTAGTTAGTCCTCCGGCTGGCGCGTGGCATATAGGAAGCCGTAGGTATGCTCCCTGGCTACTGTTAGTTGTGTGGTAGATTTAGCTCACGGTCAACTCGAGTTTCCATCACCCGAGAGCTCGTTCGTTACTTATGTGTTTTTTACGTTCCCTTGCCATTGGGAACCATGACAGATAGCCCATTACTCAGCACTAATAATTCAGACTGAGACAGATTATGAGAAGACATGTTAATAATTTGCTCTGCCCTTCCATCTTTACAGTTGGTTATTTTTATTTTTAATAGCCTCCTGAAATGGGAAAGCTATCACCCCACCAATTTAAAGAGAGGCATACCTAAAGGGCAGTTTTTTAGAATGCGTAGAAACTGCTCTTCTTTGTTAGATTTCGAACATCAAGCAGGTAAACTAAAACAACTTTTCAGAGAAAGGGGATACCCAGAACATGTCATCAACGCCGGATATGAGACGGCACGAGGAGCAAACAGGAATCACCTATTAAATGTTAAATCAAAAGAGCAAAATGATAATCTAACTAGACTAATTGGAACTTTTGATGATCAAAATCAGAAGGTGATGGGGATCCTGAGACGGTATTGGGGCATTTTGAGAGCCGATCCGGATTTGGTAGGGTGTATCCCCAAGTTTCCCTCGGTCACTTATAGAAGAGGGAAGTCTATACGTGAACATGTGGTCCACAGTCACTTGGCCCCCCAAAAAATGGGTGGCACATGGTTAGAGCGCAGAAATGTAGGTACATTTAAATGCAGAGGTTGTAAAACCTGTAAATTGATCAATCAATCAAATACTTTTTACAGTGTAGCCACAGGACGTACCTTTAAGAATAGAGACTTTGCCAGTTGTAGAACAATGGGAGTAGTCTATCTCTGTACATGCAGCTGCCCGTTAAACTATGTAGGGAAGACAAAAAGACAGCTGAGGATCAGGATAGGCGAGCATGTGGGTGACATTAAACATAAACGCGAGACCCCGCTAGCACGACATATGGTGGAAAAACATGGGGGGATCTTGATTCATTCTCGTTCCAGGTTATAGAGACCATCCCCATACCTGTCAGGATGGGTGACTGGGATAGAAAAATACTCCAACGAGAGACAAGGTGGATTTACCTTTTGGATTCCATGTCTCCTTCAGGTCTGAATGAGCAGCTCAATTTTACCAGCTTTATTTGAAGTATTTTTGGTTGTGTTCGCAAGGTCTATAGTGACAGTAAACTGAGAATGTATAGGTCTAATGGCCACGTTATTAGCTTTCACTTGATTAGTGAAGCATTATCATATTGGTCTTCCAGAGTTGACCCCACTGTTCTAGTGGTGGTTAGAGGAATATATATTTTTTGATATTTTTTGATATGATCGTTTATGAAGGGTTGCCAATCCTCCTTACTAAATCCCATATAAAATGTATATATGACTTATTAAATGTGTCCTCTAAGTTTTTTGGAAGGTATCCGAATTAATTCTCCAATATAAGTAATCTGTTTTAAAATCAGTCACGGGCACCTTCCCCCCTATTGCGCAATGCAGTAGAGTCTTTAAGAAAGAACTTGCAATACTTTCTTAAGCAGGTATACTTATGCTTCCCTCTCTGCAAGATTGTACACTTACGATACGTCATATATCCAATGCGCCTGCGCGAGGTGGTACGCATAGCGTTCCAATGCCGAGTGCTACTGGAAAAGCTTCCCTCGTGATAAGCGCCTCCCACCGTAGGATCGCTTTACTGCTTGTACTAGCGATACGTCATTTCCGGCGGGAGGACACGCTGAATATGGCGGCGGATGTTATTTAAACAGGATAGCGAGGATCAGGTAACCCTTCATAGTAAGCGGTCAGGACGAGGTGCAGCGCATTGTAGCAGCCCCCGGTTCGGGAAACAAGCCCTTTTTCTGGTCCCCTGATGAACCCTGGTCTATACCCCGGGGGGAAACGCGTCGGGATGGGCAACAAACCGATAAGTACTATCTGTACTATTTTTCTATGACCATGATCTAACTATGGATCACCAAAATCCCTGCAGTGTGTCATATAACTGGGTTTTTTATTGTTATCTCTGATTGAGTCCTTGTGAGCGGCTTTTGTGCCTTTTACAGCTATGACTATATTTTGACTTATCATATGGGGCAGTGTGATTATGTATTGAATTACTAGCTGGCTATTATACACTCACGTTATGGTATACAAACTATTGTGATGTATAAAAAGTAATTCATGAGCATTTCTGAATAAGATGGTGTTCTGACATTCATGACTATATCTCTATTTATTTTTTGAGATTTTAAGTGCCACTACCCTATATTGGCAATATTTTTTCCTTGCATATCGTCTAACATCTATATTTGATAAGATTACTAGCCTAAGACTGGCTTTAGATAGGATGTATCTACTTTAATTACCTATCTTTAATACTAGGCACAAAAACTATCGATCCCCGCTCACAAATTGCACCCGAGTTATTAAGTACCAGGACTCTTATTAATGAGTCCTGAAACAAAAACGTCTGGTATATGACAAAATCAATATATACCTCGCAGGTGTTATTTAAACACTTTGTTAGCACATTAGCACTTTAATTGAGTATTATTATTATTGGTGTTGGTGGTGGTTTTCTTTGGTAAGTCCCCGCTAGGGTCTTAAGGGAGAGCCGTCGTTGAGTGGGGGCGCCATGTCGAACTTAGGGTGCCAACCTCCGCGGTAAGGTAGGGTGAGTCAGGGAGAGAGCACCCCCTCACCTATTACCTCTATCCTTTTTTAGTTATATGGTTAATTAATTATTGTCTCCTGACCCTAACAGGTCATTTTTACCTGACTAAATAAAAGTTACATTTTAGGGGCATGTTTTTTGTCCTCTTTGGTTGTTAAATAATTATATGCTCCGAATTTACTTTGGTTTGGTTTTTCTCTTTGAGTGATCAGATAAACAAATGTCCAGGTCTGCATGGATCATAAACCCCTTTGAAAAAGTTATGTGATCTCTCTACATAGGGACAAGCAAAAGTGAGTTAAGATTTCTTTCTGTGTGTACCGAATCTTTCTCCACCATTTCTACTAGGTCTTCCATGGCTGCGCCTCCATGAACCTGTCCTGGATTGGCTGTCTGGGGCTATCCTTCGTTGGGGTCAGTCCTGTCTCGATCACTGCCTCAAACCGGTTCTGCCTGGTTCTAACCCGCGGCCTCCTGCAGATGTGTTCGACAAGAAGGAAGCCGAGACTCTTCCTCTTTACAGGCCTTATGATTGTACCATCAATTTTATTCTTGGATCTCTTCCGCCTCGAGGTAGGATCTACCCTCTTTCTCCCACTGAGACTCAAGCCATGACCGATTACATCAAGGAGAATTTGGCTTGAGGGTTTATCCAGAAGTCCTGCTCTCCAGCTGGAGCTGGGTTCTTCTTCGTCAAGAAGAAAGATGGATCACTTCGCCCGTGCATCGACTATCATGGTCTCAACCTAATAAATGTAAAGAACAGATACCCTCTTCCCTTAATTCCAGAGCTTTTTGATCGTCTTCGAGATTCCCAGATTTTCACCAAGTTGGATCTCCGGGGGGCTTACAACCTCATCAGGATACGATCGGGGGGTGAGTGGAAAATTGCCTTCAACACACGAGATGGTCAGTATGAATATCGGGTGATGCCCTTAGGGTTAAGCAATGCACCCACCGTCTTCCAAGAGTTTGTCAATGACGTATTCCAGGACCTGCTCTATGTTTATGTGGTGGTGTATCTGGACGACATCCTGATGTTTTCTCCCGACTTACCAAGTCACAGGAGGAATGTTAGTCTTGTTCTTCAACAATTGAGGGAGAATCGTCTCTATGCGAAGTTTGAGAAATGTCTGTTTGAACAGAGGTCTTTACCCTTTCTTGGCTACACCATTTCCGATACAGGTCTCGAGATGGATCCATAAAAGGTCTCTGCCATGCTTAAGTGGCCCTGACCTGAGGGAATCAAGGCCATTCAGCGGTTCCTGGGATTCGCCAACTATTATCGGCAATTCATCCCCCACTTCTTCTCTTTGGCAAGTCCACTTACTGTTTTGACTTGTAAAGGTGCCAAACCTAAGGAGTCAGCTTTCACCTCCCTCAAACAAGCTTTCTCTACCCCACCGGCCGTGCACAGACCAATGATCAACAAACAGATTTTCCTTGAAGTGGACGCTTCGTCATCCGGAGCCGAAGCGGTCCTCACACAAAAACTGCCTACCGGTAAGATGGTGACCTGTGGTTTCTCCTCTAAGGCATTCTTTCCCTGTGAACGTAACTACTCAATTGGGGATAGAGAGTTACTAGCAATTAAGCTCACCTTAGAGGAATGGTGATATCTGCTTGAAGATGCAGTTCATCCAGTCATCATATACACTGATCATAAAAATCTGTCCTATCTTCAGTCTGCTCAAAGACTGAACCCTCGCCAGGCTCCTTGGTCTTTATTTTTTACTCGACTCAATTTCTCTCTCCATTTCCATTCTGCAGAGAAAAATATCAAAGCTGATGCGCTTCCCAGGTCCTTCCTGTCAGACGACCTTGAAGAGGATACTCAGCATATCATTGAACAGTCCAAGATGATCACGGTGGCTCCAGTCAGGCTGTTGCAGCTCCTTCCTGGTAAGACCGTTGTAACTGAAAGAGACAATAAGAGAGTTCTACACTGGGGTCATTCTTCTAAGCTTGCCGGACACGCCGGTCAAAAGAAGACCTTACATCTAATATCTCGACACTACTGGTGGCCCACCTTGCGCCAAGATGTTTTGGATTTCGTTGCAGCCTGTCCCTCCTGTGCTCGTAATGAAACACCCAAGAAACAGCCAGGCAGTCACCTCTCCTGCTACCAATTCCATCTGCTCCCTGCAACACATTGCCATGGACTTCATCACAGATCTGCCAGCATCGTCCGGTTGTACAGTAATCTGGGTTGTTGTGGACCGGTTCTCCAAGATGGGAAACTTCACTCCGCTATCTGGTCTCCCTTCCACCCCTAAACTCACAGAGCTCTTCATTCTGCATGTCCTTCGGCTTCATGAACTTCCATTCCACATTGTCTCAGAGGAGTTCAATTCATCTTCCGGTTCTGGCGGTCCCTCTGTAAGCTGTTGGAGGTCGCTTTACCCAGGATCCAGGTAATTTTCCTCCTCCTGTCTGTCCCAAGGATGTCTATGAGGTGAAGGACATATTGGTCATGAAGAAAAGAGGGGGCAGGTCACTCTTTCTGGTTGATTGGAAGGGATATGGCCCTGAGGAGATATCCTGGGAGCCTGAGGAGAACATTAATGCCCTGGTGCTTCTTAGAATGTTCCTGGCAGGTTTGAGGAAGGAGGGGGCATAAGGGGGAGGGTACTGTCATGCCCTCAGCTGCAGGTCCGGTCTCCGCTGCGAAGGGAGACCGACACCTTTCACGCAGCTCCACTGGTACTACTCATCCTGTCCATGGCTCCAGACGATCAGCGGCTCCTTTCTCTGCTAAGAACCTGCATCCTCTTGGCAGGTCTCCTGGAAATGCACTTAGGAGGCGTGCCCCCTTCCTGCACATACTTAAAACAGCAAAGCACCTGTTCTCTATTAAGACTCTCTGTGCTATGATGTTCTGTGTATAAAAGGCATCCTCCCCTTATGGGAGGTGCCTGAGCAATGTGTTCATTCTGTTGTTCATGGCCTTCTGCTCAGGCCACACTCTGCTGTGCTCTGCAAACTGAAGTTTATTACTTTCGGTTTTCTAATTCCTCAGTCTCCTCAGAATCCTTTGCTGGCAGTTCCCTATTCTGGATCCTTCTGGACTCTCTGGTTTCCACTCCAGGCTGACTAAGCTGCCCCTCATGGAACCATCCAGATATTGCTGCCGGCTGGATTAGCCTTTCCGAGACTACACAGAGCTTCCAGGATTCTCTCCACTGACAGAGCCTGAATTCTATCATCTTGTTAATACTGTCTGTACGGGTCGTCCCTCTGGTCCGGGTACTGCGGCATTTAGGCCATCTGGTGTTGTGACGGGGGAATCCCTGTATAGGGGTACACCTTGCCCGGTGCTCCACTACGTGGTTCAGTGTTGTGGTCCAGAGGGTTCTTCTCCCAGGCACTTCTTTCTGTTTGTTAAAGCTTCCGTTCAATAAATACCTTTGCTTTTTGGACGCTCATTCTCCTGTCTCTTGTGTACTGGTTATACAGCTACCACTACTCCATCAGTGGTCTAGTGAGTCCGCTATACTTCCCCACACCCTGTGGGCATAACAGTAGGGTCCATTAGGGCACATCCTAGATTCAGACGTCATTGAGTGGGGGGGGCCACTTCTCATTTCCCCCTAGGGGGCCAACCTCCACTGATAAGAAGTTGTGAATCTAGGGCAAAAAGATAGGGTTTACTAGAGTCTCCTTTCCCGCCTGGTCCACTGTGTCCCCATCCTCTTCAATTATGTTTTATTTTTAAATTTTTATGTATTAACAACTGTCCCCACCTAAGTGTCTGTGATTTGAAGTCCTTGTACACTGAACCTCCAATGCTACTTGTTATGTTTTTCTCCCTCTCTGTTTGAGGTTGCAGGAGACTCTCTTTTAGTCTCCTCCCTCTTTAAATGAAGTTGTTAGAAGACCTCCTATTGTGACCTATTTACAGTGTTAATTCCCCCTTAAACACATGATAATGTTAAGCAACATGGCCTTCTAATGGGATTTACCCCTTCCCCAGTGCAAATTAATTACTAGAAGTCAATAGTTACTTCCTTATTTCTGATTGCTGCCACATGATTTTTGGGTCCCTCAGATTGTCCTGTACCTTTTTGGGGATAGACTATGTATATTTGCATCCTATTATGCCACACCAGAAGTGAGGCATGCGTCTCACCGGTGTACCTCAAGATACAGCCTACTGGAAGTCACCAAGGTACATGCCACAGCGAAAGCGATATGTGCGGCTCACCGGTGTGCTCCAGGATGCAAGACACTGGAAGCCACCTAAGCACACACTATCCTGGGGCACTGGAAGTGATGTGTGCATGTCAGGACTGCGCTCTATTGGGAAGTGCACTAGAAATGATATCCTCACCACCTTTATGGCAGTATACTTACAATTTCACCGCTACCTACACAGGACACCAGACTCATCCTATCTATATGAGAGATGTGCATGTACCCATGGCGCCCTACCATATTTTGACCTATATGACCCTACAGGAATTCTTCTGGACTTCCAACTTGGGTGAGACAGTTCCTTTATTTTTCATACAATTCACTGTCACTGTATGAATACTGGGACTCAATAATAGCCAACACGATATGATATGCTCCACCAGTTATGGTTTATACAAATGAACATGCCTAGTTTATGAGCACATTATATGCATCAGGGTATTCAGGAGACTGAATGTCTCATACTTTCATACACCGCTGATGCATATGATATGTCATGATAATTATTGTTATTTGTCTTGTTTGTCTTAGTTTTGTCTAATATTTTTGAGAGCCTCTTATTTTTGAACATTAGTATTAAAAATTATATTTTAATCACCTCTACCTTGCTTTGCAACACTACATCTTGATTGATAGCACTATACTTTTCTATATTTTTGAACGAGCGGCATAGCCGTTTTTTTGGCCAGGGGCATTAAAACGGACACATGGGTAGCGGAGGCGAAGTAGGTTTTTTCAGATAAAAACTTTACACAACCAAAATATACCCCTTCATATAGTAATGCATTCAAAGAACTAACCAAAATTTACAAAAGTCAAATTTCTGGTTGGTGGGAAGTTTAAAGCCTAGAGAACTACATCAAGGCTGCCATAGTACCCCACAAACTAAGAATCACCTGACAGCCAGGTTATCGCTATAAAAGCTCTAAACTAAAAGAATAGTGAGAGAAAGAGGCTGCCTCTAGCTTCTTCATATTTATGACTCTCCTTTTGGACGATGAGAAAAAGACTTTATCATCTTTAAGTGAAAATCACAAGGAGAAAAATTGAGATAACCAAAAAGTTTTCTGGATAAGCAGACATTTCTTCCAAAGAGACAGCACTCCAAAACTCTCTAGAACATTTTCAGTTCCATCTTAAAGAACGAAAACATTAACATTTTGTAAGGGATCTGCAAGAATTCAAAGACAATAACGCTTGCCAACTTTCAACCAACAGAAATCCACCTAGAAATTTTGATACTGATATATCACCCACAGACACTTAGTTAGTAGTGTTGAGCATTCCGATACTGCAAATATTGGGTATCGGCCGATATTCGCTGTATCGGAATTCCGATACCGAGTTCCGATATTTTTGTGATATCGGAAATCGGAATCGGAAGTTCCCAGTGTGTGGCTCCCAGGGTCTGGAGGAGAGGTAACTCTCCTTCAGGCTCTAGGATCCATATTCATGTAAAAAATAAAGAATAAAAATAAAAAATATGGATATACTCACCCCTCCGGCGGACCCTAGACCTTAGCGGTGTAATCGGCAGCCTCCGTTCCTAAGAATGCAGTGAGTGTAGGACCTGCGATGACATCGCGGCTTGTGATTGGTCGCGTGAGCGGTCACATGAGCGGTCACGCGACCAATCACAAGCCGCGACGTCATCGAAGGTCCTTCACTCTGCATTCTTAGGAACGGAGGCAGACGCTTGCAGCGGTGACAGCCAGGGGCCGTCAGAGGGTGAGTATATCCATATTTTTTATTTTTATTCTTTATTTTTTACATGAATATGGATCCCAGGGCCTGAAGGAGAGTTTCCTCTCCTTCAGATCCTGGGAACCATCCAGGATACCTTCCGATATTTGTGTCCCATTGACTTGTATTGGTATCGGGTATTGGTATCGGCGATATCCGATATTTTTTGGCTATCGGCCGATCCAATCCGATACCGATACTTTTGAATATCAGAAGGTATCGCTCAACACTATTAGTTAGCGGACACACTCTCCAAAACCTCAAGAGGTAGACAGCAGGGTTGAGGTAATCAAAGAGGACGGTTTGTTGAGAGACCTGGGGGAACACTTTTTTAGACCAGGGCTATTACCTAAGATCAAAAGTCTTTATTTGGACAAATTTAACCCCTTTACCCCCAAGGGTGGTTTGCACGTTAATGACCGGGCCAATTTTTACAATTCTGAGCACTGTCCCTTTATGAGGTTATAACTCTAGAACGCTTCAACGGATCCCAGAGATTTTGACAATGTTTTCTCGTGACATATTGTACTTCATTATAGTGGTAAAATTTCTTCGATATAACTTGCGTTTATTTGTGTAAAAAACGGAAATTTGGCAATTTTCCAACTTTGAATTTTTATGCCCTTAAATCACAGAGATATGTCACACAAAATACTTAATAAGTAACATTTCCCACATGTCTTCTTTACATCAGCACAATTTTGGAACCACATTTTTTCTTGTTAGGGAGTTATAAGGGTTAAAATTTGACCAGAAATTTCTCATTTTTACAACACCATTTTTTTAGGGACCACATCTCATTTGAAGTCATTTTTCTATATGATAGAAAATGCCCAAGTGTGACACCATTCTAAAAACTGCACCCCTCAAGGTGCTCAAAACCACATTCAAGAAGTTTATTAACCCTTCAGGTGTTTCACAGGAATTTTTGGAATGTTTAAACAAAAATTAACATTTAACTTTTTTTCGCACAAAATTTATTTCAGCTCCAATTTGTTTTATTTTACCAAGGGTAACAGGAGAAAATGGACCCCAAAAGTTGTGGGTGAGCACTTTGACCCAACAAGTGCTTCACAGAAGTTTATAATGCAGAGCCGTAAAAATAAAAAATCATATTTTTTCACAAAAATGATCTTTTTGCCCCCAATTTTTTATTTTCCCAAGGGTAAGAGAAGACATTGGACCCCAAAAGTTGTTGTGCTATTTGTCCTGAGTACGCTGATACCCCATATGTGGGGGTAAATGACTGTTTGGGCGCATGGCAGAGCTCGGAAGGGAAGGAGCGCCGTTTGACTTTTCAATGCAAAATTGACTGGAATTGAGATGGGACACCATGTCGCGTTTGGAGAGCCACTGATGTGCCTAAACATTAAAACCCCCCACAAGTGACACCATTTTGGAAAGTAGACCCCCTAAGGAACTTATCTAGATGTGTTTTGAGAGCTTTGAACCCCCAAGTGTTTCACTACAGTTTATAACGCAGAGCCGTGATAATATATTTTTTTTTTTTCACAAAAATGATTTTTTAGTCCCCAGTTTTGTATTTTCACAAGGGTAACAGGATAAATTGGACCAAAATAGTTGTTGTTCCATTTGTCCTGAGTACGCTTATACCCCATATGTGGGGGGAACCACTGTTTGGGCGCATGGCAGAGCTCGGAAGGGAAGGAGCGAAATTTGGAATGCAGACTTAGATGCATTGGTCTGCAGGCATCACGTTGCATTTGAAGAGCCCCTGATGTACCCAAACAGTAGAAAGCCCCCACAAGTGACCCCATATTGGAAACTAGGCCTCCCAAGGAACTTATCTAAATGTGTTGTGAGAACTTTGAACCCCCAAGTGTTTCACTACAGTTTATAGCGCAGAGCCGTGAAAATAAAAAATATTTTTTTTTCCACAAAAATTATTTTTTAGCCCCCAGTTTTGTATTTTCCCAAGGGTAACAGGAGAAATTGGACCCCAAATGTTGTTGTGCAGTTTGTCCTGAGTACGCTGATACCCCGTATGTGGGGGGGAACCACTGTTTGGGCGTATGGCAGAGCTCGGAAGGGAAGGAGCGCCATTTGGAATGCAGACTTAGATGGATTGGTCTGCAGGCATCACGTTGCATTTGAAGAGCCCCTGATGTACCCAAACAGTAGAAAGCCCCCACAAGTGACCCCATATTGGAAACTAGACCTCCCAAGGAACTTATCTAGATGTGTTTTGAGAGCTTTGAACCCCCAAGTGTTTCACTACAGTTTATAACGCAGAGCCGTGAAAATATATATTTTTTTTTTCACAAAAATGATTTTTTAGCCCCAAATTTTGTATTTTCCCAAGGGTAACAGGAGAAATTGGACTTCAAAAGTTGTTGTCCAATTTGTCCTGAGTACGCTTATACCCCGTATGTGGGGGGAACCACTGTTTGGGCACATGGCAGAGCTCGGAAGGGAAGGAGCGCCATTTGGAATGCAGACTTAGATGGATTGGTCTGCAGGCGTCACGTTGCATTTGAAGAGCCCCTGATGTACCCAAACAGTAGAAAGCCCCCACAAGTGACCCCATATTGGAAACTAGACCTCCCAAGGAACTTATCTATATGTGTTGTGAGAACTTTTAACCTCCAAGTGTTTCACTACAGTTTACAACGCAGAGCCGTGAAAATAAAAAATCTTTTTTTTCCCACAAAAATGATTTTAGCCCCCCAAAAGGGAAGGAGCACTGTTTTACTTTTTCAACGCAGAATTGGCTGGAATTGTGATCCGACGCCATGTTGCGTTTGAAGAGCCCCTGATGTGCCTGAACAGTGGAAACTCCCCAATTCTACCTGAAACCCTAATCCAAACACACCCTTAACCCTAATCCCAATGGTAACCCTAACCACACCCCTAACCCTGATACACCCCTAACTCTAATCCCAACCCTAATCCCAACCGTAAATGTAATCCAAACCCTAACCCTAACTTTAGCCCCAACCCTAACCCTAACTTTAGCCCCAACCCTAACCCTAACTTTAGCCCCAACCCTAACCCTAACTTTAGCCCCAACCCTAACCCTATCTTTAGCTCCAACCCTAGCCCTAGCCCTAACCCTAACCCTAGCCCTAACCCTAGCCCTAATGGGAAAATGGAAATAAATACATTTTTTTAATTTTATTATTTTTTGCTAACTAAGGGGGTGATGAAGGGGGGTTTGATTTACTTTTATAGAGTTTTTTTTATAGCGGATTTTTATGATTGGCAGCTGTCACACACTAAAAGACGCTTTTTATAGCAAAAAAGTTTTGCGTCTCCACATGTTGAGACGTATAATTTTTCCATATTTTGGTCCACAGAGTCATGTGATGTCTTGTTTTTTGCGGGACGAGTTGTTGTTTTTATTGGTAACATTTTCAGACATGTGACAGTTTTTGATCGCTTTTTATTCCGATTTTTGTGAGGCAGAATGACCAAAAACCAGCTATTCATTAATTTCTTTTGGGGCAGGCGTTCATACCGTTCCACGTTTGGTAAAATTGATAAAGCAGTTTTATTTTTTGGGTCAGTACGATTACAGCAATACATCATTTATATTTTTTTTATGTTTTGGCGCTTTTATACGATAAAAGCTATTTTATAGGAAAAATAATTATTTTGGCATCGCTTTATTATAAATAAATTTTTTATTTTTCTGATTATGATGCTTTGTTTTTTGCCTCGTTTTTTTTTTTTTTACGGTGTTCACTGAAGGGGTTAACTAGTGGGACAATTTTATAGGTCGTGTCGTTACGGATGCGGCGATACTAAATGTGTGTACTTTTATTGTTTTTTTTATTTAGATAAAAAAATTTATTTATGGGAACAATATTTTTTTTTTTTTACTTTTTTACTTTGTCCCGGGGGGACATCACTGTATAGTGACAGATTGCTGATCTGACATTTTGCAGAGCAGTGTGTTAGATCAGCGATCTGGCGTGCCCTGCTCCTTAGTTACCAGAGCCTGCTCTAGACCCGGAAGTAGTCCCTGCAGGACCCGGAAGTAGCCCAGCGGCCATTTTGGATCCGGGGCCTGCAGGGACGAGACGCTGAGTGAGTACATCGCCTTGTACCGATCGTCTCAGGGAAGCCCGCAGGGAGCCCCCTCCCTGCGCGTTGCTACCCTGTACCGCTGGAACACTGCGATCAATTTTGATCGCAGTGTGCCGGGGGTCAATGTGCCGGGGGTGGTCCGTGACCGCTCC
This sequence comes from Ranitomeya variabilis, assembly GCF_051348905.1. Taxonomy (NCBI): domain Eukaryota; kingdom Metazoa; phylum Chordata; class Amphibia; order Anura; family Dendrobatidae; genus Ranitomeya; species Ranitomeya variabilis. The sequence goes on from NC_135233.1 coordinate 527,174,213, forward strand.
TGGCACATAGTGCCGGATGTCAGCTGCGATAGTCAGCTGACACCCGGCCGCGATCGGCCGCGCTCCCCCCCGTGAGCGCGGCTGATCGCTATGACGTACTATCCCGTTGAGGGTCAGATAGGCCCAGGTCACCTCGACGGGATAGTACATCTAAGGTCAGAGAGGGGTTAAAAAGTAGGCTGTTTGACAAACCAGTGCATACTGGAGGAAGGAATGTCTTGAATAACTGGACGCGTTTCGAACACGTATAGTGCTCTTAGTCCTCAGTTTCACAATGAGCAGTCTTCCCAAAAGTTAAAATATGCCACAAACAGGTAGGGAACAGAGTGAAAATGATTGCTCCGCAGAATGAAATTAACACTTGAATAGCATGACATGCAATGCAAAGTGCACAAAAAGAAAAAGAAAACACCCACAAAAAAACAAAAGAAAAAACACACACACCACATTCAATTACAAATGTGCATAACATATACAAATAATATTAACTATAATCAATCAATAATGCAACATAATTTCCTTCGTCAAGTTCAAACCCAGAGGTACTCGAGTGTTTAATGGGTAAATCCAAAAAGCTTCCCTATCCCGCAATTTCTTTTCTCTATCTCCACCACGTATATTTCTATGCACTTGTTCTATTGCAAATACACTAAAGTGTGTAATTTGTCTGTTGTGCGATTTTATGAAATGGTTGGATGCATAGATACATGATGAGTTGTGGGCTGGATAATATCACAAAGATGCTCCCTGATCCTGTCTTTTAATCGTCTGATTGTAGAACCCACATATAATAGTTCACTTGCTGAACATTCTATTATGTATACTACGTGATCTGAGTTACAATTGAGAACATTGTTTATTTTAAACTTCTTTTGATTTTTTTTGAACAGGAAAAAACAGATGTTTTCTTGAAGCGTAAACATTAGTGTTGAGCGATACCTTCCGATATTTGAAAGTATCGGTATCGGATTGGATCGGCCGATATCCAAAAAATATCGGATATCGCCGATACCGATACCCGATACCAATACAAGTCAATGGGACAGAAATATCGGAAGTGATCCTGGATGGTTCCCAGGGTCTGAAGGAGAGGAAACTCTCCTTCAGGCCCTGGGATCCATATTCATGTAAAAAATAAAGAATTAAAATAAAAAATAGGGATATACTCACCCTCGGACGAGCCCTGGCTTTCACCGCTGCAAGCGTCTGCCTCCGTTCCTAAGAATGCAGAGTGAACGACCTGCGATGACGTCGCGGTCACGTGAGCAGTCACGTGAGCGGTCACGTGAGCGGTCACGAGACCAATCACAAGCCGCGATGTCATCGCAGGTCCTACACTCACTGCATTCTTAGGAACGGAGACTGCCGGTTGCACCGCTGCGAGCCAGGGGCCGTCGGAGGGGTGAGTATATCCATATTTATTATTTTTATTCTTTATTTTTTACATTAATATGGATCCCGATCCCAATTCCCGATATCGCAAAAATATCGGAACTCGGTATCGGAAATCTTGATACAGCGAATATCGGCCGATACCCGATATTTGCAGTATCAGAATGCTCAACACTAGTAAACATGTTTTGCTGGGAAATTGCCCGCATCTGAAAAACCCTGTGGTGGACAACCAAGTAGAGGAGTTTTTTGTTTTAGTAGCATCATAAAGGCTGGGGGATAATGAATTAGCTAAAGTTGGAGCACGTCTGGATACAATCCTAATACCATCTTGTAATATAATGTCCATAATATCATAGTCTCTTAAAATGTTCAAATTTCGGTGAACTATATCAGAAATTGACCTGAAATGAGTACTATACGTGAGAACCAAAACTGGTTGTTCTGAACAGGAATTAATGTTGTGCCTTTTAATTTGATACTTTTTAAATTTGTTTAAATAAAGACTTTTGATTTTATTTCCTGAGCTGATGCCTTTATTTTCATGCACAAGTACCTGGCGTCAAGCAGAGACGTTTCCGTGCTCAGATCAAATTTCTCATGGACTGTGAGAATACCATCACAAGGGTGAGCTGAATAATTTTCTTTTTTTCTATTACCTAAGAAACCAACTGAACCTCAACAACTAGTACCCCCACAAACCACACAAATTATTAATTTTTTGTCTACGCCCCTTAACAGCCAAGAGCTACAAGTTCTTAATAAGGGTCTCAACTTTTTGCCGACATCTGATTTCCATGTCTTTGAGGGCATCAGGGATCGCCATATCTTTGTGAGAAAGCTCAAGTCGCGGAAACATTTTGAACTTAAATTCACAGCTATAAATGATGGCCTAGATTCTGGTTCATAAATGACCCATGTCTGACTGCTGCTGTGCCATAATAAAATTTCTACTGTCGGTCAAGTGATGCCACTTTTCCTGGTGTCTGCCAATAAATTTTGGAAATGTTTGAACTTCAAGTTGGGTCTCCTCATGTGTGTTGCCTGAATTTGACAGGTCTCTCAGAGCACCAGGTCTACACCTGTCACTCATCTACATGTTACTGATCAATGTTTAAGCTAGAAATAGTAGTCCAAGCCCTGTCCCATGCATCCATGCTGCGTAAGCATACTAATTGTACTCTGGGTCATTTGGGTGGCTGGAGAGTTGTGACGCAGGGGGAAACAAGGGTAATTGGGGTGCCACCTCTGAGGACTGTACTGTGTGTGAGGTTAAGGTGGAGGAAGAGGAGGAGAAGCCACTTGATGCAGTGCTTGCCATCCACTGGAGCAAATACTCTTTCTGGCACTCATTTTCAAGGTGTACCACTGTGCTGCTGCCAAAGAAAGGGAGTCGAGTCGTCCGTCCAGTAACAGAATTTGTCAGTTGTTTTTGGATAGGACGAGCCGGTGTTTGTTTGGTAGAGCTTTCAGTTACTTTACCACCTACCCCACATACACCTCGAACACCAAGCCTGTTGTCCCTTCCACCATGACCTCACTTTTTCCCACTCATGTTGGATGTACCCTTCCCCTCTTTTAGCCAGCTGTTTCACAATCCTAGGCCCACACATGTCAGTCACCTGTCAGTAAATTAACAATCTGTAATTATTTGATGAGATAGTGTGGCTGGACCACATAATTAGCACAAAAGATTTAGATGCTGAAATGTGGCCTGGTGTCTGGGCCACACTATTAGCAGAAAGGATTTAGATTAAAAAATGTAGCCTCATGTTTGAGCCACACTATTAGCAGAAAAGTTTTAGATTCAGAAATGAGGCCTGGTGTCAGGACCACAATATTAGCAGAAAGGATTTAAATTATGAAATGTGGCCTAGAGTCTGGACTAAACTATTAGCAGAAAGTATTTAGATTCAGAAATGTGGCCTGGTGTCTGGACCACACTATTAGCAGAAAGGATTTAGATTATGAAATGTGGACTCCTGCCTGCACCACAATATTAGCACAAGCAATTTAGATTCTAAAATGTGGACTCCAGGCTGCACCACAGTATTGGCACAAAGTATTTAGATTCTGAAATGTGGACTCCTGCCTGTACCATATTATGGGCACAGACTATTTAGATTCTGAAATGTGGACTCCTGGCTGCACCACACTATTAGCACAAACAATTTAGGTTCTCAAATGTGGACTCCTGCCTGCACCACACTATTAGCACAAACAATTTAGATGCTGGAAGGTCAATTTGACTCCAGATCCTATCTAGCTGAACTAGCTGACAATAAACCGCCTAACTATCTGACTACTTGCAGCAGCAGGAGCAGCCTCTCTGCATTGTTACACTGACAAAATAGCGCAAAAACATAATGTCCGCTTTTTATATGGAGAGGGACATGTGACTTTGGCAGTAAATTACAGAAGCCCTTGTGTCTGGACGTTGTGCATGGTTTCTGCGCCCTGATTGACTGCCAGAATCTCCACACATTAAGTTAGGAAAAACAAAAAAATACAGTCGGCCACTACTCTGACCTCTCCTCACCTTCTCCCCTTATCAAACATGTCCCACCTGCCCATCATACATAACCATTATCCTAGCCAAAGTCCTAACAAAAGCATTAGCAGAATCTCGATCATTTACCAATAGTGTTGAGCGATACCTTCCGATATCGGAAAGTATCGGTATCGGAAAGTATCGGCCGATACCGTCAAAGTATCGGATCTAATCCGATACCGATACCCGATCCCAATGCAAGTCAATGGGACGAAAATATCGGAATTAAAATAAACCCTTTATAAACTTGTAGGTTCATTCTACATGAAGGAAAACAACTAAGAATAATGTAGGATGTATTGGGGGACGTGGCGGAGACATTAAAGGCACAGAGGTTTAGCCCAATCTAATAGAATAGCAGGATTTTGTTTTGTTTTTTATGATGTTCGGCGTTAGAAAGATTTTGACTATGTTAATTTTTTTTTATTTTGTCAGATATTGATGTTTTACTACTTCCACGCCCTTCACCTTCTTTTTTACTTCTCCCACACTTTCTTCTTCATTATCCTCATCATCAGCTTCTTTGACATCAACTTCTTCACCTTATTCATCTTCTTCTTCATCTTCCACCTATTATTTTTTTGGTTACATTGTTCATATTCTTTTTATTTTACTATTATCTTCATCATATTCTACTTCTTCATCATATTCTTATTTGTGACAGGCATTCCCGTAGTTGTTATCTATAAAAGTTTGAAGATTACACCTTCCGTTCTGCCTGTCACAAAACAGTTACATTTGTCCGCGTTCAGTTTGGCCTGCAGCATCAGGCTTTATCCAGGGGCACCACGAGGAGGAACGGACTCACCCCCATACACTGCTTAGTCTTCTTTTGCTTATAATTTAGATAATATCTTTTGCTCTGATATTTAGTGTTATGCATAATGTTCTTCTGCTCTTTGTTCTGCAGCCTCTTGTTCTTCTGCTTCTCGGTCTTCCAGGTAGTCGTCGTCTCCAGGGTCGTCGTCTCCGGGGTCGTCGTCATCGGGGTGGTCTTCAGGGTCATCGTCTCCAGGGTCGTCGTCATCATGGTGGTTTTCGTCTCTGGGGTCGTCGTCATCGGGGTGGTCTTCAGGGTCATCGTCTCCAGGGTCGTCGTCATCACGGTGGTTGTCGTCTCTGGTGTCGTCGTCATCTTAGGGGTGGTCTTCCGGGTCATCGTGTTTAGTCTCTTGAACTTGGAAATGTAGCAGAAGGTACAAGAAGGCTGAGAAAATGCTGAGAAACAGCTGATGGAACTGGAACTCGGATGGCTACCCGAAGGTCCAAGAGCCAATGGAACTACCGAGGACCAGCTGACGTTACTGGAACGCGGTTACTAAGCAGGAGGTACCCGTGCCTGAAAGCACTACCAAGGACCACCTGACGTTGGTGGAACTCGGATACCCAGAGGGAGGCACCTAAGCCAAAGGCTCTGCCCGGAACCAGCTGACGGTACTGGAACCAGGATGGGGAGCAGAAGGTACAAGAGCAAAAGACACTGCCGAGAACCAGCTGACGGTGCTGGAACCCGGATGGGTAGCCGAAGGTCCAAGAGCCAATGGAACGACCGAGGACCAGCTGACGTTACTGGAACCCGGTTACTAAGCAGGAGGTACCCGTGCCTGAAAGCACTACCAAGGACCACCTGACGTTGGTGGAACTCGGATACCCAGAGGGAGGCACCTAAGCCAAAGGCTCTGCCCGGAACCAGCTGACGGTACTGGAACCAGGATGGGGAGCAGAAGGTACAAGAGCAAAAGACACTGCCGAGAACCAGCTGACGGTACTGGAACCCGGATGGGTAGCCGAAGGTCCAAGAGCCAATGGAACAACCGAGGACCAGCTGACGTTACTGGAACCCGGTTACTAAGCAGGAGGTACCCGTGCCTGAAAGCACTACCAAGGACCACCTGACGTTGGTGGAACTCGGATACCCAGAGGGAGGCACCTAAGCCAAAGGCTCTGCCCGGAACCAGCTGACGATGCTGGAACCAGGATGGGGACCTATTCAAGCTTGTCTTCCTAGAGCCCCAACTAGCAGTGTTGGAGCAAAGGGTCAGCAGGAGGAGGAGAGGGAGCAGAGTGTAGGCCGAAGCCTGCACTGGCGGCAGCTTTGGGTCTGTTGTGCCTGCGTGGCAGTTGCAGGACACGTTGCCGGCTACACAGCAGGGGAACAGCTGGCGGTGCTGAACCCCACTGACACATTGGCTGGTGTTTTGCTCTGTGCAGCTAGCAGTACCGGGCCCCAACTGGCGGTGTTAGAGCCCAGAGTCAGCAGGAGGAGCAGAGTGTAGGCCGAAGCCTGCACTGGCGGCAGCTTTGGGTCTGTTGTGCCTGCGTGGCAGTTGCAGGACACGTTGCCGGCTACACAGCAGGGGAACAGCTGGCGGTGCTGAACCCCACTGACACATTGGCTGGTGTTTTTCTCTGTGCAGCTAGCAGTACCGGGCCCCAACTGGCGGTGTTGGAGCCCGGGCTCTGCAGGGGGAGCAGAGTGTAGGCCGAAGCCTAATTGAACCAATTTCAAAGGTAACCTTTAACCCCCCCTCAGGGGTTACAAAGTAGAAGAGCCACAGCTTATGCAGCAGTAGTGCTGCACAAGTCAAAGGTTGCTCTTTTAATGTTTCTCCTTGCACACGCTGAATGAAACACGTATAACATTTAGCCCTTTATACAGTCAAACTGTGTTGGAGGCGCGAGTTCCCTTCGTAATGAGACGCAGCACAGATGTCAAGAATCCCACCTTGGTGCTGGGTGCAGCCTCCTGAGTGTTGTTATTTGCTGTACAGGAGTCTGCGCTGTCGTGTTATCCCCTGGCCTAGCGCTGTTAGCGCTGCCCATCTTCTGGCATCATTTAATGTCGGCCGGTGCAGTTCGCGATGACCATGAATCCCAGCCCCGCAGTGTCTTAACATTGTTAAAACACTGCGGGGCTGGGATTCATGGCCTGGCGCAGCACATATGTTCGCCTCTCACACTCGGGTCCTTACACCCGCTTCAGACTGTGCGGCGTCAGCTGATCCCTTATCGCATGCCACGGCCATGAAGCCGCACAGTCTGAAGAAGGCGGAAGGAGATGAGGGACAGGCGAACTGATGCACTGCTCATGCCCATCAATCACACCCTCGAAGTCCCAATAAATAAGACACCGAGGGGCGTTGTGTGGGTCAGGGCGGCCGCAGAGGCGCAGGCAGCCAAACAATGATGCCAGAAGACGGGCAGTGCTACCAAGGGGGTTGCAGCGTGTCATTACAAAGGAAAGTCACACCTCCGGGACGGTTAAATGGTCACACAGATGACACATTTTAGACGTGTTTTCAGTTCCACATGTGCGAGGAGAATATGTTTATGAGCCACCTTGCACACATGCAGCATTACCGCTGTACAAGGTGGCTGTAAAACATACAAACGCCTGGGGGAGGGGGGACAGGTTCCCTTCAATTTCAGTTCTTGTGTCTGCGTGGCGGTCGCAGGACACGTTGCCGGCTACACAGCAGGGGAACAGCTGGCGGTGCTGAACCCCACTGACACATTGGCTGGTGTTTTTCTCTGTGCAGCTAGCAGTACCGGGCCCCAACTGGCGGTGTTGGAGCCCGGGCTCTGCAGGGGGAGCAGAGTGTAGGCCGAAGCCTAATTGAACCAATTTCAAAGGTAACCTTTAACCCCCCCTCAGGGGTTACAAAGTAGAAGAGCCACAGCTTATGCAGCAGTAGTGCTGCACAAGTCAAAGGTTGCTCTTTTAATGTTTCTCCTTGACACGCTGAATGAAACACGTATAACATTTAGCCCTTTATACAGTCAAACTGTGTTGGAGGCGCGAGTTCCCTTCGTAATGAGACACAGCACAGATGTCAAGAATCCCACCTTGGTGCTGGGTGCAGCCTCCTGAGCATTGTTATTTGCTGTACAGGAGTCTGCGCTGTCGTGTTATCCCCTGGCCTAGCGCTGTTAGCGCTGCCCATCTTCTGGCATCATTTAATGTCGGCCGGTGCGGTTCGCGATGACCATGAATCCCAGCCCCGCAGTGTCTTAACATTGTTAAAACACTGCGGGGCTGGGATTCATGGCCTGGCGCAGCACATATGTTCGCCTCTCACACTCGGGTCCTTACACCCGCTTCAGACTGTGCGGTGTCAGCTGATCCCTTATCGCATGCCACGGCCATGAAGCCGCACAGTCTGAAGAAGGCGGAAGGAGATGAGGGACAGGCGAACTGATGCACTGCTCATGCCCATCAATCACACCCTCGCAGTCCCAATAAATAAGACACCGAGGGGCGTTGTGTGGGTCAGGGCGGCCGCAGAGGCGCAGGCAGCCAAACAATGATGCCAGAAGACGGGCAGCGCTACCAAGGGGGTTGCAGCGTGTCATTACAATTGAAAGTCACACCTCCGGGACGGTTAAATGGTCACACAGAGGACACATTTTAGACGTGTTTTCAGTTCCACATGTGCGAGGAGAATATGTTTATGAGCCACCTTGCACACATGCAGCATTACCGCTGTACAAGGTGGCTGTAAAACATACAAACGCCTGGGTGAGGGGGGACAGGTTCCCTTCAATTTCAGTTCTTGTGTCTGCGTGGCGGTCGCAGGACACGTTGCCGGCTACACAGCAGGGGAACAGCTGGCGGTGCTGAACCCCACTGACACATTGGCTGGTGTTTTGCTCTGTGCAGCTAGCAGTACCGGGCCCCAACTGGCGGTGTAAGAGCCCAGAGTCAGCAGGAGGAGGAGAGGGAGCAGAGTGTAGGCCGAAGCCTGCACTGGCGGCAGCTTTGGGTCTGTTGTGCCTGCGTGGCAGTTGCAGGACACGTTGCCGGCTACACAGCAGGGGAACAGCTGGCGGTGCTGAACCCCACTGACACATTGGCTGGTGTTTTTCTCTGTGCAGCTAGCAGTACCGGGCCCCAACTGGCGGTGTTGGAGCCCGGGCTCTGCAGGGGGAGCAGAGTGTAGGCCGAAGCCTAATTGAACCAATTTCAAAGGTAACCTTTAACCCCCCCTCAGGGGTTACAAAGTAGAAGAGCCACAGCTTATGCAGCAGTAGTGCTGCACAAGTCAAAGGTTACTCTTTTAATGTTTCTCCTTGCACACGCTGAATGAAACACGTATAACATTTAGCCCTTTATACAGTCAAACTGTGTTGGAGGCGCGAGTTCCCTTCGTAATGAGACGCAGCACAGATGTCAAGAATCCCACCTTGGTGCTGGGTGCAGCCTCCTGAGCGTTGGTATTTGCTGTACAGGAGTCTGCGCTGTCGTGTTATCCCCTGGCCTAGCGCTGTTAGCGCTGCCCATCTTCTGGCATCATTTAATGTCGGCCGGTGCGGTTCGCGATGACCATGAATCTCAGCCCCGCAGTGTCTTAACATTGTTAAAACACTGCGGGGCTGGGATTCATGGCCTGGCGCAGCACATATGTTCGCCTCTCACACTCGGGTCCTTACACCCGCTTCAGACTGTGCGGCGTCAGCTGATCCCTTATCGCATGCCACGGCCATGAAGCCGCACAGTCTGAAGAAGGCGGAAGGAGATGAGGGACAGGCGAACTGATGCACTGCTCATGCCCATCAATCACACCCTCGCAGTCCCAATAAATAAGACACCGAGGGGCGTTGTGTTGGTCAGGGCGGCCGCAGAGGCGCAGGCAGCCAAACAATGATGCCAGAAGACGGGCAGCGCTACCAAGGGGGTTGCAGCGTGTCATTACAAAGGAAAGTCACACCTCCGGGACGGTTAAATGGTCACACAGAGGACACATTTTAGACGTGTTTTCAGTTCCACATGTGCGAGGAGAATATGTTTATGAGCCACCTTGCACACATGCAGCATTACCGCTGTACAAGGTGGCTGTAAAACATACAAACGCCTGGGGGAGGGGGGACAGGTTCCCTTCAATTTCAGTTCTTGTGTCTGCGTGGCGGTCGCAGGACACGTTGCCGGCTACACAGCAGGGGAACAGCTGGCGGTGCTGAACCCCACTGACACATTGGCTGGTGTTTTTCTCTGTGCAGCTAGCAGTACCGGGCCCCAACTGGCGGTGTTGGAGCCCGGGCTCTGCAGGGGGAGCAGAGTGTAGGCCGAAGCCTAATTGAACCAATTTCAAAGGTAACCTTTAACCCCCCCCTCAGGGGTTACAAAGTAGAAGAGCCACAGCTTATGCAGCAGTAGTGCTGCACAAGTCAAAGGTTGCTCTTTTAATGTTTCTCCTTGCACACGCTGAATGAAACACGTATAACATTTAGCCCTTTATACAGTCAAACTGTGTTGGAGGCGCGAGTTCCCTTCGTAATGAGACGCAGCACAGATGTCAAGAATCCCACCTTGGTGCTGGGTGCAGCCTCCTGAGCGTTGTTATTTGCTGTACAGGAGTCTGCGCTGTCGTGTTATCCCCTGGCCTAGCGCTGTTAGCGCTGCCCATCTTCTGGCATCATTTAATGTCGGCCGGTGCGGTTCGCGATGACCATGAATCCCAGCCCCGCAGTGTCTTAACATTGTTAAAACACTGCGGGGCTGGGATTCATGGCCTGGCGCAGCACATATGTCCGCCTCTCACACTCGGGTCCTTACACCCGCTTCAGACTGTGCGGCGTCAGCTGATCCCTTATCGCATGCCACGGCCATGAAGCCGCACAGTCTGAAGAAGGCGGAAGGAGATGAGGGACAGGCGAACTGATGCACTGCTCATGCCCATCAATCACACCCTCGCAGTCCCAATAAATAAGACACCGAGGGGCGTTGTGTGGGTCAGGGCGGCCGCAGAGGCGCAGGCAGCCAAACAATGATGCCAGAATACGGGCAGCGCTACCAAGGGGGTTGCAGCGTGTCATTACAAAGGAAAGTCACACCTCCGGGACGGTTAAATGGTCACACAGAGGACACATTTTAGACGTGTTTTCAGTTCCACATGTGCGAGGAGAATATGTTTATGAGCCACCTTGCACACATGCAGCATTACCGCTGTACAAGGTGGCTGTAAAACATACAAACGCCTGGGGGAGGGGGGACAGGTTCCCTTCAATTTCAATTCTTGTGTCTGCGTGGCGGTCGCAGGACACGTTGCCGGCTACACAGCAGGGGAACAGCTGGCGGTGCTGAACCCCACTGACACATTGGCTGGTGTTTTGCTCTGTGCAGCTAGCAGTACCGGGCCCCAACTGGCGGTGTTGGAGCCCGGGCTCTGCAGGGGGAGCAGAGTGTAGGCCGAAGCCTAATTGAACCAATTTCAAAGGTAACCTTTAACCCCCCCTCAGGGGTTACAAAGTAGAAGAGCCAGAGCTTATGCAGCAGTAGTGCTGCACAAGTCAAAGGTTGCTCTTTTAATGTTTCTCCTTGCACACGCTGAATGAAACACGTATAACATTTAGCCCTTTATACAGTCAAACTGTGTTGGAGGCGCGAGTTCCCTTCGTAATGAGACGCAGCACAGATGTCAAGAATCCCACCTTGGTGCTGGGTGCAGCCTCCTGAGCATTGTTATTTGCTGTACAGGAGTCTGCGCTGTCGTGTTATCCCCTGGCCTAGCGCTGTTAGCGCTGCCCATCTTCTGGCATCATTTAATGTCGGCCGGTGCGGTTCGCAATGACCATGAATCCCAGCCCCGCAGTGTCTTAACATTGTTAAAACACTGCGGGGCTGGGATTCATGGCCTGGCGCAGCACATATGTTCGCCTCTCACACTCGGATCCTTACACCCGCTTCAGACTGTGCGGCGTCAGCTGATCCCTTATCGCATGCCACGGCCATGAAGCCGCACAGTCTGAAGAAGGCGGAAGGAGATGAGGGACAGGCGAACTGATGCACTGCTCATGCCCATCAATCACACCCTCGCAGTCCCAATAAATAAGACACCGAGGGGCGTTGTGTGGGTCAGGGCGGCCGCAGAGGCGCAGGCAGCCAAACAATGATGCCAGAAGATGGGGCAGCGCTACCAAGGGGGTTGCAGCCTGTCATTACAAAGGAAAGTCACACCTCCGGGACGGTTAAATGGTCACACAGAGGACACATTTTAGACGTGTTTTCAGTTCCACATGTGCGAGGAGAATATGTTTATGAGCCACCTTGCACACATGCAGCATTACCGCTGTACAAGGTGGCTGTAAAACATACAAACGCCTGGGGGAGGGGGGACAGGTTCCCTTCAATTTCAGTTCTTGTGTCTGCGTGGCGGTCGCAGGACACGTTGCCGGCTACACAGCAGGGGAACAGCTGGCGGTGCTGAACCCCACTGACACATTGGCTGGTGTTTTGCTCTGTGCAGCTAGCAGTACCGGGCCCCAACTGGCGGTGTTAGAGCCCAGAGTCAGCAGGAGGAGGAGAGGGAGCAGAGTGTAGGCCGAAGCCTGCACTGGCGGCAGCTTTGGGTCTGTTGTGCCTGCGTGACAGTTGCAGGACACGTTGCCGGCTACACAGCAGGGGAACAGCTGGCGGTGCTGAACCCCACTGACACATTGGCTGGTGTTTTTCTCTGTGCAGCTAGCAGTACCGGGCCCCAACTGGCGGTGTTGGAGCCCGGGCTCTGCAGGGGGAGCAGAGTGTAGGCCGAAGCCTAATTGAACCAATTTCAAAGGTAACCTTTAACCCCCCCTCAGGGGTTACAAAGTAGAAGAGCCACAGCTTATGCAGCAGTAGTGCTGCACAAGTGAAAGGTTGCTCTTTTAATGTTTCTCCTTGCACACGCTGAATGAAACACGTATAACATTTAGCCCTTTATACAGTCAAACTGTGTTGGAGGCGCGAGTTCCCTTCGTAATGAGACGCAGCACAGATGTCAAGAATCCCACCTTGGTGCTGGGTGCAGCCTCCTGAGCGTTGTTATTTGCTGTACAGGAGTCTGCGCTGTCGTGTTATCCCCTGGCCTAGCGCTGTTAGCGCTGCCCATCTTCTGGCATCATTTAATGTCGGCCGGTGCGGTTCGCAATGACCATGAATCCCAGCCCCGCAGTGTCTTAACATTGTTAAAACACTGCGGGGCTGGGATTCATGGCCTGGCGCAGCACATATGTTCGCCTCTCACACTCGGGTCCTTACACCCGCTTCAGACTGTGCGGCGTCAGCTGATCCCTTATCGCATGCCACGGCCATGAAGCCGCACAGTCTGAAGAAGGCGGAAGGAGATGAGGGACAGGCGAACTGATGCACTGCTCATGCCCATCAATCACACCCTCGCAGTCCCAATAAATAAGACACCGAGGGGCGTTGTGTTGGTCAGGGTGGCCGCAGAGGCGCAGGCAGCCAAACAATGATGCCAGAAGACGGGCAGCGCTACCAAGGGGGTTGCAGCGTGTCATTACAAAGGAAAGTCACACCTCCGGGACGGTTAAATGGTCACACAGAGGACACATTTTAGACGTGTTTTCAGTTCCACATGTGCGAGGAGAATATGTTTATGAGCCACCTTGCACACATGCAGCATTACCGCTGTACAAGGTGGCTGTAAAACATACAAACGCCTGGGGGAGGGGGGACAGGTTCCCTTCAATTTCAGTTCTTGTGTCTGCGTGGCGGTCGCAGGACACGTTGCCGGCTACACAGCAGGGGAACAGCTGGCGGTGCTGAACCCCACTGACACATTGGCTGGTGTTTTGCTCTGTGCAGCTAGCAGTACCGGGCCCCAACTGGCGGTGTTAGAGCCCAGAGTCAGCAGGAGGAGGAGAGGGAGCAGAGTGTAGGCCGAAGCCTGCACTGGCGGCAGCTTTGGGTCTGTTGTGCCTGCGTGACAGTTGCAGGACATGTTGCCGGCTACACAGCAGGGGAACAGCTGGCGGTGCTGAACCCCACTGACACATTGGCTGGTGTTTTTCTCTGTGCAGCTAGCAGTACCGGGCCCCAACTGGCGGTGTTGGAGCCCGGGCTCTGCAGGGGGAGCAGAGTGTAGGCCGAAGCCTAATTGAACCAATTTCAAAGGTAACCTTTAACCCCCCCTCAGGGGTTACAAAGTAGAAGAGCCACAGCTTATGCAGCAGTAGTGCTGCACAAGTCAAAGGTTGCTCTTTTAATGTTTCTCCTTGCACACGCTGAATGAAACACGTATAACATTTAGCCCTTTATACAGTCAAACTGTGTTGGAGGCGCGAGTTCCCTTCGTAATGAGACGCAGCACAGATGTCAAGAATCCCACCTTGGTGCTGGGTGCAGCCTCCTGAGCGTTGTTATTTGCTGTACAGGAGTCTGCGCTGTCGTGTTATCCCCTGGCCTAGCGCTGTTAGCGCTGCCCATCTTCTGGCATCATTTAATGTCGGCCGGTGCGGTTCGCGATGACCATGAATCCCAGCCCCGCAGTGTCTTAACATTGTTAAAACACTGCGGGGCTGGGATTCATGGCCTGGCGCAGCACATATGTTCGCCTGTCACACTCGGGTCCTTACACCCGCTTCAGACTGTGCGGCGTCAGCTGATCCCTTATCGCATGCCACGGCCATGAAGCCGCACAGTCTGAAGAAGGCGGAAGGAGATGAGGGACAGGCGAACTGATGCACTGCTCATGCCCATCAATTACACCCTCGCAGTCCCAATAAATAAGACACCGAGGGGCGTTGTGTGGGTCAGGGCGGCCGCAGAGGCGCAGGCAGCCAAACAATGATGCCAGAAGATGGGCAGCGCTACCAAGGGGGTTGCAGCGTGTCATTACAAAGGAAAGTCACACCTCCGGGACGGTTAAATGGTCACACAGAGGACACATTTTAGACGTGTTTTCAGTTCCACATGTGCGAGGAGAATATGTTTATGAGCCACCTTGCACACATGCAGCATTACCGCTGTACAAGGTGGCTGTAAAACATACAAACGCCTGGGGGAGGGGGGACAGGTTCCCTTCAATTTCAGTTCTTGTGTCTGCGTGGCGGTCGCAGGACACGTTGCCGGCTACACAGCAGGGGAACAGCTGGCGGTGCTGAACCCCACTGACACATTGGCTGGTGTTTTGCTCTGTGCAGCTAGCAGTACCGGGCCCCAACTGGCGGTGTTAGAGCCCAGAGTCAGCAGGAGGAGGAGAGGGAGCAGAGTGTAGGCCGAAGCCTGCACTGGCGGCAGCTTTGGGTCTGTTGTGCCTGCGTGGCAGTTGCAGGACACGTTGCCGGCTACACAGCAGGGGAACAGCTGGCGGTGCTGAACCCCACTGACACATTGGCTGGTGTTTTTCTCTGTGCAGCTAGCAGTACCGGGCCCCAACTGGCGGTGTTGGAGCCCGGGCTCTGCAGGGGGAGCAGAGTGTAGGCCGAAGCCTAATTGAACCAATTTCAAAGGTAACCTTTAACCCCCCCTCAGGGGTTACAAAGTAGAAGAGCCACAGCTTATGCAGCAGTAGTGCTGCACAAGTCAAAGGTTGCTCTTTTAATGTTTCTCCTTGCACACGCTGAATGAAACACGTATAACATTTAGCCCTTTATACAGTCAAACTGTGTTGGAGGCGCGAGTTCCCTTCGTAATGAGACGCAGCACAGATGTCAAGAATCCCACCTTGGTGCTGGGTGCAGCCTCCTGAGCGTTGTTATTTGCTGTACAGGAGTCTGCGCTGTCGTGTTATCCCCTGGCCTAGCGCTGTTAGCGCTGCCCATCTTCTGGCATCATTTAATGTCGGCCGGTGCGGTTCGCGATGACCATGAATCCCAGCCCCGCAGTGTCTTAACATTGTTAAAACACTGCGGGGCTGGGATTCATGGCCTGGCGCAGCACATATGTTCGCCTCTCACACTCGGGTCCTTACACCCGCTTCAGACTGTGCGGCGTCAGCTGATCCCTTATCGCATGCCACGGCCATGAAGCCGCACAGTCTGAAGAAGGCGGAAGGAGATGAGGGACAGGCGAACTGATGCACTGCTCATGCCCATCAATCACACCCTCGCAGTCCCAATAAATAAGACACCGAGGGGCGTTGTGTTGGTCAGGGCGGCCGCAGAGGCGCAGGCAGCCAAACAATGATGCCAGAAGACGGGCAGCGCTACCAAGGGGGTTGCAGCGTGTCATTACAAAGGAAAGTCACACCTCCGGGACGGTTAAATGGTCACACAGAGGACACATTTTAGACGTGTTTTCAGTTCCACATGTGCGAGGAGAATATGTTTATGAGCCACCTTGCACACATGCAGCATTACCGCTGTACAAGGTGGCTGTAAAACATACAAACGCCTGGGGGAGGGGGGACAGGTTCCCTTCAATTTCAGTTCTTGTGTCTGCGTGGCGGTCGCAGGACACGTTGCCGGCTACACAGCAGGGGAACAGCTGGCGGTGCTGAACCCCACTGACACATTGGCTGGTGTTTTGCTCTGTGCAGCTAGCAGTACCGGGCCCCAACTGGCGGTGTTAGAGCCCAGAGTCAGCAGGAGGAGGAGAGGGAGCAGAGTGTAGGCCGAAGCCTGCACTGGCGGCAGCTTTGGGTCTGTTGTGCCTGCGTGGCAGTTGCAGGACACGTTGCCGGCTACACAGCAGGGGAACAGCTGGCGGTGCTGAACCCCACTGACACATTGGCTGGTGTTTTTCTCTGTGCAGCTAGCAGTACCGGGCCCCAACTGGCGGTGTTGGAGCCCGGGCTCTGCAGGGGGAGCAGAGTGTAGGCCGAAGCCTAATTGAACCAATTTCAAAGGTAACCTTTAACCCCCCCTCAGGGGTTACAAAGTAGAAGAGCCACAGCTTATGCAGCAGTAGTGCTGCACAAGTCAAAGGTTGCTCTTTTAATGTTTCTCCTTGCACATGCTGAATGAAACACGTATAACATTTAGCCCTTTATACAGTCAAACTGTGTTGGAGGCGCGAGTTCCCTTCATAATGAGACGCAGCACAGATGTCAAGAATCCCACCTTGGTGCTGGGTGCAGCCTCCTGAGCGTTGTTATTTGCTGTACAGGAGTCTGCGCTGTCGTGTTATCCCCTGGCCTAGCGCTGTTAGCGCTGCCCATCTTCTGGCATCATTTAATGTCGGCCGGTGCGGTTCGCGATGACCATGAATCCCAGCCCCGCAGTGTCTTAACATTGTTAAAACACTGCGGGGCTGGGATTCATGGCCTGGCGCAGCACATATGTTCGCCTCTCACACTCGGATCCTTACACCCGCTTCAGACTGTGCGGCGTCAGCTGATCCCTTATCACATGCCACGGCCATGAAGCCGCACAGTCTGAAGAAGGCGGAAGGAGATGAGGGACAGGCGAACTGATGCACTGCTCATGCCCATCAATCACACCCTCGCAGTCCCAATAAATAAGACACCGAGGGGCGTTGTGTGGGTCAGGGCGGCCGCAGAGGCGCAGGCAGCCAAACAATGATGCCAGAAGACGGGCAGCGCTACCAAGGGGGTTGCAGCGTGTCATTACAAAGGAAAGTCACACCTCCGGGACGGTTAAATGGTCACACAGAGGACACATTTTAGACGTGTTTTCAGTTCCACATGTGCGAGGAGAATATGTTTATGAGCCACCTTGCACACATGCAGCATTACCGCTGTACAAGGTGGCTGTAAAACATACAAACGCCTGGGGGAGGGGGGACAGGTTCCCTTCAATTTCAGTTCTTGTGTCTGCGTGGCGGTCGCAGGACACGTTGCCGGCTACACAGCAGGGGAACAGCTGGCGGTGCTGAACCCCACTGACACATTGGCTGGTGTTTTGCTCTGTGCAGCTAGCAGTACCGGGCCCCAACTGGCGGTGTTGGAGCCCGGGCTCTGCAGGGGGAGCAGAGTGTAGGCCGAAGCCTAATTGAACCAATTTCAAAGGTAACCTTTAACCCCCCCTCAGGGGTTACAAAGTAGAAGAGCCACAGCTTATGCAGCAGTAGTGCTGCACAAGTCAAAGGTTGCTCTTTTAATGTTTCTCCTTGCACACGCTGAATGAAACACGTATAACATTTAGCCCTTTATACAGTCAAACTGTGTTGGAGGCGCGAGTTCCCTTCGTAATGAGACGCAGCACAGATGTCAAGAATCCCACCTTGGTGCTGGGTGCAGCCTCCTGAGCGTTGTTATTTGCTGTACAGGAGTCTGCGCTGTCGTGTTATCCCCTGGCCTAGCGCTGTTAGCGCTGCCCATCTTCTGGCATCATTTAATGTCGGCCGGTGCGGTTCGCGATGACCATGAATCCCAGCCCCGCAGTGTCTTAACATTGTTAAAACACTGCGGGGCTGGGATTCATGGCCTGGCGCAGCACATATGTTCGCCTCTCACACTCGGATCCTTACACCCGCTTCAGACTGTGCGGCGTCAGCTGATCCCTTATCACATGCCACGGCCATGAAGCCGCACAGTCTGAAGAAGGCGGAAGGAGATGAGGGACAGGCGAACTGATGCACTGCTCATGCCCATCAATCACACCCTCGCAGTCCCAATAAATAAGACACCGAGGGGCGTTGTGTGGGTCAGGGCGGCCGCAGAGGCGCAGGCAGCCAAACAATGATGCCAGAAGACGGGCAGCGCTACCAAGGGGGTTGCAGCGTGTCATTACAAAGGAAAGTCACACCTCCGGGACGGTTAAATGGTCACACAGAGGACACATTTTAGACGTGTTTTCAGTTCCACATGTGCGAGGAGAATATGTTTATGAGCCACCTTGCACACATGCAGCATTACCGCTGTACAAGGTGGCTGTAAAACATACAAACGCCTGGGGGAGGGGGGACAGGTTCCCTTCAATTTCAGTTCTTGTGTCTGCGTGGCGGTCGCAGGACACGTTGCCGGCTACACAGCAGGGGAACAGCTGGCGGTGCTGAACCCCACTGACACATTGGCTGGTGTTTTGCTCTGTGCAGCTAGCAGTACCGGGCCCCAACTGGCGGTGTTAGAGCCCAGAGTCAGCAGGAGGAGGAGAGGGAGCAGAGTGTAGGCCGAAGCCTGCACTGGCGGCAGCTTTGGGTCTGTTGTGCCTGCGTGACAGTTGCAGGACATGTTGCCGGCTACACAGCAGGGGAACAGCTGGCGGTGCTGAACCCCACTGACACATTGGCTGGTGTTTTTCTCTGTGCAGCTAGCAGTACCGGGCCCCAACTGGCGGTGTTGGAGCCCGGGCTCTGCAGGGGGAGCAGAGTGTAGGCCGAAGCCTAATTGAACCAATTTCAAAGGTAACCTTTAACCCCCCCTCAGGGGTTACAAAGTAGAAGAGCCACAGCTTATGCAGCAGTAGTGCTGCACAAGTCAAAGGTTGCTCTTTTAATGTTTCTCCTTGCACACGCTGAATGAAACACGTATAACATTTAGCCCTTTATACAGTCAAACTGTGTTGGAGGCGCGAGTTCCCTTCGTAATGAGACGCAGCACAGATGTCAAGAATCCCACCTTGGTGCTGGGTGCAGCCTCCTGAGCGTTGTTATTTGCTGTACAGGAGTCTGCGCTGTCGTGTTATCCCCTGGCCTAGCGCTGTTAGCGCTGCCCATCTTCTGGCATCATTTAATGTCGGCCGGTGCGGTTCGCGATGACCATGAATCCCAGCCCCGCAGTGTCTTAACATTGTTAAAACACTGCGGGGCTGGGATTCATGGCCTGGCGCAGCACATATGTTCGCCTCTCACACTCGGATCCTTACACCCGCTTCAGACTGTGCGGCGTCAGCTGATCCCTTATCACATGCCACGGCCATGAAGCCGCACAGTCTGAAGAAGGCGGAAGGAGATGAGGGACAGGCGAACTGATGCACTGCTCATGCCCATCAATCACACCCTCGCAGTCCCAATAAATAAGACACCGAGGGGCGTTGTGTGGGTCAGGGCGGCCGCAGAGGCGCAGGCAGCCAAACAATGATGCCAGAAGACGGGCAGCGCTACCAAGGGGGTTGCAGCGTGTCATTACAAAGGAAAGTCACACCTCCGGGACGGTTAAATGGTCACACAGAGGACACATTTTAGACGTGTTTTCAGTTCCACATGTGCGAGGAGAATATGTTTATGAGCCACCTTGCACACATGCAGCATTACCGCTGTACAAGGTGGCTGTAAAACATACAAACGCCTGGGGGAGGGGGGACAGGTTCCCTTCAATTTCAGTTCTTGTGTCTGCGTGGCGGTCGCAGGACACGTTGCCGGCTACACAGCAGGGGAACAGCTGGCGGTGCTGAACCCCACTGACACATTGGCTGGTGTTTTGCTCTGTGCAGCTAGCAGTACCGGGCCCCAACTGGCGGTGTTAGAGCCCAGAGTCAGCAGGAGGAGGAGAGGGAGCAGAGTGTAGGCCGAAGCCTGCACTGGCGGCAGCTTTGGGTCTGTTGTGCCTGCGTGGCAGTTGCAGGACACGTTGCCGGCTACACAGCAGGGGAACAGCTGGCGGTGCTGAACCCCACTGACACATTGGCTGGTGTTTTTCTCTGTGCAGCTAGCAGTACCGGGCCCCAACTGGCGGTGTTGGAGCCCGGGCTCTGCAGGGGGAGCAGAGTGTAGGCCGAAGCCTAATTGAACCAATTTCAAAGGTAACCTTTAACCCCCCCTCAGGGGTTACAAAGTAGAAGAGCCACAGCTTATGCAGCAGTAGTGCTGCACAAGTCAAAGGTTGCTCTTTTAATGTTTCTCCTTGCACACGCTGAATAAAACACGTATAACATTTAGCCCTTTATACAGTCAAACTGTGTTGGAGGCGCGAGTTCCCTTCGTAATGAGACGCAGCACAGATGTCAAGAATCCCACCTTGGTGCTGGGTGCAGCCTCCTGAGCGTTGTTATTTGCTGTACAGGAGTCTGCGCTGTCGTGTTATCCCCTGGCCTAGCGCTGTTAGCGCTGCCCATCTTCTGGCATCATTTAATGTCGGCCGGTGCGGTTCGCGATGACCATGAATCCCAGCCCCGCAGTGTCTTAACATTGTTAAAACACTGCGGGGCTGGGATTCATGGCCTGGCGCAGCACATATGTTCGCCTCTCACACTCGGGTCCTTACACCCGCTTCAGACTGTGCGGCGTCAGCTGATCCCTTATCGCATGCCACGGCCATGAAGCCGCACAGTCTGAAGAAGGCGGAAGGAGATGAGGGACAGGCGAACTGATGCACTGCTCATGCCCATCAATCACACCCTCGCAGTCCCAATAAATAAGACACCGAGGGGCGTTGTGTGGGTCAGGGCGGCCGCAGAGGCGCAGGCAGCCAAACAATGATGCCAGAAGACGGGCAGCGCTACCAAGGGGGTTGCAGCGTGTCATTACAAAGGAAAGTCACACCTCCGGGACGGTTAAATGGTCACACAGAGGACACATTTTAGACGTGTTTTCAGTTCCACATGTGCGAGGAGAATATGTTTATGAGCCACCTTGCACACATGCAGCATTACCGCTGTACAAGGTGGCTGTAAAACATACAAACGCCTGGGGGAGGGGGGACAGGTTCCCTTCAATTTCAGTTCTTGTGTCTGCGTGGCGGTCGCAGGACACGTTGCCGGCTACACAGCAGGGGAACAGCTGGCGGTGCTGAACCCCACTGACACATTGGCTGGTGTTTTGCTCTGTGCAGCTAGCAGTACCGGGCCCCAACTGGCGGTGTTGGAGCCCGGGCTCTGCAGGGGGAGCAGAGTGTAGGCCGAAGCCTAATTGAACCAATTTCAAAGGTAACCTTTAACCCCCCCTCAGGGGTTACAAAGTAGAAGAGCCACAGCTTATGCAGCAGTAGTGCTGCACAAGTCAAAGGTTGCTCTTTTAATGTTTCTCCTTGCACACGCTGAATGAAACACGTATAACATTTAGCCCTTTATACAGTCAAACTGTGTTGGAGGCGCGAGTTCCCTTCGTAATGAGACGCAGCACAGATGTCAAGAATCCCACCTTGGTGCTGGGTGCAGCCTCCTGAGCGTTGTTATTTGCTGTACAGGAGTCTGCGCTGTCGTGTTATCCCCTGGCCTAGCGCTGTTAGCGCTGCCCATCTTCTGGCATCATTTAATGTCGGCCGGTGCGGTTCGCGATGACCATGAATCCCAGCCCCGCAGTGTCTTAACATTGTTAAAACACTGCGGGGCTGGGATTCATGGCCTGGCGCAGCACATATGTTCGCCTCTCACACTCGGATCCTTACACCCGCTTCAGACTGTGCGGCGTCAGCTGATCCCTTATCACATGCCACGGCCATGAAGCCGCACAGTCTGAAGAAGGCGGAAGGAGATGAGGGACAGGCGAACTGATGCACTGCTCATGCCCATCAATCACACCCTCGCAGTCCCAATAAATAAGACACCGAGGGGCGTTGTGTGGGTCAGGGCGGCCGCAGAGGCGCAGGCAGCCAAACAATGATGCCAGAAGACGGGCAGCGCTACCAAGGGGGTTGCAGCGTGTCATTACAAAGGAAAGTCACACCTCCGGGACGGTTAAATGGTCACACAGAGGACACATTTTAGACGTGTTTTCAGTTCCACATGTGCGAGGAGAATATGTTTATGAGCCACCTTGCACACATGCAGCATTACCGCTGTACAAGGTGGCTGTAAAACATACAAACGCCTGGGGGAGGGGGGACAGGTTCCCTTCAATTTCAGTTCTTGTGTCTGCGTGGCGGTCGCAGGACACGTTGCCGGCTACACAGCAGGGGAACAGCTGGCGGTGCTGAACCCCACTGACACATTGGCTGGTGTTTTGCTCTGTGCAGCTAGCAGTACCGGGCCCCAACTGGCGGTGTTAGAGCCCAGAGTCAGCAGGAGGAGGAGAGGGAGCAGAGTGTAGGCCGAAGCCTGCACTGGCGGCAGCTTTGGGTCTGTTGTGCCTGCGTGACAGTTGCAGGACATGTTGCCGGCTACACAGCAGGGGAACAGCTGGCGGTGCTGAACCCCACTGACACATTGGCTGGTGTTTTGCTCTGTGCAGCTAGCAGTACCGGGCCCCAACTGGCGGTGTTGGAGCCCGGGCTCTGCAGGGGGAGCAGAGTGTAGGCCGAAGCCTAATTGAACCAATTTCAAAGGTAACCTTTAACCCCCCCTCAGGGGTTACAAAGTAGAAGAGCCACAGCTTATGCAGCAGTAGTGCTGCACAAGTCAAAGGTTGCTCTTTTAATGTTTCTCCTTGCACACGCTGAATGAAACACGTATAACATTTAGCCCTTTATACAGTCAAACTGTGTTGGAGGCGCGAGTTCCCTTCGTAATGAGACGCAGCACAGATGTCAAGAATCCCACCTTGGTGCTGGGTGCAGCCTCCTGAGCGTTGTTATTTGCTGTACAGGAGTCTGCGCTGTCGTGTTATCCCCTGGCCTAGCGCTGTTAGCGCTGCCCATCTTCTGGCATCATTTAATGTCGGCCGGTGCGGTTCGCGATGACCATGAATCCCAGCCCCGCAGTGTCTTAACATTGTTAAAACACTGCGGGGCTGGGATTCATGGCCTGGCGCAGCACATATGTTCGCCTCTCACACTCGGATCCTTACACCCGCTTCAGACTGTGCGGCGTCAGCTGATCCCTTATCACATGCCACGGCCATGAAGCCGCACAGTCTGAAGAAGGCGGAAGGAGATGAGGGACAGGCGAACTGATGCACTGCTCATGCCCATCAATCACACCCTCGCAGTCCCAATAAATAAGACACCGAGGGGCGTTGTGTGGGTCAGGGCGGCCGCAGAGGCGCAGGCAGCCAAACAATGATGCCAGAAGACGGGCAGCGCTACCAAGGGGGTTGCAGCGTGTCATTACAAAGGAAAGTCACACCTCCGGGACGGTTAAATGGTCACACAGAGGACACATTTTAGACGTGTTTTCAGTTCCACATGTGCGAGGAGAATATGTTTATGAGCCACCTTGCACACATGCAGCATTACCGCTGTACAAGGTGGCTGTAAAACATACAAACGCCTGGGGGAGGGGGGACAGGTTCCCTTCAATTTCAGTTCTTGTGTCTGCGTGGCGGTCGCAGGACACGTTGCCGGCTACACAGCAGGGGAACAGCTGGCGGTGCTGAACCCCACTGACACATTGGCTGGTGTTTTGCTCTGTGCAGCTAGCAGTACCGGGCCCCAACTGGCGGTGTTAGAGCCCAGAGTCAGCAGGAGGAGGAGAGGGAGCAGAGTGTAGGCCGAAGCCTGCACTGGCGGCAGCTTTGGGTCTGTTGTGCCTGCGTGGCAGTTGCAGGACACGTTGCCGGCTACACAGCAGGGGAACAGCTGGCGGTGCTGAACCCCACTGACACATTGGCTGGTGTTTTTCTCTGTGCAGCTAGCAGTACCGGGCCCCAACTGGCGGTGTTGGAGCCCGGGCTCTGCAGGGGGAGCAGAGTGTAGGCCGAAGCCTAATTGAACCAATTTCAAAGGTAACCTTTAACCCCCCCTCAGGGGTTACAAAGTAGAAGAGCCACAGCTTATGCAGCAGTAGTGCTGCACAAGTCAAAGGTTGCTCTTTTAATGTTTCTCCTTGCACACGCTGAATAAAACACGTATAACATTTAGCCCTTTATACAGTCAAACTGTGTTGGAGGCGCGAGTTCCCTTCGTAATGAGACGCAGCACAGATGTCAAGAATCCCACCTTGGTGCTGGGTGCAGCCTCCTGAGCGTTGTTATTTGCTGTACAGGAGTCTGCGCTGTCGTGTTATCCCCTGGCCTAGCGCTGTTAGCGCTGCCCATCTTCTGGCATCATTTAATGTCGGCCGGTGCGGTTCGCGATGACCATGAATCCCAGCCCCGCAGTGTCTTAACATTGTTAAAACACTGCGGGGCTGGGATTCATGGCCTGGCGCAGCACATATGTTCGCCTCTCACACTCGGGTCCTTACACCCGCTTCAGACTGTGCGGCGTCAGCTGATCCCTTATCGCATGCCACGGCCATGAAGCCGCACAGTCTGAAGAAGGCGGAAGGAGATGAGGGACAGGCGAACTGATGCACTGCTCATGCCCATCAATCACACCCTCGCAGTCCCAATAAATAAGACACCGAGGGGCGTTGTGTGGGTCAGGGCGGCCGCAGAGGCGCAGGCAGCCAAACAATGATGCCAGAAGACGGGCAGCGCTACCAAGGGGGTTGCAGCGTGTCATTACAAAGGAAAGTCACACCTCCGGGACGGTTAAATGGTCACACAGAGGACACATTTTAGACGTGTTTTCAGTTCCACATGTGCGAGGAGAATATGTTTATGAGCCACCTTGCACACATGCAGCATTACCGCTGTACAAGGTGGCTGTAAAACATACAAACGCCTGGGGGAGGGGGGACAGGTTCCCTTCAATTTCAGTTCTTGTGTCTGCGTGGCGGTCGCAGGACACGTTGCCGGCTACACAGCAGGGGAACAGCTGGCGGTGCTGAACCCCACTGACACATTGGCTGGTGTTTTGCTCTGTGCAGCTAGCAGTACCGGGCCCCAACTGGCGGTGTTAGAGCCCAGAGTCAGCAGGAGGAGGAGAGGGAGCAGAGTGTAGGCCGAAGCCTGCACTGGCGGCAGCTTTGGGTCTGTTGTGCCTGCGTGGCAGTTGCAGGACACGTTGCCGGCTACACAGCAGGGGAACAGCTGGCGGTGCTGAACCCCACTGACACATTGGCTGGTGTTTTTCTCTGTGCAGCTAGCAGTACCGGGCCCCAACTGGCGGTGTTGGAGCCCGGGCTCTGCAGGGGGAGCAGAGTATAGGCCGAAGCCTAATTGAACCAATTTCAAAGGTAACCTTTAACCCCCCCTCAGGGGTTACAAAGTAGAAGAGCCACAGCTTATGCAGCAGTAGTGCTGCACAAGTCAAAGGTTGCTCTTTTAATGTTTCTCCTTGCACACGCTGAATGAAACACGTATAACATTTAGCCCTTTATACAGTCAAACTGTGTTGGAGGCGCGAGTTCCCTTCGTAATGAGACGCAGCACAGATGTCAAGAATCCCACCTTGGTGCTGGGTGCAGCCTCCTGAGCGTTGGTATTTGCTGTACAGGAGTCTGCGCTGTCGTGTTATCCCCTGGCCTAGCGCTGTTAGCACTGCCCATCTTCTGGCATCATTTAATGTCGGCCGGTGCGGTTCGCGATGACCATGAATCCCAGCCCCGCAGTGTCTTAACATTGTTAAAACACTGTGGGGCTGGGATTCATGGCCTGGCGCAGCACATATCTTCGCCTCTCACACTCGGGTCCTTACACCCGCTTCAGACTGTGCGGCGTCAGCTGATCCCTTATCGCATGCCACGGCCATGAAGCCGCACAGTCTGAAGAAGGCGGAAGGAGATGAGGGACAGGCGAACTGATGCACTACTCATGCCCATCAATCACACCCTCGCAGTCCCAATAAATAAGACACCGAGGGGCGTTGTGTGGGTCAGGGCGGCCGCAGAGGCGCAGGCAGCCAAACAATGATGCCAGAAGACGGGCAGCGCTACCAAGGGGGTTGCAGCGTGTCATTACAAAGGAAAGTCACACCTCCGGGACGGTTAAATGGTCACACAGAGGACACATTTTAGACGTGTTTTCAGTTCCACATGTGCGAGGAGAATATGTTTATGAGCCACCTTGCACACATGCAGCATTACCGCTGTACAAGGTGGCTGTAAAACATACAAACGCCTGGGGGAGGGGGGACAGGTTCCCTTCAATTTCAGTTCTTGTGTCTGCGTGGCGGTCGCAGGACACGTTGCCGGCTACACAGCAGGGGAACAGCTGGCGGTGCTGAACCCCACTGACACATTGGCTGGTGTTTTGCTCTGTGCAGCTAGCAGTACCGGGCCCCAACTGGCGGTGTTAGAGCCCAGAGTCAGCAGGAGGAGGAGAGGGAGCAGAGTGTAGGCCGAAGCCTGCACTGGCGGCAGCTTTGGGTCTGTTGTGCCTGCGTGGCAGTTGCAGGACACGTTGCCGGCTACACAGCAGGGGAACAGCTGGCGGTGCTGAACCCCACTGACACATTGGCTGATGTTTTTCTCTGTGCAGCTAGCAGTACCGGGCCCCAACTGGCGGTGTTGGAGCTCGGGCTCTGCAGGGGGAGCAGAGTGTAGGCCGAAGCCTAATTGAACCAATTTCAAAGGTAACCTTTAACCCCCCCTCAGGGGTTACAAAGTAGAAGAGCCACAGCTTAAGCAGCAGTAGTGCTGCACAAGTCAAAGGTTGCTCTTTTAATTTTGCTCCTTGCACACGCTGAAAGGAACATGTATAACATTTAGGCCCTTACACAGTCAAACTGATTTTGAGGCGTGAGTTCCCTTCGTAAAGAGACGCAGTGCAGCTGGCAAAAATGCCACCTTGGTGCTTTGCGCGGCCTCCTGAGCATCGTTATTTGTTGCACAGGAGTCTGCGCTTTTGTGTTATCCCTTGGCCTTGCGCTGTTAGCGCTGCCCATCCTCTGACATCATGTAATGTCGGCCGTTGCGGTTTTGCGATGACCATGAATCCAAGCCCCGGAGTGTCTTAACATTGTTAAAACACTGCAGGGCTGGGATTCATGGCCTGGCGCAGTACATATGTTCGCCTCTCGCTTGGGTTCTTACACCCGCTTCAGACTATGCGGCGTCAGCTGATCCCTTATCGCATGCCACGGCCATGAAGACGCACAGTGCGAAGAAGGCGGAAGGAGATGAGGGACAGGCGAAGAAATGCACCGTTCATGCCCATCAATCACACCCTCGCAGTCCCAGTAAATAAGACACCGAGGGGCATTGTGTGGGGCAAGGCGGCCGCAGAGGCGCAGGCAGCCAAACAATGATGCCAGAAGACGGGCAGCGCTACCAAGGAGCTTGTTGCGTGTCAATACAAAGGAAAATCACACCTGAGGGACGTTTTAATGGTCGCAGAGGACTCATTTTAGACATGTTCAGTTCAACCTGGGCAAGGAGAATAAGTTTCTGAGCCACCTTGCACACATGCAGCATTACTGTCGTACAAGGTGGCTGTAAAACGTAGAAACGCCTGGGGGAGGGGGGACAGGTTTCCTTCAATTTAAGTTCTTGTGCCTGCGAGGCTGTTGCAGGACACGATGCCGGCTACACAGCAGGGGAACAGCTGGCGGGGCTGAACCCCACTGACACATTGGCTGGTGTTTTGCTCTGTGCAGCCAGCACATCTGGGCCCCAACTGGCGGTGTTAGAGCCCAGGGTCAGCAGGAGGAGGAGAGGGATTAGAGTGTAGGCCGAAGCCTGCACTGGAGCAAGTTGAAAGGGAAACTTTAACCCCCCCCCCCAAGCATTTGTAGCTGAAAGAGCCATCGTGTACAGCACTAATGCTGGAAAAGGTAAACTTAGCTCTTTTAATTATGGTCCTTGCACATGCTGAACCTAACACTTATGAAAAGTGTCCCCTCCTACCGTGATACCGTCCGGTTGGTGGAACTTTCCTTTGTGATGTGACGCAGCACAGCCGTCATCCTTACCCCCTTGGCGCCGTGCGCCGCCTCCTCAGCGTTGTTTGAATCAGTCCCGGAGCCTGCGCTGTTAGGTTAGCCCTTGGCCATGCACACATTTTGCGCTGCCCGTTTTCTGACATCATTTGGTGTCAGACTGGCTGCGCCTGTGCGGCTGCGCTGCCCGAGATCCCGCCTCGCAGTGTCGTCTAATGTAATCCCACCGCGGGCCTGGGATCCGTGGCCATGCGCAGTGCATATCCTCACCTCTCACTCCCCTCCCTACGGCTTCTTCAGACTGTGCGGTGTCACGGCCGTGGCATGCTATTAGGGACCAGCTGACACCGCACAGTCTGAAGAAGCCGTAGGGAGGGGAGTGAGAGGTGAGGATATGCACTGCGCATGGCCACGGATCCCAGGCCCGCGGTGGGATTACATTAGACGACACTGCGAGGCGGGCTCTCGGCCAGCGCGACCGCACAGGCGCAGCCAGCCTGACACCAAATGATGTCAGAAGACGGGCAGCGCAAAATGTGTGCATGGCCAAGGGCTAACCTAACAGCGCAGGCTCCGGGACTGATTCAAACAACGCAGAGGAGGCGGCGCACGGCGCCAAGGGGGTAAGAATGACGGCTGTGCTGCGTCACATCACAAAGGAAAGTTCCACCAACCGGACGGTATCACGGTAGGAGGGGACACTTTTCATAAGTGTTAGGTTCAGCATGTGCAAGGAGCACCACGAAAAGAGGCACTTTTTCCCTTTGCATCATTACTGCTGCACAAGGTGGCTCCTTCAGTAACAAACGCCTGGGGGGGGGGGACAGGTTCCCTTAAATTTAACTTGTTGTGCCTGCGTGGCGGTCGCAGTACACGTTGCCGTATACACAGCAGGGGAACAGCTGGCGGTGCTGAACCCCACTAACACATTGGCGAGGTGTTTGGCTCTGTGCGGACAGCACTTCTGGACAACAACTAGCGGTTTTGGAGTCCAGGGACAGGTGGAGGAGGAGGAGGTGGAGGAGGTAGGAGGAGGTAGGAGGAGGTAGGAGGGATTGCCACACACACAGCTGGGGAACAGCAGACGTTACTGAACCCCAATAACAGAGGACGGACTGTTGGGACTGTGCGGACAGCACTTCTGGACGGCAACTAGCGGTGTTGGAGCCCAGGGACAGGTGGAGGAGGAGGAGGTGGAGGAGATAGGAGGGATTGCCACACACACAGCTGGGGAACAGCAGACGTTACTGAACCCCAATAACAGAGGAGGGACTGTTGGGACTGTGCGGACAGCACTTCTGGACGGCAACTAGCGGTGTTGGAGCCCAGGGACAGGTGGAGGAGGAGGAGGTGGAGGAGATAGGAGGGATTGCCACACACACGGCTGGGGAACAGCAGACGTTACTGAACCCCAATAACAGAGGAGGGACTGTTGGGACTGTGCGGACAGCACTTCTGGACGGCAACTAGCGGTGTTGGAGCCCAGGGACAGGTGGAGGAGGAGGAGGTGGAGGAGGTAGGAGGAGGTAGGAGGGATTGCCACACACACAGCTGGGGAACAGCTGACGTTACTGAACCCCAATAACAGAGGAGGGACTGTTGGGACTGTGCGGACAGCACTTCTGGACGGCAACTAGCGGTGTTGGAGCCCAGGGACAGGTGGAGGAGGAGGAGGTGGAGGAGGTAGGAGGAGGTAGGAGGGATTGCCACACACACAGCTGGGGAACAGCTGACGTCACTGAACCCCAATAACAGAGGAGGGACTGTTGGGACTGTGCGGACAGCACTTCTGGATGGCAACTAGCGGTGTTGGAGCCCAGGGACAGGTGGAGGAGGAGGAGGTGGAGGAGGTAGGAGGGATTGCCACACACACAGCTGAGGAACAGCTGACGTTACTGAACCCCAATAACAGAGGAGGGACTGTTGGGACTGTGCGGACAGCACTTCTGGACGGCAACTAGCGGTGTTGGAGCCCAGGGACAGGTGGAGGAGGAGGAGGTGGAGGAGATAGGAGGGATTGCCACACACACAGCTGGGGAACAGCTGACGTTACTGAACCCAAATAACAGAGGAGGGACTGTTGGGACTGTGCGGACAGCACTTCTGGATGGCAACTAGCGGTGTTGGAGCCCAGGGACAGGTGGAGGAGGAGGAGGAGGTGGAGGAGGTAGGAGGAGGTAGGAGGGATTGCCACACACACAGCTGGGGAACAGCAGACGTTACTGAACCCCAATAACAGAGGAGGGACTGTTGGGACTGTGCGGACAGCACTTCTGGACGGCAACTAGCGGTGTTGGAGCCCAGGGACAGGTGGAGGAGGAGGAGGTGGAGGAGATAGGAGGGATTGCCACACACACAGCTGGGGAACAGCTGACGTTACTGAACCCAAATAACAGAGGAGGGACTGTTGGGACTGTGCGGACAGCACTTCTGGATGGCAACTAGCGGTGTTGGAGCCCAGGGACAGGTGGAGGAGGAGGAGGTGGAGGAGGTAGGAGGAGGTAGGAGGGATTGCCACACACACAGCTGGGGAACAGCAGACGTTACTGAACCCCAATAACAGAGGAGGGACTGTTGGGACTGTGCGGACAGCACTTCTGGACAGCAACTAGCGGTGTTGGAGCCCAGGGACAGGTGGAGGAGGAGGAGGTGGAGGAGATAGGAGGGATTGCCACACACACAGCTGGGGAACAGCTGACGTTACTGAACCCTAATAACAGAGGAGGGACTGTTGGGACTGTGCGGACAGCACTTCTGGACGGCAACTAGCGGTGTTGGAGCCCAGGGACAGGTGGAGGAGGAGGAGGTGGAGGAGATAGGAGGGATTGCCACACACACAGCTGGGGAACAGCTGACGTTACTGAACCCCAATAACAGAGGAGCGACTGTTGGGACTGTGCGGACAGCACTTCTGGACAGCAACTAGCGGTGTTGGAGCCCAGGGACAGGTGGAAAAGCAGAGGAACACAATGTAGGCCGAAGCCTGATTGGAGAAAGTCGAAAGGGAACCTTTAACCCCCCCAAGGCGTTTGTAGCTGAAAGAGCCAGCTTGTGCAGCACAAAAGATGCAAAAGGAAAAGGTGGCTCTTTTCATTATGCTCCTTGCAAACACAGAACTAAACACTTATAAAATGTGTCCCCTGAAACCGTGAGACCGTCCCGGAGGTGGGACTTTCCTTCGTAATATGACGCAGCACAGCCGTCATTCCTACCCCCTTGGCGCCGTGCCCCGGCTCCTCAGCGTTGTTTGATTCCGTCCCGGAGCCTGCGCTGTTATGTTATCCCGTGGCCAGGCACACTTAGCGCTGCCCGTCTTCTGACATCATTTGGTGTCAGGATGGCTGCGCCTGTGCCCGCCTCGCAGTGTCGTCTAATGTAATCCCACCGCGGGCCTGGGATCCGTGGCCATGCGCAGTGCATATCCTCGCCTCTCACTCCCCTCCCTACGGCTTCTTAAGACTGTGCGGTGTCACGGCCGTGGCATGCTATTAGGGACCAGCTGACACCGCACAGTCTGAAGAAGCCGTAGGGAGATGAGTGAGAGGTGGAGGTTCAGATATGCACTGCGCATGTCCATGGATCTCAGGCCCCCAGTGGGATTAAATCAGAAGACACTGCGAGGCGGGCTCTCGGCCAGCGCGGCCGCACAGGCGCAGCCATCCTGACACCAAATGATGTCAGAAGACGGGCAGCGCTAAGTGTGCCTGGCCACGGGATAACATAACAGCGCAGGCTCCGGGACGGAATCAAACAACGCTGAGGAGCCGGGGCACGGCGCCAAGGGGGTAGGAATGACGGCTGTGCTGCGTCATATTACGAAGGAAAGTCCCACCTCCGGGACGGTTTTACGGTATCAGTGGACACATTTTATAAGTGTTAAGTTCTGCGTGTGCAAGGAGCTAAACAAAAATAGCTACCTTTTCCTTGTGCAGCATTACTGCTGCACAAGGTGGCTCTTTCAGTAACAAACGCCTTGGGGGGGGGGACAGATTCCCTTACATTTCAGTTGTTGTGTCAGCGTGGCGGTCGCAGGACACATTGCCAGCTACACAGCTGGGGATCAGCTGACATTACTGAAACCCAATAACACTGGGTCGTATGTTTTGACTGTGCAGACGGCACTTCTGAGCCTCAACTGGCGGTGTTGGAGCCCAGGAATTTAAGTTCAGGTGGTAGAAAGATGAACACAACAGGAGACCTGGATAACGTAGACAGTGACCTAATTATTTAATCAGGAAGAGGAGTGGCAAATTCCTGCGAGATCCAGGCCTTGTTCATTTTCAGGAAAGTAAGCCGGTCAACGTTATCGGAGGATAGTCGCATGCGACGGTCAGTTAGTACACCACCTGCAGCACTAAAGACACTTTCCGATAATACACTGGCCGCAGGGCAAGACAGCACCTCCAATGCATACTGGCTTAGCTCTGGCTATGTATCCAGCTTAGAGACCCAAAACTTGAAAGGTGAAGAGCCGTCTGGGAGTACAGCAAGAGGGCAAGACATGTAGTCTGTCACCATCTGACGGAACCGTTGCCTACTGCTGACTGGAGCCGTCTGTGATGGTGTAGACTTTTGTGGCGGGCACAGAAAACTGTGCCACAGTTGGGCCATACTGGTCTTGCCTTGGGCAGAGGCACTGCTTCTGCTCCCTCTTTGTGCAGAGCCTCCACCACTGCCTGGACGCACTGAGCTGCTTTGGAATGCACTAGCAGCACTTCTCTCAGTTGGAATGGAGAAGATGATGGAATTCACCAGTGTGTCTTGGTACTCCCGCATTTTTCGCTCCCGGTTCAACGGTGTGATGAGGCTTTCTACGTTGTCCCGGTAGCGAGGATCGAGGAGGGTGAACACCCAATAATCAGACATGTTGAGAATGTGGGCGATGCGGCGGTCGTTTCTCAGGCACTGCAGCATGTAATCCACCATGTGCTGCAGACTGCCAACTGCCCAAGAAACGCTGTCCCCTGCTGGAGGCGTGATCTCTGCCCGCTCGTCATCACCCCACCCTCGCTGTACACACTGAGTACTGTACAATTGTGTAACTCCCTCCTCTGGACGGATGTCTTCCTCCTCCATTGACTCCTCCTCATCCTCCTCACAAACTGTCCCCTGCCTACGCGTTTGTGAGGAACCACGTGGCGCTGACTGTCCAGAAGATGATGGAAATGCTGAATCCTCATCCTCCACCTCTTCCACAACATCATCCCTTAGCGCTTGCAGTGATTTTTCAAGCAGGCAGATAAGGGGGACAGTCATGCTGACTAGTGCATCATCTGCACTCGCCATCCGCGTGGAATAATCAAAGGGACGCAAAACCTGGCAGACGTCATTCATAGTGGCCCACTCTGTGGTTGTGAAGTCTGTACAGCGCTGAGTGCGACTTCTTTGCGCCTGAAGCAGCTGGTACTCCATTACAGCTTGCTGCTGCTCACACAACCACTCCAACATATGTAACGTGGAATTCCACCTGGTAGGTAGGTCACATATGATGCGATGTTCCGGCAGGCGGTGTTGGCGCTGCAGAGCCGCAATGCGCGCTTTTGCCGTGCTGGAACGCCGCAAGTGAGCACACTCTAGGCGGACCTTGTGCAGCAGTGCATCAAGATCCGGATAGTCCCTCAAAAAGCTCTGCACGACCAAATTGAGCACATGTGCCAGACATGGGATGTGAGTGAGGTTGCCGAGGCCCAGAGCTGCCACCAGATTTCGGCCATTATCACACACTACCATGCCTGGCTGGAGATTCGCTGGCACAAACCACACATCGCTCTCCTGCTTGATGGCATTCCAGAGCTCCTGCGCTGTGTGGCTTCGATTCCCCAAATAAATTAATTTCAAGACGGCCTGTTGACGTTTGGCCACGGCTGTGCTCATGTCGGTCGTAACAGGTAAACGTTCATCACGGGTCCATGTGGAGGTGGACTGTGACGGCTCCTGCAGCGATGATTCTGAGGAACTGGTGTAAGAGGAGGAGTCAATGCGTACAGAATGGATTCCTGCAATCCTTGGAGTGGGCAGGACACGTCCTGCGCCACTCGCACGATCTGTACCCGGCTCAACGACATTAACCCAATGGGCAGTGAGGGAAAGGTATCGCCCCTGTCCATGTTGACTGGTCCACGCATCGGTGGTGAGGTGGACCTTGCTACTGACGGCGTTCAGTAGCGCGTGTTTTATGTGTCCCTCCACATGCTTGTGCAGGGCAGGGATGGCTTGCCTGCTGAAGTAAAAGCGGCTGGGCACATTGTACTGTGGGACTGCCAATGACATCAAGTCATGGAAGCTGTCAGTCTCCACCAGCCTGAATGACAGCATTTCCAGTGACAGAAGTTTGGCAATGCCTGCAGTCAGAGCCTGTGCTCGTGGGTGGTTTGACGAGAAAGGCCGCCTTTTCTCCCATGCCTGTACTACCGATGGCTGTAGACTGGGCTGGGAGTGTGTGGATGACTGGGAAAGTGGTGCTGCGGGTGGAATTACAGTGGGTCTCTGGACAACAGGGCCAGAGGTTCTTCCACGGCGATCCTGGGAGGAAGCCGAACCAGCTGCGTGTGAGCTGGAGGAAGAGGCAACACGAGCTGAAGAGGTGGTAGCTGCCGCTGTTGGTTGGCCTAGCTCTTCAGTGTGTTTTTCTAACTCCGCCGGGTGCCTGGTGCGCACATGTTTCCACATGTTGGAGGTATTGAGGTTGCTGACATTTTTCCCTCTTTTGACTTTGTGATGACACACCTTGCATTTGACATAGCAAATGTCATCTGCAACTGTGTCAAAAAAGGACCAGGCACTGCAAGTCTTGGGAGCGCCCTTTTTGGCTTTTGGAAGAGACATGCTCCTAACGGCTGCCAAAGCGGAGGCTGCAGGATCCGCAGTCTTCCCCCTCCCTCTCCCTCTTTGGGCCGTACGGGGAATCTCTTCCTCAGAGCTGCTCCCACCACCTTCCTGTCCCTCACGCCAAGATGGGTCAAGGACCTCATCATCTACACTACCCTCTGCCCCCAACTGCTCCTCCTGGGTAGTCTCAGCAGCAGAGCACGCACCAGTAAGTGGCACCTGAGTGTCATCATCAGCTGATGCGGCCTGCGATGTGGTGACCGGAGCCACTGGCCCACCCGCCTCTTCAGAGGAAGAGAGAAAAAGCTGTTGGGCATTACTGCACCCTGCCTCTTCTTCCATTTCTCCAATGCTGCTTGGCTGGCCCCGTTTCCAAGCCAAGAGATTCAGAGAACAGAAGTAGAGACGGCTCCTGTCCTGGGCTCTCTGTCTGCCTGGGCAATTTGGCAGGTGGTGAAGAGACAGATGGCTGCTCTCCAGTGCTCTGTGTCTGAGAGGATGTGGCACTAATTGAAGTTGATGCATTAGCTGCCATCCATCCGACAACGGCTTCAATTTGTTCTTCACGCAGCAGCGGTGTACGGCGCTCTGCGACAAAGCTGCGCATGAATGACTGTTCCCTTGTGAAAGTGGGTGCTGATGATGAGTCACCGGTGCCCGCAGCAGGCACAGAATCCCCACGTCCCCTCCCTGCTCCGCGCCCACGCCCACGCCCACGTGCCTTACTCACTGCCTTCTTCATGTTGGTTGACTGATAAAGATAAGCAGAAAAGTACTAACGGCTTTGTGTGCTTTGTGTATTATTTATTTATTTTTGGGGGGCTGAACTGACAACAGATAGAGCTGCAGTCACACGGAGACCGTGCAGACAGCCGTAAACGGCGCTGCAAGGCCCAAAAACCCTCCTCTACGTTATCCTATGTAGTGTTTTTCCACAAGTTAGCTGGAGACGGGTGGAAAGACACTAATAGGAATTTTTTGAAAAAATGTGCAGCAGCCTGCACTACTTAAAACAAAATGAAAATTGATTTTGCGGTATGACGCAGTGAAGAACCCTGAGCTGGAGACAACCAGGCTATGGCTGCTCACAGACTACAGGGCGAGCTGCAGTCACACGGAGACCGTGCAGACAGCCGTAAACGGCGCTGCAAGGCCCAAAAACCCTCCTCTACGTTATCCTATGTAGTGTTTTTCCACAAATTAGCTGGAGACGGGTGGAAAGACACTAATAGGATTTTTTGTTAAAAATTAGCAGCAGACTACACTACTTGGAAAAAAAAAAAAAAAAAGAACAGTATGAGGCAATGAACCACCCTCCCTGAACTGAATACAACCAGCTATGGATGGCCTATGTGGCTGCACTCAGACTAGAGAGTGGGCTGCACTCACACACACACACACACAGACCTTGCAGATCGCTGTGAAAACAGCGCTACAAGGCAGAAGCAAGGTGAATAGTAGGTAAACACAGCGGTTGCTAAATTAGCCTTTGGAAAGCACAAAGAAGCAAATCGCTATCTCTAAACTGGCCCTCAGTCAGCAAACAGCGTCCTGTCACTAACTGAATTCACAGCAGAGTGATCGCAAAATGGCGCCAGCGACTTTTAAACTGCATCATGACATCATTTCAGCAGCCAATCACAGCCATGCCAGTAGTTTCATGCCCTCCATGCTGAACAGGATGTGCCCACACTTGAAATCATTCTCATTGGCTGAATTTGTGCATTTTGAATCTGGGAACTTCCGATTCCGGTATCCGATACGCGGCAAGTATCGGAATCCCGGTATCGGAATTCCGATACCGCAAGTATCGGCCGATACCCGATACTTGCGGTATCGGAATGCTCAACACTATTTACCAAGCTTTGGCCAAATTTTGCTAATTTTTAGGAAAAATGCTCCGAATGTGCAATGTTTTTGTTGAATTTGAGATTGGCAAAAGTTTTATTAGCTCCAAGTTTATTTGTTATTGTAGGAAGCAGGTGGATGGTGCTACCTACTGACATAACCTTTTATTAGGGGTGAGCGTATGTACAAGAAATCACTACCCCATTTTTGTCTGTCTAGGTATTCACATTTTATTGAACATAAAGAAATAAAAGTTGTTTTTAAGAATGTTTATATAGTTTCATTGAGGGGTGTAGTTTCCAAAATGGGGTCACTTGTGGGAAATTTTCACGGTTTAGGCACATCAGAGGCTCTCCAAACGGAACATGGCTTTCGCTCTCGACTCAGGCAAATTTTACATTCTAAAAGTTAAATGGTGCTCCTTCTCTTCCGAGCCCTACTGTGTGCTCAAACAGTAGTTTGTCATCACATATGGGGGATTGCTGTACTCAAAAGAAATTGCACAACAAATTGATAAGTGCAACAAATAGATTGGTCCATTTTTTTCTTGCTACCCTTGTGAAAATAAAAACATTGGGGCTAAAATAACATTTTTGTGCATTCCAGGGTTATTACCACATAAAATGACACTGGTCAGAACTGTAAAAATTGGCCTGGTCTTGAAGGCAAAAACAGGCTCTGGTGCCAAAGTGTTACAAATGCACATATTTCCTAGTGATAATATGGTATTAACTGGTAACTTGGGAGACAGGGATATATTTTAATATATTTATAATTTTATGACCATGGACTTTCCTTCCTATTTTTATGTATTTCATTTTAGTGCTATAAATTAGTTGAGTTTTGTATTGTTTTATCTTGTAGCAAATTAAACTGATTAATGACGCATGTTGACAATGCCTGTTGTGAATTCTGCTTTTGGGCTCCCTCCGGTGGTTGTAGGTGGTAATGCAGTTGTCCCTGAGTTGCAGTCCTGGTCAGGTGTATCTGCTGATTGCAGTTCTGACTGGGGTATTTAGGCGTGCAGGATTCATTAGTCCTTTCCAGTTGTCCATGGTTGTTGGGAGGTTTTGGTCCTGGTTTGGTTCCTTCTGCCTTCTGCCAAATCAGCAAAGATAAGTGTCTGGTTTTGGTTTCTGTGGCACACATGCTGTGTGCTTAATAATTCTGTGCTATTCAGTGCTTTTTTTTGTCCAGCTTAGATTGTGTCAGTATTTTCTCAGTCTTGTTGGATTCTCTGGAGTGGCAGATATACATCCCATGTCTTTAGTTAGATTGTGGAACTTTTTGTATTATCTGCTGTGGATATTTTTGGAAGGGTTTTAATACTGACCGCTTAGTATTCTGTCCTATCTTTCCCTATTTAGCTAGAGTGGCCTCTTTTGCTGAATCCTGTTTTCTGCCTGCGTGTGTCTTTCCTCTCCTACTCACAGTCAATATTCGTGGGGGGCTGCCTATCCTTTGGGGTTCTGCTCTGAGGCAAGGTAGTATTCCTATTTCCATCTATAGGGGTATTTAGTCCTCCGGCTGTGTCGAGGTGTCTAGGGTTTGTTAGGCACACCCCACGGCTACTTCTAGTTGCGGTGTTAGTTCAGGTTTTGCGGTCAGTACAGTTTCCACCTACTCCAGAGAAAGTTCATGTGGCTCCAAAGTCACCGGATCATAACAGTACAACTGGCCCACTATGAGTTAAATGCATCTCAGAAGAAGGGAAGAAAGGTGTTGAGTCATTTTTTTTTCTGCAGTTTGCTTTGCCTTTTCTTCCCTCTTTTTCTCTGGGTGGCTAAGGAGTCTTGTGTTAGCATGGATGTTCAGGAATTAGCTTCTCATGTAGACCAGCTTGCTGCTAGGGTACAGGGAATTTCTGATTATATTGTTCAGACTCCTGCTTTAGAGCCGAAGATTCCTACTCCTGATTTGTTTTGTGGTGACAGGTCCAAATTTTTGAGTTTTAAAAACAACTGTAAACTGTTTTTTGCTTTGAGACCTCTATTCTCTGGGGATTCTATTCAGCAGGTTAAAATCGTAATTTCCCTGCTGCGTGGTGATCCACAGGATTGGGCATTTCCCCTGGAATCTGGGAATCCGGCTTTGCTTAATGTAGATTCCTTTTTTCAGGCTTTAGGACTATTATATGATGAACCTAATTCTGTGGATCAAGCGGAGAAGACCTTGTTGGCCCTATCTCAGGGTCAAGAGGCGGCAGAATTGTATTGTCAGAAATTTAGAAAATGGTCTGTGTTGACTAAATGGAATGATGATGCTTTGGCTGCAATTTTCAGAAAGGGTCTTTCTTAATCCATCAAAGATGTTATGGTGGGGTTCCCCACGCCCGTCGGTCTGAGTGATTCTATGTCTTTGGCCATTCAGATTGATCGGCGCTTGCGGGAGCGCAGAACTGTGCGTGCTGTGGCGTTGTCCTCAGAGCAGAGTCCTGAGCCAATGCAGTGTGATAGGATTCTGTCTAGGACAGAACGACAAGGACCCAGACGTCAGAATAGGTTGTGTTATTATTGTGGCGACGCTTCTCATGTCATTTCAGTCTGCCCTAAATGGACAAAGAGGATCGCTAGTTCATTTACCATCAGTACTGTACAACCTAAATTTCTGTTATCGGTGTCCCTGATCTGCTCATTGTCATCATTTTCTGTCTTGGCGTTTGTCGATTCAGGCGCCGCTTTGAATTTAATGGACCTTGAGTTTGCCAGGCGTTGTGGTTTCCCCTTGCAGCCTTTGCAGAGTCCTATTCCTTTGAGGGGCATTGATGCTACACCGTTGGCTAAAAATTAGCCCCAGTTTTGGACACAGGTGACCATGCGCATGGCGCCAGCCCATCAGGAAGATTGTCAATTTCTGGTATTGCATAATTTACATGATGCTATCGTGTTGGGTTTTCCGTGGTTGCAGGTACATAATCCTGTGTTGGATTGGAAGTCTATGTCTGTGACTAGTTGGGGTTGTCAGGGGGTTCATAATGATGTTCCTTTAATGTCCATCTCCTCTTCTTCCTCTTCCGAAATTCCAGAGTTTTTGTCTGATTTTCAGGATGTATTCGATGAGCCCAAGTCCAGTTCTCTTCCACCACACAGGGACTGTGATTGTGTTATTGATTTGATTCCAGGCTGTAAGTTTCCTAAGGGCCGACTCTTCAACCTGTCTGTGCCGGAACATACCGCTATGCGGAGTTATGTTAAGGAGTCTTTGGAGAAAGGGCATATTCGGCCATCTTCTTCACCGATGGGAGCGGGATTTTTTTTTTGGCTAAGAAGGATGGCTCCTTGAGACCCTGTATTGATTATCGCCTCTTGAATAAGATCACGGTCAAGTTTCAATACCCTTTACCTTTGCTTTCCGATTTGTTTGCTAGGATTAAGGGGGCTAGTTGGTTTACGAAGATTGACCTTTCGGGGGGCGTATAATCTTGTTCGTATTAAGCAGGGTGATGAATGGAAAACTGCGTTCAATACGCCCGAAGGCCATTTTGAATACCTTGTGATGCCGTTCGGGCTCACTAATGCTCCATCTGTTTTTCAATCTTTCAAGCATGATATCTTCCGGACTTATATTGATAAATTCTTGATTGTATATTTGGACGATATTTTGATTTTTTCTAATGCTTGGGAGTCTCATGTGGAACTGGTCAGGATGGTATTTCAGATCCTTCGTGACAATGCTTTGTTTGTGAAGGGGTCTAAGTGTCTCTTTGGGGTGCAGAAGGTTTCTTTTTTGGGTTTTATTTTTTCTCCTTCATCTATTGAGATGGATCCGGTTAAGGTTCAGGCCATTCATGATTGGATTCAACCCACGTCCGTAAAGAGCCTTCAGAAATTTTTGGGTTTTGCAAATTTTTATCGCCGTTTCATTGCTAACTTTTCCAGCGTGGTTAAACCCTTGACCGATTTGACGAAAAAAGGCACTGGTGTGGCGAATTGGTCCTCTGCGGCTGTTTCTGCCTTTCAGGAGCTTAAACGTCGATTTACTTCTGCTCCGGTGTTGCGCCAACCGGATGTTTCCCTTCCGTTTCAGGTTGAGATTGACGCTTCTGAGATTGGCGCAGGGGCCATTTTGTCCCAGAGGGATCATGTTGGTTCCTTGACGAAACCGTGTGCATTCTTTTCCCGTAAATTTTCGTCTGCTGAACGCAATTATGATGTCGGCAATC
Source organism: Ranitomeya variabilis (assembly GCF_051348905.1). Classification (NCBI taxonomy): domain Eukaryota; kingdom Metazoa; phylum Chordata; class Amphibia; order Anura; family Dendrobatidae; genus Ranitomeya; species Ranitomeya variabilis. The sequence goes on from NC_135233.1 coordinate 527,215,128, forward strand.
GGGAGTTGTTGGCTATGAAGTGGGCATTTGAGAAGTGGCGACATTGGCTTGAGGGAGCTAAGCACCGTATTGTGGTCTTGACCGATCATAAGAATTTGATTTACCTCGAGTCTGCCAAGCGGCTGAATCCTAGACAGGCTCGATGGTCCTTGTTTTTCCCGTTTTGATTTTGTGGTCTCGTATCTTCCGGGTTCCATGAATACTAAGGCTGATGCCCTTTCTAGGAGTTTTTTGCCTGATTCTCCTGAGGTCCTTGAACCGGTCGGCATTCTGAAAGAAGGGGTGGTTCTTTCTGCTATTTCCCCTTATTTACGATGGGTTCTTCAGGAATTTCAGGCTGACAGACAGCTACTTCTAGTTGTGGTGTTAGTTCAGGTTTTGCGGTCAGTACAGTTTCCACCTACTCCAGAGAAAGTTCATGCGGCTCCAAAGTCACCGGATCATAACAAATGCCCCAGAAGAAGCATTTAGATGGTTAAACTTTAGGTTGAATTGACGATTCATATTTTACTACCAGGTTTTTACTTTGTTACCGTATGGTATGAAAAACATTGATTTAATAAATACACCTTTTTAATTTGATGGACAGTCGATAATGGATATAATCTGAATCTGCAAGACATATGAATACACAATAATACTGCAGCAAGAACTTATTACGTAATGCCACCATAAGGAAGCAGACTACAAGACATGCTCTCCAGTAAGTTTATACACTACGTGTCACTTAATTAAAAGGGATCTCATTTCTGATATAAGTGTCATTGATGTGTCATGTTATCACTGTATTACGTACCAAAGACTAAATATAAAATGTGTTTGTCATTCCCTAAGGATGGACACAAGAGAAACAACTCCTCCATATATACGTATGAGACAGCTAGTAGCAATGTATTCATTTATTAATAGCTAAGGGGATTATAACCGCCTGCAAGTCATCCAAAAACTATGGCACAAAAACCTCAGCCATCAGGAATTTTTTTACCATTCAGAGTGGGTTTAGTATCAGTCAGTATGAATGTTATCTCAGCGTCAGCAGCTGAAACAAAGGGAATACAGTGTTTTTGCTGGTGCATATATTAGAAATGAAATACTTATTAAAGAATGTAATGATAAGAAAAGGAAACAGAGAAATATGAATCACTTTAATGCCAAGGACTAAACACAATTCAAAAATAACAATGAAAAATCCACCAGTAAAATTTGATTCTGGTATTAATCACTCTGACGAGATTTGTTGTTATCTTTTAATTAAACTATTGTTAAAAATATACAGATTTGAAAAGAACATGACCTATAAATGAGTTAACTTTTTCATAAGGTACCGTCACACTAAGCAACGTCGCCAGCGATCTGTGACGTTGCAGCGTCCTAGGGAGCGATATCGCTGTATTTGACACGCAGCAGCGATCAGAATCCCGCTGTGAAATTGCTGGTCGCTGCTAGAAGGTCTGCACATTATTTGGTCGCTAGGTCGCCGTGTATCGCCGTGTTTGACAGCAAAAGCAACCATACCAGCGATATTTTACACTGGTAACCAGGGTAAACATCGGGTTACTAAGCGCAGGGCCGCGCTTAGTAACCCGATGTTTACCCTGGTTACCAGCGTAAAAGTTAAAAAAACAAACAGCACATACTCACCAGCGCGTCCCCCAGCCTCTGCTTCCTGACACTGACTGAGCGCCGGCCCTAAACTGAAAGTGAAAGCACAGCGGTGACGTCACCGCTGTGCTGTTAGGGCCGGAGCTCAGTCAGTGTCAGGAAGCAGAGGCTGGGGGACGCGCTGGTGAGTATGTACTGTTTGTTTTTTTAACTTTTACGCTGGTAACCAGGGTAAACATCGGGTTACTAAGCGCGGCTCTGCGCTTAGCAACCCGATGCTTACCCTGGTTACCCGGGGACCTCGGCATCGTTGGTCGCTGGAGAGCGGTCTGTGTGACAGCTCTCCAGCGACCAAACAGCGACGCTGCAGCGATCGGCATCGCTGTCGCTATCGCTGCAGCGTCGCTTAATGTGACGGTACCTTTAGACTTGCAAAGCCAGCATCTTATCTTGCTGAATAAGAAGCCTGACCATAGAGAGTTTGGTAGATCCCCTATAGCACCCATTTTCTGCACACAGCACCTAAACAATATGTAAGTGAGCCTTATTGAACATTCGCAATATGCATATTGCATATGTAACGGGTGATTAGATGGTGGTGTACCCTTTTAAATAAATTATAGTATGTTTTGGCCCTTAGAGGTAGAGTTGTTCCCCATTCAGTTATGACAAAAAAAAATGTAGGCGCATGTATATATGGCAGATTCAACAACTTAATTCACAGAGAAGCAAAAAGCTTGATGTGCACTGTCTCACTAGCGGTAGAAAATTGTCTGCCACTTGTAATACTTCTTTGATTCTTGCAATAGTCTGCTGGCAATAACTTTAGCAGCGCCTCCTTCGCTCCGGCATAGTCTCTGTACAGTCATGGCCAAGAGTTTTCAGACTAGCACAAAATTTGGTTTTCATGAAGATTTCTCCTTCTGTTTGTATAGTGGGAATTGGAATTTACTCTAAACTGTTATAAAGAGTTATCAGATGAATTGCAAAAAAATTTAAAAGGTAATTCCTTGCCATGAAAATTAACTGTCACGACACAGCTGTGGCGTGACCCAGGACCAGGGGCTTCTTCCCTGTGTTAGGGTTGGCTGAACGCACCGAATATAGTGTATATATGAGACAGTTGGTGCGTTCGCAACCCGGGCTCCACCGTGCAGGAGAGAAACCTGCTGCCAGTAACAGGCGGTACTATATGGCGGTATTAGCAAACTCTGTTAATTCACAGATTCGCTAGAATAACAAGATGCTGTGCCCTGTTAACCTCACAGAGGAACACAGCTACCAAACAGAGCAAAACCGTGGTCATGCAGTTAGAATAGCAGACAAACAACTCCTCACCGGAGGTGCCGGTATTCTAGGGGCCTATTTCAGCCAAGGCCCTGAATCCAAACATACAAACTCCTCACCGGAGGTGCCGGTATTCTAGGGGCTTATTTGGCGCTGAGCTCTTTAACATTGGTTTGATACTAGCGCATGGCTGTGTGGCCAGGCGAACTTTTTATAGTTTTAGCACTCAAGGACCTTCCTAGTGGTCCAACAGGAACTGCTTCAGGCCTGCGCATGTGATTCCTGACCTCCAGTGGGAGGTCGTCCCGTGGGCATGCTCAGTATGGGAAAAGCAGGACTTAGTCCCAGAAAGACCTGCTTGCCACTGAACATTGCTGGCTACAATGACAGAGCCTGGAAGGGAGGTAGTAACCAGTCGTCCAGTATCAGCCTGAGCCAGATGTTGGGACTGACGTCTCCGCTGAGCAGGCTCCACTGTGGCTGGAGGAGAACGGGAGACTGCAGCAGACATGGTTCGAGATTCCCCCTGTGCTGCGGCGGGAACTCAACACCTAACACCCTGTACCTAACACTAGGGGGCACCCTAGCTCACCCTGCTCCCCGGGATACTTTAGATGGTGAAGATGCTGGGGCCTCTGCCCTTGCCTTATGTCCTAAGTAAGCCCTCCATCTGTTCTCCTCCACCACCCAGGGAAGAGGGGGTGCTACTGTGCACCATAATATACCAACCCGACAAGCAAGGCAACACGAACAAGGGTTAACAGAAAACTCCTGGCATACAAAATAATTACATGTAACAGAGGAATGCATGGGGCTATGAAGGTAGGGGAATAAACAAAAATAGAGAAGGATAAGGAATTACCATGCATTCAAACCAAGCAAGAGTCACTAATAACTCCTTCAACTCTCCTTCTCATATTTGCACCTCTCCCAGAGTTAGCCATGCAGCAAATGCAGGCTCTGACTAGGACAAAGCCCAGATTATAAAGGGAAAAGAAGTGGCTAACCAAGCACAGCTGTGAGCAGAGGGATTTCCCACATGGCCGATTAACTCCTGCCAGAAGAAATAAACACCTTAAAAATTAAGGAGAAGTGCTTCTTCTCAGCGTCGGAGTAGGAGCAGTCAGATACTGCTTTATTCTGGCTCCACACTGTTGTGGTAACCCCATGACATTAACTTAATAAATAAAAAAAAAATTTCTGCTGCCACAATATGACCTGCTTACATCGGTCATCTTCTCATTAGCTCAGGAGAAAGTGTTAGGTCAAGGCATCTGATATCACTCTTTTATGCTAATTAAATTATAAGAGCAGACGACTAGTTGCATTACCCCCTATCCGACATTGGGTGTAATAGTACGCCTACATCAGACTCCCCCTGTTTGATGCGGGCTGCGGAGCAGAATCCGCACCCTTCCAGGCACATGTCAGCTGATCTATACAGCTGACATGTGCCCGTAACTAGGGTTGAGCGACTTTTATTTTTATAGGATCAGGTCGGGTTTCACGAAACCCGACTTTCTCAAAAGTCGGGTCGAGTGAAATCGGCCGATCCTATAAAAAAGTCGGGGTCGGGGTCGGCCGAAACACGAAACCCAATGCAGTGCAATGGGATACTATGGTTCCCAGGGTCTGAAGGAGAGGAAACTCTCCTTCAGGCCCTGGGATCCATATTAATGTGTAAAATAAAGAATAAAAATAAAAAATATTGATATACTCACCTCTCCGACGCAGCCCGATGTAACCGGCAGCTTCGGTACCTCAGAATGAGCGCTTGAAAGTCCTTAGATGACGTCGCGGCCTGTGATTGGTCGCGGAGCGGTCACGTGACCGCAACGCGACCAATCACAAGCCGTGACGTCATCTAAGGTCTTTCAAGCGCTTGAAAGTCCTTAGATGACGTCACGGCTTGTGATTGGTCGCGAGCGGTCACATGGACAAGCCGCGACGTCATCTAAGGTCCTTCACGGGCTCATTCTTAGGAAGGAAGGCTGCCGGAAAGAAGCAGGGCGCGTCCGAGGGCGAGTATATTCCTATTAGGTATATACTCACCCTCGGACGCACCCTGCTTCTTTCCGGCAGCCTTCCTTCCTAAGAATGAGCGCGTGAAGGACCTTAGATGACGTCGCGGCTTGTCCATGTGACCGCTCGCGACCAATCACAAGCCGCGACGTCGCCGCAGGTCATTCACGCGCTCATTCTTAGGTAGGAAGGCTGCCGGTTAGTACCAGGGCGCGTCCGAGGGTGAGTATATCAATATTTTTTATTTTGATTCTTTATTTAACACTTAAATATGGATTCCGATATCGATTCCCGATATCGCAAACATATCGGAACTCGGTATCGGAATTCCGATACCAGATTCAGAAGATCGCCGACCTGATGGCCGACCCCACACAGGGGTCGGGTCGGGTTTTATGAAACCCGACTTTGCCAAAAGTCGGCGACTTCTGAAAATGGCCGACCCATTTCGCTCAACCCTACCCGTAACAGCCATGGGTGAAATCAATTTCTGACAGCGGCATTTAAATCACACTTACTGGAAGTGCATCAGAAATCCCGCCCATTGGTGACCCCACCACATGATCACGGGTCACCGATGGGTCGGCATGACAACCAGAGGTCTCCAGCAAGAGATCTATGATTGTCATAGCCAGATTGCTATGAGCACCCCCTGGTGGTCCACGCTCATAGCAAGTGAGCATTTCTGCTATACACAGGCGATCTGATCATCATTTGTGTGTATACACATATTTGGTATTGCTGAGATCAGACTCGCCCAATCTATCAATATATTATGCTGAACAGTATATCGAGAAAAAAAAGTCAAAACGCCAGGATTACATTCTTTTGGTCACCACAACACAACACAACAGGTGATCAAAAAATCATATCAGCATCAAAATAGCATAATTAAAAAACAGCTAGACACACAAAAAATAAGCCCTCACTCAACTCCAGATCATGAAAAATGGAGATGCTATTGGAGGGCCCGCCAGGACCTGGGGATACTCGGTACTGGGTCCGGTGGTCATTAAAGGGGCGGTCACGGTGGCAGCGACCTGGACCATGGCCCTGAGCGTCCAATAAAAGGGGTTAATGAAGTAAATGGGAAATAAAGTTGATAAAGTTTGTTTGTGACGCCACCTGTGGTATTCGGTCAGGGATGACCGATGCTGCTTAAAGGGGTCCACTGGGATGATGTTATGGCAGCAGGGATGGTGTGGCTTCCCACAGGTGAAGATGGGTCCCCAGGGCTACCAGTGTAGTTGATAAAGATGGTGTAGTGCCAGAATGAACTAGAGGACACAAGGTTGCAGTCTCTTTATCTTTTTACTGGTGTAAGGCAGCCACAGACCAGGGTACGGATCACAGGTGCTGGTGTGGTCCGGCCGGCTTGGAAGCGATTCAGGAATCCCCCTAGCCATGTGGGGTTGGAAGCCTTCCTCTCTGTGCTGTGTTGTAGTCCCTTGTTGCCTTAGGCCTCACACAAGGTCCTCACTTTCTCTCTGTCCCTTTCAGTAGGAAACTACCCACATGGCAGGCAGAGCGAGCCTTTTTACAGCAGTCTCTCAGGATGACTCCAGGCTCTATGTGCTGCTATGCCTTCGGGTGTTATGGTGGGCAGGCGACCTGAAATCTCCTGTCCACCGGTTTCTGCTGTGGGACATAGAGTTACCCCCACAATCTCGGTCTTCGAGCTACTGGTATTCTGCACTTCAGCATGGAAGAAGTTCAGTTGCAGCTTCCCTCCAGCTCTTTACTTCTCCTGTGCCTCTCTTCCCCTTTCATTCTCCTACAGACTGCTCTGTTCCTCTCCCCTTCCAGGAGCTGTAGATCCACGGATCTGCATGGCCCCAGCTTTCCTCTCTCCAACTCTCTCTGTCTGCTTCCTCTCTCCTCTGTCTCTCTGACAGACTGACTGACTAACTCCTCCTCCAGCAAGAATATATAGGGAAGTTCCCCTGAATCCGGGTCTCTAGCTCTCCCTTCTGGCCTACAGTCAGAGCAGTATTGCATGTACTGGTTACCTGTTAAAGGGATCCTTCCTCACTTCCAAGCATGGCATCACTCTCTCCATGAGGAAGGCAATGCCACTGTAACAACTGGTTACCTGGGGTGTTACACTATGGATAGTGGAAAATGGTGCAATTTGTTTTGTTAACAAACTTTGAAATTTTTTTTAGAAAATTTTGATGAAAAAGAACCTAGATGTGTTTGGTGTCTATGAACTTGTAATGACCTGGAAAATCATAATGGCAGGTCAAAAAAACAACAACTGTGGAACTGCACTATGTTTGCAATTGCACCACACTTGGATTTTTTTCCCCTTTTCCAGTACATGATATGTTAAAACCAATGGTGTCGTTCAAAAGTACAACTAGTCCCGCAAAAAACAAGGCCTTATATAGCCATATTCACTGAAAAAAAAGTTATGGCTCTGGGAAGAAGGGGGGCAAAAAACAAAAATGCAAAAACTGAAGTACCCCTGGTTGTTTAGGGGTTTAAAAGGGGCTGATGCTTGAAATCATTGAATTCTTCTGTTAATCATGGAACATGGTTAGTCATCATTGCTTGGCATCAAAAGGCCCTTTCAGGCAAGGACATTGATGCTTATAAGATTACTCTTAAATCAACCATTTATCACATCAACAACTTCAAATAGTCAGGTTTAATTACTGTAAAGAAGACTTCATGGTGCCTAAGAGAGTCCATCAAGTGCCAGGATCATATCCTAAAAGGTATTCTTCTATAGGATCGGCTCAACATCAGTGTAGAACTTGCTGAGGAATAGCAGTTGCCAGGCTTTGGGAGGCTGACCTGGTGCTCCCTAATAAAAACATCAAGGACTGACTGACATTTGCAGAATTTACAGGGATTGGACTGCAAGGAACTGAAGTAAAGATATTTTATCTGATGAAGCCTGTTTGGGTTATCTTGAAGATTGTTTGTATAGAAAAGAAAAGATGAACCCTACAAATACACAGCATTTAATCTTAATTATCCAGATGTCTATTTTCAGTAGACCAGGAGGAATAGATTATTATCTTTATGTTGACTTTTGAATTTATGTGTTTTCTTTTGGTTGGAAAAGAAACACAGACTATTGTTCATATGAGCCTTTAATATTGACAGGAACATAGGGAAATTGAACAATAGATGTTTGTTAATATGTTGATTACACTTTGTACAAGGTTAGCTAGTTTGCTGTCCTGTAAAACAGAAAAAGATTATCTATTCAGATTGATTACTCAAACAATGAGAGTAAAACTTTTCCCACTTCACCCCTGACCAATGGATGATGACCTGAGCCACAGATGTGGGTATAAAAAGGTATTTCTATCATTTTGCAAAAATAATCAAGTGACTTGCCAGAGCAAAAGCCAGAACAACATGGCTTCATCAAATGGGACACAGATTTGATTTTCTATAGGATGTTAGCTTAGGGGACCATGGCCCCATCTGAAAGAACACAGATCTGCTCCATCTGGTCACGTGACACCCATGGATACATTTGGAAAAACAATGTTATGACCATCTTGTCACCTGGCTCCATGAAGACGTTTGGAGAATACAGGTTGTGACTGGAGAGAACCCATGGATATGTTTGAAGAAGCTAGAATTGTGACCCTCTGGTCACCTGACCACATGGAGATGTTTGAAGAAAAAGATTTCAGCATGAAAGCAGGTAAGTGCATGTAAAATCCAATATTTATTGAAGTGTCAAATCCATAAAAAACATGGTGTTATGCAGCTCTGGCCAATGTGAATACAACCGGCACGTTTCAGCTCCAAGGAGCCTTATTCATGGTTATTGGACACTGTTGTCTGAGTAGTATTAAGCCCATGGTAAAAAGGAGAGCGGGCGTTCAGTGGGATGAGCACTGGTCCATGCACCCACTGACCCACCTTGTCTCCACATCTGCCATAAGTCTTGTGCCATGCCAAGAGTAAAGAATCCTGAGACTATTCTTATGTGGGGTTGCTTTTCATCCAAGGCCATGGTTCACTAACAATTTTGCCTAAGAACACTGCCATGAATAAAGAATTGCCTTAACCAGGAGCCTCAAACACATGGTCCGAGGGCTGCATGCGGCCCCAGAGACTCTATTGTGAAGCCCTCGGGCACCAGAGCTCCTTAGACTATTGTGTCCAGGGAATCAGGGGGCCGCCAACCCCAGCTCTTCTTTTCAACTGAATGTGCGACCATCTCTCTGCCCCGCAATACCTGTACCAGCAACTGGCCTATCAGAGGCCAGCTGATGGCAAAGTTTAAGTTGCAGCAGCACATGATGTCACTGCTATCCCCCGCCCTGAATGTGGAGAAGGAAGAGAACTTTGTTTGCCAAAGAGCAAGGTCAGGTGAGATGATTTTTTTATGTGTATGTAATGAATATTAGAATAGGGGACATTATTACCACAAGAAGGGACCAGGATGGAGACATTACTACAAGATGGTGACCAGGATGGTGACATTACTACATGATAGGAGTAGAATGAGGACATTAATACAAAATTAGGACCAGGTTGGTGGACATTACTATAAATGGGGGACCAGGATGGGGATATTACGTCACACGATCGGGACATTACTACAAGAGGGGGACAAGGATGGGTACATTACTGCAAGATGGGTATGATTATTACAGGACAAATGACATTATTACAGGATATTTGACATTATTACAGGATAGGGGACATTATTATTGGATGTGGATCAGTTTGTGGGGTATTATTACAAGATGTGGACCAATATTGCAAAATAAAGGGCATTATTATGGGAGGAGGGACATTATTATGGGACAGAGGGTCATTATTACAGAAAAGGGACCATTATTACAGGAAGGGGGACATTATTACAGGATGAAGAGCATTATTACAGGATGGGTCCAAAATATTACAATTATGGGGCCAATTGTGAAACAAAAAAAGAAAAAAAAGTTTTAAAATTTCAAAATTAAGTATGAAAAAATAACAGAAAATGATTTAGCCGCTAAAAATGCTGTTTTATGTAAAAGCTGACGTTAAAAAGGAAACCTGTACCATTATTTTTGTGTAATGTAGCTGGTATACAAAGGGAGTTATTTTTCTGCAAGGTGAACTAATAAACCGTTTACATTTTTTAATAATTTAAAAAAACACTGAAAAATTCTGTGCAAAATGGTAAAAATAATGGACATCTTGTCTGGTATGCCTAAAAAATCCTGATATGAGTCAAAAGATGTTACATCTATATAGGCCATTAACAGAAATTATATCGATATATCCCAGGAAACACCCAATACATGTGAAACTCTAGTCTGATACCTAGAGCTGGTAATGCTTAGCCACAGAGGTTGGCACTCTAGGTGAACGAAAATGGCCCCCCACTCACCGGTGCCTTTCCACAGCTGCCCCTAGCCTTCAGTGTTCTAATTTTGTAGTAGGTAATAGAGCAAAATACATACAGGATTATAGTAGCATTAGTAAAGGGAAGATATGTTACTGTCTGGGAGCCCACCGTAATAAGTAAGAAAAGATATACGGATAACTTATGATTAGTTGTATGTGCTTCTAGATGTCCATGTATCAATGCGTTTTTTTCCATCTTGTAGGTTCATCAGCAGGCTTGATGTAATACAGTAAACAGATGAGATTCATAAATCCATGTCAATGTGCCTGAGAATGAAGTTTGTGGGTTTTAAATACCCTTCCATGTTAGAAATTGAAGTAAAGCCATTGTTCCCTACCACTCCTATAGGTCTCCCCTTTCCCAAAAGACAGCACCCACGGGCTACGATTTGAGGAAAAAGCCTTAAAGGGAACCTGTCACCCCGTTTTTTCCGTATGAGATAAAAATACTGTTAAATAGGGCCTGAGCTATGCATTACAATAGTGTATTTTGTGGACCCCGATTCCCCACCTATGCTGCCGAAATACATTACCAAAGTAGCCGTTTTTGCCTGTCAATCAGGCTGGTCTGGTCAGATGGGCGTGGTGTCTTCCCCCAGATCTTGCTTATTTTTCCGTTGGTGGCGTAGTGGTTTGCGCATGCCCAAGTCCAGAATCCACTGCACAGGGGAGGGAAAAGAGCGCGATCTGCGCTATTCCCCTGGTGATCGGTGGGGGCGGCCATCTTCCTGTGGCAGATGGAGCGCTCTGCTGCCCGGGGCTTCAGGAAAATGGTCGCGGGATGCCGCACGTGCGCAGATGGAGATCGCGGCGGCCATTTTCCTGAAGCAGAGATGTGAACTGCTAGTGTGTCGTATATATCAGGCAGCCACTTTCTGCCACATTCATAGTTTACTGTTATACCACTGGGCCAGAGTTGTGGTTCTGTGTCTCCCCCCCAAAAATGAGGAAGTCTGGTGGAAGAGGCCATGGGCGGGGGTTGTCACCTGGTACTGATGGTGGTGCAGCATCTGGTGGTAGTGGCAAAAGCACAGTAGCACCTAAGGCTGAAGGTGTTGAGCCTGCGTCATTGTCTGGCTACACAAGGCCTCGAAGGCTCCCTTACCTGGGAGTAGGAAAACAGCTTTTAAAGCCGGAGCAGCAGGAAAAAGTTTTGGCTTTCCTTGCTGACTCAGCCTCTAGCTCTTTGGCCTCCTCTTCCCAAAGTTCAAAATGTCACAGCAGCCAGTCGTCAGTGGATGCTCCCGGTCAGGAACAAGACGTTTCCTTGTGTCCTTCTCCCAAACCAAAAGTGAAGGATGCGTCAGGCGACACAACAGGTTACTCCATGGAGCTCTTTACACATACCGTGCCTGGGTTAGAAAGGGAAATTGTACCCTGCCCATTACTAGAAGAATCGGACATGGAGTGCACTGATGCACAGCCACAGCTAGATTATGATGCTGTTCCATTGAGTCAGATCACTACATTGCCCTCGCAGTTTGCTGAGCCAGAATCTGACCCTGATGAGACTATGGTGCCCTGTCCCGAACGCTATAGCACCTTACACGGTGACACTGAGGAAAGTGCACATGACATTGAGGAGGAGGAGGTGATAGATGATCCAGTTGTTGACCCAGATTGGCAGCCATTGGGGGAATAGGGTGGCGCTGCCAGTAGCTCAGAAGCGGAGGAGGGTTATCCACAGCAGCACCAATCTACATCGCAACAGCTGTCATCTGGCAGGTCTGTATCAGGCAAAAAACGTTTGACAAAACCAGTTTTAGGACAGCGTGGCCATCCTGTGAAAGTTGCACAGCGTGCAATGCCTGAAAAGGAATTCCATAGTAGGAAGAGTACAGTGTGGCATTTTTTTGACCAAGATCCCAATGATCAGTCAAAAGTGATCTGTAAAAAATGCTCAAAGACTTTTAGCAGAGGGAAGATTCTTAACAATTTAAATACAACGTGCATGCGTAGACATTTAAACAGCATGCACTTGCAAGCCTGGACTGACTACCTAACGTCCCGTACCGTTGGTGCACCAGGTCTGAATGAAGGTAGTCAACACCGCAACATTGCTTCCCTCACTGTAAGCCCACCGGTTAGGACACCAGCAGCAAATGTGGAGGGATCGTCGCTAGGCCAAAGCAGTCAGGGAGTCAGAAGGTTATTGGTAGGAAGCACTATATGTAGGCCAACATCACCAACTTACTCTCAATCTGCCATGTCCACAACCACCACCACCGCTAGTTCCACCATAGGCAGCTCTCCAGTCCAGCTCACCCTAGAAGAGACTCTTGTTAGGAAACGAAAGTACTCATCCTGTCATCCGCGTACACAGGGTTTGAACGCCCACATTGCCAGACTTATCTTGTTAGAGATGATACCCTACCGGTTGCTTGAAAGCGAAGCTTTCAAAGCCCTGATGGCCTATACAGTACCACGCTATGACCTACCCAGTCGCCACTTCTTTGCAAGAAAAGCCATCCCAGCCCTCCACCAGCATGTCAAAGACCGCATTGTCCATGCACTGAGGCAGTCTGTCAGTGGGAAGGTGCACGTCACAACAGATGCATGGACCAGTAGGCATGGCCAGGGACGTTACGTGTCCATCATGGCGCACTGGGTTAATGTCGTGGATGCAGGGTCCACAGGGGACAGCAATAGTGGGACAGTTCTGCCTAGCCCACGATCTAGGAAACAGTTGGCTGTAGACGTTCGCCACCCCACCTCCTCCTCCTCCTCCTCCTCCAGAAGCGAAAGCTCATCCACAGAGCGCTGTCGCATGACCACTCCATCCGCAGCTGCCAGTGTTGCACACGAGGTGTCCCATTACGGAACAGCTAGTGGGAAGCGTCAGCAGGCCGTGTTTGAAATGAAGTGTTTGGGCGACAACAGACACACCGCGGAAGTTCTGGCCGAGTTCTTGCAGCAAGAAACTCAGTCATGGCTGGGCAGTGTACATCTTGAGGCAGGCAAGGTAGTCAGTGATAATGGAAGGAATTTTATGGCTGCCATAGCCCTTTCACAACTCAAACACATACCTTGCCTGGCTCACACTTTGAACCTGGTGGTGCAGTGCTTTGTTAAAAATTATCCAGAGTTACCTGCCCTGCCCCTGAAGGTGCGAAGACTTTGCTCGCACATCCGCCGGTCGCCTGTGCACTCCAGCCGTATGCTGAACCATCAGCGATCGCTCAATCTTCCACAGTACCGCCTAATTATCGACATTGCAACAAGGTGGAACTCCACACTGCACATGGTTCAGAGGCTGTGTGAACAAAGGTGTGCTGTCATGTATTTGTGGGAGGACACGCATACACGGGCAGGCAGTTGGATGGCAGACATGGAGTTGTCTGGTGTGCAGTGGTCCAAGCTACAAGACCTCTGTCAAGTCCTTCAGTGTTTCGAGGAATGCACATGGCTGGCAAGTGCAGACGATGCCATCATAAGCATAAGCATCCCACTTATGCGTCTGCTGATGCAAAGTTTGACGCACATCAAGGAGCTGGCGTCTGCAGCCGAGGAGAAGGGAATCCTTGATGACAGTCAGCCATTGTCTGGTCAGGGAACTGTCCAGGACGAGGTGGCGGTCGAAGAGGATGAGGAGGAGGATGATGGGGATGACTATGTATGGGAGGAGGATGCTTCTCAGGGGCCACTTGAAACTGGTGGTGTTGCAAGGTCAGGTACAGGTTTCTTGCGGGACACTTGTGATGTGGTTTTCCAAGAAAGTGCTCCTCAACCCAGCAGGACCAGTGAATTGACACCAGGAACATTGGCCCACATGGCTGAGTATGCCTTGCGTATTCTAAAAAGGGACCCCCGCATTGTCAAAATGATGACCGATGACGATTACTGGTTGGCCTGCCTCCTGGATCCACGCTATAAAGGGAAAATGCAAAACATCATGCCACATGAGAACCTTGAGCAAATATTGGCTACCAAACAAGCAACTCTTGTAGACCGTTTGGTTCAGGCATTCCCAGCACACAGAGGCGGTGATGGTCCTCACACTTGCCGTAGGGGGCAACATGACAGAGGTGCTAGAGGTGCCGAAATCCGAAGTGGCGTTGGACAGAGGGGTTTTCTGACAAGGTTGTGGAGTGATTTTTCAATGACCGCTGACACAACAGGGACTGCTGCATCTATTCAAAGTGACAGGAGACAGCATTTGTCCAGTATGGTTACAAACTATTTTTCATCCCTTATCGATGTTCTCCCTCACAGGTCATTCCCCTTTGATTACTGGGCATCTAAACTAGACACCTGGCCCAAATTGGCAGAATATGCATTACAGGAGCTCGCTTGCCCTGCTGCCAGTGTGCTTCCAGAAAGAGTCTTCAGTGCTGCTGGTTCAATACTGACTGAAAAAAGAACACATCTGGCTACCCAAAATGTAGATGATCTAACCTTCATTAAAATGAACCAATCATGGATTGCCAATTCTTTTGCCCCACCTTCCCCTGCTGACACGTAGCTTGGGTGATAAATGACTCGCTTTTGCCCTCCTCTTACTGACTTTGCCAATTCCTCCATTTGCAGCTGCTGAATGTCCACCATAGGCCATTTTTATACCTCCCTAAATGGTCTGACTCCCCCCACAGGACCGTGGTCACCACTTGGCGCAAACACCCGTGCAAGTGCCGTTTGCCTGGACAGGTGGGTGCGCCCACTCTACCTCTACTAAACAAAGCTGAGTTTCAATATACAGGCTTTCGGCCTCTATCAACAATATGAAACTGCATTTGGCCTGGTTCTTGGTTTGGGCCTAGTGACGTCTGCTGCTGCCTCTTGGTTTCCTCAAAGAAACAAAGCTGAGTTTCAATCTACAGGCTTTCGGCCTCTATCAACAATATGAAACTGCATTTGGCCTGGTTCTTGGTTTGGGCCTAGTGACGTCTGCTGCCTGCTTCTTGGTTTCCTCAAAGAAACAAAGCTGAGTTTCAATCTACAGGCTTTCGGCCTGTATTTAGAATTTGAAACTGTATTTGCCCTACTAGTTTGGTTGGGCCCTACTAACAGCTGCTGCTTGTTGTTGTCCTCCACTGAACAAAGCAATGCTGCCTGTTTACTCCTGTTACCAATTTTTTTCTGCTTTTAGCCTCCTTTTTTATTTTGGGCCTATACCTGTGTTTCCTCCTCAACCTGCCTATTACCCAGCCACTGCTTGATGGGTCTGCTGGTACATTGACCCAGACCACTACATTCCCCTTGCACTCTACACAGCCAGAATCTGACCCTGCTGAAAGTCAGGTCCCCCTTCCCGCATACTATACCACCTTACACGGGGACAAAGAGGAAGGTGCATATGAAAGTGCAGGTTCCTTCATCAGGTGGGGGGGGCATACTCGTTGGCGACGTCACTGTCACAGGGCCCATCATAGTACGCAAAAGTGTCACTGCAGGTGGGAGGCGCCCCCGCCGTCAAACACAACGCCGTACTTTGAGGGGCCCTGTGCCAGTGCCAATGCGAACGAGTGGGCCCCCCTGCTTGCTCTGGATCACAGCACTTGCAAAGTTGAAATACTTACCTCTCCCTGCTCCACCGCCGTGACGTATTCCACATTTCCTGGGCCCAAGAAAAAATTAAGCCAGCCCCCCCCCCCCCCAACAACTTTAACCAAATGACCCCCAATTTTCAAAACCTAACTATTACTATAAGGTTAATTAAGATTGACAAGCTTAAGTAACAATAATTGATGTTTTTGACATTAAAATGGGCTCTGTAGGTGTTTTCCTGTCCTCCACTCACTGCCGACTTTTATTCCCCATTGACTTGCATTGGATTTCGTGTTTCAGTCGGCCCCCGACTTTTCGCAATGATCGGCCGATTTTACCCGACCCGACTTTTGACAAAGTCGGGTTTCGCAAAACCCGACTCGATCCTGAAAAAGTAAAAGTCGCTCAACCCTAACGGTTACCTCTTTAGTCAGTATCTTCAACATCTGCCTTTTGGCATTGAGCTCACAAGTCCATATGGCAAAATGTGGCTCTTTGGATAGTTAGTCAAATGGGGAATTCTGCTTAAAATTGAACTTTAAATATAGACCCTTAATACATTTGGCCAGAATTAGACAGGGGCATATATTCCCACCTTGAAAACTGCAGGTTGGCCTAGAACTCAGCTCTCTTGGTGGAAACGCCAATCATTATCTTTGGTTAACCCTGTACAATAAATTCAAGTATTGCAAAATAGCAAACCCTTTACAAACCCTTAACAAAAAAATGCAATATAAACCCTAATATCAGTGCCCATATTCTGCTATTATATCTGATTCCAAATAAATGTAAATCCTTAAAAAATAAAACTAAGGCTATGTGCACACGATGCGGATTTAGTGCGGATCCGCAGCAGATTTTTCGGACCAGAAACGCTGCAGATCTACACTGTGATTTACAGTACAATGTAAACCAATGTGAAAAAAAAAGCTGTGCAGATGGTGCGGAAAAATCCGCACAGAAACGCTGCGGATTTAAAAGAAGTGTAAGTCACATCTTTTGTTCGGATCTACAGCATTTCTGCACCCTTCCATTATAGAAATCCGCAGTGGTAAAAACAGCAGAAAAGCACAAAATCCGCATAAAATCCGCGGCAAATCTGCACCTGCGGATTTTGTCAGGAGATGCGGATTTTGTGCAGAAAATTCTGCACCCCATTCCGCAACGTGTGCACATAGCCTTAAACTTCAGAAAGGCTTTCTAATGCACCATATGGTTAATTAGTGCATAAAAACAATGTTCTTTCTAAAAGAGCTCAACTATAAGGTAATATCCAGGTGGTACAAAACCACTGATATTCTCTATAAACTCGACAAATCTTACTCATCTCAGGCCGGTTACACACTAGTGTTTTTTGCACAGCGTAGGCATGCGTACGGTCTGCATGCGTCTTGCGTGGCTATCATTAACATTGTGTACACAGGGACATGCGTTGGCATTAGTTTGTATGCGGATGCGTCCTTGTGCATCGTTTCGCAGTTTTCCGGCAAACGCAACATGTTGCATTTTTTGAGGCATCAAATATGCGCAGGCATACGCATGCAGATGTGTGAGTATAAACAAGGCATTACTGTTTATGGGAACGCATTGGTACTCATGGATATGCGCATGGATGCATTCGATGCGCATGCGTACTTCAGACTGAACATGTCCAGGAACGGGTTTCAGCCACTCAAAAAAACAAGCTGTATAAAAAGGGGTGTGGACACTGTAATTCCATAACTCTCAAGACTCTTGAAGTGATCACATCACTCTGGATGTGCTACCAAGACTCTGGATGTGAGTATAGAAGCTATGAAAATGCCTGTCTATCTCTTTCACTGCACTCTGTACTCTGTCTCTTTGTGTTTGTCATGTTATGCAGTGTGTTCTCTGTCTCTCTTGCAGCCTTCTATTCCAACAAGACCGGAACGCTTCCCAGAGTGGACAAAACACAGATGAAGTGAGTTTGGAGCGCCCCCAGATGCAGGGCCGTGGGGTACTCGGTACCGGGCCTCTCTGTCTCGGTCTTGGGGTCGTCACGGTGGCTAGACCCGGTCCGTGACCCTGCTAAGGGGCGTCCGATGAAAGATGTGATGGTGGTACGTGGTGTAGGTCGCGGTGAATAACGAGGACACCAGGTTGCAGTCTCTTTACCTCTTTACTGAAGGCTTCAGGATCCTCAATCCAGAGTACTGTTAACAGGGCTGGGTGAGACCGGCCGGTCCGATGGCACCTCCAGAGTTCCCTTTGCAGGTGGAAATCTGTGCCTACCTTCTAGCGCCTGTGTGTTGTAGTACTTCCCTGCTGAGCAACACGGGATAGTCCTCACAACTGTTGTGTCTGTTTCTAATGTTCTTTCTCACAACTTATATCTGTTCTGATGTTCTTCTCCGTCCCCCAGATGATATGGCTAGGACGCACCCGTATGACGGGTAGGCCTGGAGTTCTTCCGGGACCCTAGTGACGCCCCTCTCCCACAGTTGCCCCCTATGTCTGCTTAGGTGATTTAGGTGAGACAGCCAACCTATAATTAACTGTCCTGCCGTTAGTTTGAAGTAATGCTTGGAGCCCAATACTTCCTAAGCGTTCCAGCCACCGGCTACGCGCCTCAGTAGGATGTTGCCTCGATCTTACGGCATGACTCCTACTGGTGTTATCTCCTTTTTGCTGTGATCTCGTTTCTCACTCTTCACAATAAACCTCGCTTCTTGTCCTTTCTTGAGATACCGCCGCAATGTAGTGCAGGCGCGGTTCCTTAATGCTCTGTCTTGTTCACTAGGCCTCTGTCAGGATCCCACCCCTGACAGGGACCCCCCTGAATCATTCCCCTGCAACACCCCCTGCCACAGGATGTTGCCTGGTTCCAACCCAGTTAACTTCTGTCTAACTTCCTATCCAACCCCCAGTTTTACCAGATTGTGAGGCGTGGCCTAATACATAGTACCCTTTGCTCCCCCTGGAGGCCAGACTGTGAAGTGTATTGGTGTCTGTGATACCTGGTCAGGTGAACTCCTTAAGTGCCATCAGACGTACCATCACTTACCTTAGCGGCGGAGCGTCAGTACTGCAATGACCAGGACTCTGGGGCGCTGCAAGCACATTTGTTATTCTGATTGGTATGTATTGACTGTCAATACGACACATAAATCATATATCAAAATCATGTATTTTCTTTACAGGACTCTTCCGGTGCTGAACAGCTGGAGCAGTTGAGTGATGATTCTTCCCAGGGTTGTCGGGCCCGAGTTCCTGAGGTGGAAAGACGGCGTGTAAGTAGTCTTGATTGTTTTTGGATTAAGTGTTTCGTCTTTAAAACTATGACTTAATTTTTGGGTGTTTCTTTGATGTCTAAGTTCCACAACTTGAGGAAGCCAATACCATCATTGACAATGATCAAATGATTCATCTTGTGCAAGAGCGAGTAGCATTGTGGAACACCTGTGATTGTCAACATTCTGACTCAGTAGTCATTCGACGATTCTGGGAAGAAGTTGCCAGATCACTCTTGGCTAATTGGGACCATGCAGGGCCGAACTGGCCATCGGGCATTTTTGGCAAATGCCAGAAGGGCCGGTGGCAGTCGTGGGCCGCTCGCCAGTGCCGACTCCCCCCCGCCGTTGACTCACCCCCCCGCCAGTGCCGCCGCATTCAACTATATTGGCGTCTATGACGCCGGTACAGTTGAATGCAATGATGGAGGAGAGAGTGTCTGCTGAGGCTCCCTCTCCCATCATTCCCCGCTCTGCCTCTGACACTGTGGGTGTGCGATGACATCATATCGCGCACCTGCTGTGTGTCAGGCGGGCAGACTGCGGCCGCTGAGACTGGAGCCTGGAGCAGGGCATCAAAACTATGAATTAACACATGTGAAAAAGTGTGAAACAACTGAAATTATGTCTTATATTCTAGGTTCACAGATTGATCTAATTGTGATTGTTCTGTTCCCTTCATTCTTTCTCAGTTGGTGTAAAGAGGCCGGGAAACAAGCGAACGACTTCAGTATTGTCGATCACACTCATTTATCGGCCTGAAATTAGTGCATGTAAATACAGCAGAAATGCTTCGCAGGGAGTCCAGGCAAGGGTGATGACAGTTGTAGTTAGAACCCGGCGCCTGGGAATAACGCTAACTCTATTACTTTTCCATGCCACCAAAACATGTAATTCTGGGATGTGCAATGATTTTTAGGGTTGCGTAATGTCAGCTGCTATCAATCCCTGGTGTAAGTAATGGAGAGGTGTCTATCAGACACCCCCACTTCTAGCCCAGACCTGGTGAGATCCAGCGACTCTGAAGAGCGGTGACGGTAGTAACAATACCGCTCTTCACAGTCGCCGAGCTCAGCGCAAGACCTGGAATATCTGAAGAGCTGTGATGTTACTGATGTCACCGCTCTTCAGAGTCACCGTGTCTTGTGCTGCGCAGCAGAACCAAAAGTGGCTGTAGGCAACGTTTATGGAGCATCAGAATGAGGTTCCATAGCCTTTGGTCGTCTCATCCCTTCATTATCTACGAGATCCAGTTATGTAGGTAAAGTAGCGGCTTTTCTTGGTACTGCAACTAAAAGCAATAAATAGGACTGAGCTGTAATGCTGGATACAGCTGTGATTATATGTTATATAGTCGTGTTACACTCCCCTCACGTCTTGTAACCTACAAGTGTACAAAGATATTATACAGTCACCATGTGACAAGTGGGCCTCTGTAACTTCAAATGCCAGGGCTGAATTTTAATCCCAGTCCGGCCCTGGAACCATGCCACCACAACCTGCAGCGTGCATCTTCCACCCCGCCACCAAGGCAACACCCCTGCAGCATGCAGCATCCACCACACTACCTAGTCCAGCACCACGCCAGCACACTGCTACAGAAGCCACCACTCCCATTCAGCCAAGCAAGAAATGCTACAAAAAATAGACTCCCACTAGTGACTGTGCTTAGCACAAGAAAATGAAGACCCGGAGCAAAAAATGTCAGCCGAAATTGGACTCACCACCTCCACCCTCACCTCCCAATATGTCTCTGTTGTCAAATATGTCACTTCCTGCCCTTGTGTCTCTCCCTTCCAATTTGTCTATCCCTTCCCAAGATTCTACTCCTAATATGTTGTCTACTCCCAATGTGTCCAGTTCCATCCATGAGCTAATCCTGCAATTTATTGTCCCTTCCCCTGTAACCCCTTCCTCATCGACTACCACCCAATCATCACAGCTCAATACCCACAAGGTCCACAATATCTCATCGTCAGACAGACCCCGAAAATAAACCCAATTGTTGGTTAATGGAAATAAACAGTTGTTTGTTGTTGGTAAATAAATTTTTTATTTTGTTTGCACAATCCCTGTGTTTTCTTTGTCTCTTTATGTGAAAACACACACGTGTATTGTATTGTTGAGTGAAGTAGTAATGGGTGTTTCACTGGAGGTGTTTTATTAGTAGTAAAGTCAGCAAACATTACAGGTACATTTACTTACAAGTGTATTAAACTATATCGTCCTGCCATGCCACAGGTCCAATATCCGAAACAAAGTAAGCAGCAAACTTATCACTCATCTGGGCAACTTCCACTGTAGTCCTCAGAGGGTGATCACGGTAATCCTGCAAAGTGCTAGCAACAGTTTTGTCAAGTTCCCATTGTTGTCGCTCTTTTGCCAGGATATAATTGTGCATAGCAACACATGCTTTGACCACATTATCAATTTTCTCAGTTTTTAGATTGATTGATGTTCCCAAAATGCGCCATTAAGATGCCAGAAAACCAAAGGCACACTCCACAGTTCTTTGTGCCCTTGTCAGTTGGTAGTTTAACCCCTTTATGTCATTGGATGTACTATTCCGACCATGTGGGGTGGGCCCTACGTCCCAAGGACGGAATAGTACGTCCAGCGCGATCGGCCGCGCTCACGGGGGGAGCACGGCCGATCGCGGCCGGGTGTCAGCTGAATAAAAAAACAATAAAAGTACACATATTTAGTATCGCCACGTCCGTAACAACCCATCCTATAAAACTGTCCCACTAGTTAACCCCTTCAGTGAACACCGTTTAAAAAAAAAAAAAAAAAACGAGGCAAAAAGCAACGCTTTATTATCATACCGCCAAACAAAAAGTGGAATAACATGCGATCAAAAAGACGGAAATAAATGTCCATGGTACCACTGAAAACAACATCTTGTCCCGCAACAAAACAAGCCACCATACAGTATCATCAGCAAAAAAATAAAAAAGTTATAGTCCTCAGAATAAAGCGATGCAAAAATAATTATTTTTTCTATAAAATAGTTTTTATTGTATAAAAGCGCCAAAACATAAAAAAAGATATAAATGAGGTATCACTGTAATCATACTGACACTAAGAATGAAACTGCTTTATCCATTTTACCAAACGCAGAATGGTATAAACGCCCCCCCAAAAGAAATTCATGAATAGCTGGTTTTTGGTCATTCTGCATCACAAAAATCGGAATAAAAAGTGATCAACAAATGTCACATGCCCGAAAATGTTACCAATGAAAACTTCAACTCGTCCCGCAAAAAACAAGACCTCACATGACTCTGTGGACCAAAATATGGAAAAATTATAGTACTCAAAATGTGGTTACGCAAAAAACATTTTTTGCAATAAAAAGCGTCTTTTAGTGTGTGACGGCTGCCAATCATAAAAATCAGCTAGAAAACCTGCTATAAATAGTAAATCAAACCCCCCCTTCATCACCCCCTTAGTTACGAAAAATTAAAAAATTAAAAAAATGTATTTATTTCCATTTTCCCATTAGGGTTAGGGTTAGGGCTAGGGTTAGGGCTAGGGCTAGGGCTAGGGTTAGGGCTAGGGTTAGGGTTAGGGCTAGGTTTAAGGCTAGGGTTAGGGTTAGGGCTAGGGTTAGGGTTGGGGCTAGGGTTAGGGCTACAGTTAGGGTTAGGGTTGGGGCTAAAGCTAGGGTTGAGGCTAAATTTAGGGTTAGGGTTTGCATTATATTTACAGTTTAGAATAGGGTTGGGATTAGGGTTAGGGGTGTGTCAGGGTTAGGGGTGTGGTTAGGGTTACAGTTGAGATTAGGATTAGGGGTGTGTTTGGATTAGGGTTTCATTTATAATTGGGGGGTTTCCACTGTTTCGGCACATCAGGGGCTCTCCAATGCGACATTGCATCCGATCTCAATTCCAGCCAATTCTGCATTGAAAAAGTAAAACAGTGCTCCTTCCCTTCCGAGCTCTCCTGTGCGCCCAAACAGGGGTTTACCCCTACATATGGGATATCAGCGTACTCAGGACACATTGGCAACAACTTTTGGGGTCAAATTTTTCCTGTTACCCTTGGGAAAATACAAAACTGGGGGCTAAAAAATAATTTTTGTGTAAAAAAGAGGATTTTTTATTTTCACGGCTCTGCGTTATAAACTGTAGTGAAACACTTGGGGGTTCAAAGTTCTCACAACACATCTAGATAAGTTCCTTGGGAGGTCTAGTTTCCAATATGGGGTCACTTGTGGGGGCTTTCTACGCTTTGGTTACATTAGGGGCTTTGCAAATGCAACGTGACGCCTGCAGACCATTCCATCTAAGTCTGCATTCCAAATGGCGCTCCTTCCCCTCCGAGCTCTCCCATGCGCCCAAACAGTGGTTTCCCCCACATATGGGGTATCAGCATACTCAGGACAAATTGGACAACAACTTTTGGGGTCCAATTTCTTCTGTTACCCTTGGGAAAATACAAAAATGGGGGCTAAAAAATAATTTTTGTGGGGAAAAAAAGAATTTTTATTTTCATGGCTCTGCGTTATAAACTGTAGTGAAACACTTGGGGGTTAAAAGCTCTCACAACACATCTAGATGAGTTTCTTAGGGGGTCTACTTTCCAAAATGGTGTCATTTGTGGGGGGTTTCAATGTTTAGGCACATCAGGGCCTCTCCAAACGCAATATGGCTTCCCATCTGAATTCCAGTCAAATTTGCATTGAAAAGTCAAATGGCGCTCCTTTGCTTCCGAGCTCTGCCATGCGCCCAAACAGTGGTTTACCCCCACATATGGGTATCGGCATACTCAGGACTAGGGTTGAGCGACCTTTACTTTTATAGGATCGGGTCGGGTTTCACGAAACCCGACTTTTTCAAAAGTCGGGTCGAGTGAAATCGGCCGATCCTATAAAAAAGTCGGGGTCGGGGTCGGCCGAAACTCGAAACCCAATGCAGTGCATTGGGTTTCCAATGGTTCCCAGGGTCTGAAGGAGCGGAAACTCTCCTTCAGGCCCTGGGATCCATATTTAAGTGTAAAATAAAGAATTAAAATAAAAAATATCGCTATACTTACCCTCTGACGGGCCCTGGTACTAACCGGGAACCTTCCTTCCTTAGAATCAGCCTTCCAGGACCTCGCGGTGACGTCACGGTGATGTCGCGGCTTGTGATTGGTCGCGCTGCCGCCCATGTGACCGCTGCGCGACCAATCACAAGCCGCGACGTCACCGTGACGTCACCGAAGGTCCTGGAAGGGCTGATTCTTAGGAAGGAAGGCTGCCGGAACAAAGCCGAGGGTGAGTATATTCCTATTAGGTATAGGACACGCCCTGCTTCTTTCCGGCAGCCTTTCTTCCTAAGAATCAGCCCTTCCAGGACCTTCGGTGACGTCACGGTGACGTCGCGGCTTGTGATTGGTCGCGCAGCGGTCACATGGGCGGCCGCGCGACCAATCACAAGCCGCGACGTCACCGTGACGTCACCGCGAGGTCCTGGAAGGCTGATTCTAAGGAAGGAAGGTTCCCGGTTAGTACCAGGGCCCGTCAGATGGTAAGTATAGCGATATTTTTGATTTTAATTCTTTATTTTACACTTAAATCTGAATTCCGATACCAATTCCCGATATCTTAAACATATCGGGAATCGGTATCGGAATTCCGATTCCAGATTCAGAAGATCGCCGACTTCATGGCCGACCCCACACAGGGGTCGGGTCGGGTTTCATGAAACCCGACTTTGCCAAAAGTCGGCGACTTCTGAAAATTGCCGACCCGTTTCGCTCAACCCTACTCAGGACAAATTGTACAACAACTTTTTGGGTCCATTTTCTCCTGTTACCCTTGGTAAAATAGAACAAATTGGAGCTGAATTAATTTTTTTTGTAAAAAAGTTAAATGTTCCTTTTTATTTAAACATTCCAAAAATTCCTGTTAAACACCTGAAGGGTTAATAAACTTCTTGAATGTGGTTTTGAGCACCTTGAGGGGTGCAGTTTTTAGAATGGTGTCACACTTGGGTATTTTCCATCATATAGACCTTTCAAAATGACTTCAAATGAGATGTGGTCCCTAAAAAAAAATGGTGTTGTAAAAATGAGAAATTGCTGGTCAACTTTTAACCCTTATAACTCCCTAACAAAAAACATTTTGGTTCCAAAGTTGTGCTGATGTAAAGTAGACATGTGGGAAATGTTACTTATTAATTATTTGGCGTGACATATCTCTGTGATTTAATAGTATAAAAATTCAAAGTTGGAAAATTGCAAAGTTTTCAAAATTTTTGCCAAATTTCCATTTTTTTTCACAAATAAGCGCAGGTAATATCAAAGAAATGTTACCAATATAATGAAGTACAATATGTCACGAGAAAACATTGTCAGAATCACCAGGATCCGTTGAAGCGTTCCAGAGTTATAACCTCATAAAGGGACAGTGGTCTGAATTGTGAAAATTGGCCCAGTCATTAACGTGCAAACAACCCTTGGGGGTAAAGGGGTTAAAATCCTTTTGGTGTGATTCAAGTCCTGACTCTAGTATGGTTTTATTAGGTTGGCATACATTTGAAACGCCTCATAACCAACCACAACAAATGGCATTGGTGGTCCTTCAGTGTTCGTAAGAGGTTGTGGCGATGGAAAATTGAAATTATTACAACATTATTATTATACAAATGTTGGCCCATGTCAGAGTTTTTGAAAGTCTATGAGTCATTTCCTCATCCAAATGAGCCAATGTCAATGGCAACAAAACCGACAATCAGCATCTGCAATCGCCATGAGAACAATCAAAAGTATTTTTTGTAATTGAAATACTTGGATTCACTTCCAGCAGGTTTCATAATCCAAATGTGTTTGCCATCCACAGCTCCCACACAGTTTGGAACATTATAAATTTCCTTGAATTTTGCAGTATTTTCCAGCCACAGTTCAGTTGTGGGTTGGGGGAGGAATTATTCACGCAGAATGTCACATAAAGCAAGACAGGTGTCTCCAACAATCCCAGAAAGTATGGACACTCTGGAATTGAAAATGTAGAGATGATAAGGTCTCTCCGGTAGCCAGGAAACAGAAAATGGAAAAAAATAAGTACATGGCTTTTCTAATAATAATACTAACGACATGTGTTTGTTTTTCAAAATTATGTACCTCAGGGTCACCAACCGACATTCCTCAGCAGGAATTGCTCGACGTAGTTGTGTGTCCTGCCTGATGATGGATCCTCAGACATGTTGCAGCAAGTCATAGAAGCTCTGTCCTGACATCCTCGTGTAGTCGAAAAACTTCTCCGGGTTTTCACACAGCTCTGTGTACAACGAGTGGTAGACTCCATGGCTCACTCAAACTTCAACGATGGGGTGTTCCCAGTAGCGACGGCGACGCCTTCTTCATTTTTCTCTTCTTCCTAATTCTTCAGAAGCCACAGCAAAGGCAAAAGCCAATTTAAATGCCAAATCCAGATTACGATAGAAGCTCTCCATGCCAAGATCCATCTTGCAGCTTGATACAGCAGCAAAAGATGAGGATTTCATCTTTGTAGGGTCTAAATACAGAATCCCCATGAGACACGCCCATTGTGTGTGGCTTTTTTCAAGGAAATTATCCTGGAATAGCATTTGCTGCATATCAAAATTCATGGAAATTTCGAACGCATGCGCAGAAACAACGCAAATGCATGCAAAAACGCATGCAAAGCATGCACACGCAGCATTTTTTTTGCGTCATGCGTAAGCTGATGTGGATAAAAAACACAGCATAACCATGTGTTTGTCTGCGTTTTGGCATGCATTTTCGCATGCAGATGATACACTATGGACAGATACGCTAATGTGCACTTAGTCTAATTGCTAGAGATGCAACTCAGAACTTGGTAAACCATCCCATAATGGGTACCAGCGTTGGACTGGAGTAGTTTAGGCCCACCAGAGAAAATCATTCTTGGGGCCCACCATGCTTAAGGGGTACTAGCTGCAGTCTTCCCTTAGCTTCCATCTTGTCAAGTGGATAATCAGGGAACTTTTTCCAACTACTGTATATACCTGTCCAAACAATCACCTGACAAACCAGCAAAACGCTCATATGTTGGGTGCAATGATTTTTATGCTTGATTTAAAAACAACCTCATCGGCAACAGCTAATTTTGTGTAAATAAGTCAAATGCTGCAGAGAACAATTATCTACTATATAATTGTTTAAGGGTCACTTCCGTCTGTCTGTCTGTCTGTCTTTCTGTCTGTCATGGATATTCATTGGTCACGGCCTCTGTCTGTCATGGAAATCCAAGTCGCTGATTGGTCATGGCAAAACAGCCATGACCAATCAGCGATGGGCACAGTCCGGCGGAAAAATGGCCGCTCCTTCCTCCCCTCAGTCAGTGCCCGCTCCGTACTCCCCTCCAGTCAACGCTCACACAGGGTTAATGGCAGCGTTGACCGCGGTGTAACGCACTCGGTTAACGCTGCTATTAACCCTGTGTGACCAAATTTTTACTATTCATGCTGCCTATGCAGCATGAATAGTAAAAAGATCTAATGTTAACCCCTTCCCGACCTTTGACGCCATGTAGGCGTCATGAAAGTCGGTGCCAATCCGACCTGTGACGCCTATGTGGCGCCAGGGAGGGATCGCGTCCCTGCAGATCGGGTGAAAGGGTTAACTCCAATTTCACCCGATCTGCATGGACAGGGGGAGTGGTGCTTCAGCCAAGGGGGGTGGCTTCACCCCCCCCGTGGCTACGATCGCTCTGATTGGCTCTTGAAAGTGAAACAGCCAATCAGAGCAATCTGTAATATTTCACCTATGAAAATTGATGAAATATTACAATCCAGCCATGGCCGTTGCTGCAATAGCATCTGCCATGGCTGGAGATCACGATTTGCCCCCCCCCCCCACCGCCACCGATCACCTCCTCTCCATCCTGTCATGTCCCCTGCTCCCCTCCGTCCTCCTGTCCACTGCCCCCGTGCTCCGATCCCCCCCGTGCTTCGATCCCACCCCCCCATACTTACCGAGCTCCGATGTCCCTCCCGGTGTCCGTCCGTCTTCTCCATGGGCGCCGCCATCTTCCAAAATGGCGGGCGCATGCGCAGTGCGCCCGCCGAATCTGCCGACCGGCAGATTCTTTCCAGGTACATTTTGATCGCTGTGATAGGTTCTATCACAGCGATTAAAATTTTTTATCACCCGCATAGGTAGGGAACATAAAAAAATAAAGAAAATATTTTTATTTTTACTTTTCCACTAGGGTTAGGGGTAGGGTTAGGGCTAGGGTTGCACTTAGGGTTAGGGTTGCACTTAGGGTTAGGGTTGCACTTAGGGTTAGGGTTGCACTTAGGGTTGCACTTAAGGTTAGGGTTGCTCTTGGGGTTGCACTTAGGGTTAGGGTTGCACTTAGGGTTAGGGTTAGAATTAGGGTTAGGGTTGCAATTAGGGTTGGGGTTGCAATTAGGGTTAGAATTAGGGTTAGGGTTGCACTTAGGGTTAGGGTTGCAATTAGGGTTAGGGTTGTAATTAGGGTTAGGGTTAGAATTAGGGTTAGGGTTAGAATTGGGGTTACAATTAGGGTTAGGGTTACAATTAGGGTTAGGGTTAGAATTAGGCTATGTGCACACGGTGCGGATTTGGCTGGGGATCCGCAGCGTATTGGTCACTGCAGATTCGTAGCAGTTTTCCATCATGTTTACAGTACCACGTAAACCTATGGAAAACCAAATCCGCAGTGCCCATGGTGCGGAAAATACCGCATGGAAATGCTGTGTTGTATTTTCGGCAGCATGTCAATTCTTTGTGCGGATTCTGCAGCGTTTTACACCTGCTCCATAATAGGAATCCGCAGGTGAAATCCACACAAAAAACACTGGAAATCCACGGTAAATCCGCAGGTTAAGCGCAGTGCGTTTTACCTGCAGATTTTTCAAAACCGGTGCGGAAAAATCCGCACACAAATCCGCAACGTGGGCACATAGCCTTAGGGTTAGGGTTGGAATTAGAGTTAGTGTTGGAATTAGGGTTAAGATTAGGGTTAGGCTTGTGGTTAGGGTTATGGTTGGGATTAGGGTTGGGGTGTGTTGGGGTTGGGGTTGTGATTAGGGTCATGGATAGAGTTTGGATTAGAGTTAGGGGTGTGTTGGGGTTAGTGTTGGAGTTAGAATTGAGGGGTTTCCACTGTTTAGGCACATCAGGGGGTCTCCAAACGCGACATGGATACGCGATCCATAAATACCTAAGCAATAACACGAAATATGACGAAAACACATTCAAAAAATGGATATGTTCCACAAAGCATAACATTAGCAAATGTAGCAGGTAGCAGGTTTACCGCCACATATGGGGTACCAGCATACTCAGGACAAACTGGACAACAACTTTTGGGGTCCAATTTCTCCTGTAAACTTTGGGAAAATAAAAAATTGTGGGCTAAAAAATTATTTTTGAGGAAAGAAAAATTATTTTTTATTTTCACGGCTCTGCGTTATAAACTTCTGTGAAGCACTTGGGGGTTCAAAGTGCTCAACACACATCTACATAAGTTCCTTTTGGGGTCTAGTTTCCAAAATGGGCTCACTTGTGGGGTTTTCTACTGTTTAGGCACATAAGGGGCTCTGCAAAAGCAACGTGACGCCCGCAGAGCATTCTATCAAAGTCTGCATTTCAAAACGTCACTACTTCCCTTCCGAGCCCAGACGTGTGCCCAAACAGTGGTTTACCCTCACTGTTATGATCCTAGAGGCAAGGATCGCAGGTCGGACTAGCTAAGTAACTGAACAGACTACTAGCTCTGGGGAAGTGGTAACTAGATTGACCGCAACCTGATCCTATCCGCAAACAAATATAGGCAGCCGTGGAACGTACCTAAAAATCCTAGACGTCTCGTCACGGCCTGAGAAACTGACTATTCCTGGAGGGAAAGTAAGTCCTCACTTGCCTCAGTGGAATGACCCCAAAGATATAGAATAGCCCCCCACAAATATTAACGGTGAGTTAAGGGGAAAGCACAAACGCAGAGATGAAATCAGATTTAGCAAATGAGGCCCGCTAATACTAGATAGCAGAAAATAGGAAGGAAACTGTGCGGTCAATAAAAAACCCTATTCAAAATATCCACGCAGACATTGCTCGAGCCCCCGCACCAACTAACGGTGCGGGGGAAGCAACTCCGTACCCCAGAGCTTACCAGCAAAAATAAATCACATGTTAGCAAGCTGGACTAGACTCATCATACACAGAAATCATATTGCAGGCAGATGAGCAAAAAATATTCAAACAGAACTTAGCTTATCCTGAAGAGGCAGAAAACGAGATAATCAGGAGTAATCAGAATAGCAATGAATACATTGACAGCCGGCAACAAGTGGAAGTGAAGCAGAGCTAAATAGGAGCCTCCCTGGTGAATAACGAGGCAGCTGATCCAGCAGACCCACAGGATAATAAACCAAACCACCAGGGGGAGCCAAAAAACCAAAGTCACACAATACCATCTGTGACCACAAGAGGGAGCCTGAAAACGGAGTTCACAACAGTACCCCCCCTTGAGGAGGGGTCACCGAACCCTCATCAAAACCCCCAGGGTGATCAGGGTGAGCCACATGGAAGGCACGAACCAAATCGGCCGCATGAACATCAGAGGCGACAACCCAGGAATTATCCTCCTGACCATAGCCTTTACACTTAACCAAATACTGAAGTCTCCGTCTAGAAATACGAGAATCCAAGATCTTCTCCACCACATATTCCAATTCTCCCTCAACCAGCACAGGGGCAGGAGGCTCAACTGAAGGAACCACAGGCACCACATACCTCCACAACAACGACCGATGGAACACATTATGAATAGCAAACGATGCCGGGAGGTCCAAACGAAATGACACAGGGTTAAGGACTTCCAAAATCTTATAAGGACCGATAAACCGAGGCTTAAACTTAGGAGAGGAGACCTTCATAGGAACAAAGCGAGAAGACAACCACACCAAATCCCCAACGCGAAGTCGGGGACCCACACAGCGATGGCGGTTGGCAAAGAGCTGAGCCTTCCCTTGTGACAGCTTCAAATTGTCCACCACATGATTCCAAATCTGATGCAACCTATCCACCACAACATCCACTCCAGGACAGTCAGAAGACTCCACCTGACCCGAGGAAAAACGATGATGAAACCCTGAATTACAAAAAAAAGGCGAAACCAAAGTAGCAGAACTAGCCCGATTATTAAGGGCAAACTCGGCCAATGGCAAAAAAGTCACCCAGTCGTCCTGATCAGCAGAAACAAAACATCTTAAATAGGTTTCCAAAGTCTGATTAGTGCGCTCAGTTTGGCCATTCGTCTGAGGATGGAAGGCCGATGAAAAAGACAAATTAATGCCCATCTTAGCACAAAAGGTCCGCCAAAATCTAGACACAAACTGGGATCCTCTGTCGGAAACAATATTTTCAGGGATCCCGTGCAAACGAACCACATTTTGAAAAAACAGAGGAACCAACTCGGATGAGGAAGGCAACTTAGGCAAGGGCACCAAATGGACCATTTTAGAAAAACGATCACACACCACCCAAATGACCGACATTCTGTGAGAGACAGGGAGATCTGAAATAAAATCCATGGAAATGTGCGTCCAAGGCCTCTTCGGGACAGGCAAAGGCAACAACAAGCCACTGGCACGAGAACAGCAAGGCTTAGCCCGAGCACAAATTCCACAAGACTGCACAAAGGAACGCACATCCCGCGACAAGGAAGGCCACCAGAAGGACCTAGCCACCAAATCTCTGGTACCAAAAATCCCAGGATGGCCTGCCAACACCGAAGAATGAACCTCGGAAATAACTCTGCTGGTCCATCTATCCGGGACAAACAGTCTCTCCGATGGACAACGGTCAGGTCTATCCGCCTGAAACTCCTGCAGCACTCGTCGCAAATCTGGGGAGATGGCAGACAAAATCACCCCTTCTCTGAGGATACCAGCTGGCTCTGAATCACCAGGAGAGTCAGGCACAAAACTCCTAGAAAGAGCATCAGCCTTCACATTCTTCGAACCAGGCAGGTATGAGACCACGAAATCAAAACGAGAGAAATACAACGACCAACGAGCCTGTCTAGGATTCAGCCGCTTGGCCGACTCGAGATAAATCAAATTCTTGTGATCAGTCAAGACCACCACACGATGCTTAGCTCCCTCGAGCCAATGTCGCCACTCCTCAAATGCCCACTTCATAGCCAACAACTCCCGATTACCAACATCATAATTCCGCTCGGCAGGCGAAAACTTTCTTGAAAAGAAAGCACATGGCTTCATCACAGAGCCATCAGAGCTTCTCTGCGACAAAACAGCCCCCGCTCCAATCTCAGAAGCATCAACCTCGACCTGGAAAGGAAGGGAGTCGTCTGGCTGACATAAGACCGGAGCTGAAGAAAACCGGCGCTTCAGCTCCCGAAAGGCCTCCACTGCCGCAGGAGACCAATTAGTAACATCAGAACCCTTCTTGGTCAAATCCGTCAATGGCTTAACAACACCAGAAAAATTAGCGATGAAGCGACGGTAAAAATTAGCAAAACCCAAGAACTTCTGAAGACTCTTAACAGATGTAGGCTGAGTCCAGTCATGAATAGCCTGAACCTTGACTGGGTCCATCTCAATAGCAGAAGGAGAAAAAATGAAACCCAAAAAAGAGACCTTCTGGACTCCAAAAAGACATTTTGAGCCCTTCACAAATAAAGCATTGGCACGCAGGACCTGAAACACCATCCTGACTTGCTTAACATGGGACTCCCAATCATCCAATAAAACCAGAATATCATCCAGATACACAATCATAAATTTATCCAGATATTCGCGGAAGATGTCGTGCATGAAGGACTGAAACACAGAAGGAGCATTAGAAAGTCCAAAAGGCATCACCAAGTACTCAAAATGGCCTTCGGGCGTATTAAATGCAGTTTTCCATTCATCACCCTGCTTAATACGCACAAGGTTATACGCACCACGAAGATCTATCTTGGTGAACCAACTAGACCCCCTAATGCGAGCAAACAGATCAGATAACAATGGCAAAGGATACTGAAATTTGACCGTGATTTTGTTTAGAAGGCGATAATCAATACAAGGTCTCAAGGAACCATCCTTCTTAGCCACAAAAAAGAACCCCGCACCAAGAGGGGAGGAGGAGGGGCGAATAAGTCCTTTCTCCAAAGACTCCTTTATATAACTCCGCATAGCAGCATGCTCCGGCACTGACAAATTGAAAAGTCGTCCCTTAGGAAACTTACTACCAGGAATCAAATTTATAGCAC
The DNA here is from genome assembly GCF_051348905.1 of Ranitomeya variabilis. Lineage (NCBI taxonomy): Eukaryota > Metazoa > Chordata > Amphibia > Anura > Dendrobatidae > Ranitomeya > Ranitomeya variabilis. The sequence goes on from NC_135233.1 coordinate 527,248,383, forward strand.
AATAACAATCCCTATGAGGAGGTAGAGAACTGAGTATGGGCTCATCAAATACATCCTGGTAATCTGACAAAAACGCAGGGACCTCAGAAGGAGTGGATGAAGCAATTGACACCACAGGAGCGTCGCCATGAATTCCCTGACAACCCCAACTTGACACAGACATTGCTTTCCAATCCAGGACTGGATTATGAGTCTGCAACCATGGCAGGCCCAACACGACAACATCATGCAAATTATGCAGTACAAGAAAGCGAATCACCTCCTGATGAACAGGAGTCATGCACATGGTCACTTGTGTCCAGTACTGAGGTTTATTCGTAGCCAATGGTGTAGCATCAATTCCCCTTAGTGGAATAGGGAATTTTAAAGGCTCCAAAACAAAACCACAGCGCCTGGCAAATGACAAATCCATCAGACTCAGGGCAGCACCTGAATCCACAAAAGCCATAACCGGGTAAGATGACAGGGAACAAATCAGGGTAACAGACAAAATAAACTTAGGCTGTAAAGTACCGATGGTGACAGATTTATCAATCTTTTTTGTGCGCTTAGAGCATGCTGAGATAACATGAGCTGAGTCACCACAGTAAAAGCACAACCCATTTTGCCATCTATAATTTTGCCGTTCACTTCTGGTCAGAATTCTATCACTTTGCATAGACTCAGGTGTCTGTTCAGAAGACACCGCCAAATGGTGCGCAGGTTTGCGCTCCCGCAAACGCCGATCAATCTGAATGGCCAGAGTCATTGACTCATTCAGACCTGCGGGCATAGGGAACCCCACCATGACATTCTTAATGGCTTCAGAAAGACCTTTTCTGAAATTTGCAGCCAGGGCACACTCATTCCATTGAGTAAGCACCGACCATTTCCGAAATTTCTGGCAGTACACCTCTGCATCATCTTGCCCCTGAGAGAGTGCCAACAACGCTTTTTCAGCCTGGTTCTCAAGATTAGGTTCCTCATAGAGCAATCCAAGGGCCAGAAAAAACGCATCCACACTGAGCAATGCAGGATCCCCTGGAGCCAATGCGAAAGCCCAATCTTGAGGATCGCCACGCAAGAAAGAAATAATAATCTTAACTTGCTGAACAGAATCCCCAGGAACGAGGTTTCAAAGAAAGAAACAACTTGCAATTGTTCTTAAAATTCAGGAACCTAGATCTATCTCCAGAAAACAACTCCCGAATAGGTATTCTAGGCTCTGACATAGGACTGTGCACAACAAAATCCTGAATACTTTGTACCCTTGCAGCAAGATGATCTACACTGGAGGCTAAACTCTGGATATCCATATCAGCAGCTGAACTCAGAGCCACACCAAGATTAAGAGGAGGAGAGAAGCCAGACACACAGCAGCTAGACACACGGCAGCAAAAAAAAAAAAAAATATCTCCAAGCTTCTTTTCTCCTGCTTCTGCCATGCAATTAACACTTTATAGGCCGGCTGTACTGTTATGATCCTAGAGGCAAGGATCGCAGGTCGGACTAGCTAAGTAACTGAACAGACTACTAGCGCTGGGGAAGTGGTAAGTAGATTGACCGCAACCTGATCCTATCCGCAAACAACTATAGGCAGCCGTGGAACGTACCTAAAAATCCTAGACGTCTCGTCACGGCCTGAGAAACTGACTATTCCTGGAGGGAAAGTAAGTCCTCACTTGCCTCAGTGGAATGACCCCAAAGATATAGAATAGCCCCCCACAAATATTAACTGTGAGTTAAGGGGAAAGCACAAACGCAGAGATGAAATCAGATTTAGCAAATGAGGCCCGCTAATACTAGATAGCAGAAAATAGGAAGGAAACTGTGCGGTCAATAAAAAACCCTATTCAAAATATCCACGCAGAGATTGCTCGAGCTTCCGCACCAACTAACGGTGCGGGGGAAGCAACTCCGTACCCCAGAGCTTACCAGCAAAAAGAAATCACATGTTAGCAAGCTGGACTAGACTCATCATACACAGAAATCATATTGCAGGCAGATGAGCAAAAAATATTCAAACAGAACTTAGCTTATCCTGAAGAGGCAGAAAACGAGATAATCAGGAGTAATCAGAATAGCACTGAATACATTGACAGCCGGCAACAAGTGGAAGTGAAGCAGAGCTAAATAGGAGCCTCCCTGGTGAATAACAAGGCAGCTGATCCAGCAGACCCACAGGATAATAAACCAAACCACCAGGGGGAGCCAAAAAACCAAAGTCACACAATACCATCTGTGACCACAAGAGGGAGCCTGAAAACAGAGTTCACAACACCTCACATATGGGGTATCAGCGTACTCAGGAGAAACTGGACAACAACATTTGGGGTCAAATTTCTCCTGTTACCCTTGGGAAAATAAAAAATTCTGGGCTAAAAAATTATTTTTGAGGAAAGAAAAATGTTTTTTTATTTTCACGGCTCTGCGTTATAAACGTCTGTGAAGCACTTGGGGGTTCTAAGTGCTCACCACACATCTAAATTAGTTTCTTGAGGGGTCTAGTTTCCAAAATGGGATCACTTTTGGGGGAGCTCCAATGTTTAGGCACACAGTGGCTCTCTAAACACGACATGGTGTCCGCTAACGATTGGAGCTAATTTTCCATTCAAAAAGTCAAATGGCACACCTTTCCTTCTGAGCCTTGCCGTGCACCCAAACAGTGGTTTACCCCCACATATGAAGTATCGGCGTACTCAGGAGAAATTGCCCAACAAATTCTAGGATCCATTTTGTCCTGTTGCCCATGTAAAAATGAAAAAATTGAGGCTGAAAGAAATTTTTTGTGAAAAAAAAGTACTTTTTCATTTTTACGGATCAATTTGTGAAGCACTTAAGGGTTTAAAGTGCTCACTATGCATCTAGATAAGTTCTTTTGGGGGTCTAGTTTCCAAAATGGGGTCACTTGTGGGGGAGCTCCAATTTTTAGGCACACAGGGGCTCTCCAAACGCAGCATGGTGTCCGCTAAAGATTGGAGCCAATTTTTTATTCAAAAAGTCAATGGCACTCCTTTCCTTCTGAGCCCTGTCGTGCGCCCAAACAGTGGTTCCCCCCACATATGGGGTATCAGAGTACTCAGGACAAATTGGGCAACAACTTTCGGGCTCCAGTTTCTCCTTTTACCCTTGGGAAAATAAAAAAATTGTTGCTAAAAGATTTTTTGTGACTAAAAATTGAAATGTTCATTTTTTCCTTCCATGTTGCTTCTGCTGCTGTGAAACACCTGAAGGGTTAATAAGCTTCTTGAATGTGGTTTTGAGCACCTTGAGGGGTGCAGTTTTTAGAATGGTGTCACTTTTGGGTATTTTCAGCCATATAGACCCCTCAAACTGACTTCAAATGTGTGGTGGTCCCTAAAAAAATGGTTTTGTAAATTTTGTTGTAAAAATGAGAAATCACTGGTCAAATTTTAACCCTTATAACTTTCTAGCAAAAAAAAATTTTGTTTCCAAAATTGTGCTGATGTAAAGTAGACATGTGTGAAATGTTATTTATTAACTATTTTGTGTCACATAACTCTCTGGTTTAACAGAATAAAAATTCAAAATTTTAAAATTGCAAAATTTTTAAAATTTTCGCCAAATTTCCGCTTTTTTTCACAAATAAACGCAAAAATTATGGACCTAAATTTACCACCATCATGAAGCCCAATATGTCATGAAAAAACAATCTCAGAATCGCTAGGATCCGTTGAAGCATTCCTGAGTTATTACCTCATAAAGGGACACTGGTCAGAATTGCAAAAAATGGCCAGGTCATTAAAGGAAACCTGTCACCCCGTTTTTTCAGTATGAGATAAAAATACCGTTAAATAGGGTTCGCATCTCAGCTTCAGGAAAATGGCTGCCGCGATCTCCATCTGCGCACGCGCGGCATCCCGCGGCCATTTTCCTGAAGCCCCGGGCAGCAGAGCACTCCATCTGTGCACGCGCTGCCTCAAGGAAGATGGCCGCCGCCACGGAAAAGCCGGTGAATAGCGCAGATCGTGCTCTTTGTCTGCCGCTGCACAGTGCATTCGGCAGTTGCGCATGCGCAGAACACTACGCCAACGCCGGGAAGATAAGCAAGAGGTGGGGGAGAAAAAGTCATTTCACCACGCCCTTTTGACAAGACCAGCGTGATTGACAGGCGAAAACGGCGACTTTGGTAAGGTATTTCGGCAGCATAGGTGGGGAATCAGGGGACAAAAAATATACTATTGTAAAGCACAACTCAGGCCCTATTTAACAGTAATTTTATCTCATACTGAAAAAACGGGGGGACAGGTTCCCTTTAAGGTCAAAATAGGCTGGGTCATGAAGGGGTTAAAAATAATTAAAAAAATAAAAATAGTTACATACTCACCCTTCGTTGGCTCCCGGATCAAAGCGGCCGGTTACCGACGCTCCTCGCGATGCCCTGGTGACCGCTTCATGCATTGCGGTCTCGCAAGATGATGACGTGCGGTCAATATACTGTATTGGCTGGGCAATATACTGTGTGGCTGGGCAATATACTATGTGGCTGGGAATATACTACATGACTGAGCAGTATACTACGTGTCTGTGCTGTACACTACGTGGCTCTGTGCTGTATACTATGTGACTGGGCATTATACTATGTGGCTGGGCAATATACTATGTGGCTGGGCAATATACTATGTGGCTGGGCAATATACTATGTGGCTGGGTAATGTACTACGTGGCTGGGCAATATACTACGTGGTTGGCCAATATACTGCGTGGATGGGCAATATACTACGTGGCTGGGAAATATACTATGTGGGCTGTGCAATATACTACGTGGACATGCATATTCTAGAATACCCGATGCGTTAGAATCGGGCCACCATCTAGTATTTTATAAGCCCAGAAAGATTGTACTAATTAGACATGTGCCACATACACACACCAGACACATGACACATACACACCAGTCACATGCTAGACACAGGACACATAAAGACCAGTACTAAGAAAATATAAAGCTGCACTTTGGATTGTTTAGAATGGTAAATCTAGAAAATTGGAACTGCATTACTGCCAAACAAAATAGGTAAGTGCTATGTTATGTACATATGGAATTTTGAAAAATTGGAAATACAATATTGCTATAGGAAAATATACACACTAGTCACATGCTAGACACAGGATTAGAGATGGGCAGACATCTGTATATTTCGGTCCGGCCATACAGTTAAAAAAAAAAGTTTGGTTTCGGGTACCAGAACAGTACCATGACTCCATTCTCTTGAATGGGGGACTGAACATCAAGTGTTTGCCATGCTGTCATGTGCATGACAGCTCAGCAAACTCTGCTTCTAATCAGCGGTAAAATCATTACCACTAGTCAGACAGCCGTGATTCCTACGCTGTCAAATGACAGAGTAAGTCCGCAACAGTGATCATAGGTATAAAGTTTACCTCTGGTCACTGGCATCAGCTAATTGGACTACTGCTCCCATCAGCCCATGCCTGCTGCTGCTAATAACGGTGAGAGTAGGAGCGGCGGATGGAAGGATTCATCAGCCTGCGCTCTAAATTAACATTTAGGAAAAAAAAAAGGCGTGGGTTCCTCTATATTTTTGATAACCAGCCAGGCAAAACTGAGAGTTGGGGGCTGCAACCCTCAGCTGCCAGTGTTAGCAAGGCTGGTTATGCAGCGCCCCAGAGTCCTGGTCGTTGCAGTAATGTTGCTCTTCCACCAGGGGGAGCGATATTACGTCTGAAGGCAATGAAAGACAACCACATCCAGGTATCACAAGCATGCAACACAGTTCTCACTCCATCCACTAGAGGGCGAGTTGGATCTATCTAGTAGGCCAACCCCCTAACTCAGGGAAGAGAACTGGTAGTTGGAGGGAAAGTTAGTTGAGTCCAGACAGAGGTCTGAGGAGGAGTGGAGGAGGAGAGCTCCTGGCTATGTCACCAGAGCCAGTGGAAGCTAGGCCACGAGCTGGAAGGAACAGGGCCAAGGAGCTGCACCTGCCCTGAGTGCGGCAGCATCCTAGAAAGAGACAATAGAAGCGGACTGTATTGCAGTGAGAGTGAAGGAAGGCATAGCAACAAGTGGATACCAGAGAGGAGAGTGGCCGAGAGAAGCTGCATCGTTCTGGTACGCGATCCGGTAGCCGGACGACCGAAGAAGTAAGTGCTCTACACCTTGCTTCAGAGACTGGCAGGGCAGGTGACTCCAAGTTGCCTGTCCACCCTTTATACACAGGAGGCAAGGTGGCAACCTTAAAGAGGCCGGGGTGTGCTAGAGTCCCTAACCAAAGTCTCAAGTCACCGGTAATATGTGTTTTGTTCTATCTGACCACAGGGAACAGTGAGAGGAGTAATAACAGTGAGAACCTTATTGGAGCTTATGCAAGTAAGGGCCTACTGTGTTACTTTGTGCATAGGAAGGCTATTGAATTCCACCTGGATAAGGGGACTCTGGATTTGCCTTCAGACCGGCGGGACTCTGCCTACCCGGTGATCTGGTGCTCTGGACTGTGGACATTGAAGCCTTCAGTAAAGGTAAAGAGACTGCAACCTTGTGTTGTCATTCTTCACTGCGCCTCACACCATTCACCATCTACACTCCAGGAAACCCTGGTGGTACACTTCACCTGTGGGAAGGTATACCATCAGGCTGCCATAACATCACCCCCAGCGGACCCCTAAGCAGCATCGGTCACCCTGAACGAATACCACAGGTGGCGTCATGAACATTTCCCCTTTAAAGACCTTCCCCATATATAAACTCTTTTACTGGACACCGCTGAGGGCCACGGACCGGGTCAGCCACCGTGACATCCCCCGAACCGAAGGACCCAGTGCCGAGTACCCCATTGCCCTAACCTGGGGGCGATCCAGTTAGAATAGAGGGGTCCCTCACTGTTTTGTTTTTTTTAATTATTTAACCCCTTAATGACAGCCAATACGTCTTTTAACTGACCTGAGATATAAGAAAATGGCATCCCCATACAGGTGATAATCCAGCAGCTGTCGGCTGTACACGATAGCTGACAACTTGCTGCATTAGCCACAATTAGTTTTTGCACCGTCCAAATCTGTTTAACCCCTTAGATGCTGCTGTCAATAGTGACTACATCATTATAAATGGTTAACAGAGTGTGGGGGCTTCCTCTTTATCCCAATTGGTGCCCTCCAATTATGATTTTGTGGTCCTGATGCTTGCGATGGCAATTCACGACTAAATAGCGGCCTAAGAGTCTGTCGGCTGCTGTAACATGTTCAGAAGTTAGAGGCATTTAGGTGGTAAAAATACACATTTTCATTTGTCATACCACTTTGCATTAATTCCTGTAAAGCACCTGAAGGGATAATAAACTACCTGAAAGCAGTTTTCAATATGTCAGGGGTACTGTTTTTAAAATGGTATCACTTTTGGGGGTTTCCCAATATATGAGTCCACTAAAGGCACTATAAACATGGATAAGTCCCTAAAAGCATACATTTTGTAAATTTCCTTGAAAAAATGAAAAATTACTGCTACATTTTTAAACCTCCTAAAATGCTAACAAAATAAAACACGTTACAAACGGTGCTGATGTAAAGCAGATATGTGGGAAATGTTATTTATTAATGTTTTGCTGTGGTATGACTATGTGGATTAATGGGATAATCATTCAAAGTTTGAAAGTTGCTAATTTTTTAACATTTTTCTCAAATTTCTGATATTTTTTATAAATAAACACAAAACATATCTACCTAAATTTACCATTATCATAAAGTATAATGTGTCACGAAAAAACAATCTCAAAATCACTGGGATTTGTTGAAGTATTCCAGAGTTATTACCACATAAATTGACACTGGTCAGATTTCAAAAATTTGGCTCCGTCACTAAGGGGTTAAATAAATAATTGTAAAAAAGGACATGAAATCTCACACATTTTTGACAACCAGCCTTGCCAAAGCAGACAGCTGGGGATGGTAAAGGGACGCTGATTTTGCCCCCCAGCCGAAAAACAGCAAACCAGAGCCACCCAGAACAGGTGAATCTATTAGATCAACCAATTCTGGCCCTTTACTTGGCTCTTCCCATGTGCCCTGTAGCAATGGTGAGTGGGGTTCATATTCGTGGGCTTGATGTCACCTTTGTATTGCCCGGTGACATCAAGCCCATGGGTTAGTAATGAAGAGACATCTGTAAGACACCTCTCCATTACTAATCCTATAGTTATATGGTAAATAATCACACAGCAAGAATGAAGTCCTTTAATTGAAAGAATGACTCAGACTCCTCTAATTAATCAAAATTAAATCATACTCACATCATCACCCATTCCATAGAATCCCTCGATCTCCTGTAATAAAACAAAAATAAAAAACAACAATATTCTTCACCTCTCCGTTGTTCTGTCTCACGCCGTAATACATATCTGGGAGATAAACAGTTTTCAACCTGGATGGTGCCAAGATGCGACCGCCCAGGCTGAGAACCAGTGATGAATGAGCTGCTGCAAGCTTCGGTGAGCAGTGGTATCATCATCGAGATTACCGCAGATCACTGAGGCTGCGATCTCAGCAGGGCTAAACTGTGGTGACTAGGGTTGAGCAAAATGGATCGAACAATTTCAAAAGTCGCCAACATTTGGCAAAGTTGGGTTTCGTGAAACCCGACCCGATCCCAGCGTGGGATCGGCCACGCGGTCGGCGACCTTCGCGCCAAAGTCGCGTTTCGTATGACGTTTTCAGCGCCTTTTCTCAGCCAATGAAGGTGGATGCAGAGTGTGGGCAGCGTGATGACATAGGTCTCGGTCCCCACCATCTTAGAGAAGGGCATGGCAGTGATTGGCTTGCTTTTTGCGGCGTCACAGGGGCTATAAAGGGGCGTTCCCGCCGACCGCCATCTTACTGCTGCCGATCTGAGCATAGGGAGAGGTTGCTGCCGCTTCGTCAGAAGCAGGGATAGCGTTAGGCAGGGTAAATTAACCCCCAAAACCGCTTGTGCTGTAGCGATTTCCACTGTCCAACACCACCTTTTCTTTGCAGGGACAGTGGAGGCTAGATTTTTCTTCATCAGCTCTGTAGCTTATAGGGCTGCCCTAGAAGGTTCCCTGATAGCTGCGTTGCTGTGTGTACGCCGCTGTGCAAACCAACTGCTTTTTTCAAAGCACAAATCCTGCTGCTCCTTCCTTTCTGCACAGCTATCTTGTTTGTTTGTCCACACTTTTTGTGTGCAGCAGTCCCTTTTATTGCTGCCTGCCATACTTTTCTGAGATTATTGTTGGGAGATAGTAATTGTAGTACATTTTTTTTTTTATATATATATATATATATATATATATATATATATATATATATATATATATATATATATATATATATATATATATATATATATCTTCAAGCCACTTTCTGCCCCTGAAACTGTGTAGTGTAAAACAGTGGGCCTGTATTTTTTCGCACTGTCCCACACCTGAAAAGGGAGATTTATATTGCCAATCAGTGCATCTGCGCCAGTCCTGTCTGTCGTATCTCTGTCAGTCATTTTGTGCCACAGAAACTATACTGTAATATAGTGGGCCTCATTTATTCACTAGTCTCCCCCCTAAAAATAATTAAAATAAAAGGAGAATAATATTGCCAAATCTGTGCATCTGTGCCAGTCGTGTCTGGGGTATCTCTGTCAGTCATTTTGTGCCACAGAAACTATAGTGTGATCTAGTGGGCCTGATTTAATCACTAGTCTCCCATATAAAAAAATAAAAATAAAGGGAGAATAATATTGCCAAATCTGTGCATCTGTGCCACTCCTGTCTGTGGTATCTCTGTCAGTCATTTTCAGCCACAGAAACTATACTGTAATACAGTGGGCCTGATTTATTGACTATTCTTCCATATAAAAAAAATAATTAAAAAAGGGGAGATTAATATTGGCAAATCTGTGCATCTGTGCCACTCCTGTCTGTGGTATCTCTGTCACTCATTTTCAGCCACAGAAACTATACTGTCATACATTGGGCCTGATTTATTGACTATTCTCCCATATAAAAAAGGGGAGATTAATATTGCCAAATCTGTGCATCTGCGGCAGTCCTGTCTGTGGTATCTCTGTCAGTCATTTTCAGCCACAGAAACTATACTGTAATACAGTGGGCCTGATTTATTGACTATTCTTCCATATAAAAAAAATAATTAAAAAAGGGGAGATTAATATTGGCAAATCTGTGCATCTGTGCCACTCCTGTCTGTGGTATCTCTGTCAATCATTTTCAGCCACAGAAACTATACTGTCATACAGTGGGCCTGATTTACTCAGCACTCACCCACACATGAAAAGGTAGATTTATATTCACAACAAGTTAACATACACCTTCTACCTTGTTTTTCTGTACCATATAACGGTTGTTAGTTTGGTTACATTTTCCCAAGAATGAGGAAGGCTGGTGGAAGAGGTCGTGGCCGTGGGCGGTCATTGCCATCTGGTAATGCTGATGGTGGTGGTGGTGGTGGTGCTGGTGGAGCATCGGGTGGTAGAGGGAAAATAAAAATAGCACCTAAGTCTCAAGTTGTTGAGCCAGCGTCATCGTCCGGCTACACAAGGCCTCGAACGCTACCTTTTCTGGGAGTTGGAAAACCACTGTTAAAGCCGGAGCAGTAGGAAAAAGTTTTGGCTTTCCTTGTTGACTCTGCCTCTAGCTCTTTCGCCTCCTCTTCGGATAGTTCAAAATTGAAAAGTAGCCAGTCGTCGGTGGATGCTCCCGGTCAGGAACAAGTTTATTCCTTGTGTCCTTCCCTCAAAACAACAGTGAAGGATGCGTCAGGTGACACAACAGTTTACTCCATGGAGCTCTTTACACATACCGTGCCTGGGTTAGAAAGGGAAATATTTAACAGCCCACTAGAAGATGATTTGGACATGGAGTGCACTGATGCACAGCCACAGCTAGATTGTCATGCTGTTCCATCGACTCATATCACTACATTGCCCTCCCAGTGTACTGAGCCAGAAACTGACCCTGATGAGACGATGGTGCCCATTCCCGAACGTTATAGCACCTTACACGGTGACACAGAGATAGGTGAACATGAGATTGAAGAGGAGGTGATAGATGACCCAGTTGTTGACCCAGATTGTCAGCCATTGGGGGAACAGGGTGCCGCTGGCAGTAGCTCAGAAGCGGAGGAGGAGGATCGGCAGCAGCCATCTACATCACATTTGCTTTCATCTGGCAGGCCCGTCTCTGGACAAAAAAGTTTGGCAAAACCAAAACCAGTTTTAGGACAGCGTGGCCATCCGGTTAAAGTAGCAAAGTGTGCAATGCCTGAAAAGGTATTCAATAGTAGGAATAGTGCAGTCTGGCAATTTTTTAACCAAGATCCGAATGATCAGTGCAAAGTGATCTGTAAGAAATGCTCAAGGACATTTAGCAGAGGTCAGAATGTCAAAAGTTTAAATACAACTTGCATGCGTTGACATTTAACCACCATGCACTTGCAAGCCTGGACTAGCTGCCAAACGTCCCATAATGTTGTTGCACCCGCTCACAATAAAGCTAGTAAGCAACGCTACATTCCTTCCCTCACTGTAAGCCCACCGGTTAGAACAACAACAGCAGCAAATGTGGAGGTGTCGTCGCTAGGGAAAAGCAGTCAGGGAATCACAAGTTTATTGGTAGGAAACACAGCATGTAGGCCTATATCGAGAATACCATCACCACCGCTCTCTCAATCCGCCATGTCCACCACCACCACCGCAAGTCCCACCATATGCACCTCGCCAGTCCAGCTCACCCTCCAAGAGACTCTCATTAGGAAAAGAAAGTACTCACCCTCTCATCCGCGTACACAGGGTTTGAACGCCCACATTGCTAGACTTATATCGTTAGAGATGATGCCCTACCGCTTGGTTGAAAGCGAAGCTTTCAAAGCCTTGATGGCCTATGCAGTACCACGCTATGAGCTACCCAGTCGACATTTCTTTTTGAGAAAAGCCATCCCAGCCCTCCACCAGCATGTCAAAGACCGCATTCTCCATGCACTGAGGCAATCAGTCAATAGAAAGGTGCAAATCACAACTGATGCATGGACCAGTAGGCATGGTCAGGGACGTTACGTGTCCATCACGGCACACTGGGTTAATGTGGTGGATGCAGGGTCTACAGGGGACAGCCATAGTGGGACAGTTCTGCCTAGCCCACGGTCTAGGAAACAGTTGGCAGTAGGCGTTCGACACCCCTCCTCCTCCTCCAGAAGCAAAACCTCAACCCCAGAGCGCAGTCGCCCTACCACTCCATCCGCAGCTGCCAGTGTTGCACATGAGGTGTCCCATTATGGAACAGCTAGTGGTAAGCGTCAGCAGGCTGTGTTGGAAGTGAAGTGTTTTGGCGACAACAGACACACCGCGGAAGTTCTGTTCGAGTTCTTGCAGCAAGAAACTCAGTCATGGCTGGGCAGTGTACATCTTGAGGCAGGCAAGGTAGTCAGTGATAACGGAAGGAATTTTATGGCTGCCATAGCCCTTTCAGAACTGAAACACATTTCTTGCCTGGCTCACACCTTGAACCTGGTGGTACAGTGCTTCCTGAAAAGTTATCCGGGGTTACCAGACCTGCTCCTGAAGGTGCGAAGACTTTGCTCGCACATCCGCTGGTCGCCTGTACACTCCAGCCGTATGCAGAACCATCAGCGATCGTTGAGGCTTCCCCAGCACCGCCTAATAATCGACGTTGCAACAAGGTGGAACTCTACACTGCATATGCTTCAGAGGCTGTGCGAACAGAGGCGTGCTGTCATGTATTTGTGGGAGGATACACATACACGGGCAGGCAGTTGGAAAGCAGACATGGAGTTGTCTGCTGTGCAGTGGTCGAAGCTCCAAGACCTCTGTCAAGTCCTTCAGTGTTTTGAGGAATGCACACGGCTGGTCAGTGCGGACGACGCCATCATAAGCATGAGCATTCCACTAATAGAATAGAATAGAAAGTGTTGGTGGTGCAAGGTCAGGTACAGGTTTTTTGCGGTAGACAAGTGATGGGGATTTGCCAGAAAGTGCTCCTCAACCCAGCACAAGGATTGATTTGACACCTGGAACATTGGCCCACATGGTGGATTATGCCTTGCGTATCCTAAAAAGGGACCCCCGCATTATCAAAATGATGACCGATGACGATTACTGGTTGGCCTGCCTCCTGGATCCACGCTATAAAGGGAAATTGCAAAATATCATGCCACATGAGAACCTTGAGCAAATATTGGCTACCAAACAAGCAACTCTTGTAGACCGTTTGGTTCAGGCATTCCCAGCACACAGCGGCGGTGATGGTTCTCACACGAGCAGCAGGGGGCAACATGCAAGAGGTGTTAGAGGGGCACAAATCAGAAGTGGTGTTGGACAGAGGGGTTTTATGACCAGGTTGTGGAGTGATTTTGCAATGACCGCAGACATGACAGATACTGCAGCATCAATTCAAAGTGACAGGAGACAACATTTGTCCAGTATGGTTACCAACTATTTTTCCTCCCTTATCGATGTTCTCCCTCACACGTCATTGCCATTTGATTACTGGGCATCCAAAATAGACACCTATTGATTTTAACAATGTGTGTTTTGTGTTTTTCACTTATTAGTGTATGTTGTACTGGATCAATTTCTTGTTTTGCTATATCCCTATTGTGACTGGTGTTCCTGCGGACAGCGTATGATTTGGGACTTGGATTCTCCATCTGCATCACCTCAGGCACCAGCAGTATACTGCGGACTTCTGGACCAATGCTACCATCTTGTTACATTAATTGGATTATTATATTGCACTGTATTAGATATTTGCTGTGGGACTTATGTCTTTATAAACATATCATAATATGGTATCTATTTGTAATTTCTATTACTGCTGTCGCCCTTATTAGAGATGGACGCTTTCTTACTCCCGCCCTATTGGTATCTTTTTCCGGGCGTTGTGCAGTATAGTATAGGGGTTGCTATGGGAACCTCTTTCCCTGCACTCAGTGCGGCATGGTTACTCCTTGCCGTGGGTAGCGCATGCGCGCTGATGCCTTCTCTGCCTCTCATCCTTAATGGCGTCTATTAGAGGTGGTGTGTATATACAGTACGTTGTCATGGGAACTTTGTCCCAACACTCACCGCTCTCTGACGCCTGACGGGATGTCTGGCCGCGATAGGCTCCGCCCCCATGCGCTCGCTAGATGCGGCTGGAATTAACCTTACTCTCTGCAGGTGTTGGGTCCCAGCCTTCACATGGGGATATTTTAACCGGGAATTTTGCACATTTACACACTGCCCCCTGAAGAAGCAGCGGTGAAACGCGCGTTGGGGTATCTGGCAGCGGGTGTGTGGCATCCATGGGTAAGACTTGCTCTATGCGCACTATTTGCACTTTACTCTCTGGATCTATGGGAATATGGTGATTCGGCCACATGGCATACATTATGATATACTATTTCCTGTGACCTAGGATGTTTTGTCTTTCCCATTTATTTTGGGGTAATCTTTTGGCAACTCCTTTTTGTATATGCATGTCATTATGCTACCCAGCTTATAATATATGATCGCTGGGTATATATTTTACTGTTGAGTGCCTCCCCTTATGTGGATTACTTACCCCTGCCAGTTTGCATTATCGATCATTAGACCAATCCAGTAACTGTTTATTCTGTACTGTTTTTTATTATATGCACTTTTTTCATGTCTTGTTTGTATTTTGTAGCATTAATAAAAATATTATTGATAGTTATGTGCTTGACATTAGTGATTATTTTTCTTACAAAATAGATATATTATGGTATTATACCGTTGGAATTTAAAAGCTCTTGGTTCCTATATGTATATCTTGCAATTATATTGAGTTTTTCCTTGAAAATATGGTCATTTTATATTATCAGTAGTGTTGAGCATTCCGATACCGCAAGTATCGGGTATCGGCTGATATTTGTGGTATCGGAATTCCGATACCGAGATCCGATACTTTTGTGATATCGGGAATCGGTATCGGGATCGATATTAATGTGTAAAATAAAGAATAAAAATAAAAAATATTGATATACTCACCTCTCCGACGCAGCCTGGACCTTACCGATGTAACCGGCAGCTTCCGTTCCTAAGAATGAGCGCTTGAAAGACCTTAGATGACGTCGTGGGTTGTGATTGGTCGCGTGAGCGGTCACGTGACTGCCACGCGACCAATCACAAGCCGCGACGTCATCTAAGGTCTTTCAAGCGCTCATTCTTAGGAACGGAAGCTGCCGGTTACATCGGTAAGGTCCAGGCTGCGTCGGAGAGGTGAGTATATCAATATTTTTTATTTTTATTCTTTATTTTACACATTAATATGGATCCCAGGGCCTGAAGGAGAGTTTCCTCTCCTTCAGACCCTGGGAACCATACAGGATACCTTCCGATACTTGGTGTCCCATTGACTTGTATTGGTATCGGGTATCGGTATTGGCGATATCCGATACTTTTCGGGTATCGGCCGATACTATCCGATACCGATACTTTCAAGTATCGGACGGTATCGCTCAACACTAATTATCAGTTCTGGTATGTTATTACAATATAGACACCTGGCCTGAATTGGCAGAATATGCATTACAGGAGCTCGCTTGCCCAGCTGCTAGTGTGCTATCAGAAAGAGTATTCAGTGCTGCAGGTTCAATACTGACAGAAAAAAGGACTCGTCTGGCTACCCAAAATGTTGATGATCTAACCTTCATTAAAATGAACCAATCATGGATTTCTAAATATTTTGCCCCACCTTCCCCTGCTGACACCTAGCTTTCCTGTAAAAATATCTTGCTTTTGGACTCGTCTTAATGACTGCTCCAATTTCTCCATTTGCAGCTGCTGTATGTCCAGCATGGGCCATTTTTACACCTCCCTAAATGGGCTGACTCCCCCCACGGGGCCGTGGGCACCACTTGGCGCAAGCACCCGTGCGAGTGCCGTTTGGCTGAACAGGTGGGTGTGCCCACTTTTGGGCGACGGCACTGGCACAGGGTCCCTCATAGTACAATGAAGTGTCTCTGGTGGTGGGGGTGCACACCTAACGTCAGACACACTGTCGTAACATAAGGGGCCCTGGGCCAGAACCGCCGCCCACGAGAGAGTCTTCCCCCCCAGCTCAAACAGTGCTCTACCACTTGCAAAAGTACCTCTCACTGCTCCACCACTGTTTAGTCTGTGCTGTTAAATCCTTCAATGGCACTGCCAATACCAATTTCTTGACATGATTGATGCTAGTTAAAATATTCAGGGGCCCTGTCCTACATTTACACCAGTTAATACTTTGCGCCAACTACCACTGTCTGCAAGTCAGCAGAAGAGCCCACCCCTGTACGTAGGTATGCCACCAGTTTTTTTGTTACATTTTTTTTGGCCAGACATTAACCTCACTTTATTATTTTGACCTACTAACTGTGTCAGACACTCCTTACAGTTGTCCTCCACTGAACAAAGCTAGGCCGCCTGCGTACTCCTGTAACCGATTTTTAACTGCATTTTGCCCATTCCTTTTTGGGCCCTACTAACTGTGTCTGCCCCTCGGTGCAATCGTCCTCCGCTGACCACACCAATGCTGGCTGTGTACCCCTGTAGCCTAATTTAAACTGCATAGAGCCAGCTTTTTTAGTTTAGGCCTAGGAAGTCTGTCTGCGGTCCCTCCTTGCAATTGTCCTCCACTGACCACACCAATGCTGCCTGTGTACCCCTGTAACCTATTTTAAACTGCATAGAGCCTGCTTTATTATTTTAGGCATAGGAAGTCTGTCTGTGGTCCCTCCTTGCAATCGTCCTCCGCTAACCACACCAATGCTGCCTGTGTACCCCTGTAGCCTAATTTAAACTGCATAGAGCCTGCTTTATTATTTTAGGCATAGGAAGTCTGTCTGCGGTCCCTCCTTGCAATCGTCCTCCGCTAACCACACCAATGCAGGCTGTGTACCCCTGTAGCCTAATTTAAACTGCATAGAGCCAGCTTTTTTAGTTTAGGCCTAGGAAGTCTGTCTGCGGTCCCTCCTTGCAATCGTCCTCCGCTGACCACACCAATGCTGCCTGTGTACCCCTGTAACCTATTTTAAACTGCATAGAGCCTGCTTTATTATTTTAGGCATAGGAAGTCTGTCTGCGGTCCCTCCTTGCAGTCGTCCTCCGCTGACCACAACAATGCTGCCTGTGTACCCCTGTAGCCTAATTTAAACTGCATAGAGCCTGCTTTTTTATTTCAGGCCTAGGAAGTCTGTCTGCAGTCCCTCCTTGCAATTGTCCTCCGCTGACCACACCAATGCTGCCTGTGTACCCCTGTAACCTATTTTAAACTGCATCGAGCCTGCTTTATTATTTTAGGCCTAGGAAGTCTATCTGCGGTCCCTCCTTGCAATCGTCCTCCGCTGACCACACCAATGCTGCCTGTGTACCCCTGTAGCCTAATTTAAACTGCATAGAGCCTGCTTTTTTTTATTTTAGGCCTAGGAAGTCTGTCTGCGGTCCCTCCTTGCAATCGTCCTCCGCTGACCACACCAATGTTGCCTGTGTACCCCTGTAACCTATTTTAAACTGCATAGAGCCTACTTTCTATTGTAGGCCTACTACATGTGTCTGTCTCAGCCAGTCCACTCCTTACAGTTGTCCTCCACTGAACAAAGCTATGCTGCCTGTGTACTCCTGTTACCAATTTTGAACTGCATTTAGCCTAGTTACTTATTTGTGCCTAGTAACTGTGTAAGCCTCTCATAACAGTTGTTCTCCCACGCTGAAACAAGCTAGGCTGCCTGGTTAGTCCTGCTAGCAGTAGGCCTCTGTCTGTCTGTCTGTCTGTGCCACACACTACAACTGTCCCCCGCTGAAACAAGCTAGGCCGCCTGGTTTGTCCTGCTAGCAGTTTTGAACAGCATTTAGCCACCTTTTTTTATTGTAGGCCTCTGTCTGTCTGTCTGTCTGCACCACACATTACACATACAACTGTCCCCCGCTGTAAAAAGCTAGGCGGCCTGTGTACACCTCTTACCAATTTAGAACATCATTTAGCCAACTTACTTGTTTGGGCCTAGTAACTGTGTCAGACTCTCACAACAGTTGTCCTCCACCGCTGAACCCAGCTATGCCACCTGTGTACTCCTTTTACCAATTTTGAACTGAATATAGCCTTCCTTTTTATTTTAGGCCTACCTAGTGTGTCAGAGCCACTAATTACACATGCCCTCCTCCGCTGAACCACGCTATTCCGCCTGTGTACTCCACTTACCAATTTTGAACTGCATTTTGCCTAATTACTTATTTAGGCCTACTTATTGTGTCTGTCTCCTATTACAGTTGTCCTCCACTGAATAAAGCTGAGCTTCAATCTTCAGGCTTTCGGCCTATATTATCAGATATTAAACTTCATTTGGCCTACTTGTCTGGTTGGGCCCTACTAACGGTGTCTGCCGCTCCTGGGTTTTCTCCTGTTTGATTTTCTGAGCTTCAATCTTCAGGCTTTCGGCCTACATTTTAAATATTAAACTGTATTTGGCCAACTCGTTTGGTTGGGTCCTAGTAACGGTGTCTGCTTCCCCTCGCTTGTCTCCTCCACTGAATAAAGCTGAGCTTCAATCTTCAGGCTCTCGTTAAGTAGTTGTTGTTAATATAACACTGCAGTTGGCCTACTAGTGTGGTTGGGGCCTACTAATGGTGTCTGCCGATCCAAGGTGTTCTCCAGGTTTACTTGCCTGAGCTTCAATCTTCAGGCTCTCATTAAGTAGTTGTTGTTAATATAACACTGCAGTTGGCGTACTATTTTGGTTGGGGCCTACTAATGGTGTCTGCCGCTCCAAGGTGTTCTCCAGGTTTACTTGCCTAAGCTTCAATCTTCAGGCTCTCATTAAGTAGTTGTTGTTAATATAACAGTGCAGTTGGTCTACTAGTGTGGTTGGGGCCTACTAATGGTGTCTGCAGCACCAAGGTGTTCTCCAGGTTTACTTGCCTGTGCTTCAATCTTCAGGCTCTCATTAAGTAGTTGTTTTTAATATGTGTGGTTGGGGCCTACTAACGGTGTCTGCCGCTCCAAGGTGTTCTCCAGGTTTACTTGCCTAAGCTTCAATCTTCAGGCTCTCATTAAGTAGTTGTTGTTAATATAACAGTGCAGTTGGCCTACTAGTGTGGTTGGGGCCTACTAATGGTGTCTGCAGCACCAAGGTGTTCTCCAGGTTTACTTGCCTGTGCTTCAATCTTCAGGCTCTCATTAAGTAGTTGTTGTTAATATAACAGTGCAGTTGGCCTACTATTTTGGTAGGGGCCTACTAACGGTGTCTGCCGCTCCAAGGTGTTCTCCAGGTTTACTTGCCTGAGCTTCAATCTTCAGGCTCTCATTAAGTAGTTGTTGTTAATATGTGTGGTTGGGGCCTACCAACGGTGTCTGCCGCTGCAAGGTGTTCTCCAGGTTTACTTGCCTGAGCTTCAATCTTGAGGCTCTCATTAAGTAGTTGTTGTTAATATAACACTGCAGTTGGCCTACTATTTTGGTTGGGGCCTACTAACGGTGCCTGCCGCTCCAAGGTGTTCTCCAGGTTTACTTGCCTGAGCTTCAATCTTCAGGCTCTCATTAAGTAGTTGTTGTTAATATGTGTGGTTGGGGCCTACTAACGGTGTCTGCCGCTCCAAGGTGTTCTCCAGGTTTACTTGCCTAAGCTTCAATCTTCAGGCTCTCATTAAGTAGTTGTTGTTAATATAACAGTGCAGTTGGCCTACTAGTGTAGTTGGGGCCTACTAATGGTGTCTGCAGCACCAAGGTGTTCTCCAGGTTTACTTGCCTGTGCTTCAATCTTCAGGCTCTCATTAAGTAGTTGTTGTTAATATAACAGTGCAGTTGGCCTACTATTTTGGTAGGGGCCTACTAACGGTGTCTGCCGCTCCAAGGTGTTCTCCAGGTTTACTTGCCTGAGCTTCAATCTTTAGGCTCTCATTAAGTAGTTGTTTTTAATATGTGTGGTTGGGGCCTACTAACGGTGTCTGCCGCTCCAAGGTGTTCTCCAGGTTTACTTGCCTAAGCTTCAATCTTCAGGCTCTCATTAAGTAGTTGTTGTTAATATAACAGTGCAGTTGGCCTACTATTTTGGTTGGGGCCTACTAACGGTGTCTGCCGCTCCAAGGTGTTCTCCAGGTTTACTTGCCTGAGCTTCAATCTTCAGGCTCTCATTAAGTAGTTGTTGTTAATATGTGTGGTTGGGGCCTACTAACGGTGTCTGCCGCTCCAAGGTGTTCTCCAGGTTTACTTGCCTGAGCTTCAATCTTCAGGCTCTCATTAAGTAGTTGTTGTTAATATGTGTGGTTGGGGCCTACTAACGGTGTCTGCCGCTACAAGGTGTTCTCCAGGTTTACTTGCCTGAGCTTCAATCTTCAGGCTCTCATTAAGTAGTTGTTGTTAATATAACACTGCAGTTGGCCTACTAGTGTGGTTGGGGCCTACTAACGGTGTCTGCCGCTCCAAGGAGTTCTCCAGGTTTACTTGCCTGAGCTTCAATCTTCAGGCTCTCATTAAGTAGTTGTTGTTAATATAACACTGCAGTTGGCCTACTATTTTGGTTGGGGCCTACTAACGGTGTCTGCCGCTCCAAGGTGTTCTCCATGTTTACTTGCCAGAGCTTCAATCTTCAGGCTTTCGGCCTATATTTGAAATATGAAACTGGATTTGGGATACTAGTTGGATTGGGCCTACTAACGGTGTCTGCCGCTCCCTGGTTTTGTCCTCCACTGAACAAAGCTGAGCTTCAATCTTCAGGCTCTCATTAAGTAGTTGGTAAGATAACACTGCATTTGGCCTACTACTTTGGTTGGGCCTAGTAACAGTGTCTGCCGCACCTTGGTATTGTCCTGTGTTATTTTCCTGAGCTTCAATCTTCAGGCTTTCGGCCTATATTTGTAATATTAAACTGCATTGGGCCTACTAGTGTGGTTGGGCCCTTAAAACGGTGTCTGCCGCTCCTGGGTTTTCTCCTGATTTGTTTTCCCAAGCTTCAATGTTCTGGCTTTCGGCCTACATTTTAAATATTAAACTGCATTTGGCCTACTACTTTGGTTGGGCCTAGTAACGGTGTCTGCCGCACCCTGGTGTTGTCCTGTGTTATTTTCCTGAGCTTCAATCTTCAGGCTTTCGGCCTATATTTGTAATATTAAACTGCATTGAGCCTATTAGTGTGGTTGGGCCCTTAAAACGGTGTCTGCCGCTCCTGGGTTTTCTACTCCACTGAACAAAGCAATGCCGCCTGGTTAGTCCTGTTACCAATTTTGAACTGCATTTAGCCCACTTTATTATTTGGGCCTATGTCTGTTTCCTCCTCATCCTGCCCATTACCCAGCCAGTGCTAGATGAGTCTTGTGGTACATTGACCCAGACCACTACATTCTCCTTGCACGCTACACAGCCAAAATCTAACCCTGCTGAAAGTCAGGTTCCCCTTCCCGCATACTATACCACCTTACACAGGGACAAAGAGGAAGGTGCAGATGAAAGTGCAGGTTCCTTCATCAGGTGGGGGGGCATACTCGTTGGCAACGTCACTGGCACAGGGCCCCTCAGAGTACGCAAAAGTGTCACTGCCGATGGGGGGCGCCCCCGCCGTGCAAACACACCGCCGTACTTTGAGGGGCCCTGTGCCAGTGCCAATGCGAACGAGTAGGCCCCCCCTGCTTGCTCAGGATCACAGCACTTGCAAACTTGAAATACTTAACTCTCACTGCTCCACCACCGTGATGTAGTCCACATTTCCTCGGCCCACTAAAAACTTGAACCAGCCCTACCCCCCACAACTTTAGCCAAATGACCCCCAATTTCCAATGCCTAACTATTATTATAAAGTAAATTAAGATTGACAAGCTTCAGTAACAAGAATGGATGTTTTTACCATTACAATGGGCACTGTAGGTGTTTTCCTGGCCTCCACTCACTGCCGACTATGCTTCCCCATTGACTTGCATTGGGTTTCGTGCTTCGGTCGATCCCCGACTTTTGGCGATAATCGGACGATTACACTCGACTCGACTTTTGACAAAGTCGGGTTCGCGAAACCTAACTCGATCCTAAAAAAGTGAAAGTCGCTCAACTCTAGTGGTGACCTTGGTGAGATCACAACTAGCACAGTGAGAAAGTCGCATGGTGCAGCGCTGGGCTTAGAGAGTTCACCGCAGTTCAGTTTTGAGAAATTTCTCCAGGTGAACTGCGGTGATCTCACCACTGCACAATGAGGCTTTTTCTCACTTCCCCCCTTCTCCACACAGCCCCTCATCATCCCCCCATTTTCTAAACAGCCCCTCACCTTCATCTTCCCTATGCAGCCCACTCAAGTTACATCAACCCTTTCAAAAATACATCCTCAGAGCACTCACACTGAGTCCTGGGTCCTCATTACCATTTGTACAAGGGTCCATGGTGCAGCTCCTCGGTCCTCTCCTCACACAGCTCCATGGTGCAGCCTGTCATTTCCCTCCTCTCCTCTCCAGCAGCATTCGCACAATGCTGCTTCCTGCTATTGGGTCTTCACTGGACTGAAGATGGCCCCGCCCCTTCCGGTGACATCATTCCCTCCAAAAATCAACTCCGCTCTAGACGCCTCCTTGCTGTGTGCAGTTTCACAGTCTGTGATTGAGCTGGCTGTGATGTAAGTGTGTTGTTCTACACCTGGTGCCATCCGCTGCCTGCGCTGCTCAGCAACAAGTGATGTGAGGTGAGCACTTTCTCATCAACTGCTGCTGCCGGCTGATGAGAAAGCGCTCACCTGATATCACTTATTGTTGAGCAGTGCAGATGGCCCGCCGGCATCGGGATAGAATAATGCCCTTACTGCTTGGTGTATGCAATCAGAATAGAGGGCAGAACAGGCAAATGAAGGAGGCAGGAGGTGCTGGCCAGGGGGCAGGCCCACCGGAGCATTCTCCGGTTTCCCGGTGGGCCAGTCCGACCCTGATTGGTACTACTGCACTTAAAGCATACCTTTTTGGGGGAAAAGTCTATAAACATATAAAAAAGGTTTTCAATATCTGATTCCCTCTAACTCCCTTGCTAATCTTATTCAACTTCCTTTCTCAATATCAACCTATCAACACGCATAAAATAATATCACACATCCTTAATGCCACTAAAATGTTATTGCAAAACACTGGAAGGATCCTGGTTCCCCATCCTTAACAGAATGGATTAATGAGTGAAACACAATATACTAATTTAAAAAAACTCACCTGACCTATTCTAAGTAGAATAAGCTCCTTCAATACTGGGACATTTGATATGAACATCAAAATAATATTGTACTCAAAAGCACAGATTTTACCTCAAAATCACCCACTCCCTATATAAAATAAACAACAAATAGATACATGTTTACAATTACCTGTTTTTAGTTCTACCATTACAAATGTGAAGTTTTGCTAGCTCTCAATGGGACTTCTCCTCCCCCCACACTCTCCACTGCCATTCCCTTTGTTTAATTTCTCTCTTTCTCATTTTATTCCCATAACTCCCTAAGTTTTTGTTCCCCATGTATAAAACAAATATTGTTTCTCTATTCATTTAATTGCATTTAAATGTTATTATTTATGTTTGTGGTCTTTCTAGCAACATTCTTAAAGGGAATCTGTCAGCAGATTTTGCCTCTATAAGATGTGGCCACTGCCTTTCAGGGCTTATCTACAGCATTCTACAATGCTGTGCATAAGCCCCCGGTCTGACCTGAAAGATAAGGAAATTAAGTTAGATTATACTCACCCGGGGATTTATACTCACCCGGGGAAGGTCCGATGGGTGTCGCAGGTCCGGGTCCGGTACCTCCCATCTTCTTGTGACACCGCCCTCCTGTTTCTTCATCACTCCCTGGTATCGGCACTCGTGTGCAGGCGTACTTCTCTGCCCTGTTGAGGGCAAAGTATAGTACTGCAGTGCGCAGGTGCTGGGGAGCGATGAAGAAGCAGGAGGGCAGCGTCGCAAAAAGATGGGAGGCGTCAGACCAGGACCTGTGACACCCATCAGACCGGACCACCCCCTGGGTGAGTATAATGTAACTTATTTTTCTTCACTTGCAGGTCGGATCGGGGGCTTATGTACAGCATTGTATAATGCTGTAGATAAGCCATGAAAGGCAGTGGCCACATCTTAGAGCGGCAAAATCTGCTGACAGGTTCCCTTTAAATAAAGAATTTATGCAAAAAAAAATTAACTTTAAATGGATGTCAATGCTCTTCTTCATTATTTCTAAATTAAATCTATTAAACACACTTTTGACAAAACAGACAGTGAAAACATTTTGAATATTGAATACTGAGACCCCCTAATACTATGATTTCTCTAATCTGCTTAACAGTCAGTCAATCGTTCAGAAAATCCTAATCTTTTAATGGAACACAAATACTTTTTGCTTACATTCCAGCAAAAGTGATATTGCTTTCTTGGGCTCAATTCATCCAATACTTAGAATTGCTGCTATCTTATCTTTTCCTGCAAGTAATAATAAAATTCTTGGTAATTAATGCATGTGTCATATTTTGTGTAATCACCTGAGTGTTAGTCATTCTTCTGAAAACCTAGGCCAACTGTGGGACAGAGAAATACTCTCAGGTATAATTAGATTTAGTGCAAGAGTGCAAGTTTATTTTGTGCAAACATAAGTATAGTAAATGTCAATGATCATTATTAGGGTTTCAAACATAGTTAAGACCAATTTTTTTTTTCTTTGAAAGCCCGAAATCATGCCCTCCACCTGAGTGCACTAAAAAAGTATCTAAAGGTGCCATAAAAAAAGTGTACTTGGTTGCTGGTCTCTTAAAATCCTTTCCAACAGGAGTAGGGTCCCTAAAACCTTTCCCCGTCCCTCTGAGCCAGAATGTCTCAGCAAGGGTCATCTCCCTCAGCTGAAGCCGAGAGAGCCTCAGGCTGTGTGCACATGTTCCGGATATTTTGCGTTTTTTCACTATAAAAACGCGATAAAACCGCAAAAAAACCTCATCCATTAAGCATCCTATTAATAGATTGCATTCCGCAATTTTTGTGCACATGTTGCATTTTTTTCCGCAAAAAAAATGCATCGCGGTTAAAAACGCAGCATGTTCATTAATTTTGCGGAGTTTTTGCAGAATTTCCACTATTTAATGCATTGGGAAGCTCAGGGAAAAAACTCGAAAAATCCATGCAAAAACACACAAAAAACACGCAAAAAATGTGAGAAAAACGCGAAAAAAATGCATGCGGATTTCCTGAGGAAAAAGTCCAGGCTGCCACACAAGAGAGAGCTGTGAACCTCTGACTGTTGACTCCCTTCTTGAAGGAGATGAGTCAGTGGTCGGGGGGGAGTGGAACCTGATGGCCACACACTCCTCCCCTAGACTCATCAGAAGGGAACCCATAAGGGAACAGCATCCAACAAATTCAAGTGATGGACACACGTGAAAAGTGAACACACAAATAGTGAAAGTTAGGCTATGTGCACATGTCAGGATTATTTGCAGAAATTTCCTGAACAAAACCGGACTTTTTCCGCAGGAAATCCGCATGCGTTTTTTGCACATTTTTATCACGAAAAATCTGCGCAAAAAACACACAAAAGGTGCACAAGCAACTGGGATAACTGCAGCCTTGAAAGGATTGTTAAGAAAAGGCCATTCAAAAATTTGGGGGAGATTCACAAGGAGTGGACTGCTGCTGGAGTCATTGCTTCAAGAGCCACCACACACAGACGTATCCAAGACATGGGCTACAAGTGTCGCATTCCTTGTGTCAAGCCACTCATGACCAATATAGCAATAAACTTGGCACACACCAATACGTATATGCAGTGAAAAAAGGGGGGTTTTAATGAGGTAGAGTACATACAGTAGTAGACGTTTCGGTCTATACACTAGACCTTCATCAATGTACCTCTCTCAATTTTTAACTGGGGTACCCCAGGTCATGTGGAGGACAGGGAGTCCCTGTTGTCCATATAAAGCTCCTGTGGTAAGTGAGGGAGCAGCGAGCTGATCGCGATATGGGAGGAGGCAATATGAACGGACCTTGGACGCAGTATCCACCGCTTGTCCAGTGTCATGACCAATGGACAATGCCACAAGTGTATTACCTGGCCAAGGAGAAAAATAATTGGACTGTTGCTCAGTAGTCCAAGGTGTTGTTTTCAGATGAAAGTAAATTTTGCAATTCATTTGGAAATCAAGGTCCCAGAGTCTGGAGGAAGAGGGGAGAGGCACACAATTCAAGCTGCTAGAGGTCTAGTGTGAAGTTTCCGCCATCAGGGATGGTTTGGGGAGCCATGTCATATGCTGGTGTAGGTCCACTGTGTTTTATCAAGACCAAAGTAAGAGCAGTAGTGTTGAGCATTCCGATACTGCAAGTATCGGGTATCGGCCGATACTTGCTGTATCGGAATTCCGATACCGAGATCCGATACTTTTGTGGTATCGGGTATCGGGTATCGAAACAACATTAATGTAATAATGTGTAAAAGAGAGAATTAAAATAAAAAATATTGCTATACTCACCTCTCCGACGCAGCCCGGACCTCAGCGAGGGAACCGGCAGCGTTGTTTGTTTAAAATTTGCGCGTTTACTTGGTTACGTGAAGTCCCGGCTTGTGATTGGTCGCGGCGGCCATGTTGCCGGGACGCGGACCAATCACAGCAAGCCGTGACGTAATTTCAGGTCCTTGCAGGATTTTAAAATTACGTTCCGGCGTTGTGATTGGGCGCGTCGTGGTCACATGGGCGACGTAACCAATCACAAGCCGGGACGTCACGGGAGGCTGGACACGCGCACATTTTAAAATGCGCGCGTGTCCAGCCTCCCGTGACGTTCCGGCTTGTGATTGGTCGCGGCGGCCATGTTGCCGGGACGCGGACCAATCACAACGCCGGAACGTAATTTTAAAATCCTGCAGGACCTGAAATTACGTCACGGCTTGCTGTGATTGGTCCGCGTCCCGGCAACATGGCCGCCATTAACCAATCACAAGCCGTGACGTCATGGGAGGCTGGACACGCGCGCATTTTAAAATGGGCGCGTGTCCAGCCTCCCGTGACGTCCCGGCTTGTGATTGGTTGCGGCGCGGTCAACCAATCACAAGTGTGTACCAAGCTCACAATCAAGACCTGAGCCTCGCAATACATCAAAAAGTGCCAAGCTAAGCCAAACTACAGGGTTGAAAACATCATACTTCTGTATACATATAAATAAGTGTACAATTTGGACACGCGCGCATTTTAAAACGCATTTTAAAATGCGCGCGTGTCCAGCCTCCCGGCTTGTGATTGGTTGACCGCGCCGCAACCAATCACAAGCCGGGACGTCACGGGAGGCTGGACACGCGCCCATTTTAAAATGCGCGCGTGTCCAGCCTCCCATGACGTCACGGCTTGTGATTGGTTAATGGCGGCCATGTTGCCGGGACGCGGACCAATCACAGCAAGCCATGACGTAATTTCGTCACGGCTTGCTGTGATTGGTCCGCGTCCCGGCAACATGGCCGCCCTGACCAATCACAAGCCGGGACTTCACGTAACCAAGTAAAAGCGCGAATTTTAAACAAACAACGCTGCCGGTTCCCTCGCTGAGGTCCAGGCTGCGTCGGACAGGTGAGTATAGCAATATTTTTTATTTTAATTCTTTATTTTACACATTTATATGGATCCCAGGGTCTGAAGGAGAGTTTCCTCTCCTTCAGACCCTGGGAACCATCAGGAATACCGTCCGATACTTGAGTCCCATTGACTTGTATTGGTATCGGGTATCAGTATCGGATTGGATCCGATACTTTGCCGGTATCGGCCGATACTTTCCGATACCGATACTTTCAAGTATCGGACGGTATCGCTCAACACTAAAGAGCAGCCATCTACCAGGAAATTTTAGAGCACTTCATGCTTCCCTCTACTGGCAAGCTTTTTGGAGATGGAAATATCATTCTCCAGCAGGACTTGGCACCTGTCCACAGTGCCAAAATTACCAATACCTGGTTTAAGAACAACATTATCACTGTGCTTGATTGGCCAGCAAACTCGCGTGACCTTAACCCCATAGAGAATCTATGGGTTATTGTCAAGAGGAAGATGAGGGACAACAGACTCAACAATGTAGACAAGCTGAAGGCTGCCGTCAAAGCAACCTGGGCTCCCATAACACCTCAGCAGTGATACAGGCTGTTCGCCTCCATGCCATGCCTGCATTAATGCAGTAATAGATACAAAAGGAGCCCTGACAAAGTATTGAGTGGATTTACTGAACATGCATTTCAGTAGGCAAACATTTCAGATTTTAAAATCATTTTTCAAGCTGGTGTTATAAAATATTCTAATTTACTAAAATAATGACTTTTGGATTTTCATTGGCTGTAAGCGATAATCATCAGCATTAACGGAAATAAACACGAGATAGATCGCTCTGTTTGTAATGACGCTATATAATATATGAGTTTCACTTTTTGCATTGAAGAACTGAAAAAAATTAACTTTTTGATGATATTTTAATTTTGTGAGAATCATCTGTATTTATTAAAATATCGATAATTTGACAAAAAAAATTCACAATTTCACAATTTTCAAACTTTAAATTTGTATGCCCTTAAATCAGAGAGTTATGTCACACAAAATAGTTAAGAAATAACATTTCCCACATGTCTGCTTTAATTAAACACAATTCTTGAAACATATATTTTTTTTCTTAGGAAGTTAAAAAGGTTAATAGTTGATCAGCAATTTCTCAATTTTCCAACAAAATTTACAAAACCACTCATTTTAGGGACCACATCACATTTGAAGTGACTTTGAGGGGTTTATATGGCACAAAAAGTGAGACTATTCTAAAAACGGCACCCCTCAAAGTCCTCAAAACCACATTCAAGAAGTTTGTTAACCATTTAGGTTCTTCAAAGGAATTAATTGAATGGAAAAGAAAAAAATGAATATTTAACTTTTTTTCACAAAAATTTTGCTTTAGCAAAAGATTTTTTACTTTCACAAGAGTAACAGGAGAAAATGGACCGTAAAAATTTATTATGCAATTTCTCCTAAGTGTGCCAGTACCCCATTTATGGGATAAAACTACTATTTGGGCACACGGCAAGGCTTGGAAGGGAAGGAGCACTGTTTGAATTTAAAATAGCTGGAATTGAGAGCGGATGCCATGTTGCATTTGGAGAGTCTCTGATGTGCCTTAACAGTGGGACATCTCCATTTTGGAAACTACACCCCTCAATGATGTTATCCATGGCTATAGTGAAGATTTTTATCCCAAAGGTACTACAAAGATACCATTAGTTTGTAAATTTGAATATGTCGTCATTAGTGTTGAGCACAAGTGCTTGCTACTCGGCTTTGCATCAGGGTGCTTAGGTATGCACCAAGTATTGTGGGTGCTCGAGCAACCCCAGTGCAGCCCCGATACAAACTCGAGTAGGGAGCACTTGTACTCAACACTAGTCGACATATCATCATCATTTTTTTCACTTTTGAAAAACCTAACCCCAACCCTATCCCTAGCTGAACCATAACCCTAAACCTTGCCTAACCAAACCCTAACACTAACCTTAACCCAAGCTTAACCCCAACCCTAACTCCAACCCTGACCCCCTAACACTAACCCTAGCCTAACCCTAAACCTAACACTAACTCCAATGGCAAAGGATGAAAGAAATAAAAATTTTCAAGTTAAAAAAATGTAATCTGACTAAAGGGGTGACACAGGGGAATTACATTACCTATTTGCTTTTGATCACTGTGGTAGGGTCTATCACAGCGATCAAAATAAAATGAACCAATAAGAAAAATTTCCGCTGTTACCGGGTGTTGGCCGGCACATCTAGGCAGGTGCATGTGCAGTGCCATTTTTGTTCTAGGCATTGGTGGCTGGGAACGGAGCTGGAGGGATAGAGGGATGGTGGGGGTACCAGGGGGTTGTGGACCCCTTTTCTCTCTCCTCTGACATGTATATCATGTCAGAAGAGAGAGAAATGTTTTTAATAGCATGGACACTTTTTTTTTACATTATCGCCATTATTCATTAAGTGATAGTGATCATGCAATCGGGGAAAGGAAAAGACGGTCACGATCATGTTCTCCAGCTGAAACCTGGGAGAATTTATGACATTGGGGGGTGCTATACCCTTATTCCCAATCACCGTTCTAAAACGGCAATGTGGGAATAAGGCCCCTTAATGCATTTTAATGCATATCGACGGTCGTTAAGGGGTTAAAAGCTGACATTCTTGATATCTGAAGTTACTCTTTAGGAAGCTTAGAAGTTTTGTGCATAAAGTGTAACTATTCGGTCTTTAACCTCTTATGAATTGGCTTGTTAAAGTAGCTGTCTGAGGGTTTGTGTGTTTGCGGGCTGACTTGTATTTATCAGTGCATATGACTGTTATATAGTATAGCAGTACATATAATTTACTACATAACTTTGATTAACTGTTTATTAAGAAAAATAGAAGAAAATAAAAAAATTCTGCTGATATATATTTTATGCTTTAAATTTCATACTATTCACATGCTGTTCAAATGAAGTGTAACGTTTATTCTGTGGGTCAGTACAATTATTGCAACAGCAAATTCATATAGATATACCGTACTTACGTTTTATGACTTTATACTTTACATTATTTTACAAAAAATATGTTTATGAGTTGCCATAGCCTGAGAACAATAAATGTTACGTTTTTCTATCAGCAAATCATTATGAGGGCTTATTTTTTGCATGACAAGCAGGGCCGTATTTGCCACTAGGCACTTGAGGGCACGTGCCTAGGGTGGGGACAATGCAGGGGGAGGCACCTGAGCAAGGTTTGTTGTTTTTTCTTTTTTTTTTTTTTTTTCCTGGGTCACCTCCCGACCGACCAAAATACAGGTGGGGGAATATGAGTCATGCATACAGGAGGGGGAATATGAGCCATGCATTCAGGGGGGAATATGAGCCATGCATTCGGGGGGGGAATATGAGCCATGCATACAGGAGGGGGAATATGAGCCATGCATTCAGGGGGGAATATGAGCCATGCATTCAAGGGGGAATATGAGCCATGCATACAGGGGGGGAATATGAGCCATGCATTCAAGGGGGAATATGAGTCATGCATACAGGGGGGGAATATGAGCCATGCATACAGGGGGGGAATATGAGCCATGCATTCAGGGGGGAATATGAGCCATGCATACAGGGGGGAATATGAGCCATGCATTCAGGGGGGAATATGAGCCATGCATACAGGAGGGGGAATATGAGCCATGCATACAGAGGGGGAATATGAGCCAAGCAAACAGAAGGGGGGATATGAGCCATGCATATGGGATGGGAGGGAGATGAGCCATGCATACAGGGGGGTCATTATACAGTATTGAGCATCATGTGGGATCATTATACAGTATGGAGAACTGTGTGTGGCCGTTATACAGTATTGAGCATCATGTGTGGCCGTTATACAGTATGGAGCATCATGTGTGGCCATTATACAGTATTGAGCATCATGTGGGATCAATATACAGTATGGAGAACTGTGTGTGGCCGTATGCAGTATTGAGCATCATGTGTGGCCGTTATACAGTATGGAGCATCATGTGTGGCCATTATACAGTATTGAGCATCATGTGTGGCCATTTTACAGTATGTAGCATCATGTGTGGCCATTACACAGTATGGAGCACTGTGTGGCCATTATACAGTATGGAGAACTGTGTGTGGCCATTATACAGTATGGAGCATCATGTGTGGTCATTATACAGTATGGAGCATTATGTGTGGCCATTATACAGTATGGAGCACTGTGTGGCCATTTTTTTTTAGTGCGCCGCAAACTTTGTACCTCCTTCCCTTCTTCAAAAGTTGGGAGGTATGGTACCGCATTTGCCAGATCATGGCAAGTGCCGCAAATCCCATAGGGAATGAATGAGGCCGAACGCAGTGTTGCCGTAAGTGATCCGTTACGCTGCAGATGCAGAAAAACTGCCGGATCTGCTGCAAAAGGCGACTTTCACATCAGCGATTCTTGCCAAAGTCACTGCCGATAGTGTCATACTCACCAAAGGGGGAGGCAGCACTAAAAGTGCCTAGGGCAGCAGAAACTCTAAATACGGCCCTGATGACAAGATGTACTTTTCACTGGTATCATTTTCTGGGAAATACATTTTTATTTGATTAGTGCTTTTTGATAATTTATTACAGTTTTTAAGTGGTGGAATGAGCAAAAGAAATAGCAATTCTGTCATTGTTTTGCTTTTTTACTGTTTTCTTTCTGATTATTTTTTATTTAATTTTTTATGAGGTGGGATGACCAAAAACAGCAATTCTGGCATTGTTTTTCTTTTTTGTGGCATTCCTCTTGCAAGGTAATTAATAATATAGATTTTTAGTATGAGTCATTATACAATACTAAATATTCATCTTTTTTATTTAATAGACTTTTTGGGGAGAGTTTTAAATTTTTTTTATAGACAAAAACTTTTTTAAAATTTTTTTTAAATTCCTACAAGGGGAATTGAACGTGTGATCCTATGATTTCAAACATAATACAAGGCATTATCTAGTGTAGTGCATTACCTTTCTTGTCAGTGTTTGACTGACATCTAGTCTATCAAACCCACCTCTAAAGAGATCTGATAGGCTGAGATAAATTAGTATAGAAAAATAGGAGACAAAAAAAGCGCAAATAGGGTCTTATCCCCAGGATTGTTTCCAATCAATTATGAGAGAACTGCTCACCTGGTGGTACAAAGTAAAGGTGTGTAGTTTGTCAGCTGCTGCAGATCCACAGGTCGTCGCTGCGACCTCTTAGAGACGTTATAATAGATGAATGTGGATAAAATCCGCGCTGCTGTGACAAATGATGGATCCAGATATAGTTAATATCATATCTTTGTGTGGAAACTTCCTGAAGAAGAAGCCATGAGCTTCGAAACGCGTTGAATAAACCACCCGAACACCTTACAACTATATCTGGATCCATTATTTGTCACAGCAGCGCGGATTTTATCCACATTCATCTATTATAAGGCTGAGGTAAATGACAGACCCAGAAGGCATTTTTAGGCCTGCAGATGCCATAGAAATCTCCCTCTGTCCCACTCTACTTCTTTCAAACTCTTCATGTACCACTTTTACTTTTATAGCCACGTATGAGAGGTTAAACTGCTGAGATCAGTGAGAACACAGAACTGATCAGTTACAGAAGGATCCTATCTCTTTATATGTCATTCGAGCTCCTGAAATTGATTGCACCAGTACAGAAGTTGTAACTTGCGATCAGCATGATGGATATATACATAATAGAACACAGATATGACAGATAATATGACAGATAATTTTGTCAAAGAACATTAAGGGGTTAACAAAGTAAGCTCTTAGGCTCTCTCTAGGGGTAGCTGCAAACAGTCAGTACCCCATCATTCTACTCATGACTTATACAGATATTTGTGAACTCTGTGTCACAAAAACAAATCCAACCTCTATTAACACTTTTTATAGAAATCATCAGCAAAGAATACTGGACCCTTTTAGAAAAAAATAAATAAATAATTAAATTGAGAGGAGAATTTTCAGTGTAATCTTTAAAGCCCCAATTAGAGAAATACATTCATATAAGTTCAAAGAAAAAGGAACAAAAAAGGAATTACCGTATTTTGTGGACTATAAAATGCAGCGGATCATAAGACGCATCCCAAATTTTGAGGAGAAAAATAGCAAAAAACTTTTTTTTATAAATAAAATGATTGTGCATCTTTATAGTCCTAATTTATGGTAGCTTACCAAAGTTTCAGCAGCGGTGGAGAGGAGTCACAAGAGATGGTCGCTGCTTCAGGAGGCTGGCAGTAGGAGGGTGCTCTCCTAAAACGTCAGTGTTGAGCGGAGTCCTCCCATTGATTTCCCTGTGGTGGGCCTCGAAAACATGGCCGCTGGAGACGGTGCATGCTCAGATTGGGTTCTCAGGAGACACCAGTCTGTGCACGCGCCACCTCTGGTGGCCATTTTCCCAGAGCACACCACAGAGTAATAAATGGGGAAGGATGACTCCGCTCAGAGCCAACATCAAGAAGTGGTAACCTCGCAGTGTCAGGACACCCCCTCCCCCCAGCCCGGGACCCAGATACATGTGTTCACTTCTGCCCTTTGTGGTCTTAACTGGATTTAGTTATTTCAACCAATAGATAAATTCAGTCTATCAGTGACCTGGATGTCTTTTTGAGAGTATTTCAAGTCATAGATAGATGGGTGGTTATTCTGGTTAATCCATGAATTTATTCTGGTTGCCTTATTTAGAGTTGAAAAGATATTTTTCCATTTAGCCCTTAAGATATGAAAAACTGTCTCCTGTCTCAAGGGGATTTTTGCCTTCCTCTGAATCAATAGTGCATGAGAAAATGCGTCTTATGTTTGTTTAGCCTTACAACAAGCTACTATTGTATATTTCTGACACCAATAAAAGTAATACTTTCTTGCAAATGAAGAGATAGGAATAAGCTACCGTCAGACCTGGCAGTAATTTATATCCTTCATGGAAAAAATTGGACATGCTGAAATCCAACATACCTAATCTTTCTTTCGCTTAAAGGGAACCTATCACCCCGTTTTTTAAAGATTAGATAAAAATAGTGTGAAATAGGGGCAGAGCTGGGCTTTACATTAGTGCCTCTTTGGTGCCTTTACACCCCCGTTAGGCTGCCGAAATACCTTTGTGAAGTGGCCGTTTTGTCCTGTCACTCAAGTTGGTCAGGTCGGATGGGCGTGGTCACAGCGCTGTTTCTCCCCCAGATCAGGCTCATCATTACGTTGGTGGCGTAGTGGTGTGCGCATGTCCAAGGTCCCGAATCCTGCACAGGGGTGTGAAAATAGCAGCGATGTCCGTTATTCCATTGGTGGTCGGTGGGCGCGGCCATCTTGCTTTGGCCGCGCGTGCGTAGAAGCGGTGCTCTGCTGGCCGCGGCTTCAGGAAAATGGCCGCGGGCATCCGCGCGTGCGCAGATGGCTATCGCGGCGGCCATTTTCGTGAAGCAGAGTTCGCATCTCGGCTTCATGAAAATGGCCGCCGCGATAGCCATCTGCGCACGCGCGGATGCCCGCGGCCATTTTCCAGAAGCCGCGGCCAGCAGAGCGCCGCTTCTGCGCACGCGCGGCCAAAGCAAGATGGCCGCGCCCACCGACCACCAATGAAATAACGGACATCGCTGCTATTTTCACACCCCTGTGCAGGATTCGGGACCTTGGACATGCGCACACCACTACGCCACCAACGTAATGATGAGCCTGATCTGGGGGAGAAACAGCGCTGTGACCACGCCCATCCGACCTGACCAACTTGAGTGACAGGACAAAACGGCCACTTCACAAAGGTATTTCGGCAGCCTAACGGGGGTGTAAAGGCACCAAAGAGGCACTAATGTAAAGCCCAGCTCTGCCCCTATTTCACACTATTTTTATCTAATCTTTAAAAAACGGGGTGATAGGTTCCCTTTAACATCTGATATTTGGGGAGAGTTGGCAGATATGGAAACAAAATAGAAGAGAACACCACTAGAAATGCATTCGGTATTAACCTGTCACATACCAAAAGAGAATCATGTGAATAGAAATAAATAAGTATGCAAAAACAAGGATCACCTAGATAAAATTGTAATTTATTAACAAACAATCCAAAGAAGACATTTAAAAACACTTAAACATTTGTGAGTTGGTAAATATAATATAGACAGCCAGTCCTGCTTAAATTGGTATGTGTGAACAACATTTTGTGTATAATAATAATAATAATAATAATTTTATTTATATAGCGCCAACATATTCCGCAGCGCTTTACAAATTATAGAGGGGACTTGTACAGACAATAGACATTACAGCATAACAGAAATCACAGTTCAAAATAGATACCAGGAGGAATGAGGGCCCTGCTCGCAAGCTT
Source organism: Ranitomeya variabilis (assembly GCF_051348905.1). Taxonomy (NCBI): domain Eukaryota; kingdom Metazoa; phylum Chordata; class Amphibia; order Anura; family Dendrobatidae; genus Ranitomeya; species Ranitomeya variabilis. The sequence goes on from NC_135233.1 coordinate 527,284,200, forward strand.
ACAAACTATGAGGAAAAGGGGAGACACGAGAGGTGGATGGTAACAATTGCTTTCGGCAGTTGGACCAGCCATAGTGTAAGGATCGGGTGTTCATGTAAAGCTGCATGAACCAGTTAACTGCCTAAGTATGTAGCAGTACAGACACAGAGGGCTATTAACTGTATAAAGTATATGAGAACATGATGCGAGGAACCCGATTCTGGTTTTGTTTATTTTTTATTTATTTATTTATTTATTTATTTTTTCAATGGGCCACACAGGGATAGTTAGGTTTAGTGCATTGAGGCGGTAGGCCAATCTGAACAAATGAGTTTTTAGGGCACACTTAAAACTGTGATTTGGGGACTGGGGATTAATCGTATTAACCTAGGTAGTGCATTCCAAAGAATCGGCGCAGCACATGTAAAATCTTGGAGGCGGGAGTGGGAGGTTCTGATTATTGAGGATGCTAACCTGAGGTCATTAGCGGAGCGGAGGGCACGGGTAGGGTGGTAGACTGAGACCAGAGAGGAGATGTAGGGTGGTGCTGAGCCATGGAGGGCTTTGTGGATGAGGGTAGGAGTTTTGTACTGGATTCTGGAGTGGATGGGTAGCCAGTGTAATGACTGGCACAAGGTAGAGGCATTGGTGTAAAGGTTGGTGAGGAATATGATCCTGGCAGCAGCATTCAGGACAGATTGGAGCGGGGATGGTTTGGTAAGAGGGAGGCCGATTAGTAGAGAGTTAGGCCATGTTCACACTTTGCGGTTTTTACCGCGGAACCGCCACGATTTTGATGCTGCGGGTCCGCAGCAGTTTCCATAGCGTTTCCATTTACATGTAAACCCTATGGAAACCGCAAACCGCTGTGCACATGCTGCGGGAAAAACCGCGCAGAAACGCAGTGGTTTAAAACCCGCAGCATGTCACTTCTTTGTGCAGAATCGCTGCGATTCTGCACCCATAGGAATGCATTGAACCGCTTACTTCCCGCATGGGGCTGTGCCCACGTTGCGGGAAGTAAGCGGCTAATGTGCGGGTGGTACCCAGGGTGGAGGAGAGGAGACTCTCCTCCAGGCCCTGGGAACCATATTTGGGGTAAAAAAAAAGAATAAAAATAAAAAATCATGATATACTCACCTCTCAGCGCTGCACGCGGCCGGCCGGTCAGAGTTGCTGTGCGAACAGGACCTGCGGTGACGTCGCGGTCACATGACCGTGACGTCGCGGTCACATGACCGTGACGTCACGAAGGGTCCTTCTCGCTCAGCATCTTTGGAACCGGAGCGCCGGGTGCAGCGCCGAGGAGATCCGGACATCAGAGGGTGAGTATAACCAATTTTTATTATTTTTAACATTACTATTGATGCTGCATATTGTTCAATGTGCAAGTGGCCCATGTGTTTCTGGTTCTATAATTGTTCTCTTGTTTCTACAAGACTGGGGAGTCCACCACTCCTCTGTGGGTCATTTGCATTTAACTGCTCCATCCTGCATGTCCACATGGATAGTCCTTCTCTGAACCCTGCTTATACAGGTATTATACAGATAATCAGGTTTTAAATACATCAGATAGGGATTCTATACATTAGTTAGGACTGCTCTATAAGGGTATACCTTGACGATTTGGTGGAGCAGCTTAGTATACATTTTTTTGCAAAAAAACGTATCAACTAAATACCCTGTTTTCTTTACATCTTTTGACTAGCACTTGCTGATTACTGTGATTTTTTTTACAACAGAGTATTTTTGACCTCACTGTGCTCTTTTGTGTTTTCAAGTATTCTGGTGGTGTGAACAGGTTCCTACAGACTTGTTCAATGTGCAAGTGGCCCATGTGTTTCTGGTTCTATATTGCTGCATATGCAGCATCAATAGTATAGGCGGAAACCCGCAGCGGAAACCGCGGAACAAACCGCGATAAATCTACAGGGATAACCGCAGCGGTTTTGCCCTGCAGATTTATCAAATCCGCTGCGGGAGAACCCGCAGAGGGACGCCGCAAAGTGTGAACATGGCCTTACAATAGTTACATAGTTATTAAGGTTGAAGGAAGACTTTAAGTCCATCTAGTTCAACCCATAGCCTAACCTAACATGTCCTAACATGTTGATCCAGAGGAAGGCAAAAAAAAACCCATGTGGCAAAGAGTAAGCTCCACATTGGGCAAAAAAATTCCTTCCCGACTCCACATACGGCAATCATACTAGTTCCCTGGATCAACACCCTATCAAGGAATCTAGTGTATATACCCTGTAACATTATACTTTTTCAGAAAGGTATCCAGTCCCCTTTTAAATTTAAGTAATGAATCACTCATTACAACATCATACGGCAGAGAGTTCCATAGTCTCACTGCTCTTACAGTAAAGAATCCGCGTCTGTTATTATGCTTAAACCTTCTTTCCTCTAGACGTAGAGGATGCCCCCTTGTCACTGTCTCAGGTCTATGATTAAAAAGATCATCAGAAAGGTCTTTGTACTGTCCCCTCATATATTTATACATTAAAATAAGATCACCCCTTAGTCTTCGTTTTTCCAAACTAAATAGCCCCAAGTGTAATAACCTTTCTTGGTATTGCAGACCCCCTAGTCCTCTAATAACCTTGGTTGCTCTTCTCTGCACCCTCTCTAGTTCAGCTATGTCTTTCTTATACACCGGAGACCAGAACTGTGCACAGTATTCTAAGTGTGGTCGAACTAGTGACTTGTATAGAGGTAAAACTATGTTCTCCTCATGAGCATCTATGCCTCTTTTAATACATCCCATTATTTTATTTGCCTTTGTAGCAGCTGCCTGACACTGGCCACGGAATATGAGTTTGTCATCCACCCATACACCCAGGTCTTTTTCATTGACGGTTTTGCCCAGAGTTTTAGAATTAAGCACATAGTTATACATCTTATTACTTCTACCCAAGTGCATGACCTTACATTTATCCCCATTAAAGCTCATTTGCCATTTATCCGCCCAAGCTTCTAGTTTACATAAATCATCCTGTAATATAAAATTGTCCTCCCCTGTATTGTTTACCCTGCAGGGTTTAGTGTTATCTGCAAATATTGAAATTCTACTCTGAATGCCCCCTACAAGGTCATTAAATATGTTAAAAAGAAGAGGGCCCAATACTGACCCCATATGGTACCCCACTGCTAACCGCGACCCAGTCCGAGTGTGCTCCATTAATAACCACCCTTTGTTTCCTATCCCTGAGCCAGCTCTTAACCCACTTACACATATGTTTCCCTATCCCCATTATTCTCATTTTATGTATCAACCTTTTGTGTGGCACCGTATCAAAAGCTTTTGAAAAGTCCATATACACTACATCCACTGGGATCCCTTGGTCCAGTCCGGAACTTACCTCTCCATAGAAGCTGATCAAATTAGTCTGACATGAACGGTCCCTAGTAAACCCGTGCTGATACTGGGTCATGAGGTTATTCCTCTTCAGATACTCCAGTATAGCATCTCTTAGAAAACCCTCCAGGATTTTACCCACAGTAGAGGTTAAGCTTACTGGCCTATAATTACCGAGTTCAGTTTTTGTCCCCTTTTTGAATATTGGCACCACATTTGCTATATGCCAGTCCTGTGGTACAGACCCTGTTATTATGAAGTCTTTAAAGATTAAAAATAATGGTCTATCAATGACTGTACTTAGTTCCTGCAGTACTCGAGGGTGTATCCCATCCGGGCCCGGAGATTTGTAAATTTTAGTGATTTTTAGACGCCGCTGTACTTCCTGCTGGGTTAAGCAGGTGACACTTAATGGGGATTTTTTGTTATCACTGATCATATAGTCTGCCATGGAATTTTCTTTTGTAAATACTGATGAAAAAAAGTCATTTGGCATATTGGCTTTTTCCTCATCCTCATCCACCATTTCACCCAGACTATTTTTAAGGGGGCCAACACTTTCATTTTTTAGTTTCTTACTATTTATGTAGATAAAGAATATTTTGGGATTATTTTCACTCTCTCTGGCAATGAGTCTCTCTGTCTCAATTTTTGCTGCCTTGATTTGCTTTTTGCAGAATTTATTTAATTTTTTGTATTTATTTAATGCGTCATCACTACCTACTTCCTTCTCTAAATGCTTTCTTTTTGTCACTTATTGCACCCCTTACAGCTCTATTTAGCCATATTGGTTCCCTCCTATTTTTAGTATGTTTATTCCCATACGGTATATACCGTGCACAGGTCCTATCCAGGCTGCTAATAAACGTCTCCCATTTTCTTTGTGTATTTTTATGTCTTAGGATATCGTCCGAGTTAATTGCACCAAGATCCTCTCTCATCTGGTGGAAATTTGCCCTCCTGAAGTTTAGTGTCCTTGTAATCCCCCTACTACCCATCTTATTAAAGGATACATGAAAACTTATTATTTTGTGATCACTATTCCCCAAGTGACCCCCAACCCTTATATTTGATATGCGGTCTGGCCTGCTGGTTAATATTCCAGACAAGAATGAATAAGTGAAAGCGAGTTTTTGCAGAGTCGAAAGTAAGAAAAGGGCAAATTCTATAAATGTGTTTATGCAAATTGCCTCTTCTGAGAAAAAGAGGACTTAACTCTATAGTGCCACCTGTTGAAAGTAGCGATCCTACAAGTCACAATCAACCCCCTAACGAGTCGTGCAATATGACTTAGGATAAAAGCCAAATCAGTATCTCAATTCTCAGACATGGTGTTTCGGGCTGTTGGTCCTCGTCATTGCGAAGCATGAGAACTGATTTGGCTAGGTGAGAGGCTCTGGACTGGGGTCTAAGGGGTATCGTTTCTCCTTATGGAGAGTGACATACCATCTCTGGCTTGTCAAGGTAAGGAGGCTTATTTGCCGTACAATGCTCCTCTGGGAAATTAAATATGCAAATTGCCTCTTCTGAGAAAAAGAGGACTTAACTCTATAGCGCCACCTGTTGGAAGTAGCGATCCTACAAGTCACAATCAACCCTCTAACGAGTCGTGCAATATGACTTAGGATAAAAGCCAAATCAGTATCTCAATTCGCAGACACGGTGTTTCGGGCTGTTGGCCCTCATCAGTGCAAAGCATGAGAACTGATTTGGCTAGGTGAGAGGCTCTGGACTGGGGTCTAAGGGGTATCGTTTCTCCTTATGGAGAGTGACATACCATCTCTGGCTTGTCAAGGTAAGGAGGCTTATTTGCCGTACAATGCTCCTCTGGGAAATTAAATATGCAAATTGCCTCTTCTGAGAAAAAGAGGACTTAACTCTATAGCGCCACCTGTTGGAAGTAGCGATCCTACAAGTCACAATAAACCACAATAAATATATAAATGTGTTTGAGATTCTCTGCTTGCTTATAGAGGTGATTGAAATTAAATTTATTTTTGGACATTAAGACAAAGGCACTGCTAGAGCTAAAAATCTGACGTCATGTCATTGGTTGTTTTTTGAGCTTATGTATTACTTGCTAAAGATCCCGGCGTTGCCCGGGCATAGTACTAACTGTAGAGAAATAGAAAAAAATGGTTTGCACTCACCAAGCCCGATAAAACAGATAAGACTTTATTAGGACATATGCGAAATGGACAAGGAGATCAAGTTGACCACAGGATGACAGCTGTTTCGTGCACGCAGCGCTTCCACAGATCCCAATGCCAGAACGGGAAATGAGGTAACAATTTATACAAATGCAACCCCTCCCCTGAAATGACATCATACACAAAAACTCCCCCTCATCCAAAATGTGAAAAAAAGAAGAAAAAAGAAAAACATTGCTCAAGAAATATAAAAAACATCAAATAACCGCATATTAAAAGGAATACAATCAAATCTGCAAAGCGGAAAACAAAAAAACAGAAAAATATAATAATAGATGATAGAAGGCAAACGAACATTAAATATTGCAAACAGAAAAAAAACATTTGGGGAGTAGGTGGTATTTGTACTGTCATAGCAGCTTTAGGCACGCTGATAGGTGATCGCAGAAAGCGGCAGTGCGGGTATATATATATTTTTTCTTTTTTCTGGACATAGTACTAACTGTGGTTAGTTATAGCACATCCCTTCTCTCATTTTCCCATCACTTCTCTCATTTTCCCCCTCACATCTCTCATTTTCCCCCTCACTCCTATAATTTTCCCCCTAACACCTGTCATTTTGACCTCACACCTGTCATTTTCCCCTCAGTTTATACCTTTATGTCATCTCCCCTGTACATAGTATATACCTGTATGTCATCTCATGTATATAGTATATACCTGTCTGTCATCTCCTCCTGTATATAGTATGTACCTGCTGTCTGTCATCTCCTCCTGTATATAGTATGTACCTGCTGTATGTCATCTCCTCCTGTATACAGTATATGCCTATGTGTCATCTCCCCTGTAAATAGTATATACCTGTATGTCATCTCCCCTGTATATAGTATGTACCTGTTGTATGTCATATCCTCCTGTATATAGTATATACCTATGTGTCATCTCCCCTGTATATAGTATATACCTGTAAGTCATCTCCCCTGTATATAGTATGTACCTGCTGTATGTCATCTCCTCCTGTATATAGTATATACCTGTAGGTCATCTCCTCCTTTATATAGTATGTACCTGCTGTATGTCATCTCCTCCTGTATAAAGTATATACCTATGTGTCATATCCCCTGTATATAGTATATACCTGTATGCCATCTCCCCTGTATATAGTATGTACCTGCTGTATGTCATCTCCTCCTGTATATAGTTTATACCTATGTGTCATCTCCTTTTGTATATAGTATATACCTGTATGTCATCTCCTCCTGTATATAGTATATACCTGTATGTCATCTGCTCAGCTTCAGCATCCCACACAGAACTGGGTACTGACCCCAGGGTGATAGAGATAAATAGGCTGGCTCAGCATCCTATGGCAGAAGCAATTTTTCCATGAATGGCAGTCAACCAGGAGTTGTTATATCGGGTTGATAAAATCTGGGATAAAGTTGTGGAAAAGCTGATAGTTCCCCAGTCGTACTGTCGGGCGGTGTTTGAAATGGCTCACGAACACATGCTAGGTGGTCACTTTGGGGTTAAAACAATGCAAGAGCGGATTCTTCAGCGGTTCTTTTTACCCAGGATATATGCCGAGGTGCAGAGGTTTTGTAAGTCTTGCTCAGAGTGTCAGCTGTCCACACCCAGCGCTAGTTTCTGTAGTTCATTGGTTCCTCTGCCTATTATAGAGGTACATTTAGAACAGATTGCTATGGATTTGGTAGGGTCCATTGTAAAGTCAGCTCGTGGCCACCAACACATATTAGTGGTAACCCTAGAAAAAGGCCTTGCGTAAACTGGCACTTCCAATTTGATAAATAAACCCACATATAAACAGAAGTTATTGCCACAAATATTTAAGAAAAATATTCCAACTTTATTTAGAAAAATTCATTGTTTAAAAACAAATAAAAATGGAGAAAGTAAATGCAGACACTACACCTGCAGGACATGTTACCACTCATAGATATACTGTTTTCTCATACCAAAAAATAGTTACTTTCATGTATATTACAATGCCTATGGGTTAAGAACAGCAATATATGTAATAAAAAAATAAACCAATCTTTCTAAATTTACAAGTATCTCCACATGTTGGTATTTAGCCTATGTGTAACCGATGCATAAAAAGTCTAGAACTAGCCAAACGCTATTACATTGAATTCATATCAAGCAATTATTTCATCTGGTCAAAGAAACCTAAAGCACTAAAGTGCTTATGCAGTGCCAAGTGCATAATGCCGATATAGAGTCTCAAATTCTGGACAGAATATAAAGTTCAAACGTAGTGCTAAAGTGCATAATATAGAATATTTAACCACTGGATCGAATGTGGAGATTTAACACAGTAAAGCAAGTAAGAAGAGTAGAGTCATGACCTGCAGGTGAAGTTCAGCCCCGACGCGCGTTTTGCATTTAAGGTTCTTTCTGTGGGGTCTGTCTAATGGGGGTACGATGGGCAATTTATAGTATTCTCTTTTCATTGATGGCAGTGGTCTGAGTGCGGCGCTTTCACCAGGAAACCGGAAATCCGGTCACCGCAAGTCAGCCTCACACTGCACACTGCTATGCCCCCTCCGACGCGTCAAATGGAGGAGTTACTACATGTGGAGCTACAGATGCATCGTCATGGCAACCCAAAACCAGAAGCCAGGGGAAAGCGCTCACCGCTATACAGGAGAACATAATGATCACGTGTTCCCAGCTGCTGTTGCATATCCATGACAACCTGTTAAAGCCAGGAAGACGTTTCTACAGTTCCTAGGAAGGCTTACTATGGGCTAAAGATAATGCATATATCCAGGGGTCTTTTCTTTGCGGCATCAATAATACGTTAAAGACGTATACATGTGACTGGCGGACAAGGGATATTTAGCCTGAATAATAAAGGTATATTTAAACTTATATAAAATGCTAAAATATAGAAAAAAGGATCCCATAAATAGTGAGGGAAGTGAAGGGCCAGTGATAGAATCAACACAAACACAGAGACATCTAACATTCATATACAAGTGCATTTAATAATAGTGAATAAGATTAAAGTGCATGGTGACATGTGAATAGTAGGTAAATACAAAAAAACATGATGTATATCACAAAACAAAAATGTTTTAAAACATAATAAAAATGATCTGCATACATAGACATATACTGATACATATGAAGTGCATATAGTTATTTTAAGCAAAAATGATGAATAAGTAATATCCTAATGTTCATATTCTGATCCACATAGACAGTTAAGTACAATGAAGGAGAAAGAGATCCCATCTCATATCCACCACCAGACGCACGATGGATGACCAGCAGCTGCAGTCACAGATCAGGAACCCCAGGCGAAGATTCCCTACCATGGTAAGTATGCCCTTAGCCAATCTGAAACTTAAGGAAGAGGTATAAATATACAACCAATAATGCAAGATAATTTAAAACAAAAACATATAAAAAACATAAAATATATAAAAACATAATTTTTAATCTGAGATAAGGAAGTTAAAGACCTTAAGCTAAAAAATCCCAAAGGGACCTCCAGGACTCTAAAAATGGAATGATATACAGATGGCAATCTGGCAAGAATAGGGAGCACCCTACGAGTAGATCAGCATCATTTTCCTCAATTTCATCTAGGGAAGATGATAAAGAAAGCCCTAATGTCAATCGATTTTACAATTCGAGGAAGAAGAATCAGAGGACTGACCAATACAGAAGTAAAAGAGATAGGAGAAAAATTAATCCATCTGCAGCATCATCTAAACTACAGGTGATTAACTTATCAGATATGATTTTAACCGAAACACGTAGAGGTATTAAGCTTAGGCCTCACGTTTTCACATGTATCCCCATATGATCTTTTTACAGCTGTGAAAAACCTCCATTTATTTGCCTGAAAACTGGTATTGAAAAAACTGCATGATAAATCGGACCAAGGTTTTGAATGGACTAGGGATGACCTTCAAGCCATTGCCATCTTGGAGGAATCGAGGGACAAAACAGAGCTACCTGATACTGGGGTAAGTTTCAGGCTCCGATACTAAAGAAATTCCCCCCTCTTAATTTGTACCCCAATGTGGAACTTTTTGTGAAATTAGTGACCAGTGAATTTGAAAAAATTCCAGCGAGAATATCTAAGGATAATCTCACCACTATTCAGAGAAAAGCATTGTCTGAATTAAAACAATGTAAATCAGTGGTTATAAAACCTGCAGACAAAGGGGGCAATGTTGTAGTGTGGCTGGTTAAAGCCTATGAGAAGGAAGCTCTCAGGCAACAGAGAGATTCATTATGTTATAGGCGACTAACATACAAACCAACTTCAGCCTTTTAGAGCAAACTCGAGGACATTCTGGGGAAAGCCTTCCAAGAAGGGATTATTACTAAAGAACTAACTGAGGGACAATCTGATACCGGAATACCTGAGAATGGCCTGCATCTACTTCATACCGAAAATGCATAAGTATTTAACAAATCCCCCCGGACGACCAATTGTTTCAGGCAATGGTAACCATTGTGAGATTATCTGCAAATTTATTGATTTTTATTTAAAGCCTCTGGTCCAAAACCTGCCCTCACATCTTAAGGCCCCGTCACACACAGCGACGCTGCAGCGATACAGACAACGATGCTGATCGCTGCAGCGTCGCTGTTTAGTCGCTGTGTGGTCGCTGGGGAGCTGTCACACAGACAGCTCTCCAGCGACCAACGATGCCGAGGTCCCGGGTAACCAGGGTAAACATCGGGTTACTAAGCGCAGGGCCGCGCTTAGTAACCCGATGTTTACCCTGGTTACCAGCGTAAAAGTAAAAAAAAAAAAACAGTGCATGCTTACCTTCCGCTGTATGTCCCCCGGCGTTCTGCTTCTCTGCACTGTGTAAGCACAGCGGCCGGAAAGCACAGCGGTGATGTCACCGCTGTGCTGTGTTTTCCGGCTGGCCGGCGCTCACAGTGCAGAGAAGCACAGCGCCGGGGGACAGACAGCGGAAGGTAAGTATGCACTGTTTGTTTTGTTTTTACTTTTACGCTGGTAACCAGGGTAAACATCGGGTTACTAAGCGCGGCCCTGCGCTTAGTAACCCGATGTTTACCCTGGTTACCAGTGAAGACATCGCTGGATCGGTGTCACACACACCGATTCAGCGATGTCAGCGGGACCTCAACGACCAAAAAACGGTCCAGGCCATTCCGACACGACCAGCGATCTCACAGCAGGGGCCGGGTCGCTGGTACGTGTCACACATAGCGAGATCACTACTGAGGTCGCTGTTGTGTCACAAAACTTGTGACTCAGCAGCGATCTCGCTAGCGATCTTGCTATGTGAGACGGGGCCTTTAAAGACACGGGAGATGTGTTAACTAAAGTGGATGGGATACCCATGGATGGTGATATGTGGATGGTCACATTAGATGTTGAGTCTTTATATACATCCATCCAACACAGTAACGTTATCAAAGCAGCCAAAAGCTTTTTGATGATGACAAATTATGATATTGATCTAATTGAATTTCTCCTGACCCTCCTTGATTTTGCACTCAAACATAAGTTTTTTTTATTTTTAAGGACAGCATTTATGTGCAAAATTGGGGCACAGGAATGGGGGCAACATCTGCGCCATCTTACGCAAATCTATTTTTAGGGTTATGGGAAAGAGGAATTTTTTTTACATCCCCATTGCATTCATCAAGAAAGTTCTATTTTGGGCACGCTTTATCGATGATATCCTAATGATTTGGCAAGGAATGGAGCAAGATTTAATATCATTTATTGAAATTCTGAATGACAATAATATGAATATTAAACTGGCGTGTCAATACAGTCAGACTACTATGGACTTTCTTGATGTACGCATCATTAAAGGACATAACAATTTATTACAAACTGAAGTCTTCAGAGAGTAAACTGCAGTAAATTAATTTTTACATGCGAACTCTTCACATCCACAACCACTCATAAATGGCATACCTACAGGCCAATTCTTAAGAACAAGAAGGATTTGCTCTACTGATCAGTCCTTTCACACTCAGGCTCAAGATCTCACCTTAAGTTTCATGGAGAAAAAATACTCTAAAAGAAGCTTCAGAAGGGGCCTCAAGCCTCCACAACCAAGCAAACTGACCTGATGAAGACTAAGACCAATCCAAGATCTAATCAACAGGTGAGGTTTATTTCAACTTATAATGAAAACTGGTTGGATGTTAAAGAGGCAATTGGCAAATATTGGAAGATATTAAAAACTGATCAAATGTTAATTAAGTATACAAGTGACCGCCCGTCTATCACATATAGAAGATCGCACAACTTGAAGGACCTTCTAGTACATAGCCACTATACCGGACCAAGTATAGAGAGGGCATTTGGTTCAAAAGGACCAAATGGGGCATCTACCCGCATAACAATTGTATAGCGTATCCTAATATTACCAGAGCACCTCATTTTGTGTCCAGCAATGGGAAAAAGACTTACACATCACCCAAAATTTTACGTGTAATACCGAGGGAGTAGTCTACTATGCAAAGTGTCCATGTGAGAAAATGTATGCAGGCCTTACATCAAGACTTTTGAAAATTCAAGAATGTGAACATGTAAGAGACATAAGAAATGCCAAGGAAATAGAGTGCCTTGCAAAGGTATTCGACCCCCTGGAACTTTGCAACCTTTTCCCACATATCATGCTTCAAACATAAAGATACCAAATGTAAATTTTTGGTGAAGAATCAACAACAAGTGGAACACAATTGTGAAGTTGAATGAAATTTATTGGTTATTTTAAATTTTTGTGGAAATTAAAAAACTGAAAAGTGGGGCGGGCAATATTATTCGGCCCCTTTAACTTAATACTTTGTTGCGCCACCTTTTGCTGCGATTACAGCTGCAAGTCGCTTGGGGTATGTCTCTATCAGTTTTGTACATCGAGAGACTGAAATTCTTGCCCATTCTCCTTGGCAAACAGCTCAGTGAGGTTTGATGGAGATCGTTTGTGAACAGCAGTTTTCAGCTCTTTCCACAGATTCTCAATTGGATTGAGGTTTGGACTTTGACTTGGCCATCCTAACACCTGGATATGTTTATTTCTGAACCATTCCATTGTAGATTTTGCTTTATGTTTGGGATCATTGTTTTCTTCAAGAATGGTCCTGTATTTGGCTCCATCCATCTTCCCATCAATTTTAACTATCTTCCCTTTCCCTGCTGAAGAAAAGCAGGCTAAAACCATGATGCTGCCACCACTATGTTTGACAGTGGGGATGGTGTGTTCAGGCTGATGAGCTGTGTTTCCTTTACGCCAAACATATCATTTGACATTGTTGCCAAAAAGTTTGATTTTGGTTTCATCTGACCAGAGCACCTTCTTCCACATGTTTGGTGTGTCTCCCAGGTGGCTTGTTGCAAACTTTAAATGACACTTTTTATGGATATCTTTGAAAAATGGCTTTCTTCTTGCCACTCTACCATAAAGGCCAGATTTGTGCAGTGTATGACTGATTGTTGTCCTATGGACAAACTGTCCCACCTCAGCTGTAGATCTCTGCAGTTCATCCAGAGTGATCATGGGCCTCTTGGCTGCATCTCTGATCAGTCTTCTACTTGTTTGAGATGAAAGTTTAGAGCGACGGCCAAGTCTTGGTAAATTTGCGGTGGGATGATGCTCCTTCCATTTCAATATGATCACTTGCATAGTGCTCCTTGGGATGTTTAAAGGGAGCCTGTCACCCCTAAAATCGATGGTGAGGTAAGCTCACCATCATCAGGGGCTTATCTACAGCATTCTGTAATGCTGTAGATAAGCCGCCGATGTTACCTGAAAGAGGAGAAAAAGACGTTAGATTATACTCACCCAGGGGCGGTCCAGCTCCGATGGGCATCTCTGGTCCAGTACAGCGCCTCCCATCTTCATTCCATGACGTCCTCTTCTTGTCTTCACACCGCAGCTCCCTCACCAGCGTACTTTGTCTGCCCTGTTGAGGGCAGAGCAAAGCACTGCAGTGCGCAGGCGCCGGAAAGGTCAGAGAGGCCTGGCGCCTGCGTACTGCTGTACTTTGCTCTGCCCTCAACAGGGCAGACAAAGTACGCTAGTGCCGGAGCCGCGGAGTGTAGACCAGAAGAGGACGTCATGGAATGAAGATAGGAGGCGCCGGAGCAGACCTGAGACACCCATTTGACCGGACCGCAGCGGGACCGCCCCTGGGTGAGTATAATCTAACGTCTTTTTCTCCTATTTCAGGATACATCGGGGGCTTATCTACAGAATTACAGAATGCTGTAGATAAGCCCCTGATGCCGGTGAGCTTACCTCACCATCGATTTTGGGGGTGACAGGTTCCCTTTAAAGTTTTAGAAATCATTTTGTATCCAAATACGGCTTTAAACTTCTCCACAATAGTATCACGGACCTGCCTGTTGTGTTCCTTGGTCTTGATGCTCTGTGCTTCAAACAGAACCCTGAGACTATCACAGAGCAGGTGCATTCATACGGAGAGTTGATTACACACAGGTGGATTATATTTATCATCATTAGGCATTTAGGACAACACTGGATCATTCAGAGATCCACAATGAACTTCTGGAGTGAATTTGCTGCACTGAAATTAAGGGGCTGAATAATATTGCACGCCCCACTTTTCAGTTTTTGAATTTCCACAAAAATTTTAAATAGCCAATACATTTCGTTCAACTTCACAATTGTGTTCCACTTGTTGTTGATTCTTCACCAAAAATTTACATTTGGTATCTTTATGTTTGAAGCATGATATGTGGGAAAAGGTTGAAAAGTTCCAGGGGGCCGAATACTTTCACAAGGCACTGTAGATGACATCTCTCCACTTAAACCAGTACCAAGGCATTTTAAATTAAGTCGTAACTGTGATGCTAGCCTACTTCGTGTTATGGGTATTGACAAGGTCAATTGGAAATTGAAGGAGGAATTTAGCTCAACTAGAAGAAAGATGGATCGTCAAGTTGGGGATGGTTCAACCAAATTTTCTTAATGAAATAATTAGTTTTGCCCCTTTCTTGTAAATAATTTAATGCATGATATTATATATTTATATATGTGTGTGTATATATATTTTATATATATAATATATATATATTTTTTTTTATGTTTTTGTTTTAATTTATCATGTATTATTGGTTGTATATTTATACCTCTCCTTTAATTTTCTGATTGGCTAAGGGCATACTTACCATGGTAGGGAATCTTTGCCTTGGGTTCCTGATCTGTCACTGCGGCTACTGGTCATACATTGTGCGTCTGGTGGTGGATATGAGATGGGATCTCTTTCTCCTTCATTGTGCTTAACCATCTATGTGGTTCAGAATATGAACATTAGGATATTACTTATTCATAATTTTTGCTTAAAATAACTATAAGCACTTTACAGTATATTGTGAAATCTCATTAAATATTAATTCTGCACACTTTGGGTGTTTGGTTCTGGTTTTACTTTTGTTTCTTAGTGCTAAGATAGAAATATAACTTCAGGTCATACAAGGGGTGATGGTAGTGGCTGGTGCCCCATCCTGCAGGGGAGGTCCTAGTTGTTCCTCACTATCCTTGCTTTGATCTGATAAAGAGGGTAGTTATTACATTCTTTCACTTTGGTGTTCTTTCCTTTTTTCTTATTTATTTAGTCTTTATTATTATTTTATTCTTTACTCTTTAAATATTATTCTATGCAGTATATCTTTAGTTCTTTATTTATGTTGTATTTGGGCTTTTCAATGTAGCTTTCTTTATGGCTTTAATTTTTCATAGCTCTATTTATGTGGCAGTCTGCAGGGGTTAGCACCATCACTATTACTTGTAGTTATGTGCATAGTAATTGTGTCCGCGACTACAGCAAATGTGCTCTTGTTATATGGCATACTATTGAACTGGCCTATTCCGGTAAAATTTCATTATTGCTGCGCTATACGATCTACCGTGATTAGCCCTATATGCCTTTAGACTTTTTTACTTTGGTAACATCTTACCGACATTGCGTTGTATGAAGCGTTGCAATGGTCTAGGCTTTATTGTGAACTTATTGGCTGATCAGAAGCATTTGCAGTGATGTGAGTAGAGGGTGCGGCCTCTATATGATGTGCTGGTAATCAGAAGCTTCTGCAGTGATGAAAGTAGTGGGCGCTGCCTCTATAGAATGTGCCAGTAATAACCCCACCTAGAAATGATTCCGTTGGTCATCTCAGACTAAAAAACCCTATGATGCTTGACCTTAGACATGCCCCCAGGAGGAAGCAGTCACAAAATGCGCGTTGGGATTCTCAGAGGTACAGCGTGTCATTTGGCAGTATTTTCGGAGCACTACAGACCCAGGTAATATGTAGCTATTATGGGCTTAAAGTCTCCTTTTATGCTGAGCAGTGGTGACTATGAGGTGGACAATATTGTAGCAATTTGTTTTCCCACATTGTAAATTCATTGCAGTGGGGTGTTTGCCTTTTGACTGAGAAGCGCACCAGGTGGATATTCTATGCATGGCGTAGCCGGCAGCTAATTGTAAATGAACATGCACTTGCACCTTTGATAGTATGCCCTATCGGTTACTAATGTGCACTGTCACCTTATGATTATAAGTAGTGTTGAGCATTCCGATACCGCAAGTATCGGGTATCGGCCGATATTTGCGGTATCGGAATTCCGATACCGAATTCCGATATTTTCAGTATATCGGATACCGGAATCGGAAGTTCCCACAATTCAAAGTGTCTGAATTCAGCCAATGAGGAATGATTAGAAGTGTGGGCACATCCTGTTCTGCATGGTGGGCATGGAAGTACTGGCATGGCTGTGATTGGCTGCTGAAATGATGTCATGATGCACTATAAAAGTCGCTGCCGCCATTTAGGGCTCACTCTGCTGTGAATTCAGTTAGGGACAGGACGCTGTGTTCTGACTGAGGGCCAGTTTAGAGATAGCGATTTGCTTCATTGTGCTTTACCAAGGCTAATTTAGCAACCGCTGTGTGAGATCCTTGCTTTTGCCTTGCAGCATTGTTCACAGCTGTCTGCAAGGTCTCTGTGTGTGTGAGTGCACATCGCTCTGTAGTCTCTCTGCAGCCACAGCCAGTTGTAGTCAGCTCAGAGTGCGTCACTGCCTCATACTGTTCTATCATTGTCCTTTTTTGCAATTAGTGCAGCCTGCTGGACATTTTTTCAAATATTTCCTATTAGTGGCTTTCCATCCCTATCCAGCTAAATTGTGGAAAAACACTACATAGGATTACATAGAGCAGCTTTTTTTGGCCTTGCAGCGCCATTTACGGCTGTCTGCATGGTCACTGTGTGAGTGAACATCGCTCTGTAGTCTGTCAGTAGCCACAGCCGGTTGCAGTCAGCTCAGGGTGCGTGAGTGCCTCATACCGTTCAATCCATTGTCCTTTTTTGCAATTAGTGCAGCCTGCTGCACATTTTTTCAAATATTTCCTATTAGTGGCTTTCCATCCGTATCCAGCTAAATTGTGGAAAAACATTACATAGGATTACATAGAGCAGCTTTTTTTGGCCTTGCAGCGCATCTGATGATGAGACTCAGGTGTCACTTTCTGGTGCGTACTGTGCTGCCGAGACTACCCAGGAGAAGCAGTTGGTGGCAGAGGGTAGTGTAGATGATGAGGTCCTTGACCCATCATGGCGTGAGGTGCAGGAAGGTGGTGGGAGCAGCTCTGAGGAAGAGATTCCTCGAACAGGCCAAAGAGGGAGGGGGAAGACTGCGGTTCCTGTAGCCCCCACTTCAGCACCCGTTAGGAGCATGCCTCTTCTAAAAGCCAAAACGGGCGCTCCCAAGACTTGCAGTGCCTGGTCCTTTTTTGACACAGTTGCAGATGACATTTGCTTTGTCAAATGCAAGGTGTGTCATCAGAAAGTCAAAAGAGGGAAAAATGTCAGCAACCTCAATACCACAAATATGTGGAAGCATGTACGGACCAAGCACACGGTGGAGTTACAAAAACACACTGAAGACCTAGGCCAACCAACAGCGGCACCTACCAACTCTTCAGCTCGTGTTGTTGCCTCTTCCTCCAGCTCACACACACAGCTGGTTCGGTTTCCTCACAGGATCGTCATGGAAGAACCTCTGGCACTGTTGTCCAGAGACCCAGTGTAATTCCACCCACAGCACCACGTTCCCAGTCATCCTCACACTCCCAGCCCAGTCTACAGCCATCGGTAGCACAGGCATGGGAAAAAAGGCAGCCTTTCTCGGCAAACCACCCCCGAGCACAGGCTCTGAATGCTAGCATTGCAAAACTACTGTCCCTTGAAATGCTGTCATTCAGGCTGGTGGAGACTGACAGCTTCCGTAACTTGATGGCATTGGCAGTCCCACAATACAATGTGCCCAGCCGCTTTTATTTCAGCAGGCAAGCCATCCCTGCCCTGCACAAGCATGTGGAGGGACACATAAAACACGCGCTACTGAACGCCATCAGTAGCAAGGTCCACCTCACCACCGATGTGTGGACCAGTCACCATGGACAGGGGCGATACCTTTCCCTCACTGCCCATTGGGTTAATGTTGTTGAGCGGGGTACAGATCGTGAGAGTGGCGCAGGACGTGTTCTGCCAAGTTCAAGGATTGCAGGAATCCAGTCTGTACGCATTGACTCCTCCTCATACACAAGTTCCTCAGAATCATCACTGCAGGAGCCGTCACAGTCCACCTCCACATGGGCCCGTGAACGTTTACCTGTTACGACTGACATGAGCAAAGCTGTGGCCAAACGTCAACAGGCCGTCTTGAAATTAATTTCTTTGGGGAATCAAAGCCGCCTCACAGGAGCTCTGGAATGCCATCAAGCAGGAGAGCGACGTGTGGTTTGTGCCAGCGAATCTCTAGCCTGGCATGGTAGTGTGTGACAATGGCCGAAATCTGGTGGCAGCTCTTGCCCTAGGCAACCTCACTCACATCCCATGTCTTGCACATGTGCTCAACTTGGTCGTGCAGAGGTTTTTGAGGGACTATCCGGATCTTGATGCACTGCTGCAGAAGGTCCGCCTAGAGTGTGCTCACTTGCGGCGTTCCAGCATGGCAAGATCGCGCATTGCAGCTCTGCAGCGCCGATTCTGCCTTCCGGAACATCGCATCATATGTGACCTACCCACCAGGTGGAATTCCACGTTACATATATTGGAGCGGTTGTGTGAGCAGCAGCCAGCAGTAATGGAGTACCAGCTGCATCAGGCGCAAAGAAATCGCAATGCAAAGAAATCGCACTCCGCGCCGTTCAGACTTCATGACCACTAAGAGGGTGCAGAAGCAGTGCCTCATCACAAGGCAAGACCAGTATGGCCCAACTGTGGCACAGTTTTGTGTGCCCGCCACACATGTCTACACCATCACAGACGGCTGCAGTCAGCAGGAGGTAACGTTTCCGTCAGATGGTGACAGACTACATGTCTTGCCCTCTTACTGTACTCCCAGACGGCTCTTCCCCCTTCAAATTTTGGGTCTCTAAGCTGGATACATGGCCAGAGCTAAGCCAGTATGTATTGGAGGTGCTGGCTTGCCCTGCTGCTAGTGTATTATCGGATCTCGTCTTTAGTGCCGCAGGTGGTGTACTAACAGACCGTCGCATGCGACTATCCTGTTATGGACCTGGTGGTTAGGAGCACCCGGAATGACCTGATGAGTAAACTCAAAATCGGGACTAGCTCTGGGGAAGTGGGAACTCTGCTGACCGCAAACCCTACTCCTATCACACACACTAGAAATAGCCGTGGAGCGTACCTAACTCTCCCTAGACGCCTCTTCACAGCCTAAGAGCTAACTACACCTAAAGATAGAAATAGAAGCCTTACCTTGCCTCAGAGAAATTCCCCAAAGGTAAAGGCAGACCCCCACATATATTGACTGTGAGTTAAGAGGAAAGTCACAAACACAGGAATGAAACAGGTTTTAGCAAAGGAGGCCAGATTTCACTAAATAGTCAGAGGATAGAAAAGGGAACTATGCGGTCAGCACAAAAGACTACAAAAAACCACGCAGAGTAAGCAAAAAGACTCCCCACACCGACTCACGGTGTGGAGGTGCCACTCTGCACCCCCAGAGCTTCCAGCTAGCAAGGGAATATCAGATAGCAAGCTGGACTAGAAATTAGCAGTACTAAGAAATATATTCAGGAAGCAGTAACAACAAATGAACTAGCAAAGACTTAGCTTCTGCTGGAGTAGACAGGTCCTCAGAGAAGTCCAAGAGAGATCTGAACCAATACTGAAACATTGACAGCTGGCATGAAGTAACGATCTGAGTGGAGTTAAATAGGGAAGCCAGCATAGCAATAAACGAGAGCAGCTGATAAAGCCAACCTCAGTGACCAGCAGTTCCGCTCGAAGCCACCAGAGGGAGTCCAAGAGCAGAACTAACCAAAGTACCATTCATGACCACAGGAGGGAGTCCGAGAACGGAATTCACAACAGTACCCCCCCTTGAGGAGGGGTCACCAAACCCTCACCAGGGCCCCCAGGCCGATCAGGACGAGCCAAATGAAAGGCACGAACTAAATCAGCAGCATGGACATCGGAGGCAACAACCCAGGAATTATCCTCCTGACCATAGCCCTTCCACTTAACCAGGTACTGAAGCTTCCGTCTCGAAATACGAGAATCCAAAATTTTTTCCACCACATACTCCAACTCCCCCTCAACCAACACCGGAGCAGGAGGATCAACGGAGGGAACCATAGGCGCCACGTACCTCCGCAACAACGACCTATGGAACACATTATGGATGGCAAAAGAAGCTGGAAGGACCAAACGAAATGACACAGGGTTGAGAATTTCAGAAATCTTATAAGGACCAATGAAACGAGGCTTAAACTTAGGAGAAGAAACCTTCATAGGAACATAACGAGAAGACAACCAAACCAAATCCCCAACACGAAGTCGGGGACCAACACAACGACGGCGGTTAGCGAAACGTTGAGCCTTCTCCTGGGACAACATCAGATTGTCCACTACATGAGTCCAAATTTGCTGCAACCTGTCCACCACAGAATCCACACCAGGACAGTCAGAAGGCTCAACCTGCCCCGAAGAAAAACGAGGATGAAAACCAGAATTGCAAAAAAAAGGCGAAACCAAAGTAGCCGAACTAGCCCGATTATTAAGGGCGAACTCAGCCAATGGCAAGAAGGTCACCCAATCATCCTGATCAGCAGAAACAAAGCATCTCAGATAGGTTTCCAAAGTCTGGTTGGTTCGTTCGGTTTGGCCATTTGTTTGAGGATGGAAAGCCGAAGAAAAAGACAAATCAATGCCCATCTTAGCACAAAAGGACCGCCAAAACCTAGAGACAAACTGGGAACCTCTGTCCGACACAATGTTCTCCGGAATGCCATGCAAACGAACCACATGTTGAAAAAATAATGGCACCAAATCAGAGGAGGAAGGTAATTTAGGCAAGGGTACCAAATGGACCATCTTAGAAAAGCGATCACAAACCACCCAGATGACAGACATCCTTTGAGAGACAGGAATATCTGAAATAAAATCCATGGAAACATGCGTCCAAGGCCTTTTCGGGACTGGCAAGGGCAAAAGCAACCCACTGGCACAAGAACAGCAGGGCTTAGCCCGAGCACAAGTCCCACAGGACTGCACAAAAGAACGCACATCCCGTGACAAGGAAGGCCACCAAAAGGACCTAGCCACCAAATCTCTGGTACCAAAAATCCCAGGATGACCAGCCAACACCGAGCAATGAACCTCAGAAATAACTCTGCTAGTCCATCTATCAGGGACAAACAGTTTCTCCGCTGGACAACGGTCAGGTCTATCAGCCTGAAACTCCTGCAGCACCCGCCGCAAATCAGGGGAGATGGCAGACAGAATTACCCCCTCTTTGAGAATACCAGCCGGCTCAGGGACTCCCGGAGAATCAGGCACAAAACTCCTAGAAAGGGCGTCCGCCTTCACATTCTTAGAACCTGGAAGGTATGAGACCACAAAATCGAAACGGGAGAAAAACAGCGACCATCGAGCCTGTCTAGGATTCAACCGCTTGGCAGACTCAAGATAAGTCAGATTTTTGTGATCCGTCAAGACCACCATGCGGTGCTTGGCTCCCTCAAGCCAATGTCGCCACTCCTCGAATGCCCACTTCATAGCTAGCTGCTCCCGATTGCCAACATCATAATTACGCTCAGCAGGCGAAAACTTTCTAGAAAAGAAGGCACATGGCTTCATCACAGAGCCATCAGAACTTCTTTGAGACAAAACAGCCCCTGCTCCAATCTCAGAAGCATCCACCTCGACCTGAAAAGGGAGCGAAACATCTGGCTGACGCAACACAGGGGCCGAAGAAAAACGACGTTTCAGCTCCTGAAAAGCCTCAACGGCCGCAGAGGACCAATTCACCACATCAGCACCTTTCTTTGTCAAATCAGTCAAAGGTTTAACCACATTAGAAAAATTAGCGATGAAGCGACGGTAAAAATTAGCAAAGCCCAGGAATTTCTGGAGGCTCTTCACAGATGTAGGTTGAGTCCAATCATAAATGGCCTGAACTGTAACAGGATCCATCTCGATAGTAGAAGGGGAAAAAATGAAGCCCAAAAAGGAAACCTTCTGAACTCCGAAGAGACATTTAGACCCCTTCACAAACAAGGAATTAGCACGAAGGACCTGGAATACCATTCTGACCTGTTTCACCTGAGACTCCCAATCATCCGAAAAGACCAAAATATCATCCAAATATACAATCATGAATCTATCCAGATACTTTCGGAAGATGTCATGCATAAAGGGCTGAAACACAGATGGAGCATTTGAAAGCCCGAATGGCATTACCAGGTACTTCAAATGGCCCTCGGGCGTATTAAATGCTGTTTTCCATTCATCGCCCTGTTTAATACGCACAAGGTTATACGCCCCTCGAAGATCTATCTTGGTGAACTGTTGTGAATTTGGATTCTGGGCTCCCCCGGTGGCTACTGGTGGAATTGAACTGGTGTCTTCATCTTCTCTGTTCACCTGTTCCCATCAAGATGTGGGAGTCGCTATATAACCTTGCTGCTCTGTTAGTTGCTTGCCGGTCAACAATGTTATCAGAAGCCTCTCTGTGCTTGTTCCTGCTCCTAGACAACTACTAGATAAGTTGGACTCTTGTCCATGTTTGTTTTTGCATTTTTGTTCCAGTTCACAGCTGTAGTTTCGTTACTGTGTCTGGAAAGCTCTTGTGAACAGGAATTGCCACTCTGGTGTTATGAGTTAATGCCAGAGTTTTAAAGTAATTTCTGGATGGTGTTTTGATAGGGTTTTTAGCTGACCATGAAAGTGTCCTTTCTGTCTTCTGCTATGTAGTAAGTGGACCTCAAATTTGCTAAACCTATTTTCATACTACGTTTGTTATTTCATCTTGATTCACCGCCAATACATGTGGGGGGCCTCTGTCTCCTTTCGGGGTATTTCTCTAGAGGTGAGCTAGGACTAATATTTTCCTCTGCTAGTTTTATTTAGTCCTCCGGCTGGTGCTGGGCATCTAGAATCAACGTAGGCATGCTACCCGGCCACTGCTAGTTGTGCGTTAGGTTTAGTTCATGGTCAGCTCAGTTTCCATCTTCCAAGAGCTAGTTCCTATATATGCTGATGCTATGATCTCTTGCCATTGAGATCATGACAGTTTGACCGGCCCACTAAAGGGTTAAAATCCTTGGCTGAGAAAGGAGAGAAATAAGTAGTCTGCTGAAATTTTTTTTTTTTTTTTTTTTTTTTTTTCTCTCCTTTGAATGGCTCTGTGTTCACCTGTTTGCAATGGATCTTCAGAGTGTAACTGCAGGTTTGAATAATCTCGCCACGAAGGTACAAAATTTGCAAGATTTTGTTTGTCATGCACCTGTATCTGAGCCGAGAATTCCTTTGCCGGAATTTTTCTCGGGGAATAGATCTGGGTTTCAGAATTTTCGAAATAATTGCAAATTATTTTTGTCCCTGAAATCTCGCTCTGCCGGAGATCCTGCACAGCAGGTCAGGATTGTGATTTCCTTGCTCCGGGGCGACCCTCAAGACTGGGCTTTTTCACTGACACCAGGGGATCCTGCGTTGCTCAATGTGGATGCGTTTTTTCTGGCCTTGGGGTTCCCTGTGCCTGCGGGTCTGAATGAGTCCATGACAATGGCTATTCAGATCGATAGGCGTTTGCGGGAGCGCAAACCAGTGCACCATCTGGCGGTGTCCACTGAGAAATCGCCAGAGAGTATGCAGTGTGATAGAATTCTGTCCCGAAGCGAGCGGCAGAATTTTAGACGGAAAAATGGGTTGTGTTTCTATTGTGGTGATTCTACTCATGTTATATCAGCATGCTCTAAGCGCACTAAAAAGCTTGGTAAATCTGTTTCCATTTGCACCTTACCGTCTAAGTTTATTCTATCTGTGACCCTGATTTGCTCTTTGTCATCTATTACCACGGACGCCTATGTCGACTCTGGCGCCGCTTTGAGTCTTATGGATTGGTCCTTTGCCAAACGCTGTGGGTATGATTTAGAGCCTTTGGAGACTCCTATTCCTCTGAAGGGGATTGACTCCACCCCATTGGCTAATAATAAACCACAATACTGGACACAAGTAACTATGCGTATTAATCCGGATCACCAGGAGATTATTCGCTTTCTGGTGCTGTATAATCTACATGATGATTTGGTGCTAGGATTGCCTTGGCTGCAATCTCACAACCCAGTCCTCGACTGGAAAGCTATGTCTGTGTTGAGCTGGGGATGTAAGGGGGCTCATGGGGATGTACCTGTGGTTTCCATTTCATCATCTATTCCCTCTGAAATTCCTGAGTTCCTGTCTGACTATCGTGACGTCTTTGAAGAATCCAAGCTTGGTTCGTTACCTCCGCACCGAGAGTGCGATTGTGCCATAGATTTAATCCCGGGTAGTAAATACCCAAAGGGTCGTTTATTTAATCTGTCTGTGCCTGAACATGCTGCTATGCGTGAATATATAAAGGAGTCCTTGGAAAAGGGACATATTCGTCCATCGTCATCTCCCTTAGGAGCCGGTTTTTTCTTTGTGTCAAAAAAAGACGGCTCTTTGAGACCATGTATTGATTATCGGCTTTTGAATAAAATCACTGTTAAATATCAATACCCATTGCCGTTGCTGACTGATTTGTTTGCTCGCATAAAGGGGGCCAAGTGGTTCTCTAAGATTGACCTTCGTGGGGCGTATAATTTGGTGCGAATCAGGCAGGGGGATGAGTGGAAAACCGCATTTAATACGCCCGAGGGCCACTTTGAGTATTTAGTGATGCCTTTTGGTCTTTCTAATGCTCCGTCAGTTTTCCAGTCCTTTATGCATGATATTTTTCGCGATTATTTGGATAAATTTATGATTGTGTATCTGGATGATATTCTGATTTTTTCGGATGACTGGGACTCTCATGTCCAGCAAGTCAGGAGGGTTTTTCAGGTTTTGCGGTCTAATTCTTTGTGTGTGAAGGGTTCTAAGTGTGTTTTTGGGGTACAGAGGATTTCCTTTTTGGGATATATTTTTTCCCCCTCTTCCATTGAAATGGATCCTGTCAAGGTTCAAGCTATTTGTGATTGGACGCAGCCCTCTTCTCTTAAGAGTCTTCAGAAATTTTTGGGCTTTGCTAATTTTTATCGTCGATTTATTGCTGGTTTTTCGGATATTGCTAAGCCTTTGACCGATTTGACTAAGAAGGGTGCTGATGTTGCTGATTGGTCCCCTGATGCTGTGGAGGCCTTTCGGGAGCTTAAGCGCCGTTTTTCCTCTGCCCCTGTGTTGCGTCAGCCTGATGTTGCTCTACCTTTTCAGGTTGAGGTCGACGCTTCTGAGATCGGAGCTGGGGCAGTGTTGTCGCAGAGAAGTTCTGACTGCTCCGTGATGAGGCCTTGTGCCTTCTTTTCCCGTAAATTTTCGCCCGCTGAGCGGAATTATGATGTTGGGAATCGGGAGCTTTTGGCCATGAAGTGGGCTTTTGAGGAGTGGCGCCATTGGCTTGAGGGGGCCAGACATCAGGTGGTGGTATTGACTGACCACAAAAATTTGGTTTATCTTGAGACCGCCAGGCGCCTGAATCCTAGACAGGCGCGCTGGTCATTATTTTTCTCTCGGTTTAATTTTGTGGTGTCATACCTACCGGGTTCTAAGAATGTTAAGGCGGATGCCCTTTCTAGGAGTTTTGAGCCTGACTCGCCTGGTAACTCTGAGCCCACAGGTATCCTTAAGGATGGAGTGGTATTGTCAGCCGTTTCTCCAGACCTGCGGCGGGCCTTGCAGGAGTTTCAGGCGGATAGACCTGATCGTTGCCCACCTGATAAACTGTTTGTTCCTGATGATTGGACCAGTAGAGTCATCTCTGAGGTTCATTCTTCTGCGTTGGCAGGTCATCCTGGCATTTTTGGTACCAGGGATTTGGTGGCAAGGTCCTTCTGGTGGCCTTCCCTGTCACGAGATGTGCGAGGCTTTGTGCAGTCTTGTGACGTTTGTGCTCGGGCCAAGCCTTGTTGTTCTCGGGCTAGTGGATTGTTGTTGCCCTTGCCTATTCCTAAGAGGCCTTGGACGCACATCTCGATGGATTTTATTTCGGATCTGCCTGTTTCTCAGAAGATGTCTGTCATCTGGGTGGTGTGTGACCGTTTCTCTAAGATGGTCCATTTGGTTCCTCTGCCCAAGTTGCCTTCTTCTTCCGAGTTGGTTCCTCTGTTTTTTCAAAATGTTGTTCGTTTGCATGGTATTCCTGAGAATATCGTTTCTGACAGAGGGACCCAATTCGTGTCTAGATTTTGGCGGGCATTCTGTGCTAGGATGGGCATAGATTTATCTTTTTCGTCCGCTTTCCATCCTCAGACGAATGGCCAGACTGAGCGGATTAATCAGACCCTGGAGACATATCTGAGGTGTTTTGTGTCTGCTGACCAGGATGATTGGGTTGCTTTTTTGCCATTGGCGGAGTTCGCTCTCAATAATCGGGCCAGCTCTGCCACTTTGGTGTCCCCGTTTTTCTGTAATTCGGGGTTTCATCCTCGATTTTCCTCTGGTCAGGTGGAATCTTCGGATTGTCCTGGAGTGGATGCTGTGGTGGAGAGATTGCATCAGATCTGGGGGCAGGTGGTGGACAATTTGAGGTTGTCCCAGGAGAAGACTCAGCTTTTTGCTAACCGCCGTCGTCGTGTTGGTCCTCGTCTTCGTGTTGGGGACTTGGTGTGGTTGTCTTCTCGTTTTGTCCCTATGAGGGTCTCTTCTCCTAAGTTTAAGCCTCGGTTCATCGGCCCGTATAAGATATTAGAGATTCTTAACCCTGTTTCCTTCCGTTTGGACCTCCCTGCATCCTTTTCTATTCATAACGTTTTTCATCGGTCATTATTGCGCAGGTATGAGGTACCGGTTGTGCCTTCCGTTGAGCCTCCTGCTCCGGTGTTGGTTGAGGGTGAGTTGGAGTACGTTGTGGAGAAAATCTTAGACTCTCGTGTTTCCAGACGGAGACTCCAGTATCTGGTCAAGTGGAAGGGATACGGCCAGGAGGATAATTCTTGGGTGAATGCATCTGATGTTCATGCCTCTGATCTGGTTCGTGCCTTTCATAGGGCCCATCCTGATCGCCCTGGTGGTTCTGGTGAGGGTTCGGTGCCCCCTCCTTGAGGGGGGGGTACTGTTGTGAATTTGGATTCTGGGCTCCCCCGGTGGCTACTGGTGGAATTGAACTGGTGTCTTCATCTTCTCTGTTCACCTGTTCCCATCAAGATGTGGGAGTCGCTATATAACCTTGCTGCTCTGTTAGTTGCTTGCCGGTCAACAATGTTATCAGAAGCCTCTCTGTGCTTGTTCCTGCTCCTAGACAACTACTAGATAAGTTGGACTCTTGTCCATGTTTGTTTTTGCATTTTTGTTCCAGTTCACAGCTGTAGTTTCGTTACTGTGTCTGGAAAGCTCTTGTGAACAGGAATTGCCACTCTGGTGTTATGAGTTAATGCCAGAGTTTTAAAGTAATTTCTGGATGGTGTTTTGATAGGGTTTTTAGCTGACCATGAAAGTGTCCTTTCTGTCTTCTGCTATGTAGTAAGTGGACCTCAAATTTGCTAAACCTATTTTCATACTACGTTTGTTATTTCATCTTGATTCACCGCCAATACATGTGGGGGGCCTCTGTCTCCTTTCGGGGTATTTCTCTAGAGGTGAGCTAGGACTAATATTTTCCTCTGCTAGTTTTATTTAGTCCTCCGGCTGGTGCTGGGCATCTAGAATCAACGTAGGCATGCTACCCGGCCACTGCTAGTTGTGCGTTAGGTTTAGTTCATGGTCAGCTCAGTTTCCATCTTCCAAGAGCTAGTTCCTATATATGCTGATGCTATGATCTCTTGCCATTGAGATCATGACAGTGAACCAACTAGCCCCCTTAATCCGAGCAAACACATCAGACAGCAGAGGCAAAGGGTACTAAAATTTGACCGTGATTTTATTGAGAAGGCGGTAATCTATACAGGGTCTCAGAGAACCATCCTTCTTGGCCACAAAAAAGAACCCTGCTCCCAATGGTGATGAAGACGGGCGAATATGCCCTTTCTCCAAGGACTCCTTTATATAACTCCGCATAGCGGCGTGCTCTGGCACAGATAAATTGAAAAGTCGGCCCTTAGGAAACTTACTACCAGGAATCAAATTTATAGCACAATCACAATCCCTATGAGGGGGTAGGACACTGGATTTGGGCTCATCAAATACATCCTGGTAATCCGACAGAAACTCGGGGACTTCCGAAGGAGTGGAAGCAGAAATTGACACCAACGGAACATCGCCATGTACCCCTTGACAATCCCAACTAGACACAGACATTGATTTCCAATCCAATACTGGATTATGAACCTGTAGCCATGACAAACCCAGCACGACCACATCATGCAAATTATGCAACACCAAAAAGCGAATATCTTCCTGATGTGCAGGAGCCATGCACATGGTCAACTGAGTCCAGTACTGAGGTTTATTCTTGGCCAACGGCGTGGCATCAATTCCCCTTAATGGAATAGGATACTGCAAAGGCTCCAAGAAAAAACCACAGCGCCTGGCAAACTCCAAGTCCATCAAATTCAGGGCAGCGCCTGAATCCACAAATGCCATAAGCGAGTAGGATGACAAAGAGCAAATCAGAGTAACAGACAAAAGAAATTTAGGCTGTACAGTACCAATGGTGACAGACCTAGCGAACCGCTTAGTGCGCTTAGGACAATCAGAGATAGCATGAGTGGGGTCACCACAGTAAAAACACAGCCCATTCTGACGTCTGTGTTCTTGCCATTCAGTTCTGGTCAAAGTTCTATCACATTGCATAAGCTCAGGCCTCTGCTCAGAGGACACCGCCAAATGGTGCACAATTTTGCGCTCGCGCAAACGCCGATCAATTTGGATGGCCAAGGAAATTGATTCATTCAGACCAGCAGGCGTGGGGAATCCCACCATAACATCCTTAAGGGCTTCAGAAAGACCCTTTCTAAAAATTGCTGCCAGGGCACACTCATTCCATTGAGTAAGCACAGACCATTTTCTAAACTTCTGACAATATATATCTCCGCTTCATCCTGACCCTGACACAAAGCTAGCAAGATTTTCTCTGCCTGATCCACTGAATTCGGTTCGTCATAAAGCAATCCAAGCGCCAGAAAAAACGCATCTACATTAAGCAATGCAGGATCTCCTGGCGCAAGGGAGAATGCCCAGTCTTGAGGGTCGCCACGCAACAAAGAAATAATAATTTTTACTTGCTGAATGGGGTCACCAGAGGAGCGGGGTTTCAAAGCAAGAAACAGTTTTCAATTATTTTTGAAATTCAGAAACTTACATCTATCCCCAGAAAACAAATCAGGAATTGGAATTCTAGGCTCTAACATCGGATTCTGAACTACATAATCTTGAATGCTTTGTACCGTAGCAGTGAGATGATCCACACAAGAGGACAGACCTTGAATATCCATATCTACACCTGAGTCCTGAACCACCCAGAGGTTAAGGGGAAAAGAGAGACAAAACACACTGCAAAGAAAAAAAAATGGGTTCAGAACTTCTCTTATCCCTCTTTTGAGATGCATTAACACTTTAGGGCCAGCTGTACTGTTATGGACCTGGTGGTTAGGAGCACCCGGAATGACCTGATGAGTAAACTCAAAATCGGGACTAGCTCTGGGGAAGTGGGAACTCTGCTGACCGCAAACCCTACTCCTATCACACACACTAGAAATAGCCGTGGAGCGTACCTAACTCTCCCTAGACGCCTCTTCACAGCCGAAGAGCTAACTACACCTAAAGATAGAAATAGAAGCCTTACCTTGCCTCAGAGAAATTCCCCAAAGGTAAAGGCAGACCCCCACATATATTGACTGTGAGTTAAGAGGAAATTCACAAACACAGGAATGAAACAGGTTTTAGCAAAGGAGGCCAGATTTCACTAAATAGTCAGAGGATAGAAAAGGGAACTATGCGGTCAGCACAAAAGACTACAAAAAACCACGCAGAGTAAGCAAAAAGACTCCCCACACCGACTCACGGTGTGGAGGTGCCACTCTGCACCCCCAGAGCTTCCAGCTAGCAAGGGAATATCAGATAGCAAGCTGGACTAGAAATTAGCAGTACTAAGAAATATATTCAGGAAGCAGTAACAACAAACGAACTAGCAAAGACTTAGCTTCTGCTGGAGTAGACAGGTCTTCAGAGAAGTCCAAGAGAGATCTGAACCAATACTGAAACATTGACAGCTGGCATGAAGTAACGATCTGAGTGGAGTTAAATAGGGAAGCCAGCAAAGCAATAAACGAGAGCAGCTGATAAAGCCAACCTCAGTGACCAGCAGTTCCGCTCGAAGCCACCAGAGGGAGTCCAAGAGCAAAACTAACCAAAGTACCATTCATGACCACAGGAGGGAGTCCGAGAACGGAATTCACAACACTATCCTCCGATAACGTTGACCGGCTTACTTTTCTGAAAATGAACAAGGCCTGGATCTCGCAGGAATTTGCCACTCTTCTTCCAGATGAAATAATTGGTTGGCTACATTATCCATGTCTCCTGTTGCGTTCATGTTTCTACCACCTGAACTGTAATCCCTGTGCTCCAACTCCGCCAGTTGATGCTCAGAAGTGCCATCTGCACAGTCAAAACACATGACCGAGTGTTATTGGGTTTCAGTAACGTCAGCTGATCCCCACCTGTGTAGTCGGCAATGTGTCCTGCGACCGCCACGCTGACACAACTACTGAAATTTAAGGGAAACTGTCCCCCCCAGGCGTTTGTTACTGAAAAAGCCACCTTGTGCAGCTGTAATGCTGCACAAGGAAAAGGTAGCTCTTTTAGTTTAGCTCCTTGCACATGCAGAACTTAACACTTATAAAATGTGTCCCCTGATGCCATGAGACCGTCCCGGAGGAGGGACTTTCCTTCGTAATGGGACGCAGCACAGCCGTCATTCCAACCCCCTTGGTGCCGTGCGCTCAGCGTTGTTTGAATCTGTCACGTAGCCTGCGCTGTTATGTTATCCCTTGGCCATGCGCACTTAGCGCTGCCCGTCTTCTGATATCATTTGTGGTCAGGCTGCCTGCGCCTGTGCGGCCGCGCAGCCCGAGATCCCGCCTCACAGTCTCTTCTGATTTAATCACACTGCGGGCCTGGGATCCATGGGCATGCGCAGTGCATATCTTCACCTCAGGCTCTCACTCATCTCCCTCCACCTTCTTCAGACTGTGCACCGTCAGCTGATCCCTAATAGCATGCCACGGCCGTGACGCCACACAGTCTGGAGAAGCCGGAAGGAGGGGAGTGAGAGGCAAAGATATGCACTGCACATGCCCATGGATCCCAGACCCGCAGTGTGATTACATTAGACGACAATGTGAGGTGGGATCTCGGGCAGCGCGTCCGCACAGGCGGAGCCAGCCTGACAACAAATGATGTCAGAAGACGGGCAGCGCTAACTGCGCATGGCCAAGGGATAACATAACAGCGCAGGCTACGGGACAGATTCAAACAACACTGAGGAGGCGGCGCACGGCATCAAGGGGGTAGGAATGACGGCTGAGCTGCGTCCCATTCTGAAGGAAAGTCCCACCTCCGTGACGGTTTCATGGTATCAGGGGACACATTTTATAAGTATTTATTTCTGCATTTGGAAGGAGCATAATTAAAAGAGCCACCCTTTTGCAGCATTAGTGCTTCACAAGCTGGCTCTTTCAGCTACAAACGCCTGGGGGGGGTTAAAGGTTCCCTTTCAACTTGCTCCAATTAAGTCTCGGCCTACACTCTGCTCCTCCTGCATTTCCTGGGCTCCAACACTGCCAGTTGCTGTCCGGAAGTGCTGTCTGCACAGTCAACAGTTGCTCCTCTGTTATTGGGGTTTAGTAACGCCAACTGCTCCCCTGCTGTGTTGCGGCAATAACTCTAGCCTGCTCTTCCTGCATTCCTTGGGCTCCAACACCGCCAGTTGCTGTCCGGAAGTGCTGTCTGCACGGTCAACAGTTGCTCCTCTGTTATTGGGGTTCAGTAACGCCAGCTGCTCCCCTGCTGTGTTGCGGCAATAACTCTAGCCTGCTCCTCCTGCATTCCCTGGGCTCCAATACCGCCAGTTGCTGTCGAGAAGTGCTGTCTGCACAGTCAACAGTAGTGTTGAGCATTCCGATACCGCAAGTATCGGGTATCGGCCAGTATCGGGTATCCGATACTTTTGTGGTATCGGGAATCGGAATCGGAAGTTTCCAGGGCAGCAGGAGGGGAACTCTCCTTCAGGCCCTGGGATCCATATGAATGTGTAAAATAAAGAATTAAAATAAAAAATATTGATATACTCACCTGTCCGGAGGCCCCTGGACATCACCGCTGGTAACCGGCAGCCTTCTTTGTTTAAAATGAGCGCGTTCAGCACCTTCCATGACGTCACGGCTTCTGATTGGTCGCGTGAGGCTCATGTGACCGCCACGCGACCAATCACAAGCCGCGACGTCATCCCTCAGGTCGTAAATTCCCTTCTAGGAATTTAGGACCTGAGGGATGACGTCACGGCTTGCGATTGGTCGCGTGAGCGGTCACATGGGCGGCCACGACCAATCAGAAGCCGTGACGTCATGGAAGGCCCTGAACGCGCTCATTTTAAGCAAAGAAGGCTGCCGGTTACCAGCGGTAAGGTCCAGGCTGCATCGGAAAGGTGAGTATATCAATATTTTTTATTTTAATTCTTTATTTTACACATTAATATGGATCCCAGGGCCTGAAGGAGAGTTTCCTCTCCTTCAGACCCTGGGAACCATCAGGGATACCTTCCGATACTTGAGTCCCATTGACATGTATTGGTATCGGGTATCGGTATCGGATCAGATCCGATACTTTGCCAGTATCGGCCGATACTTTCCGATACCGATACTTTCAAGTATCGGACGGTATTGCTCAACACTAGTCAACAGTTGCTCCTCTGTTATTGGGGTTCAGTAACACCAGCTGCTCCACTGCTGTGTTGCGCAAATGTGTCCTGCGAACGCCACGCTGACACCACAACTGAAATTTAAGGGAACCTATCCCCCCCCAGGCGTTTGTTACTGAAAGAGCCACCTTGTGCAGCAGTAATGCTGCACAAGGAAAAGGTGCCTCTTTTTGTTGTGCTCCTTGCATATGCTGAACCTAACACTTATGAATTGTGTCCTCTCACACCGTGAAACCGTCCCGGAGGTGGGACTTTCCTTCGTAATGGGAAGCAGCACAGCCATCATTCCAACCCCCTTGGTGCCGTGCGCCGCCTCCTCAGCATTGTTTGATTCTGTCCCGTAGCCTGCACTGTTATGTTCAACCTTGGCCATGCGCATTTAGCGCTGCCCGTCTTCTGACATCATTTGTTGTCAGGCTGCCTGCGCCTGTGCGGCCGCGCAGCCCGAGATCCCACCTCGCAGTCTTTTCTGATTTAATCACACTGTGGGCCTGGGATCCATGGGCATGCGCAGTGCATATCTTCACCTCAGGCTCTCACTCATCTCCCTCCGCCTTCTTCAGACTGTGCGCCGTCAGCTGATCCCTAATAGCATACCACGGCGTGACGCCGCACAGTCTGAAGAAGCCGGAAGGAGGGGAGTGAGAGGCAAAGATATGCACTGCGCATTCCCATGGATCCCAGGCCCGCAGTGTGATTACATTAGACGACACTGCCAGGCGGGATCTCGGGCAGTGCGTCCGCACAGGCGCAGCCAGCCTGACACCAAATGATGTCAGAAGATGGGCTGCGCTAACTGCGCATGGCCAAGGTTGAACATAACAGCGCAGGCTAGGGGTCAGATTCAAACAACGCTGAGGAGGCGGCGCACAGCGCCAAGGGGGTAGGAACGACGGCTGTGCTGTGTCCCATTTTGAAGGAAAGTCCCACCTCCGGGACGGTTTCACGGTATCAGGGGACGCATTTTATAAGTGTTTAGTTCTGCGTTTGCAAGGAGCATAATTAAAAGAGCCACCTTTTCCTTTTGCATCCTTAGTGCTACACAAGATGGCTCTTTACAAACGCCTTTGGGGGGGTTAAAGGTTCCCTTTCAACTTCCTCCAATCAGGCTTTGGCCTACACTCTGCTCCTCCTGCTGTCCCTGGGCTCTAACACTGCCAGTTGGTGCTCGGAAGTGCTGGCTGCACAGAGAAAAACACTCGCCACTGTGTCAGTGGGGTTCAGTAACGCCAGCTGTTCCCCTGCTGTGTAGCCAGCAACGTGTCCTGCAAACGCCACGCAGACACAACAGACAATAAGCTGCCTCCAGTGCAGGCTTCGGCCTACACTCTGCTCCTCCTTGATTCCCTGGGCTCTAACACCGCCAGTTGGTGCTCGGAAGTGCTGGCTGCACAGAGAAAAACACTCGCCACTGTGTCAGTGGGGTTCAGTAACGTCAGCTGTTCCCCTGCTGTGTAGCCGGCAATGCCACGCAGACACTACAACAAAAATTAAAGGGAATCTGTCCCCCCCAGGCATTTGTAACTAAAAGAGCCACCTTGTGCAGCACTAATGCTGTATTTGGACAAGGTGGCTCTTTTTGCTATACTTATTGCACACATGGAACTAAACACTGATAAAATGTGTCCCCAGATACCGATTAACCATCCCGGAGGTGTGACTTACCTTCGTAATGACACGTAGCAACCCCCTTGGCACCGTGCACCACCTCCTCAGCGTTGTTTGAATCTGTCCCGGAGCCTGCGCTGTTATGTTATCCCTTGGCCATGCTCGGTTAGCGCTGCCCGTCTTCTGACATCATTTGTTGTCAGGATGGCTGCGCCTGTGTGACCGCCCTGTCCGAGATCATGCCCCGCAGTGTCTTATTTATTCTCACTGTGGGGCTGGGATTCATAGGCATGCGCAGTGCATATCTTCACCTCTCACTCATCTCCTTCCACCTTCCTCAGACTGTGCGGCTTCACGGCCGTGGCATGCGATAAGGGATCAGCTGATGCCGCACAGTCTGAAGCAGGCGTAGGGACATGAGTGAGAGGCGAAGATATTTACTGCGCAAGGCCATGAATCCCAGCCCCGCAGTGTGAATAAATCAAAAGACACTGTGGGGCTGGAATTCATGGGCATGCGCAGTGCATATCTTCGCCTCTCACTCATCTCCTTCCGCCTTCCTCAGACTGTGCGGCTTCACGGTCGTGGCATGCGATAAGGGATCATCTGACGCCACACAGTCTGAAGCAGGCGTAAGGACATGAGTGAGAGGCGAAGATATTTACTGCGCAAGGCCATGAATCCCAGCCCCGCAGTGTGAATAAATCAGAAGACACTGCGGGGCTGGGATTCATGGGCATGCGCAGTAACAGCGCATGGCCAAGGAATAACACAACAGCGCAGACTCCGGAACACAATAAAGCAATGCTCAGAAGGCTGCGCAAAGCACCAAGGGGGTATTTTTGACAGCTGTGCTTCGTCTCATAAAGAAGGAAAGTCCCGCTTCCGAAAAGGGTTTCACAGTATGAGGGGCAAAATTTCAGAAGTATTTCATTCAGCATGTGCAAGGAACATAATTAAAAGAGCCACCTTTTCCTTGTGCAGCATTACTGCTGCACAAGATGGCCCTTCTACAGTAGTTACTAATGCCTGGGGGGGTTAAAAGTTGCCTTTCAATTTGCTCCAATTAGGCTTCGGCCTACACTCTGCTCCTCCTGCTGTACCTGGGCTCTAACACCGCCAGTTGGTGCTCGGAAGAGCTGGCTGCACAGAGAAAAACACTCGCCACTTTGTCAGTGGGGTTCAGTAACGCCAGCTGTTCCCCTGCTGTGTAGCCGGCAACGTGTCCTGCAAACACCACGCAGACACAACACACACTAAGCTGCCTCCAGTGCAGGCTTTGGCCTACACTCTGCTCCTCTGCTCCTCTTGATTCCCTGGGCTCTAACACCGCCAGTTGGTGCCCGGAAGTGCTGGCTGCACAGAGAAAAACACTCGCCACTGTGTCAGTGGGGTTCAGTAACACCAGCTGTTCCCCTGCTATGTAGCCAGCAATGTGTCCTGCAAATGCCACGCAGACACAACAGATATTAAACTGCCTCCAGTGCAGGCTTCGGCCTACACTCTGCTCCTCTGCTCCTCCTTGATTCCCTGGGCTCTAACACCGCCAGTTGGTGCTCGGAAGTGCTGGCTGCACAGAGAAAAACACTCGCCACTGTGTCAGTGGGGTTCAGCAACGCCAGCTGTTCCCCTGCTATGTAGCCAGCAATGTGTCCTGCAAATGCCACGCAGACACAACAGATATTAAACTGCCTCCAGTGCAGGCTTCGGCCTACACTCTGCTCCTCTGCTCCTCCTTGATTCCCTGGGCTCTAACACCACCAGTTGGTGCTCGGAAGTGCTGGCTGCACAGAGAAAAACACTTGCCACTGTGTCAGTGGGGTTCAGTAACGCCAGCTGTTCCCCTGCTGTGTAGCCGGCAACGTGTCCTGCTAACACCACGCAGACACAACAGACACTAAGCTGCCTCCAGTGCAGGCTTCGGCCTACACTCTGCTCCCCCTGCTGATCCTTGGCTCCAACACCACTAGTTGGGGCTCTAGGAAGACAATCTAAAATAGGTCCCCCTGGTTCCAGTACCGTCAGCTGGTTTCGGGCAGAGCCTTTGGCTTAGGTGCCTCCTTCTGGGTATCCGAGTTCCACCAACGTCAGGTGGTCCTTGGTAGTGCTTTCTGGCATGGGTACCTCCTGCTTAGTAACTGGGTTCCAGTAACGTCAGCTGGTCCTCGGTAGTTCCATTGGCTCTTGGACCTTCGGCTACCCATCTGGGTTCCAGTACCGTCAGCTGGTTCTCGGCAGTGTCTTTTGCTCTTGTACCTTCTGCTCCCCATCCTGGTTCCAGTACCGTCAGCTGGTTCCGGGCAGAGCCTTTGGCTTAGGTGCCTCCTTCTGGGTATCCTAGTTCCACGAACGGAAGGTGGTCCTTGGTAGTGTTTTCTGGCACGGGTACCTCCTGCTTAGTAACCGGGTTCCAGTAACATCAGCTGGTCCTCGGTAGTTCCATTGGCTCTTAGACCTTCGGCTACCCATTTGGGTTACAGTACCATCAGCTGGTTCTCGGCAGTGTCTTTTGCTCTTGTACCTTCTGCTCCCCATCCTGGTTCCAGTACCGTCAGCTGGTTTCGGGCAGAGCCTTTGGCTTAGGTGCCTCCTTCTGGGTATCCGAGTTCCACCAATGTCAGGTGGTCCTTGGTAGTGCTTTCTGGCACGGGTATGGAGCGGCCCCCAAGAGCAGGGCAGCAGGGTACTCGAATCCGGGTCTCTCGGTTCTGAGGATGTCACGGTGGCCCAACCCGGTCCGTGGCCCTGCTAAGGGGCGCCCAATAAAAGGTGTAGGTGGTGGTGTAGGTTGCAGTAAATGACGAGGACACCGGGTTGCAGTCTCTTTACCTCTTTACTGAAGGCTTCGGCATCCGCAATCCACAGCACTGCTAATAGGGCTGGCTGAGACCGGCCAGTCCGAAGGCACATTCAGAGTTCTCTTTGCAGGTGGAAATCAGTAGCCTACCTACTAGCGCCTGGGTGTTGTAGTACTTCCCTGTTGAGCACCACGGGATAGTCCTCACAACTGTCGTGTTTGTTTCTGTTCTCTCTCTCCGTCCTCCGATTATATGGATAGGACGCACCCGTATGACGGGGTAGGCCTGGAGTTATTTTATAGGGACCCTAGTGACGCCCCTCTCCCACAATTGCCTCCGTTGTCTTCATTAGGTGAAAAAGGTGAAACAGCCAACCTAAAGTTAACTGCCCTGCCGTAGTTTAAAGTAATGCGTGGAGTCTATTACTTCCTCTGCGTTCTGGCCGCCGGCTAGGCGCCTCAGAAGAATGTTGCCGATCTCGGGGCACGACTCCTTCTGGTTCTGTTGCCTTTGTGCTGTGATCTCGTTTCTCACTTCTCCACAAAATACTTCGCTTTGTGTCCTTTCTTAGGATGCCACCGCAATGAAGTGCAGGCGCGGCTCCGTAACGATCTGTCCTTTTGGCTAGGCCACTGTCAGGATCCCACCCCTGACAGGGACCCCCCTGAATCTTCCCAAGCAATGCTCTCCTCTCACTAGATGTTACCTGGGCAAAACCCAGTCAGCTTCTCCCTAACTTCCTATCCAACCCCCCAATTTTACCAAAGTGTGAGGAGTGGCCATATACATAGAACCTTTTGCTCCCCCTAGTGGCCAGAGTGTGAAGTGTAATGTGTGACTGTGATACCTGGTCAGGTGAACTCTTTTAGTGCAATCAGATGTACCATCACTCCCCTTAGCAGCAGAGCGATGTTACTGCAATGACCAGGACTCTGGGGCACTGCAGGTACCTCCTGCTTAGTAACCGGGTTCCAGTAACATCAGCTGGTCCTCGGTAGTTCCATTGGCTCTTGGACCTTCGGCTACCCATCCGGGTTCCAGTACTGTCATTTGGTTCTCGGCAGTGTTTTTTTCTCTTGTACCTTCTGCTCCCCATCCTGGTTCCAGTACCGTCAGCTGGTTCCGGGCAGAGCCTTTGGCTTAGGTACCTCCTGCTTAGTAACCGGGTTCCAGTAACGTCAGCTGGTCCTCGGTAGTTCCATTGGCTCTTGGACCTTCGGGTAGCCATCCGAGTTCCAGTTCCATCAGCTGGTTCTCGGCATTTTCACAGCCTTCTTGTACCTTCTGCTACATTTCCAAGTTCAAGACCCTAAAGACGACGACCCGGAAGACCGAGAAGCAGAAGAACAAGAGGCTGCAGAACATAGAGCAGAAGAACATTAAGCATAAGACTAAACATCAGAGCAAAAGATATTATCTAAATTATAAGCAGAAGAAGATTAAGCAGTGTATGGGGGTGAGTCCGTTCCTCCTCATGGTGCCCCTGGAAAAAGCCTGCTGCTGCAGGCCTAACTGAACGCGGACAAATCCTGTTGTAACTCTTTTGTGACAGGCAGAACGGAAGGTGTAATCTTCAAACTGTTATAGATAACAACTACTGGAATGCCTGTCACAAATAAGAATATGATGAAGAAGTAGAATATGAAGAAGAATAATAGTTTAATAAAAAGAATATGAAGAATGTAACAAAAAAAAATAACAGGTAGAAGATGAAGAAGAAGATGAATAAGGTGAAGAAGAAGTTGATGTCAAAGACGCTGCTGCTGAGGATGATGAAGAAGAAAGTTTCGGAGAAGTAAAAAAGAAGGTGAAAGGCATGGAAGTAGTGAAACATCAATATCGGACAAAATAAAAAAAATCTTAACATAGTAAATATCTTTGTAACTCCGAACGTCTTAAAATTTTTTTTTAAATTCCTGCTATTCTATTTGCTTGGGCTAAACCTCTATGCCTTTAATGTGTCCGCCACCTCCCCCAATACATCCTACATTATTCTTAGTTGTTTTCCTTCATGTAGAATGAACCTACAAGGAAAGAAAGGGTTTATTTTAATTCCGATATTTTGGTCCCATTGACTTGCATTGGTATCGGGTATCGGTATATCCGATATTTTTTTAATATCGGACGATCCAATCCGATACCGATACTTTCCGATATCGGAAGGTATCGCTCAACACTAATTATAAGGCATTTTAAGTTATAAGGAATTTTCCATGAAATTGGTGGAGAGAAATAAATATATGTTGTGATCTACCGTCTAAAGAAGTCCATAGTCAACATTGCCTGAAAGGAAATATTTATAATAGATTTTTTCTGGATATTTGTATGTGTCATTGCTTACCTCATACGTACAATTTGATCTGGTTTAGAGGCAGACACATACGGCGTATATATTCGAGTATAAGCCTAAATTTTCAGCCCATTTTTGGGGGCTGAAAGTCCCCCTCTCGGCTTATACTCGAGTCATACCCAGGGGTCGGCTGGGGAGGGGGAGCGGGGGCTGTCTAATTATACTCACCTGCTCCTGGCACGGTCCCTGCACATCCCTGGCTTCCCCGGCGCCGGCAGCTTCTTCCTGTACTGAGCGGTCATATGGTACCGCTCATTACAGTAATGAATATGCAGCTCCACCTCCCATAAGGGTGGAGCCGCATATTCATTACTGTAATGAGCGGTAATGGTGACCGCTCAGTACAGCAAGAAGCAGTGGCGCCGGGAAGCAGGGACTGCACCGCGCCAGGAGCAGGTGAGTATACCGGGGAGGGAAGCGCAGCGCTGCGCGATATTCACTTGCTCCTCATTCCGGCGCCACTCCGTCTTCTGCAGTGACGCTGAGGTCATAGGGCACGGTGACATGGTTAGTACACGCCCTCTGCCTGACTGTCAGTGCACAAGACGCTGAAGATGGAGCGGCGCCGGAACGTGGATGACTTTTTTTCATCAGTATTTACAAAAGAAAATCCCATGGCAGACAAAATGACTAGTGATAAAAATTCCCCATTAAATGTCACCTGCTTAACCCAGCAGGAAGTACAGCGGCGTCTAAAAATAACTAAAATTGACAAATCTCCGGGCCCGGATGGGATACACCCCCGAGTACTGCAGGAACTAAGTACAGTCATTGATAGACCATTATTTTTAATCTTTAAAGACTCCATAATAACAGGGTCTGTACCACAGGACTGGCGTATAGCAAATGTGGTGCCAATATTCAAAAAAGGGGCAAAAACTGAACTCGGTAATTATAGGCCAGTAAGTTTAACCTCTACTGTGGGTAAAATCCTGGAGGGCATTCTAAGGGATGCTATGCTGGAGTATCTGAAGAGGAATAACCTCATGACCCAGTATCAGCACGGGTTTACTAGGGACCGTTCATGTCAGACTAATTTGATCAGCTTCTATGAAGAGGTAAGTTCAGGACTGGACCAAGGGAACCCAGTGGACGTAGTATATATGGACTTTTCCAAAGCTTTTGATACGGTGCCACACAAAAGGTTGTTACATAAAATGAGAGTAATGGGGATAGGGGAAAATATGTGTAAGTGGGTTGAGAGCTGGCTCAGGGATAGGAAACAAAGGGTGGTTATTAATGGAGCACACTCGGACTGGGTCGCGGTTAGCAGTGGGGTACCACAGGGGTCAGTATTGGGCCCTCTTCTTTTTAACATATTTATTAATGACCTTGTAGGGGGCATTCAGAGTAGAATTTCAATATTTGCAGATGACACTAAACTCTGCAGGGTAATCAATACAGGGGAGGACAATTTTATATTACAGGATGATTTATGTAAACTAGAAGCTTGGGCTGATAAATGGCAAATGAGCTTTAATGGGGATAAATGTAAGGTCATGCACTTGGGTAGAAGTAATAAGATGTATAACTATGTGCTTAATTCTAAAACTCTGGGCAAAACCGTCAATGAAAAAGACCTGGGTGTATGGGTGGATGACAAACTCATATTCAGTGGTCAGTGTCAGGCAGCTGCTACAAAGGCAAATAAAATAATGGGATGTATTAAAAGAGGCATAGATGCTCATGAGGAGAACATAATTTTACCTCTATACAAGTCACTAGTTCGACCACACTTAGAATACTGTGCACAGTTCTGGTCTCCGGTGTATAAGAAAGACATAGCTGAACTAGAGCGGGTGCAGAGAAGAGCGACCAAGGTTATTAGAGGACTGAGGGGTCTGCAATACCAAGATAGGTTATTACACTTGGGGCTATTTAGTTTGGAAAAACGAAGACTAAGGGGTGATCTTATGTTAATGTATAAATATATGAGGGGACAGTACAAAGACCTTTCTGATGATCTTTTTAATCATAGACCTGAGACAGGGACAAGGGGGCATCCTCTACGTCTGGAGGAAAGAAGGTTTAAGCATAATAACAGACGTGGATTCTTTACTGTAAGAGCAGTGAGACTATGGAACTCTCTGCCGTATGATGTTGTAATGAGTGATTCATTAATTAAATTTAAGAGGGGACTGGATACCTTTCTGGAAAAGTATAATGTTACAGGGTATATACACTAGATTCCTTGATAAGGCGTTGATCCAGGGAACTAGTCTGATTGCCGTATGTGGAGTCGGGAAGGAATTTTTTTCCCCATGGTGGAGTTACTCTTTGCCACATGGGGTTTTTTTGCCTTCCCCTGGATCAACATGTTAGGGCATGTTAGGTTAGGCTATGGGTTGAACTAGATGGACTTACAGTCTTCTTTCAACCTTAATAACTATGTAACTATGTAACTATGTAACTATGTAATATAGCAAGTGAAAGGGGCCTGAGCGAAGGAGAGGTGAGTATGTGATTTTTTTTTATCGCAGCAACAGCAAATGGGGCAAGTGTCTGTATGGAGCATCTTATGGGGCCATAACGTTTGTGCAGCACTATATGGGGCAAGTGTCTGTATGGAGCATCTTATGGGGCCAAATCGTTTGTGCAGCACTATATGGGGCAAGTGTCTGTATGGAGCATCTTATGGGGCCATAATCCACGTTTGTGCAGCACTACATAGGGCAAATGTATGTATGGAGTATCTTATGGGGCCATAACATTTGTGCAGCACTATATGGGGCAAATATCTTTATGGAGCATCTTATGGAGCCATTATTAACGTTTGTGCAGCATTATATGGGGCAAATGTCTGTATGGAGTATCTTATGGGGCCATAATGTTTGTGCAGCACTATATGGGGCAAGTGTCTGTATGGAGCATCTTATGGGGCCATAATCAACATTTGTGCAGCACTATTTGGGGCAAATGTATGTATGGAGTATCTTATGGGGCCATAACGTTTGTGCAGCACTATATGGGGCAAATATCTTTATGGAGCATCTTATGGGGCCATTATTAACGTTTGTGCAACATTATATGGGGCAAATGTCTGTATGGAGTATCTTATGGGGCCATAACGTTTGTGCAGCACTATATGGGGCAAATATCTTTATGGAGCATCTTATGGGGCCATAATCAACATTTTTGCAGCATTATATTGGGCAAATGTGTCTATGGAGCATTATTAACCTTTATGCAGGATTATATGGGGCATATTTTAATATGGAGCATCTTATGGGGCCCATCATACACTTTATGGAGTGTTATGGTTCTCAATGGCAAGAGAACATAGCCCAGCAAACATAAGAACTAGCTCTTGGAAGGATGGAAACTAAACTGACCATGAACTAAACCTGCCGCACAACTAACAGTAGCCGGGTAGCGTAGCCTGCGTTTTATCCCTAGACGCCCAGCGCCGGCCGGAGGACTAACTAATCCTGGCAGAGGAAAATATAGTCCTGGCTCACCTCTAGAGAAATTTCCCCGAAAAGCAGACAGAGGCCCCCACAAATATTGGCGGTGATTTTAGATGAAATGACAAACGTAGTATGAAAATAGGTTTAGCAAAATTGAGGTCCGCTTACTAGATAGCAGGAAGACAGAAAGGGCACTTTCATGGTCAGCTGAAAACCCTATCAAAATACCATCCTGAAATTACTTTAAGAC
This sequence comes from Ranitomeya variabilis, assembly GCF_051348905.1. NCBI lineage: Eukaryota > Metazoa > Chordata > Amphibia > Anura > Dendrobatidae > Ranitomeya > Ranitomeya variabilis. The sequence goes on from NC_135233.1 coordinate 527,327,507, forward strand.
TCTAGTATTAACTCATAACATCAGAGTGGCAATTTCAGATCACAAGAGCTTTCCAGACACAGAAACGAAACTACAGCTGTGAACTGGAACAAAATGCAAAAACAAACAAGGACTAAGTCCAACTTAGCTGGGAGTTGTCTAGCAGCAGGAACATGCACAGAAAGGCTTCTGATTACAATGTTGACCGGCATGGAAGTGACAGAGGAGCAAGGCTAAATAGCGACTCCCACATCCTGATGGAAACAGGTGAACAGAGAGGATGATGCACACCAGTTCAATTCCACCAGTGGCCACCGGGGGAGCCCAAAATCCAATTTCACAACAGTACCCCCCCCTCAAGGAGGGGGCACCGAACCCTCACCAGAACCACCAGGGCGATCAGGATGAGCCCTATGAAAGGCACGGACCAAATCGGAGGCATGAACATCAGAGGCAGTCACCCAAGAATTATCCTCCTGACCGTATCCCTTCCATTTGACCAGATACTGGAGTTTCCGTCTGGAAACACGGGAGTCCAAGATTTTTTCCACAACGTACTCCAACTCGCCCTCAACCAACACCGGAGCAGGAGGCTCAACGGAAGGCACAACCGGTACCTCATACCTGCGCAATAATGACCGATGAAAAACATTATGAATAGAAAAAGATGCAGGGAGGTCCAAACGGAAGGACACAGGGTTAAGAATCTCCAATATCTTGTACGGGCCGATGAACCGAGGCTTAAACTTGGGAGAAGAAACCCTCATAGGGACAAAACGAGAAGACAACCACACCAAGTCCCCAACACAAAGCCGAGGACCAACCCGACGCCGGCGGTTGGCAAAAAGCTGAGTCTTCTCCTGGGACAACTTCAAATTGTCCACTACCTGCCCCCAAATCTGATGCAACCTCTCCACCACAGCATCCACTCCAGGACAATCCGAAGATTCCACCTGACCAGAAGAAAATCGAGGATGAAACCCCGAATTACAGAAAAAGGGAGACACCAAGGTGGCAGAACTGGCCCGATTATTGAGGGCAAACTCCGCTAAAAGCAAAAAAGCAACCCAATCATCCTGATCTGCAGACACAAAACACCTCAAATATGTCTCCAAGGTCTGATTCGTCCGCTCGGTCTGGCCATTAGTCTGAGGATGGAAAGCAGACGAGAAAGACAAATCTATGCCCATCCTAGCACAGAATGCTCGCCAAAATCTAGACACGAACTGGGTCCCCCTGTCAGAAACGATATTCTCCGGAATACCATGCAAACGGACCACATTTTGAAAAAACAGAGGAACCAACTCGGAAGAAGAAGGCAACTTAGGCAGGGGAACCAAATGGACCATCTTAGAGAAACGATCACACACCACCCAGATGACAGACATCTTCTGAGAAACAGGAAGATCCGAAATAAAATCCATCGAGATGTGCGTCCAGGGCCTCTTCGGGATAGGCAAGGGCAACAACAATCCACTAGCCCGAGAACAACAAGGCTTGGCCCGAGCACAAACGTCACAAGACTGCACGAAGCCTCGCACATCTCGAGACAGGGAAGGCCACCAGAAGGACCTTGCCACCAAATCCCTGGTACCAAAGATTCCAGGATGACCTGCCAATGCAGAAGAATGAACCTCAGAAATGACTTTACTGGTCCAATCATCAGGAACAAACAGTCTACCAGGTGGGCAACGATCAGGTCTATCCGCCTGAAACTCCTGCAAGGCCCGCCGCAGGTCTGGAGAAACGGCAGACAATATCACTCCATCCTTAAGGATACCTGTAGGTTCAGAATTACCAGGGGAGTCAGGCTCAAAACTCCTAGAAAGGGCATCCGCCTTAACATTCTTAGAACCCGGCAGGTAGGACACCACAAAATTAAACCGAGAGAAAAACAACGACCAGCGCGCCTGTCTAGGATTCAGGCGTCTGGCGGACTCAAGATAAATTAGATTTTTGTGGTCCGTCAATACCACCACCTGATGTCTAGCCCCCTCAAGCCAATGACGCCACTCCTCAAAAGCCCACTTCATGGCCAAAAGCTCCCGATTTCCAACATCATAATTCCGCTCGGCGGGCGAAAATTTACGCGAGAAAAAAGCACAAGGTCTCATCACGGAGCAATCGGAACTTCTCTGCGACAAAACCGCCCCAGCTCCGATTTCAGAAGCGTCGACCTCAACCTGAAAAGGAAGAGCAACATCAGGCTGACGCAACACAGGGGCGGAAGAAAAGCGGCGCTTAAGCTCCGAAAGGCCTCCACAGCAGCAGGGGACCAATCAGCAACATCAGCACCCTTCTTAGTCAAATCAGTCAATGGTTTAACAACATCAGAAAAACCAGCAATAAATCGACGATAAAAGTTAGCAAAGCCCAAAAATTTCTGAAGACTCTTAAGAGAAGAGGGTTGCGTCCAATCACAAATAGCCTGAACCTTGACAGGATCCATCTCGATGGAAGAGGGGGAAAAAATATATCCCAAAAAGGAAATCTTTTGAACCCCAAAAACGCACTTAGAACCCTTCACACACAAGGAATTAGACCGCAAAACCTGAAAAACCCTCCTGACCTGCTGGACATGAGAGTCCCAGTCATCCGAAAAAATCTAAATATCATCCAGATACACAATCATAAATTTATCCAAATAATCACGGAAAATGTCATGCATAAAGGACTGAAAGACTGAAGGGGCATTTGAAAGACCAAAAGGCATCACCAAATACTCAAAGTGGCCCTCGGGCGTATTAAATGCGGTTTTCCACTCATCCCCCTGCTTAATTCGCACCAAATTATACGCCCCACGAAGATCTATCTTAGAGAACCACTTGGCCCCCTTTATGCGAGCAAACAAATCAGTCAGCAGTGGCAACGGATATTGATACAGCTGTGAACTGGAACAAAATGCAAAAACAAACAAGGACTAAGTCCAACTTAGCTGGGAGTTGTCTAGCAGCAGGAACATGCACAGAAAGGCTTCTGATTACAATGTTGACCGGCATGGAAGTGACAGAGGAGCAAGGCTAAATAGCGACTCCCACATCCTGATGGAAACAGGTGAACAGAGAGGATGATGCACACCAGTTCAATTCCACCAGTGGCCACCGGGGGAGCCCAAAATCCAATTTCACAACAATGGAGCATTATATGGGGCTCCTGATTCAATATGGATATTCAACACTCAACCTACTGATGTCTCGATTAATTCTACTTTTATTGGTATCTATTTTTACTTTTGACATTTACCAGTAGCTGCTGCATTTCCCACCCTAGGCTTATACTCGAGTCATTAAGTTTTCCCAGTTTTTTGTGTCAAAATTTGGGGGGTCGGCTTATACTCAGGTCGGCTTATACTCGAGTATATTCGGTATGTATTAGTGGTAGTAGACTATGCTATTTGTTACCTGGAGGAATTTCCGCCTTGTCCCACCTCGGCTAGACGTATTGCCCGAGGACTGTTTGCCATGTTCTGTCACCTTGGGCTACCTAAAAAGATCCTTTTGGATCAGAGGACTCCTTTCATGTCCAAGGTGACAAAGGGACTGTGCAAGCTGCTCCAGATTAAACAATTGTGAGCATTGGTGTATCATCCACAGACCGATGGTTTAGTTGAAAGGTATAACAAAACCCTTAAATATATGCTCACAAAAGTGTTCTCCAAAGATGGAGGGGATTGAGATATGCTACTGCCCTTTTTAATGTTTACTGTCTGAGAGGTACCGCAGTCTTCAACAAGGGTTCTCTCCATTCAAGTTTTTATACTGTAGACATTCCAGGAGCCTGCTAGATGTAGCCAAAGAGATATGGGAACAGGAGCCTACTCCACATGAAAGTGTAATCGAGAATGTGGCAAGTATGCAGGACCAGATCCCGGCGGTGATGCCTATAGTGAAGGAACATCTTGTGGATGCCCAGGCAGAGCAGAGCAGAGTGTATACTAGAAAGGCCAAAGTCAGGTCCTTTAAAAAAGGGGATCATTGTGGGGATTAGTCTTAGTGCCCACCACAGAAAGTAAGCTCATGGCCAAGTGGCAAGGGCCATATGAAGTCCAGGAAAAGATTGGGGAGGTGAATTGCAGAGTATTCGAGGATCATTTTGTGTCCCCCAGGATGTGCATAGAATCACGCTAAACCCACAGGAGAGCATTGTAATTACAGCCTCAGCTGTGTTAACAATGCCAAATAAAAGTGAATCTGGATTTGGTTAAACTATTTGACCAAGTCAGATTTAAGAAAACCTGACATGGGCTTTTACTTTTACAGATATCTGTAGGATGGTAGGATGGTAGTGGGACAGATTTTTTTCTCCACTCTGGTTCTTGGGAGTGGCTCATGTCCACAATTCCCATTTAAACTTTCTGTTAATGTTTTGGTGTGTCAGTTTTTGGTTTGCAAGCATCAGAGCCAGGACAGGTCTTTGTGGTATTCTTCCTTATGAAGGGGTCAGATAGACCTTGAAATGAGTTGAATAAACCACCAGAATTCTTCAATATATCTGAATTTGTATCATTGTGGCAGCGTGGATTTAATCCACAAATTATCCTTTACAAACGTCTCTGAGAAGGTCACGTGGGCGGCCCGTAGATCTGCAGCAGCCGATACACACATGCTTTTGCTTTATGCCATCAGGTGAGCAGCTCCTTGTTAAAAACTACAATTAATCCGAAGGATAAGACCCTATTTGCACTTTTTTATCTGTTTAATTTACCAGGACAGGTCTGTGTGAACAAAGGCCAGAGCCAGATAAAGCAAAGCACACACACCAACAAGTGATATGGTGGAGCAGTCAAATACGGCAATGGATTTGATACAGACTGTTATGGTTGATCCAGTTGCAAACCGGAGGATAACGTTTGAGCTATTTTTGTAAGTCGCCAAAAATAGAGATGTTTAGGTTGAATTAACCAGGATCACTGCCTCATTACGACACTGTTGTAGAAGCCGTTGCCTTACACTATCGATCTATCTATCTATCTATCTATCTATCTATCTATCTATCTATCTATCTATCTATCTATCTATCCACAAAAAAGGAACAGCACAAACTTTAAACTTATCTCCGGGTGCAATTTCCTCCAGGTAACCTGTTCACCGGTTAACTCAAATGCATAAAGTCCAAAAAAGAAGGCCAGGCTTGAGAAAGGCTCATTCAGAGCCGAAACGTCGCTGCACAGACATGTGGTCTGATTAAACTCTGCACAGTCATATGGAAAATGGAGTGCTGCCTTCTTTTTTGGACTTTATCTATCTATCTATCTATCTATCTATCTATCTATCTATCTATCTATCTATCTATCTATCTATCTATCTATCCCTGAAGATAAGATTGTTTTATTAGTTAGTAAACTACCTTGATATTACATAGAGAATTACTGTACATAAATGCAGGTTTTATTTACGCTGCTGAGTGTGAGCCCTATTAGTAGCCTACTGCAGAATTACTCCATAGCATCTGTTAACCCACAAATATGGTGAAACAAAAGTCTAGACAGTAACTAAATAAAAAATAAACTTCTGTCCTCATTCCTCATTTTGCAAATGTACTACACATAAACAGGTGATAAAATGAAAGGAAATACCCCTAGTCAAGATCAGAACAGCAGAAACACTGATTTGATGAATTATAGACAGGACAAACACAACTAAATAAACCATATCAAATTCAGATAACAATAGTAAGCACACCAGTTCTACCAATAAAGAGACAACTTCAATGCTTCTGTATATTATTAAGACATGGCTTTGTCTAAACCAGCATTGACCTCTGGCTTTTGAAGAGTATATCTACTTTTCTTTTTTGTTGCTCTCTCCATCAAGGAAAGTTGTCTTGACTTGTCTTGAAAGTTGGTTGACTCTAATGGATGATTTTTGAGAAACTTGAGTTATCCTTGACTGGATGCAGATGGCCCAGTAAAGAATGGTCTCTGCTAGCACAGGCAGTCTTTATCAGCTGTTAGAGTTCATCTGGGACCACACTTCCTCGTCACTAGTCTGAGACAGCAAGCCTTCTGTTTCACCCCCATATCTCATATTGTCCTAATGAGTTCTTTTAACATACTGGCGGCCAGATACATTTGCTGATATTGATGCTTTTTGGCAGTGCTGCTTTAGTGCAGTGTTACAAGGATGTCTAGCCTTTTCCTTGAAAAGTCACTCAAGACTTATTTTGATGATTAAGTTACTGCAAAATTGTGAAAAATATTTAGAATTGAGAGTCCTCATTTCTCCTTATACCAGAATGCAAAAGTGTGGCATTTTGTGTTTAGTTCATCATGAGGAATTTCTCAATGGTGAGCACTTGCTTCAAGAAAGTACCATATATGAAACTGACAGTTGTCTGTCATCACTTAACATCTAGCCTATTTCCATTTTTTAAATATCAAATTAAGCTTATAGGAGTCATCTCATTTAGAAACCCTGCAGCCAAACATTACATGGACAGGCATTTAATTTAAATGGGCACTATATTCTTATTTTAATGGGCACCAGTGGTAGTGTCACAGGACCCTGTGATTTGTATAGTATCGGGGACTCTTCTAACAAAAAGGGAATTATCTATATAAGAGAACCCCATTAGCTAATGTGAGAATAATTATATTCGCCATTTTTGCTAAAAAAAAAAAATTCTATAGCTTTCCAGCTTTATTTTGTTCTTTTTAGGGTCATAAATTTATTTCTAGGTGTGTGAACTGAAATCTTTTTAGTTTTATTTGTTCGTCACTAAGTGGTTTGTTAAACCTAACATTATCCCAAACAAATTTTCTTCACAATTTCCTTTAACCTTTATAACTGTGGAATTACATAGTTACGTAGGTTGAATAAAGACCTAGGTCCATCAAGTTCAACCTTTCTCTACCAACTGTACATTTCATCACTAATCTAACTATAACCTGCAGTGTTATGTGTATCAAGGAAATCATCCAGCCCTTTTTTAAAAGCTGTTATAGTGTCTGCCATTACTACCTCCTGTGATCGGCATTCCACAGTCTGACTGCTCTAACTGTAAAGAACAGTTTTCTGTTTAGCTGTCGGATTCGCCTTTCTTCCACCTGTAATGAGGGCCCCCTAGTCATCAGCACGATCCTAAGGGTATGTTTCCACGTTCAGGATAGCATCAGGATTTGAACAGGATTTGATGCAGGTAAAATCTGCACCAAATGTGCACCTGAGGTCACTGGCAGGTCACCTGCGATTTTCATTCATTTTTTATGCGTTTTTGATGCGTTTTTCATGCGTTTTTAATGCGTTTTTTTCATGCGGATTTGTGTGTGTTTTTGTAAGCTCAATAAACATATAAAAAAAAAGAATTGTGATGTAATTTCTTGTCCAACCTCTTCATTTACATACTCCATTGAAGAATATACACCCACAGCTAGATAGAAAGATAGATAGATAGGTACGTTAGATGGATACAATAGATAGATAGATATGATACATATCTATCTATTGTATCTGTCTATCTATTGTATCTATCTATCTATCATATCTATCTATGGATCTATCTATCGTATTTATCTGTTATCTATCGATATATCTATCTATTATCTACCGATATATCGATCTATAAATATATCTATCGATATATCGATAGATAGATATATTGATAGATAGATAATAGATAAATAGATAATAGATAAATAGATAATAGATAGATAATAGATAAATAGATAATAGATAGATACGATAGATAGATAGATAGATAGATAGATAGATAGATAGATAGATAGATAGATAGATGGATACGATAGACAGATACGATAGATATCTATCATATCTATCTATTGTATCCATCTATTGTATCTATCATATCTATCTATCTATTGTATCCATCTATCGTATCTATCTATCTATTGCATCCATCTATCGTATATATCTATCTATCGATATATCTATCTATAAATATGGCTATCTATATATAGATATATCGATAGATATATCGATAGGAAGATAATAGATAAATAGATAATGGATAGATAGATACGATAGATAGACAGATAGATAATAGATAAACAGATGATTGATAGATACGATAGATAGATAGATAGATACGATAGATGGATCACACAAGCGAGAAACTCGGACGAGTCTCGCATCTTAATACCCGTCACTGCCGCTGGCACTCGGGAGCAGAGCGTGCAACTGCATGTATTTCTATGCAGCTGCACGCTCCACTCCCGAGTGCCGGCACCAGTGTCGGGTATTAAGATGCGAGACTCGTCCGAGTTTCTCTCATGTGTGATCCCAGCCTTAAATAAAGACACACACACGAAATCTGCGTTAGGCCGGGGTCACACAAGCGAGTAACTCACACAAGTCTCTTGCTTCAATACCTGGCACTGCCACCGGCACTCGGGAGCGGAGTGTGAGGCTGCATGTTTTTTCTATGCAGCTGAACGCTCCGGTCCCGAGTTCCCGCGGCAGTGCCGGTTATTGACGCCGGCCTTAAATGCAATATGTTTAATTAAAAAAAAAAAAAATAAATGGCGTGGGCTCCCGCGCAATTTTCTGCACCAGAGAGGGAAAGACAGTGCCTGGGGGACTGATGTTTGTAGCCTGGGAAGGGGTTAATACCCATGGAGCTTCCCAGGCTATGAATATCAGCCCACAACTGTCTGTGTAGCCTTTACTGGCTATAAAAAAAAGGGGACCCCCCAAAAAAATGACGTGGGCTCCCCCTATATTTTATAGCCAGAAAGGCTATGCAGACAGCTGCAGGCTGATATTCATAGCCCAGAGAGGGGTCATGGATATTGCCCCCCCCCCCCCCCGGCTGTCATGATATGTACTTTTTTCCCTGTCCTGTATTTTGTATAATATGTCATGATGTGGTGCGACTTCTCTTTGGTTGTATCTACTGTACACTTTGCAATGTCATGGGATGTATGTAACTTAACCTGTCTCCTTCCCCCAATACTTGCAGCCCTAAGCTATAATGTGATTAAGCTTTGTCAACACCACTAGTGAAGGAATAGCCATTCTTCCTCACAGCAGGTGGCTAGTCAAATGCACATACTGGATAGACTAAGCGGAGCCGACCAGTCTAGAATCTTCTGGTGGACCCAACCATTGAATAGAAGGTGTGACCCCTACCCCCTTCATGGGCTGATCTCAGGAGCTCAGACAATCCATTCTTATTTTTGAGATCAGATGTGAGTTGACCCTTGAAGGAGAAGGAGTGGGGATTCTTAGCCGAGGCAAGACCCCACGTCCATCTGTGACTGCGGAAGCGAACGGGGCGAGACTTGAGCTGAGGACATATCTCGTCGTTCGTGGGATTGTTTTGGGATCCCTTGGACTCGTGTGGACTATTGCTTTGTTAGCTGGCAAAAGGATTATCGGGAGGTGCCCCCGAACCTGTTCCGTTGGACTAATTGTGGACTCTGTAGATCTACCTGCATGTGTTGTTCCAGCGTTCTTGAAAATAAATTTGTTGAATCATCCCTTGGCCTGTTGTCCCTTCTTGCTCTGCCGTACACCCCGTCACACCGGCTACAAATACCAACCCACAGCCGCCCCAGAAATGGCACATCTGTAAGATGCGCCAATTCCGTCACTTAACCCCTCTCTTCCCACTCCCCTGTAGCGGTGGGATATGGGGTAATAAGGGGTTAATGTCACCTTGCTAATATAAGGTGACATGAAGCCCGGTTAATAATGGAGAGGCGTCAATAAGACGCCTATCCATTACTAATCCTATTGTAGTGAAAGTGTAAAAAAAAAATAGACACAGCCAGAAAAAAGTATTTTATTATTCTTAATTTCACCATACTTACCATACTTGAGCACCTGCAAAAAAAGTAAAAATAATAAACCAACCGTATATTTACTTTCCGCCGTAGTCCAATTAATAACAAATGTCCCACGATGATCTCCCCTATAGAACAGTGACATTTGGTGATGCCACTGCTCTATAGGCCCTCCAGTGACACACTGACAGGAGACAATGGCTCCTGCAGTGCATTACTGAGGTTACCTTAGTTCAGAGTCTCACTTTATGGCAAAGCACATAGCAGTGCCACAAGTGAGACTAGGGACTATTTTCTCACGGGGCGGAGGAATACATTGTGGGGAATACATTGTGGAAGGATACCTTCCTTAATTGTATTCCTGGAGCCCCTGGAGAGTGGTCACATCAGCTGATGTGGCCGCTCTCCATGGGAGATCGTCGTGGGACACTCGTTTTAATTGGATATCTGCGGATCAGGGAGTATATTATTTGTTTATTATTTTATTATTTGTTACAGGTGACAATGGCTTCGGGGATCAAGGTGACAAGGTGATAGTGAGTATGTACTCTATGTTTAATGTACTGTATGTCTATATGTATGTATTGTATGTACTGTATGCATGTACTATATGTATGTTATGAATGTTGCATGTTCTGTATGTATATACAGTATGTTGCATGTTGTATGTCGTATGTTGCATGTCGTATGTTGCATGTCGCATGTGGTATGTCACATGTTGCATGTTGCATGTTGCATGTGGTATGTCACATGTTGCACATCACATGCAGCATGTTGCATGTTGCATGATGCATGTGACATGTTGCATGTCATATGTTGCACGTCATATGTTGCACATCACATGTTGTATGTTGCATGTCGCATGTTGTATGTTGCACGTCACATGCATGTCACATGTTGTATGTTGCATGTTGCATGTTGTATGTTGCATGTCACATGTCACATGTCGCATGTTGTATGTCGCATGGTGCATGTTGTATGTCACATGTTGCATGTTGTATGTCACATGTTGAATGTTGCATGTTGTATGTCACATGTATGTTGCATGTCGCATGTTGCATGTTGTATGTCACATGTTGTATGTGGCATGTTGCATGTTGTATGTCGCATGTTGCATTTTGTATGTTGCGTGTCATATGTGGCATGTTGTATGTCGCATGTCACATGTTGCATGTTGAATGTCACATGTGGCATGTCACATGTTGTATGTCACATGTCGCATGCTGCATGTCACATGTTGCATGTTGTATGTCGCATGTTGTATGCCGCATGTTGCATGTCACATGTTGCATGTTGTATGTCGCATGGTGCATGTTGTATGTCACATGTTGCATGTCATATGTTGCATGGTGTATGTTGTATGGTGTATGTTGTGTGTTGTATGTGCACACAGTCTAGACGAGTTCAGCTCTGCTACATCTGGATGCCTGACATCCAGATGTAGCAGAGCCTGCAGATGATCGCCTGAGATAACTCTCCAGCGATCACCTACACTACAGCGTTCTTACAATCAGCTGATCAGCTGTTTGTGAGAACCAGACTGGTGACCGGAGATAACTCTCGTTCATGTGCACGGCAGTTCTCGGGATAAGATAAGTTATTGCGAGAAATGCAGTGGATGAGGGACTTCCGGTGGCGGGACAGGTGAGCCGGCAGACATGCGTAGTAAGTAGTGTTGAGCATTCCGATACCGCAAGTATCGGGTATCGGCCGATATTTGCTGCATCGTAATTCCGATACCGAGATCCGATACTTTTGTGATATCGGTAATCGGTATCGGTAATGTGTAAAATAAAGAATAAAAATAAAAAATATTGATATACTCACCTCTCCGACGCAGCCTTGACCTTACCGATGTAACCGGCATCTTCCGTTCCTAAGAATGAGCGCTTGAAAGACCTCAGATGACGTCGCGGCTTGTGATTGGTCGCGTGAGCAGTCACGTGACCACCACGCGACCAATCACAAGCCGCGACGTCATCTAAGGTCTTTCAAGCACTCATTCTTAGGAACGGAAGCTGCCGGTTACATCGGTAAGGTCCAGGCTGCGTCGGAGAGGTGAGTATATCAATATTTTTTTATTTTTATTCTTTATTTTACACATTAATATGGATCCCAGGGCCTGAAGGAGAGTTTCCTCTCCTTCAGACCCTGGGAACCATACAGGATACCTTCCGATACTTGGTGTCCCATTGACTTGTATTGGTATCGGGTATCGGTATCGGCGATATCCGATACTTTTTGGGTATCGGCCGATACTATCCGATACCGATACTTTCAAGTATCGGACGGTATCGCTCAACACTAGTAGTAAGCTGCGTTTACGCAGTTTCTACATATGTAACTAATCATTAGATGCGGTTTTACCACATCTAATGATAGTCTCTGGTAAATTTATGGTGCGGCGACGGAGCGTAAACAGACATGCTGCATTCTGAAAAGATGTGCCGCATGTCCATTTACGCGGGTCTGCCCCCTGTATGTTTTACCGCATAGTGGAGACGGGATTTCATGAAATCCCCTCCACTATGCTGTAACATCTGGACGCTGCGTGTTTGACGCTGCGGCTCTAAGCAGCGTTAAACACGCAGCGTTTCCTGAATGTGGAAAAATACGCTTAGAAGGAGTCATGTGCCAGTGTTTTGTACTGGCCACACATATATTTATACATGTAAATGAGATCCCCTTTGAGGCATCTTTTTTCTAAGCTAAACAAGCCCAACTTTTCAAACCTCTCCTCATATGAGAGGCATCCATCCCTTGTAATAATCTAGTTGCCCATTGTTAAACTGATTCTAACTTCTGAATATCCTTTTTAAAATATGGAGGCCAAAACTGGATCCCATATTCTAGATGTGGCCTCACAAGTGATTTATAAAGGGGTAATAATATGTTGGGATCATAGGATTTTATCTCTCTTTTTATACATCCTAAAATCTTGTTCACTGTTGCAGCTGCTGCCTGACATTGAGTACTGCTGCTCAGCTTACTTGTAACGAGAATACCCAAGTCCTTCTCCTGTTCTGTAGCCCATTTACTGTATATGCAGCAATAGGATTACTTTGTCCTAGGTGCATTACTCTACATTTATCTATATTAAATCTCATTTGCCAAGTGTTTGCCCATTCAATCATCTCATTCAGATCGTTTTGCAACATTGTAGTGTCAAAGTCAGATTTGAATATCCTACATAGTTTGGGGTCGTCAGCAAAGATTGATACTTTACTCTCAATCCCATCCACAAGGTCATTAATAAAGAGGTTAAAAAGAATCAGTCCTAGCACAGATCCATGTGATTGCCACTGATGACTATATCCCATTTAACTATTTAACCCCTGGAGCTTTTTTCGTTTTCGTTTTTTGCCCCCCTTCTTTCCAGAGCTATAACTTTTTCATATGGCCAATATGGCCATGTGAGGGCTTATTTTTTGCGGGACAAGTTGTACTTTTGGACGACATCAGACGGATATCCTTGCCATTTGATGAGATACTGCAGTCGATTCCTGCGGATTCTAGAGTCCAGAATCTTCTCCACAATAAACTGTTCTTGTCCGTCCACTAACAAAAGCTGAGGAGGAGGTGTAATACGACCCTAAAAAGTATTTGGAGACACTGGCTTTAACAGGGAGACATGAAACACAGGATGTACCTTCAAGGTCCTTGGCAACTTCAGACGACAGGCGACGGAGCTTATGATCCCAGAGATCTTGAAAGGACCGATGAATTTTTGTCCCAGCTTCTGTGAAGGCACATTCAATTTTAAATTCTTAGTGGATAACCACACAGAGTCTCCTACCTTAAACATAGGTGCAGGTCTCCGGAACCTATCGGCAGATTTCTTGTATCTTTCCTGTGCAGTAGATAGTGATTCTTTCAGAGTTTCCAGATCTTGTCTCATCCTTGCCAACCTCTCATCTACTGCGGGCACTGGAGCCTCAACCGGGGATCTGGGGAGCATACTAGGATGAAATCCCAGATTGGCAAAGAAAGGTGTTACCTTAGTGGATGCATTCTGCGAGTTGTTATAAGAGAATCCTGCTAGAGGAAGCAACTCCAGCCAGTCATCCTGCGAGTGGTTGATATAACACCGAAGATACTGCTCCAGCGTCTGATTAGTCTGCTCCGTTTGCCCATTGGTCTGAGGATGATATGCTAAGGACAGACAGACATTGATACCAAGTGCAGAACAAAATCCCTTCCAGAATCTGGAGGTAAACTGCACTCCCCGATCAGAAATAATCTCATCCGGAACTCCATGCATACGGAAAACATTCTGAATGACCAGCTCAATCGTCTCCTTAGCCGAGGAAAGACCAGTGCAAGGGATGAAGTGAGCAGCTTTAGTAAGACGATCCACCACCACTAGAATGGTGTTCTTTCCACCAGAGGTGGGTAATTCCACTATAAAATCCATCGAAATAGACCCCCAAGGGCGAAGGGGGACTGGTAGTGGTTGCAGCAAACCCGTAGGTGTTACACGAGGGGTCTTAAAATGTGCACATACCTCACAAGATAGAACATAGCTCTTCACGTCCTTCAGACAGGTAGGCCACCAGAAGAAATGACTTAGGAACTCTTGTGTCTTCTGTAGCCCCGATGACCAGCCAACTTAGAATCATGGACAAACTTGAGAACCTGCAGCCTTACAACCTCCGGAACATATAAACGTTGATCTCAAACCCACATACCGTTCCTAAGAACTAGATTCACATCATCAGTAGGGTTGGCAAGGAATGGATCAGCGTCATAGGCCTCCTTAATAGTCTTCCATAAGTCCTTATCTTGGATGACACCGACAAAATTGGCATCAGACAAAATTGTCTTGGACGGGGTCCCAGGTACGGAATCTGTGGCATGAATTCGGGACAAAGCATCCACTTTCCTATTACGTGAACCTGGGCGGTATGAAATGACAAAATTAAATTGGTTCAAAAACAAACTCCAACAAGCCTGACGAGGAGAAAGACATCTAGCAGACCTCAAAAATTCTAGGTTACGATGATTCGTGAGCACAATAACTTGTTGTGCTGCCTCCTGCTAATGGTGTCCCCATTCTTTAAATGCAGCAATGATGGCTAGGAGCTCCTTATCTCCCACATCATAGTTCTTCTCTGCAGGAGAAAGTTTACGGGAGAAAAAGGCACATGGATGTAACAGACCTTTCTCCCCTGTTCTTTGCGAGAGTATGGCCCCCAATGCACAATCCGAAGCGTCCACCTCCACTATGGAATGATGTGCTGGGTTAGGATGAATCAACAGTGGTGCAGATGTAAAACGAGACTTAAGACAGTCAAAGGCCTCCTGAGCCAGTGTAGACCACAAGAAAGTCTCTTTTTTCTTGGTTAGTTGTGTAATAGGTCTGACAATCTCAGAGAAATTACGGATAAATCGTCTATAAAAATTAGCAAACCCGATAACGCGTTGTACCTACTTGACATTCTTAGGTGCAGGCCAATCAAGAATAGCCTGAATCTTACTTGCCTCCATGTTAAAGGGAACCTGTCACCACGTTTTTGGAAGATGGGATAAAAATAGCGTTAAATAGGGGCAGAGGTGGGCGTTACATTAGTGTGTGTGTTATGCGTTTATTACCCACCTAAGTTGCCGAAATAACTTTGCAAAGTCTCCGTTTTCGCCTGTCAATCAGGCTGGTCAGGTCGCATGGGCGTTGTCTTCCCCCAGATTTGGCGTAGTTTTCCGTTGGTGGCGTAGTGGTGTGCGCATGCCCAAAGTCCGGAATCCTCTTCCAGGGGATTTAAAATAGCGCGGTGTTCGTTATTGCATTGGTGATCGGTGGGCGCGGCCATCTTCCTTTGGCCGCGCGTGCGCAGAAGCGGCGCTCTGCTGGCCGCGGCTTCAGGAAAATGGCTGCCGCGATATCCATCTGCGCACGCGCGGCATCCCGCGGCCATTTTCCTGAAGCCGCGGCCAGCAGAGCGCCGCTTCTGCGCACGCGCGGCCAAAGGAAGATGGCCGCGCCCACCGATCACCAATGCAATAACGAACACCGCGCTATTTTAAATCCCCTGGAAGAGGATTCCGGACTTTGGGCATGCGCACACCACTACGCCACCAACGGAAAACTACGCCAAATCTGGGTGAAGACACCACGCCCATGTGACCTGACCAGCCTGATTGACAGGCGAAAACGGAGACTTTGCAAAGTTATTTCGGCAACTTAGGTGGGTAATAAACGCATAACACACACACTAATGTAACGCCCACCTCTGCCCCTATTTAACGCTATTTTTATCCCATCTTCCAAAAACGTGGTGACAGGTTCCCTTTAAGCCCCTGTGGCGAGATGATGTAGCCTAAAAATTTAATCTCAGTGTGGTGGAACTCACCCTTCTCTGGCTTGATGTAGAGATGATTCTCTTTCAGGCGTCTTAAAACAGTCTTAACTAGTGTTGAGCATTCCGATACCGCAAGTATCGGGTATCAGCCGATACTTGCGGGTATCGGAATTCCGATACTGAGATCCAATACTTTTGTGATATCGGGAATCGGCATCGGGATTAATATCAATGTGTAAAAGAAAGAATTAAAATAAAAAATAGGGATATACTCACCTCTCCGACGCAGCCTGCACCTTACCGAGGGAATCGGCAGCCTTCTTTGCTTAAAATGCGCGCGTTTACTGCCTTCCGTGACGTCACGGCTTCTGATTGGTCGCGTGCCACCCATGTGACCGCGACGCGACCAATCACAACAAGCCGTGACGTAATTTTCAGGTCCTGAATGCCTAATTCTAGGCATTCAGGACCTGATAATTACGTCACGGCTTCTGATTGGTCGCGTGCCGCCCATGTGACCGCGACGAGACCAATCACAACAAGCTTGTTGTGATTGGTCGCGTCGCGGTCACATGGGCGGCACGCGACCAATCAGAAGCCGTGACGTCACGGAAGGCAGTAAACGCGCGCATTTTAAGCAAAGAAGGCTGCCGCTTCCCTCGATAAGGTGCAGGCTGCGTCGGAGAGGTGAGTATATCAATATTTTTTATTTTAATTCTTTATTTTACACATTAATATGGATCCCAGGTCCTTCAGACCCTGGGAACCATCAGGGATACCGTCCGATACTTAAGTCCCATTGACTTGTATTGGTATCGGGTATCGGTATCAGATTAGATCCGATACTTTGCCGGTATCGGCCGATACTTTCCGATACCGATACTTTCAAGTATCGGACGGTATCGCTCAACACTAGTCTTAACATGTTCTTGATGCTCCTGCAAAGAATCGGAGAAAATCAAAATATCTTCCAGATAGATTACATCAAATTAATCTAGCAAATCTCTAAAGATGTCATTAGCGAAGTGTTGAAAGGTGGCCGGAACGTTGCAGAGACCAAAAGGCATCACAAGGTACTCAAAGTGCCCATAATGACATCTAAATGCTGTCTTCCATTCATCCCCAGAACGGATCCGAACTAAGTTATACGCTCCTCGGAGGTCCAACTTAGAAAATATCTTGGCATGTCGTACTCTTTCCAGCAACTCGGGAATTAATGGTAAAGGGTATCAGTTGCGAATGGTTACCTTGTTGAGTTCCCGATAGTCAATGCACGGTCTCAGGGTTCCATCCTTTTTCTTTCCGAAAAAGATGGGTGCTCCTGCCGGTGATGAAGAGGGGCGGATGAAACCCTTAGCCAGATTTTCATCAATGTATTCTTTCAAAGCCTGCAGCTCTGGAGCTGCTAGTGGGTAAACTTTTTTAAATGGAATAGCCGCCCCTGGAAGAAGCTCAATAGGACAGTCATAGGATCTATGAGGAGGAAGCTGATCTGCCAACCTTTTATCACAGATATCAGAAAATTCGTTGGAAATGGGTGGTAAAATAGGTACTCCAGTGATGCATTCTGCATCCCGAGAATTTACCTGACTTGTTACTGGTGTATCCTTTGGTGGGAAGGTGATCTCCTTGGTTTCCCAGTTGATGATTGGGTTCTGTGCCTGGATCCAGGGAATTCATAAAATCAAAGGAAAATGTGGCGAAGAAATTATCATAAAAGAAAGCACCTCCCGATGATTAGGCTCTATGTAAATCTCCAGGGGTACCATCTCCTGATCCACCGGTCCAGAGGCTAAGGGGGAACCATCTACTGTTTCCATGGTTACTGGAGTGGCTCGCTGTTGACACTGTATGCCATGCTCCTTGGCAAATGTGATGTCCATAAAGTTACCCCCTGCTCCAGAATCCAACATAGCTGCACATGAGATCCATTGGCCCGACAACAAGATCTTAATGGGAAGGGAACAATGTGTATCCTTATCCTTACGTGTCTTGTGAGCTGCAGTCATTGCTAGGGAAGGAAACACAGCATTCACAGAAAAGCTGGACTCAGAAATGACAGATTCATCATCACAATTCTCATGTTCTCCTACAGCAGCTAGTATCTTGCGAGACCGCTTAGGGCAGTTTATAAGGAAATGGTCAGACTGACCGCAATAAAAACATAAACTCTCACGAAAGCGATGTTCCCTGCACTCGTTACTCTCACGGTGCTGTAAAGCATCCACTTGCATAGGGACTGGTTCTGCTTCCCAAGAGGCTTTGCCCGCAAGTTCTTTGGAGGGAAGGGGAGAGTTAGAAACACGGTTAAAGGCTGCAACTTTCTCCTGTCTACGTTCAGTGACACGTATGTCAATGCGCACACAATGTTGTATGAACGCCTCTAACTCTTGAGGAGAATCTGCATGGGCTAATTCGTCCTTAATCACACTAGAAAGTCCCTTCTTAAAAATGGGTAATTAAGCATAACAGTCCCAAACCGAATCCACTGCCAACCGCCTAAATTCAGTGGCGTATTCAACACCCTTACTTAAAGACAACAATGCAGTTTCAGCTGTAGTGCGATGATTTGGATCATCAAATATCATAGACATTACAGCAAGAAAGTCATCCAGATTATTTAAGCGAGGGTCACGAGTCTCTATTAGTGGATTCGCCCACGTGAGAGCTCGGGAAGTAAGTAACATAATTATACACAAAACCTTGGATCGATCTGTGTGAAAGTGGGCAGCATGTACATCAAAATACAAAATGCACTGATTTATAAACCCACGAAATTTGTAGCGTTCTCCATTAAATCTACACGGCGGTAATTTGGAGGAGTAGTTGGCAGTAACTGCCCCTGAGCCGGAGGCGCCCGTGCTGTTACTTGATTACCTAAATCCTGTAGCGCCTGCCCGAAATGGGCCTCCCAGTTAGCGACCTTGTTTTGCAGAGTTTCTACGTCCCCTTGTAAGGAGTTGATCATAGAAAACAACTGATCCAACTTTGTCTCAGCCGACATTATCCAAGCAGATTCCTAAATGGCTTGAGTATCCTGTAACAATATATAGGTACTAAGGAATCTGATAGCGTGGGATAAAACCAGTTTGAGAGCAAAGCTGCAGTAAAAGATGTATTTAAACAAAGCAGAGATGCAAACAAAACTAACACAGATATTCCTGCAATTGTAACGAGGTGCTCAGCACAATATGGTAATCACAGCACAGTGAATAGCGGGACGCGACCGCTAATATGAACCAGTCCAGCAAGGATATGATGAGGGGGCAAACAAGACACTTGACAAGGAAGTCCAGTAGGTTATTAGTGGAAATGCACACAGTACTTAAAGTTGGGAATCCAGCAGAAGTGAAGTAGAAATGCACACAGTACTTAACGAGGTAGTTCAGCAAAACTTGATCCCACGTGCGCACAGCACTTGTTTGTGGAAGTTCAATAATATGCAGGTGGTGCATTGAGCATGAAGTCCTGGTGAAAGAGGATGAAGGGAAAAAGAGGGAGAGTGCTATCTAAGCGTAGTAGATGAGTACAAAACTCTCTTGGTGAGAAAAGCAACACTGGAATCTTGCTCACCTGGTGTGGTTGTGCAAAGAGGCACAACACTGGGAAAAGCTTAGCAAACAAGGGAAATCCTTCCACAGGTGTGCTGCCAGTCACAGCAGTTCCAGAGGTGAGATGCAGCTCAAAGGGGCGAGGCAGACCACCGATTAGTTAGCAGTAGTGTTGAGCGATACCTTCCGATATCGGAAAGTATCGGTATCGGAAAGTATCGGCCGATACCGTCATAGTATCGGATCTAATCCGATACCGATACCCAATCCCAATGCAAGTCAATGGGACGAAAATATCGGAATTAAAATAAACCCTTTATAAACTTGTAGGTTCATTCTACATGAAGGAAAACAACTAAGAATAATGTAGAATGTATTGGGGGACGTGGCGGAGACATTAAAGGCACAGAGGTTTAGCCCAATCTAATAGAATAGCAGGATTTTGTTTTCTTTTTTATGACGTTCGGCGTTAGAAAGATTTTGACTATGTTAATTTTTTTTTTATTTTGTCAGATATTGATGTTTCACTACTTCCACGCCCTTCACCTTCTTTTTTACTTCTCCCACACTTTCTTCTTCATTATCCTCATCATCAGCTTCTTTGACATCAACTTCTTCACCTTATTCATCTTCTTCTTCATCTTCTACCTATTATTTTTTTTGTTACATTGTTCATATTCTTTTTATTTTACTATTATCTTCTTCATATTCTACTTCTTCATCATATTCTTATTTGTGACAGGCATTCCCGTAGTTGTTATCTATAAAAGTTTGAAGATTACACCTTCCGTTCTGCCTGTCACAAAACAGTTACATTTGTCCGCGTTCAGTTTGGCCTGCAGCATCAGGCTTTATCCAGGGGCACCACGAGAAGGAACGGACTCACCCCCATACACTGCTTAGTCTTCTTCTGCTTATAATTTAGATAATATCTTTTGCTCTGATATTTAGTGTTATGCTTAATGTTCTTCTGCTCTTTGTTCTGCAGCCTCTTGTTCTTCTGCTTCTCGGTCTTCCAGGTCATCGTCGTCTCCAGGGTCGTCGTCATCGGGGTGGTCTTCAGGGTCATCGTCTCCAGGGTCGTCGTCATCACGGTGGTTGTCGTCTCTGGTGTCGTCGTCATCTTAGGGGTGGTCTTCCGGGTCATCGTGTTTAGTCTCTTGAACTTGGAAATGTAGCAGAAGGTACAAGAAGGCTGAGAAAATGCCGAGAAACAGCTGATGGAACTGGAACTCGGATGGCTACCCGAAGGTCCAAGAGCCAATGGAACTACCGAGGACCAGCTGACGTTACTGGAACCGGGTTACTAAGCAGGAGGTACCCGTGCCTGAAAGCACTACCAAGGACCACCTGACGTTGGTGGAACTCGGATACCCAGAGGGAGGCACCTAAGCCAAAGGCTCTGCCCGGAACCAGCTGACGGTACTGGAACCAGGATGGGGAGCAGAAGTTAAAGAGCAAAAGACACTGCCGAGAACCAGCTGACGGTGCTGGAACCCGGATGGGTAGCCGAAGGTCCAAGAGCCAATGGAACTACCGAGGACCAGCTGACGTTACTGGAACCCGGTTACTAAGCAGGAGGTACCCGTGCCTGAAAGCACTACCAAGGACCACCTGACGTTGGTGGAACTCGGATACCCAGAGGGAGGCACCTAAGACAAAGGCTCTGCCCGGAACCAGCTGACGGTACTGGAACCAGGATGGGGAGCAGAAGGTACAAGAGCAAAAGACACTGCCGAGAACCAGCTGACGGTACTGGAACCCGGATGGGTAGCCGAAGGTCCAAGAGCCAATGGAACGACCGAGGACCAGCTGACGTTGCTGGAACCCGGTTACTAAGCAGGAGGTACCCGTGCCTGAAAGCACTACCAAGGACCACCTGACGTTGGTGGAACTCGGATACCCAGAGGGAGGCACCTAAGCCAAAGGCTCTGCCCGGAACCAGCTGACGGTGCTGGAACCAGGATGGGGACCTATTCAAGCTTGTCTTCCTAGAGCCCCAACTAGCAGTGTTGGAGCCCAGGGTCAGCAGGAGGAGGAGAGGGAGCAGAGTGTAGGCCGAAGCTTGCACTGGCGGCAGCTTTGGGTGTGTTGTGTCTGCGTGGCAGTTGCAGGACACGTTGCCGGCTGCACAGCAGGGGAACAGCTGGCGGTGCTGAACCCCACTGACACATTGGCTGGTGTTTTTCTCTGTGCAGCTAGCAGTACCGGGCCCCAACTGGCGGTGTTGGAGCCCGGGCTCTGCAGGGGGAGCAGAGTGTAGGCCGAAGCCTAATTGAACCAATTTCAAAGGTAACCTTTAACCCCCCCTCAGGTGTTACAAAGTAGAAGAGCCACAGCTTATGCAGCAGTAGTGCTGCACAAGTCAAAGGTTGCTCTTTTAATTTTTCTCCTTGCACACGCTGAATGAAACACGTATAACATTTAGCCCTTTATACAGTCAAACGGTGTTGGAGGCGCGAGTTCCCTTCGTAATGAGACGCAGCACAGATGTCAAGAATCCCACCTTGGTGCTGGGTGCAGCCTCCTGAGCGTTGTTATTTGCTGTACAGGAGTCTGCGCTGTCGTGTTATCCCCTGGCCTAGCGCTGTTAGCGCTGCCCA
Source organism: Ranitomeya variabilis (assembly GCF_051348905.1). Taxonomy (NCBI): domain Eukaryota; kingdom Metazoa; phylum Chordata; class Amphibia; order Anura; family Dendrobatidae; genus Ranitomeya; species Ranitomeya variabilis. The sequence goes on from NC_135233.1 coordinate 527,349,678, forward strand.
TCTTCTGACATCATTTAATGTCGGCCGGTGCGGTTCGCGATGACCATGAATCCCAGCCCCGCAGTGTCTTAACATTGTTAAAACACTGCGGGGCTGGGATTCATGGCCTGGCGCAGCACATATGTTCGCCTCTCACACTCGGGTCCTTACACCCGCTTCAGACTGTGCGGCGTCAGCTGATCCCTTATCGCATGCCACGGCCATGAAGCCGCACAGTCTGAAGAAGGCGGAAGGAGATGAGGGACAGGCGAACTGATGCACTGCTCATGCCCATCAATCACACCCTCGCAGTCCCAATAAATAAGACACCGAGGGGCGTTGTGTGGGTCAGGGTGGCCGCAGAGGCGCAGGCAGCCAAACAATGATGCCAGAAGACGGGCAGCGCTACCAAGGGGGTTGCAGCGTGTCATTACAAAGGAAAGTCACACCTCCGGGACGGTTAAATGGTCACACAGAGGACACATTTTAGACGTGTTTTCAGTTCCACATGTGCGAGGAGAATACGTTTATGAGCCACCTTGCACACATGCAGCATTACTGCTGTACAAGGTGGCTGTAAAACATACAAACGCCTGGGGGATGGGGGACAGGTTCCCTTCAATTTCAGTTCTTGTGTCTGTGTGGCTTTTGCAGGACACGATGCCAGCTACACAGCAGGGGAACAGCTGGCGGTGCTGAACCCCACTGACACATTGGCTGGTGTTTTTCTCTGTGCAGCTAGCAGTACCGGGCCCCAACTGGCGGTGTTAGAGCCCAGGGTCAGCAGGAGGAGGGGGAGCAGAGTGTAGGCCGAAGCCTGCACTGGCGGCAGCTTTGGGTGTGTTGTGTCTGCGTGGCAGTTGCAGGACACGTTGCCGGCTGCACAGCAGGGGAACAGCTGGCGGTGCTGAACCCCACTGACACATTGGCTGGTGTTTTTCTCTGTGCAGCTAGCAGTACCGGGCCCCAACTGGCGGTGTTGGAGCCCGGGCTCTGCAGGGGGAGCAGAGTGTAGGCCGAAGCCTAATTGAACCAATTTCAAAGGTAACCTTTAACCCCCCCTCAGGTGTTACAAAGTAGAAGAGCCACAGCTTATGCAGCAGTAGTGCTGCACAAGTCAAAGGTTGCTCTTTTAATTTTTCTCCTTGCACACGCTGAATGAAACACGTATAACATTTAGCCCTTTATACAGTCAAACTGTGTTGGAGGCGCGAGTTCCCTTCGTAATGAGACGCAGCACAGATGTCAAGAATCCCACCTTGGTGCTGGGTGCAGCCTCCTGAGCGTTGTTATTTGCTGTACAGGAGTCTGCGCTGTCGTGTTATCCCTTGGCCTAGCGCTGTTAGCGCTGCCCATCTTCTGACATCATTTAATGTCGGCCGGTGCGGTTCGCGATGACCATGAATCCCAGCCCCGCAGTGTCTTAACATTGTTAAAACACTGCGGGTCTGGGATTCATGGCCTGGCGCAGCACATATGTTCGCTTCTCACACTCGGGTCCTTACACCCGCTTCAGACTGTGCGGCGTCAGCTGATCCCTTATCGCATGCCACGGCCATGAAGCCGCACAGTCCGAAGAAGGCGGAAGGAGATGAGGGACAGGCGAACTGATGCACTGCTCATGCCCATCAATCACACCCTCGCAGTCCCAATAAATAAGACACCGAGGGGCGTTGTGTGGGTCAGGGCGGCCGCAGAGGCGCAGGCAGCCAAACAATGATGCCAGAAGACGGGCAGCGCTACCAAGGGGGTTGCAGTGTGTCATTACAAAGGAAAGTCACACCTCCGGGACGGTTAAATGGTCACACAGAGGACACATTTTAGACGTGTTTTCAGTTCCACATGTGCGAGGAGAATACGTTTATGAGCCACCTTGCACACATGCAGCATTACTGCTGTACAAGGTGGCTGTAAAACATACAAACGCCTGGGGGAGGGGGGACAGGTTCCCTTCAATTTCAGTTCTTGTGTCTGCGTGGCATTTGCAGGACACGATGCCGGCTACACAGCAGGGGAACAGCTGGCGGTGCTGAACCCCACTGACACATTGGCTGGTGTTTTTCTCTGTGCAGCTAGCAGTACCGGGCCCCAACTGGCGGTGTTAGAGCCCAGGGTCAGCAGGAGGAGGAGAGGGAGCAGAGTGTAGGCTGAAGCCTGCACTGGCGGCAGCTTTGAGTCTGTTGTGTCTGCGTGGCAGTTGCAGGACACGTTGCCGGCTGCACAGCAGGGGAACAGCTGGCGGTGCTGAACCCCACTGACACATTGGCTGGTGTTTTTCTCTGTGCAGCTAGCAGTACCGGGCCCCAACTGGCGGTGTTGGAGCCCGGGCTCTGCAGGGGGAGCAGAGTGTAGGCCGAAGCCTAATTGAACCAATTTCAAAGGTAACCTTTAACCCCCCCCTCAGGTGTTACAAAGTAGAAGAGCCATAGCTTATGCAGCAGTAATGCTGCACAAGGTATAGGTTGCTCTTTTAATTTTGCTCCTTGCACACGCTGAAAGGATCACGTATAACATTTTGGCCCTTACACAGTCAAACTGATTTTGAGGCGTGAGTTCCCTTCGTAAAGATACGCAGTACAGCTGGCAAAAATGCCACCTTGGTGCTTTGCGCGGCCTCCTGAGCATCGTTATTTGTTGCACAGGAGTCTGCGCTTTTGTGTTATCCCTTGGCCTTGCGCTGTTAGCGCTGCCCATCCTCTGACATCATTTAATGTCGGCCGGTGCGGTTCGCGATGACCATGTATCCCAGCCCTGCAGTGTCTTAACATTGTTAAAACACTGCGGGTCTGGGATTCATGGCCTGGCGCAGTACATATGTTCGCCTCTCGCTTGGGTTCTTACACCCGCTTCAGACTATGCGGCGTCAGCTGATCCCTTATCGCATGCCACGGCCATGAAGACGCACAGTCCGAAGAAGGCGGAAGGAGATGAGGGACAGGCGAAGAAATGCACCGTTCATGTCCGTCAATCACACCCTCGCAGTCCAAATCAATAAGACACCGAGGGGCGTTGTGTGGGGCAAGGCGGCCGCAGAGGCGCAGGCAGCCAAACAATGATGCCAGAAGACGGGCAGCGCTACCAAGGAGCTTGTTGCGTGTCAATACAAAGGAAAATCACACCTGAGGGACGTTTTAATGGTCGCAGAGGACTCATTTTAGACGTGTTCAGTTCAACCTGGGCAAGGAGAATAAGTTTCTGAGCCACCTTGCACACATGCAGCATTACTGTCGTACAAGGTGGCTGTAAAACATACAAACGCCTGGGGGAGGGGGTACAGGTTTCCTTCAATTTCAGTTCTTGTGTCTGCGTGGCTGTTGCAGGACACGTTGCCGGCTACACAGCAGGGGAACAGCTGGCGGTGCTGAACCCCACTGACACATTGGCTGGTGTTTGGCTCTGTGCAGCCAGCACATCTGGGCCCCAAGTGGCGGTGTTAGAGCCCAGGGTCAGCAGGAGGAGGAGAGGGATTAGAGTGTAGGCCGAAGCCTGCACTGGAGCAAGTTGAAAGGGAAACTTTAACCCCTGTTATGGTTCTCAATGGCAAGAGAACATAGCCCAGCATACATAGGAACTAGCTCTTGGAAGGATGGAAACTTAAACTGACCATGAACTAAACCTGCCGCACAACTAACAGTAGCCGGGTAGCGTAGCCTGCGTTTTATCCCTAGACGCCCAGCGCCGGCCGGAGGACTAACTAATCCTGGCAGAGGAAAATATAGTCCTGGCTCACCTCTAGAGAAATTTCCCCGAAAGGCAGACAGAGGCCCCCACATATATTGGCGGTGATTTAAGATGAAAATGACAAACGTAGTATGAAAATAGGTTTAGCAAAATCGAGGTCCGCTTACTAGATAGCAGGAAGACAGAAAGGGTACTTTCATGGTCAGCTGAAAACCCTATCAATACACCATCCTGAAATTACTTTAAGACTCTAGTATTAACTCATAACATCAGAGTGGCAATTTCAGATCACAAGAGCTTTCCAGACACAGAAACGAAACTGCAGCTGTGAACTGGAACAAAATGCAAAAAACAAACAAGGACAAAAGTCCGACTTAGCTGGAAGTTGTCTGGTAGCAGGAACATGCACAGAAAGGCTTCTGATTACAATGTTGACCGGCATGGAAGTGACAGAGGAGCAAGGTTAAATAGCGACTCCCACATCCTGATGGGAACAGGTGAACAGAGGGGATAATGCACACAAGTTCAATTCCACCAGTGGCCACCGGGGGAGCCCAAAATCCAATTTCACAACAGTACCCCCCCCTCAAGGAGGGGGCACCGAACCCTCACCAGAACCACCAGGGCGATCAGGATGAGCCCTATGAAAGGCACGGACCAGATCGGAGGCATGAACGTCAGAGGCAGTCACCCAAGAATTATCCTCCTGACCGTATCCCTTCCATTTGACCAGATACTGGAGTTTCCGTCTGGAAACACGGGAGTCCAAGATTTTTTCCACAACGTACTCCAACTCGCCCTCAACCAACACCGGAGCAGGAGGCTCAACGGAAGGCACAACCGGTACCTCATACCTGCGCAACAATGACCGATGAAAAACATTATGAATAGAAAAAGATGCAGGGAGGTCCAAACGGAAGGACACAGGGTTAAGAATCTCCAATATCTTGTACGGGCCGATGAACCGAGGCTTAAACTTGGGAGAAGAAACCCTCATAGGGACAAAACGAGAAGACAACCACACCAAGTCCCCGACACAAAGCCGAGGACCAACCCGACGCCGGCGGTTGGCAAAAAGCTGAGTCTTCTCCTGGGACAACTTCAAATTGTCCACCACCTGCCCCCAAATCTGATGCAACCTCTCCACCACAGCATCCACTCCAGGACAATCCGAAGATTCCACCTGACCGGAGGAAAATCGAGGATGAAACCCCGAATTACAGAAAAAAGGAGACACCAAGGTGGCAGAGCTGGCCCGATTATTGAGGGCAAACTCCGCTAAAGGCAAAAAAGCAACCCAATCATCCTGATCTGCAGACACAAAACACCTCAAATATGTCTCCAAAGTCTGATTCATCCGCTCGGTCTGGCCATTAGTCTGAGGATGGAAAGCAGACGAGAAAGACAAATCTATGCCCATCCTAGCACAGAATGCCCGCCAAAATCTAGACACGAATTGGGTTCCTCTGTCAGAAACGATATTCTCCGGAATACCATGCAAACGAACCACATTTTGAAAAAACAGAGGAACCAACTCGGAAGAAGAAGGCAACTTAGGCAGGGGAACCAAATGGACCATCTTAGAGAAACGGTCACACACCACCCAGATGACAGACATCTTCTGAGAAACAGGAAGATCCGAAATAAAATCCATCGAGATGTGCGTCCAAGGCCTCTTCGGGATAGGCAAGGGCAACAACAATCCACTAGCCCGAGAACAACAAGGCTTGGCCCGAGCACAAACGTCACAAGACTGCACAAAGCCTCGTACATCTCGTGACAGGGAAGGCCACCAGAAAGACCTTGCCACCAAATCCCTGGTACCAAAGATTCCAGGATGACCTGCCAACGCAGAAGAATGAACCTCAGAAATGACTTTACTGGTCCAATCATCAGGAACAAACAGTCTACCAGGTGGGCAACGATCAGGTCTATCCGCCTGAAAATCCTGCAAGGCCCGCCGCAGGTCTGGAGAAACGGCAGACAATATCACTCCATCCTTAAGAGGTTCAGAATTACCAGGGGAGTCAGGCTCAAAACTCCTAGAAAGGGCATCCGCCTTAACATTCTTAGAACCCGGTAGGTATGACACCACAAAATTAAACCGAGAGAAAAACAACGACCAGCGCGCCTGTCTAGGATTCAGGCGTCTGGCGGACTCAAGATAAATTAAATTTTTGTGGTCGGTCAATACCACCACCTGATGTCTAGCCCCCTCAAGCCAATGACGCCACTCCTCAAAAGCCCACTTCATGGCCAAAAGCTCCCGATTCCCAATATCATAATTCCGCTCGGCGGGCGAAAATTTACGAGAAAAAAAAGCACAAGGTTTCATCACGGAGCAGTCGGAACTTCTTTGCGACAAAACCGCCCCAGCTCCGATTTCAGAAGCGTCGACCTCAACCTGAAAAGGAAGAGCAACATCAGGCTGACGCAACACAGGGGCGGAAGAAAAGCGGCGCTTAAGCTCCCGAAAGGCCTCCACAGCAGCAGGGGACCAATCAGCAACATCAGCACCCTTCTTAGTCAAATCAGTCAATGGTTTAACAACATCAGAAAAACCAGCAATAAATCGACGATAAAAGTTAGCAAAGCCCAAAAATTTCTGAAGACTCTTAAGAGAAGAGGGTTGCGTCCAATCACAAATAGCCCGAACCTTGACAGGATCCATCTCGATGGAAGAGGGGGAAAAAATGTATCCCAAGAAGGAAATCTTTTGAACCCCAAAAACGCACTTAGAACCCTTCACACACAAGGAATTAGACCGCAAAACCTGAAAAACCCTCCTGACCTGCTGGACATGAGAGTCCCAGTCATCCGAAAAAATCAGAATATCATCCAGATACACGATCATAAATTTATCCAAATAATCACGGAAAATGTCATGCATAAAGGACTGAAAGACTGAAGGGGCATTTGAAAGGCCAAAAGGCATCACCAAATACTCAAAGTGGCCCTCGGGCGTATTAAATGCGGTTTTCCACTCATCCCCCTGCTTAATTCGCACCAAATTATACGCCCCACGGAGATCTATCTTAGAGAACCACTTGGCCCCCTTTATGCGAGCAAACAAATCAGTCAGCAGTGGCAACGGATATTGATATTTAACCGTGATTTTATTCAAAAGCCGATAATCAATACACGGCCTCAAAGAGCCATCTTTCTTAGACACAAAGAAAAAACCGGCTCCTAAGGGAGATGACGAAGGACGAATATGTCCCTTTTCCAAGGACTCCTTTATATATTCTCGCATAGCAGCATGTTCAGGCACAGACAGATTAAATAAACGACCCTTAGGGTATTTACTACCCGGAATCAAATCTATGGCACAATCGCACTCCCGGTGCGGAGGTAATGAACCAAGCTTAGGTTCTTCAAAAACGTCACGATAGTCAGACAAGAATTCAGGAATCTCAGAGGGAATAGATGACGAAATGGAAACCAAAGGTACGTCCCCATGCATCCCCTTACATCCCCAGCTTAACACAGACATAGCGTTCCAGTCGAGGACTGGGTTATGAGATTGCAGCCATGGCAATCCAAGCACCAACACATCATGTAGATTATACAGCACAAGAAAGCGAATAATCTCCTGATGATCCGGATTAATTCGCATAGTTACTTGTGTCCAGTATTGTGGTTTATTACTAGCCAATGGGGTGGAGTCAATCCCCATTCAGAGGTATAGGAGTTTCAAGAGGCTCTAAATCATACCCACAGCGTTTGGCAAAGGACCAATCCATAAGACTCAAAGCGGCGCCAGAGTCGACATAGGCATCCGCAGTAATAGATGATAAAGAACAAATCAGGGTCACAGATAGAATAAACTTAGACTGAAAAGTGCCAATTGAAACTGATTTATCAAGCTTCTTAGTACGCTTAGAGCATGCTGATATAACATGAGTTGAATCACCACAATAAAAGCACAACCCATTTTTTCGTCTAAAATTCTGCCGTTCGCTTCTGGACAGAATTCTATCACATTGCATATTCTCTGGCGTCTTCTCAGTAGACACCGCCAAATGGTGCACAGGTTTGCGCTCCCGCAGACGTCTATCGATCTGGATAGCCATTGTCATGGACTCATTCAGACCCGCAGGCACAGGGAACCCCACCATAACATCCTTAACGGCATCAGAGAGACCCTCTCTGAAATTCGCCGCCAGGGCGCACTCATTCCACTGAGTAAGCACAGACCATTTACGGAATTTTTGGCAGTATATTTCAACTTCATCTTGCCCCTGAGATAGGGACATCAAGGCTTTTTCCGCCTGAAGCTCTAAATGAGGTTCCTCATAAAGCAACCCCAAGGCCAGAAAAAACGCATCCACATTGAGCAACGCAGGATCCCCTGGAGCCAATGCAAAAGCCCAATCTTGAGGGTCACCCCGGAGCAAGGAAATCACAATCCTGACCTGCTGAGCAGGATCTCCAGCAGAGCGAGATTTCAGGGACAAAAACAACTTGCAATTATTTTTGAAATTTTGAAAGCAAGATCTATTCCCCGAGAAAAATTCAGGCAAAGGAATTCTAGGTTCAGATATAGGAACATGAACAACAAAATCTTGTAAATTTTGAACTTTCGTGGTGAGATTATTCAAACCTGCAGCTAAACTCTGAATATCCATTTTAAACAGGTGAACACTGAGCCATTCCAGGATTAGAAGGAGAGAGAGAGAGGAAGGCTGCAATATAGGCAGACTTGCAAGTGATTCAATTGAAAGCACACTCAGAACTGAAGGAAAAAAAAAAAAAAAAAAATTTTTCAGCAGACTTCTTTTTTCTCTCCTTTCTCTGCCAATTAATTTAACCCTTTGTGGGCCGGTCAAACTGTTATGGTTCTCAATGGCAAGAGAACATAGCCCAGCATACATAGGAACTAGCTCTTGGAAGGATGGAAACTTAAACTGACCATGAACTAAACCTGCCGCACAACTAACAGTAGCCGGGTAGCGTAGCCTGCGTTTTATCCCTAGACGCCCAGCGCCGGCCGGAGGACTAACTAATCCTGGCAGAGGAAAATATAGTCCTGGCTCACCTCTAGAGAAATTTCCCCGAAAGGCAGACAGAGGCCCCCACATATATTGGCGGTGATTTAAGATGAAAATGACAAACGTAGTATGAAAATAGGTTTAGCAAAATCGAGGTCCGCTTACTAGATAGCAGGAAGACAGAAAGGGTACTTTCATGGTCAGCTGAAAACCCTATCAATACACCATCCTGAAATTACTTTAAGACTCTAGTATTAACTCATAACATCAGAGTGGCAATTTCAGATCACAAGAGCTTTCCAGACACAGAAACGAAACTGCAGCTGTGAACTGGAACAAAATGCAAAAAACAAACAAGGACAAAAGTCCGACTTAGCTGGAAGTTGTCTGGTAGCAGGAACATGCACAGAAAGGCTTCTGATTACAATGTTGACCGGCATGGAAGTGACAGAGGAGCAAGGTTAAATAGCGACTCCCACATCCTGATGGGAACAGGTGAACAGAGGGGATAATGCACACAAGTTCAATTCCACCAGTGGCCACCGGGGGAGCCCAAAATCCAATTTCACAACAAACCCCCCCCCCCAAGCGTTTGTAGCTGAAAGAGCCATCGTGTACAGCACTAATGCTGGAAAAGGTAAACTTAGCTCTTTTAATTATGGTCCTTGCACATGCTGAACCTAACACTTATGAAAAGTGTCCCCTCCTACCGTGATACCGTCCGGTTGGTGGAACTTTCCTTTGTGATGTGACGCAGCACAGCCGTCATCCTTACCCCCTTGGCGCCGTGCGCCGCCTCCTCAGCGTTGTTTGAATCAGTCCCGGAGCCTGCGCTGTTAGGTTAGCCCTTGGCCATGCACACATTTTGCGCTGCCCGTTTTCTGACATCATTTGGTGTCAGACTGGCTGCGCCTGTGCGGCTGCGCTGCCCGAGATCCCGCCTCGCAGTGTCGTCTAATGTAATCCCACCGCGGGCCTGGGATCCGTGGCCATGCGCAGTGCATATCCTCACCTCTCACTCCCCTCCCTACGGCTTCTTCAGACTGTGCGGTGTCACGGCCGTGGCATGCTATTAGGGACCAGCTGACACCGCACAGTCTGAAGAAGCCGTAGGGAGATGAGTGAGAGGTGGAGGTTCAGATATGCACTGCGCATGTCCATGGATCTCAGGCCCCCAGTGGGATTAAATCAGAAGACAGTACGAGGCGGAATCTCGTCCAGCGCGGCTGCACAGGCGCAGCCAGCCTGACACCAAATGATGTCAGAAGACGGGCAGCGCAAAATGTGTGCATGGCCAAGGGCTAACCTAACAGCGCAGGCTCCGGGACTGATTCAAACAACGCTGAGGAGGCGGTGCACGGCGCCAAGGGGGTAAGAATGACGGCTGTGCTGCGTCACATCACAAAGGAAAGTTCCACCAACCGGACGGTATCACGGTAGGAGGGGACACTTTTCATAAGTGTTAGGTTCAGCATGTGCAAGGAGCATCACGAAAAGAGGCACTTTTTCCCTTTGCATCATTACTGCTGCACAAGGTGGCTCCTTCAGTAACAAACGCCTGGGGGGGGGACAGGTTCCCTTAAATTTAACTTGTTGTGCCTGCGTGGCGGTCGCAGTACACGTTGCCGTATACACAGCAGGGGAACAGCTGGCGGTGCTGAACCCCACTAACACATTGGCGAGGTGTTTGACTCTGTGCGGACAGCACTTCTGGACGGCAACTAGCGGTGTTGGAGCCCAGGGACAGGTGGAGGAGGAGGAGGTGGAGGAGATAGGAGGGATTGCCACACACACAGCAGGGGAACAGCTGGCGGTGCTGAACCCCAATAACAGAGGAGGGACTGTTGGGACTGTGCGGACAGCACTTCTGGACGGCAACTAGCGGTGTTGGAGCCCAGGGACAGGAGGAGGAGGAGGAGGTGGAGGAGATAGGAGGGATTGCCACACACACAGCAGGGGTACAGCTGACGTTACTGAACCCCAATAACAGAGGAGGGACTGTTGGGACTGTGCGGACAGCACTTCAGGACGGCAACTAGCGGTGTTGGAGCCCAGGGACAGGTGGAGGAGGAGGAGGTGGAGGAGATAGGAGGGATTGCCACACACACAGCAGGGGAACAGCTGACATTACTGAACCCCAATAACAGAGGAGGGACTGTTGGGACTGTGCGGACAGCACTTCTGGATGGCAACTAGCGGTGTTGGAGCCCAGGGACAGGTGGAGGAGGAGGAGGTGGAGGAGATAGGAGGGATTGCCACACACACAGCAGGGGAACAGCTGACGTTACTGAACCCCAATAACAGAGGAGGGACTGTTGGGACTGTGTGGACAGCACTTCTGGACGGCACCTAGCGGTGTTGGAGTCCAGGGACAGGAGGAGGAGGAGGAGGTGGAGGAGATAGGAGGGATTGCCACACACACAGCAGGGGAACAGCTGACATTACTGAACCCCAATAACAGAGGAGGGACTGTTGGGACTGTGCGGACAGCACTTCTGGATGGCAACTAGCGGTGTTGGAGCCCAGGGACAGGTGGAGGAGGAGGAGGTGGAGGAGATAGGAGGGATTGCCACACACACAGCAGGGGAACAGCTGACGTTACTGAACCCCAATAACAGAGGAGGGACTGTTGGGACTGTGTGGACAGCACTTCTGGACGGCACCTAGCGGTGTTGGAGTCCAGGGACAGGAGGAGGAGGAGGAGGTGGAGGAGATAGGAGGGATTGCCACACACAGAGCAGGGGAACAGCTGACGTTACTGAACCCCAATAACAGAGGAGCGACTGTTGGGACTGTGCGGACAGCACTACCAGGCAACAACTAGCGGTGTTGGAGCCCAGGGACAGCAGGAGAAGCAGAGGAACACAATGTAGGCCGAAGCCTGCACTGGAGCAAGTCGAAAGGGAACCTTTAACCCCCCCCCCAAGGCGTTTGTAGCTGAAAGAGCCAGCTTGTGCAGCACAAAAGGTGCAAAAGGAAAAGGTGGCTCTTTTCATGATGCTCCTTGCAAACACAGAACTAAACACTTATAAAATGTGTCCCCTGAAACCGTGAGACCGTCCCGGAGGTGGGACTTTCCTTCATAATATGACGCAGCACAGCTGTCATTCCTACCTCCTTGGCGCCGTTCCCCGGCTCCTCAGCGTTGTTTGATTCCGTCCCGGAGCATGCGCTGTTATGTTATCCCCTTGGCCAGGCACACTTAGCGCTGCCCATCTTCTGACATCATTTGGTGTCAGGCTGGCTGCGCCTGTGCGGCCGCGCTGGCCGAGAGCCCGCCTCGCAGTGTCGTCTAATGTAATCCCACCGCGGGCCTGGGATCCGTGGCCATGCGCAGTGCATATCCTCGCCTCTCACTCCCCTCCCTACAGCTTCTTCAGACTGTGCGGCGTCATGGCCGTGGCATGCTATTAGGGATCAGCTGACGGCGCACAGTCTGAAGAAGGCGTAGGGAGATGAGTGAGAGTCGGAGGTTCAGATATGCACTGCGCATGTCCATGGATCTCAGGCCCCCAGTGGGATTAAATCAGAAGACACTGCGAGGCGGGCTCTCGGCCAGCGCGGCCGCACAGGCGCAGCCAGCCTGACACCAAATGATGTCAGAAGATGGGCAGCGTTAAGTGTGCCTGGCCAAGGGATAACATAACAGCGCAGGCTCCGGGACGGAATCAAACAACGCTGAGGAGCCGGGGCACGGCGCCAAGGGGGTAGGAATGACGGCTGTGCTGCGTCATATTACGAAAGAAAGTCCCACCTCCGGGACGGTTTTACGGTATCAGTGGACACATTTTATAACTGTTAAGTTCTGCGTGTGCAAGGAGCTAAACAAAAATAGCTACCTTTTCCTTGTGCAGCATTACTGCTGCACAAGGTGGCTCTTTCAGTAACAAACGCCTTGGGTGGGGGGGACAGATTCCCTTACATTTCAGTTGTTGTGTCAGCGTGGCGGTCGCAGGACACATTGCCGGCTACACAGCTGGGGATCAGCTGACGTTACTGAAACCCAATAACACTGGGTCGTATGTTTGGACTGTGCAGACGGCACTTCTGAGCCTCAACTGGCGGTGTTGGAGCCCAGGAATTTAAGTTCAGGTGGTAGAAAGATGAACACAACAGGAGACCTGGATAACGTATACAGTGACCTAATTATTTAATCAGGAAGAGGAGTGGCAAATTCCTGCGAGATCCAGGCCTTGTTCATTTTCAGGAAAGTAAGCCAGTCAACGTTATCGGAGGATAGTCGCATGCGACGGTCAGTTAGTACACCACCTGCAGCACTAAAGACACGTTCCGATAATACACTGGCCGCAGGGCAAGACAGCACCTCCAATGCATACTGGCTTAGCTCTGGCCATGTATCCAGCTTTGAGACCCAAAACTTGAAAGGTGAAGAGCCGTCTGGGAGTACAGCAAGAGGGCAAGACATGTAGTCTGTGACCATCTGACGGAACCGTTGCCTCCTGCTGACTGGAGCCGTCTGTGATGGTGTAGACTTTTGTGGCGGGCACAGAAAACTGTGCCACAGTTGGGCCATACTGGTCTTGCCTTGGGCAGAGGCACTGCTTCTGCTCCCTCTTTGTGCAGAGCCTCCACCACTGCCTGGACTCACTGAGCTGCTTTGGAATGCACTAGCAGCACTTCTCTCAGTTGGAATGGAGAAGATGATGGAATTCACCAGTGTGTCTTGGTACTCCCGCATTTTTTGCTCCCGGTTCAACGGTGTGATGAGGCTTTCTACGTTGTCCCGGTAGCGAGGATCGAGGAGGGTGAACACCCAATAATCAGACATGTTGAGAATGTGGGCGATGCGGCGGTCGTTTCTCAGGCACTGCAGCATGTAATCCACCATGTGCTGCAGACTGCCAACTGCCCAAGAAACGCTGTCCCCTGCTGGAGGCGTGATCTCTGCCCGCTCGTCATCACCCCACCCTCGCTGTACACACTGAGTACTGGACAATTGTGTAACTCCCTCCTCTGGACGGATGTCTTCCTCCTCCATTGACTCCTCCTCATCCTCCTCACAAACTGTCCCCTGCCTACGCGTTTGTGAGGAACCACGTGGCGCTGACTGTCCAGAAGATGATGGAAATGCTGAATCCTCATCCTCCACCTCTTCCACAACATCATCCCTTAGCGCTTGCAGTGATTTTTCAAGCAGGCAGATAAGGGGGACAGTCATGCTGACTAGTGCATCATCTGCACTCGCCATCCGCGTGGAATAATCAAAGGGACGCAAAACCTGGCAGACGTCATTCATAGTGGCCCACTCTGTGGTTGTGAAGTCTGTACGGCGCTGAGTGCGACTTCTTTGCGCCTGAAGCAGCTGGTACTCCATTACAGCTTGCTGCTGCTCACACAACCGCTCCAACATATGTAACGTGGAATTCCACCTGGTAGGTAGGTCACATATGATGTGATGTTCCGGCAGGCGGTGTCGGCGCTGCAGAGCCGCAATGCGCGCTTTTGCCGTGCTGGAACGCCGCAAGTGAGCACACTCTAGGCGGACCTTGTGCAGCAGTGCATCAAGATCCGGATAGTCCCTCAAAAAACTCTGCACGACCAAATTGAGCACATGTGCCAGACATGGGATGTGAGTGAGGTTGCCGAGGCCCAGAGCTGCCACCAGATTTCGGCCATTATCACACACTACCATGCCTGGCTGGAGATTCGCTGGCACAAACCACACATCGCTCTCCTGCTTGATGGCATTCCAGAGCTCCGGCGCTGTGTGGCTTCGATTCCCCAAATAAATTAATTTCAAGACGGCCTGTTGACGTTTGGCCACGGCTGTGCTCATGTCGGTCGTAACAGGTAAACGTTCATCACGGGTCCATGTGGAGGTGGACTGTGACGGCTCCTGCAGCGATGATTCTGAGGAACTGGTGTAAGAGGAGGAGTCAATGCGTACAGAATGGATTCCTGCAATCCTTGGAGTGGGCAGGACACGTCCTGCGCCACTCGCATGATCTGTACCCGGCTCAATGACATTAACCCAATGGGCAGTGAGGGAAAGGTATCGCCCCTGTCCATGTTGACTGGTCCACGCATCGGTGGTGAGGTGGACCTTGCTACTGACGGCGTTCAGTAGCGCGTGTTTTATGTGTCCCTCCACATGCTTGTGCAGGGCAGGGACGGCTTGCCTGCTGAAGTAAAAGCGGCTGGGCACATTGTACTGTGGGACTGCCAATGACATCAAGTCACGGAAGCTGTCAGTCTCCACCAGCCTGAATGACAGCATTTCCAGTGACAGAAGTTTGGCAATGCCTGCAGTCAGAGCCTGTGCTCGTGGGTGGTTTGACGAGAAAGGCCGCCTTTTCTCCCATGCCTGTACTACCGATGGCTGTAGACTGGGCTGGGAGTGTGTGGATGACTGGGAAAGTGGTGCTGCGGGTGGAATTACAGCGGGTCTCTGGACAACAGGGCCAGAGGTTCTTCCACGGCGATCCTGGGAGGAAGCCGAACCAGCTACGTGTGAGCTGGAGGAAGAGGCAACACGAGCTGAAGAGGTGGTAGCTGCCGCTGTTGGTTGGCCTAGCTCTTCAGTGTGTTTTTCTAACTCCGCCGGGTGCCTGGTGCGCACATGTTTCCACATGTTGGAGGTATTGAGGTTGCTGACATTTTTCCCTCTTTTGACTTTGTGATGACACACCTTGCATTTGACATAGCAAATGTCATCTGCAACTGTGTCAAAAAAGGACCAGGCACTGCAAGTCTTGGGAGCGCCCTTTTTGGCTTTTGGAAGAGACATGCTCCTAACGGGTGCCAAAGCGGAGGCTGCAGGATCCGCAGTCTTCCCCCTCCCTCTCCCTCTTTGGGCCGTACGGGGAATCTCTTCCTCAGAGCTGCTCCCACCACCTTCCTGTCCCTCACGCCAAGATGGGTCAAGGACCTCATCATCTACACTACCCTCTGCCCCCAACTGCTCCTCCTGGGTAGTTTCAGCAGCAGAGCACGCACCAGTAAGTGGCACCTGAGTGTCATCATCAGCTGATGCGGCCTGTGATGTGGTGAACGGAGCCACTGGCCCACCCGCCTCTTCAGAGGAAGAGAGAAAAAGCTGTTGGGCATCACTGCACCCTGCCTCTTCTTCCATTTCTCCAATGCTGCTTGGCTGGCCCCCTGTTTCCAAGCCAAGAGATTCAGAGAACAGAAGTAGAGACGGCTCCTGTCCTGGGCTCTCTGTCTGCCTGGGCAATTTGGCAGGTGGTGAAGAGACAGATGGCTGCTCTCCAGTGCTCTGTGTCTGAGAGGATGTGGCACTAATTGAAGTTGATGCATTAGCTGCCATCCATCCGACAACGGCTTCAATTTGTTCTTCACGCAGCAGCGGTGTACGGCGCTCTGCGACAAAGCTGCGCATGAATGACTGTTCCCTGGTGAAACTGGGTGCTGATGAGTCACCGGTGCCCGCAGCAGGCACAGAATCCCCACGTCCCCTCCCTGCTCCGCGCCCACGCCCACACCCACGTGCCTTACTCACTGCCTTCTTCATCTTGGTTGACTGATAAAGATAAGCAGAAAAGTACTAACGGCTTTGTGTGCTTATTCCTGAACAACTCCTCCTAACAGGTATAAGAAACACTAATTTTCTAAAGTGTGGACTAGACTTTAATATGAGCTAATGTGGCCTACACAAATGTAAAGTGGTGTCACTGGTGTGTTTGGTGAACTTTATTTTTAATTTATTTTTTGGGGGCTGAACTGACAACAGATAGAGCTGCAGTCACACGGAGACCGTGCAGACAGCCGTAAACGGCGCTGCAAGGCCCAAAAACCCTCCTCTACGTTATCCTATGTAGTGTTTTTCCACAAATTAGCTGGAGACGGGTGGAAAGACACTAATAGGAATTTTTTGAAAAAATGTGCAGCAGCCTGCACTACTTAAAACAAAATGAAAATTGATTTTGCGGTATGACGCAGTGAAGAACCCTGAGCTGGAGACAACCAGGCTATGGCTGCTCACAGACTACAGGGCGAGCTGCAGTCACACGGAGACCGTGCAGACAGCCGTAAACGGCGCTGCAATACCCAAAAACCCTCCTCTACGTTATCCTATGTAGTGTTTTTCCACAAATTAGCTGGAGACGGGTGGAAAGACACTAATAGGATTTTTTTGAAAAAATTAGCAGCAGACTACACTACTTGGAAAAAAAAAAGAACAGTATGAGGCAATGAACCACCCTCCCTGAACTGAATACAACCAGCTATGGATGGCCTATGTGGCTGCACTCAGACTAGAGAGTGGGCTGCACTCACACACACACACACACACACAGACCTTGCAGATCGCTGTGAAAACAGCGCTACAAGGCAAAAGCAAGGTGAATAGTAGGTGAACACAGCGGTTGCTAAATTAGCCTTTGGAAAGCACAAAGAAGCAAATCGCTATCTCTAAACTGGCCCTCAGTCAGCAAACAGCGTCCTGTCACTAACTGAATTCACAGCAGAGTGAGCGAAAAATGGCGCCAGCGACTTTTAAACTGCATCATGACATCATTTCAGCAGCCAATCACAGCCATGCCAGTAGTTTCATGCCCTCCATGCTGAACAGGATGTGCCCACACTTGGAATCATTCTCATTGGATGAATTTGTGCAGTTTGAATCTGTGAACTTCCGATTCCGGTATCCGATACGCGGCAAGTATCGGAATCCCGGTATCGGAATTCCGATACCGCAAGTATCGGCCGATACCCGATACTTGCGGTATCGGAATGCTCAACACTAGTGAGCAGCTGAAGCAGGGAGTTCCCCAGACCACAGGCAGAAGCTCAGGAGCCAGCAGCACAAAATACTCAAGCACAGAACACCACATGACTCGGACTTAAATAATCAGGACAGACAGGAAGTTCCATGACAGGGTGAGATCCAAGACTCCATCTTGGATCAGGGCAAACAGGAACAAGGAAGTCCGGAATCCTCACACAAATACTGTGCAGGGCACAAGAGTGCCAACACCGACGCATTATCCAGGATGCCCAACTTACCAGAGGTGGAAGAGGAACCAGAGGTACTGGAAGAGGTTGAGTTACCAGCTTTCCATCGCCCTGGAGCAACTCAGTTCTCTCATTATGTGAAGAACAGTCGTAATAACAAACAAGAAGCCATGCTGAACCCATTGCTCCACCATGGATGGGCAGAGACACAGGACAGTAACCCTGCGGTCCATCTGGTCAAAGAGCTGCTGACGTGAGCAGATTCACACCCTGGTCCAGATGATAAACCAGAGATGTAACAACTGTGGAAGGAGAAAGGCAAATTATTTGTCTATGATGGTAAGCTGTGCCAGAGAAACATCGACCCAGGCACTCATGAGTTTGTCTGGCAGATAGTGGTCCCAAGACAAGATGCGCCAATGGTTTTGGAAGCATACCACGATGGATCAGGACACTTCGGATGGAAGAAGTTGGAGATCCTGTTACGTGGAAGGTTTTACTGGATTGGCATGAGAAAAGCCATTGAAAAGTGGTGCCAAGAGTGTGTCCCATGTAACCTGCGCAGAAAGGACTGTGACAGACATAGGGCTCCCCTACAGCCCATTGTCACCAAACAGCCACTTGAACTGGTGGCCTTAGACCACATGAAGCTGATTCCAAGCCTGTCAGGCTATGTCTACGCTTTGACTATTGTGGATCATTACTCCAGATTCCTGGTAGTTGTATCTGTCAAGGACCAGACAGCAAAGATGGCAGCCAAAGCCTTCCAACAGCACTTCTGTAGACCACATGGATATCCTGAGAAGGTACTTACTGACCAAGGACCAGCCTTTGAAGCGGAAGTGTTTCAAGAATTCTGCAACCTGTACAGATGCAAAAAGATCAAAACAACACCGTACCACCCGCAAACCAACGGAATGTGTGAAAAGGTGAACCAAGTAGTGATTGACTTACTGAAGACCTTGCCTTTACATGAAAGAAACTTATCGCCAGAAAAGTTACCAGACTTGGTAGATTTGTACAACCATATCCCAGTGAATTCCACCAACTGCACTCCAGCATACCTGATGAGAGGAAGATCTAGTAAACTACCAGTTGATCTAGACCTGGGAGTCCTAACCCCAGAAAATACCTCACCAGATGCAGATTGGGATACTGAGAGACAACAAAAGTACCGGCAAGTACAAGACTGCTTCCAAAGAAGTCTATCACAGGCAAGACAAAGACAAGAGAGAGACTCTAACCAACGTGCCCCTGCAATTCCCTTGTCACCAGGTGAACAAATGCTAAAACGTAAAAGGAGAATGCACAAACTTGACAACCAGTGGGAAGCAGAACCGTATACTATCCTACCCTCAAACTTCGACAACATGAAAGTATGCCTTATAAGTAAAGATGGAGGAGAAACTTCAACTGCAGTATCCAGAGATCATCTCAAAATATGCCCTGACAGACTGAGGAACAAGGAAGAAAATCCAGGAACGTCTCAACCCATGGAAGAAGAAAAGAAGATCCTTACTGTGATTGGAGATTTTCCCCAGTCTTGGACTCAAATACATCAGGCCATAGTGATACCTGTCTTGACTTTTCCCCAGCTGGAGAGGACAGAAGCAGAAGTGACTCAGAACCATCCTGAACCAGAAGAGACTCTACAACAGTGGAATCAAGCAGAAAATGTCACACCAGCAGTAGAACCAGAAAATCCACCCTCTATCGGAGAATCTGCCATGCCTACAGTGAGTAGAAGTAGTCCCAGAAAGTCCAGTATACCAGTGCTATGTAGACTCACTAGAAGTGTAGCCACAAGAGAGTGCACTACACCAGTAGTAGCAAGAACAGTCAACCCGTTAGGTCACTAGCAATCACAGTACTGCGTAGGTCTACCCGTAACACCAAGGGCCAAATTCCACCTCGATACAGGGACTAAAATGTCAGTAATTGATGTTATCTGTTTGAAATGATTTGTATATATTTATTAGCAGTTTAAAATATGGACAATGGAGTAATGGACAGTGATTACCCAAAAACTGCTTTTGCAAATAGTTTGGCACCCTCAAGGTGCACCCTGGTTCTGCCCCCTTGCCGGCATGGGTAGAGCCTTCTCTTTTTCTGCAAGACCCGAAGATAAAACTGTCTGTCGTGGCGAACCCCGGGTATGGATATGCCTTGTAGCCCACCCAACCCCTACGTTGGGGGTTTACGACGGGTCCCTCGCATCGGTACTTTTATTTATGAACATGGACACCCTGTTATAAGGCCAGATGTACTTTTATAAAATGTTTATTGCAACGTTCAAGAACCGTGCCTCCGTAAGGGATGAAAAGTTATTAACCTGTGTTGATGTATTCCATATGTTTTACAAAAATGTCTTATTTAACCTCTTGTTTATGGTTCTTTCCTAGTCCAGGAGTACTAGATTTAACAGGGGGGGATGTGGCACCCCAGGAGTTCGGGTTCCACAGTAGTGCTGCCTTCCTCTTGGGGAGAGTAGTGCTATGCCTGGAGACAAGTGAGATTCCCTTTGACAGGTTATCACCCACACAACACCTTCCAAATGCAGGCCAGGAGGGGGAGCTTAAAACCCTGTTTTAGGGCATATTTCCTGGATAAATATCCTGGTTTGGAGAAGGAGCTAGTTAGTTGGTTCCAGGAGACCAGTCAGTTCAGTTTGGACAGACAGTCTGTAAATGAGGACAGACAGGAGAGGAGCAGAAGAGAGATTCAGGGCTCAAGGAGGCTGAGAATAGGCCTCTGAGGAGTAAGTGCGCAGAGACCAGGTAAAGGGAGCCCTAGGCTAGAGTGGAACTACAGGACATTCAGCAGAACCGGAGGGCATAAGATCATACAGACATTGCCCAAATTACACCTGTGTCACAGCAGCATCCTGGAGCCTGGAGTCACCGTGTAGAGACCCCAGAAAGTACAGCTCAAGCTGCCTACCATACAGGTACCTGTCCCAGGATAGGAGCAAGAACTGAAAGAAGTAGGACCTTGTTTGGAACACTTCAGTCAGCAAGGAACGTTAGCAAGAGCAGAGTGGAAGGCTCTTAACTAGTGTTGAGCATTCCGATACCGCAAGTATCGGGTATCGGCAGATATTTGCGGTATCGGAATTCCGATACCGAGTTCCGATATTTTTGCGATATCTGGAATTGGTATCGGGATGCATATTCATGTGTAAAATAAAGAATAAAAATAAAAAATATGGATATACTCACCCTCGGACGCGCCCTGGTTGTAACCGCTGCAACCAGCAGCCTCCGTTCCTAAGAATGAGCACGTGAAGGACCTTCGATGATGTCGCGGCTAGTTATTGGTCGCGTGAGCGGTCACATGAGCGGTCACGCGACCAATCACAAGCCGCGACATCATCGAAGGTCCTTCACGCGCTCATTCTTAGGAACGGAGGCTGCCGGTTGCAGCGGTTACAACCAGGGCGCGTCCGAGGGTGAGTATATCCCTATTTTTTTTTTAATTCTTTATTTTACACATGAATATGGATCCCAGGGCCTGAAGGAGAGTTTCCTCTCCTTCAGACCCTGGTAACCATCCAGGATCACTTCCGATATTTGTGTCCCATTGACTTGACTTGGTATCGGGTATCGGTATCGGCGATATCCGATATTTTTCGGATATCGGCCGATACTATCCGATACCGATGCTTTCAAATATCGGAAGGTATTGCTCAACACTACTCTTAACCTGACTTGCCAAGGGGATTCCGCTTGTTTCCGGGCTGCCTGGACTCCTAAGTACCTGTTGCTGGTGCCCTGGACTGTGGCCTGCCACCTTCAGTAAACCAGGTAAAAACTTGCCACACTGTGTCCTCTACTTATTCATCGGCATTCATCACCTTGCCACATATACCTTGGGAGCCCTGGGGACCCCTCTTCACCTGTGGGAAGTGTCACCATCACGGCTGCATCTACATCCCCCAGAGGAACCCCTTTAAAGCAGAGTATTTGAGTCCCAGGGCCACAGACTGGGTCGCAGCCACCGTGACATCCCCTTTACTAGCCGACCGGACCCAGCACCGAGTACCCTGCCCTGAAGGCGATTCAAATACTGGGCGAGCTCCGAGCATCTCGAGCAGTGAGATTGCCAAATCCACCAGCCCAAATGGCATTCATCCATGGATACTGAGGGAATTGAGCTCAATAATTGGCAGACCACTGTATCTCATATTCTTAGACTTTCTTGTAACAGGCGTGATGCCACAAGATTGGAGGCAACTACCATCCGATAAGCCTGACATCAGAAGTGTGCTAAATTTTTGAGGGCATTGTAAGAGATGACCTGCAGAAATATATTGCAGAGAATAATATAATAACTGACAACCAGCATGGATTCCTGACTGAAAGATAAATCATGCCTAACTAACATGTTGAGTTTCTATGAGGAGGTAAGTGCAAATATGGATGTTGGTAATGAAGCTGATGTGATTTATCTAGACTTTGCAAAGGCATTTCATACTGTATCACATAACAGCTTTATACTGAAGCTATGGAAGCAGGGACTAGGGGAAACAATATGCAGATGGGTAAAGAATTGGCTAAATGACATGAAACAAAGAGTTGTCATAAATGGTATGTTCTTTTACCCCTTTCTGCCAGCTGACGGGATAGTACATCAGCTGGCAGTATCCATCACTTTGAGGTGGGCTCCGGCGGAATCGTGATCTGCCCACTCCCATTAACTAGTTAAATGCAGCTGTCAAACTCTGACAGCAGCATTTAGCAAGCGCTGCCGGCTGTGTGGCCGGAAGTACCTCGCACTGCTGACCCTCGTCACGTGATCGTGGGTCAATGGTGCGTTGCCATCACAACCAGAGGTCTCCTCGAGACCTCTATGGTTGTTGATGGCAGATTGCTATGAGCGCCACCCTGTGGTCGGCGCTCATAGCAAGCCTATAATTCTGCTGCATAGAATTGATCTGTGCATCAACTCTATGTAGCAGAGGCGATCGAGTAGTGCATGCTTCTAGCCTCCATGGAGGCTATTGACGCATGACAAAATTAAAAAAAAAATGTGTTTAAAAATATAAAAAAATAAAAAATATATAAAAGTTCAAATCGCCCCCCTTTCGCCCCAATCAAAATAAAACAATAAGAAAAAATAAAACCTACACATATTTGGTATTGCCCCCTTCAGAATCGCCCGATCTATCAATAAAAAAAAGGATTAACCTGATTGCTAAATGGCGTAACGAGAAAAAAAATCAAAACACCAAAATTACATTTTTTGGGTCGCCACGACGTTGCATTAAAATGCAATAACGAGCGATCAAAAGAGCGTATCTGCAGAAAAGTGGTATGATTAAAAACATCAGCTTGGCGCGCAAAACATAAGCCTTCACCCGACCCAGATCACGAAAAATGGAGACACTACGGGTGTCAGAAAATTGCGCAATTTTTTTTAACAAACTTTGGAATTTTTTTTACCACTTAGATAAAAGTGAACCTAGACATGTTTGGTGTCTATGAACTCATAATGACCTGGAGAATCATAATGGCAGGTCAGTTTTAGCATTTAGTGAACCTAGCAAAAAAGCCAAACAAAAAACAAGTGTGGGATTGCACTTTTTTGCAATTTCATTGCACTTGGAATTTTTTTCCCGTTTTTTATTACATGACATGGTAAAACCAATGAGGAGAACTCTTGGGAGCCAGTGGGCAATATCTGTGCTCCCCAAAAAATTGCTCTGTTCCATCTGAAATATCCTGACAAGCCTGGTCCTGGATCGTCCTGAGGCCGCTTCTGAGGTGGGAGTAATGTAAGGATTCCGGACTTCCTTGTTCCTGTTCGCCCTGATCCAAGATGGAGTCTTGGATCTCACCCTGTCATGGAACTTCCTGTCTGTCCTGATTATTTAAGTCCGAGTCATGTGGTGTTCTGTGCTTGAGTATTTTGTGCTGCTGGCTCCTGAGCTTCTGCCTGTGGTCTGGGGAACTCCCTGCTTCAGCTGCTCACTACTCGGTGGTCTGCCTTGCCCCTTTGAGCTGCATCTCACCTCTGGAACTGCTGTGACTGGCAGCACACCTGTGGAAGGATTTCCCTTGTTAGCTAAACTTTTCCCAGTGTTGTGCCTCTTTGCACAACCACACCAGGTGAGCGAGATTCCAGTGTTGCTTTTCTCACCAAGAGAGTTTTGTACTCATCTACTACGCTTAGATAGCGCTTCTCCCTCTTTTTCCCTTCATCCTCTTTCACCAGGACTTCATGCTCAATGCACCACCTGCATATTATTGAACTTCCACAAACAAGTGCTGTGCGCACGTGGGATCAAGTTTTGCTGGACTACCGCGTTAAGTACTGTGTGCATTTCTACTTCACTTCTGCTGGATTCCCAAGTTTAAGTACTGTGTGCATTTCCACTAATAACCTACTGGACTTCCTTGTCAAGTGTCTTGTTTGCCCCCTCGTCATATCCTTGCTGGACTGGTTCATATTAGTGGTCGCGTCCTGTTGTGGATTCTGTTTTTGGGCTCCCTCTGGTGGTTACGGCTGGTACTGGGTGACTTTGGTGGGTTGCGGTCTCTGGTTTCCACCTGTCCATCAGAGGCTGGGTGTTTCCTTTTTAACCTGGCTTTCCTGTCATTCCCTTGCCGGCTATCAATGTACTCAGATGTGCTCAGTTTGGTTCCTGACTACCTGCTCCCAGATCTCTCAGGATAAGCTAAGTTCTGTTTTTCAGTTGTTTGGTTTTTTGTCCAGCTTGCTAATTATGACTCTATGCTAGCTGGTAGCTCTAGTGGGCTGAGGTTCTCCCCATGTGCCATGAGTTGGCACATGGGTTCTTGTAATCTCAGGATGGTTTTTGATTAGGGTTTTTTGCTGACCGCTCAGACCCCTTTTGTATCATTCTGCTTTCTAGTTATAGCGGGCCTCATTTTGCTAAACCTATTTTCATCTCTATGTGCGTGCCTTCCTCTCATTTCACCGTCAATACATGTGGGGGGCAACTATACCTTTTGGGGTTCATTCCTCTGGAGGCAAGCTAGGTCTTTATTTCCTCTGCAGTGCTAGTTAGCTCTTAGGCTGGCGCGTGGCATCTAGAATCAACGTAGGCACGCTCCCTGGCTATTTCTAGTTGTGTTTGTCAGGAGTAGGGCAGCGGTCAGCCCAGGTTCCATCAACCTAGAGCTCGTCCGTTATTTATGTTATTTTGCTTGTCCAGTGCGATCCCCAGCCATTGGGATCCATGACAGTATAGCCGGCCCACAAAGTGTTAATTGTTTGGGCTGAAGCAGGAGAAAAAGAAGTGTTTAAGGGAATTTTTTTTTTTTTTTCCCCCTCAGAGTTTTGCTGCCTAGCCCTTAATTGCTGTCTAGCTGCTTCTTACCTCCTCTTAACCCTTGAATGGCTCTGACCTTAGCTGTTTAACATGGATGTCCAGAGTTTGGCTTCCAGCCTGAGTAATCTTGCTGCAAAAGTTCAAAACATACAGGATTTTGTTGTTCACACTCCCATGTCTGAACCTAGAATTCCTATTCCAGAGTTTTTTTCTGGAGATAGATCTACCTTCCTGAATTTCAGGAACAATTGCAAATTGTTTCTTTCTTTGAAATCTCGCTCCTCTGGAGACCCTGCTCAGCAGGTTAAGATTGTAATATCTTTCCTGCGGGGCGACCCTCAGAATTGGGCATTTGCATTGGCACCAGGGGATCCTGCATTGCTCAGTGTGGATGCGTTTTTTCTGGCACTGGGATTGCTCTATGAGGAACCTAACCTGGAGATTCAGGCTGAAAAGGCTTTATTAGCCCTCTCTCAGGGGCATGATGAAGCGGAAGTATATTGTCAAAAATTTCGGAAGTGGTCGGTGCTTACTCAGTGGAATGAGTGCGCCCTGGCTGCAAACTTCAGAGATGGTCTTTCTGAGGCCATTAAGGATATTATGGTGGGGTTCCCTGCGCCTACAGGTCTGAATGAGTCTATGGCTATGGCCATTCAGATTGATCGGCGTTTACGGGAGCGCAAACTTGTGCACCAGTTGGCGGTGTCTTCCGAACAGGCACCTGAGACTATGCAATGTGATAGAATTCAGTCCAGAAGTGAATGGCAAAATTATAGGCGGAAAAATGGATTGTGTTTTTATTGTGGTGATTCAGCTCATGTTATATCAGCATGCTCTAAACGCACAAAAAAGGTTGATAAATCTTTTGCCATTAGTACTCTGCAGTCTAAGTTCATTTTGTCTGTAACTCTGATTTGTTCACTGTCTGCCATTTCCGTCGATGCCTATGTGGATTCGGGCGCTGCCCTGAGTCTTATGGATTGGTCATTTGCCAAACGCTGCGGTTTTAGTCTGGAGCCTCTGGAAGTTCCTATTCCTTTGAAGGGAATTGACTCTACACCATTGGCTATGAATAAACCGCAGTACTGGACACAAGTGACCATGCGCATGACTCCCGTTCATCAGGAGGTGATTCGCTTCCTTGTACTGTATAATTTACATGATGTACTAGTGCTTGGTCTGCCATGGTTACAAACTCATAATCCTGTCCTGGATTGGAAAACAATGTCTGTGTTAAGCTGGGGATGTCAGGGGGTTCATGATTATGCACCTCTGATTTCAATCGCTTCATCTACTCCTTCTGAGGTCCCTGCGTTTTTGTCTGACTATCGGGATGTTTTTGAGGAGCCTAAGCTCAATTCGCTCCCTCCTCATAGGGATTGTGACTGTGCTATAGAATTAATTCCTGGCAGTAAGTTCCCTAAGGGTCGTTTATTTAATCTGTCAGTGCCAGAGCATACTGCTATGCGGAATTATATTAAGGAGTCCTTGGAAAAGGGACATATTCATCCATCTTCGTCCCCTCTGGGAGCAGGTTTTTTTTTCGTGGCAAAAAAAGATGGTTCCCTGAGGCCTTGTATAGATTATCGCCTTCTGAATAAGATTACAGTCAAATATCAGTATCCATTGCCATTATTGACTGATTTGTTTGCTCGCATTAAGGGGGCTAGGTGGTTCACTAAGATAGATCTTCGCGGTGCGTATAATCTTGTGCGGATAAAACAGGGTGATGAGTGGAAAACCGCATTTAATACGCCTGAGGGCCATTTTGAGTATTTGGTAATGCCTTTTGGACTTTCTAATGCTCCTTCAGTCTTTCAGTCCTTTATGCACAATATTTTCCGTGAATATCTGGATAAGTTTATGATTGTGTATTTGGATGATATTTTGGTGTTTTCTGATGACTGGGAGTCTCATGTTCTACAGGTCAGGAAGGTGTTTCAAGTCCTGCGGGCCAATTCTCTGTTTGTGAAGGGCTCAAAATGTCTCTTCGGAGTCCAGAAAATTTCTTTTTTGGGGTACATTTTTTCTCCTTCTACTATTGAGATGGATCCCGTCAAGGTTCAGGCGATTTGTGACTGGACACAACCTACATCTGTTAAGAGTCTTCAGAAGTTCTTGGGTTTTGCTAATTTTTATCGTCGGTTCATTACTAATTTTTCCAGTGTTGTTAAATCTTTGACTGATTTGACTAAAAAGGGTGCTGATGTTGCTAATTGGTCTCCTACGGCTCTGGAGGCCTTTCAGGAACTTAAGCGCCGGTTTTCTTCTGCTCCTGTGTTATGTCAACCAGATGTTTCACTTCCTTTTCAGGTTGAGGTTGATGCTTCCGAGATTGGAGCGGGGGCGGTTTTGTCACAGAGAAGTTCCAATGGCTCGGTGATGAAGCCATGTGCGTTCTTTTCTAGAAAATTCTCGCCCGCCGAGCGCAATTATGATGTGGGTAATCGGGAGCTTTTGGCCATGAAGTGGGCATTTGAGGAGTGGCGTCATGGGGCTTGAGGGTGCTAGACATCGTGTGGTGGTCTTGACTGATCACAAAAATCTGATTTACCTTGAGTCTGCCAGGCGTCTGAATCCTAGACAGGCTCGTTGGTCGTTGTTTTTTTTCTCGTTTCAATTTTGTGGTTTCATACCTGCCAGGTTCAAAGAATGTGAAGGCAGATGCTCTTTCCAGGAGTTTTGTGCCTGACTCTCCTGGAGACTCTGGGCCTACTGGTATCCTTAGGGATGGGGTAATATTGTCCGCTGTCTCCCCAGACTTGCGACGTGCATTGCAGGAGTTTCAGGCGGATAAACCTGATCGTTGTCCACCAGAAAGACTGTTTGTTCCGGATGATTGGACCAGTAGAGTCATCTCCGAGGTCCATTCTTCTGTGTTGGCTGGTCATCCTGGAATATTTGGTACTAGAGACTTGGTGGCAAGGTCTTTTTGGTGGCCTTCCTTGTCAAGGGATGTGCGCACCTTTGTGCAGTCTTGTGAAGTGTGTGCTCGGGCTAAGCCTTGCTGTTCTCGGGCCAGTGGGTTGTTGTTATCCTTGCCTATCCCGAAGAGGCCTTGGACGCACATTTCCATGGATTTTATTTCAGATCTCCCTGTCTCACAGAAAATGTCCGTTATCTGGGTTGTGTGTGACCGCTTTTCTAAGATGGTTCACTTGGTACCCTTGCCTAAGTTGCCTTCCTCCTCTGAGTTGGTCCCTTTATTTTTTCAGAACGTGGTTCGTTTGCATGGGATTCCGGAGAATATCGTTTCTGACAGGGGATCCCAGTTTGTGTCTAGATTTTGGCGGACGTTTTGTGCTAAGATGGGCATTGATTTGTCTTTCTCGTCTGCATTCCATCCTCAGACGAATGGCCAGACGGAGCGAACTAATCAGACCTTGGAAACTTATTTAAGGTGTTTTGTTTCTGCTGATCAAGATGACTGGGTTGCCTTTTTGCCACTGGCCGAATTTGCCCTTAATAATCGGGCTAGTTCTGCTACTTTGGTTTCTCCTTTCTTTTGTAATTCGGGGTTTCATCCTCGTTTTTCCTCTGGTCAGGTGGAGCCTTCGGATTGTCCTGGAGTGGACGTGGTGGTGGACAGGCTACATCAGATTTGGAATCAGGTGGTGGACAATTTGAAGTTGTCTCAGGAGAAGACTCAGCAGTTTGCTAATCGCCGTCGCCGCGTGGGTCCCCGACTTCTTGTTGGGGACTTGGTGTGGTTGTCTTCTCGTTTTGTCCCTATGAAGGTCTCTTCTCCTAAGTTCAAGCCTCGGTTCATCGGTCCTTATAAGATCTTGGAGATTCTTAACCCTGTATCTTTTCGTTTGGATCTCCCAGCATCATTTGCTATTCATAATGTGTTCCATCGGTCGTTATTGCGGAGGTATGAGGTGCCCGTTGTTCCTTCGGTTGAGCCTCCTGCTCCGGTGCTGGTGGAGGGAGAATTGGAGTATGTTGTTGAGAAGATCTTCGATTCTCGTGTTTCCAGACGTAAACTCCAGTATTTGGTTAAGTGGAAGGGTTATGGTCAGGAGGATAATTCCTGGGTGGTCGCCTCTGATGTTCATGCGACTGATTTGGTCCGCGCCTTCCATAGAGCTCATCCTGATTGCCCTGGGGGTTCTCGTGAGGGTTCCGTGACCCCTCCTCAAGGGGGGGGGTACTGTTGTGGATTCTGTTTTTGGGCTCCCTCTGGTGGTTACGGCTGGTACTGGGTGACTTTGGTGGGTTGCGGTCTCTGGTTTCCACCTGTCCATCAGAGGCTGGGTGTTTCCTTTTTAACCTGGCTTTCCTGTCATTCCCTTGCCGGCTATCAATGTACTCAGATGTGCTCAGTTTGGTTCCTGACTACCTGCTCCCAGATCTCTCAGGATAAGCTAAGTTCTGTTTTTCAGTTGTTTGGTTTTTTGTCCAGCTTGCTAATTATGACTCTATGCTAGCTGGTAGCTCTAGTGGGCTGAGGTTCTCCCCATGTGCCATGAGTTGGCACATGGGTTCTTGTAATCTCAGGATGGTTTTTGATTAGGGTTTTTTGCTGACCGCTCAGACCCCTTTTGTATCATTCTGCTTTCTAGTTATAGCGGGCCTCATTTTGCTAAACCTATTTTCATCTCTATGTGCGTGCCTTCCTCTCATTTCACCGTCAATACATGTGGGGGGCAACTATACCTTTTGGGGTTCATTCCTCTGGAGGCAAGCTAGGTCTTTATTTCCTCTGCAGTGCTAGTTAGCTCTTAGGCTGGCGCGTGGCATCTAGAATCAACGTAGGCACGCTCCCTGGCTATTTCTAGTTGTGTTTGTCAGGAGTAGGGCAGCGGTCAGCCCAGGTTCCATCACCCTAGAGCTCATCCGTTATTTATGTTATTTTGCTTGTCCAGTGCGATCCCCAGCCATTGGGATCCATGACAGCGTCCCACTATTCACTGTGCTGTGATTACCATATTGTGCTGAGCACCTCGTTACAATTGCAGGAATATCTGTGTTAGTTTTGTTTGCATTTTTGTTTTGTTTAAATACATCTTTTACTGCAGCTTTGCTCTCAGACTGGTTTTATCCCACGCTATCAGATTCCTTAGTACCTATATATTGTTACAATTTGATGGTGAATTCATAGTTGGACAACCGGGCCATCCATCGCTGCTCAAAGGCACCTAGTTTTGCCGTCTACAGGTGAGTCAGCGGATTGTTGTCCATGTAAACTGTGAATCTTGCTGAGGCCAGGTAGTGCTTGAACCTCTCTGTTACCGCCCAGATGATGGCGAAGAACTCCAGCTTAATTTTCAGGGTTCCTTTCTGTAGAGTGAAGCTTCATGCTGGTGTAAGCAATTACCCTTTCCTTGCCCTTCTGTACCTGGGACAAAACTGCTCCCAATCCCACGTTGCTGGCATCCATGTACAGCACAAATGGTTGGTTATATTCTGGGTAGGCCAGTATCTCATCTCCCGTGAAAGCCAACTTCAACCGAGTGAAGGATCCTTCCAGCCTGTCGCTCCAGTCAAATGGGGTATTCTTACCCTTTGTTTTCTTAAGAAAAGAAAGAAAAACCGAGCAGCCATAACGTCCCATATAAAAATATAAATTTTATTAAATAGGGGGGTGGCCTATCCAAGCGCCTTGTAGAATTAGAAAAGAGGTGGATATGGACTCTGCGCACCATTCACCCTGATGGGTTGAATGAAAATATTTATTTTGCCCCATTTCTGTGATCCGCATCTGTGTTGCACATTACGTATAGGTAGTGTTGAGCATTCCGATGCTGCAAGTATCGGGTATCGGCCGATACTTGCTGTATCGGAATTCCGATACCGGGATTCCGATACTCTTGTGGTATCGGGTATCGGGTATCGGAACAACATTAATGTTAAAATGTGTAAAATAGAGAATT
This sequence comes from Ranitomeya variabilis, assembly GCF_051348905.1. Taxonomy (NCBI): domain Eukaryota; kingdom Metazoa; phylum Chordata; class Amphibia; order Anura; family Dendrobatidae; genus Ranitomeya; species Ranitomeya variabilis. The sequence goes on from NC_135233.1 coordinate 527,380,433, forward strand.
AAAATAAAAAATATCGCTATACTCACCTGTCCGACGCAGCCGGGACCTCAGCGCAGGAACCGGCAGCGTTGTTTGTTTAAAATTCCCGCTTTTACATGGTTACGCGAAGTCCCGGCTTGTGATTGGTCAGGGCGGCCATGTTGCCGGGCCGCGGACCAATCACAGCAAGCCGTGACGAAAATACGTCACGGCTTGCTGTGATTGGTCCGCGTCCCGGCAACATGGCCGCCATTAACCAATCACAAGCCGTGACGTCACGGGAGGCTGGAAACGCGCTCATTTTAAAAAGGGCGCGTGTCCAGCCTCCCGTGACGTCACGGCTTGTGATTGGTTGCGTCGCGGTCAACCAATCACAAGCCGGGAGGCTGGACACGCGCCCATTTCAAAATGAGCGCGTCCAGCCTCCCGGCTTGTGATTGGTTGATCGCGGCGCAACCAATCACAAGCCGTGACGTCACGGGAGGCTGGACACGCGCCCATTTCAAAATGAGCGCGTCCAGCCTCCCGGCTTGTGATTGGTTGATCGCGGCGCAACCAATCACAAGCCGTGACGTCACGGGAGGCTGGACACGCGCCCATTTTAAAATGAGCGCGTGTCCAGCCTCCCGTGACGTCCCGGCTTGTGATTGGTCAGGGCGGCCATATTGCCGGGACGCGGACCAATCACAGCAAGCCGTGACGTAATTTCGTCACGGCTTGCTGTGATTGGTCCGCGTCCCGGCAACATGGCCGACCTGACCAATCACAAGCCGGGAATTCACGTAACCAAGTAATAGCGCGATTTTTAAACAAACAACGCTGCCGGTTCCCTCGCTGAAGTCCCGGCTGCGTCGGACAGGTGAGTATAGCGATATTTTTTATTTTAATTCTTTCTTTTACACATTTATATGGTTCCCAGGGCCTGAAGGAGAGTTTCCTCTCCTTCAGACCCTGGGAACCATCAGGGATACCGTCCGATACATGAGTCCCATTGACTTGTATTGGTATCGGGTATCGGTATCGGATTGGATTCCGATACTGTGACGGTATCGGCCGATACTTTCCGATACCGATACTTTCAAGTATCGGACGGTATCGCTCAACACTACGTATAGGGTGTGTGACTCTGGGCCTTGTGTGTTTTTATTATTAATATATACATTTTTATTGTGGTTTTACATTGTTTGCTTCTCTTTTTTGTATAGTACTCTGATATTTTGGATCCATTAAGGAATACTGAAGCTCTAATGGAACTTTAGGTCATCCTCGGAACAAGTGTTTCAGCGTGTCAACACAAACAACTTGTTAGGCCGGCGTCACACTAGCGAGTTTTACGGACGTATGAGCACATAAACTATGTCCGTAAAATACGCATTATACATGGCCCAATGAATCTCTATGGCCCAGCTCCTATCTGCCGTATATTACGCATCCGTAATATACGGTCTTGTACGGCCGTAGAAAATCGCAGCATGCTGCATTTGTCACCGTATTGCGCAAAAAAATCGCCAATGAAAGTCTATGGGGCGAGAAAAATACGGATTCCACACGGACCAGCAGTGTGACTTGAGAGAAATACGCAGCAGTGTTCTATAGAAAAGCCGGTAATTCAATTGCCGGCTTTTCCTCTCTCCTTCAGAAACCCGACAGGATGTGAGACATGGTTACATACAGTAAACCATCTCATATCTCTTTTTTTTTGCATATTCCACACTACTAATGTTAGTAGTGTGTATCTGCAAAATTCGGGCGCTGTAGCTTGTAAAATAAAGGGTTAAATCGCGGAAAAAATTGGCATGGGCTCCCGCGCAATTTTCTCCGCCAGAGTGGTAAAGCCAGTAACTGAGAGCAGATATTAATAGCCTAGAGAGGGTCCGTGGTTATTGGCCCCTCCTGGCTAAAAACATCTGCCCCCAACCACCCCAGAAAAGGCACACCTGGAAGATGCGCCTATTCTGGCACTTGGCCACTCTCTTCCCACTCCCGTGTAGCGGTGGATATGGGGTAATGAAGGGTTAATGTCACCTTGCTATTGTAAGGTGACATTAAGCCAGGTTAATAATGGAGAGGCGTCAATTATGACACCTATCCATTATTAATCCAATAGTACTAAATGGTTAATAAAACACACACACATGATTACAAAGTTCTTTAATGAAATAAAGACACATGTTGTTGTAATATTTTATTAGACTCTTAATCCACCTGAAGACCATCGTCCTGAAACAAAGTTAAAAAAACAAACAACAATATTCCATACCTTCCGTCGTTATGTCCCACGATGTAAATCCATCTGAAGGGGATAAATCATTTTACAGCCAGGAGCTGTGCTAATGCACTCGCTCGTGCTTGTAGAACCCCGGGTACTGAATGGAAAGCTGGGTGATCTGTAGTAACCTTGAGTTGCGGTGAGGCACCCTCTGCTGGATGTCCTCATGAACTGGAGCCTTGGAAAAGTTCCCATGCTCGAGTTCATATGAGGATATCCAGCAGAGGGCGCCTCACCGCAACTCAAGGTAACTACAGGTCACCCTGCACTCCATTCATTCCCGAGGTTTTACAACCACGAGCAGTGCTTTAGCACAGCTCCTGGCTGTAAAATGATTTAACCCCTTCAGATGGATTTACTTCGTGGGACGTGACTGATCATCGGAAGGTATGAGATATTGTTGATTTGTTATTTTTACTTTGTTACAGAACGAGGGTCTTCAGGTGGATTACCAGTATAATAAAATATTACAACAACATGTGTCTTTATTTCATTAAAGGACTTTGTAATAATGTGTGTGTTTTATTAACCATTTCGTACTATTGGATTAATAATGGATAGGTGTCATAATTGACGCCTCTCCATTATTAATCTGGCTTAATGTCACCTTACAATAGCAAGGTGACATTAACGTTTCATTACCCCATATCCCACTGCTACACGGGAGTGGGAAGAGAGCGGCCAAATGCCAGAATAGGCGCATCTTCCAGATGTGCCTTTTCTGGGGTGGCTGGGGGCAGATGTTTTTAGCCCGGGGGGGCCAATAACCATGGACTCTCTCTAGGCTATTAATATCTGCCCTCAGTCACTGGCTTTACCACTCTGGTGGAGAAAATTGAGCGGGAGCCCACGCCAATCTTTTCTGCCATTTAACCCTTTATTTTAGCAGCTACAGCGCCAAAATTTTGCACATACACACTACTAACATTAGTAGTGTGGAATCTGCAAAAAATAAGGGATATGACATGGTTTACTGTATGTAAACCATGTCTCATATCCTGTCGGGTTTGTGAAGGAGAAATGAAAAGCCGGCAATTGAATTACCGGCTTTTCACATATAGTGCGCTGAATTAAATATAAATACAGAATATAAATATATATATATATATATATATATATATATATATATGTGTGTCTCAATGACATATATATATATATATATATATATATATACAGTATATACTGTATATATGTTTTACCGAACATTTGAGCACATAAATCCATTAGATGTCGGTTTTGCAAGCCTGCGAGAAAATATCGCAGTACGGATGCCATACGGATTACATACGGAGGATGCCATGCGCAAAATACGCTGACACACCCTGCCTACGGATGACATACGGATCACTATTTTGGGGACTTTTCTGCGTATTACGGCCGTAAAAAATGGACCGTATTTACATACGCTGAGTGTGACCCCGGCCTTATCTGTAATACTATTTATAGGTTATACTTTTATTTCCATATACTTGGATATTTCCATTGTGGTTATATGGTTCATAAATATGATTTTGCTTTATTGTATTTATTTGGATATGTCTGTGTCTATATATATTTTTAACTGGTGCTGGGTTGTCTTTATGGGGGTACAATATAATACATGATTGGTATCTTTATTACCATATGACATAGGTGTCTTGTGTCATTTGCTTTTTGTATATTGGATACGTATATTGTAAGAAAATTTGAATGTATTCTATATATATATATATATATATATATATATATATATATATATATATATATATATATATATATATATATATATATATATATATATACACAGTGCCTACAGGTAGTATTCACCCCCTGCAGATTTAGCAGGTTTAATAAGATGCAAATAAGTTACATAGTTACATAGTTACATAGTTATTAAGGTTGAAGGAAGACTGTAAGTCCATCTAGTTCAACCCATAGCCTAACCTAACATGCCCTAACATGTTGATCCAGGGGAAGGCAAAAAAACCCCATGTGGCAAAGAGTAACTCCACCATGGGGAAAAAAATTCCTTCCCGACTTCACATACGGCAATCAGACTAGTTCCCTGGATCAACGCCTTATCAAGGAATCTAGTGTATATACCCTGTAACATTATACTTTTCCAGAAAGGTATCCAGTCCCCTCTTAAATTTAATTAATGAATCACTCATTACAACATCATACGGCAGAGAGTTCCATAGTCTCACTGCTCTTACAGTAAAGAATCCGCGTCTGTTATTATGCTTAAACCTTCTTTCCTCCAGACGTAGAGGATGCCCCCTTGTCCCTGTCTCAGGTCTATGATTAAAAAGATCATCAGAAAGGTCTTTGTACTGTCCCCTCATATATTTATACATTAACATAAGATCACCCCTTAGTCTTCGTTTTTCTAAACTAAATAGCCCCAAGTGTAATAACCTATCTTGGTATTGCAGACCCCTCAGTCCTCTAATAACCTTGGTCGCTCTTCTCTGCACCCGCTCCAGTTCAGCTATGTCTTTCTTATACACCGGAGACCAGAACTGTGCACAGTATTCTAAGTGTGGTCGAACTAGTGACTTGTATAGAGGTAAAATTATGTTCTCCTCATGAGCATCTATGCCTCTTTTAATACATCCCATTATTTTATTTGCCTTTGTAGCAGCTGCCTGACACTGGCCACTGAATATGAGTTTGTCATCCACCCATACACCCAGGTCTTTTTCATTGACGGTTTTGCCCAGAGTTTTAGAATTAAGCACATAGTTATACATCTTATTACTTCTACCCAAGTGCATGACCTTACATTTATCCCCATTAAAGCTCATTTGCCATTTATCAGCCCAAGCTTCTAGTTTACATAAATCATCCTGTAATATAAAATTGTCCTCCCCTGTATTGATTACCCTGCAGAGTTTAGTGTCATCTGCAAATATTGAAATTCTACTCTGAATGCCCCCTACAAGGTCATTAATAAATATGTTAAAAAGAAGAGGGCCCAATACTGACCCCTGTGGTACCCCACTGCTAACCGTGACCCAGTCCGAGTGTGCTCCATTAATAACCACCCTTTGTTTCCTATCCCTGAGCCAGCTCTCAACCCACTTACACATATTTTCCCCTATCCCCATTACTCTCATTTTATGTAACAACCTTTTGTGTGGCACCGTATCAAAAGCTTTGGAAAAGTCCATATATACTACGTCCACTGGGTTCCTTTGGTCCAGTCCTGAACTTACCTCTTCATAGAAGCTGATCAAATTAGTCTGACATGAACGGTCCCTAGTAAACCCGTGCTGATACTGGGTCATGAGGTTATTCCTCTTCAGATACTCCAGCATAGCATCCCTTAGAATGCCCTCCAGGATTTTACCCACAGTAGAGGTTAAACTTACTGGCCTATAATTACCGAGTTCAGTTTTTGCCCCTTTTTTGAATATTGGCACCACATTTGCTATACGCCAGTCCTGTGGTACAGACCCTGTTATTATGGAGTCTTTAAAGATTAAAAATAATGGTCTATCAATGACTGTACTTAGTTCCTGCAGTACTCGGGGGTGTATCCCATCCGGGCCCGGAGATTTGTCAATTTTAGTTATTTTTAGACGCCGCTGTACTTCCTGCTGGGTTAAGCAGGTGACATTTAATGGGGAATTTTTATCACTAGTCATTTTGTCTGCCATGGGATTTTCTTTTGTAAATACTGATGAAAAAAAGTCATTTAGCATATTGGCTTTTTCCTCATCCTCATCCACCATTTCACCCAGACTATTTTTAAGGGGGCCAACACTGTCATTTTTTAGTTTCTTACTATTTATATAGTTAAAGAATATTTTGGGATTATTTTTACTCTCTCTGGCAATGAGTCTCTCGGTCTCAATCTTTGCTGCCTTGATTTGCTTTTTACAGAATGTATTTAATTTTCTGTATTTATTTAATGCCTCCTCACTACCTACTTCCTTTAATTCTCTAAATGCTTTCTTTTTGTCCCTTATTGCGCCCCTTACAGCTCTATTTAGCCATATTGGTTTCCTCCTATTTCTAGTATGTTTATTCCCATACGGTATATACTGTGCACAGGTCCTATCCAGGATGCTAATAAATGTCTCCCATTTTCTTTGTGTATTTTTGTGTCTCAGGATATCGTCCCAGTTAATTGCACCAAGATCCTCTCTCATCCGTTGGAAATTTGCCCTCCTGAAGTTTAGTGTCCTTGTCACCCCCCTACTACCCATCTTATTAAAGGTTACATGAAAACTTATTATTTTGTGATCACTATTCCCCAAGTGACCCCCAACCCTTATATTTGATATGCGGTCTGGCCTGTTGGTTAATATTAGGTCTAGCAGTGCCCCCCTCCTTGTTGGGTCCTGAACCAGTTGTGAAAGGTAATTGTCTCTCATAGTTGTCAAAAACCGATTACCTTTGCTGGAACTGCAGGTTTCTGTTCCCCAATCTATTTCAGGGTAGTTGAAGTCCCCCATAATAATGACTTCTCCTTGAGTCGCAGCTTCATCTATTTGCTTTACGAGGATATTCTCCATTGCTTCCATTAGTTTTGGAGATCTATAACAAACCCCTATCAGTAATTTATTATTTTTTCCCCCTCCCCTTATCTCCACCCACAGAGACTCTACATTTTCATTAGATTCACCTATATTATCACGCAGGATGGGTTTTAAGGTCGATTTTACATACAGACACACCCCACCCCCTCGCTTATCTGTACGGTCATTTCTGAACAGGCTATAGCCCTGCAAGTTAACAGCCCAGTCATGGCTCTCATCCAGCCACGTCTCAGATATCCCCACCATGTCATAATTATGCTCCAACAACATTAGTTCTAATTCATCCATTTTGTTGGCGAGGCTTCTGGCATTAGTATACATGCACTTGATGTTACTCTCTGTACCTCTATTCTTTCTTAAATTACTAACTGTTCTAACCCCACCCCCCATGCCACCGCCACCCCCAACTTCCTTATTTGTGCCCAGGTCTCTATCTGCACTATCTTCCCCTCCTATAAAATGAATACCCTCCCCCCCAATCCCTAGTTTAAACACTCCTCCAACCTTCTATCCATTTTCTCCCCCAGCACAGCTGCACCTTCCCCATTGAGGTGCAGGCCGTCCCTAGCGTAGAGCCTGTAGCCAACTGAGAAGTCGGCCCAGTTCTGCAGGAACCCAAACCCCTCCTTCCTACACCAATTCTTGAGCCACTTATTAACCTCCCTAATCTCCCGTTGCCTCTCTGGCGTGGCACGTGGTACAGGCAGTAATAGAGTTAGAGCCTTCAAACTTCAAACAAGAGCAGGATTTATTAACAGATGCATAAATCTTACAAACCAAAAAGTTTTGTTGCTCAGTTAAATTTTTATAAATTTTAAACATAAAAGTGTGGGTCAATTATTATTCAACCCCTAGGTTTAATATTTTGTGGAATAACCTTTGTTTGCAATTACAGCTAATAATCGTCTTTTATAAGACCTGATCAGGCCGGCACAGGTCTCTGGAGTTATCTTGGCCCACTCCTCCATGCAGATCTTCTCCAAGTTATCTAGGTTCTTTGGGTGTCTCATGTGGACTTTAATCTTGAGCTCCTTCCACAAGTTTTCAATTGGGTTAAGGTCAGGAGACTGACTAAGCCACTGCAACACCTTGATTTTTTGCCTCTTGAACCAGGCCTTGGTTTTCTTGGCTGTGTGCTTTGGGTCGTTGTCTTGTTGGAAGATGAAATGACGACCCATCTTAAGATCCTTGATGGAGGAGCGGAGGTTCTTGGCCAAAATCTCAAGGTAGGCCGTGCTATCCATCTTCCCATGGATGCGGACCAGATGGCCAGGCCCCTTGGCTGAGAAACAGCCCCACAGCATGATGCTGCCACCACCATGCTTGACTGTAGGGATGGTATTCTTGGGGTCGTATGCAGTGCCATCCAGTCTCCAAACGTCACGTGTGTGGTTGGCACCAAAGATCTCGATCTTGGTCTCATCAGACCAGAGAACCTTGAACCAGTCAGTCTCAGAGTCCTCCAAGTGATCATGAGCAAACTGTAGACGAGCCTTGACATGACACTTTGAAAGTAAAGGTACCTTACGGGCTCATCTGGAACGGAGACCATTGCGGTGGAGTACGTTACTTATGGTATTGACTGAAACCAATGTCCCCACTGCCATGAGATCTTCCCGGAGCTCCTTCCTTGTTGTCCTTGGGTTAGCCTTGACTCTTCGGACAAGCCTGGCCTCGGCACGGGAGGAAACTTTCAAAGGCTGTCCAGGCCGTGGAAGGCTAACAGTAGTTCCATAAGCCTTCCACTTCCGGATGATGCTCCCAACAGTGGAGACAGGTAGGCCCAACTCCTTGGAAAGGGTTTTGTACCCCTTGCCAGCCTTGTGACCCTCCACGATCTTGTCTCTGATGGCCTTGGAATGCTCCTTTGTCTTTCCCATGTTGACCATGTTTGTGTGCTGTTCACAAGTTTGGGGAGGGTCTTAAATAGTCAGAAAAGGCTGGAAAAAGAGATAATTAATCCAAACATGTGAAGCTCATTGTTCTTTGTGCCTGAACTACTTCTTAATAGTTTAGGGGAACCAAACAGAATTCTGGTGGGTTGAGGGGTTGAATAATAAATGACCCTCTGAAAAAACTTTTCCCAATTAAAAAAAAAATAAACAAAGAAAAAACATTCTTTTTTGCTGCAGTGCATTTCACACTTCCAGGCTGATCTACAGTCCAAATGTCACAATGCCAAGTTAATTCCAAATGTGTAAACCTGCAAAATCTGCAGGGGGTTGAATACTACTTGTAGGCACTGTGTATATATATATATATATATATATATATATATATATATATATATATATATATATATATATATATATATATATATATATAGTTTCAAAAAAAGAGGCAGCACTCCATTAGTCCAATATAAACGTGCAGGGTTTAATTTACCCACATATTCAGGCAACGTTTCAGCTCCTAATGAGCTTTTCTCAAGCCTTGAGAAAAGCTCATTAGGAGCTGAAACGTTGCCTGAATATGTGGGTAAATTAAACCCTGCACGTTTATATTGGACTAATGGAGTGCTGCCTCTTTTTTTGAAACTATATTGACTGGTTGTCTGGGGGCTTTGCACCCGAAGATAAGTATATTGTTTCTTGTGCTGTTCCATTTTTTTGTGATATATATATATATATATATATACTTTCTCTGGTTCTCCACTAATCACTATGTGCTATTAGAAGTATATATCTTTGTATTGGTAGTATTATGTACATTGGTGATTGTGGAATATTTGTAACTATCTTTTTATGTATTTTGGTATATTGTGTATTATTTTTTGTTTATTGTTATTCTCAGGTATTAATAGTCTGTCATATATTGTCTGTATTGTTGCCCCTTTCTAATATGGCTGAGTTGCGTTCCCTATCTTGTGCGCATACACCTGTTTACTGGGTGGTGCACAGTCTCCTTCTTCCCGTCCGGCATTTGATCACGTGGGGCCCCACGTGTTTCCGGCGCCGGCGGCCATGTTGGAGGCCGGCTGCGCCGCTCGGCGTTCTGCTGCAGCACACAAGAGGGTCGCACACTTCCGGTTGGTGTGGTGTATAAATACACACACCATATCTACCACACTTACCCCCTGATGATGGAGCTGCCCGCTCTGAAACGCACGTCGGGGTTGGGTCCGGTCACCCATCCATCCTGCTTATCCTGCATATACCGGGTATGTACTCACGCTGAGTTGTAATTTACTTTCTCCCATGCTATGGCACTGTTCCATCATTATTTTCTCTAGTAGCTATGGGTTTTCATTATAGAGGCATATTGTTATATCCAAGCAGGCTATGGGTTGTGTCTTGGCCCGTTATTCATGGCCAATAGAAATGCATGTCTGTTCCCCCGTGTTGCATCACTGTATCTTATCTGGTGGTTTTAATGCTGTTTAATAAAATTTATATTTTTATATGGGACTTTATGGCTGCTTGGTTTTTCTTTCTTTTCTTGACTTATGTTTGGCAGCTGGCCCCCATTTGTCCTTGATGCATATTTGCCACTTATTAGCTCTATTATGGTATACTTGTAATTTACACATATTTACTTAATATGCTTGCTTCAATATTACTATCCTTTGTTTTCTTAGACTGGCCCACTAACAGGTCTTGCAGTGGTGCAGCTATCTTGGTGAAGTCTTTAATAAATCTTCTGTAGTAGCCTACCAACTCGAGGAACTGTCGGACTTCATGGATGTTGCTGGGTTTCGGCCAGTTCTTGATCACGGAGTCCTTGTCAGAGTCTGGTGCCACTCCATCAGAGCTTACCACATGGCCCAGGTACTGCACTTTGGGTTTCAACAGGTGACATTTAGATGATTTTACCTTCAAGACAAAGTTCGACAGGGCTTCAAACACCTCGGCCAGGTGTTTCAGGTGGTCTTCATAAGTTTTAGAGAAGACAATAACATCATCCAGGTACAACAAGGTGGTTTTGAAGCATGACTTAGGATAATAGCACTGACGAGGGGCAGTTCCCATGAAACACAGTGTCTGCAAATTGAGATTCTGGTTTGGCTATTATCCTAAGTCATGTGACAAGGCTCGTTAAAGGGTCAACATTGACTTATAGGATTGTAACCTTCCAACAGGTGGCACCATAGTTCTAGCTCTCTTCCTCTCTGAAGAGATAATTTGCATAATTAGCATATTACCCAGAGGAGCATTGCTTGCGGCTTTAATTCTCCTCATCTCGGCATGCTTAGCATGTCGATCTCCGCAAGGGGAAACGCTACTTCTTGAATAACGGTCTGACACCTCTCACACAGCCAAACCAGATCTCCACTTTGCACTGACGAGGGGCAGTAACCCGAAACACAGTGTCTGCAATTTGAGATTCTGGTTTGGCTATTATCCTAAGTCATGTGACAAGGCTCGCTAAAGGGTCAACATTGGCTTGTAGGCTTGCTATCTTCCAATAGGTGGCACTAGAGTTCTAGCTCTCTTCCTCTCTGAAGAGACAATTTGCATAATTAGCATATTACCTAGAGGAGAATTGCGGCTTTAAGTCTTCTCATCTCAGAATGCTGAGCATGTCGACCTCCGCAAGGAGAAACGATACATCACTTCCGGCGTTCCAGGCAGCGCAGCACCCGTTTCTCCTGCTTCGTACTCTTTTCGGCCAGCTGTGCCCACAAAGGTATGTCTCCTCCCCCTCATACTCCACGCGGTGTGGCAATGGCGGCTTTTGGCGGCAAACTGTCACAGTCTCTGGCACACAGTACCTGGCTATGCCACAGCACAAAATCCTGTTTGTGGTGTCAAAATTGAGTCACCCCCAGGGCACGGTACTCGGTTCCGGATCCAGTCGGCTATTAAAGGGGATGTCACAGTGGCTGCGACCCGGTCCATGGCCCTGGGACTTAATTAAAGGGATTTGGTATGATGTAGTCTATTCATGACGCCACCTGAGGTTTTCAGTCAGGGTGACCGACGTTGCTTTAAAGGGGGTCCTCTGGGGATGTTGATGCAGCCATGATGGTGACACTTCCCACAGGTGAAGCGGGGTCCCCTGGGCTCCCAAGGTATATGTGGCAAGGTGGTGAATGCCGACGAATAAGTAGAGGACACAGTGTGGCAAGTCTTTACCTGGTTTACTGAAGGTGGCAGGCCACAGTCCAGAGCACCGGCAGCAGGTAATTAGGAGTCCAGGCAGCGCGGAAACAAGCGGAATTCCCTTGGCAAGTCAGGTTAAGAGCCTTCCACTCTGCGCTTGCTAAAGTCCCTTGCTGCCGGGGTTTTTCCTGGTGGGAGCTCGGGTCCTGCCCTGCATGTTTGGCGCTCTTTAGAGAGCCAATGAACATACAGTGATTGTCTGCCACACACTGTAATGCCACAGCCCTGTTGGTTGTGGCATTACAGTGATTGGCTGGCCACACAGCATCAGCAGGTCTATATCAGTTCTGTCTGCTGCTGCTATTACAGATATTTGTAGACATAGTCCCAGGTATCAGGGGCCAGGAATATTTTTTTCTGGATCTTAATCCTGATTATTTGCTTAAAAAGCAATCCAGAGAACACCGTTTTTTTGCTCCATTTGCTTGCTGGCACTGCAGAATACAGGCAGATCCTTTCCATATTCATCACTAAAAATACAGCTATTTCAAACTGTGGTTTATCGGTCACACGGATCCCATAAACGTGCCCTCAAAATTCTGCAATTTCTGGCCTTCCACTACATTTTGCTGCAGTGTATTAGCGAAGTGATTAACACCAGTTGGCTGTTCAAAATAGTTACCTACAGGTCAGCTATTTGAAACTGGGGTTTGTCTGTCACATGGATCAGATAAGCGTGCACTCAAAATTCTGCCATTTCTGGCCTTCCTCTACATTTTGTTGCAGTGTGTTAGCGAAGTGATTAACACCAGTGTTCTGTTCATATTAGTTACCTACAGTTCAGCTATTTCAAACTGTGGTTTGTCTGTCACAGGGATCAGATAAGCGCGCACTCAAAATTCTGCCATTTCTGGCCTTCCTCTACATTTTGTTGCAGTGTGTTAGCGAAGTGATTGACACCAGTTTGCTGTTCAAAATAGTTACCTACAGGCCAGCTATTTCAAACTGTGGTTTGTCCGTCACACGGATCACATAAATGTGCGCTCAAAATTCTGACATTTGTAGTGAACCTGGAAAATATTGTCCTCCATTTAAAACAGGGAAGGCGAGTTGCAAGGGATGGGGAAATGGATGTGATGGTGATGGTGCATGCAGAGGCCAAGGCCGAAACCGTGGGCAAGCTGAAATTGTGCCACAACAAACACCCACATCTTCTCGCACGACCTTCCTGTCCCAATTACAAGGGGACAGCAGCAGCACATCACTATTGAACCCAGAGCAGTGTCAAAGGTTTGCTGATTGGATAGTGGATAATGCTTCCAGTCATTTAGCCACCACCACCTCCCTGTCTTCCACACGGTCAAGTCTGAGTAGCCGTGAGTCTGTACCGCATACTCCTCACCCTGATCCTTCTTCCTCCTACCATGCCTAGTGCCCGGAGACAAGTGATCCCACACTTGGACACTCCAAAGAGCTGTTCACTTTCAGTGATCCGGGCCTCTCGCCTGGTCCACTTGAAGCGGGGCAAGAGGAAATTGCATGTAGCGATGCCTAAAAATTTGAGCAGCCACGGTCACATGAAGGCGATGGTGGGAAAGTGTCACAAGAGGCGGCTGATAATGAGACATAATTGCCAGAAAGTCAGGAGGAGGACCAGAGTGTGAAAGTGGAAGATGAGGTAGTGGATGATATAGTAACTGACCCAACCTGGCAGGAGGATGTGGTGCCCCTGGCGTCCATTCGCCACAAAGGTACTGCACCTCATCCAGAGGTGTGGTATCCCACTCTCAGGTAAGGAGGGAGCACTACCCAGGACTCTAACACTCACATCCAACACACACCAGTTCAGTCAGGGCACCTGGGTTTACTCTAAGAAAGGAAGGCTACATCCCAGGCTGGATAGGAATGGGTGGTGGGAGTGGTTGGGGTAGGTAGAGTAGGGGAGGAGTTGAATAAAGGGGAGTGAGTCTGTGAGGAGAAGAGGAGCTGAGCAGATGTGAGGGTCTGCAGCTCCAGACAGTGAGAAGGAGGGAGAAGGAGTAAAGCAGATTTGGAGAGAAGGAGCTCCTTTTCAGAGGGAGCTAGAGAGAGAGAAAAGGCTAAAAAGAGAGAGAGATTGCAGAGAAGTAGAGAGGAAGAAGGGGTCCTATGGGCACAGGAAGTGCAGAAGCCACCTGTGGGGCACTCATTCAGACATGGAGGGACCAGGTCGCAGACAGGTGACCGGCCCCACTTAGTGGAATACTTTAAGTTCAGCTAAGAAACTGGAGGCTGTGGCTTTTGCACCAACACTGCTGCATCACCATCAGCCCCAGACTCTGAAGCAGCGCCGGCTAACACTTTTATTGCCGAGTACCACAGGTGGTGTCACATTTTACCCCATAAACTTTATTTTTCTCTTTAATTACAATTTCACTTCTATTGGACACCCAGGGCCACAGACCGAGTAACCACTGCCATGGTACCTCCCCTTTAAGAACTGTGCCGATCTGATACCGAGTACGCCACAGCCCTTGGGGGCACTCCAAGGACATGCAGAGAGAGAACAGTAGCACACAGGGGAAGGGAGGCGTAGCACCCCAACAGGCAGGAAGAAGCACTGTGGTGGCCGCAGACAGAAGGCCAGCAACCGTTCCCCGAGACACCAACATGATGGAAGTTGCAAGTCCATCTGTAAGGTCTTCCCTGGTTGCTTCATAAAGACTCTGCTGATAACCCCAAAAAGGCCATTTGCACCTCCTGCCAGGCCAGCAACAGCAGGGGTAGCAAAACTACCAGCCTAACCACCATCAGCATGATCAGGCACATGGCAGCAAAGCACCCAACTTTGTGGGCCGAGTGTCAAGGAACAGTGTCTGCGGGTGACACCACTACTTCCACTTTTGTGCTTGCAAGCCAATCCCCTGTCCATGGTGCATGTGAAGCTGCCTCCTGCCCTGCACCTGTCGTTGCACACACTCAAATAGCACCATCATCAAGCACATCCACATCCTTGTCCCAGCACAGCATTCAGTTGTCCATACTCCAGTCCTTGGAACACAAGTGAAAATACGCAGCCAACGCCCCACAGGCCACACTACTAAATTCACACATTTTGCGACTGCTTGCACTCGAAATGTTGCCTTTTAGGCTTGCAGAGACGGAAGCTTTCCACAATCTGATGGCGGCGGTCGTCCCTCGGTACACGGTCCCCAGCCGCCAATATTTCTACCGCTGTGCCATCACCGCATTACAAAAGCGCATGTCCCACAACATTAGCCATGCCCTCAACAATGCAGTTACTGGGAAAGTCTACCTAACCATGGACACGTGGACAAGTGCTTGTGGGCAGGGATGGTACATCTCACTGATGACACACTGGGTTAACATAGTGAAAGCCAGGACCCAGTCGGACCTTGGGATGGAACACATCTTCCCCTCTCCAAGGATTGTGGGCCCTACATCAATCAGGGTTGCCCCCACAGTCTACAGCTCCTGCACCTCCTCCTCCTCTTCAGCCTCCATCTCCGAAATGACCACATCAGTCACAAGCTGGAAGCACTGAAGCAGAATTCCATAGCATAGCGGAGATCGGGACTGGTCAATATGCCCTGTTATTCAAATGTTTGCACTTTTACCTGTGTGCACTTATAATAGTTTTGTTATGCAACGTTCAAGAAACAGTACCTCTCATAAAGGGATGCTTTAGTTACACCAGTTAACCTGTTGACATGCATGTCTAAAAATTTTATGTCTTTAACCTGTACTGCTGTTTTTCTTTTCCCAGTCCAGGAGTACTGGAGTTAACGGGGGGGAGTGTAACACCCCAGGTAACCGGTTGTTACAGTGATGTTGCCTTCCTTTTGGGGAGGGCGGTGTCATGCTTAGAGGCAATAAGGATTCCCTTAACCAGGTAATGCACCCACATTCAACACATTCTGAATCCAGGCCAGAAGGGGGAGCTCAGGACCCAGATTCAGGGGAGCTTCCCTGGCTGGAAGTGTTCTGGTCTGGAGGAGGAGTTAGGTTAGTTGGTGAGAAGCAGTGGAGAGGGAAGGAAGTCTGGAACTACCCAGGGGACAAAGTGACCTTTACCCGGCACAATAGAGAAAGGGGATACTACGCCCTTCATGTTAAAAGGTGCCCAGGACAGCATATTCACACCCGTGTAGCCACTGAAAGTGGAATGCAAAACCAGGCTACACAAACCTCTGTTGATGAACTGTTTTCAGCAGAGTCACCAGTTGTGACATATACTAAAGGACTTCCCCATTTAGAAAGCTGTGCACACCAGGACCTGCCCTGGAAGGATACTTAAAGAGACATTCACTTGAGTGAAAGTAATGTTGTTGATTATCTTGTGTTGATGTTTTCTTTCAGTTTAAAAGGACAATAGGGTAATGGACAATAATTACCTGAGAACTTTTGCCCTTTAAATAGTTTGGCACCTGTTCAGGTGCCCCTCATTGGTTTTGCCACATGCTGGTAGCATGAGTAAGACTGTGTATACCTGGTTTTGCGTTACAGACCTGAAGCAGAGCTGCATAGCGTAGCGGAGACTAGGACTGGTCAATACGCCCTGTTATTCAAATGTTTGCACTTTTACCTGTGTGCACTTATAATAGTTTTGTTATGCAACTTTCAAGAAACAGCACCTCTCATAAAGGGATGCTTTAGTTATACCAGTTAACCTGTTGACATGCATGTCTAAAAATTTTATGTCTTTAACCTGTACTGCTGTTTTTCTTTTCCCAGTCCGGGCGTACTGGAGTTAACGGGGAGGAGTGTAACACCCCAGGTAACCGGTTGTTACAGTGATGTTGCCTTCCTTTTGGGGAGGGCGGTATCATGCTTGGAGGCAATAAAGATTGCCTTTACCAGGTAAAGGGGGAGCTCAGGACCCAGATTCAGGGGAGCTTCCCCAGCTGGAAGTGTTCTGGTCTGGAGGAGGAGTTAGGTTAGTTGGTGAGAAACAGTGGAGAGAGAAAGAAGTCTGGAACTGAGAAAAGATAGCGGAGCCATGCAGCCAGGACTGAGCTGCCTGGGAAGGATGTGAACCCGAGGGGTTGAGAGTGGTGGAGCAACTGAGGAAAGGAGCACAGAGGAGAAGGAAAGGGGCTCAGAGGGCAACTGTGACCGTGCACCCTCAGAGCCGAAGCGCAGGATCGGGCACCGGGAGCCTGAGGCTATGTTGTACTCTAGGACACATAGCAGAACTGGAGGGCATAGGACTGTGTTATTTGCCCACAACATGCCTGGAGGCGAAGCAGCACCTGAAGCCTGGGTCATGATAGAGACCCTATAAAATGGCTCAAGCTGCCCACCATACAGGTACCTGTCTCAGGGCAGGAGGGAGAGGACTTTGCCAGCAAGCTACAGGCAGCAGGGACCTCGCACACTAGCGCGATTAGGAAGGCTTACGGCCTCACATGGGAGAGGGATTCACTATTGCCTCCAGGCTGGCCGGACCATATCATCACCTGCTCCTGGTACCCTGGGCTGTGGACTACTACTGCCAGTAAACCAGGTAAAGACTTTACCAGCCTGTGTCCTCCACTTATTTGCCGGCATGCACCATCCTTGGTCAAACACCTTGGGAGCCCTGGTGACCCCACTTCACCTGTGGGAAGCGTTGCCATCTTGCTGCAACATCACCCCAGAGGACCCCTTTTTAGGCAGCGTCGGTCCCCTCTGACCGAGAACCACATGTGGCATCACAAATAGACTTTATTCCAAAATATGCCTTAAAGACCTTCCCCTTTTAAGTGAGCACCCAGGGCCACGGACCAGGTGGCAGCCACCATGATATCCCCTTTAAGAGCGACCGAACCCGTTACCGAGTATCCTCATTGCTCTGGTGGGTGACTCATATCCAGTTCAAATTACTAATACTGACCTACTTTGATACAGGAAAGAAATATATCTTGGTACCGTGTTAGCCAGTAGATAGAAAAATATTTAGAATTGAGAGTCCTCAGTGGTTGATACCTTTTAATGTCTAACTGAAAAGATGGTAACAAATTGCAAGCTTTCGAGACTACATACGTCTCTTCATCAGGCAAAGACTAAAACAAATTCTGAAGAATCACATATTTATGCACAACATAGTATAGGAAAAAAAAAAAGGGTGAGGGGAAAAAAAAAACAAAACATGGATAAGCCAGGTGACATGAAGCAGAATTACCATGGGTGATAAACAGTTACGTCCATAAATATTGGGCCAATTCTTAGATAAGGAATGTTTTATTGTCCTGTGATTAGGGTCTGTTGTGATGACCCCCACATGGTCTGATGGGCAAGTTCCTTAGTTGTAGTTAGTTGATGTAAAAAGACATAAATCCGTGTGACACATTCATTCTTGCATTTAGAGTGTCAAAGGTCGTCATCAGTTTATATTCCCAGACTCTCCTGTCTTTCTGCGAATTGAAGTTACTTTTTAGTACAAGTAATTTCATGTCCATAATGCTATGATTTGGGAGACAGAAATGTATTGCCACAGGTATATCCATTCTTTTTTCTTTTATTGTGTGGCGGTGAGAATTCATTCTTGTTCTCAGTTTCTGCCCTGTCTCCCCCACATACAGACCCCCAGTTGGACATTTAGTACAAATAATTAGGTACACCACATTAGAAGTGACGCAGCTGAAGGTACCTGGGATCTTGTAGTCCTGATGTGAATTGGGGATCTTTATCTTGTCCGTGGTCATTATAAGTGGACAGGTTTTGCATTTTTTCTGGTTGCAAGGAAAGGTACCTGCAGCTGTTGGAGAGGACAGGGAGCTTCTGACAATGATGCTTCTTAGATTTGGGGGCTGCCTAAAAAACACAGTAGTGGGGGGTCTGGAAAAATGGATTGTAGTCTGGCATCTTTTTGCAGTAAAGGTTGTAATTTCCGTGCAGCTCCCCTTAGCGCCTCCAGATTTGGATTGTAGGTAACTACTAGAGGTACTCGGTTATTTTCTTCTTTAGTTTTGTAATGTAGCAGGTGATTCCTTGATATTCTGGTGGCTCTTGTGATCTGATTTTCAATTGTTCTTGGATGGTAGCCCTGATTCAAAAAGGTCTTTCTGAGGTGACCAAGGTGTTCATCTCTATCCATTGGGTTGGAACAAATACGATTGTATCTGATGGCTTTGTCTGTAGACAATGGAGTTTTTATGTGTTTTGGATGGAAACTGTCCCATTTAAGGTATGTTGGACGGTCGATTGGCTTCTGATACAGTGATGTCTCTATTTTATTGTTCTGCAGCTTAATGATGGTGTCCAGAAAGTTAATTTCAGTGCAGGAGTAGTTGAGTGTCAAGTTGATGGTGGGATGAAATTGATTAAACTGTTCATGGAACGTCTTTAGCTGTGGCTCAGACTCCGTCCAGATGATTAAAATGTCATCAATGTAGCGGTAGTACGCCAGAGGCCTGGTGGGACATGAGGACAAAACGTCGCTTTCAAGCTTGGCCATGAAAAGATTTGCATACTGTGGGGCCATTTTACTTCCCATTGCTGTGCCAGTCTCCTGTAGATAGATCTTCTTGTCAAACTCAAAGTAATTGTGGGTGAGGATGAATTTTATAAGTTTCACCTCAGAATTTGCATCAGTCCCTGTGTTTTCCAGGAAGAATTTGCAGGCATTTAATCCATCCTGGTGTGGGATATTGGAGTACAAAGATTCTACATCCATGGTGGCCAGGATGGTTCCTTCTGGTATCAATTTCATCCCACCATCAACTTGACACTCAACTACTCCTGCACTGAAATTAACTTTCTGGACACCATCATTAAGCTGCAGAACAATAAAATAGAGACATCACTGTATCAGAAGCCAATCGACCGTCCAACATACCTTAAATGGGACAGTTTCCATCCAAAACACATAAAAAACTCCATTGTCTACAGCCAAGCCATCAGATACAATCGTATTTGTTCCAACCCAATGGATAGAGATGAACACCTTGGTCGCCTCAGAAAGACCTTTTTGAATCAGGGCTACCATCCAAGAACAATTGAAAATCAGATCACAAGAGCCACCAGAATATCAAGGAATCACCTGCTACATTACAAAACTAAAGAAGAAAATAACCGGGTACCTCTAGTAGTTACCTACAATCCAAATCTGGAGGCGCTAAGGGGAGCTGCACGGAAATTACAACCTTTACTGCAAAAAGATGCCAGACTACAATCCATTTTTCCAGACCCCCCACTACTGTGTTTTAGGCAGCCCCCAAATCTAAGAAGCATCATTGTCAGAAGCTCCCTGTCCTCTCCAACAGCTGCAGGTACCTTTCCTTGCAACCAGAAAAAATGCAAAACCTGTCCACTTATAATGACCACGGACAAGATAAAGATCTCCAATTCACATCAGGACTACAAGATCCCAGGTACCTTCAGCTGCGTCACTTCTAATGTGGTGTACCTAATTATTTGTACTAAATGTCCAACTGGGGGTCTGTATGTGGGGGAGACAGGGCAGAAACTGAGAACAAGAATGAATTCTCACCGCCACACAATAAAAGAAAAAAGAATGGATATACCTGTGGCAATACATTTCTGTCTCCCAAATCATAGCATTATGGACATGAAATTACTTGTACTAAAAAGTAACTTCAATTCGCAGAAAGACAGGAGAGTCTGGGAATATAAACTGATGACGACCTTTGACACTGTAAATGCAGGAATGAATGTGTCACACGGATTTATGTCTTTTTACATCAACTAACTACAACTAAGGAACTTGCCCATCAGACCATGTGGGGGTCATCACAACAGACCCTAATCACAGGACAATAAAACATTCCTTATCTAAGAATTGGCCCAATATTTATGGACGTAACTGTTTATCACCCATGGTAATTCTGCTTCATGTCACCTGGCTTATCCATGTTTTGTTTTTTTTTCCCCTCACCCTTTTTTTTTTTTCCTATACTATGTTGTGCATAAATATGTGATTCTTCAGAATTTGTTTTAGTCTTTGCCTGATGAAGAGACGTATGTAGTCTCGAAAGCTTGCAATTTGTTACCATCTTTTCAGTTAGCCATTAAAAGATATCAACCACTGAGGACTCTCAATTCTAAATATTTTTAATACTGACCTACAAAGATATCCATAACCTGTCTCCTCCATATACAGTATCTCTGAACTAATCTCCCGATATCTTCCCTCACGTAGTCTCGGGTCCTCCCAAGACCTCCCTCTTTCCTCCACACTTATTCGCTCCTCACCCAACCAGCTCCAACACTTCTCCCGAATATCCCCCATCCTCTCGAATTCTTTGCCCCAACACGTCCAACTATCAACCACATTCGGATCCTTCAGACGGAACCTGAAAACTCACCTCTTCAGGAAAGCCTACAGCCTGCACTGACCCCACTGCCTCCTCACCACTACCGGAGCTACCACTTCACCAACACCGGATCTGCTGCAACCCTCAACCTATTGTCTCCTTCCACAGCACCCTATAGAATGTAAGCTCGTAAGGGCAGGGTCCTGGCCCCTCTGTATCAGTCTGTAATTGTTAGTTTGCGTACTGTAAGTGATATCTGTAATTTGTATGTAACTGCTTCTCATGGACAGCACCATGGAATCAATGGTGCTATATAAATAATAATAATAATAATAATAATAATAATTATAATTTTGCCTTTCTATCCTGTAAATTCTTCCATTTTCCATTAGGTTATGACATCATTAGTGATGAGCGATACCGTCCGATACTTGAAAGTATCGGTATCGGAAAGTATCGGCCGATACCGGCAAAGTATCGGATCTAATCCGATACCGATACCCGATACCAATACAAGTCAATGGGACTCAAGTATCGGACGGTATCCCTGATGGTTCCCAGGGTCTGAAGGAGAGGAAACTCTCCTTCAGGCCCTGGGATCCATAATAATGTGTAAAATAAAGAATTAAAATAAAAAATATTGATATACTCACCTCTCCGACGCAGCCTGCACCTTATCGAGGGAACCGGCAGCCTTCTTTGCTTAAAATGCGTGCGTTTACTGCCTTCCGTGACGTCACGGCTTCTGATTGGTTGCGTGCCGCTCATGTGACCGCGACGCGACCAATCACAACAAGCCGTGACGTAATTTTCAGGTCCTGAATGCCTAATTCTAGAATTAGGCATTCAGGACCTGAAAATTACGTCACAGCTTGTTGTGATTGGTCGCTTCGCGGTCACATGGGCGGCACGCGACCAATCAGAAGCCGTGTTTTATTTTTCACGGCCTGAATGCCTAGAATTCGGCATTCAGGACCTGAAAATTACGTCACGGCTTGTTGTGATTGGTCGCGTCGCGGTCACATGGGCGGCACGTGACCAATCAGAAGCCGTGACGTCACGGAAGGCAGTAAACGCGCGCATTTTAAGCAAAGAAGGCTGCCGGTTACTACCAGGGCGCGTCAGAGGGTGAGTATATCCCTATTTTTTATTTTAATTCTTTATTTTTTACATGGATATGGATCCCAGGGCCTGAAGGAGAGTTTCCTCTCCTTCAGACCCTGGGAACCATACACTGGGAACTTCCGATTCCGATTCCCGATACCACAAAAGTATCGGATCTCGGTATCGGAATTCCGATACAGCAAATATCGGCCGATACCCGATACTTGCGGTATCGGAATGCTCAACACTAGACATCATATGATTAACAACTGACTAACTGAATTCTTCTAAGCTCTATGTAGGAAAGCTAATTTTAGGGAATGAGTCATAAGTCACTGCAAAATTACCTGACAAGGGAAGGAGGGAGAAGCTGGGTCAGGAGTTGAAGAGGGGAATGATAAATGTAGTGACAAGAGACTTCCTGTTTCTACAGAGACCTAAGAGAAAAAAAAATAACAGGGTAGAAAGGCAAAATGAGCAACTGTAATTACACAGTGCCATATAATATGATGATTGCAATATACTAAGAGCATAAAATTTTAACCCCTTCACGACCTCCGCCGTACTATTACTGCGGAGGTCGGACCCCCTGCTTTGGTGTGGGCTCCGGCGCTGAGCCCACCTCAAAGCCGGAACAAGTCAGCTGTTTTGAACAGCTGACATGTGCCTGCAATAGCGGCGGGTGAAATCACGATTCTAATTAAATGCCACTGTCAAATGCTGTCCTTGAGACCTCTATGGTTGCTGATGCCGGATTGCTATGAGCGACACACTGTGGTCGGCGCTCATAGCAATACAGGAATTCAGCTACATAGGAGCGATCTGATGATCGCTCCCATGTAGCTGAGCCAATCGAGTTGTGCCAGCTTCTAGCCTCCCATGGAGGCTATTGAAGCATGGCAAAAGTAAAAAAAAAGTTTAAAGAAATATGAAAAAAATAAAAAAAATATAAAAGTTTAAATCACACCCCTTTCGCCCCATTCAAAATAAAACAATAAAAAAAAATCAAACCTACACATATTTTGTATCGCCGCTTTCAGAATCACCCGATCTATCAATAAAAAAAAGGATTAACCTGATCACTAAACAGCATAGCGAGAAAAAAATTAGAAACGCCAGAATTAAGTTTTTTTGGTTGCCGCAACATTGCATTAACCCCTTCCCGACCTGTGACACAGCGTATGCGTCATGAAAGTCGGTGCCAATCCGACCTGTGACGCACATGCTGTGTCACAGAATGATCGTGTTCCTGCAGGTCGGGTGAAAGGGTTAACTCCAATTTCACCCGTAAAAAAAACTCTATTTAACATGATCATAATCATTTAAAAAGTGAGAAGATATTCAATGTACCTAAACAACCCTATGTCGCACTGCAATGAGTCCTGCCTGACAGTGGAGGTTGGCACCCTACTTTTCCACGGTAGGCACCCCCACACCTCGATGGCTCACCATTTAATTCCCTAGAAAATACCTACAACAGAGGAAAAATTAGTGAACCCTAAAATATTGTACCTATAATACCAACTGCCTGACAGTGGAGGTAGACACCCTAATTTGCTGCGGTAGGTGCCCCCACTCAACGGTGGCTACCCCTAGGGTCCCTCACAATCCCTACAGTTTAGGATAGACAAAAGATTATGTCTATCCTAAACTGTAGGGATTGTGAGGGACCCTGTCATGTTCCCAATGGCAGGGAATTAAACACATAGCACGGGCAAAAACAGGACGAGCTCTAGGGTGATGGAACCTGAGCTGACCGCGATCCTGAACCTAGAATTAGGCATTCAGGACCTGAAAATTACGTCACAGCTTGTTGTGATTGGTCGCGTCGCGGTCACATGGGCGGCACGCGACCAATCAGAAGCCGTGATGTAATTTTCAGGTCCTGAATGCCTAGAATTCGGCATTCAGGACCTGAAAATTACGTCACGGCTTGTTGTGATTGGTCGCGTCGCGGTCACATGGGCGGCACGTGACCAATCAGAAGCCGTGACGTCACGGAAGGCAGTAAACGCGCGCATTTTAAGCAAAGAAGGCTGCCGGTTACTACCAGGGCGCGTCAGAGGGTGAGTATATCCCTATTTTTTATTTTAATTCTTTATTTTTTACATGGATATGGATCCCAGGGCCTGAAGGAGAGTTTCCTCTCCTTCAGACCCTGGGAACCATACACTGGGAACTTCCGATTCCGATTCCCGATAACACAAAAGTATCGGATCTCGGTATCGGAATTCCGATACAGCAAATATCGGCCGATACCCGATACTTGCGGTATCGGAATGCTCAACACTAGACATCATATGATTAACAACTGACTAACTGAATTCTTCTAAGCTCTATGTAGGAAAGCTAATTTTAGGGAATGAGTCATAAGTCACTGCAAAATTACCTGACAAGGGAAGGAGGGAGAAGCTGGGTCAGGAGTTGAAGAGGGGAATGATAAATGTAGTGACAAGAGACTTCCTGTTTCTACAGAGACCTAAGAGAAAAAAAAATAACAGGGTAGAAAGGCAAAATGAGCAACTGTAATTACACAGTGCCATATAATATGATGATTGCAATATACTAAGAGCATAAAATTTTAACCCCTTCATGACCTCCGCCGCACTATTACTGCGGAGGTCGGACCCCCTGCTTTGGTGTGGGCTCCGGCGCTGAGCCCACCTCAAAGCCGGAACAAGTCAGCTGTTTTGAACAGCTGACATGTGCCTGCAATAGCGGCGGGTGAAATCACGATTCTAATTAAATGCCACTGTCAAATGCTGTCCTTGAGACCTCTATGGTTGCTGATGCCGGATTGCTATGAGCGACACACTGTGGTCGGCGCTCATAGCAATACAGGAATTCAGCTACATAGGAGCGATCTGATGATCGCTCCCATGTAGCTGAGCCAATCGAGTTGTGCCAGCTTCTAGCCTCCCATGGAGGCTATTGAAGCATGGCAAAAGTAAAAAAAAAGTTTAAAGAAATATGAAAAAAATAAAAAAAATATAAAAGTTTAAATCACACCCCTTTCGCCCCATTCAAAATAAAACAATAAAAAAAATCAAACCTACACATATTTTGTATCGCCGCTTTCAGAATCACCCGATCTATCAATAAAAAAAAGGATTAACCTGATCACTAAACAGCATAGCGAGAAAAAAATTAGAAACGCCAGAATTAAGTTTTTTTGGTTGCCGCAACATTGCATTAACCCCTTCCCGACCTGTGACACAGCGTATGCGTCATGAAAGTCGGTGCCAATCCGACCTGTGACGCACATGCTGTGTCACAGAATGATCGTGTTCCTGCAGGTCGGGTGAAAGGGTTAACTCCAATTTCACCCGTAAAAAAAACTCTATTTAACATGATCATAATCATTTAAAAAGTGAGAAGATATTCAATGTACCTAAACAACCCTATGTCGCACTGCAATGAGTCCTGCCTGACAGTGGAGGTTGGCACCCTACTTTTCCACGGTAGGCACCCCCACACCTCGATGGCTCACCATTTAATTCCCTAGAAAATACCTACAACAGAGGAAAAATTAGTGAACCCTAAAATATTGTACCTATAATACCAACTGCCTGACAGTGGAGGTAGACACCCTAATTTGCTGCGGTAGGTGCCCCCACTCAACGGTGGCTACCCCTAGGGTCCCTCACAATCCCTACAGTTTAGGATAGACAAAAGATTATGTCTATCCTAAACTGTAGGGATTGTGAGGGACCCTGTCATGTTCCCAATGGCAGGGAATTAAACACATAGCACGGGCAAAAACAGGACGAGCTCTAGGGTGATGGAACCTGAGCTGACCGCGATCCTGAACCTAGAATTAGGCATTCAGGACCTGAAAATTACGTCACAGCTTGTTGTGATTGGTCGCGTCGCGGTCACATGGGCGGCACGCGACCAATCAGAAGCCGTGATGTAATTTTCAGGTCCTGAATGCCTAGAATTCGGCATTCAGGACCTGAAAATTACGTCACGGCTTGTTGTGATTGGTCGCGTCGCGGTCACATGGGCGGCACGTGACCAATCAGAAGCCGTGACGTCACGGAAGGCAGTAAACGCGCGCATTTTAAGCAAAGAAGGCTGCCGGTTACTACCAGGGCGCGTCAGAGGGTGAGTATATCCCTATTTTTTATTTTAATTCTTTATTTTTTACATGGATATGGATCCCAGGGCCTGAAGGAGAGTTTCCTCTCCTTCAGACCCTGGGAACCATACACTGGGAACTTCCGATTCCGATTCCCGATACCACAAAAGTATCGGATCTCGGTATCGGAATTCCGATACAGCAAATATCGGCCGATACCCGATACTTGCGGTATCGGAATGCTCAACACTAGACATCATATGATTAACAACTGACTAACTGAATTCTTCTAAGCTCTATGTAGGAAAGCTAATTTTAGGGAATGAGTCATAAGTCACTGCAAAATTACCTGACAAGGGAAGGAGGGAGAAGCTGGGTCAGGAGTTGAAGAGGGGAATGATAAATGTAGTGACAAGAGACTTCCTGTTTCTACAGAGACCTAAGAGAAAAAAAAATAACAGGGTAGAAAGGCAAAATGAGCAACTGTAATTACACAGTGCCATATAATATGATGATTGCAATATACTAAGAGCATAAAATTTTAACCCCTTCATGACCTCCGCCGCACTATTACTGCGGAGGTCGGACCCCCTGCTTTGGTGTGGGCTCCGGCGCTGAGCCCACCTCAAAGCCGGAACAAGTCAGCTGTTTTGAACAGCTGACATGTGCCTGCAATAGCGGCGGGTGAAATCACGATTCTAATTAAATGCCACTGTCAAATGCTGTCCTTGAGACCTCTATGGTTGCTGATGCCGGATTGCTATGAGCGACACACTGTGGTCGGCGCTCATAGCAATACAGGAATTCAGCTACATAGGAGCGATCTGATGATCGCTCCCATGTAGCTGAGCCAATCGAGTTGTGCCAGCTTCTAGCCTCCCATGGAGGCTATTGAAGCATGGCAAAAGTAAAAAAAAAGTTTAAAGAAATATGAAAAAAATAAAAAAAATATAAAAGTTTAAATCACACCCCTTTCGCCCCATTCAAAATAAAACAATAAAAAAAATCAAACCTACACATATTTTGTATCGCCGCTTTCAGAATCACCCGATCTATCAATAAAAAAAAGGATTAACCTGATCACTAAACAGCATAGCGAGAAAAAAATTAGAAACGCCAGAATTAAGTTTTTTTGGTTGCCGCAACATTGCATTAACCCCTTCCCGACCTGTGACACAGCGTATGCGTCATGAAAGTCGGTGCCAATCCGACCTGTGACGCACATGCTGTGTCACAGAATGATCGTGTTCCTGCAGGTCGGGTGAAAGGGTTAACTCCAATTTCACCCGTAAAAAAAACTCTATTTAACATGATCATAATCATTTAAAAAGTGAGAAGATATTCAATGTACCTAAACAACCCTATGTCGCACTGCAATGAGTCCTGCCTGACAGTGGAGGTTGGCACCCTACTTTTCCACGGTAGGCACCCCCACACCTCGATGGCTCACCATTTAATTCCCTAGAAAATACCTACAACAGAGGAAAAATTAGTGAACCCTAAAATATTGTACCTATAATACCAACTGCCTGACAGTGGAGGTAGACACCCTAATTTGCTGCGGTAGGTGCCCCCACTCAACGGTGGCTACCCCTAGGGTCCCTCACAATCCCTACAGTTTAGGATAGACAAAAGATTATGTCTATCCTAAACTGTAGGGATTGTGAGGGACCCTGTCATGTTCCCAATGGCAGGGAATTAAACACATAACACGGGCAAAAACAGGACGAGCTCTAGGGTGATGGAACCTGAGCTGACCGCGATCCTGAACCTCAACACTCAACTAACAGCAGCCGGGGAACGTTCCTGGGGGGACTCTAGACGTCTCGCGCCAGCCGGAGATCTAGCTACCCCTATCAGAAGAATCACAGACCTATCTTGCCTCCAGAGAAATATTCCCACAGAAATAGCAGCCCCCCACATATAATGATGGTGAAATGAGAGGAAGGCACAAACGTAGTTATGAAAACAGATTCAGCAAAATGAGGCCCGCTTAAGCTAGATAGCAGAGGATACAAAAGGTGAACTGCGCGGTCAGCTTAAAACCCTTCAAAATACCATCCTGAAATTACTTGAACTCATGTGCCAACTCATGGTACATGAGTGGTAATTTCAGCCCACTAGAGCAACCAGCAGCAGAGAATTACATATCTGCAAGCTGGACTAAAAAACATGAAAGCAAACATGAAACAGGGAAATCCAGACTTAGGTTGTCTTGAAGGCCTAGGAGCAGGTAGCAAAGGTAACAGAGACACACTGATACATTGATAGCCGGCAAGGGAATGACAGGAAAGCCAGGTTAAATAGGAAACACCCAGCCTCTGATGGACAGGTGGAAACCAGAGACCGCAACCCACCAAAGTCACCCAGTACCAGTTGTAACCACCAGAGGGAGCCCAAAAACAGAATCCACAACAGTACCCCCCCCTTGAGGAGGGGTCACCGAACCCTCACGAGAACCCCCAGGGCGATCAGGATGAGCTCTATGGAAGGCGCGGACCAAATCAGTCGCATGAACATCAGAGGCGACCACCCAGGAATTATCCTCCTGACCATAACCCTTCCACTTAACCAAATACTGGAGTTTACGTCTGGAAACACGAGAATCCAAGATCTTCTCAACAACATACTCCAATTCTCCCTCCACCAGCACCGGAGCAGGAGGCTCAACCGAAGGAACAACGGGCACCTCATACCTCCGCAATAACGACCGATGGAACACATTATGAATAGCAAACGATGCTGGGAGATCCAAACGAAAAGATACAGGGTTAAGATTCTCCAAGATCTTATAAGGACCGATGAACCGAGGCTTGAACTTAGGAGAAGAGACCTTCATAGGGACAAAACGAGAAGACAACCACACCAAGTCCCCAACAAGAAGTCGGGGACCCACGCGGCGACGGCGATTAGCAAACTGCTGAGTCTTCTCCTGAGACAACTTCAAATTGTCCACCACCTGATTCCAAATCTGATGTAGCCTGTCCACCACCACGTCCACTCCAGGACAATCCGAAGGCTCCACCTGACCAGAGGAAAAACGAGGATGAAACCCCGAATTACAAAAGAAAAGAGAAACCAAAGTAGCAGAACTAGCCCGATTATTAAGGGAAAATTCGGCCAGTGGCAAAAAGGCAACCCAGTCATCTTGATCAGCAGAAACAAAACACCTTAAATAAGTTTCCAAGGTCTGATTAGTTCGCTCCGTCTGGCCATTCGTCTGAGGATGGAATGCAGACGAGAAAGACAAATCAATGCCCATCTTAGCACAAAACGTCCGCCAAAATCTAGACACAAACTGGGATCCCCTGTCAGAAACGATATTCTCCGGAATCCCATGCAAACGAACCACGTTCTGAAAAAATAAAGGGACCAACTCAGAGGAGGAAGGCAACTTAGGCAAGGGTACCAAATGAACCATCTTAGAAAAGCGGTCACACACAACCCAGATAACGGACATTTTCTGTGAGACAGGGAGATCTGAAATAAAATCCATGGAAATGTGCGTCCAAGGCCTCTTCGGGATAGGCAAGGATAACAACAACCCACTGGCCCGAGAACAGCAAGGCTTAGCCCGAGCACACACTTCACAAGACTGCACAAAGGTGCGCACATCCCTTAACAAGGAAGGCCACCAAAAAGACCTGGCCACCAAGTCTCTAGTACCAAATATTCCAGGATGACCAGCCAACACAGAAGAATGGACCTCGGAGATGACTCTACTGGTCCAATCATCCGGAACAAACAGTCTTTCTGGTGGACAACGATCAGGTTTATCCGCCTGAAACTCCTGCAATGCACGTCGCAAGTCTGGGGAGACAGCGGACAATATTACCCCATCCCTAAGGATACCAGTAGGCCCAGAGTCTCCAGGAGAGTCAGGCACAAAACTCCTGGAAAGAGCATCTGCCTTCACATTCTTTGAACCTGGCAGGTATGAAACCACAAAATTGAAACGAGAAAAAAAACAACGACCAACGAGCCTGTCTAGGATTCAGACGCCTGGCAGACTCAAGGTAAATCAGATTTTTGTGATCAGTCAAGACCACCACACGATGTCTAGCACCCTCAAGCCAATGATGCCACTCCTCAAATGCCCACTTCATGGCCAAAAGCTCCCGATTACCCACATCATAATTGCGCTCGGCGGGCGAGAATTTTCTAGAAAAGAACGCACATGGCTTCATCACCGAGCCATCGGAACTTCTCTGTGACAAAACCGCCCCCGCTCCAATCTCGGAAGCATCAACCTCAACCTGAAAAGGAAGTGAAACATCTGGTTGACATAACACAGGAGCAGAAGAAAACCGGCGCTTAAGTTCCTGAAAGGCCTCCACAGCCGTAGGAGACCAATTAGCAACATCAGCACCCTTTTTAGTCAAATCAGTCAAAGGTTTAACAACACTGGAAAAATTAGTAATGAACCGACGATAAAAATTAGCAAAACCCAAGAACTTCTGAAGACTCTTAACAGATGTAGGCTGTGTCCAGTCACAAATCGCCTGAACCTTGACGGGATCCATCTCAATAGTAGAAGGAGAAAAAATGTACTCCAAAAAAGAAATCTTCTGGACTCCGAAGAGACATTTTGAGCCTTTCACAAACAGAGAATTGGCCCGCAGGACTTGAAACACCTTCCTGACCTGTAGAACATGAGACTCCCAGTCATCAGAAAACACCAAAATATCATCCAAATACACAATCATAAACTTATCCAGATATTCACGGAAAATATTGTGCATAAAGGACTGAAAGACTGAAGGAGCATTAGAAAGTCCAAAAGGCATTACCAAATACTCAAAATGGCCCTCAGGCGTATTAAATGCGGTTTTCCACTCATCACCCTACTTTATCCGCACAAGATTATACGCACCGCGAAGATCTATCTTAGTGAACCACCTAGCCCCCTTAATGCGAGCAAACAAATCAGTCAATAGTGGCAATGGATACTGATATTTGACTGTAATCTTATTCAGAAGGCGATAATCTATACAAGGCCTCAGGGAACCATCTTTTTTTGCCACGAAAAAAAAACCTGCTCCCAGAGGGGACGAAGATGGACGAATATGTCCCTTTTCCAAGGACTCCTTAATATAATTCCGCATAGCAGTATGCTCTGGCACTGACAGATTAAATAAACGACCCTTAGGGAACTTACTGACAGGAATTAATTCTATAGCACAGTCACAATCCCTATGAGGAGGGAGCGAATTGAGCTTAGGCTCCTCAAAAACATCCCGATAGTCAGATAAAAACGCAGGGACCTCAGAAGGAGTAGATGAAGTGATTGAAATCAGAGGTGCATCATCATGAACCCCCTGACATCCCCAGCTTAACACAGACATTGTTTTCCAATCCAGGACTGGATTATGAGTTTGTAACCATGGCAGACCAAGCACTAGTACATCATGTAAATTATACAGTACAAGGAAGCGAATCACCTCCTGATGAACGGGAGTCATGCGCATGGTCACTTGTGTCCAGTACTGCGGTTTATTCATAGCCAATGGTGTAGAGTCAATTCCCTTCAAAGGAATAGGAACTTCCAGAGGCTCCAGACTAAAACCGCAGCGTTTGGCAAATGACCAATCCATAAGACTCAGGGCAGCGCCCGAATGCACATAGGCATCGACGGAAATGGATGACAGTGAACAAATCAGAGTTACAGACAAAATGAACTTAGACTGCAGAGTACTAATGGCAAAAGATTTATCAACCTTTTTTGTGCGTTTAGAGCATGCTGATATAACATGAGCTGAATCACCACAATAAAAACACAATCCATTTTTCCGCCTATAATTTTGCCGTTCACTTCTGGACTGAATTCTATCACATTGCATAGTCTCAGGTGCCTGTTCAGAAGACACCGCCAACTGGTGCACAGGTTTGCGCTCCCGTAAACGCCGATCAATCTGAATGGCCATAGCCATAGACTCATTCAGACCTGTAGGCGCAGGGAACCCCACCATAATATCCTTAATGGCCTCAGAAAGACCATCTCTGAAGTTTGCAGCCAGGGCGCACTCATTCCACTGAGTAAGCACCGACCATTTCCGAAATTTTTGACAATATACTTCCGCTTCATCATGCCCCTGAGAGAGGGCTAATAAAGCCTTTTCAGCCTGAATCTCCAGGTTAGGTTCCTCATAGAGCAATCCCAGTGCCAGAAAAAACTCATCCACACTGAGCAATGCAGGATCCCCTGGTGCCAATGCAAATGCCCAATTCTGAGGGTCGCCCCGCAGGAAAGATATTACAATCTTGACCTGCTGAACAGGGTCTCCAGAGGAGCGAGATTTCAAAGAAAGAAACAATTTGCAATTGTTCCTGAAATTCAGGAAGGTAGATCTATCTCCAGAAAAAAACTCTGGAATAGGAATTCTAGGTTCAGACATAGGAGTGTGAACAACAAAATCCTGTATGTTTTGAACTTTTGCAGCAAGATTATTCAGGCTGGAAGCCAAACTCTGGACATCCATGTTAAATAGCTAAGGTCAGAGCCAGAAGAAACAAAGGCTAGCAGTGAGGACCGGGGAACTGCAAAAACAGCATAAGTCAGGTGATGAACTGGGACAGGTAAGTATATTGTATTATATTTTTTAAACCCTTCCGTCGAACATAATAACTATCTCTTAACGGCAATCAAGGCTGTCTTCGGCAGGCCCATAAATACTGTCATGTTCCCAATGGCAGGGAATTAAACACATAACACGGGCAAAAACAGGACGAGCTCTAGGGTGATGGAACCTGAGCTGACCGCGATCCTGAACCTCAACACTCAACTAACAGCAGCCGGGGAACGTTCCTGGGGGGACTCTAGACGTCTCGCGCCAGCCGGAGATCTAGCTACCCCTATCAGAAGAATCACAGACCTATCTTGCCTCCAGAGAAATATTCCCACAGAAATAGCAGCCCCCCACATATAATGACGGTGAAATGAGAGGAAGGCACAAACGTAGTTATGAAAACAGATTCAGCAAAATGAGGCCTGTTGTGTATCCGCTTTTTGGGCTCCCCTGGTGATTGCTGGTGGTATTGGTGACTTGTTTGCACTTTGCTGCTTCTGTTCACCTGCTTCCATCAGTGTTTGGGAGTTTCCTATTTAGCCTTGCTCTCCAGTCATTTCCTTGCCGGTCATCATTGTAACCAGAGCCTTCGGTTGCATGTTCCTGCTACTAGTCTGCTGATCAGCTAAGTGGACTTTGTCCTTTTGTTTTGTACCTTTTGTCCAGTTTGCAGTTTTTGTAATTCTCTGTAGCTGGAAGCTCTTGCGGGCTGAAATTGCCACTCCTGTGTCATGAGTTGACACAGGAGTCTTAAAGTAATTTCAGGATGGTTTTTGAAAGGGTTTTCAGTTGACCGTGAAGTCCTCTTTTGTATCCTTCTGCTATCTAGTAAGTGGACCTCTCTTTGCTAAATCTACTTTCATACTGTGTATGTCTTTTCCTCTTAATTCACCGTTATTACATGTGGGGGGCTGCTATCATCTTTTGGGGTATTTCCCTAGAGGTAAGCCAGGTCTGTTTCTTCCTCTACCAGGCGTAGTTAGTCCTCCGGCTGGTGCGTGGCATATAGGAAGCCGTAGGTATGCTCCCTGGCTACTGTTAGTTGTGTGGTAGATTTAGCTCACGGTCAACTCGAGTTTCCATCACCCGAGAGCTCGTTCGTTACTTATATGTTTCTTACGTTCCCTTGCCATTGGGAACCATGACAGTATGACCGGCCTGTGTTAAACTTATTGGCAGAAGAAAGGAGAGAAAAAAGAAGTCTGTAAATTTTTTTTTTTTTTCCCTTTTTCCTCTATGCTTGCTCCATAGTTGGATTAGTTGTATTTCAGCTTTAATTACAGCCTTTGCCTTTCTCTCCTTATAATCCTTGAATGGCTCTGAGCTCACCTGTTTAAAGATGGATCCTCAGAGTTTGGCTGCAGGTTTAAATAATCTTGCTACGAAGGTTCAAAATTTACAAGATTTTGTTATGCATGCTCCTATTTCTGAACCTAAAATCCCTACACCAGAGGTGTTTTCCGGAGATAGATCTCGGTTTTTGAATTTCAAATATAATTGTAAATTATTCCTTTCTCTCAGACCTCACTCCTCAGGAGATCCTGTCCAGCAGGTTAAGATTGTAATCTCTTTGCTGCGAGGTGACCCTCAAAATTGGGCATTTTCATTGGCACCAGGGGATCCTGCGTTGCTCAATGTGGATGCGTTTTTCCTGGCTTTAGGGTTGCTTTATGAGGAACCTAATTTGGAGATTCAAGCTGAAAAAGCTTTGATAGCCCTATCTCAAGGGCAAGATGAAGCGGAGATATACTGCCAAAAATTTCGTAGGTGGTCTGTGCTTACTCAGTGGAATGAGTGCGCCTTAGCGGCAAATTTCAGAGAGGGCCTTTCTGATGCCGTTAAAGATGTTATGGTCGGGTTCCCTGCGCCTACAGGTCTGAATGAGTCCATGACAATGGCAATTCAGATTGATCGGCGTTTGCGGGAGCGCAAACCCGTGCACCATTTGGCGGTATCTTCTGAAGAGACGCCAGAGAAAATGCAATGTGACAGAGTTATGTCCAGAAGCGAGCGGCAGAATTATAGGCGTAAAAATGGGTTATGCTTCTATTGTGGTGATTCTGCTCATGTTATATCGGCATGCTCTAAGCGTACTAGGAAGGTTGACAAGTCCATTTCAATTGGCACTTTACAGTCCAAATTTATTTTGTCTGTAACCTTGATTTGTTCATTATCAGTTATTACCGTGGATGCCTATGTGGACTCTGGCGCCGCTCTGAGTCTTATGGACTGGTCCTTTGCCAGGCGCTGTGGGTTTGATTTAGAGCCTCTGGAAGTCCCTATACCTCTGAAGGGTATTGATTCTACACCTTTGGCTTGTAATAAACCACAGTTCTGGACGCAAGTGACTATGCGTATGACTCCAGACCATCAGGAGGTGATTCGCTTCCTTGTGTTGTACAATTTACATGATGTTTTGGTGCTTGGATTACCATGGTTACAGTCTCATAACCCAGTCCTTGACTGGAAGGCTATGTCTGTGTTAAGCTGGGGATGTCGGGGGGCTCATGGGGACACTCCTATGGTGTCCATTTCGTCATCTATTCCATCTGAGATTCCGGCATTTTTGTCTGATTATCGTGATATTTTTGAAGAGCCTAAGATTGGTTCACTCCCTCCTCACAGGGATTGTGATTGCGCCATAGATCTGATTCCTGGCAGTAAATTTCCAAAGGGTCGTTTGTTTAACCTATCTGTACCTGAACATGCTGCTATGCGCGAGTATATTAAGGAGTCCCTGGAAAAGGGACATATTCGTCCTTCTTCATCACCTTTAGGAGCCGGTTTTTTCTTTGTCTCTAAAAAGGATGGCTCTCTGAGGCCTTGTATTGATTATTGTCTCCTGAATAAAATTACAGTCAAATATCATTATCCGTTGCCTTTGCTGACTGATTTGTTTGCTCGCATAAGGGGGGCTAAGTCGTTCTCTAAGATTGATCTTCGTGGGGCGTATAATTTGGTGCGAATTAAGCAGGGGGATGAGTGGAAGACCGCATTTAATACGCCTGAGGGCCATTTTGAGTATTTGGTAATGCCTTTCGGCCTTTCTAATGCACCTTCTGTCTTTCAGTCCTTAATGCATGATATTTTCCGTGAATATTTGGATAAATTTATGATTGTGTACTTGGATGATATTTTGATTTTTTCTGATGACTGGGAGTCTCATGTTCAGCAGGTCAGGAGGGTTTTTCAGGTTTTGCGGGAGAATTCTTTGTGTGTAAAGGGTTCAAAGTGTGTTTTTGGGGTTCAAAAAATTTCATTTTTGGGGTATATTTTTTCCCCTTCTTCTATTGAGATGGACCCTGTCAAGGTTCGGGCTATTTACGACTGGACGCAGCCTACTTCTCTGAAGAGTCTCCAGAAATTCTTGGGCTTTGCTATTTTTTATCGTCGATTTATAGCTGGTTTTTCTGGCGTTGCTAAACCTCTGACGGATTTGACTAAAAAGGGTGCTGATGTTGCCAATTGGTCCCCTGCTGCCGTGGAGGCCTTTCGGGAGCTTAAGCGCCGCTTTATGTCTGCCCCTGTGTTGCGCCAGCCTGATGTTTCTCTTCCCTTTCAGGTTGAGGTCGATGCTTCCGAGATCGGAGCGGGGGCGGTCTTGTCGCAGAAAAGTTCCGACTGCTCAGTGATGAGTCCTTGTGCGTTCTTTTCGCGAAAATTTTCGGCCGCCGAGCGAAACTATGATGTTGGTAATCGGGAGCTTTTGGCCATGAAGTGGGCATTTGAGGAGTGGCGTCATTGGCTTGAGGGTGCCAGACATCAGGTGGTAGTTTTGACTGATCACAAGAATTTAATTTATTTGGAGTCTGCCAGGCGCCTGAATCCTAGACAGGCACGTTGGTCGTTGTTCTTTTCCCGGTTTAATTTTGTGGTCTCGTACTTACCGGGTTCTAGGAATGTGAAAGCAGATGCTCTTTCTAGGAGTTTTGAGCCTGACTCTCCTGGGAATTCTGAACCTGCTGGTGTCCTTAAGGATGGAGTGGTTTTGTCTGCTGTCTCTCCAGATTTGCGACGTGCTTTGCAAGAATTTCAGGCGGATAGACCTGATCGTTGTCCGTCTGGTAGACTGTTTGTTCCTGACGAGTGGACCACTAGAGTCATCTCGGAAGTTCATTCTTCTACTCTGGCAGGTCATCCGGGAATTTTTGTGCAGTCTTGCGATGTGTGTGCTCGGGCCAAGCCTTGTTGTTCTAGGGCTAGTGGGTTGTTGTTGCCCTTGCCTATTCCGAAGAGGCCTTGGACGCACATCTCTATGGACTTTATCTCGGATCTCCCTGTTTCTCAGAAGATGTCTGTCATCTGGGTGGTGTGTGACCGTTTTTCTAAAATGGTTCATTTGGTGCCATTGCCTAAGTTGCCTTCCTCATCTGAGTTGGTCCCTCTGTTTTTTCAAAATGTGGTTCGCTTGCATGGTATTCCGGAAAACATCGTTTCTGACAGGGGTACCCAGTTCGTGTCTAGATTTTGGCGGGCAGTCTGTGCCAGGTTGGGCATTGATTTGTCCTTTTCGTCTGCATTCCATCCTCAGACCAATGGCCAGACGGAGCGAACTAATCAAACTTTGGAGACTTATTTGAGGTGTTTTGTGTCTGCGGATCAGGATGATTGGGTTGCCTTTCTGCCGTTGGCGGAGTTTGCTCTTAATAATCGGGCTAGTTCTGCCACTTTGGTTTCTCCTTTCTTTTGCAATTCAGGGTTTCATCCGCGTTTTTCATCTGGTCAGGTTGAATCTTCGGATTGTCCTGGAGTGGATGCGGTGGTGGATCGGTTGCATCGGATTTGGGGACAAGTGGTGGATAATTTGGAATTGTCCCAGGAGAGGACTCAGCAGTTTGCTAACTGTCGTCGTCGTGTTGGTCCCCACCTTCGCGTTGGGGACTTGGTGTGGTTGTCTTCCCGTTTTGTCCCTATGAGGGTTTCTTCTCCCAAATTTAAGCCTCGGTTCATCGGTCCTTATAGGATTTTGGAGATTCTTAACCCTGTTTCCTTTCGTTTGGACCTCCCGGCATCTTTCGCTATCCATAATGTGTTCCATCGGTCGTTGTTGCGGAGATATGAGGTACCGGTGGTTCCTTCTACTGAACCTCCTGCTCCTGTGCTGGTGGAGGGTGAATTGGAGTACGTCGTAGAGAAGATCTTGGACTCCCGTATTTCCAGACGGAGACTTCAATATCTGGTTAAATGGAAAGGCTATGGTCAGGAAGATAATTCTTGGGTAACTGCCTCTGATGTTCATGCCTCGGATTTGGTTCGTGCCTTTCATAGGGCTCATCCAGATCGCCCTGGCGGTTCTTGTGAGGGTTCGGTGCCCCCTCCTTAAGGGGAGGGTACTGTTATGTATCCGCTTTTTGGGCTCCCCTGGTGGTTGCTGGTGGTATTGGTGACTTGTTTGCACTTTGCTGCTTCTGTTCACCTGCTTCCATCAGTGTTTGGGAGTTTCCTATTTAGCCTTGCTCTCCAGTCATTTCCTTGCCGGTCATCATTGTAACCAGAGCCTTCGGTTGCATGTTCCTGCTACTAGTCTGCTGATCAGCTAAGTGGACTTTGTCCTTTTGTTTTGTACCTTTTGTCCAGTTTGCAGTTTTTGTAATTCTCTGTAGCTGGAAGCTCTTGCGGGCTGAAATTGCCACTCCTGTGTCATGAGTTGACACAGGAGTCTTAAAGTAATTTCAGGATGGTTTTTGAAAGGGTTTTCAGTTGACCGTGAAGTCCTCTTTTGTATCCTTCTGCTATCTAGTAAGTGGACCTCTCTTTGCTAAATCTACTTTCATACTGTGTATGTCTTTTCCTCTTAA
Organism: Ranitomeya variabilis; assembly: GCF_051348905.1. Taxonomy (NCBI): domain Eukaryota; kingdom Metazoa; phylum Chordata; class Amphibia; order Anura; family Dendrobatidae; genus Ranitomeya; species Ranitomeya variabilis. Next base: position 527,419,055 of record NC_135233.1, read on the forward strand.
TTCACCGTTATTACATGTGGGGGGCTGCTATCATCTTTTGGGGTATTTCCCTAGAGGTAAGCCAGGTTTGTTTCTTCCTCTACCAGGCGTAGTTAGTCCTCCGGCTGGCGCGTGGCATATAGGAAGCCGTAGGTATGCTCCCTGGCTACTGTTAGTTGTGTGGTAGATTTAGCTCACGGTCAACTCGAGTTTCCATCACCCGAGAGCTCGTTCGTTACTTATATGTTTCTTACGTTCCCTTGCCATTGGAAACCATGACAGAGGCCCGCTTAAGCTAGATAGCAGAGGATACAAAAGGTGAACTGCGCGGTCAGCTTAAAACCCTTCAAAATACCATCCTGAAATTACTTGAACTCATGTGCCAACTCATGGTACATGAGTGGTAATTTCAGCCCACTAGAGCAACCAGCAGCAGAGAATTACATATCTGCAAGCTGGACTAAAAAACATGAAAGCAAACATGAAACAGGGAAATCCAGACTTAGCTTGTCTTGAAGGCCTAGGAGCAGGTAGCAAAGGTAACAGAGACACACTGATACATTGATAGCCGGCAAGGGAATGACAGGAAAGCCAGGTTAAATAGGAAACACCCAGCCTCTGATGGACAGGTGGAAACCAGAGACCGCAACCCACCAAAGTCACCCAGTACCAGTTGTAACCACCAGAGGGAGCCCAAAAACAGAATCCACAACAGGACCCTAGGGGTAGCCACCGTTGAGTGGGTTCACCTACCGCAGCAAATTAGGGTGTCTACCTCCACTGTCAGGCAGTTGGTATTATAGGTACAATATTTTAGGGTTCACTAGTTTTTCCTCAATTGTAGGTATTTTCTAGGGAATTAAAGGGTGAGCCGTCAAGGAGTGGGGGCGCCTACCGTGGAAAAGTAGGGTGCCAACCTCCACTGTCAGGCAGGACTCATTGCAGTGCGACATAGGGTTGTTTAGGTACATTGAATATCTTCTCACTTTTTAAATGATTATGATCATGTTAAATAGAGTTTTTTACTGGTTCTATTAAAAGTTATATTTTAGGGATCCTTGTCTTTTTGGTTTATATATTTTTCTAGGATTTCGGTTCATTATAGTTTGTTTTTTTCCAATTTCACCCAACCTACAGGAACAGCGGGAGTGGTACTTCAGCCCAGGGGGGGTGGCTTTGCCCCCCCGTGGCTACGATCGCTCTGATTGGCTGTTGAAAGTGAAACAGCCAATCAGAGCAATCTGTAATATTTCACCTATGAAAATTGGTGAAATATTACAATCCAGCCATGGCTGATGCTGCAACGGCATCGGCCATGGCTGGAGACCTCGATCTGGCCCCCCACTGACTGACGACGGCGATCTGCAGCCGCCGTCAGTGTTCCCTACCCCTCCGTCCTGTCCTAAGCGCCTTCCTCTCTCCTCAGACCCTCCCCTGTCCTCCCCTCCGCCCCCCCGCTGTCCGATCGCACCCCCCCATACTTACCTAGTCCTGGTGTCCCTCCCGGTGTCCTTGGTCTTCTTGCATGGGCGCCGCCATCTTGGAAAATGACGGGCGCATGCGCAGTGCGCCCGCCGAATCTGCCTTCTGGCAGATTCGTTCCCTGTACATTTTTATCGCTGTGATAGGTTCTATCACAGTGATCAAAATAAAAAAAATAGTAAATAACCCCCCCCTTTATCACCCCCATAGGTAGGGAAAATAATAAAATACAGAAAATATATTTATTTTTGTTTTTCCGTTAGGATTAGGGTTAGGGGTAGGGTTAGGGTTACATAGTTACATAGTTACATAGTTATTGAGGTTGAAGGAAGACTTTAAGTCCATCTAGTTCAACCCATAGCCTAACCTAACATGCCCTAACATGTTGATCCAGAGGAAGGCAAAAAAACCCCATGTGGCAAAGAGTAACTCCACCATGGGGAAAAAAATTCCTTCCCGACTCCACATACGGCAATCAGACTAGTTCCCTGGATCAACGCCTTATCAAGGAATCTAGTGTATATACCCTGTAATATTATACTTTTCCAGAAAGGTATCCAGTCCCCTCTTAAATTTAATTAATGAATCACTCATTACAACATCATACGGCAGAGAGTTCCATAGTCTCACTGCTCTTACAGTAAAGAATCCGCGTCTGTTATTATGCTTAAACCTTCTTTCCTCCAGACGTAGAGGATGCCCCCTTGTCCCTGTCTCAGGTCTATGATTAAAAAGATCATCAGAAAGGTCTTTGTACTGTCCCCTCATATATTTATACATTAAAATAAGATCACCCCTTAGTCTTCGTTTTTCCAAACTAAATAGCCCCAAGTGTAATAACCTATCTTGGTATTGCAGACCCCCCAGTCCTCTAATAACCTTGGTCGCTCTTCTCTGCACCCGCTCTAGTTCAGCTATGTCTTTCTTATACACCGGAGACCAGAACTGTGCACAGTATTCTAAGTGTGGTCGAACTAGTGACTTGTATAGAGGTAAAATTATGTTCTCCTCATGAGCATCTATGCCTCTTTTAATACATCCCATTATTTTATTTGCCTTTGTAGCAGCTGCCTGACACTGGCCACTGAATATGAGTCTGTCATCCACCCATACACCCAGGTCTTTTTCATTGATGGTTTTGCCCAGAGTTTTAGAATTAAGCACATAGTTATACATCTTATTACTTCTACCCAAGTGCATGACCTTACATTTATCCCCATTAAAGCTCATTTGCCATTTATCAGCCCAAGCTTCTAGTTTACATAAATCATCCTGTAATATAAAATTGTCCTCCCCTGTATTGATTACCCTACAGAGTTTAGTGTCATCTGCAAATATTGAAATTCTACTCTGAATGCCCCCTACAAGGTCATTAATAAATATGTTAAAAAGAAGAGGGCCCAATACTGACCCCTGTGGTACCCCACTGCTAACCGCGACCCAGTCCGAGTGTGCTCCATTAATAACCACCCTTTGTTTCCTATCCCTGAGCCAGCTCTCAACCCACTTACACATATTTTCCCCTATCCCCATTACTCTCATTTTATGTATCAACCTTTTGTGTGGCACCGTATCAAAAGCTTTGGAAAAGTCCATATACACTACGTCCACTGGGTTCCCTTGGTCCAGTCCGGAACTTACCTCTTCATAGAAGCTGATCAAATTAGTCTGACATGAGCGGTCCCTAGTAAACCCGTGCTGATACTGGGTCATGAGGTTATTCCTCTTCAGATACTCCAGTATAGCATCCCTTAGAATGCCCTCCAGGATTTTACCCACAGTAGAGGTTAAACTTACTGGCCTATAATTACCGAGTTCAGTTTTTGCCCCTTTTTTGAATATTGGCACCACATTTGCTATACGCCAGTCCTGTGGTACAGACCCTGTTATTATGGACTCTTTAAAGATTAAAAATAATGGTCTATCAATGACTGTACTTAGTTCCTGCAGTACTCGGGGGTGTATCCCATCCGGGCCCGGAGATTTGTCAATTTTAGTGATTTTTAGACGCCGCTGTACTTCCTGCTGGGTTAAGCAGGTGACATTTAATGGGGAAATTTTATCACTAGTCATTTTGTCTGCCATGGGATTTTCTTTTGTAAATACTGATGAAAAAAAGTCATTTAGCAGATTGGCTTTTTCCTCATCCTCATCCACCATTTCACCCAGACTATTTTTAAGGGGGCCAACACTGTCATTTTTTAGTTTCTTACTATTTATATAGTTAAAGAATATTTTAGGATTATTTTTACTCTCTCTGGCAATGAGTCTCTCTGTCTCAATCTTTGCTGCCTTGATTTGCTTTTTACAGAATTTATTTAATTTTCTGTATTTATTTAATGCCTCATCACTACCTTCTTCCTTTAATTCTCTAAATGCTTTCTTTTTGTTCCTTATTGCGCCCCTAACAGCTCTATTTAGCCATATTGGTTTCCTCCTATTTCTAGTATGTTTATTCCCATACGGTATATACTGTGCACAGGTCCTATCCAGGATGCTAATAAACGTCTCCCATTTACTTTGTGTATGTTTGTGTCTCAGGATATCGTCCCAGTTAATTGCACCAAGATCCTCTCTCATCCGTTGGAAATTTGCCCTCCTGAAGTTTAGTGTCCTTGTCACCCCCCTACTACCCATCTTATTAAAGGTTACATGAAAACTTATTATTTTATGATCACTATTCCCCAAGTGACCCCCAACCCTTATATTTGATATGCGGTCTGGCCTGTTGGTTAATATTAGGTCTAGCAGTGCCCCCCTCCTTGTTGGGTCCTGAACCAGCTGTGAAAGGTAATTGTCTCTCATAGTTGTCAAAAACCGATTACCTTTGCTGGAACTGCAGGTTTCTGTTCCCCAATCTATTTCAGGGTAGTTGAAGTCCCCCATAATAATGACTTCTCCTTGAGTCGCAGCTTCATCTATTTGCTTTACGAGGATATTCTCCATTGCTTCCATTATTTTTGGAGATTTATAACAAACCCCTATCAGTAATTTATTATTTTTCCCCCTCCCCTTATCTCCACCCACAGGGACTCCACATTTTCATTAAATTCACCTATATTATCACGCAGGATGGGTTTTAAGGAAGATTTTACATATAGACACACCCCTCCCCCTCGCTTATCTGTACGGTCATTTCTGAACAGGCTATAGCCCTGCAAGTTAACAGCCCAGTCATGGCTCTCATCCAGCCACGTCTCAGATATCCCCACCATGTCATAATTATGCTCCAACAACATTAGTTATAATTCGTTCATTTTGTTGGCGAGGCTTCTGGCATTAGTATACATGCACTTGATGTTACTCTCTGTACCTCTATTCTTTCTTAAATTATTAACTGTTCTAACCCCACCCCCCATGCCACCGCCACCCCCAACTTCCTTATTTGTGCCCAGCTCTCTATCTGCACTATCTTCCCCTCCTATAAAATGAATACCCTCCCCCCCAATCCCTAGTTTAAACACTCCTCCAACCTTCTAACCATTTTCTCCCCCAGCACAGCTGCCCCTTCCCCATTGAGGTGCAGCCCGTCCCTAGCGTAGAGCCTGTAGCCCACTGAGAAGTCAGCCCAGTTCTGCAGGAACCCAAACCCCTCCTTCCTACACCAATTCTTGAGCCACTTATTAACCTCCCTAATCTCCCGTTGCCTCTCTGGCGTGGCACGTGGTACAGGCAGTATTTCGGAAAATACCACGTTGGAGGTCCTTGCTTTCAGCTTACAGCCTAATTCCCTGAAATCATCTTTAAGGACCTTCCACCTACCTCTAACTTTGTCATTTGTGCCAATGTGCACCATGACCGCTGGGTCCCCACCAGCCCCTCCCAGTAATCTGTCCACCCGATCAGCGATGTGTCGGACTCGAGCGCCAGGTAGGCAGCACACCGTCCGACGATCCCTGTCTTTGTGACAGATTGCCCTATCTGTTCCCCTAATAATTGAGTCCCCCACTACCAGCACCTGTCTGGCCTGCCCTGCTCTCCTATTTCCCTCCTTACTGGAGCAGTCACTCCTCCGGCTTTCAGAGGACATGCCTGGCTGCAGCAGTGCTACCCCTGTACTGGCACCCCCCTCATCTGCCAACTTAGCAAACTTATTGGGGTGTGCCAGATCAGGACTAGCCTCCCTGGCACTCTTCCCTCTACCCCGCCTTCTATCTGTCACCCAGCTAACTGCCACACTGTCCTGCAGCTCCATCCTACCATCCCCCTCCTCATCTATCCCATTGAGCGTCTGCTCTGTGAGCAGAAGACTCCTCTCCATATTGTCTATGGATCTCAGTGTTGCCAGCTGCACATTTAGATCCAAAATCTGGGCTTCCAAATGCACAATGTGCTCACATCTCGCACAGCAGTATGCACCCTCGACCAGCTGGTCAAGGACTGCATACATGTGACAAGATGTGCACTGGATGGCATTAACAATTGTGGAGCACATTTCCTAATGGGGATTGCACCACACAGAAACTTTAATTAAAAATAAATACAAAGTATTAATTTAAAAAAAAAAAAAAAAAAAAAAACAGAAGCAATTCCTCCCTTGGAAACTCCCTGATTCCAAAGTCACTGAATCACAAGTCACACACTTACCGCTGTTCACACTTACGCTCAGGTCACACTCAGCTCGTTCACACTCGCTGTGCTGAAGATTTATAGATTTTTTTTTTTCTCTCTATCTCCCCTCAACAGCAATCCACCTTGCTGTTCAGAACTTGTTCAGAACCTGTTCAGGCCTAAGGTTGCACTTAGGGTTAGGGTTGCACTTAGGGTTAGGGTTGCACTTAGGGATAGGGTTGCACTTAGGGTTAGGGTTGCACTTAGGGTTGCACTTAGGGCTAGGGTTGCACTTAGGGCTAGGGTTGCACTTAGGGCTAGGGTTGCACTTAGGGCTATGGTTGCACTTAGGGCTAGGGTTGCACTTAGGGTTGCACTTAGGGTTAGGGTTGCACTTAGGGTTAGGGTTGCACTTAGGGTTGCACTTAGGGTTAGGGTTGCACTTAGGGTTAGGGTTGCACTTAGGGCTAGGGTTGCACTTAGGGCTAGGGTTGCACTTAGGACTAGGGTTGCAAATAGGGCTAGGGTTGCACTTAGGGTTAGGGTTAGAATTAGGGTTAGGGTTAGAATTAGGGTTAGGGTTAGAATTAGGGATAGGGTTAGAATTAGGGTTAGGGTTGCAATTAGGGTTAGGGTTACAATTAGGGTTATGGTTAGAATTAGGGCTAGGGTTGGAATTAGGGTTAGTATTAGGCTATGTGCACACGGTGAGGATTTGGCTGCGGATCCGCAGCGGATTGGTCGCTGCGGATTCGTAGCAGTTTTCCATCACGTTTTCAGTACCACGTAAACCTGTGGAAAACCAAATCCTCTGTGCCAATGGTGCAGAAAATACAGCGCGGAAACGCTGCGTTGTATTTTCCGCAGCATGTCAATTCTTTGTGCGGATTCTGCAGCCTTTTACACCTGCTCCATAATAGGAATCCGCAGGTGAAATCCACACAAAAACACTGGAAATCTGCGGTAAATTTTTCAAAAACGGTGTGAAAAATCTGCACACAAATCCGCATCGTGGGCACATAGCCTTAGGGTTAGGGTTGGAATTAGAGTTAGGGTTGGAATTAGGGTTAAGACAAGGGTTAGGGGTGTGTTGGGGTTAGGGTTGTGGTTAGAGTTGGGATTAGGGTTAGGGGTGTGTTGGGGTTAGTGTTGGAGTTAGAATTGAGGGGTTTCCACTGTTTAGGCACATCAGGGGGTCTCAAAATGCTATATGGCGCCACCATTAATTCCAGCCAATCTTGCGTTGAAAAAGTCAAATGGTGCTCTCTCCCTTCCGAGCCCCGACGTGTGCCCAAACAGTGGTTTACCCCCACATATGGGGTACCAGCATACTCAGAAGAAACTGGACAACAACTTTTGGGGTCCAATTTCTCCTGTTACCCTTGGGAAAATAAAAAATTGCAGGTTAAAAAATTCTTTTTGAGGAAAGAAAAATTATTTTTTATTTTCACGGCTCTGTGTTATAAACTTCTGTGAAGCACTTGGGGGTTCAAAGTGCTCACCACACATCTAGATAAGTTCCTTTGGGGGGACTAGTTTCCAAAATGGGGTCACTTGTGGGGGGTTTCTACAGTTTAGGCACATCAGGGGCTCTGCAAATGCAACGTGATGCCCGCAGAGCATTCCATCAAAGTCTGCATTTCAAAACGTCACTACTTCACTTCCGAGCCCTGGCATGTGCCCAAACAGTAGTTTACCTCCACATATGGGGTATCATCGTACTCATGAGAAACTGGACAACAACTTTTGGGGTCAAATTTCTCCTGTTACCCTTGGGAAAATTAAAAAATTCTGGGCTAAAAAATTATTTTTGAGGAAAGAAAACGTATTTATTATTTTCACGGCTCAGCGTTATAAACTTCTGTGAAGCACTTGGGGGTTCAAAGTGCTCACCACACATCTAGATAAGTTGCTCTGGGGGTCTAGTTTCCAAAATGGGGTCACTTATGGGGAGTTTCTACTGTTTAGGCACATCAGGGGCTCTGCAAACGCAACGTGACGCCCGCAGAGCATTCCATCAAAGTTTGCATTTCAAAACGTCACTACTTAAATACCGAGCCCCGACGTGTGCCCAAATAGTGGTTTACCCCCACATATGGGGTATCATTGTACTCAGGACAAACTGCACAAAAACTTTGGGGTCAAATTTCTCCTGTTGCCCTTGGGAAAATAAAAAATTGCGGGCTAAAAAATCATTTTTGAGAAAATAAAAATTATTTTTTATTTTCATGGCTCTGCGATATAAAGTGCTGTGAAGCACTTGGGGGTTCAAAGTGCTCACCACACATCTACATTAGTTCCTTGGGAGGTCTAGTTTCCAAAATCGGGTCACTTGTGGGGGAGCTCCAATGTTTAGGCACACAGGGGCTCTCCAAACGCGACATGGTGTCCGCTAACGATTGGAGCTAATTTTTCATTCAAAAGTCAAATGGAGCTCCTTCCCTTCCGAGCCCTGCCGTGTGCCGAAACAGTGGTTCCCCCAACATATGAGGTATCGGCGTACTCAGGAGAAATTGCCCAACACATTTTAGAATCCATGTTATCCTGTTGCCCATGTGAAAATGAAAAAATTGAGGCTAAAATAAATTTTTTGTGAAAAAAAAGTACTTTTTCATTTTTACGGATCAATTTGTGAAGCACCTGGGGGTTTAAAGTGCTCACTATGCATCTAGATAAGTTCCTTGGGGTGTCTAGTTTCCAAAATGGGGTCACTTGTGGGGGAGCTCCAATGTTTAGGCACACGGGGGCTCTCCAAACGCGACATGGTGTCCGCTAAAGATTGGAGTAAATTTTTCATTAAAAAAGTCAAATGGCGCTCCTTCCATTCTGAGCCCTGCCGTGCGCCCAAACAGTGGTTTACTCCCACATATGAGGTATCAGCGTACTCATGACAAATTGCAAAACAACATTCATGGTCCAGTTTCTCCTTTTACCCTTGGGAAAATAAAAAAATGGTTGCTAAAAATCATTTTTGTGACTAAAAGTTAAATGTTCATTTTTTCCTTCCATGTTGCTTCTGCTGCTGTGAAATACCTGAAGGGTTAATAAACTTCTTGAATGTGGTTTTGAGCATCATGAGGGGTGCAGTTTTTAGAATGGTGTAACTTTGGGGTATTTTCAGCCATATAGAATCCTCAAACTGACTTAAAATATGAGGTGGTCCCTAAAAAAAATGGTTTTGTAAATTTTGTTGTAAAAATTAGAAATCACTGGTCAAAATTTTAACCCTTATAACTTCCTAGCAAAAAAAATGTTTGTTTCCAAAATTGTGCTGATGTAAAGTAGACATGTGGGAAATGTTACTTATTAACAATTTTGTGTCATATAACTCTCTCGTTAAACAGAATAAAAATTAAAAATGTGAAAATTGCGAAATTTTCAAAATTTTTGCCAAATTTCCGTTTTTTTCACAAATAAACGCAGAAATTATCGACCTAAATTTTCCACTAACATGAAGCCCAATATGTCTCAAAAAAACATTCTCAGAACCGCTAGGATCCGTTGAAGCGTTCCTGAGTTATTACCTCATAAAGGGACACTGGTCAGAATTGCAAAAAACAGCCAGGTCATTAAGGTCAAAATAGGCTGGGTCATGAAGGGGTTAAAATGCAATAACGGGCGATCAAAAGAACGTATCTGCACCAAAATGGTATCATTAAAAACATCAGCTCGGCACGCAAAAAATAAGCCCGCACGCAACCCGAGATCACGAAAAATGGAGACGCTCCGGGTATTGGAAAATTGCGCAATTTTTTTTTTTTTTAGCTACGTTTGGAATTTTTTTTTTACCATTCAGATAACACGTAACCTAGACATGTTTGGTGTCTATGAACTTGTAATGACATGGAGAATCAAAATGGCAGGTCAGTTTTAGCATTTAGTGAACCTAGCAAAAAAGCCAAACAAAAACAAGTGTGGGATTGAACTTTTTTTGCAATTTCACCGCACTTGGAATTTTTTTCCCATTTTCTAGGACATGACATGCTAAAACCAATGATGTCTTTCAAAAGTGCAACATGTCCCACGAAAAACAAGCCCTCACATGGCCATATTGATGGAAAAATAAAAAAGTTATGACTCTGGGAAGGAGGGGAGTGAAAAACGAGAACGCAAAAACGTAAAAGGGCAAGGTCGTGAAGGGGTTAATGGTAGGAGAGCTGCTTCAGGCTATGTGCGTCATAGCCTTTCTTGCAGAAATTTCCTGAACAAAACCGGACATTTTCTGCAATAAATCCGCATGCTTTTGTTTTGCAGTTTTTTTCTCGTTTTTTGCGTGTTTTTTTGCAGATTTTTTGCATTTTTTTCCGGAGATTTTCCGATGCAATAATATAGTGGGAAATCCACAAAAAATCCACAAGATTAACGAACATGCTGCGTTTTTTACCGCAATGCGTTTTTTTTTGCGGAAAAAAACGCAACATATGCAGAAAAATTGCGGAATGCATTAAATGATGGGATGCATATGTATGCGTTTTTAAGCATTTTTATTGCGCTTTTATAGTGAAAAAATTCGAAAAATCTTGAATGTGTGCACACAACCTTAACCCCTTTCTGCCATTGGACGTACTATTCCGTCCATGTTGGGTGGGCCCTAATTCCCAAGGACGGAATAGTACGTCCAGCGCGATCGCCCGCGCTCACGGGGGGGCGCGGCCGATTGCGGCCGGGTGTCAGCTGCCTATCGCAGCTGACATCCGACACTATGTGTTAGGAGCAGTCACGGACCACCCCCGGCACATTAACATTATGTGATCGCGTTGCTGCGAGGGTCTCTTACCTCCTAACCCTGCAGGCCCCGGATCCAAAATGGCCACGGGGCTGCATCCGGGTCCTGCAGGGATTACTTCCGGGTGCAGACCAGGCTCTGGGAAGCCTGCAGCACTGTAAGTCAGATCGCCGATCTGACAGAGTGCTGTGCAAACTGTCAGATCAGCAATCTGTGATGTTCCCCCTGGGACAAAGTAAAAAAGTAAAAAAAAAAATTTCCACATGTGTAGAAAAAAAAGAAAAAAAAAATTCCTAAATAAATAAAAAAAAAATATTATTCCCATAAATACATTTCTTTATCTAAATAAAAAAAAAATCAAACAATAAAAGTACACATATTTAGTATCGCTGCCTCCGAAACGACCCCACCTATAAAACTATATCACTAGTTAACCCCGTCAGTGAACACCATAAAAAAAAAAAACGAGGCAAAAAACAACGCTTTATTCTCAAACCGCCAAACAAAAAGTGGAATAACACGTGATCAAAAAGACGGATATAAATAACCATGGTACCGCTGAAAACATCATCTTGTCCCGGAAAAAAGAGCCACCAAACAGCATCATTAGTGAAAAAATAAAAAAGTTATAGTCCTCAGAATAAAGCGATGCCAAAATAATTATTTTTTCTATAAAATAGTTTTTATCGTATAAAAGCGCCAAAACTTAAAAAAATATATAGATCAGGTATCGCTGTAATCGTACTGACCCGAAGAATAAAACTGCTTTATCAATTTTACCAAACGTGGAACGGTATAAACGCTTCCCCCAAAAGAAATTCATGAATAGCTGGTTTTTGATCATTCTGCCTCACAAAAATCGGAATAAAAAGCGATCAAAAAATCTCCCGTGCCCGAACATGTTACCAATAAAAACATCAACTCGTCCCACAAAAAACAAGACTCCACATGACTCTGTGGACTCAAATATGGAAAAATTATAGCTCTCAAAATGTGGTAACGCAATATTTTTTGCAATAAAAAGCGTCTTTCAGTGTGTGACGGCTGCCAATCATAAAAATCCGCTAAAAAACCCGCTATAAAAGTAAGTCAAACCCCCCTTCATCACCCACTTAGTTAGGGAAAAATTAAAAAATTTAAAAAATGTATTTATTTCCATTTTCCGGTTAGGGGGTAGAGCTAGTGTTAGGGCTAGTGTTAGGGTTAGGGTTAGGGCTAGGGTTAGGGCTAGGGCTAGGAATAGGGCTAGGGTTAGGGCTAGGGTTAGGGTTAGGGCTAGGGTTAGGGCTAGAGTTATGGCTAGGGTTAGTGCTAGGGTTAGGGTTGGGGCTAGGGTTAAGGCTACCATTAGGGTTGGGGCTAAAGTTAGGGATAGGGTTGGGGCTAAAGTTAGGGTTAGGGTTTGGATTACATTTACGGTTGGGAATAGGGTTGGGATTAGGTTAGGGGTGTGTCTGGGTTAGAGGTGTGGTTAGGGTTACCGTTGGGATTAGGGTTAGGGGTGTGTTTGGATTAGGGTTTCAGTTTAAATTGGGGGGTTTCCACTGTTTAGGCACATCAGGGGCTCTCCAAACGCGACATGGCATCCGATCTCAATTCCAGCCAATTCTGCGTTGAAAAAGTAAAACAGTGCTCCTTCCCTTCCGAGCTCTCCCGTGCGCCCAAACAGGGGTTTACCCCAACATATGGGGTATCAGCGTACTCAGAACACATTGTAGAACAACTTTTGGGGTCCAATTTCTCCTGTTACCCTTGGGAAAATTCAAAACTGGGGGCTAAAAAATAATTTTTGTGGAAAAAAAATATTTTTTATTTGCACGGCGTTATAAACTGTAGTGAAACACTTGGGGGTTCAAAGCTCTCACAACACATCTAGATGAGTTCCTTAGGGGGTCAACTTTCCAAAATGGTGTCACTTGTGGGGGGTTTCTACTGTTTAGGTACATTAGGGGCTCTGCAAACGCATTGTGACGCCTGCAGACCATTCCATCTAAGTCTGCATTCCAAATGGCGCTCCTTCCCTTCCGAGCCCTCCCATGAGCCCAATTGGTGGTCCCCCCACATTTGGGGTATCAGCGTACTCAAGACAAATTGGACAACAACTTTTGGGGTCCAATTTCTCCTGTTACCCTTGGTAAAATACAAAACTGGGGGCTAAAAAATAATTTTGGGGGGAATTTTTTTTTTTTAATTTTAACGGCTCTGCGTTATAAACTGTAGTGAAAGACTTGGGGGTTCAAAGCTCTCACAACACATCTAGATGAGTTCCTTAGGGGGTCTACTTTCCAAAATGGTGTCACTTGTGGTTTTTTTTTACTGTTTAGGTACATTAGGGGCTCTGCAAACGCAATGTGACGCCTGCAGACCATTCCATCTAAGTCTGCATTCCAAATGGCACTCCATCCCTTTCGAGCCCTCCCATACACCCAAACGGTGGTTCCCCCCATATATGGGGTATCAGCGTACTCAGGACAAATTGGACAACAACTTTTGGGGTCCAATTTCTCCTGTTTCCCTCGGGAAAATACAAAACTGGGGGCTAAAAAATAATTTTAGCGGGAAAAAATTTTTGTTTTATTTTTACGGCTCTGCCTTATAAACTTCTGTGAAGCACTTGGTGGGTCAAAGTGCTCACCACACCTCTAGATAAGTTCCTTAGGGGTCTACTTTCCAAAATGGTGTCACTTGTGGGGGGGTTTCAATGTTTAGGCACATCAGTGGCTCTTCAAACGCAACATGGCGTCCCATCTCAATTCCTGTCAATTTTGCAGTCAAAAGTGAAACGGCACTCCTTCCCTTCCGAGCTCTCCCATGCGCCCAAACAGTGGTTTACCCCCACATATGGGGTATCAGCATACTCAGGACAAATTGTGCAACTACTTTTGGAGTCCAATTTCTTCTCTTACCCTTGGGAAAATAAAAAATTGGAGGCGAAAATATAATTTTTGTGAAAAAATATGATTTTTTATTTTTACAGTTCTGCATTATAAACTTCTGTGAAGCACTTGGTGGGTCAAAGTGCTCACCACACCTCTAGATAAGTTTCTTAGGGGGTCTACTTTCCAAAATGGTGTCACTTGTGGGGGGTTTCAATGTTTAGGCACATCAGTGGCTCTCCAAACGCAACATGGCGCCCCATCTCAATTCCTGTCAATTTTGCATTGAAAAGTGAAACGGCACTCCTTCCCTTCCGAGCTCTGCCATGCACCCAAACAGTGGTTTACCCCCACATATGGGGTATCAGCGTACTCAGGACAAATTGTGCAACAACTTTTGATGTACAATTTCTTCTCTTACCCTTGGGAAAATAAAAAATTGGGGGCAAAAAGATAATTTTTGTGGAAAAATACGATTTTTTTTTACTTTTACGGTTCTGCATTATAAACTTCTGTGAAGCACTTGGTGGGTTAAAGTGCTCACCACACCTCTAGATAAGTTCCTTAGGGGGCCTACTTTCCAAAATGGTGTCATTTGTGGGGGTTTCAATGTTTAGGCACATCAGGGGCTCTCCAAACGCAACATGGCGTCCCATCTCAATTCCAGTCAATTTTGCATTGAAAAGTCAAATGGCGCTCCTTTGCTTGTCATGTGCCCAAACAGTGGTTTACCCCCACCTATGGGGTATCGGCGTACTCAGGACAAATTGTACAACATCTTTTGGGGTCCATTTTTACTAGCATGGTGTACCTAATAAAGTGGCCGGTGAGTGTATATATATATATATATACACTCACCGGCCACTTTATTAGGTACACCATGCTAGTAACGGGTTGGACCCCCTTTTGCCTTCAGAACTGCCTCAATTCTTCGTGGCATAGATTCAACAAGGTGCTGGAAGCATTCCTCAGAGATTTTGGTCCATATTGACATGATGGCATCACACAGTTGCCGCAGATTTGTCGGCTGCACATCCCAAAGATGCTCCATACAAGGCAGGATGGATCCATGCTTTCATGTTGTTTACGCCAAATTCTGACCCTACCATCCGAATGTCGCAGCAGAAATCGAGACTCATAAGACCAAGCAACGTTTTTCCAATCTTCTACTGTCCAATTTCGATGAGCTTGTACAAATTGTAGCCTCAGTTTCCTGTTCTTAGCTGAAAGGAGTGGTACCCGGTGTGGTCTTCTGCTGCTGTAGCCCATCTGCCTCAAAGTTCGACGCACTGTGCGTTCAGAGATGCTCTTAGGCCTACCTTGGTTGTAACGGGTGGCGATTTGAGTCACTGTTGCCTTTCTATCAGCTCGAACCAGTCTGCCCATTCTCCTCTGACCTCTGGCATCAACAAGGCATTTCCGCCCACAGAACTGCCGCTCACTGGATTTTTTTTCTTTTTCGGACCATTCTCTGTAAACCCTAGAGATGGTTGTGCGTGAAAATCCCAGTAGATCAGCAGTTTCTGAAATACTCAGACCAGCCCTTCTGGCACCAACAACCATGCCACGTTCAAAGGCACTCAAATCACCTTTCTTCCCCATACTGATGCTCGGTTTGAACTGCAGGAGATTGTCTTGACCATGTCTACATGCCTAAATGCACTGAGTTGCCGCCATGTGATTGGCTGATTAGAAATTAAGTGTTAACAAGAAGTTGGACAGGTGTACCTAATAAAGTGGCCGGTGAGTATATATATATATACTGTGTTATATATATATATAATTTAGGAATATCACTGCAAAAATTGTTGCTGCAGCTTGGTTGTTGCAAAAAAAGACGTTCCTCAATCGTGACATAAAAATGCTGCTCAACTGCATTGTGTGAACATGGTCTTAGGGCACCAATCCACCAATATACAGGGAAAATGGCCAGGGACAGTAAGGGTATGTGCACATGTTGCAGATTTACCTGTGGAATTTTCTGCGCAGATTCTTCATCTCTTGGCAGAAAACGCAGGTAAAAACCCGAGCGGATTTGATGCGTTTTTGAAAGTTAAATAAAGATCTATTATTGAACAAAAAATAAGAATTTTGATGTAATTTCTTGTCCAACCTCTTTAATTACATACTCCATTGAAGAATAATGTTTGCACACATAGAAAGTGGAAATAAAGTTTTTAACGGACAATTCGTGATGCCCCCTGTGGTGTTCGGCCGGGATGGCCGACGCTGCTTGAAGGACCACTGGGGCTGATGTTAATGCAGCTTGGATGGTTCTGCTCTCCACAGGTAGAGCGGGGCCCCAGGGCTACCTGATACAGTTGGTAAGGTATGGTAAACGATGGAGTGCAGGACTGAGGGCACAGGTAATGATTGAGGAACACAAGGGTAGCAGTTTCCTTTACCTTTTACTGGTGAAATACAGGTACAGTCCAGTGTACAGGTAGTAGGTAGTGTTGTGGTCCGGGCAGCCTGGAAACAGCTTGGGATCCACTTAGCCAGGTGGGTTCGGAGTCCTTCCTTCGGCGCTTTGTACGCTGACCCTTGCTGCCTGAAGCTCTGCATAAGTCCTCTCAGTGTCTGTACTCCCAACCTGTATGGCTGACAGCCTGAGCCTGTCATGGGCACTGCCTTCTCACTGGCAGCCCCAGGCTCAAGACCTGCTGTGTTGCCTCCGGAAGTCAGTTGGGGTCAGGAGACGTGGAATCTCCTGCCCTCCAGAGTCAGTGGCTGGGTATGCAATCCTCTCACCACCACAGACTCCGGTGTCCAGTCTCTTTGCGCTTTATCTTGGGGTGAGCCCAATCGCAGCTCCAGACCCCAGTCTCTCTCCTCACGTCCTTCCTTTCCCTTCAGTATCTCACACTCAACTCCCTAACCCTGCCTCCAGACCAGAACTTATAGTTCTTCTATCTATCTATCTATCTATCTATCTATCTATCTATCTATCTATCTATCTATCTATCTATCGATCTATCTATTATATATCTATCTATCTATAGATATATCTATCCATCTAGCAATAGATATATCTATCAATCTATAGATAGATCTATCTATAGATAGATAGATCTATCTATAGATAGATAATACCAAGCCTGATGTTTAGTAATAAACATAATAAAATGTTACATACAGAGCTAAAGACACACACACAAAATCTGCGTTAGGCCGGGGTCACACTTGCTAGAAATTTGCATGAGTCTCTCACATCAATACCTGTGACTGCCGATGACACTAGGGACCGGAGTGTTCAGCTGCATAGAAATACATGCAGCTGCACGCTCTGGTCCCGAGTGCCGGCGGCACTGCCGGATATTTATGCGATGAAAACTGCTGGAGGAAAATAGCGCAATAGGGTTTTATCCGAGATTAAGCAGTCAATGCAAAGTAATGCACTCACCAGACGTAGCTTAAGACAAGCATTGGAAAGAATCGCTGCTGCAGGTCCACGGATCCATGAGGGACCGGCCGTTGAGAATACAATGTAGGAGAACATGGTAAAATGATGCGCTCCTGAATTATGTAGTCCAAAGGTATTGTTAAAAAATGGTCTTTATTCAACGCGTTTCTGAGTTTCAAAGAACTCCTTCATGAGGAAATACCACATAAAAAAATTATGTGGTATTTCCTGATGAAGGAGTTCTTTGAAACTTAGAAACGCGTTGAATAAAGACCACTTTTTAACAATACCTTTGGACTACATGATTCAGCATCGCAGAATTTGACCATGTTCTCCTACAGGGTATTGATGCGAGAGACTCGTGCAAGTTTCTCACAAGTGTGTTTATAAAAAAATTGAAAAAAAAAATGGCATGGGCTCCCGCACAATTTTCTGCACCAGACAGGGAAAGCCAGCGACTAGGGGCCGATGTTTATAGCCTGGGAAGGGGTTAATACCCATGGATCTTCCCAGACTCTGAATATCAACCCGCAACTGTATATTTCGCCTTTACTGGCTATTAAAATAGGGGGACCCCCCCCAAAAAAGCAACATGGGGTCCCCCTATGTTACGGCCTCCGGTGATACTCACCTTGCTTCCCGGATCCCTCGCCACGTCCCGCCTGCTCTTCTGGGTCCTCAGCCGCACTGGGGATCCCGTTCCTCACGCATGCGTGCTAGGTCGCTTAGGTCGCGGCCACACCCGGCTTCTTTATGATGCTGGGTTGTACTGACCCGGAAGCACTGTCCTGCCTGGACAGTGGCCTCCGGGTACATCAGGTCGCTTCCTGCTAGAAGAAGCGCCTGATTGTTATTGTGCCTATCCGTGCCTCCTCCAGGTCCTCTTAGGTTTCTCAGGTCCCCGTACCTCTCTGGTTACTGTACGTTTCCAGGAACTTCACCGCTCTGTCCCAGTACGCTGTCAGTGTGCGCGTGCTCTGCTCAGCCCCTGTATGCTTCCAGTGCGTGCTCTGCTCTGTCCCTGTATGCTGACAAGAGGCATTTTGACGCACCTCCTTATCAACCCGGTGATAAGGTCTGGCTTTCGTCCAAGTATATCTGTCTTAAGATTCCCTCCTATAAATTGAGTCCTCTCTACATTGGTCCCTTTGAGATCCTGGCTCTAATCAATGACGTAGCCTACAAGTTGAGGTTGCCTGACTTGCTCCGTATCCCCAACTCCTTCCATGTGTCTCTCCTTAAACCTGTGGTCCTTAACTGCCATCATTCTTCTGTTGGTTCTTCTCCGCCACCTGTTAGCACTGATAATGTTTTTGAAGTAAGAGATATACTAGCCAGGAAAAAGGTTAGAGGGAGAACCTTCTTCTTGATTGTTTGGAAGGGGTATGTGGAGCGGCCCCCAAACGCAGGGCAGTGGGGTACTCGGTACCGGGTCCCTCGGTTCTGGGGATGTCACGGTGGCCCAACCCAGTCCGTGGCCCTGCTAGGGGGCACCCAATTAAAGATGTAAGTGACGGTGTAGATCGCAGTAAATGACGAGGACACAGGGTTGCAGTCGCTTTACCTTTTTACTGAAGGCTCCGGCATCCGCAATCCAGAGCACTGCTAACAGGGCTGGCTGAGACCGGCCGGTCCGAAGGCACATCCAGAGTTCCCTTTTGCAGGTGGAAATCAGTGGCCTTCCTACTAGCGCCTGTGTGTTGTAGTACCTCCCTGCTGAGCGCCACAGGATAGTCCTCACAACTGTCGTGTATGGTTCTGTTCTCTCTCTCCGTCCCCCATATGATATGGATAGGACGCACCCGTATGACGGGGTAGGCCTGGAGTTATTTTATAGGGACCCTAGAGATGCCCCTCTCCCACAATTGCCTCCGTTGTCTTCATTAGGTGTAAAGGTGAGACAGCCAACCTAAAGTTAACTGCCCTGCCGTAGTTCAAAGTAATGCGTAGAGTCTATTACTTCCTCGGCGTTCCAGCCGCCGGCTACGCGCCTCAGAAGGATGTTGCCGATCTCGGGGCACGACTCCTTCTGGTTCTATCGCCTTTGTGCTGTGATCTCGTTTCTCACTTCTCCACAATATACTTCGCTTCGTGTCCTTTCTTAGGAGACTGCTGCTATAAGGTACTGGCACGGCTCCGTAACGATCTGTCTGTCCTAGGCCGCTGTCAGGATCCCACCCCTGACAGGTCCTCTCTCGAACTCTCCCCAGCTGCTTTCTTGCTAACTTCCTATCCAACCCCCAGTTTTACCCATGTGTGAGGAGTGGCCTAGTAGATAGGACCTTTTGCTCCCCCTGGCGGCTGGAGTGTGAAGTGTAATGTGTGACTGTGATACCTGGCAAGGTGAACTCTTTTAGTACAATCATACGTACCATCACTCCCCCTGGTGGAAGAGCGACATTACTGCAATGACCAGACTCTGGGGCGCTGCACTCCCCCCCATTAAATCCAGTACTCCCGGACTGGGAAAAGAAGAACAACAATACATGTTAGTAAAAGACATACAAATTTTTGAAATGCTATGAACAAGTAAATGCTATGAACAAGTAAATATAACAGTGCTTCCCTTTATGGGAGGTGAGGACACTTGAACGTTGCGAAAGTCTTGGTCATGCACAGTTCATGACTCCCATTTCAGTGGTTGCAACCTTGAAACAGCAGGGATCCTGGGTAAACAAAGGGATCCCTTTTGAAAGCGTTGGAGCAATTCACTCTCCATTACTCCATTGTCCATTTTTAAATCTGTAACAAAGATATTTACACAAACATTTTCAACCAAATAGAAGCTATCATTAATATTTCCAAGTTTTGTAGCGAAGTGGAGTTTGATTCTTGGTGCTATGTGTAGACCTCCGCAGTGCAGGGGTTGCTATTGGTCTAACAGGGCCCGCTGCGCTTGCTATCGCTGGTGTAGTGCACTGTCTTCTAGCTACACTTCTGGTGAGTCTGGGTAGCACTGGCATGCTGGAGCTCTCAGGGCTACTGCTACTAATTATGGGTATGGCAGATTCACCGATAGCAGAGGGAGGACTTGCCGGTTCAACTGTTGGCATGGCATCCTCTGGTGGGGTCTGCTGTGATTGCGGGTCCGGATGATCTGGCACCACATTTAGTTCTGACGGTTTCAGTTGACGAAACATTAAGACAGGTACCACGGTGGCCTGATTTATTTGAGTCCAAGACTGGGGAAAATCGCCAAGAACAGTGTGTATCATCTTCTCCTCTTCTGCAGGTGGAGAGGTTCCTGGATCTGTTTCCCTCTCTCTCAACTTATCAGGGCATATTTTAAGGTGGTCTCTGGATATTGCCGTTGAGGTTTCCCCTCCATCTTTGCTGATGAGACAGACCTTCGTATTGTCAAAATCGGATGGCAGGATGGTATACGGTTCCACTTCCCATTGGTCATCAAGCTTGTGTAATCTCCTCTTCCGTTTGAGTACTTGCTCACCGGGTGACAAGGGAATCGCAGGAGCATGCTGGTTGTAGTCCCTTTCTTGTTTTTGTCTGGCTTGGGCTAGACTTCTTTCCACTCATTCCTGTATTTTGCGGTACCTTTGTTGCCTTTCTGTATCCCAATCTGCATCTGGCGAGGTATCCTCGGGGGTTAGAACCCCCATGTATAGATCAACAGGTAACTTGCTAGATCTTCCTCGCATCAGGTACGCTGGAGTGCAGTTGGTGGAATTCACTGGGATGTGGTTGTACATGTCCACCAAGTCAGGCAACTTTGTTGGCCACGAGTTCCGTTCCTCCACAGGCAAGGTCTTCAGTAAGTCGATTACCACTTGGTTCATCTTCTCGCACATCCCGTTGGTTTGTGGATGGTACGGTGTGGTTCTGATCTTCTTACACCCATACAGATTGCAGAACTCCTGGAACACCTCCGCTTCAAATGCTGGCCCTTGATCGGTCAGTACCTTCTCCGGGTACCCATGTGGTCTACAGAAGTACTGCTGGAAGGTTTTGGTGGCCGTCCTGGTCGTTAGATCCTTGACAGGCACAACTACCAGGAATCTAGAGTAGTGATCCACGATGGTAAGGGCGTAGACATAGCCTGACCGGCTAGCTTCACATGATCTAGCGCGACCAGTTCGAGCGGCCGTTTGGTGATGATAGGCTGCAAGGGAGCCCGTTGGCTGTCACGGTCCTTCCTGCGTAGGCTACATGGGCCACACTCTCGACACCACCTTTCGATGGCTTTCTTCATGTCGATCCAGTAGAACCTCCCACGGAGTAGCCTCTCCAACTTCCTCCATCCGAAGTGTCCTGCCCCATCGTGGTACACTCCCAGAACCATTGGCGCATCTTGCCTTGGGACCACTATCTGCCATACCAATTCATGAGTGCGTGGGTCGATGCTTCTTCGGCACAGCTTACCATCGTGAATAAACAGTTTGTCTCTCCCCTTCAACAGCTGTTGTGTCTCTTGTGGATCATCTGGGCCGGGATGCAAACCTGCCTGCGTCAGGAGCTCTTTCACCTGACGGACCACGGGGTCACCATCCTGGGTCTCTGCCTATCCATGGTGGGGCAGGGGATTCAGCTTGGCGTCCTGCTTGTTCTGGCTCCTGTTCTCCACATGATGGGAACACTGGGTGGCCTTGGGGCGGGCAGCTCTACCTCTTCAAGTGCCTCCGGGTCTTCTCCCGTTTGTGGCAAGTTGGGCATCCGGGACAATGAATCGGCATTCGCATTCTTGTGCCCTGCCCGGTACTTGATGGTGAAGTCGTAATTGGACAGCCGGGCCATCCACCGCTGTTCCAAGGCACCGAGTTTTGCTGTGTCCAAATGTGTTAATGGATTATTATCCGTGAAGATGGTGAATTTTGCTGAGGCCAGGTAGTGCTTGAACCTTTCCGTCACTGCCCAAATGATGGCGAGGAATTCCAGCTTAAAGGAACTGTAGTTGTCAGGGTTCCTATCAGTGGGACAAAGTTTCCGGCTGGCGTAAGCGATTATCCTCTCCTTGCCTTTCTGGACCTGGGAAAACACGGCTCCCAGTCCCACGCTGCTGGCATCCGTATACAGCACAAATGGTTGGTCATATTCAGGGTAGGCCAGTACCTCTTCTCCTGTCAGCGCCAACTTTAAACAAGTGAAGGATCTCTCCAGTCCATCGTTCAAATCAAATGGGGTATTCTTACTCTTGGTTTTCTTGGATTGGCCCACCAACAGGTCTTGCAATGGCGTGGCCTTCTTGGTGAAGTCCTTGATAAACCTCCTGTAGTAGCCTACCAACCCGAGGAACTGCCGGACTTCATGGAGGTTGCCGGGCTTTGGCCAGTCTTTGATCACAGTGACCTTGTCAGGGTCTGGGGCCACCCCTTCGGCACTCACTACATGGCCTAGGTACTGCACCTTGGGTTTTAGCAGATGGCATTTGGATGGCTTTACCTTTAGGCCAAAGTTGGACAGGGCTTCGAACACCTTGGCCAGGTGCTTCAGATGGTCCTCATAAGTCTTGGAGAAGACAATGACGTTGTCCAGATATAGCAACACGGTTTCAAAGTTCTTGTGCCACAGACAGCACTCCATCATCCTCTGGAACGTTCCCGGGGCATTGCACAATCAGAAGGGCATGTAGTTGAATTCACAGAGACCCATCGGAGTCGTGAAGGCCGTCTTTTCCTTGTCCGCCTCTGCCATGGGAACCTGCCAGTACCCACTGGTGAGATGCAAAGTAGAGAAGTAGTTAGCAGATTTTAAAGCAGCCAAGGACTCCTCTATCCTGGGCAGTGGGTATGCATGCTTGTGCGTAATGCGATTTAGCTGCCTATAATCAACACACATCCTCATTGTGCCATTGTGACTAATGGAGCTGCCCAGGGGCTACAACTGTCTCTCACTACCCCAGCCTCCTTCATCTCTCGCAACATATCTTTGGCACACTGATAATGAGCCGGGGGTACAGGACGGTATCTCTCTTTTATGGGTGGATGATCTCCTGTGGGGATATGATGTTGAATCCCTTTTACCTGCCCGAAATCTAAGGGGTGCTTGCTGAATAATCGCTCATACTCATGAACCACCCTGTAGGCCTCCTGTTTCTGGTTAGATGGGGTAGAGTCAGTGCCCACGTGCAATTCCCGACATCAATCTTTCAGTTGCCCTGCAGAACCGTTGTTCTCCACCGGATTGGACGGGACCAAGGGTCCGGGTGCCTGTATCACACTATTATTAACAGTAAACAGTTTGGCAAGGGTGGCATACTTGGTTAGGTGGACTTCTTCCTCCCCACAGTTAAGAACACGTACTGGCACCCTCCCCTTGCGGACCTCAACCACCCCTCTGGCTGTCAGGAGGGTAGGCCTATTATCTGAATATACAGGTTCTACCAGGGCCTGGTAGTCCTTGCCCCTGAGGCCTATTGCTGCCCGACACCATATTAGCATTTCACTCCTGGAGGGTATCGCAATGGGGTTTGAATCACTCACTGTGACATGGCCAATTTCACCACCAGTCAGCTCTACCTGTTGTCTCTGCATCAGAGCTCTGATTTCTTTCTGCAGGGCACATTGTTCACTGTGGCCAGCTGTTTCCGCTACCTGCTGTAACAAGACAATAACTTCTGCAAGACAATTTTCTATGACATTAGTACCAATGGTCATCATGGGGTTACATTCGCGTCGGTCAATTTCAACAATTACAATCCCTTGGGCCTCCAATTCTACCAGCCCCACTTCAATGGTGACCTCTTTGTACCCCACTTGTGGCAATGGCTGACCATTACTGGCTATTATGGTGAAATCATCATCGTGGCCACGGGTAATATCGGTGTCCTCCCAATAACGTTTATAGAGGATGTAAGGCATAGTCGTCACCTGAGGACCGGTGTCCAGTAAAGCGTTCATGGGGATACCGTCGATCACGATGGGAAGAACTGGTCGCCCTCCAATGTATTTGGCTCTCCAATTTTGCGGGCCTGGTCGTCCTACTCCTGGGGGTTGGCCCTCTACCCCAGGGGTTGCTCATTTAAATGACAGTACCTTGCAAGATGGCCCACCTGGCGGCAGTGGCGGCAGATAGGTCGTCCGTCCCGATGAAAGCGATCGTCATCCCTGCCTCTGGTCGGCAGAATCCTCCTCTGTCGCTGCCAGGGGACATCCTCCGGTCTGGAAGCCAGCTGGATCTTCTCCTTGGGAGCCTCCTGTAGGGACTGTACGGTCCGGGCTAGGGCAGCAACGCTCTTGGTCAGCTCCTGCATTTGGAGGCGTAGTCCTGCAGGGGAATCGTCTTCCAGGATCTGGGCATCGGCCTCGGCGGCAACTGGGGCATCTGGCGCCACCTCCTGGTGGTACGTGAGAGCTTGACGCCTGGGAAGTACTGCACGGCTGGGCTGTCGCTCCTGTAGCACCTGGATGGCTTTATCTTTAAATTGCGTGAAAGTCAGGTCTGGATTCTGCATGGCCAGGAAGTGCAGTTGGGCCCTTTGGTGGCTGCACAGGAGCCCCTCAACGAACCGCTCCTTTAGGAGTTTATCCTCATCTTGCATGCTGTTTGGGTCATTCTGCTTGATGGCCAGCAATGCCTCCTGGAGATTAAGAGCATACTCCCGTAAGCTATCCTGCGGCCTCTGCTTGCACCCATAGAACGTCAATTTAATTTCTGTGGCGGTGCGGGTGTCAAAGGTGGCCTTAAGCTTTGCGAAGACCTGCTGCGCAGTTCTCTTATCCGCAGCGGGCCAGGACTTCACTTCCTTCAGAGCCGCTCCAAACAGTTGGCCTGTTACCATGTGAACTTTCTGAGGCTCTGTCAGGGGATAGAACTCAAGCAAGCTGCAGATCCCCTCTTTAAAGTCAGTTAATGTATGTGATTCTCCAGAGTAGCGCGGGAGCCAGGCTGCTCCAGGTAGGTACGGCATGGAGAAGGGCATTATGGCTGCTGTAGCCGCGGCAGTATCCGGCTGGCTGATGGGGGCGGCAAGCTCTGTGGAACCCGGCGGTGGTACAAGGCCCACGGCTGCGCCTACTGCGGGGCCCGGAGGTGCCTCTGAGTCTGCGGCTGCGACCGCCGCCACCGCTCCTCCTGGATCAGACATGGCCGCTCCTCCCCTCTGCTAACCTGGTGGAAGTCGGGGTTCTTCTTCCAGAATCGGCACCTCACCGCGTCATCTTGCCCCGTGCTCTTTTCTGCCGGCTCTGCCCACGAAGCTATGGCTCCTCCCCTCGTGCTCCACACGGCGCGGCAATGGCGGATTTTGGCAGCAAATAGCAATACACAGTCTTTGCAATAAATCACGATTCAGCACAATTCAGTCACAGTTCCGAGGCACACATGACCTGATTCCTCAGGCTTAAGTACATCCTGTTCGTGACGCCAAGTTGGAGCGGCCCCCAAACGCAGGGCAGCAGGGTACTCGGTACCGGGTCCCTCGGTTCTGGGGATGTCACGGTGGCCCAACCCAGTCCGTGGCCCTGCTAGGGGGCGCCCAATTAAAGATGTAAGTGACGGTGTAGATCGCAGTAAATGATGAGGACACAGGGTTGCAGTCTCTTTACCTTTTTACTGAAGGCTTCAGCATCCGCAATCCAGAGCACTGCTAACAGGGCTGGCTGAGACCGGCTGGTCTGAAGGCACATCCAGAGTTCCCTTTTGCAGGTGGAAATCAGTGGCCTACCTACTAGCGCCTGTGTGTTGTAGTACCTCCCTGCTGAGCACCACGGGATAGTCCTCACAACTGTTGTGTATGGTTCTGTTCTCTCTCTCCGTCCCCCAGATGATATGGATAGGATGCACCCGTATGACGGGGTAGGCCTGGAGTTATTTTATAGGGACCCTAGAGACGCCCCTCTCCCACAATTGCCTCCGTTGTCTTCATTAGGTGTAAAGGTGAGACAGCCAACCTAAAGTTAACTGCCCTGCCGTAGTTCAAAGTAATGCGTAGAGTCTATTACTTCCTCGGCGTTCCAACCGCCGGCTACGCGCCTCAGAAGGATGTTGCCGATCTCGGGGCACGACTCCTTCTGGTTCTATCGCCTTTGTGCTGTGATCTTGTTTCTCACTTCTCCACAATATACTTTGCTTCGTGTCCATTCTTAGGAGACTACCGCTTTAAGGTACTGGCACGGCTCCGTAACGATCTGTCTGTCCTAGGCCGCTGTCAGGATCCCACCCCTGACAGGTCCTCTCTCGAACTCTCCCCAGCTGCTTTCTTGCTAACTTCCTATCCAACCCCCAGTTTTACCCATGTGTGAGGAGTGGCCTAGTAGATAGGACCTTTTGCTCCCCCTGGCGGCTGGAGTGTGAAGTGTAATGTGTGACTGTGATACCTGGCAAGGTGAACTCTTTTAGTACAATCAGACGTACCATCACTCCCCCTGGTGGAAGAGTGACATTACTGCAACGACCAGACTCTGGGGCGCTGCATATGGGCCTGAGGAGAGGTCATGGGAACCATGGGAGAATGTCAACGCTCCTTTATCCTGAGATTTCTTTCCAGCCTTAAGAAAGGGAGATGTAAAGGAGGGGGTACTGTAACGGCCTCCAGTGATACTCGCCTTGCCTCCCGGATCCCACACCACGTCCTGCCTGCTCTTCTGGGTCCTCAGCCGTGCTGGGGATCCCGTTCCCTGCGCATGGGTGCTAGGTTGCTTAGGTCATGGTCGCGCGCACTCCTGGCTTCTTTATGATGCCGGGTTGTACTGACCCAGAAGCGCTGTCCTGCCTGGGCAGCGGCCTCCGGATATATCAGATTGCTTCCTGCTAGAGGAAGTGCCTGATTGTTATTGTGCCTATCTGTGCCTCCTCCAGGTCCTCTTAGGTTTCTCAGGTCCCCGTACCTCTCTGGGTACTATAAGTTTCCAGTACCTTCACCGCTCTGTCCCAGTATGCTTCCAGTGTGTGTGTGCTCTGCTCATTCCCTGTATGCTTCCAGTGTGTGCTCTGCTCTGTCCCTGT
Organism: Ranitomeya variabilis; assembly: GCF_051348905.1. Taxonomy (NCBI): domain Eukaryota; kingdom Metazoa; phylum Chordata; class Amphibia; order Anura; family Dendrobatidae; genus Ranitomeya; species Ranitomeya variabilis. Next base: position 527,445,969 of record NC_135233.1, read on the forward strand.
ATGCTTCCAGTGTGTGCGTGCTCTGCTCTGTACCTGTACTCCTCCAGTGTGTGCTCTGTTCCATCCAGGATCCAGTACCCTCTGTGTGAACCCTGCCGTGTCCTGAGTCCCGGGTCTCCCTGTGGCTGCTCTGCCCATCTGGTCCTCATCGAGTACCCTGATTGTTATCCTTGTCCTGGAGCCATCCTTCTGGCACAAGCTATCACATTGTATCTCCCTCCTAGGCCTGTCTCTAACGGTCCCTGTATAGGGGTTGGTTCCACCTGGCCAGCTCGCCCGGGATTGGTTGTCACCACAATCCAGTGGGTCCACTCCAGGAATCATTACACGCTATAATTAATAGCCAGAAAAGGCTATGCAGACAGCTGCAGGCTGATATTCATAGCCTAGGAAGGGATCATGGATATTGGTCCCCCCGGCTACAAACACCAGCACTCAGCCGCCCGAGAAATGGCGCATGTGTATGATTTTTGTATGAATCTGTATGAATTTGTATGAATGTGTATCTGTATGAATTTTCCAACGCAGCGGTGCCGCAAGTGACAGTATGAACTATACTGTACTCACAGCAGCGGAGAGATACAGTGCGGAAGGATACCTTCCGTCATTGTATCCCGGATCCCCTGGAGAGCGGTAGCACCTGCCGATGTGACAGCTCTCCATGGGAGATAGTTGTGGGACACTCATTATTACATGGATTACATCGGATCAGGGAGTATACTGTTGGTTTATTACTTTAAATTTTTTTACAAGTGATCGAGGGCTTCGTGGATTTGCTATATGGTGAGTATGTATTGTATGTTGTATGTACTGTATGTACTGTATGTCTATATGTGTGTATGTGGGTTTTTTTTACACTTGAACACAGTAGCCGGATGATGGGACTACTACTGTCCCATCATCTGGCTACCTGTCACTGAAGCAGGCATAGCCGGATGGGACTAGTAGTCCCATCGGACTATGTCTGCCTACACATTGACCCGCATGCACACACACACAGCCCCACACACACACATACAGCCCCGCACACCCACACACACACACACACACACACACACACACAGACACACATAAACACAGTCTCCGCCCACACACAGTATCCACCCACACTCTCTCCCCCCTCCCGATCTGCAGCGTTTCTCGCAGGCACATCTGCGGCAAATCCGCAAATCTTTTTTAAACCTGCGGTTTTGCTGCGGATTAGCCTGACACAATGTAAGTCAATGGGTGCAGAAACGCTGCAGATCCGCAAAAAAAATTACATGCTGCGGGAAAAAAAAAAGTTACGATTCCGCACATTTTTTTCCGCAGCATGTGCACACCAAATGTCAATTTCACATTGACTAACATTGCTTGTGCACTACACTGCGGATTTGATGCAATTCCAAGCGTCATAAAGGCTGCAGATCCACATTAAAATCTGCAACGTGTGCACATAGCCCAAGAGATTTTTTTCTAATGCATAATGAATATTTTTCTCTTATTTTTCCGTCAAGAATGTTCAGTAAAAAAGTAATGTCAATTTTTAATATTGTAATGCACCTCAAACATAATTTGATCCACCACGAGCCATGAATCTTGTTCTTTTTGCATTTCTGTGTCACCTTTTGATTGATCTAATGAAACTGCAGACACATATTTTCTGAGAGTGCATGCTCTTCCCTGCTGTCATCCTCTATTGTATTTACTGGACATAAGACCATAAATCCTGACCTCCTCAATGAATGTGCATCTCAAGAAAATACACAGCTTGACATTCTGCAATTATTTTTAGTCTTGTGTACTCTGAGCCTCTCCATAGATCCTTGCATCTTTCTGCTGTCTTTTACGTAGCCTTAAAATAATATATGAAGTCTGAGATTTCCTTTCTCCATATATTAGTGTTTAAAACTTTTGTAAACCCTTTAGAATTGTCCATATCTTTGCATATATTTGATCTAAAACTACATCAGATTTTCACACATATTCTAAAATCAGATAAAGAAAACCAGATAAGACAAATGAGTCAAAAATATTAGACTTTGTTATTTTTTAAATGAGGCAAATTACCTATCACATGCCTGAGAGTCACAAATGTACGTGAACCTCTAGGAGAGGGGTCCTCAAACTACGGCCCACCGAGGACATTTATCCGACCCATCTCAAGGGGCCCCGAGCAGCCTCAGCTACAGCGGTCCCTGGGCCCAGTCAACATTGAACTTCACTGCAATTCAACGCCTGTGGGCCCTGTAATTGCGGGCGGAATGATGAAGTGGTGAGGAAAGGCAGTGTGCTGCCACTCTGGAAGACTTGCGGCTCTCCGTATGCAGCACAAACGTCATGATTGTTATCACGCCGCCTGCACTGCCTGAGCCAGAAGAAGACGGAGTCGAGCGGGTGCCTCTTCAGAGCAGTGGGGGACATAGGTGAGTACTAGTATTTTTTTTTCAACGCTGGGTCCGGTCTACCATGCGGACCTATGCTGCCTATTGGGGACATTTACCTGTCTATTGAGGACCAATGTTGTCTATTGGGTACATTTACCTACCTAATGGGACATTTACCTGCCTATTGGGGACATTTACCTGCCTATTGGGGACCAATGCTGCCTATTGTGGACCTATGCTGCCTATTGAGGACATTTACCTGCCTGTTGGGGACATTTACCTGCCTATTGGGGATATTTACCTGCCTATTGGGGACATTTACCTGCCTATTGGGACATTTGCCTGCCTATTGGGGACCAAGGCTGCCTATTGGGGACATTTACCTGTCTATTGGAGACATTTACAAACCGATAGACCAAACCGCTGCACGACCAGCTCTATCCTCGCCTATTGTATACTCACCCATTCCTTGTAGATTGTTAGCCCTCGCGTGCAGGGTCCTTTCCTTATGTTCCAGTCGTAACTTGTATTGATTAAGATTATTGTACTTGTGTTTTATTATGTATACCCCTCCTCACATGTAAAGCGCTATGGAATAAATGGCACTATAATAATAAATAATAATAATAATAAAAATAATAAGTTACCTGCCTATTGGGGATATTTTCCTGCCTACTGGGACATTTACCTGCCCCAATAGGCAGAATTTGTCCTCAAATATCTGCCTATTGGGGACCAATGCTGCCTATTGGGGACCTATGCTGCCTATTGGGGACATTTACCTGCCTATAGGAACATTTATCTGCCTATTGGTGACATTTACCTGCCTATTGGGGACATTTACCTGCCTATTGGGACATTTACCTGCCTATCGGGGACATTTTCCTGCCTATTCAGGAAATGTACCTGGAGCGCCCCCACTGCCGCAGGGCCGAGGGGAACCCGGTACCGGGCCTCTCTGTCTCAGTTCTGGGGTTGTCACGGTGGCTAGACCCGGCCCGTGACCCTGCTGAGGGGCGTCCAGTTACATAGTTACATAGTTACATAGTTATTGAGGTTGAAGGAAGACTTTAAGTCCATCTAGTTCAACCCATAGCCTAACCTAACATGCCCTAACATGTTGATCCAGAGGAAGGCAAAAAAAACCCATGTGGCAAGGAGTAACTCCACCATGGGGAAAAAAATTCCTTCCCGACTCCACATACGGCAATCAGACTAGTTCCCTGGATCAACGCCTTATCAAGGAATCTAGTGTATATACCCTGTAATATTATACTTTTCCAGAAAGGTATCCAGTCCCCTCTTAAATTTAATTAATGAATCACTCATTACAACATCATACGGCAGAGAGTTCCATAGTCTCACTGCTCTTACAGTAAAGAATCCGCGTCTGTTATTATGCTTAAACCTTCTTTCCTCCAGACGTAGAAGATGCCCCCTTGTCCCTGTCTCAGGTCTATGATTAAAAAGATCATCAGAAAGGTCTTTGTACTGTCCCCTCATATATTTATACATTAAAATGAGATCACCCCTTAGTCTTCGTTTTTCCAAACTAAATAGCCCCAAGTGTAATAACCTATCTTGGTATTGCAGACCCCCCAGTCCTCTAATAACCTTGGTCGCTCTTCTCTGCACCCGCTCTAGTTCAGCTATGTCTTTCTTATACACCGGAGACCAGAACTGTGCACAGTATTCTAAGTGTGGTCGAACTAGTGACTTGTATAGAGGTAAAATTATGTTCTCCTCATGAGCATCTATGCCTCTTTTAATACATCCCATTATTTTATTTGCCTTTGTAGCAGCTGCCTGACACTGGCCACTGAATATGAGTCTGTCATCCACCCATACACCCAGGTCTTTTTCATTGATGGTTTTGCCCAGAGTTTTAGAATTAAGCACATAGTTATACATCTTATTACTTCTACCCAAGTGCATGACCTTACATTTATCCCCATTAAAACTCATTTGCCATTTATCAGCCCAAGCTTCTAGTTTACATAAATCATCCTGTAATATAAAATTGTCCTCCCCTGTATTGATTACCCTACAGAGTTTAGTGTCATCTGCAAATATTGAAATTCTACTCTGAATGCCCCCTACAAGGTCATTAATAAATATGTTAAAAAGAAGAGGGCCCAATACTGACCCCTGTGGTACCCCACTGCTAACCGCGACCCAGTCCGAGTGTGCTCCATTAATAACCACCCTTTGTTTCCTATCCCTGAGCCAGCTCTCAACCCACTTACACATATTTTCCCCTATCCCCATTACTCTCATTTTATGTATCAACCTTTTGTGTGGCACCGTATCAAAAGCTTTGGAAAAGTCCATATACACTACGTCCACTGGGTTCCCTTGGTCCAGTCCGGAACTTACCTCTTCATAGAAGCTGATCAAATTAGTCTGACATGAGCGGTCCCTAGTAAACCCGTGCTGATACTGGGTCATGAGGTTATTCCTCTTCAGATACTCCAGTATAGCATCCCTTAGAATGCCCTCCAGGATTTTACCCACAGTAGAGGTTAAACTTACTGGCCTATAATTACCGAGTTCAGTTTTTGCCCCTTTTTTGAATATTGGCACCACATTTGCTATATGCCACTCCTGTGGTACAGACCCTGTTATTATGGACTCTTTAAAGATTAAAAATAATGGTCTATCAATGACTGTATTTAGTTCCTGCAGTACTCGGGGGTGTATCCCATCCGGGCCCGGAGATTTGTCAATTTTAGTTATTTTTAGACGCCGCTGTACTTCCTGCTGGGTTAAGCAGGTGACATTTAATGGGGAATTTTTATCACTAGTCATATTGGCTGCCATGGGATTTTCTTTTGTAAATACTGATGAAAAAAAGTCATTTAGCAGATTGGCTTTTTCCTCATCCTCATCCACCATTTCACCCAGACTATTTTTAAGGGGGCCAACACTGTCATTTTTTAGTTTCTTACTATTTATATAGTTAAAGAATATTTTGGGATTATTTTTACTCTCTCTGGCAATGAGTCTCTCTGTTTCAATCTTTGCTGCCTTGATTTGCTTTTTACAGAATTTATTTAATTTTCTGTATTTATTTAATGCCTCATCACTACCTACTTCCTTTAATTCTCTAAATGCTTTCTTTTTGTTCCTTATTGCGCCCCTAACAGCTCTATTTAGCCATATTGGTTTCCTCCTATTTCTAGTATGTTTATTCCCATACGGTATATACTGTGCACAGGTCCTATCCAGGATGCTAATAAACGTCTCCCATTTTCTTTGTGTATTTTTGTGTCTCAGGATATCGTCCCAGTTAATTGCACCAAGATCCTCTCTCATCCGTTGGAAATTTGCCCTCCTGAAGTTTAGTGTCCTTGTCACCCCCCTACTACCCATCTTATTAAAGGTTACATGAAAACTTATTATTTTATGATCACTAGTCCCCAAGTGACCCCCAACCCTTATATTTGATATGCGGTCTGGCCTGTTGGTTAATATTAGGTCTAGCAGTGCCCCCCTCCTTGTTGGGTCCTGAACCAGCTGTGAAAGGTAATTGTCTCTCATAGTTGTCAAAAACCGATTACCTTTGCTGGAACTGCAGGTTTCTGTTCCCCAATCTATTTCAGGGTAGTTGAAGTCCCCCATAATAATGACTTCTCCTTGAGTCGCAGCTTCATCTATTTGCTTTACGAGGATATTCTCCATTGCTTCCATTATTTTTGGAGATTTATAACAAACCCCTATCAGTAATTTATTATTTTTTCCCCCTCCTCTTATCTCCACCCACAGGGACTCCACATTTTCATTAAATTCACCTATATTATCACGCAGGATGGGCTTTAAGGAAGATTTTACATATAGACACACCCCTCCCCCTCGCTTATCTGTACGGTCATTTCTGAACAGGCTATAGCCCTGCAAGTTAACAGCCCAGTCATGGCTCTCATCCAGCCACGTCTCAGATATCCCCACCATGTCATAATTATGCTCCAACAACATTAGTTCTAATTCGTCCATTTTGTTGGCGAGGCTTCTGGCATTAGTATACATGCACTTGATGTTACTCTCTGTACCTCTATTCTTTCTTAATAATAATAATAATAATAATTTTATTTATATAGCGCCAACATATTCCGCAGCGCTTTACAACTTATAGAGGGGACTTATACAGACAATAGACATTACAGCATAACAGAAATCACAGTTCAAAACAGATACCAGTAGGAATGAGGGCCCTGCTCGCAAGCTTACAATCTATGAGGAAAAGGGGAGACACGAGAGGTGGATGGTAACAATTGCTTTAGTTATTTGGACCAGCCATAGTGTAAGGCTCGGGTGTTCATGTAAAGCTGCATGAACCAGTTAACTGCCTAAGTATGTAAATTACTAACTGTTCTAACCCCACCCCCCATGCCACCGCCACCCCCAACTTCCTTATTTGTGCCCAGCTCTCTATCTGCACTATCTTCCCCTCCTATAAAATGAATACCCTCCCCCCCAATCCCTAGTTTAAACACTCCTCCAACCTTCTAACCATTTTCTCCCCCAGCACAGCTGCCCCTTCCCCATTGAGGTGCAGCCCATCCCTAGCGTAGAAAGTGGAGAGTGATGGTGATGTTGTGGTGTGGTGCAGGTCGCGATGAATAACGAGGACACCAGGTTGCAGTCTCTTTACCTCTTTACTGAAGGCTTCAGGATCCTCAATCCGGAGTACGGTTAACTGGGCTGGCTGAGACCGGCCGGTCCGATGGCACCTCCAGAGTCCCCTTTGCAGATGGAAATCTGTGCCTACCTTCTAGCGCTTGTGTGTTGTAGTCCTTCCCTGCTTAGCACCACGGGATAGTCCCCACAACTGTTGTGTCTGTTTCTGAAGTTCCCTCACAACTCGATTATGATGTTCTGCTTCGTCCCCCAGATGATATGACTAGGACGCACCCGTATGACGGGTAGGCTCGGAGCTCTTCCTGGACCCTAGTGTCGCCCCTCTCCAGTTGTTGCCCCCTATGTCTTCTTAGGTGATTTGAGTGAGACAGCCCGCCTATAACTGGCTGTCCTGCCGTAGGTTTGAAGTAAGGCCTGGAGCTCAATACTTCCTCGGCGTTCCGGCCACCGGCTACGCGCCTCAGTAGGATGTTGCCTCGTCTTACAGCACGACTCCTACTGGTGTTTCTCCTTGTTGCGTCGATCTCGTTTCTCACTCAGCACAATAAACCTCGCTTCTTGTCCTTTCTTGGGGTACCGCCGCGATCAAGTGCAGGCGCGGTCCCGTAATGTTCTCTCTGTTCGCTAGGCCTCTGTCAGGATCCCACCCCTGACAGGGACCCCCCTGAATCTTCCCCTGCAACACCCTCTGCCACAGGATGTTGCCTGGTTCCAACCCAGTCAGCCTCTGTCTAAATTCCTCTCTAACCCCCAGTTTTACCAGATTGTGAGGAGTGGCCTAATACATAGTACCCTTAGCTCCCCCTGGAGGCCAGACTGTGAAGTGTATTGGTGTCTGTGATACCTGGTCAGGTGAACTCCTTCAGTGCCATCAGACATACCATAGTCCCCCCTTAGCGGCGGAGCATCAGTACTGCAACGACCAGGACTCTGGGGCGCTGCACTCCCCCCCCGGTTAAATCCAGTACTCCTGGACTGGGAAGAAAACAACAATACATGTCAGCAAAAAGACATACAATTTTGAAATGCAATAACAATAAGCAAATTTTAACAGAGCTTCCCTTTATGGGAGGTGAGGACACTTGAACGTTACAAGCATGGTTAAATACTTTAAATAACGTACTATAAATAACTTTTCCTACCCAACCGGGTATTCTACTAAGTGCAAATTTTTGAACAATAATTTAACGTTGCCTTTAAGGACGTACACACTGAATCCACTAAAGACCTTCTTATAAAACACTATAAGGCTAATCAACTTTTCTTCATTTTCCTCCTTTACATCTGCAGGACCGCCTGTCTATCTGCCCCAGGCCTACTGCCTCTCGTTCGGTTGCAGGACCTCCCCTTTCCGCCCGGGCCTACTGCCTTTCTGCTACTATACACAGTATAGAACGTATCATCCATCTCTCAGTTCAAGATCACTGAGCCATCTCTGTATGGCTCCTAGGAGGACTCACCGACTAACCCCGTACGGGTTCACTTCCTGTCCTCATTTTCTAACACATTATTAAACATCTCTTACAATTAGCTAGCTAACTACATATAACTTTTACATGTAAGCATTATCAGTACTTCCTTTTAAATCATCATTATACTCTAAGTGCTATTAATGAGCGCCCCCTTTAAAAAGGGACCAAGTCTCTATGAGGTAGTGCAACTTCTCAAGCTGCAAGTCCGTATGCAGTAAGGACTCTGGTGCTGTTTCCAGGAACAGTTTCTTCGCAAAGAGTCCTTTCTTTTGTAAAACCAGTAGAGGGCACCTTTAAGAAGGTGCGAACTATTTACAATGAGTTTGTAATCATGCAGTGTTCATGATCCAGCAGTTCTTTCAACAATGATAAGACTAAAAACAAAAGCAGAAGAAGGGATCCTGGGTAAACAAAAGGATCCCTTTAAGAGTTAACCCTAGTCGGGTTGTAGCAGCAGAACAGCAAAAAGACGAACAGTTAACTATTTACATGTTCAACATATTAGGACATTTACTTGAACCACTCAGGAGGCAGCACCGGCGGAGGCAACCCCTTTGGATATTGCCTGCCACCCGGTACTGCGTAAGGGGGTTCGTTGTCCCATCTGGGGGTCTGCGTACCCACTGTCTTCAGTTCTGGGGCAGCAGGGGCACCGCCCACCTGAGGAGGCGCTTCCTTGGCCACGACGGTGGTTGAGGTGACGATGCTGCAGGTCGTGGTTTTGACAATGGTGCACGTTGGAGTGACCACGGTGGTCTTGGTGATGATCGTGAGCTGACCACAAGGGGGCACCTTCGCTACGGGGGACAGCTACGCCGGTACCTTAGTTGGGGGTGTCACAGGGTTTAGCTTCTTATGGACATTCAGGGCGAACCACCCCTTTTCCCCAAAATGCCGGGTGTAAGTGACTTCGTCCCCCGGGTAGAGATCCCGGTCTGGATGGCCTTCTCTGAGATGAGACTCCACATCCCGCCGGTTGACGAAGACTTCGGGGTACAGGCCCGGCTCTTTTATAAAGCCCCAGCCTCCGCGGAGCTTGAAGGCGACGACGGTGCCCTGCCTGCGCGGGGCATGGTGAGCGGTGGGGTCCTTGCGGGCCCGCTCCTTGACCGCCAAGTCTTTTTGGTGGTAGGCCTCTAGTCCGGCCTGGTATGCCTTTTCCTTCTCCTCCCACTGCTGTTCCAGCTGGGCCTGGTATTCCTCCCAGCTCAGGGCCTGCACCATCTCCCCTTCCTGTGTCTTCACCCCGGGGAACCCCATGAGGTTGGATCCTGGGTTCACCCAGCGGCACACTGTGCGCTCCGCATGGACTTCACACAGCAGGATAGTGGCTGGAATCGGGGCTTTCAGGAAGTGTTCCATACCCGTTGCCTCCTCCCACGGTAACAGGCGCTGGAGTCTATGGGTCCCAGGGAGAGGGGGTGCCGCGACGGGGCCTATCAACAGACCCTCAGCCAGCGGGACAGGGTCGGCGGACTCACCAGTCGGTGTAGGCCCCTCCTCCTTGGTCGGCTCCGCTGGCGGTATGGTCGATGGGAACATCGGCTGGAGTTCCGGCAGCGACGCAGGGTCAGACGTTGGGAGGTCCTCCACCGGCGCCCCCATCCGCAGCTGGAGGAGTTGTTCAATCAGGCCCTCCATTTCAATCTGCAGGAGGCCGATCCCAAGCGCGGAGAGCTGACCACTGTGCTCGTCCGGGTGGCTGGGGGAGTCCTCGGCTCCGACCCCGCATTCCTGGTCTGAGCGACTGGTCATGGCGTCCTCCACGTGGGTCGCTTCCTGGTCTTTTTCCCGCTCTCTCCTTCGTGGGCGGTTTCGTTTTCTCTGCCTCCGCCCACCATTAAGAATCAGGAGGCGGATCTCGGCTACTGACGGACACGTCCTCAAGGTACAGAAATATTTAGACTGGGCGGCCATTGTCTTTCGCGCTCTTCAGCCGGTCCACGCCTACTCCACGCCCCTCTTCTCTTCCTGCGCTCGCCTCAGCGCTGTAATGGCGGCTGGTTTTGGCGGCAAATGGCAATCCACAGTCTTTGCAATAAGTCACAGTCCAAGTACAATAAATCACAGTTCCAAGGCACACATGACCTGATTCTTCAGGCTTAAGTAGATCCTGTTCGTGACGCCAAGTTGCAGCGCCCCCACGGCCGCAGGGTCGAGGGGTACCCGGTACCGGGCCTCTGAGTCTCGGTCCTGGGGTTGTCACGGTGGCTAGACCCGGTCCGTGACCCTGCTGAGGGGCGCCCAATGAAAGGTGTGGGTGGTGATGATGTAGTGGTGCGGTGCAGGTCGCAGTAAATAACGAGGACACCAGGTTGCAGTCTCTTTGCCTCTTTACTGAAGGCCTCAGGATCCTCAGTCCGGAATACGGTTAACCGGGCTGTGGGAGTCCGGCTAGTCCGATGGCACCTCCAGAGTTCCCTTTGCAGGTGGAAATCTGTGCCTACCTTCTAGCGCTTGTGTGTTGTGGTCCTTCCCTGCTGTGCTTACGGGATAGTCCCCACAACTGTTGTGTCTGTTTCTGAAGTTCCCTCACAACTCGATTATGATGTTCTGCTTCGTCCCCCAGATGATATGACTAGGACGCACCCGTATGACGGGTAGGCTCGGAGCTCTTCCTGGACCCTAGTGTCGCCCCTCTCCAGTTGTTGCCCCCTATGTCTTCTTAGGTGATTTGAGTGAGACAGCCCTCCTATAACTGACTGTCCTGCCGTAGGTTTGAAGTAAGGCCTGGAGCTCAATACTTCCTCGGCGTTCCGGCCACCGGCTACGCGCCTCAGTAGGATGTTGCCTCGTATTACAGCACGACTCCTACTGGTGTTTCTCCTTGTTTCGTCGATCTCATTTCTCACTCAGCACAATAAACCTCGCTTCTTGTCCTTTCTTGGGGTACCGCCGCGATCAAGTGCAGGCGCGGTCCCGTAACGTTCTTTCTGTTCGCTAGGCCTCTGTCAGGATCCCACCCCTGACAGGGACCCCCCTGAATCTTCCCCTGCAACACCCTCTGCCACAGGATGTTGCCTGGTTCCAACCCAGTCTGCTTTTTGCCTAACTTTCTATCTAACCCCCAGTTTTACCAGATTGTGAGGAGTGGCCTAATACATAGCACCCTTAGCTCCCCCTGGAGGCCAGACTGTGAAGTCTATTGGTGTCTGTGATACCTGGTCAGGTGAACTCCTTCAGTGCCATCAGACGTACCATAGCCCCCCTTAGCGGCGGAGCATCAGTACTGCAACGACCAGGACTCTGGGGCGCTGCAGTGTACAAATGGAGTAAATTTAGGACCATTATAACCATCCCCAGGAGTGGTCAACCAACAAAGATCACTTCAAGAGCAAGGTGTATAATAGTCTGCATCGTCAAAAAGGAAACTGAGGTCACCTCTAAGCAACTAAAGGCCTCGCTTACATTAGCTAACATTAATATTCTTAAATCCACCAACAACAATGAAATGCTTGATAGGATTGCAAGTAGAAGGTCACCATTAGTGTTGAGCGATACCTTCCGATATTCAAAAGTATCGGTATCGGATTGGATCGGCCGATATCCAAAAAATATCGGATATCGCCGATACCGATACCCGATACCAATACAAGTCAATGGGACACAAATATCGGAAGCTATCCTGGATGGTTCCCAGGGTCTGAAGGAGAGGAAACTCTCCTTCAGGCCCTGGGATCCATATTCATGTAAAAAATAAAGAATACAAATAAAAAATATGAATATACTCACCCCTCTGATGGACCCTGGCTCTCACCGGTGCAAGCGTCTGCCTCCGTTCCTAAGAATGCAGTGAGTGAAGGACCTTTGATGACGTCGCAGTCACATGAGCGGTCACGCGACCAATCACAAGACCGCGACGTCATCGCAGGTCCTACACTCACTGCATTCTTAGGAACGGAGGCTGCCGATGCACCAATGAGGTCCAGGGTCCGTTGGAGGGGTGAGTATATCCATATTTTTTATTTTTATTCTTTATTTTTTACATGAATATGGATCCCAGGGCCTGAAGGAGAGTCTCCTCTCCTCCAGACCCTGGGAACCATATGCACCGCATACGCCTGGGAACTTATAGGAACTTCTGATTCCGATTTCCGATATCACAAAAATATCGGAACTCGGTATCGGAATTCCGATACAGCGAATATCGGCCGATATCCGATATTTGCAGTATCAGAATGCTCAACACTAGTCACCATTCTCCAAAAAGAACATTGCAACATGTTTGCAATTTTCTAAGAGTACAATAGCATATAAAAAATTGGTCCCATTCTCATCCAGGAGAGCGGGGTGATTTTTTTCTCACTTGTCATATGTGTTGTCTGTATGCAATGTGTTTTTTTAAAAGGTAGCTATTAATCTTTTACAGGACCATTTATAGTTTTGTATGCTACAAAATTGCAATGTATCCGTAAACATTGGATACCATAGTGATCGTTCGTATTGCATGCAATATTTTTCTAACACTGTACTGATGTCAGAATGAAACTCAGCATGCTGACATTTTTTTTCTCATGGCAAATCCAGATTTGCACTGCCACATTGAATAACACTGGTGCTAGTGCAAGACAAACTTTTATCATATTGCATTCATCCAATTCATGCACAGGTGTGAGCGAGCCCTAAGGATCACAAAATCACCTAGACAAACCAGAAGGTTGTTCTAAAAATGTTTTCTAGTCAGTTGGAAATAAAATAGAGCTTTTTGATATAAAAGAGTAGCATTGTGTTTGGAAAAATAAAATCACTGCATCATAATATAAAAACCTCATGCCATCTGTTACACATAGTGGTGCTAGCAGTCTCATGGTTTGTACCTGTTTGCATCTGAGCAAGAACGGTTTACCATAATTCGTGGAAAATTAATTCTGAATTATACCAGCAAATTCTAAAAGAAAATGACAGAAAATTTGTCCATGATCTGAATCTCAAGAAAAAGGGATTATGCAACGAGACAATAACCCAAAGCACACACGTCGTTCCACAATAGAATTTTTAAAGAAGAGTATAGTTAAAGTTTTGAAATGGCCAAGTAAAGTCCAGACCTTAATCCTATAGAAATAATAGGAGGGATCAGAAGTGAGTAGTTCATGGCAGGAAACCCAACAACAGCAGAAGCTGTTTTAGGCCTGTTTCACACGTCAGTGGCTCCGGTACGTGTGGTGACAGATTTCTCATTTTCTCACGTACCGGAGACACTGACTCACGTAGACACATTAAAATAAATGTGTCTCTGCACATGTCAGCCTGTTTTCACGGACCGTGTGTCCGTTTGAAAAATACGGAGACATGTCAGTGTTCGTGGGAGCGCACAGATCACTCGGACCCATTAAAGTCAATGGGTCTGTGTAAACACGTACCGCACACGGATGCTGTCCGTGTGCCGCCCGTGTGCTGACTGAGGACCACACGGACAGTGCAGGAGACAGCGCTAGAGTTAAGCGCTGTCCCCAGCGTGTGGTGCTGAAGTCGGCATTCATTCCTTCTCTCCAGCAGTGTTCGCTGGAGAGAAGGAATGAAAAATCATGTTTTTTTAATTTCTTTGTTTGTTTTTAAAATAAAGTTCCCGGTCAGCTCCCGCCTCCCACCCCCTGTGCGCCCGCCCTCTGGCATTAAAATACTCACCCAGCTCCCATAGGGGTGGAGCCACATATTCATCACTGTAATGAGCGGCACCACGTGACCTCTCATACAGGACAAGCTGCGGCGCTGAGAGGAAGCATCGTGGGAGCTGGGTGAGTATTTTAATGCCAGCGGTCGGGCGCACAGGGGGTGGGAGGCGGGAGCTGACCGGGAACTTTATTTTAAAAACAAAAAAATGTTAACAACATGATTTTTCATTCCTTCTCTCCAGTGAACGCTGCTGGAGAGAAGTGGAGCGGCCCCCAGACGCAGGACAGTGGGGTACTCGGATCCGGGTCTCTCGGTTCTGAGGATGTCACGGTGGCCTGACCCAGTCCGTGGTCCTGCTAAGGGGCGCCCAATAAAAGGTGTAGGTGGTGGTGTAGGTCGCAGTAAATAACGAGGACACAGGGTTGCAGTCTCTTTACCTCTTTACTGAAGGCTTCGGCATCTGCAATCCAGAGCACTGTTAACAGGGCTGGCTGAGACCGGCCGGTCCGAAGGCACATCCAGAGTTCCCTTTGCAGGTGGAAATCAGTGCCTACCTACTAGCGCCTGGGTGTTGTAGTACTTCCCTGCTGAGCACCACGGGATAGTCCTCACAACTGTCGTGAATGTTTCTGTTCTTTCTCTCTGTCCCCCAGATGGTTTGGATAGGACGCACCCGTATGACGGGGTAGGCCTGGAGTTATTTTATAGGGACCCTAGAGACGCCCCTCTCCCACAATTGCCTCCGTTGTCTTCATTAGGTGATTAAGGTGAGTCAGCCAACCAAAAATTAACTGCCCTGCCGTTGGTTTGAAGTAATGCGTAGAGCCCAATACTTCCTCGGCGTTCCGGCCACCGGCTACGCGCCTCAGTAGGATGTTGCCGATCTCGGGGCACGACTCCTACTGGTTCTATCGCCTTTGTGCTGTGATCTCGTTTCTCACTTCTCCACAATATACTTCGCTTCGTGTCCTTTCTTAAGATGCCGCCGCAATGAAGTGCAGGCGCGGCTCCGTAACGATCTGTCCTTTCGCTAGGCCTCTGTCAGGATACCACCCCTGACAGGGACCCCCCTGGATCTTCCCAAGCAACGCTCTTCTCTCACTAGATGTTACCTGGGCAAAACCCAGTCAGCTTCTTCCTAACTTCCAGACGTCGCATCCGTCGTGCGATGGATGCGTCGTGTTTTGGCGGACCGTTGGTACAAAAAACGTTCCATGTAACTTTTTTTGTGCGTCTTGTCCGCCATTTCTGACTGCGCATGTGCGGCCAAAACTCCGCCCCCTCCTCCCCGGACATTACAATGGGGCAGCGGATGCATTGAAAAACTGCATCCGCTGCCCCCGTTGTGCATTTATTTCACAGCATGCGTCGGTACGTTGGGCCGACGCATGGCGACGGCCCCGTACCGACGCTAGTGTGAAAGTAGCCTTACATGATAGCCAAGATCAGGCTGTCACAGCCAGGGAAAGTGCCCGGACCACCCCCAGCTGTTTAACCATCTAAATGCTGCTATCAATAGCAGCCAAGTGACAATCAGCAACTAGGTGATGAGATCATGGGTGGGGGGGCTGATATTTGTCATGACAGCAAGAGGTCAAATAATGGCCTTCAGGTCTGTCAGCTATGATGGCCTGTTAGACCATGTCAAGTGTCAGTGTATTCTTAGAAGAACTAAGTAAAAAAAATAAAATAAAAAGATTTAAAAAAACTGTAAAAATATTTTTTAAACATCAAAAAATAAAGAACACAAAAAATGAAAAAAAATATTATGCCAATAAATAAGTATATTTATGTAAAAAAAAAAAAAAAAAAGTACTCATATTTGGTGTCGACCGACCTATAAAATGTCACACTAGTTAACCCCTTCAGTGAACATCGTAACAAAAAAAAAAAAAAAACATGGCAAAAAACTATGCTGTTTCATGATGCAAAAAAAGGGGGAATAAAATGGGATCAAAAATCGTATATAAACAAAATTGTTATCCGAGAAAACGGCATCCTGTCCCTCAAAAACATAAGCTGCCATGTGGCTCTGTCTGCGGAAAATTAAAAAAGCTATAACTCTCAGAATACAGCAGTGCAAAAACAATTACCGTATATACTCGAGTATAAGCCGAGAATTTCAGCCCATTTTTTTATGCTGAAAATTACCCCTCTCAGCTTATACTCGAGTCATTCCCAGGGGTCGGCAGGGGCGGGGCAGCGGCAGCTGTCTAATCATACTCACCTGCTCCTGGCACGGTCCCTGCTCATCTCTGGTTCTCCAGGCACTGACAGCCTGTATTGAGCGGTCACATGATACCGCTCATTATAGTAATGAATATGGACCCGACTCCACTCCGATAGGGGTGGAGCCACATATTCCTTACTGTAATGAGCGGTACCATGGGACCGCTCAACACAAGAAGAAGCTGCCAGCACCTGGAGAACCAGGGATGTGCAGGGACCGCACCAAGAGCAGGTCAGTATGACGGGGCAATGCGCTATATTCACCTGTCTGCATTCCACCATCGGCACCGCTGTGTCTTCTGCGTCCTCTGCAGTGACGCTCAGATAAGAGGGCGTGATGACTCGATTAGTGTGCATGCCGCCCTCTGCCTGAACAGTCAGTGCAGAGGACGCGGAAGACACAGTGGCGCCGATGGTAAAACGCGGACAGGTGAATATAGCAAGTGCCGGGGACCTGAGCGACGAGAGGTAATAATGTGATTTTTTTTTTTTTTAATCGCAGCAACAGCATATGGGGCATAATAGTCTATGGAGCATCTTATGGGGCCATAATCAGCATTTGTGCAGCATTGTATGGGGCAAATATTTCTATGGAGCATCTTATGGGGCCATGTGCAGAGTTATATGGGGCAAATATTTCTATGGAGCACCTTATGGGGCCATATTCAGCATTTGTGCAGCATTATATGGGACAAATGTCTGTATGGAGCATCTTATGGGGCCCATCATAAACTATGGAGCATTATATGGGGCTCCTGATTCAATATGGATATTCAAAAACACTTAACCTACTGATGTCTCAATTAATTTTACTTTTATTGGTATCTATTTTTATTTTTGATATTTACCGGTAGCTGCTGCATTTTCCACCCTAGGCTTATACTCAAGTCATTAAGTTTTCCCAGTTTTTTGTGGCAAAATTAGGGGTCTATGCTTGTACTTGGGTCGGCTTATACTCGAGTATATACGGTATTTTTTCTATAAAATAGTTTTATTGTGTAAGAGCAGCAAAGCATTACAAAAATTATAAATTATAAACTGTGGTATCGTTGTAATTGTACTGGCTTGAAGAAAAATGCTGCCATATCACTTTTACCACACAGTGAAGAGCATAAAAAATCTAACCAAAACAATTCCTGAATTGCTGTTTTTTTAATTCTGCCTCACAAAAATTGGAATAGAAAGCAATCAAAAAATGTCATGGTTGCTAATAACAACTTCAACTCATCCCTTAAAAAAACAAGCCCTCACATGATTCTTGTCAGAAGAAATATAGAAAAATGATAGCTCTCAGAATTATGCAAAAATGTTTATTTGTAAATAAAAAGTGTATTTTATTGTGTGACAGCAGCCAAACGAAAAAAAAATAATGAATCTGTAATTGCACCAATCCAAATAATAAAGTCGTCTAATTACTAGTGTTGAGCGATACCGTCCGATACTTGAAAGTTTCGGTATCGGATAGTATCGGCCGATACCCGAAAAGTATCGGATATCGCCGATACCGATACCCGATACCAATACAAGTCAATGGGACAAGTATCGGAAGGTATCCTGATGGTTCCCAGGGTCTGAAGGAGAGGAAACTCTCCTTCAGGCCCTGGGATCCATATTACTGTGTAAAATAAAGAATTAAAATAAAAAATATTGATATACTCACCTCTCCGGAGGCCCCTGGACATCACCGCCGGTAACCGGCAGCCTTCTTTGCTTAAAATGCGCTCGTTTAGGGCCTTCCATGACGTCACGGCTTCTGATTGGTGACCGCCACGCGACCAATCACTAGCCGCGACGTTATTCTCAGGTCCTAAATTCCTAGAATGAGGCGTTTAGGGCCTGAGAATGACGTCACGGCTTGTGATTGGTCGCGTGGCGGTCACATGAGCGGCACGCGACCAATCAGAAGCCGTGACGTCATGGAAGGCCCTAAACGCGCTCATTTTAAGCAAAGAAGGCTGCCGGTTACCAGCGGTGATGTCCAGGGGCCTCCGGAGAGGTGAGTATATCAATATTTTTTATTTTAATTCTTTATTTTACACAGTAATATAGATCCGATACCGATTCCCGATACCACAAAAGTATCTGATCTCGGTATCGGAATTCCGATACCGCAAGTATCGGCCAATACCCGATACTTGCGGTATCAGAATGCTCAACACTACTAATTACTTATTGCAAAAAGAAAAAAAAGAGCATGAACCGCACATCCCAAAATCATACGTTGATCTAAAGCTGCTAGGCAAAAATTTATATACTGAACATGAGGTTTTCAGTTTAACATTCTGATCAGACTGTATGAAGCCCACTGCCACGTCCACCGCCGCAGCGGCCATGCACCAGCAGGGCGGACGGCCTGTTGCCCCACAGCACCCATGCTGCGAGACTGTGCCCCCATGACTCCAGACCGCGCCGCCCCACCAGCACAAAGCCACAGCAACAATGGCCACCACACAGCACCAGCACCAAAATGAAAGGAGCATTTAAACTCACCTTTCTCCAGCTCTTCAGTGAGAGCCAAAATGGGCTAAACCCCTTACTTTGCAGTCTCCTGCTAATTAAAATCACCTGTGCCAAATGGGAGGAGTGCTGGTCCAAGAAAGAGACAAGAACATGCTTTGTGCAAAAAGAAAAAAAAGAGCATGAACCGCACATCCCAAAATCATACGTTGATCTAAAGCCGCTAGGCAAAAATTTATATACTCCGCTCCGTTAGGGCGTTAGGACCCACTACGAGGTTTGCCGTGAAGTGGCAGTGGGCTTCATACAGTCTGATCAGAATGTTAAACTGAAAACCTCATGTTCAGTATATAAATTTTTGCCTAGCGGCTTTAGATCAACGTATGATTTTGGGATGTGCGGTTCATGCTCTTTTTTTTTTTTTTTTTTCTTTTTGCACAAAGCATGTTCTTGTCTCTTTCTTGGACCAGCACCCCTCCCATTTGGCACAGGTGATTTTAATTAGCAGGAGACTGCAAAATAAGGGGTCTAGCCCATTTTGGCTCTCACTGAAGAGCTGGAGGAAGGTGAGTTTAAATGCTCCTTTCATTTTGGTGCTGTGTGGTGGCCATTGTTGCTGTGGCTTTGTGCTGGTGGGGCGGCGCTGTCTGGAGTCATAGTAACATAGTTATTAAGGTTGAAGGAAGACTTTAAGTCCATCTAGTTCAACCCATAGCCTAACATGCCCTAACATGTTGATCCAGGGGAAGGCAAAAAAACCCCATGTGGTAAGAGTAAGCTCCACCATGGGGAAAAAAATTCCTTCCCGACCCCACATACGGCAATCAGACTAGTTCCCTGGATCAACGCCCTATCAAAGAATCTAATATATATACCCTGTAACATTATACTTTTCCAGGAAGGCATCCAGTCCCCTCTTAAATTTAAGTAATGAATCACTCATTACAACATCATACGGCAGAGAGTTCCATAGTCTCACTGCTCTTACAGTAAAGAATCCGCGTCTGTTATTATGCTTAAACCTTTTTTCCTCCAGACGTAGAGGATGCCCCCTTGTCCCTGTCACCGGTCTATGATTAAAAAGATCATCAGAAAGGTCTTTGTACTGTCCCCTCATATATTTATACATTAACATAAGATCACCCCTTAGCCTTCGTTTTTCCAAACTAAATAGCCCCAAGTGTAATAACCTATCTTGGTATTGCAGACCCCCCAGTCCTCTAATAACCTTGGTCGCTCTTCTCTGCACCCGCTCCAGTTCAGCTATGTCTTTCTTATACACCGGAGACCAGAACTGTGCACAGTATTCTAAGTGTGGTCGAACTAGTGACTTGTATAGAGGTAAAATTATGTTCTCCTCATGAGCATCTATTCCTCTTTTAATGCATCGCATTATTTTATTTGCCTTTGTAGCAGCTGCCTGACACTGGCCACTGAATATGAGTTTGTCATCCACCCATACACCCAGGTCTTTTTCATTGACGGTTTTGCCCAGAGTTTTAGAATTAAGCACATAGTTATAGATCTTATTACTTCTACCCAAGTGCATGACCTTACATTTATCCCCATTAAAGCTCATTTGCCATTTATCAGCCCAAGCTTCTAGTTTACATAAATCATCCTGTAATATAAAATTGTCCTCCTCTGTATTGATTACCCTGCAGAGTTTAGTGTCATCTGCAAATATTGAAATTCTACTCTGAATGCCCCCTACAAGGTCATTAATAAATATGTTAAAAAGAAGAGGGCCTAATACTGACCCCTGTGGTACCCCACTGCTAACCGCGACCCAGTCCGAATGTGCTCCATTAATAACCACCCTTTGTTTCCTATCCCTGAGCCAGCTCTCAATCCACTTACACATATTTTCCCCTATCCCCATTATTCTCATTTTATGTAACAACCTTTTGTGTGGCACCGTATAAAAAGCTTTTGAAAAGTCCATATACACTACATCCACTGGGCTCCCTTGGTCCAGTCCGGAACTTACCTCTTCATAGAAGCTGATCAAATTAGTCTGACATGAACGGTCCCTAGTAAACCCGTGCTGATACTGGGTCATCATGAGGTTATTCCTCTTCAGATACTCCAGTATAGCATCCCTTAGAATGCCCTCCAGGATTTTACCCACAGTAGAGGTTAAACTTACTGGCCTACAATTTCCGAGTTCAGTTTTTGTCCCCTTTTTGAATATTGGCACCACATTTGCTATACGCCAGTCCTGTGGTACAGACCCTGTTATTATGGACTCTTTAAAGATTAAAAATAATGGTCTATCAATAACTGTACTTAATTCCTGCAGTACTCGGGGGTGTATCCCATCCGGGCCTGGAGATTTGTCAATTTTAGTGATTTTTAGACGCCGCCGTACTTCCTGCTGGGTTAAGCAGGTAACCTTTAATTGAGAATTTTTATCACTAGTCATATTGGCTGCCATGGGATTTTCTTTTGTAAATACTGATGAAAAAAAGTCATTTAGCATATTGGCTTTTTCCTCATCCTCATCCACCATTTCACCCAGACTATTTTTAAGGGGGCCAACACTATCATCACTATCAACTATCAACTATCAACACTATCGTCATGGGGGCTCAGTCTCGCAGCATGGGTGCTGTGGGGCAACAGGCCGTCCGCCCTGCTGGTGCATGGCCGCTGCGGCGGTGGTCGCCGCACGTCTCCACTCCATTAGGGTGTTAGGACCCACTACGAGGTTTGCCGTGAAGTGGCAGTGGGCTTCATACAGTCTGATCAGAATGTTAAACTGAAAAAATCATGTTCAGTATATAAATTTTTGCCTAGCGGCTTTAGATCAACGTATGATTTTGGGATGTGCGGTTCATGCTCTTTTTTTTCTTTTGGCACAAAGCATGTTCTTGTCTCTTTCTTGGACCAGCACTCCTCCCATTTGGCACAGGTGATTTTAATTAGCAGGAGACTGCAAAGTAAGGGGTCTAGCCCATTTTGGCTCTCACTGAAGAGCTGGAGGAAGGTGAGTTTAAATGCTCCTTTCATTTTGGTGCTGTGTGGCGGCCATTGTTGCTGTGGCTTTGTGCTGGTGGGGCGGCGCAGTCTGGAGTCATGGGGGCTCAGTCTCGCAGCATGGGTGCTGTGGGGCAACAGGCCGTCCGCCCTGCTGGTGCATGGCCGCTGCGGCGGTGGTCGCCGCACGGCTCCGCTCCGTTAGGGCGTTAGGACCCACTACGAGGTTTGCCGTGAAGTGGCAGTGGGCTTCATACAGTCTGATCAGAATGTTAAACTGAAAACCTCATGTTCAGTATATAAATGTTTGCCTAGCGGCTTTAGATCAACGTATGATTTTGGGATGTGCGGTTCATGCTCTTTTTTTTTTTTTTCTTTTCGTCTAATTACTTATACTGCAAGGTGAATGCAGTAAAAAATAAATAACACCAATTCTTCCCCTACTGTTATTTGGTTTATTCTGCTTCCTTAAGATTGCTGTAAGTCTCGGTTCACATTTGTCCTGCACTCTGTGCTGAGCACTTTCTCCAGGGTTTCCATGTAAATCTCTGAAATATGTGATTCAGACGGAACCCCCGGCAGAAGATTCCCTATAATGCAACAGATGAAGACACTGTGTATGCAATCAGGCCTATGCTCCGGCGGTGTCTGTCTTTTTAGGTGTGCATAACAGCACGGACAACCACAGTTTTGCATACTCCTGAAAAGTAGGAGAACAGAGGCCATATGGAGTCCAGAGTAACTCTGCTGCATGATTATAGTTATTGGAACCATCACATCATTCGAATATTTAGATGGAAACCCCGATGTAAGTGCTCAGCGTAGAGAACAGGATAAATGTGATCCAAAGTGGTATGTAAAATGATCCCAATAAAAGTTTCAATTGAATACACACAAAAAAACAAGTCCCCACTCAGGTCCCTTATCTGTCAATGAAAATATAGGGGACTTCAAGGTTACTAGTAGCGCAAAGGCGCTGGCTCCTATCCCCCCAAAAGAAATCCAATGAATTGTGCTTTCCAAAATCCAAATGCCCACCTCCCTTCTGAGCCCACAGTGTGCCTAAACCGCAACTAGCATCTAAATGTTTGTCAGTACTGTACCAATATTAGCATACTGTACTGGGCACTGCAATGTACTGAATACTTCAATGGCAAATTTGCAATTTTGACTCAGCAACATTCATTGCTGCTTGTTTCTGGGAAGAAAACAGGGAGTCAAAATCGTCACTGCACCTGTAGATAAATTCTCAGAGGAGTGTAGTTTGCAAATGGGGTCGCTTCAGGGGGTATCCTGCTCTTCTTGTGCTTAGGGGCTCTGTATATGGAGTCTGCAAACTATTTTATCAAAATCTGTGATCCAAAAGTCAAATAGCACTCCTTCCCTCCAAGCAATACTGTGTGGCTAAGCAGTACAGTACAGCCACATATGGGGAGTTGCCAAGTTCAGTGGAATTTGGTTGACAATTTTTGGTGCCATTTTTACCCAATTTCCTGTGTGACAATGTAAAATTTAGGGATAAAACAACATTTTTGCTATAAAAATTTAATTATTTTTTCTTTACAGCCCAATGGTATAAAATTCTGTGACACACCTGCGGTGTCAATATGCTCAATGGAACCTTAGATGAATTCATTGAGAGGTGTAGTTTGTAAAATGGGTTACTTATGGATAAGGGGTGGTTTTGCTGTTCTGGCACCTCAAGAGCTCTGCCAATGTGACATGGTACATGCAAACCATAACAGTAAAATCTGCACTACAATATGACGCTCCTTCCCTTTTGAGCTTTCCACTGTGCCTGAAAAGCATTTCCTGATAACATGTAGAGCATTGGCGCACTCTGAACAAATTGCACAACATACTCTGAGGTTCACGTTTTCCTATTAACCCTTATAAAATGAAAACCTGCAGGTAAAACAACATTTAGTGGTAAAAATGTAATTATTATTTCTTCACCGCCTAATGGTATAAAATTATGCGACACAACTAAGGTGTTAATAAGCTCACTGTATCTGTAGATTAATTTATTGAGGGGTGTAGTTTGTAAGATGGGGTCACTTGTGGGGTTTCCACTGTTTAGGCACATCAGGGACTCTGCAAACATGACATGGTGCACTCTATCTTTTCCAGCCAATTTTGCACTCCAAAAGTCCAATGTTGCTCTTTCTCTTCTGAGCCCCGCCGTGATCCACAACAGTAGTTTTCCATCACATATCAGGCATCTGTGTACTGAGGAGAAATTGAGCAACAAGTTGTATGGTACATATCTCCTGTTACCCTTGTGAAAATGCAAAATTGGAGACTATAGCAATAATTCTATACGTAAAATGTGATTTTTCATTTTCATGGCCCTTCTGGCTAGGCATCAACACTGGTTTGCCTCTTTAACCTTTATTCTTGCTATGGAATGTTGTTACCAATATTTCTTTAAGTACTTACCTGCATTTACTGTAAATCCTGAGTGTCCCCTAAGTGTTTCCTGTAGGCGTTATTCATACAATATGGGACTTGTCTCTTTCTTGCCTAAATATGGACCTTTTAGCATATACAGTGGCTTGCGAAAGTATTCGGCCCCCTGGAACATTTCAACCTTTTCCCACATATCATGCTTCAAACATTAAGATACCAAATGTAATTTTTTGGTGAAGAATCAACAACAAGTGGAAGACAATTGTGAAGTTGAAGAAATTTATTGGTTATTTTAAATTTTTGTGTAAAATCAAAAACTGAAAAGTGGGGCGTGCAATATTATTCGGCCCCTTTACTTTCAGTGCAGCAAACTCACTCCAGAAGTTCATTGTGGATCTCTGAATGATCCAATGTTGTCCTAAATGCCTAATGATGATAAATATAATCCACCTGTGTGTAATCAAGTCTCCCTATAAATGCACCTGCTCTGTGATAGTCTCAGAGTTCTGTTTGAAGCACAGAGAGCATCATGAAGACCAAGGAACACAACAGGCAGGTCCGTGATTGTGTTGTAGAGAAGAATAAAGGCGGATTTGGATACAACATTATTTCCCAAACTTTAAACATCCCAAGGAGCACTGTGCAAGCGATCATATTGAAATGGAAGGAATATCATACCACTGCAAATCTACCAAGACCCGGCCGTCCCTCTAAACTTTCATCTCAAACAAGGAGAAGACTGATCAGAGATGCAGCCAAGAGGTCCATGATCACTCTGGATGAACTGCAGAGATCTACAGCTGAGGTGGGACAGTCTGTCCATAGGACATCAATAAGTCGTACACTGCACAAATCTGGCCTTTATGGAAGAGTGGCAAGAAGAAAGTTATTTCTCAAAGGTATCCATAAAAAGTCTTGTTTAAAGTTTGCAGCAAGCCATCTGGGAGACACGCCAAATATGTGGAAGAAAGTGCTCTGGTCAGATGAAACCAAAATCAAACTTTTTGGCAACAATGCCAAACGATATGTTTGGCATAAAGGCAACACAGCTCATCACCCTGAACACACCATCCCCACTGTCAAGCATGGTGGTGGCAGCATCATGGTTCGGGACTGCTTTTCATCAGCAGGGACAGGGAAGATGGTTAAAATTGATGGGAAGATGGATGGAGCCAAATACAGGACCATTCTTGAAGAAAACCTGTTGGAGTCTGCAAAAGACCTGAGACTGGGATGGAGAGTTTGCCAAGGAAGAAAGGGAAAGAATTTCAATCTCTCGATGTACAAAACTGATAGAGACATACCCCAAGCGATTTTCAGCTGTAATCACAGCAAAAGGTGGCGCAACAAAGTATTAAGTTAAAGGGCTGAATAATATTGCACTCCCCACTTTTCAGTTTTTGAATTTCCACAAAAATTTAAAATGACCAGTAAATTTTGTTCAACTTCACAATTGTGTTCCACTTGTTGTTGATTCTTCACCAAAAATTTACATTTCATATCTTTATGTTTGAAGCATGATATGTGGGAAAAGGTTGAAAAGTTCCAGGGGGCCGAATACTTTCGCAAGGTACTGTAACATTGATTTAAGTGACATTGTTCATATAATTTTGTATGCATAAATTAATTTCCTTTTTATCACCTTGTTTCCTCCCTATATGCCGTAATTTATAGAGTATTGTTTTTGAGCCTTTTTTGGCTGAACCTATTGATCCGTTATCTGATGGTATTGTCTTTAGATATATTTCACCATATATGTTTTACTTACTTTTGCATATTGGAATCTACTATAGAATATAGCATGGTGTTATATATATATATATATATATATATATATATATATATATATATATATATATATATATATATATACTGTATATGTATATATATATATATACATATATATATATGCTGTATATATATATATATATATATATATATATATATATATACACACACACACAGTACAGACCAAAAGTTTGGACACGCCTTCTCATTTAAACATTTTTCTGTATTTTCATGACTATGAAAATTGTACATTCAAACTGAAGGCATCAAAATTATGTATTAACACATGTGGAATTATATAATTAACAAAAAAGTGTGAAACAACTGAAAGTGTGTCTTATATTCTAGGTTCTTCAAAGTAGCCACCTTTTTCTTTGATGACTGCTTTGCACACTCTTGGCATTCTCTTCATGCGCTTCAAGAGGTAGTCACCGGGAATGGTTTTCACTTCACAAGTGTGCCCTGTCAGGTTTAATAAGTGGGATTTCTTGCCTTATAAATGGGGTTGGGACCATCAGTTGTGTTGTTCTGAAGTCTGGTGGATACACAGCTGATAGTCCTACTGAATAGACTGTTAGAATTTGTATTATGGCAAGAAAAAAGCAGCTAAGTAAAGAAAAACGAGTGGCCATCATTACTTTAAGAAATGAAGGTCAGTCAGTCTGAAAAATTGGGAAAACTTTGAAAGTGTCCCCAAGTGCAGTGGCAAAAACCATCAAGCACTACAAAGAAACTGGCTCACATGAGGACCGCCCCAGGAAAGGAAGACCAAGAGTCATCTCTGCTTCTGAGGATAAGTTTATCCGAGTCACCAGCCTCAGAAGTCGCAGGTTAACAGCAGCTCTGATTAGAGACCAGGTCAATGCCACACAGAGTTCTAGCAGCAGACACATCTCTACAACAACTGTTAAGAGGAGACTTTGTGCAGCAGGCCTTCATGGTAAAATAGCTGCTAGGAAACCACTGCTTAGGACAGGCAACAAGCAGAAAAGACTTGTTTGGGCTAAAGAACACAAGGAATGGACATTAGACCAGTGGAAATCTGTGCTTTGGTCTGATGAGTCCAAATTTGAGATGTTTGGTTCCAACCACCGTGTCTATGTGCGATGCAGAAAAGATGAACAAATGGACTCTACATACCTGGTTCCCACCTTGAAGCATGGAGGAGGAGGTGTGATGGTGTGGGGGTGCTTTGCTGGTGACACTGTTGGGGATTTATTCACAATTGAAGGCATACTGAACCAGCATGGCTACCACAGCATCTTGCAGCGGCATGCTATTCCATCCGGTTTGCGCTTAGTTGGACCATCGTTTATTTTTCAACAGGACAATGACCCCAAACACACCTACAGGCTGTGTAAGGGCTATTTGACCAAGAAAGAGAGTGATGGGGTGCTATGCCAGATGACCTGGCCTCCACAGTCTCCAGACCTGAATCCAATCGTGTGCTAAGGTGCTAAGCATCTCTGGGAACTAATTCAAGATTGTTGGAAGACCATTCCCAGTGACTACCTCTTGAAGCTCATCAAGAGAATGCCAAGAGTGTGCAAAGCAGTCATCAAAGCAAAAGGTGGCTACTTTGAATTATAAGACATAATTTCAGTTGTTTCACACTTTTTTGTTAAGTATATAATTCCACATGTATTAATTCATAGTTTTGATGCCTTCAGTGTGAATGTACAATTTTCATAGTCATGAAAATATAGAAAAATCTTTAAATGAGAAGGTGTGTCCAAACTTTTGGTCTGTACTGTATATATACACTTAGATTGGCAGCAATCAAGTTAGTTTTGTAGGTGCATAGAGTGGAGTCCACCTGTTTTAACATCTCCTTTTAACCTTTTCTTCATATTCTGTATTATGTGTTTTCAATAAAGTTTTATTTTTTATCAATTTTGTATGTTTCACTCTTAATTTTGTGTAGGATTTATAGTTATTTAGGAGAGTCTTACATTGTTCAGTCTAATTATAGGTCTCTAAACGCAACATTATGTAAGCTCTTGATTCCAGACAATTTTGCACTCCAATAGTCGAATGGTGAGCCTTTCCTTCTGAGTCCCACCATGCCCAAACAGTAGTTTTGCTCAACATACTCTGTATCGCTGTACTCAGAAAAAATTGCACAACAAATTCTATGGTACATTTTCTCCTGTTACCCTTGTGAAAATGTGAAATTAAGGGCTAAAACAATATTTTTGTGAGAAAAATGAAAATTTATATTTTTTTCCTTACACATTTCTTTAATTCTTGAGAATAGGGATGGGCGAACCCAAATTGTAAAGTTCGGGACCCATACCGAACACAGTGTTCGGTCACAAGGTCCCGAAAATAGGTTAACTTGGGAAACCCGTGTTACAGTTCTGGTCCAGTTCGGGTCCAGGGCCTGTAAAAAAAAAGAATAAAATTAATAACAAATATTATAAATATTATACTTACCTGTCCAGGGACGTGTCATCCTGGCCGCATGAGCACTGCTGCATGAACACTGCCGGAAAAAGCCGAAAACTGCTGAGTGCAGTGAATACCGCCGGAAAGTAATAAGCGGCCCTGGAAGCAGATGCAGCCGGGAGACAGCGGGACGGGAGGACGCGTCTCTGTACATGTAAGTATAATTATGTTTATTAATTTTTTTCTTTCTTTTACAGCCCCCCCGCCTCATTCCATATCTGTAAAGGCCAAGTTCGGGGTTCGGACGCAAGTTCGCGTCATCTCCGGCCTCAAACTTTACAAAAAAACTCGGGCGAACCCGCAGTTCCCGAACATCGGGGGGTTCGCCCATCACTACTTGTGAAGAATCTAAAGGGTTAATACACTTCTTGAATGTAGTTAACTTAGGAGCACTTTTAGGGTTTCAGTTTTTAAAATAGTATCACTTTTGAGTATTTTCTCTCACATGAACCCCTCAAAGTAACTATAATTGGTTTTGTAAACTTTGTTGGAAAACGAAAAATTGCTGATAAAGTTTTAACCCTTCTAATTCCTAACAAACATGTTTAAAAAACCATACTGATATAAAGTAAACATATGCTAAATGTAATTTATTAATGTGTGATACAACTATCTGATTTAAGGGTATAAAAAAATGAAAGTTTGAAAATGGCAAAGTTTACACTTTTTTGTGAAATGTTTTATATTTTCACAAAACAAACACAAATGTCAAGAACCAAAAGTTACCACTAGCATAAAGTACAACATGTCACAAAAAAAAATCTCCAAATCACTGGATCCATTGAAGCGTATCAGCATTACTATGATATAAATTGATGATGGTCAGAATTTAATTAAAGAAAGCCTGGTCAGGAAATGAAAACAGGAAAACAGGCTGGGGGATGAAGGGGTTAGGTAAAAAACAACTAGCAGCTCTTGTGTCATGTCTGTTTTAGTAAATACTTAAATCCTAATAAAGTAACAATTCTGGAAAAATGTTATGGTGCCTTATTGTTATTACTCCTCTTAAACATTCATAAATAATTTGACAACTGGAGAACAGTGATTCTTCCACTCAGACAAATATGTGAGGGCTGCATTAAGCATAGGTCATGCTACATTGGTTATGTCAGTAGACCAGCGGGGGACACAGGGATAAGGGCAAAGAAGCTCTTAAGTGCAAACTTCTGCTCTTGCAAGCAAATTGTTAAAAATTAAACTATACAGAGAAGACTGCCCTTACCTTAACATTCTTCCCCTGTTCCCCCGACACGCGGAAAGAAAAACACACGAAATTGATTAATAACTTTTATTTGGAGAGTAACCATAAAACATCTCTCATCTTAAAAACACAACAGCCCTTTTGTTGGAGGGGTAAGGTCGCAGCTTTTCTTGTTACCCATCGGAAGTTGTGGGGATATGCCACCGGACTCGCGACACATGTTAACCAACTTAATCTTCCGCCAAGGAGTAGCTATGAACCCCTCAGAGCTACGACCCACCAAGAGCAAACAATGCCTCCTCAATCCCATCCTGTAGTCCAGACAAAAATATGTCTAAGCCTATATCCGTCAAATGAACTTCATCTGGACGCAACATCCTGGCATTATTCCCTTCCAGTTGTTTGTGTCTTATTACTATACCACCCTTAAAATGCACAAACCTGGAAATACGATGGTTTACTACCCGTCGTGCTCTCTCGATACCCGCCCAATCACGTGCTCCTCGCCAAACCACCCTGGGTATAATTTCCGACCATACAAAGACTAACTGAGAGAAAAACCCCGAAAATGTATCAATGTCTGCCCGCATTAGTGTAAGGAGCTCAGTCAAATTGTATCACACCTAGATCGTTTCCTCCTGCATGCAGCACTAATATAACTCTGTTTATTGATCGCCTTGAAATTTGAACCACCTCTGCCAACACCTGAGACTATGTCAGTCCACGCATGCCTCTCCAATTTACATCTACGTTGAGGAACCCAAGCGATCTTCCTCCTGGATGACACTCAGCTCTCTGCTCCGCCCCAAATACGTAGGAATGGCCCAGGATCCAAACACTTGGCCTAGTATGTCCTGAAATGACAATGTAACTTAATTTTTTTTTTTTTAAATACTTAAACACCGATATGTATATTATCACATTAACAGATCAGGCCTAACATAACGAAAAAAACAAGATGAACGCCACCTTCCAATCCTCATAATTTTGTCATTGGTAAGACCCGCTCTCGCCGCTTCAGTCGCCGCGCCGATTCTGAATGAATGGGTGCCAAATTCTCCCGGAGGAATATTCAAACTGCCTAGAATCCAACGTAGCAATGCCAAAAATTTAAATCTGGTTAATGGTGATCCGTCAAAATGTGCAAAAAAGGCAGTGCTAACCAGTCTTATAGCCAAATACTGTGAAACCAATGTAATGGGGCAAACCGGACCGGTGATAGAAAACAAAGGAAACCAATAACCGTTACCCGAGTAGTCCGTTTTTGATCGACGGATGCGAATTCTGATGCCACCATTACAGATTGAGACATCATTATGTTGTAAACCCCCCGGCTTGTGCACCGAAGGAGCTACCAGCTCACTAACGCGCAAAGCTCCAAAAAAGGTGATTTCGTACGCCGCAGAAAATAATATGGATTCAAAAGCCGAGCTGCACTCCGATTTTGTCTTGTCAATAATTTGGGCCAAAAGAGGAAAAGAAATTGGACGTCTGACCAATTGATGTTCCGAAGATCTTTTCCAACCGTTTAGGGCCTGCCGCCGCACTCTAAAAGTTTTTGTGACATCTTCCCAACCCCTTAGTTTAAAATGAAAACATAACCCTGATACCTGTTCCTGGCTAACGCTGCCGAGGAACCGTTCGCATGTAGATGTTGCAAATAAACCTCCGTTGCTTCCAACCTTGCTCCACTGGAAGTATGCACCGCAACTTTATTCGCAAACTCCCACCATTCCTGCCATGCCTTACCATATGCATTCCATGTTGAATTACCACTGACGCCCGAATCAGTGGCATTAAGAGGTTCCCGGTACCTCCCATAGGTACCGAGTTCCTTGTTGACTGGCCTCTGGAGCGACAATCCGGAACTTCTGAAAATTAAATCATGAAAGTGAGTCAGCCATAGCATTATCAATACCCAGAACATGCCTGGAACGGAACCAAATATTCAACTGTAAGCATTTTAACACTAGGAATCGAATCAGCTTTATGACTGGGATACTGGAAGAAGATAAATGATTTAACGAATGAACCACACTTTCATTGTCTGTCCAAAAACAAATGTGAGAATTACGAAACTGATCACCCCAAATAACTACTGCCACTACTAACGGGAATAACTCAAGCAATGTAAGATTTTTGGTCCAATTATAAAAAAAATAACTCCAAAACCCACCGACTCAGCCGCATCAGTGAAGAGATGAATATCCTGACAAGACTTTTCCTCACTTAAAAAACAAGTACGACCATTATATTCTTGCAAAAAACTTCTCCATACCCGCAGGTCTTCCAGCAAAGGAAGACCAAGTCTGATCCTATGATGAGGAAGCCTCACTCCTCGTGTAGACGTAGGCAAACGACGTGAAAAAATTCTACCCATCGGCATAACCCGACATGCAAATGCTAACAAACCCAAAAGGGATTGCATTTGTACCAGGGTAACTTTTTTTATGGAAAGAAAACCATCAATTTTTTCAAGTAATTTTTCAATTTTTTCCGAAGGTAAACGAAAAACCTTATTAACGGAGTCTATTTCAATACCGAGAAAGGATAAACAGGTCAGCGGACCCATTGTTTTTTCTTCTGATAACGGCATCCCGAAAACTTGCATTAACTCCCGAAACTTAATCAAAACCTTCTCACAAAATTCTGAATTTGCTGGACCTACAAAAAGAAAATTGTCCAAATAATGCGTAATCCATTGTGATCCTGACTCGATTTTTACTGCCCATTCCAGGAAACTACTGAATAATTTGAAATACTTACATGAGATGGAACAACCCATCGGCAGGCAGGTGTCATAATAATAGTTACCTTCCATATAACATCCAAGGAGATGATAACAATCCGGATGAACTGGAAGCAAGCGGAAAGCCGATGCAATGTCAGATTTTGCCATAAGTGCTCCAGGTCCTGCCTGACGCAAAAGCCTCAATGCGTGATTAAAAGGCGCATAAGTCACTGAAGATTCTTCCTGACTAATTCTGTCATTCACCGAAGAACCCTTTGGGTGTGAAAGATAATGAATGAGTCTAAACTCCCCCGGCTCTTTTTTGGGAACTACCCCTAACGGGGATACCCTCAAATTATAAAAGGGGGGTGTAGAAAAAGGTCCCATCATTCGACCAAGTGCCACTTCTTTTTTAACCTTGGTTGATAAGAGTTGATAAGAGTTCTTTTGCTGATTTTAAATTAGAAGAAAAAACTGGGTCCTTGCAATAGTTAAAAGGTATAAAGAAACCATATTGAAAACCAACTCGCAACTGAGCAGCTGCTGCCTTATCATGATATTTACTTAGACACGGCTCCATCGCGATGGCGTCCTTACCCTCCTGCTGGGGATTTGTCTTGGGCAGGGTGGACTTTGAGGCTGGCCTGAGGCATTTTGTAACTGAGTGCGGACCTCCGCAAACTGAGCACTCATGTTTATACTTACATAATCCGTAAAATCGGCAATGACCTTCGTTGTACAACCAGCAAGTTCCCGGCCTCCGAACGGTGACTGGCCCCGAGCTTGTCTGTTGGCCAGGGGCCCCGACTTGAAAGGGCTGATTGCTCCTTTGAGCCATCATAAGACGCAACCAAGAGTCTGTAGCCTTAACTCCCCAACCCAGCTGCGGGTTAATGGCCAGATGTCGACGAAAATCCTCATCATACCTCTACCACACTGTGCCCCCATGTGACTTATATGAATTATAAATGGTATCCATATATAGAAACAATTCTGAGCACCTCTCTGGGTGTTTCTTACCCATGACACAACCTAAAACGAAAAATGCTTGCAGCCAATTGTTAATTGTTTTTGCAACTTTTGGACGACGCTCATAAAGCCTGTCAGAGGAACGCCGTTCCTTGTCCACAGAGCTCTGTTCCAGGGACAATAATGACCATATATCAATGTAGTCATTTCCCCATATTTTTTCCAAAGTCTCCTTATCCAAATGAAAACCCAAAGGCGCAACACCACAATAAAAAACGTCCTTATGAATATCCTCACGCAAAGGCGGGGTAACATTAGCATCGCTTTTTTCTTTGGTCAATAACTTAGGATTCAAAACTAATTTTTCTCCACTCAAAATGCTTCGCAAATTTTCCAATATCACAAATTTTTTACCTGCTCCTTCCCATGCTCCCACATAGTCAAACTCCCCGGAGTGTGCATCAGTCGCTGTTATTCCTGTAGCCACAGGAAGGGATTCTTCATGATAACCACGCTGATCTTCGAGAGACGTCCTGGGAGATTGGTGACTCCTTCCATGATTGCGTCCACGGGACTCCGATGAAGAAGAATGATAACGCGATTTCTTCAAACGCCTGCTGGATCTAGAAACTGATCTCCCCTTTCTATGATGGGATCGACTACTATGGCATCTGGAAGAATTTCTGTCCGAATCCGAAGAAGAGTAAGAAGATCTATCATGTCTTCCTCTTCTATAACTCTTCCCCTTTTATGAGCTGAAGCCATTTCAGTGTGAGCTGAAGCCATTTCAGTGTGAACTGATAAAGGATAGCCTGCTCCTGCTGATGACGCAGTCACCACTCCATGATGATGTGACATCTGTGTAGATGACATTGCTGGTATAGCCACCATAACTTGACCTACATTACCAGAACTAATCAGCAAAGGAGGTATCTGTATGGGGTTATGAAATTGGGACAAAGCCAACATGGGTGGAGGGGGTATCATTTGATGCTTACATCCTACCTGCACCATTGGAGCAGGTTGTGGACTAATCAAACCCAGACTTGAGGAAGTATGGGCAGTAATAGGATTATCTTGCACAGATTGATTCCTTACTGAGGCCAAATCAACAGACAAGGGTTCTTCAACTGGCTGAGGTAACGAGCATGGTTGTTGCTCAGTTACTCTGCTGTGCCCAGCCTCAAATTCGGAGGAAGAACTGGCACTGTGTGTACCTCCCATGGGTTGATACTGTCCTGTCACACTATGAGGTAAATTAGGGGTTGTTTCCCTTAATTCTCCTGACACTCCCTCAGTCTGTGCCTTGCCAATTGAAGGGGTCCGGGGCTGAAGTAAAACAGCGCTTCGCGGACCAGAACGGCTACACTTTTCAAAATTCGTGCCTTTTTTCATTCCCCTATGGCGTCGCTGTAATTTCACTGAAGTATCTCTGCCTTCAGTGACAGACCACGTCCTGACCGGAGACCCCATCCCTGCTGTAAGTGGTAGAGCTGGATGCAGCTGGGGGAGGGCTCAGCCTCTCCAGTGGGCGTGGCTTAGGCGCGACCGACAACTACCCCCGGTCTTGTGAATGCCCGCTTTTTCAGCCCCCAAGTCCGGTAAGAATGCTGCAAGTCATGCGGCCCCTTCTTTGCTAACCCTCTCTCTGATGGCGTCCTTAAGGGAGGACAACATCTTCGCAAACAGCTAAAACAAACCTATCTGGTAAGCGGCAGGAATCACCTCAGGCACCACCTCACACGCTGCAGCCGACTCCATGTAAACTGTCACAGGAAGTGACTCACTCACAGCCCAAGGGGGGGGCGTGTACTTGTTAACCCTTTCCCGGCGTCACAGAGAACAGGGCAGGAAACCATAAAACTTGGTCAGCCAGTCAGGGGGCCTCCGGCATATAAAGCCGGGCCCCCGCATGGTATTAAAGTGAGATTCATTATTTGGTTTTAGAGTTGCTCAAATAGCATAGAAATTTATTGCTCA
The DNA here is from genome assembly GCF_051348905.1 of Ranitomeya variabilis. Classification (NCBI taxonomy): domain Eukaryota; kingdom Metazoa; phylum Chordata; class Amphibia; order Anura; family Dendrobatidae; genus Ranitomeya; species Ranitomeya variabilis. The sequence continues at coordinate 527,481,249 of NC_135233.1, forward strand.
TGTGTTGGAGTGGAGGTGGTTGATGGTCTGCTCCCTAACACTCTAAAGGGTTCAAAGAATTTGATGTTCATGTATGTTATAAAAGGGTAATGCCCTGGGGCTGCAGTTAGCTTAGATAGGGTTAACAGTTTGGGAGGGAGTATGGAGAGTTAGTGTCTAGGACAGGAATTGACAGAGTCAATGGGTGCTGAGCAGTGACAAGTGGCAGGCTCAGGACAGGGGTTGCTAGGGACAGCATGATACCAGAACCTAGACGCAGTGGATTGACAGAGAACTCCTCCACACGAGTCCCTTTTGCCGGCCTGGGAACCTTGAAATAGACGTCAGGGCACGGGGGTACACTCCTTCGACAAACTGCAGGAGAAACTGGACTCAAACCTTTAGAGGTGGAGTGAGATGGAACCCAGATATACGGGTAGAAAAGGAGAAGATCCCCTAGAACTAGAAGAGATAGTAAAATGTTCTACCTATACCGTGAACCAGGGCTGAAGTTGTGTCCGGTGACTGTGGGAAATATGACAACACGTTGGGCCTTATCCTCTATACCTGCCTGTAAATACTGAAAAACTGCCATTCACCAAGTAAAAGTTTGGTTGTTCTTATGACCCTAATGTCTCCTGGATTGATTGCTACCCTGGTTTCAAAGGAGTGAATCCTGAAGTCAGAACAGGCCTGCGGCCCTCAAGTAAGTGTGATGCACTTCACACACAGAAGCACACTGGGACATGACATGTCTGTAGGATGCCAAAGCGATTCGGGATAGAAGCTTACCCACAACTACCTCATTTGGACATCTTACACATGTGTAATCCTCATTTACTTTTACCTGTCCTTTTAATGGGGTCTTACTCGCCCACCAGTCTTAGGCCAGTTTCACACTTGCGTTTGGAGCAGCTGTAGAGGGCTGCGGACTTCCTCCGTGAAGCCCCGCCCTCCGCCGCTAGCTCTGCCTACTTCTGCATGTGGCCGGCATGCAGCCTGTGTACCTATATTTAACATTAGGTACGCAGGTCGTGCGGCTGTATGCGGAGGCTGCCGCATGTGTCGTTTTGATGCTGCGGCGACCAGCGTAGGACGCAGCCTGTAGCATTTTTTTTTTTATCTGCAGCGTCAAAACGATGCATGCGGCAGCCTCCGCATACAGCCGCACGACCTGCGTACCTAATGTTAAATATAGGTACACAGGCCGCATGCCGGCCGCATGCAGAAGTAGGCGGAGCTAGCGGCGGAGGGCGGTGCTTCACGGAGGAAGTCCGCAGCCCTCCGCAGCTGCTCTAAACGCAAGTGTGAAACCGGCCTTAGGTGGATCATCCTGTTTGCTGAAGGTCTGACACAATCATAGGCCCTAATACAACAGTGTCCCAATAAGCAACATAATTCAAGCCCATGTGGAGATGACTTTGTAGCCAAGGTTCTTGGCACTACAGTTTAATTATTAGTTGTTGATTCACAGATAACTGATAAGACATCATTAATGATATGTCTAGTTATGGTAGCAATGATGACAGCAAAGCTTAAGATGCAATTAAGTGTTCGCTTACACTAGTGTATAACCTGGACCAGTGTGATGATAGAAAAATAGGTATTGTACTCATAACAATGTTATTCAATGAGGCAGTACAGATCTGCATATTTTTTCTCAGCTGTATTCAGCATATGAGAAAAATCACAGCATGCTGTGATTTCACTCCGAAATCTGATGGGTGTGAGAAAAAAATACAAGCAATCAGCATGGCATCCGATTTTTATGGAAACATTACAATTCTGTAGCATAGGAAACTGTAAGTGGTCCTGTGAAGGATTAATAACTGCTGAGTAAAAAAACGGATTGCACACGGACAGAACACGAATGACAAGTGAGGAATTATTCGTCCCACTTTTCTGAATGAGAATGGGGCATATTTTTTATACACTAGTGTGAGCAAATCCTAAAAGTGAATGTCCACATGTTTATTTGAAGAAATTCCTCTTGTTTGCACAAGGAACTCCAGTCCAGCACTGCCTTTCAAGCTTTTAATAGCAAATATACCCCTTCCTGGCTATTTATGCATGATTGACACTATATGGGATACAATGAGCATAAACTGCTAACAAATAACAAAATAACTATTTCATCTCTTTGTATTACATTTTAATACCATTTAAGCAGCATATTTACAATTATTGGCCACAAAACCAGTGCAGCCTTTACACTGTTCACAAATGTCAAACTGCTTCCAAGATTTGAACATAACAATTTTTCCTCTGAAATACATGACAATACTGGAAATGGATATGCAATCAGATAATTGATTCATAGAGATAACTTGGTTGTTGTAGTTGTGGCATTTACTATTTACCCATCAACAAGTATTACATTCATTCCACTCTAGTGCCATGGAAAAAATATCAGCATGCTTGGTCCCTAGGCATGTTATTTGGCAAACTGTTCACTTCTATAAGTTCTATTCAAAGCTGTAAAATAAATTAAAGTCTACAAAAAATAATTCTTCAACTCAACATTCAATAATAAAAATATAAAAACATCCCACTCACACACTTGCACACTCTTACAATATTAATATATTGGACTCATGTCCCCTTGGACCCTTAAAAATTAAGCAAATGAGTTTGCCATTTTATGTCCAATCTTTATAAATGTGATGAAAGGATGAGTGCAGTATATGCAAAATTGCCTTTATATAATTTTTAGAAGTTCTGTACCTCTTTCTCATTATGTACAGTCAAGCCTACATGATTGCCATAGGTGTATCTAGGGAGAGCAGGCAAGGAATGGGTCCCGGGCACAGGCAGCAGGGGGGCATCATCAGGCCAACTGATGCGGTGGTCCAAGGTGTCTCCCTAACATCTACATTTTGCTGCACCCTGTACTGGGAGATAGCCATTCGCTGAGCCGGCTTTCAAGCTCCTCAAAGTAACTGCAATTGGTTTTGTAAATTTTGTTGGAAAATGAAAAATTGCTGATAAAGTTTTAACCCTTCTAATTCCTAACAAACATGTTTAAAAAAACCTATGCTGATATAAAGTAAACATATGCTAAATGTGATTTATTATCGTGTGATACAACTATCTGATTTAAGGGTATAAAAAATGAAAGTTTGAAAATGGCAAAGTTTTCACTTTTTTTGTCAAATGTTTTATATTTTCAAAAACAAACACAATTGTCATCAACCAAAAAGTTACCACTAGCATAAAGTACAACATGTCACAAAAAAATTTCTCCAAATCACTGGATCCATTGAAGCGTATCAGCATTATTATGACATAAATTGACGATGGTCAGAATTTCATAAAAAAAAGCCTGGTCAGGAACTTGAAAACAGGCTGGGGGATGAAGGGGTTAGGTAAAAAACAACTAGCAGCTCTTGTGTCATGTCTGTTTTAGGAAATACTTTATTAGGACTTAAGTAACAATTCAGGAAAATTTTGATGGTGCCTTATTATTATTGCTCCTCTTAAACATTCATAAATAATTTGATAACTGGAGAACAGTGATTCTTCCACTCAGACAAATATGTGAAGGTTTCATTAACTGCATATGTCATGCTACATTGGTTATGTAAGTAGACCAGCGGGGGACACAGGAATAAGGGCAAAGAAGCTCTTAAGTGCAAGCTTCTGCTCTTGCAAGCAAATTGCTAAAAATAAAACTATACAGAGAAGAATATCAACAAAGAGGGTGGGGAAGGTTTAGTGAAGCAAGGGTATTAGGAAGATTTAGAGTAAGGGGGGAAGATTTGAGGACATAGTTTGGAGAACTGGAGAAAATTGAGGACACAGTATTCGGAGCAATGTGTGAGATGAGAGGCATGTATGAGGAAAGAGGAAACAGTATGAGGGAGATGGGTGCAGACACAGCATGGTGAATGGGGGATGGGTGCAGACACAGAGTGAGGAGCGAGGGGGGAATGTATGAGAAAACAGTATGAGGGGGATGGGTGCAGACACAGTATGGTGAGTGGGAGGATTGGTATGGACACAGAATGGGGAGGATGTGTGAAGACACAGAATGAGGAATGAGGGGGAATGTATGAGGAAACAGTATGAGGGGGATAGGTGTAGGTACAGACACAGTATGGTTAGTGGGAGGATTGGTGCAGACATAGAATGAGGAGGATGGATGCAGACACAAAATGAGCGAAGTGGAATGTATGAGAAAACAGTATAAGAGGGGATGGGTGAAGACACAGTACAGTGAAGGAGGGATGGAAGCAGAAACAGTATCGCATGTGGGGTGATTGGTGCGGACACTGTATGTGGAGTGATGGGGAAATGTATGCATACACAGTATGAGGAGTGAGGGGGAATGTTTGTGGAGCTAGGGTGAGGGATGGGTGAGGACACAGTATGGGAAGAAAGGAGAAGAATGAATAAGAACACAGTATGGGAGTGAGGGTGATAGGATGGGTGCAAACACAGTATGAGGAGTCAGGGGGATATGTGAGGAGGCAGTATGGAAAGCGAGGGGGTAAATACATGAGACAACATGGAAAGAAGTTGAGTCTTGAGAGGAGACAGTATGAGGAGGGAAGGGGAAATGTGTGAGGAGACTATTGAGGGGAATAGTGTGAGGAGACAGTATAGGGGGGTAGAAAAGTGTGAGTGAGGACAGAATAGAGACTGAGTAGTGTGGTGGGGTAGCATGGGAGAACAATGTATGGGCACAGCCAGGTGGGGACAGTAAGCCAAGGAGGGCATGTGTGATGAGGGGGCACAGTATAGAGACTGGACCCTATAGGGGGAACACCATGTGAGAGGACAGTGTGAAGAGGAAAACAAGTATGGAAAGGAGGAGGTAGAGTGTATGGCATGTACTATAAGAGGGACAGTGTGTGGGTTATATTTTGTGCATGGAATATAGTGAGAGGCAATTATTTATTCAGGGGCTAAGCGTAGGGCAGATATTTTTATTCAGGAGCATTGTAATGACACTACTATTATCTTTTGGGCTTGTGCTGCACAACACCAGAGTAGATAGAAGTCTGGAGAGAATAGATATGGATGTGAAACGTCCTCTTAGCATCTGGACAAGATGAAGAAAAGAAAAAGAATGACTCCAATCAGAGACAATGTCATCTATAAGGTACATGAAAGTAAATGTTAATTTGTGATACTGACTAATTCTCATCAGTACTGTGGTTCCTGTATGGTCCGTATACTGATGATGACTGGTAACAACTCCCAGTATCTCCTCACCATTGCTAAGGACGTACTGGAAGTTGTAGGTTCATCCAATACCAATGTATATGGGTCTGACCTGATATTACAATTGATGTATCAAGTAGTGATGGTGGTTACAGGATACATGGCTATCTTAATAAAGCGTTGTGCAGGCTGACAAGTTGTCGGTTATTAGCTTTTTGTTTATTTTAAGAGTATTAAAGGGGTTGTTCAAGTTTGTGATGAGTCTGCGGTCATTCAATGTGACTCCAGACTTTTGAATTCTTACAGTGAGAACTGTACACTGTCAGGATTCTCTGGTGCCAGCGATTTGCATACATTTGTTCATGTGCTGTCTAGACATTAATGGACTCACTCAATGAAAATGAATTGAGCATAGTCAGATACGTCTAGTCAGAATGTGTCCAGAAGTATACAAATCACATACGTGTTCACATGACAGTCCACTCTTGCCACCGGCAAGGGAAAATTTTACAAGTGTGCAGTGCAGGCGTTGTGAGAATTCAGAAGCCTGCAGTCACATAGAGTGACTGCAGAATTTGATCTCTAACCTGGATAATCCCTTTAATTATAAAATGGAGCCCTGTAGCATGCCAATCCCAAAAGTGTGTAATATACTCACTGTCAGGATTCAGCTGTGGTTCCAGCAGTTATCACATGGCCACTTCCCTCATATGCGATTTACATAGTTACGATCACATAACAACTAGCTTTTCTTCTTGCTTCTCTCAGCTTTTCACTGAACATTGAGAGAATTAGGGAGAGGAAAATTGATGAATCCAGCAGGAATGTAGTAAAATCAGTAAATTTATTTCTTTATTTTTATAAAAAGGAAAGGGTTGTATCCTATGGTACACCACTTGTAAATAAGTTATAATTTCTTACAGCATTATGCACACATCGCAGCGTTCTTCCGACGCGTTTCGACTAACGTCTTAATCGTGGTCACTACATTCCTGCTGGATTCATCAATTTTTCTGTGGACTGAGTTCTCAACTTTTCCGTGCAGGAACAGGTGTGGAATAGCCGATATTCAGGTGAGCTGACTATCTTTTGTTTTTTTTGTGAATTAGGGAGAGGAGCTAGTTGGCTTGTGACTGTAAGTAAGCAAATTGCATATGTGCTTGGGTGGGCCAAACTGAATTCTTGCCGTGGGTGCCGGGAAACCTAGATAGTAGATACACCTCTGAAGATAGATTTCAAGATTTGCCTTTCATCCTAACTCCCAACCAAAAAAACAGCTCTCAGATATAGGGTCATGTGGAGGAACACCGTGGTGCTCTTTGCTGAACCACGCTGTGTTTGCGCTAGTTTACTGGATCTCCATAATATTGCCTAATCTGCCTAATCTCAAATGCATTGCGTTTCAGTAGAGGAAGTTGATGAGCATATCTCGCCACATGTCTTCCACCTGTGGCCATTTTCCCAATAGGGAGGGCTTTTAATTAAGGCAGTTCACTTGGGGTCATGTAGCTTTACAGATAAAGAAAAATAGAGCAAAACTTCTAAAAAGCATATTTAAAAAAGTTGCTTTCACAGTATTCACCTTTCCAACATACTTTCTAACATTAGATACAAAATGGACAACCTCTTTAGGGAACAGTGATGGATCCAAACCTCCTTCACATCATGGAGTTTGTGAATTGTAATATACACAGTTAGCAAGATGTCTATACAGGAGAACAACTTATTTTCATTTCCATTATATAAAGTAAGAGGATAGGAGTTTGACCCAAAAATGTTGAAGATGTGCAGTATTAACTATGAGATGGAATGAGATTTAGTCTCTGGACAACCAATCCTAGAGTTACAATCAGATCCTTGTGCTATGATAGCAATTTTTAATTGCTGGAAATTTTATTTTTTATTCAAACATCTTTACTAATAGAATTATTTTATGGGCTTAGTCTAGCTCATGATGGAGACCAAACCTTACGAAGCTGAATGCGTTTTTTGAGAGCCATGCAGCTGTACCTTTCCTCCCACCACTCCAGTTTCAATCAAACTGCATAGACAATGACAATTGCCATCAATGAAGTGAGATGGTTGATGCAACTGCCAAAGATATCCATGTGCTGGTAATATTATAGCATGAAACAGAACATCTCGCAGAATAAACTATGAACTGGTATCAAGGCTTTGTCTCCTGAGAGGAAAATCAGTAGCTCTGACACCTCATCACACAACACTACATCAATGTCACCACTATAGATTTGTAGCTCATGCTGTAGATTATATTGCATCTCTGCAAGATAAATAAGTGAAATATGGATTATGTACATCATAAGCATAGCCATTCAATTGACCAGTGTTATCCAAAGTGTCCACATCCAGGTCATGGGTCAAAGACCAATTTTATCCAAAGGAGTCCAATGATCATTCCAAGAAAGTGACAGAGCCATAAAGGGATGTCGAAAGAACCTATGTGTCTCTTTCTTAATGGCCGTTAACAAATATGAACACACTAATTCCTGTGGTCAGGTCAGCCAGAATCGCACTTCTTCAGCAATATCTAGTAATCCGCTGGGTGGATGTGCTGGAAGCTTTATATATAATACAGTAGACTTAAAAGTCTAATTGACCTCATCCCTCAGTGTCTATAGAGCCAGCTGAAGTTTGGTCATATTTCTTTGATGCATGTTGTGATGTCGGACCAACTCATCAGACCTGGCAAACTTCTTCTGACAGCTAGGCCATCTGCAACTGAAAGGTTTCTCACCTGTTAACAAAGAAATGTCCAGTTATCATAGAGGAACATCTAAAACTGCTAATTGAGAAAGAGAAATTGTAGAGAAATGCAATAAGTAAGCATGCAAGGAACTCATAAAAAAGTTAAAAGGATTTAACCATAAGCTAAATTTACCACCCATTACAGACTGATCACTATCAATCCCATAAACTATGAATAAAGTGGTGGTGCACTGTGGATATATGATAAATGTTGTTAATTGTCCCATCCCTGTAAATATAGAATTTATGACCAATTCTCTATGTGCAGATTAGCCAAGCACAGAATGGATTCATCTGCATGTATCCTCATCACCTAAAAGCAGCAAACAGTGCCAAAGCTCACTAAATTGTATCCGTCAGTGTCTTCAAAACTGTGCCTGTCATTGGCCAGTAGTACATCGATAATTGCAGCTATGGGAAATGGATTCTGCAGCTTAGATTTGCCTGTGGGCCTATTGAGGGTTATTTACCACTCAAAATGTGCAAGTACTCTAAAGACAATTGCACCTGCATGCATGCCCTGCACCAAATTCCTATCATCATGCGCTTTGAGAATATTGCAGTTTTGATAATATTGGTGTACAGTAAGTCAGTCAAAACATAGTGTAAAAAGAGGAAAGAAAGTGTTGGCCGTATATTAAATATACGGTCAGCTATTAACCACATCTTATAGGTTTCTTATAGATAACCGGGTATATATGTGAAGGTAAATGCACCATAATTCTGTCATAATTTGGGCCAAAGATTGTCTTTCATACTCCTAAAACCAGTTAACTAACTGTATTACCAAAGAGTTTTTTTTCTTTCTACACTGTATTACACTTTCCAGAATGTAAATCCCCCGAGAACGCTATTGGCAGCACTGAACAAACAGGGAATGTTGGTAGATTATAGCACCGCAGCTGTGAATGAGAATGGACGTTAATACAGGATGTTACTAGGAATCAATACAAGGTATCGTCCAGCAATAAAAATATTTCATCCCAATACTTTCATCCTGGGTTGTTCCAATCATTTACTCTAACTTTCCTTATACTCCTCCTTTCCTTACTGCACATCCTCCATTTATATTAGGGGATGTGCCAACCACGGGTCAATTGTATAGACACACATTTTCTCATTTATCATTGGTCGGTACATCTCCTCATGTACAGGTGAATATCATCAAAAAGTTAATTTATTTCAGTACTTCAATACAAAAAGTGAAGCTCATATATTATATAGAGTCATTACAAACAGTGATCTATTTCAAGTGTTTATTTCTGTTAAAGTTCATGATTATGGCTTACAGCCAATGAAAAACCAGAAGTCCTTACCTCAATAAATTAGAATAATTAACAAAAAAACACATGCAAAAGCTTCCTACGTGTTTAAAAAGGTCACTTAGTCTGTTTCAGTAGGCTCCACAATCATGGGGAAGACTGATGACTTGACAGATGTAAAGAAGGCAGTCATTAACATACTCCACAAGGAGGATAAGCCACAAAAGGTCATTGCTAAAGAAGCTGGCTGCTCACAGAGTCCTGTATCCAAGCATATTAAGGAAAAGTTGAGTGGAAGGAAAAAGTGTGGCAGAAAAAGGTGCACACGCAACCGGGATAACCGCAAGCTTGAAAAGATTGTTAAGAAAAGGCCATTCAAAAATTTGGGGGAGATTCACATGGAGTGAACTGCTGCTGGAGTCATTGCTTCAAGAGCCACCGCATATAGGTGTATCCAGGACATGGGCTACAAGTGTTGCATTCCTTGTGTCAAGCCACTCATGACCAATACAAAACACCAGAAGCATCTTACCTGGGCCAAAGAGAAAAAGAACTGGACTGCTGCTCAGTGGTCCAAGGTGTTGTTTTCAGATGAAAAAAAAATTGCATTTAGTTTGGGAATCAAGGCCCCAGAGTCTGCAGGAAGAGTGGAGAGGCACACAGTCCAAGCTGCTTGAGGTCTAGTGTGAAGTTTCCACAATCAGCGATGGTTTGGGGAGCCATGTTGTCTGCTGGTGTAGGTCCACTGTGTTTTATCAAGACCAAAGTCAGCGCAGCCGTCTATCAGGAAATTTTAGAGCACTTCATGCTTCCCTCTGCCGACAAGCTTTTTGGAGTTGGAAACTTCATTCTCCAGCAGGACTTGGCACCTGTCCACACTGCCAAAAGTACCAATAGCTGGTTTAAAAACAACAGTATCACCGTGCTTGATTGGCCAGCAAACTCGCCTGACCTTAACCCCTTAGAGAATATATGGGGTATTGTCAAGAGGAAGATGAGACACCAGACTCAACAATGCAGACAAGCTGAAGGCTGCTATGAAATAAACCTGGGGTTCCATAACACCTCAACAGTGCCACAGGCTGATCGCCTTCATGCCACGCCGCACTGATGCAGTAATTGATGCAAAAGGAGTCATTGAGTATTGAGTGCATTTACTGAACATACATTTCAGTTGGCCAACATTTCAGATTTTAAAATAATTTTTCAAGATGGTGTTATAAAGCATTCTAATTTACCAAGATAATGACTTTTGGGTTTTCATTGTCTGTAAGCCATAATCATCAACATTAACAGAAATAAACATTTGAAATAGAGCACTCTGTTTGTAATGACTCTATAATATATGAGTTTCACTTTTTATATTGAAGAACTGAAATAAATTTACTTTTTGATGATATTCTAATTTTGAGAGAAGCACCTGTAAATGGGGGATACACTGAAAACAATATGGAAATTAGGAGTAGCAAACAACTGGATGAACACCCACGCTTATTAGTACATGAAATTATACTAATCCACTTGCTATACATCATCGATTGGCGATTGTGAGCCCTCGTGGGCAGGGTCCTCTCACCTCATGTACCAGTTGTGACTTGTATTGTTTATGATTATTGCACTTGTTTTTATTATGTATACCCCTCCTCACATGTAAAGCGCCATGGAATAAATGGCGCTATAATAATAAATAATAATAATAATAATTGGCGCTCGTTACAGGGAGTTTATCTGATCATGTAAAGTAGTAGCTAGACACACTGTTATGGATTAACATTAGGACAGTAAATGAATAAATAAATGTGAATAAAAGTTTACGCACTTGTTTTACCTGTATGAGTCCTGGTGTGCGTCTTCAAGTGGTCAGAACGGGAAAATTTTCTCTCACATGTTTTACATTGGAAGGGTTTAACACCTGAGGGCAAAAACATGATGGTTACTAAGAAATATTCACTTTTCATTGTACTTTGTTACATTCAGTACAAATATCAATACTACTGACTTGCCTTAAACACCTGAAAGTGCTTTCCAGAGCACTAATAATGTTCAGCCATTTGAGCTACACTCACACAAGTTCACATTTTGAATTTATTACAAAAAGTAACCACAGATCACTAATTTATTAATTCTGGTAAATTAACTAATTTAAAAAGCTGTCATTTATTATATAGAGTTTACCAGATTTCTAAGTTGCTATCAAATTGGCTACAGATTGGACTCTAGCTGTCTACGGCTAAGGAAGTATTGGAGTGAAGCTTTGGAAGCAAAAGATTCTAAACAGTGAGTCAGGTTATTTGTTATCCCAATATTTTATATACTAGGATGTTAAAGGAGCTTTCCTAAGAAAGTAACTTAGAATAGAGGATTACTGATTCCTGGGGTTCTGATCTTTTGAATCCCTAGAAAATTGCACTCTGCCAAGCTCCATCTGAATGGACCAGAGGTGGAGTGTGCCATTTTCTGAGGCAGAGCTTTTCAAACTTCTTGTACTGGGGCCTCACATGTCTATCCCATTTAACATCTCTCCACTTTTGTAGGCATTTTATTGTATTGCTCTTTTAATAAACTGTTTATTCTTCAAACACATTGAGAGCCAGCACATAATCTTTGTTGGATTTCTTTACTGATGCGATTGGGTGTCACGTATTGCCAGTGCTCTCAGTGTAAGGTGTAGCGCTATGTGCAGCGCCCCTATATGATGTTCCTTTTTCCCTCCATGTAGGACTTACTCTTTGCCCCATCCATCCCCTCAAGGGTAAGTCCGGTCTATGGCACAGAGAGTCATATGTGCCATCTTGGAGCGTAACATAAGGGCTCACTCACACTTCCCTATAAATCGGACAGTGCAGTCAAATAAAAAAAATCGGATTGCACTCAGACCAATGTTATTCAATGAGGCAGTGCAGAGCTGCATATTTTTTTCTCAGTTGTATTCTGCATATGAGAAAAAATGCAGCGTTCACCAATTTTACTCCAAATTAGATCATTGCAAGAAAAAAATTGCATCCCATATGGACTATCATGACTTCTGGATGAGATTGGGGACGATCATTTATATGCAAGTGCAAGCAAACCCTTATGATTAGTAGGTACAGTTGTGTCTCCCATTTTCTTGATAAACATATATTTATGGCATCATTTTCACAAACATTTTGGCTCGCATTGTGCACCAAAATCTATGTGGAAATTAATTTCTATTAGAATCCACACTGTGATTTTTTTCCACTAGCATATTTGAAACCAAAGTCCTAAAAACAACAAATAAAGTGTCATTTTTCAGTTTTGAATAGCAATGATGGATCTTTTGAGATTCAAATTTGTTTGATTGACACATTTAAAAAAAATTCATTTTAATGCAAAGTGCAATACTGTAAAGCTTCCTATTTACCTGAAAATATGGATGCGTGCAACACTCTGAGGTCATCAAGGATTGTATCCAACCCCTTTCGAGCTTTTTAACTCAAAAAGAGCCTTAATAATGTCAAAGTGACCTCATCATAGAAACTGATGGTAAGTCGGAAGTAACCAACAGCCTGTTTAATAACACAGCACAGTAACAGACTTTTCATGCTTTTTTTCAATGAAAAAATGATTAAAAATTGATGCTTCTTGATCATTTGTGATCAGGCAGGCTGTTCTGTGCGTAATATTAAACCAAAATTATGGAGTCGCTATCAGAGGTAACATCATCTTACGGTGTCTGAGACGAGTGATATGCCATAAATTCCATAATGCCCCCTGCCTCCTACCTACTAATATGCTTGCCAGAGGCACAGGAGGCCAATTGTGACCTGAGTTTGGTGTCATCAATGCCCAGATGGCTGATGCCAGTACCAGTGGTGGTGCTTCTGCTGCTTGTGGCTTCCACCTTCTTAGGCTTGGCATGTTTTATTTTTTCTGTTACACTACCCCGTGCATTGTCACTTTTTTACCAAATATTTTGCACAAGACTAAAATTTTCTTTTGACAATCCTATAAAGCCCAATTGTTCGACCTAACAAAATGGACATAACAAGAAATGCTAGGTAGGTACACGTACAGAAAGTAAAATGTACAGCAGGCCACAGAATAGGTGTTTGGTTGTCAAAGGGACTAGTAAAACAGATGTGCAAAACAGACATGCACAGGTAAATGTTAACATTTTTAATTTTTTTTCTATGCAACAAAGTTCAATGACCTTCTCAAAAACGATGTAATAAGAAATGCTATGTAAGTGCATGACCAAAATCCAGCACTGGCAACAGGTTGCTCTATTGGTATGGCATGTTCAGATGTAAAATTTGACTAGTAAAACAGATGGGCTAAAAAAAAGCATGGAACACTTTCTGAGGTACAAAGTCACAATTAAATGTCTGTATTTTGAGGAGTTTTCTTTTGTATTCTAAAATCATCCTAAAATGGCTCCATCATTCCCTACCTTAGCTTTTATATGGGCTAAGATAGTCCCTCCCAAGTTGCTATGCCATGTGATGTGATAGCTGCAAAGCATTATGAGGAAGCCTTCAAGGTCGCGCCGAGGTCATGGGAGCCTTCTGTGGCTGATGCTATCCTTGGTCAGGTGTAAAAGGAAATTGGGCATTTTATGGGAGATTCAATGAAATCAAACAACAAATCAGTCAAATACACCGGGACCTGCAAATTTAATAACATTGTACACAATTTTGCATCTACTGTGGTGGTATCATACCAAGTTGGAGTCACTGTTATAGCATTACTAGCTATTGAACCCGTTCTACGCCCGGGTGGCGAGCATTTATATTGGTATATGGTCTCCATCCTGGTATGTGCTACTCCATCCTGCATCCCCATCCTGTCATGTGCTCCCATCCTGCGCCCCCATCAGTGCGGGCGGCTGTGCTGAGTGCGGGCAGCTGTGCTGAGTGCGGGCGGCTGTATGTGGCTGTGCTGTGCGTGGGCGGCTGGGCGTGGCTGTGCTGGGTGCGGGCGGCTGGGCGTGGCTGTGCTGGGTGCAGGTGGCTGTGCTGGGTGCGGGCGGCTGTGCGTGGCGGTACTGAGTGCGGGCGGCTGTGCGTGGCTGTGCTGGGTGCGGGCGGCTGTGCGTGGCTGTGCTGGGTGCGGTGGCTGTGCTGGGTGCGGTGGCTGTGCTGGGTGCGGTGGCTGTGCTGGGTGCGGTGGCTGTGCTGGGTGCGGTGGCTGTGCTGCTCCATCCTGCGCCCCCATCCTGTCATGTGCTGCTCCACCCTATCATGTGCTGCTCCATCCTGCACCCCATCAGTGCGGGCGGCTGTGCTAAGTGCGGGCGGCTGTATGTGGCTGTGCTATGCGTGGGCGGCTGTGCGTGGCGGTGCTGAGTGCGGGCAGCTGTGAGTGGCGGTGCTGAGTGCAGGCGGCTGTGCGTGGCTGTGGGCGGCTGTGCGTGGCTGTGCTGAGTGCAGGCGGCTGTGCTGGGTGCGGGCAGCTGTGCTGGGTGCGGGCAGCTGTGCTGGGTGCGGGCAGCTGTGCTGGGTGCGGGCGGCTGTGCGTGGCTGTGCTGGGTGCGGCGGCTGTGCGTGGCGGTGCTGGGTGCGGGCGGCTGTGCGTGGCTATGCTGGGTGCGGCGGCTGTATGTGGCTGTGCTGTGCATGGGCGGCTGTGCGTGGCGGTGCTGAGTGCGGGCGGCTGTGCGTGGCGGTGCTGAGTGCGGGCGGCTGTGCTGGGTGCGGGCGGCTGTGCGTGGCTGTGCTGGGTGGGCGTGGCTGTGCTGGGTGCGGTGGCTGTGCTGGGTGCGGCGGCTGTGCTGGGTGCGGCGGCTGTGCTGGGTGCGGCGGCTGTGCTGGGTGCGGCGGCTCAGGCTGTGCTGGGTGTGGCCGGCTGTGCGTGGCTGTGCTGGGTGTGGGCGGCTGTGCGTGGCTGTGCTGGGTGCGGCGGCTGTTTGTGGCGGTGCTGGGTGCGGCGGCTGTGCGTGGCTATGCTGGGTGCGGCGGCTGTGCGTGGCTATGCTGGGTGCGGCGGCTGTGCGTGGCTATGCTGTGCGTGGGCGGCTGTGCGTGGCGGTGCTGAGTGCGGGCGGCTGTGCGTGGCGGTGCTGAGTGCGGGCGGCTGTGCGTGGCGGTGCTGAGTGCGGGCGGCTGTGCGTGGCGGTGCTGAGTGCGGGCGGCTGTGCGTGGCGGTGCTGAGTGCGGGCGGCTGTGCGTGGCGGTGCTGAGTGCGGGCGGCTGTGCGTGGCGGTGCTGAGTGCAGGCGGCTGTGCGTGGCTATGCTGAGTGCAGGCGGCTGTGCGTGGCTGTGCTGAGTGCAGGCGGCTGTGCGTGGCCGTGCTGGGTGGGCGTGGCTGTGCTGGGTGCGGTGGCTGTGCTGGGTGCGGCAGCTGTGCGTGGCTGTGCTGGGTGCGGTGGCTCAGGCTGTGCTGGGTGCGGGCGGCTGTGCTGGGTGCGGTGGCTGTGCTGCTCCATCCTGCGCCCCCATCCTGTCATGTGCTGCTCCACCCTATCATGTGCTGCTCCATCCTGCGCCCCCATCAGTGCGGGCGGCTGTGCTAAGTGCAGGCGGCTGTGCTGAGTGCGGGCGGCTGTATGTGGCTGTGCTGTGCGTGGGTGGCTTTGCGTGGCGGAGCTGAGCGCGGGCAGCTGTGCGTGGCGGTGCTGAGTGCAGGCGGCTGTGCGTGGCTGTGCTGGGTGCGGCGGCTGTGTGTGGCTGTGCTGGGTGCGGCGGCTGTGCGTGGCTGTGCTGGGTGCGGCGGCTGTGCGTGGCTGTGCTGGGTGCGGTGGCTCAGGCTGTGCGGTGGCTCAGGCTGTGCTGGGTGCGGCGGCTGTGCGTGGCTGTGGGCGGCCGTGCTGGGTGCGGTGGCTCAGGCCGTGCTGGGTGCGGTGGCTCAGGCCGTGCTGGGTGCGGTGGCTCAGGCCGTGCTGGGTGCGGTGGCTCAGGCCGTGCTGGGTGCGGTGGCTCAGGCCGTGCTGGGTGCGGTGGCTCAGGCCGTGCTGGGTGCGGTGGCTCAGGCCGTGCTGGGTGCGGTGGCTCAGGCCGTGCTGGGTGCGGTGGCTCAGGCCGTGCTGGGTGCGGTGGCTCAGGCCGTGCTGGGTGCGGTGGCTCAGGCGGTGCTGGCTGCGGTGGCTCAGGCGGTGCTGGCTGCGGTGGCTCAGGCGGTGCTGGCTGCGGTGGCTCAGGCCGTGCTGGGTGCGGTGGCTCAGGCTGTGCTGGGTGCGGTGGCTCAGGCTGTGCGCGGCGGTGCTGGGGGCCTGAGCAGGCGGGGACACCGGCGCGCTGTGGGGGTCAGGTGCCGGAGTCGCCGCTAGCTCAGGCCCCCGGCACTTGCTATAGTTACCTGGCCCTGATCC
Source organism: Ranitomeya variabilis (assembly GCF_051348905.1). Lineage (NCBI taxonomy): Eukaryota > Metazoa > Chordata > Amphibia > Anura > Dendrobatidae > Ranitomeya > Ranitomeya variabilis. The sequence continues at coordinate 527,497,693 of NC_135233.1, forward strand.
AGCGCTGCGCGCCGGTCTGTCTTCCGGGTCCTCTGCCTGTGACTGTTCAGTCAGAGGGCGGCGCGCATTAAGCGCGTCATCGCGCCCTCTGAACTGTGAACGTCACAGGCAGAGGATGTGGACCGGAGGACGGAGGGGCAGCGCGCAACGGAGGAACGGGACAGGTAAATATATCATACTTACCCTCCTGGCGGTCCCTGCTTCTCCGTTGGAGATCGCGGTGAGCGTTCAGTGTTTACGCATACCGCGATCTCCTGGGAGCGTCGCTCTGTGGGGCCTAGACTGCGCCGGCGCGTGCGCTTGCGCAGTCTATAGAGGCTTCGGACAGAGTGACGCTCCCAGCGTTATATTATAGATACTGTGTTGTGGGCTCTGTGTGCAGTTATAATACTAGGCTGAGAGTTGTTACTTCATCAGTATTTTGAACCTGTGTTACCACCTTTAGTAAAGTGGTCTGCTGCACCCTATTTGTGCATTTTATTTTATGACCTTGGCTGATAAATACCATTGCCTTTCTGCTACGTCTACAATTTAATTAATTTGGGAATTTATAAAGTTCCTTTTATGGCTTTGGCTGCGCTTTTTATTTAACTGTAGAGTAGGGACTTACAACACAGTGAGGACGCTTGATGTGGGTTGCAAGTTTGTTTATTTTGGCCAAAACATTAACTATTACCTCCTAATATTATTATATATTTTTAGCAATTTTTTTCTATACAGGGTGCACCTAGGCCTATCAATGGTGACCTTGTAAACTAGGGTTTGCATCTCTGTGATGCACCGATAGAGTGTTGGGCAGCCCGCATAGTAGGGGCGTGTAATAGGCTGTTAGCTATGCACTGTGGTATACATGTTTGTGACTTGTGCTCTATTGCAAGTTACACCTGTGTACAATTCTAATTCTAGGCAATCACCCTCTCCTTGGATTGGTAAGCTGAGAGTGGTTGTTTCATCAATAATTTGCACCAGTGTTACCTCATTTAGTAAAGGGGTCTGCTGCATCCTGCTTATGCATTTTCCATTATAACCTTGGCTGTTAAATACTATTTACTATTGCCTTTTTGCTCTGTCTATACCTGTAGAAGCATCATACTAAATGGGATTACTTGGGGCATCATACTATAGGGGATTATTGTCTGGGCATTATACTGATGCACCACCAGGGCATCTTACTGTGTAGAGGCATGGTGGGTGAATCATACTGTATGGTTGTAACTGTGAGGACATCAAACTTTGTTGGGGTCACTGTGGGAACATCATACTGTTGGGTGTACTGTTTGAGTAAATTGTTTGGGAGTTCACTGTAGGGGTACCGTACTTTGTCCTGTTCGCATTGTGGTGGTATAATACTCTATGGCCAGGAAATAATTCTGTATAAGGACCATGAAAGGGTGGTTGTGTGTAGGACACTAAGGGGCATTATTAGGGGCTTGATTTCTGCCAGCAAAAATGTCCCTCTCCCTGTATTTACAAGTTGGAAGGTATGCTCTTTTGTGACTATGCGTATGTGCTATGAGTCAGTGACCCAACCTACTGCGCTGAATAATTTTATTTGAAGGGGCGAGGGCCCAATTTGAATTTTTGCTATGGGGTCCCATGATTTCTATGCATGCCTTTATACTTACAGGTTGCTTTCACAGGTTAAAGTTTTTGTATGTAAAGGATTGCGTTATTATACACATATAAATATATGTTGAAAAGGACTGACCTATTAAAAAAATAATCGGGGCAAGGCCAGTAATGTTTGAAAACAACAAATTGAGCTTTATTTTACCAATGAGGACCCAGCAGCTCTTGTGCCTCCGTGGTCTTGTGCTGTCCCTACATGACTGATGATGTTACCTGCAGTGGTCACATTTTGCAGAGCTCTGCAACCCTGTCAACGATAAAGGCCAGAGAAAAGGAGTGGAGAAGCTGCACAAGAGTTACAGCGGCTCACCTGGTAAGTATTGCTTATTTTGTTATTTTCAAGTGTTATCAGCCTTGCCCCAAGTTTTTGTCATCAAACAACTCTTTAAAGCTGTTGATTTGAGTTGCGTTCTATTTGTTTCTTGCACCTTAGGTTTAATTTAAAAAGCACCATGTCCAAATACTGTATCAGTCCTAAATCCTGTCAAAGTACATGCAGTAATAACACTGCTTCTCTGTCCAGGATAAATGGCTGCCTCAGGTGAGACAGTGCCAGCTCACATATGACCACAAGTCATCTGTCACTTTACAAGTGTAATCCAGATGCACTCACTGCTGTTTCAGGAGCTGCTTGGGACTGTTAGCGTCCTGTCTACAATTACCTGTCACTCAGCATGCAGGTACCACGCTCTTGCCCTATCTTAATAGAACTGATTTGGGGTATTGGGTATTGCTGGTTGTAGTCACCACATTATAGTTTCTTTTGTTTCTAAAAATTAAGTGGGTTAATCCTTTACAGCATATATGGACAATTCAGTTGTTTTATTTGCTTCTTTGTAGGAGGAAAATTCCGATGAGGTGCAGTTTGCCAACCACATTTCCAATAGGTAGAGAACCTATTGCTAAACATATTAATCCCACTTCTGGTATGAAGTTTTGAGCTCTAGAACCATGTCACAAAATTTTTCAGACCCCATACAAACTGTATATGTCACCAAGGTACCAACCTGTGTGTCGTCTTTGGTGCCTCTTCAGTTGATCTGAACGTGAGAACCTCCTCTCACAGTCCTTGAAATCACATTGATAGGGTTTCTCACCTTAATAGAAAATATGCATCATAAGACACAGAATCTGTTCATTTGGTAGTCCCCAAAGCATTCTTGGTATCTGGACATTTGCCTATACAGCTGAAAAGTATTTACAAAAGGATGAGCACCAAAAATGCAAGGCTGACATTTGGATTTCTGCCCCACATGTGCAGTTGATGGGCCACGAATCTACAAGAGGACTGGCTCCTTTAAATGGGTTCATCCACAGTGGAGCTAATCCTAAACTTTTCCATATTTGGGTCCACAAAAATAAACATGAATCAACATCCTCACAAGAAAAAACCTGCTCATTCTTCTCAAGGAGAAAACGTATTTGTGGTGCTGACAAAAATCTGCTCAATTTTACTCCCAAATCCTCACCAAATCCCAGACATGAATGAGGCCTATACTGTAAAAGTACATTATATTTCATAGAAATAAAAGGCTTTCTACACAAACCTCTTCTCACGTGCCCAACAGCTATAGACTTTGCACAGCACTCTAGCACTGAATTACCTGTGTGCTTCCTACTGTGCATCTGCAGATGGGACAACTTAAAGTATCTCTTGTTGCATCCCGGATAGGCGCACATGAAGGGTCGCTTTTCATTGGTTTCTGATGTTGACCGTACAATAGTTGGGGTCACTCCTGGAACACGTCTGACATCCTATAATAAGAAATATATGAATATTAAGTCTTTGGTTTAATCATACTGTTAATACTTCCAAATCTGTTAATAATTCAACTACTCGTCAAAGTCACCATACTTGTGTTCAATTTTTAACTTCGACATCAGTCATGTTGTGTGTTTTTGTATCACAGTTGTCTTGTGCTACAGATATTATATTTGTGCTGACAGCTAATGCATGGACCACCGCACTGTAAGGGTATGTGCACATGCTGCGGAATGGTGTGCGGATTTTTCCTCACTGATTTTTGTAAATCCGCAGGTGAACCGCACTGTGGATTTACCGCGGAATTACCGTGGATTTACCACGGTCTTTGTGCGGATTCCACCTGCGGTTTTACACCTGTGGATTCCTATTCAGGAGCAGGTATAAACCGCTGCGGAATCCGCACAAAGAATTGACATGCTGCGGAATATAAACCACTGTGCTTCTGCGTGGTTTTTTTCTGCAGCATGTGCACTGTGGATTTTGCATTCCATAGGTTTACATGTTACTGTAAACTCATGGACAACTGCTGCAGATCCGTAGCGTCAAATCCACTGCGGATCCGCAGCAAAATCCGCAGCGTGTGCACATAGCCTTAGGGTATGTGCACATATTAAGTAATTGCTGGCTTTTGTAGCGATTATTCTGTTCAATTTTGTCACAAAAACATGGAGTCTGATGCACACGTTACTTATTTTTTCCTTGCTTTCCTTGCAGATTTCAAGCATTTTCATATCTACAGCATGTCAATTCTTTCAGTTGTTTTGCAGCATTTTTACCCATTTCCATGCATGGGAAAAAACACATAAAAAATGCAACAAAAATGCATTAAAAATGCGCATATTTTACCCTGTTTTATTCTGCTAAGTAACATGTATTTGGTGCCGAAATGTCTGCAGCAAATACTTAACGTGTGCACACACCCTAAACATGCATTTACAATGCAAGACTATCGTGAACGAGCATTTGGAGGATTGCTTGTTTCATGATTATCGTGCAATCTAAACCGGCTGCTGACAGGGTGAGGGTTTACACAAAAGATCATCGTTCTTGGCAGTGCATTGTCCTGCATAAACCAGACATGTGCTGCTGAGAACAATGGCAGCTTATGTGCACTGAATGGTGTATTGTTGATTTTTAAGGACATGTGAAGCATGGTCTGCCTGTGTAAGCAGAGTATTACACAACCAATAAAAAAAAAAGTAGCCAATCGGTGGTGGTTTAGTGCCCCTGGTCGGCTGGTGTAAACAAACTTTCAGATTCTAATTTCAATGGCACAACGCTGTATGTTTCAATGGCACGCTAAGACTTTCATCACACCACCGTATGTTTCAATGGCACACTTTAAAACTTCGGTCACACCGCCGTATGTTCTCTCATGCAAGAGAATTGGGCCAATTGTGCTAATGACACTTAGCTCAAACTCTGTCAGAGGTTGAGCTGAGCATCATCTTAATGTGATCCAATTCTCTCGCATGACAGAATCATATCACAGGTGTGAAAAAGATGGAGAACTTAATTTCTCCATCTTCTCCATTGTCTCTGTGAGTGTAAATTGGACTACACTCTGGTGACATGCGAGTGCAGTCCAATTATCAAATACACTTGCGGCACGCTGCAATTTTTTTCTCACACCGAATTGGCATGAGAAAAAAAGCACTTGTCGGCACAGCCCCATAGCATAACATTGGCAGAGTACTATCTGAAAAAACATTGCATAGCACTCAGCTGTGAAATAAGCTTGTGTTAGTGAGTCCTAAAGGTAAAGTGAAAGCTGATTCATGCTGCCCTAACCACAGGCAACAATTAGAGCCCGGCTCTGTCATTTCAGCCTATTATGTCTTAGTGTGAAATGTTGCTGCATTTCAACAAAGACTTAAATTTAAAAACTGTCAGAACACCAAGCAGCTTGAGGAACTGGTCCAAGATCCAAGATCCCGGTGATTTATCCACGTCCTCTTCCCTTTAAATGACAGGTCTCTCCCTACATGTGTGTGTAGGGAGACACCTATCACTCACCAGGAGCGGAGTCTCTGGACAGTTTTCAAATCTAAGTTTTCTCTGAAACTTCGCAGCTCTTCAGAGTAAAACAAACCTAACGGAGCCAGTCCACGCGGCCTTTAGTCAGCTGTCAGGTTCACTTTAAAGAGTTTTTCATTCTTCCACAAATCAACTGTATAATGAAAAGTTATTTTCCTGCCATTTTTTATCCTTTCTAGAAATGTTTAGTGATCTTTCCTTGCTGCCTTTCAATATGAAGTTTCATTGAGTAACCACAGGGTGTATAAGATGTCTTAGGCTGTTTTCACATTTGCGGTGGGCAGGGCTGCAGAGGGCTGCGTACTTCCTCTGTTAAGCCCTGCCTACTGCCGCAGCTCTTCCATTAAGCTTCGCCTACATCTGCATGCATCCCTCGTACCTATCTTGAACATTGGGTACGCAGGACATGCGAATGCAAGCAGATGCGTCCGCATTCATAGTTTTGACGCTGCGCTGACTGCAACAAAATGCACCATGTCGCATTCGGTGCAGGGTCAAAACGACGCATGCGGAAGCATCCGCATACATCCGCATGGCCTGCGTACCCAATGTTAAAGATAGGTATGCAGGACACATGCAGACGTAGGCGGAGCTGAATGGAAGAGGCACGGCAGTGGGCGGGGCTTGACGGAGGAAGTATGCAGCCCTCCGCAGCTCTGCCCAACGCAAATGTGAAACCAGCCTTACTCATGCAATCACATAGGTTCTCCTTACAAGCCACAGATTTGGTAACTGAAGTGTAACTGTAATAAACTGTTCATCCAGTTGTCCATCACATGATCAGGGTGGATTTTTATCTACCAGAGGTCAACAATGAAGATTCCTTTTGAATCACAATAAGCAGAGATCTTGATATTTGATGAACAAATAAAGCGAATCCGTCAGCACATTTTTGCTATGTAATCTGAAGACATCAAGCGATAGAAGCTGAAACACAGAATTCAGAGATGTGTCATTTGTGAAAATGTGTGCTGTTGTTTACTAACTGTGAAGGATTTATCGCTAAGAGATTAAAGAAGTTGTCCACTACTATAACCTTTTTTTTTTTTTTCATAAATATTGCTACTATGGGCCACTGAAAACATCTACTGTGTTTATTTTAGCAATATTACCTTTTATCATGCTGTAGCAGCACATTTTAGTGCTGGATTCAGCTCTCATGGGGTTAATCGACAACTTCCTTTCTCCTGAGTCATTGTGCTCTAATACTACAAGTTCCATGATGCATTGCACTGCTACTAAGCCTGAACCTAGCACACCCTCTCCAAAACACACCCAACCCCTCCCTCCTCTCCCTCCTCTAGCTTCAAAAAGATTTGTGATGTCATTTCTGTCCGACCTCCTCTTTTACATTTGTCCAACCCACACTCCATTACACACAGATAGATAGATAGATAGATAGATAGATAGATACATACAGATATATATCTATATATCTATTTCCATAGATATGTCCATATCCATGTTTCTAAACCCCTTCACCCCCTGGAGCTTTTTTGTTTTCGTTTATCGCTCCCCTTCTTTCCAGAGCCATAATTTTTCCGTCAATATGGCCATGTCAGGGCTTATCTTTTGCGGAACAAGTTCTACTTTTGAACGCCATCATTGGTTTTACCATGTCGTGTAGCAGAAAATGTGAAAAAAAATTCAAAGTGCAATGAAATGGCAAAAAAAGTGCAATCCCACGCTTGTTTTTTGCTTGGCTTTTTGGCTAGGTTCACTAAATGCTAAGGCTGTGTGCACACGTTGCGGATCTGATTGCAGATCCGCAGCGTTTTTTGCTGCACTGAATTGCATCAAATCCGCAGTGTAGTGTACAACCAATGTAAGTCTATGGGAGCCGCAGACTTGTGCACATGCTGCGGAAAAAGCCGCACCGAAACCGCACCAAGAACTGCATCAAAACCACACCAAAAACTGTATCAAAACCGCACCAGTTTTGGTGCAGTTTTGATGCAGTTTTTGGTGCAGTTTTTATGCTTTTTTTGGTGCGGTTTATGCGTGGTTTTAATGCCGTTTTTGGAAATAAGTAAATAAACGGAAAATGTGCATGATTTGAATGGAAACATGCATGAAAAAACGGATTCCAAGGCCGGATTCATCATTTCACAGCTCAGTTTCATACTTTTTTTGACGGATCCGTCGCTGTGCGTTTTTTCGCCAGACAGAAAAAACGTTCCTCTGTATGTGTTTTCCATCCGGCGGAAACAGCTTTTTTGACAGATCCGGCAAAAAACGGATGAAACTCTATGAGAAAAAGACGGATCCGTCGGAAAAAAATTGATCCGTTTTTTTCAAAACTCGTCGGATTGTGCCTCACGGCAAAAACCTGATGTTTGAAAGCACCCAAATATATGGATAGATACATCTATGTATCTATAGATATATCTATAGATAAATATATCTATAGATAGATATATCCATAGATATATAATAGAAAGGCCGATGTTTCTATAAGACTACTTTCACACTTGCGTTTTTCGCAATCCGTCTTTTTGGGAAAAAAACGGATTCTGCAAATGTGCTCGCAGGATGCGTTTTTTACCCATAGACGTGTATTAGTGAAGGATCGCGACGGATGGCCACACGTCGCGTCCATCGTGCAACGGATGCGTCGTGTTTTGGCGGACCGTTGGCACATCCGTCATGTCTGCCATTTTCTACCGCGCATGCGCGGCCAAAACTCCGCCCCCTCCTCCCCGGACTTCAGAATGGGCAGCGGATGCGTTGAAAAACTGCATCCGCTGCCCACGACGTGCACAAATTTCACAACGTGCGTCGGTACGTCGGCCCAACGCATAGCGATGGACCCGTGCCGACGCAAGTGTGAAACAGGCCTTAATGAGCGTTTAATTTAATAAAAAACTGAAAAAAACGACGTGGGCTCCCGCCCAATTTTCTGCGCCAGAGGGGGAAAGCCGACGGCCGAGGCCAATATTTGTAGCCTGCTATGAATATCAGCCCGCAGCTGTCTGCGTAGCCTTTACTGGCTATTAAAATAGAGGGACCCCCCCCAAAAAAATGACGTGGGGTACCCCTATATTTTATAGCCAGAAAGGCTACGCAGACAGCTGCGGGCTGATATTAATAGCCTAGAGAGGGGCCATGGATATTGGTGTCCCCCCCCCGGCTACAAATACCAGTCCGCAGCCACCTCAGAAATGGCGCATCTGTAAGTCTACGTTCACATTAGCATTCGGCGCCGCAGCGTCGCCGCATGCGTCATGCGCCCCTATATTTAACATGGGGGCGCATGGACATGCATTGTGCTGCGTTTTGCGACGCATGGGTTTTTTTGGCCGCAAGCGTTGGGCGCAGAGGACGCAGCAAGTTGCATTTTTTTTGCGTCCAACTTTCGGCCAAAAAGGACGCATGCGTCGCAAAACGCAGCGTTTTAGCATGCGTTTTGTTGCGTTTTTGTTTGCGATGTGCGTTGCGTCTCCGACGCTGCGGCGCACAACGCAAATGTGAACGTAGCCTTAGATGCGCCAATTCCGGCACTGAGGCTGGTTTCACACTTGCGTTTTTGGACGCTGCGTTTTAGCGCTAAAAAACGCATGCGTTTTTTCCTATACTTAACATTAAAAACGCATGCGTTTTTTCGCATGCGTTTTGACGCGTTTTCGGCAATGCATGCGTTTTTGAACGCACGCGTTTGTTTGCGTTAAAAACGCATGCGTTTTTATAGAAAAAAAACAGAAAAAACACTGAAAAACCACCCACCACCATCAGGGTGATAAAGGGATCCAAACCCTAACCCTACCCCTAACCGTTTAATGAACATTTTATGACAGTGCCACAATATTTCAGTGCCACGTATATAAGTGCCACGTATGTAAGTGTCACGTATGTAAGTGCCACGTGCCACGTATGTAAGTGCCACGTATGTAAGTGTCACGTATGTAAGTGCCACGTATATAAGTGCCACGTGCCATGTATATAAGTGCCACGTATGTAAGTGCCACGTGCCACGTATGTAAGTGCCACGTATGTAAGTGTCACATATTTAAGTGCCACGTATGTAAGTGCCACATATGTAAGTGCCACGTATGTAAGTGCCACGTGCCACGTATGTAAGTGCCACGTATGTAAGTGTCACGTATGTAAGTGCCACGTATTTAAGTGCCACGTATGCAAGTGCCACGTGCCATGTATATAAGTGCCACGTATGTAAGTGCCACGTGCCACGTATTTAAGTGCCACGTATGTAAGTGCCACATATGTAAGTGCCACGTATGTAAGTGCCATGTATGTAAGTGCCACGTATTTAAGTGCCACGTGACACGTATTTCAGTGCCACGGATTTAAGTGCCACGTATTTCAGTGCCACGTATTTCAGTGCCACGGATTTAAGTGCCACCTATGTAAGTGCCACATATTTCAGTGCCACGTATTTAAGTGCCAGTATGTAAGTACCACGTGCCACGTATTTCAGTGCCACGTATTTCTGTCACGTTTAGGGTTAGGGTTAGGCCCTAACCCTACCCCTAGCTATTTCTATTTATAGTGGGTTTTCTTGTGAATTTTGATGATTGGCAGCTGTCACACACTTCTCAGCATGCGTTTTAAAAACGCAAACGCATGAAAAAACGCATGTAAACGCGGCAAAACGCCGCGTTTTTTTTCTACATGCAAAAACGCAGCGTTTTACCACGTTTACATGCGTTTTTTCACACATGCGTTTTTTTTAAAAACGCATGCAGATAAAAACGCAAGTGTGAAACCAGCCTAAGCCCCTCTCTTCCCACTCCCGTGTAGCGGTGGGATATGGGGTAATAAGGGGTTAATGTCACCTTGCTATTGTAAGGTGACATTAAGCCGGGTTAATAACAGAGGCGTCAATAAGACGCCTATCCATTATTAATCCAATAGTAATAAAGGGTTAATAAAACACACACACATTAGGAAAAAGTATTTTAATATTCTTCATTTCACCATACTTACCATACTTCAGCCCCTGCAAAAAACGTAAAATAATAAACCGTATACTCCCTGTCCGCCGTAGTCCAATTAATAACGAGTGTCCCACGACGATCTCCCCTATAGAACAGAGACATCGGGTGATGTCACTGCTCTATAGGACCCTCAGTGACACACTGACAGGAGACAATGGCTCCTGCAGTGCATCACTGAGGTTACTATAGTTCACTGGTCTCACTTTATGGAAAAAAGCTGCGTGGGAACTTTCTCATACAGCCTACCATAAAGTGAGACTAGGGACTATTTTCTCACAGGGGCGTAGGAATACATTGTGGGGAATACATTGTGGAAGGATACCTTCCTCCCCTCATTGTCTTCCTGGAGCCCCTGGAGAGTAGTTGCATCAGCAGATGCTCCTGTTCTCCACGGGAGATCATCGTGGGACACTCGTTTTAATTGGATTTATGCGGATCAGGGAGTATAGTGTTTGTTTATTATTTTAATATTTTTTATGACACTGGCTTCGGGGATCAAAGTGACAAGTGATGGTGAGTATGTAATCTATGTTATATGTACTGTATGTCTGTATGTATGTACTGTATGTCTGTATGTACTGTATGCGCATGTCGTCGCATGGCGCATGTCGTCGCATGGCGCATGCAGTCGCATGGCGTCGCATGTCGTCGCATGTCGTCGCATGTCGTCGCATGTCATCGCATGGCGCAGCATATGCCGTCGCATGCATCATGTCGTCACATGCATCATGTCGTCGCATGTCGTCGCATGGCGCATGCCGTCGCATGGTGCATGCAGCATGTCGTCGCATGCTGCATGTTGTTGCATGGTGCATGTCGTCGCATGGCGCATGTTCTGTATGTGTGTATGTACTGTGTATGTGTGGTTTTTTTTTGTTTTTTGTTTTTTTACATTCAACACATTAGCCGGATGATGGGACTACTACTGTCCCATCATTGGCTAATGTGTCACTGACTGTCACTGTAGCAGGCAGAGCACGATGGGACTTGTAGTCCCATCAGACAATGCCTGCACACAGAGACACACACACACCAAAGACCACCCCACCCCCCGCAGCAGACCCAGCACATGCCGGCCCCCACCCCCACATGCCGGCGCAGAGCCCCGGCGCCGTACCTACATACCGGCGCTGGCACGCAGGGCACCGGCGCCGGCCCCCACCCCCACATGCTGGCGCAGAGCCCCGGCGCCGTACCTACATACCGGCGCTGGCACGCAGGGCACCGGCGCCGGCCCCCACCCCCACATGCCGGCGCAGAGCCCCGGCTTCGTACCTACATACCGGCGCTGGCACGCAGAGCACCGGCACGTACATACAGACCTCAGCGCCCGCACCTTCATCGTCACTGCCTAGCCCCGCCCGCCCCCAGCACAGCCCCGCAGGCAGCCACCAGCCCCGCCCACAGCCCAGTCACTCTTGATGAGTGACTGCTGACTGTGCGGCTGGGACACACCTGCTGCTGACGTCACATCAATTTCCAGAGTCTGGAAATTGACGTGACGTCGGCGGAAATAAGCGGCGGCTGCAGCCTGGGGGTCACGTGACCCGGACTCAGCCGCCGCTACAGCGCCACTCACAGGCAAAAACGGCAACAAAAGGTATTTGCACAATTCATCAGGGGCCCCGGGGGGATACATTGGGGGGTTAATTGAAAGTAGTGGACAACCCCTTTAACATTGCTGGACTAGTCCTGCAACTAAGCAGCTCACTGTCTATGGTCTTTGTACACAGAGAGCCTGGTGTGGGCGGTGTTCGCTTTCTCAGCTCTGCTTCATTCTAAATCTAAAAGCTCTTATTGTGTCAGAACAGCTGAGGTAGCAAAAACCTGCTGACACATTCCCTTTAACCCCTTCACCACCTCACCCAAGCCTGTTTTCAACTTCATGAACAGGCCAAATTTTAAAATTGTGGCTAGTGTCACTGATTCTGAGATAGTTTTTCCATGACATATTGTACTTCATGATAGTCTTAAAATATGTTCAGTATGACTTGCATTTATTTTGTAAAAAAAATCAGAAATTTATTGAAAATTTTAAAAATTTAACACTTTCCTAAATTTTTATTTTTATGCCCTAAAATCAGAGAATTATGTCACACAAAATACTTAATACATAACATTTCCCGCATGTCTACTTGACAGGAGCACAATTTTTGAAAAAAAGAAAATTTGTTAGGAAGTTAGAAGGGTTAAAAGTTGAAAAACATTTTTTTAAGGACCACATAATTTTTAAGGAACTTTGAGGGGCCTGTATGACAGATAATACCCAAAAGTGACACGATTCTAAGACCTGCACTCTTCAAGGTGCTCAAAATGACATTCAAGAAGTTTATTAATCCTTCAGGTGAACACCGGAACTGAAGTAATGTAGAAGTAAAAAATGAACATTTAACTATATTTCAAAAACATTTTGCTTTAGACCCAGTTTTTTTTCACAAGGGTAACAAGAGAAAATGAACCCCAAAATGTGTTGTGCAATTTCTCCTGAGCGCGTCAATACCCCATATGTTGGGGAAATCTACTGTTACTGGGAGCATGGCAGGGCTTGGAAGTGAAGGAGCACCTCTTGACTTTTTGGAAGCAAAATTGTCTGGAATCGAGAGCGAACACCATGTCGCGTTTGAGAGCCCCAGATGTGCCTAAACACCTCTTCCACGAGTAATGCTATTTTGAAAACTAGACCCCTCAAGGAATGTATCTAGATGTGCGGTGAGAACCTTGAACCCCAGGGTTACTCACATAAGTTTATAATGTAAAGCTGTAAAAATAAAAAAAATCTAATTTTTTTCCCACAAAAATGTTTTTTTTTTAGCCCCAAAATGCATTGCACAATTTGCTGGGCAATTTATCCTCTAGTACGCTAATACCCAATATGTGAAGGAAAACTACTGTTTGAGCGCACGGCAGGGCTCGAAAGAGAAGGAGTGTCATTTGACTCATTAGCGGATGCCTTGTTGCATTTGTAAATCCCCTGATGTGCCTAAACAATGGAAACTAGACCCCTTAAGGAATGTATCTAGATGTGTGGTGAGCACCTTGAACCCCCAGGTGCTTCACATGAGTTTATAAAGTTGAGATGCAAAAATAAAAATTCACATTTTTTTTAACAAACTTTTAGCCCAATTTTTTAAATTTCATAAGGATAACAGGAGAAATTGCACCATGCAATTTGTTGTGCAATTTATTCTGAATATACCAATACACCATACATGGTTGTAAACTGCTTTTGAGGCATAGTGCAAAGCTCAGAAGGAAAGAAGCACGATATTGGAGTGCCATGCATGACATCATTTTACAAACTTCTCCTCTCAATGAATTAATCTAGGTGTGCAGTGAGCATGTTGATACCACATGTGCCTCACAGAAATTTATACCATAGGGCAGTTAAAAAAGAATAAAAACATTTTTTACCGCTAAATTTTTTAGCCCCAATTTTTTTAATTTTTATAAGGGCTAATAGGAAACAAATGACCCCCGTTGTGCAATTTCTCCAAAGTACGCCAATATCCTACATATAATCGGTAACTATTTTTAACACCTTTACGACACGTTGGATTCCCTCCCTTTGATGTGGGCTCCGGAACAGAGAAGGTCAGGAAGTAGTTCCCAATCTGGATGAATGGATAGGTCTAAGGTCATGAAGGGGTTAATACAGACAATAAATTCCACAAAAAAACAGAATACTAAACTAGGAGATGGCCATGGTTAAATCTTTACATGATCATGGTCAGTGTATCAAGTATACGTTCATGGATACCAAAATTAAAGGGCTTTTCCTGGACTATACATTAATAGCATTTTTTAATCGATGAGTGATTAGTGGGGTCTAAACCGATATATTGATTATTCTACTATATAGTCCGATATGTACAGTATAGACACTTTTTTAGATTTTTCTCTTTTAATTTTTTCATTTCATTTTTAAAGTTCCTTAAAATGTAATACAAAAATAAACCTGTAAATTTTGTAAAGCCATAACACACAATATAAATGTCATCATCACATGACTTCAAGCATAGTTGGACATTGTTTTTAGATTGATATTTATATTCCCCCTACCGCATTGTGTAGAGCTACAATGTAATATTCCTTGTCCTGTTTGTGTTGTTTGCTGTCAGTTGACCCTTTAGTGATACAATATTGCTGGTTACTAACTATATGTTCTGCACAGATCAGAACGCTGACAAGTGATTTTCCAGTAAACAACCCATCTCTTGTTCCTCTGATGCTTCTGTCTCTTTATAATTTGTGATAAATAATTTAGATGCTAAAACGGATTTATGCAGCAGAAATGAATCCAGAACCTGAAACATATTCTTCACCAACAAAACAAAGGAAAATGTGGGGTAGTTTTGTAGTGAAGAAACAACAAAGGAACATTACGGACTTCGTTAGAAAAGTGTATTATGCGCACTTTGGTGTGAAGCTAGGTGAGAAGGAGAAGTTGTGGGCTCCACACGTAGTGAGTTCTGATTGTGTAGAAGAACTACAGCAGTGGTCTAAAGGGAAGAAAGGGAGCTTTCGTTTTGCCTTTTATCTGGAGGGAGCCACAAAATGATAGTGAAAACTGCTACTTTTGTAGATGCAGTGTGGAGGGATTCATCCTTAAAAATATGAAGGAAATTATATACCCGGACCTCCTGTCTGTGATTCACTTTGTGACACACGGTCCAAAAATACCAGTCCCTTCACCTCTGGAAAGACTTGAAGATACACCTGATTCAGAAGATTCAGAACATGAAGAGCAGGATTCTGATGAAGACTGTCAAACGAGCCACAGCTTTTTTCACAGCTCGAATTAATTGATTTAGTTATATGCAAATTGCCTCTTCTGAGAAAAAAGAGGACTTAAACTCTATAGCGCCACCTGTTGGAAGTAGCGATCCTACAAGTCACAATCAATTCTTTAACGAGTCGTGCAATATGACTTAGGATAAAAGCCAAATCAGTATCTCAATTCGCAGACACGGTGTTTTGGGCTGTTGGCCCTCGTCAGTGCGAAGCATGAGAACTGATTTGGCTAGGTGAGAGGCTCTGGACTCTTAGACCCTTAATTTAGTTAGGACTTTGATCTTCCTAAACATTGTGCAGAATTATTACGTTTCTAGACTAAAAGAAACAAGCCTGCAGGACAGCTTGAATTTCTTTGGAACTTGATTGGGGCTGCTTATTTACTATCTGTGCTATTCTGTGTTGCAACCTTTCATCAATTTTTCTCTGCCGTCATCCAGAAAAATGAGCTACAGTGCCATGGATTGTAAACTTCTTGATTATGTTGCACACCGTTGACAAAGGAGCATCAAGTTCTCTGGAGATGGACTAGAAACCTTGAAGTTGTTGATATTTTTCAACAATTTTGGTTTTTGAGTCCTCAGACAGTTCTCTTCTCCAATTTCTGTTCCCCATGCATAGTGTGGAGCACACAGATACACAATGCAACGATTGAGTCACCTTCTCCCCTTTTTACATGATTTTAGATGTTAGTTTTACATTGCCCACACCAGTTACTTGTCATAGGTGAGTTTCAACAAGCATCACATGCTTGAAACAAAGGTGCTTACCAACAATTTTGGAAAGGTGCCAACAATTTTGTGGGAGTACTACTTCATTTTCTTGAACAATTTCATGGGTGCCAACACCTTCGGCCATGACTGTGTATTCTGTATGTATCTATTTGTACCTTTTTGTAATATGAGCCATTGAGTTACCTCCTGATAGACCATTACATTATGTATATAATTTTAATTATATTTCAATAAAGTCATTTTTTAAAATATACTTCAGTGGTAGTTGTTTCATTGGGTTTTTTCTTTTTATTTAGTAATATGGAAATTTAAAAGGAAAATGATCTAAAAAAACATTTAACTTAAAAAAGATTTAAACAAGGTCATTATCTGATTTCATGTTCTCATTAGCGGGGGTCAGTACTTCCTACTATTGACCTTACAAAAAAAAGTCACGTAATAGTTAGACAAATTACCCACTGTAGAACAAGGGGTCCACACATTATTTTTGCTGGGGCCCTGCCATGTGGTCTTTGTCTTCTAGAAATTTAAAGCACTTCGGTGCTGGACAGTACATTTTTCAGCACATCTTTAAAGGAACCTGTCAGTTGACCCATGGTGCCCAATGATAGGCAGCATGATTCACAGATGGGCTACATGATTCTAGACAAATGAATCAGTCTTTGCAAAATGTAAGCATTTCTGAAAAAATATTCTTTGAAGAGCCATCTAAAGATCATCAGAGATGATTGTCTGGAATGTACATAGAGGGAGACATGTCAATCACCTGCAGCGGCGCTGGTGTCATGTCGGACGCTGTTCATACCAGGGCGTTCGACAGACAGCGGTAATTCCGCTTTTGTCCACTATGTGCTCAGTGGCGTCGGCTAGTTTTTATCTAGCTGGTCCGGGGTTAATTTAGCTGGTGCTCGGATTGGAAGCTGGGCCACGCCCACTGCCTTTAAAGGGAACCTGTCACCACGTTTTTGGAAGATGGGATAAAAATAGCGTTAAATAGGGGCAGAGGTGGGCGTTACATTAGTGTGTGTGTTATGCGTTTATTACCCACCTAAGTTGCCGAAATAACTTTGCAAAGTCTCCGTTTTCGCCTGTCAATCAGGCTGGTCAGGTCGCATGGGCGTTGTCTTCCCCCAGATTTGGCGTAGTTTTCCGTTGGTGGCGTAGTGGTGTGCGCATGCCCAAAGTCCGGAATCCTCTTCCAGGGGATTTAAAATAGCGCGGTGTTCGTTATTGCATTGGTGATCGGTGGGCGCGGCCATCTTCCTTTGGCCGCGCGTGCGCAGAAGCGGCGCTCTGCTGGCCGCGGCTTCAGGAAAATGGCCGCCGCGATATCCATCTGCGCACGCGCGGCATCCCGCGGCCATTTTCCTGAAGCCGCGGCCAGCAGAGCGCCGCTTCTGCGCACGCGCGGCCAAAGGAAGATGGCCGCGCCCACCGATCACCAATGCAATAACGAACACCGCGCTATTTTAAATCCCCTGGAAGAGGATTCCGGACTTTGGGCATGCGCACACCACTACGCCACCAACGGAAAACTACGCCAAATCTGGGTGAAGACACCACGCCCATGTGACCTGACCAGCCTGATTGACAGGCGAAAACGGAGACTTTGCAAAGTTATTTCGGCAACTTAGGTGGGTAATAAACGCATAACAAACACACTAATGTAACGCCCACCTCTGCCCCTATTTAACGCTATTTTTATCCCATCTTCCAAAAACGTGGTGACAGGTTCCCTTTAAATAGTTCTTCTGAACATTGGGCGTCGCCGATTATAGCTTCTGTCTAGTGCTTGGTTATCTCGGTCTGGAGTGGTGAGCTAGGAATTGGAGTTTCGTATCTGGTGGTGTATTTCCCTCTGTCTTATTTACTCCTTCCTATATTTGTATTTATTTTGCCCTGCGCATTTATAGTGTATTCCTGAGTGACTGCGGCGTGGTGTATATTTTCCGTTATCCTTGTCTGTGCTAACTGTGGGTATTGGTGTATTATCTTTTCACTGGGTGGTGGGCGGTGGTTTCAGCCTAGGGTTGAAACAGGAGACAGGGTGAGGGTCGAGGCCTAGACATGCACACCATCAGTGTAAACTTTAGGTAGAGGGTCAGTCAGGATTTCCCTAGTCTGAGGGAAATTGCAGGGGCTCGGGTTATTAGCTCTTGCCCACCTAGGCTTCCCGTGACATTATAATCGGCCTTTAAAAAAAAAAAAAAAAAAAAGGGTTTCCTTTTTTTTGTTTTGTCATGGATCCCATGACTTCCATATCCCGCCAGTTGGAGGCGCTGTCCCTACAGGTCACTGAGTTGAGGGGGGCAGTGCAGCAACAAGGACTAGCAGTATCTAATGTGCAAGCTGGAGCGACAGGTAGAGTTGCTGAGCCTAAGTTTCCTTTGCCTGAAAAGTTTTCTGGGGAACGCAGTAAATTTGTTTCTTTTCATGAAGCTTGCAAACTATATTTCCGTATGCGCCCGATCTCCTCGGGTAATGAGGCTCAGCGTGTGGGCCTGGTGCTGTCATTGTTAAGCGGGGATCCCCAAGCATGGGCGTTTTCTTTGCCTTCTGATTCTGCTGCATTTGACTCTGTGGAGTGTTTTTTTTCCTTTCTTGGAAACATTTACGATGAGCCTGACAGAATGGCTCTAGCAGAATCTAAGTTACGCACTATTCGCCAGGGGGAGCGAGTTGCAGAGGATTACTGTTCTGAATTTCGTCGCTGGGCGACCGATAAACAGTGGAATGATCCAGCGCTGCGGAGTCAGTTTATTCATGGGGTTTCTGGAAGGGTTAAAAAAGCCCTTCTGATGTACGAGACTCCTGCTTCTCTAGATTCCGCTATGAGTCTGGTTGTCCGCATTGATCGCCGTTTGTGTCAGGGGGAGCATGAGACACCGCCTATGGGAGAGAGTTTAGGTTCACGTGAGGTTGCTGCAGGTGAGCCCACGGAGCCTATGCAAATCGCAGGGGTGTCACATGTGAAGCCTCGAGCCCCTGAGCTCAGGAAGCAGGGAGCCTGTTTTTACTGCGGTAAAACTGGTCATTTTATTAACATCTGTCCTCTGCTGTCTAAGAAAAACGCAATGGCGGAAAACTTCTAAGCTCAGAGGGTGTGGAGGAGGCCAATCTGAGCTTATGTATATCCTCCATGGTGGTTTCTCAATGCATGCTTCCTGCTAAGATTATTATCGCTGGCAGTGAGCTGCCAATTACTGTTTTTGTGGATAGTGGTTCTGCCACAAATCTCATTGATGAGGAGTTTGCGCGCACAGCAGGTTTTAGGATTGAAAAACTGCCTCATCCTATCCACGTGGTCACCATCAATGCTGCTCCTCTCTCACAGGGGGAGATTACTGAGTTTGTGGCTGTGGTGAAACTCCACATTGGGGTTCTACATTCCGAGCAGGTTACATGTAAGGTGCTCAGGAATCTTCCTGCTCAGGTGGTTTTGGGTTTTCCATGGTTGTCTATGCACAACCCGGTAATTGACTGGAAAACTCAGGACATAATTCAGTGGAGCAAGTTCTGCCAGGAGAATTGCCTGGCCACATGTGTGTCTGCTGTGACTTCAAGCGTTCCGGAGTCACTTCTGGATTTTGTGGATGTGTTCTCTGAGAAGGGTTGTTCAGAGTTGCCACCACATCGGCCCTATGACTGTACTATCAGGTTTAAACCAGGGGCCAAATTGCCTAAAGCAAGGATGTTTAACATCTCCGGTCTGGAGAGACAAGCATTAAAGGATTACATTGCTGAAAGTTTGAGCAAAGGGCACATCAGGCCTTCATCCTCGCCTGTGGCAGCAGGGTTCTTCTTCGTGAAGAAGAAAGATGGTGGACTACGGCCGTGTCTGGATTTTAGGGAGTTAAACCAGATTACGGTTCGTGATCCATACCCTATGCCACTGATACCAGATTTGTTCAACCAGGTGGCAGGTGCTAAGTGGTTTACCAAGCTTGACCTCAGGGGGGCGTACAACCTCATAAGAGTCCGTCAAGGTGATGAGTGGAAGACGGCTTTTAATACCCCTGAGGGTCATTTTGAAAATTTGGTGATGCCATTTGGGTTGACTAACGCACCTGCAGTATTCCAACATTTCATTAATGATGTGTTTTCGCATATTTTGGGGAAATTCGTTATCGTGTACCTAGATGACATTCTCATATATTCTTGCGACCGTGATACTCATTTAGATCATGTCAGGCAGGTGTTACAGCTTCTCAGAGAGAATAAGCTGTATGCTAAACTTGAGAAATGTGTATCTTCTGTTCAAGAGTTGCCTTTCTTGGGTTATATTGTGTCTGCTTCTGGTTTTAAAATGGACGCCGCTAAGGTGCAAGCGGTGCTGCATTGGGAACGTCCTGATAACCTGAAAGCACTTCAGCGGTTCCTTGGGTTTTCTAACTACTATAGGAAATTTATCAAGGATTTTTCCATCATTGCTAAACCGCTAACTGACATGACTAAAAAGGGTACCAATTTCTCCGTTTGGCCCGAGGCTGCTGTGCGCGCATTTGAATTTCTTAAGAACAGTTTTGTTTCAGCCCCCATTCTTGTGCAGCCAGACGTATCAAAACCTTTTGTTGTGGAAGTCGATGCGTCTGAGGTTGGTGTGGGGGCGGTACTATCACAAGGCTCATCTTTGAGTGATTTGCGTCCTTGCGCCTATTTTTCGAAGAAACTGTCGTCCGCCGAACGTAACTACGATATCGGCAACAGGGAGTTGTTGGCAATCAAGTTGGCCTTTGAGGAATGGCGACACTTCTTGGAGGGGTCGGTTCATCAGGTTACTGTTATTACCGATCATAAGAATCTGCTGTATTTGGAGTCAGCCAAGCGTCTGTCCCCCAGGCAGGCTCACTGGGCATTGTTTTTCACGCGGTTCAATTTTGTTGTCACTTACAGACCGGGGTCTAAAAACACTAAGGCGGATGCTCTGTCCAGGTGTTTTCCGGGGGGAGAACCTCGGGAGGATCCAGTACCCATCCTCCAAAAGGGTGTTGTGGTTTCTGCTCTCACTACCGAGGTTGAGGCTGAGATTGCCGAGGCTCAGGAGGAGGTACCATCTGAGCTTCCCATCAACAAATCTTTTGTACCGCTTCATCTCCGCTTAAAGGTTTTGGCGGAGCATCATGATGCTGCCCTGGCTGGCCACCCAGGGGTTAGAGGTACCTTGGAGTTGGTGTCACGTCGGTTTTGGTGGCCCAAGATCCGACAGGACGTGGTCTCATACGTGTCAGCTTGTACCACGTGCGCTAGGGCTAAGACACCCCGCTCCCATCCTGTTGGCACACTCCTTCCTCTTGAGGTACCTAGTAAGCCATGGATAGAAATCTCCATGGATTTCATCACTGATTTGCCCTCCTCAGCTGGGAACACGGTCATCTTGGTGATTGTTGATCGGTTTTCAAAAATGTCGCACTTTGTGTCTTTGCCTTCGTTGCCTAACGCTAAGACTCTGGCTCAGGTATTTGTGCAGGAGGTGGTCAGACTTCATGGGGTTCCGTCTGACATCGTGTCTGATAGGGGTACTCAGTTTTTGGAAAGCATTTTGCTCACGGCTGGGGATCAAGTTGTCTCATTCTTCGGCGTTTCATCCTCAGTCAAATGGTCAGACTGAGCGTATGAACCAAAATTTGGAACAGTACTTACGCTGCTTTGTCTCTGATAACCATGAGGAGTGGTCTACGTTCCTTCCTTTGGCTGAGTTTGCCATCAATAATCACCGCTAAGAGTCGTCTGGGGAATCTCCGTTTTTTTGTGTTTACGGGCTACATCCTCAATTTTGTACTTTGAGTCAGAGGGGCTCTTCCGGCGTTCCGGAGGAGGACCAGTTATGAGCACAATTGTCATCAGTCTGGAGGAGAGTTAAACAGCGCCTGTTGAGTGTGGGTGCTAGGTACAAACGTGTGGCTGACAGTAGGCGTGTGCCAGGTCCGGACCTGAGTGTGGATGACTGGGTGTGGTTATCCACAAAAAACATAAGACTCAAGATAGAATCCCTTAAATTGGGTCCAAGGTTTATTGGTCCATTTAGGGTCGCCGCCGTCATTAACCCTGTAGCGTACCGATTGGAGCTTCCTACGGTGTATAAGATACATAACGTGTTCCACAGATAGTTGCTAAAGAAGACGGTGGGTCTTGTGGACGTGACACCTATGCCTTCTCCAGTCTTGGTGGATGGTAATTTGGAATTCGAAGTCTCCAAGGTGGTTGACTCTCGTGTAGATCGCCGCACTTTACAGTACTTGGTACACTGGCGTGGTTATGGGCCTGAGGAAAGGTCCTGGGTACCAGCCTCGGACGTTCATGCGGATCGGCTGGTCAGTATGTTTCACCTCCGTCATCCGGACAAGTCGGGTCCTATAAGCCGTGAGGGCCCTGGGGTCCCTCGTAGAAGGCGGGGTACTGTCATGTCGGACGCTGTTCATACCAGGGCGTTCGACAGACAGCGGTAATTCCGCTTTTATCCACTATGTGCTCAGTGGCGTCGGCTAGTTTTTATCTAGCTGGTCCGGGGTTAATTTAGCTGGTGCTCGGATTGGAAGCTGGGCCACGCCCACTGCCTTTAAATAGTTCTTCTGAACATTGGGCGTCGCCGATTATAGCTTCTGTCTAGTGCTTGGTTATCTCGGTCTGGAGTGGTGAGCTAGGAATTGGAGTTTTGTATCTGGTGGTGTATTTCCCTTTGTCTTATTTACTCCTTCCTATATTTGTATTTATTTTGCCCTGCGCATTTATAGTGTATTCCTGAGTGACTGCGGCGTGGTGTATATTTTCCGTTATCCTTGTCTGTGCTAACTGTGGGTATTGGTGTATTATCTTTTCACTGGGTGGTGGGCGGTGGTTTCAGCCTAGGGTTGAAACAGGAGACAGGGTGAGGGTCGAGGCCTAGACATGCACACCATCAGTATAAACTCTAGGTAGAGGGTCAGTCAGGATTTCCCTAGTCTGAGGGAAATTGCAGGGGCACGGGTTATTAGCTCTTGCCCACCTAGGCTTCCCGTGACAGCTTGTCAGAGACGGGGCCGGGTGTGGAGCCGGCTCTTCGAAGTATATTATTGTGCAACCATGCTGCCATCCTGAGATCACCTGACAGGTTCCCTTTAATATCTATTTACTGATGGTTTATTCAGCTAACAGCTTTTTCTCTTGACCTGCCCACAGACATACACACACTCAGTTTTGACCATACTCATAAGTCTGTTGGTCTTTCTGAAATCCTTGGGTTTGGCCACTTTTGCTCTTATGTATATGGACACCTTAAGAATGATACTGGGTTCCACAAAACGACTTAACATGTTCAACCAGCAGTGTTGTGTCGTCATTTAATTTCTACTAGCATAGGCCAGATTATGGTAGGCTGTAGGACCCCCTACAGAAGAGTACATATTACCACTAACAAAAGAAAAGATAGAAAGTTAGAATGGAGTGAGACCTTAAGGTATTAGATACATTGGAACAAAGGCCCAATTTACCTAATCTGTAATCCATCCCTCTTAATAATAATATATATTTCCTGTATATGTCAGTTCAAAAACAAACATCCTACAACATTCTTAATGTAAAGTTTCCATTCTTACTTGTATGCCTCTGAAAACGCCATGTGTGTGTATCCGGTACTGACCCCCACAGCTGTATAACATTGGGGCGCTGTGACTGTCATTTTCATAAGTCGTCCCATGACTGTAAGTAGAAAAACATTGAATAAATAAGTGGATATTTTTTTGCTTCAGTGTACATAAAAGTATTAATAACAAGTCAAATAAAACTGGTAACGATCGGATCTTTGCTAACATAGATACACAGTGACTTCTCCCAAGGACTGTGCGGTGTCAACTTCAAGAAAACAACTTATCAAAATGATGTTGTTTATATTTTTGTACAGATCAATAAAATGACATAATGGATGTATTTTGTGCCATGTGAGGATTATTTTAAGGGGGTTTTACCACCATAGAAGGGTATACATCATTTACTGATCACTGTCAAACTCACTTCTAGAAAAAAGTGTCCGGACTCCCAACATTAGTAACAGACACCACATACACTAATAAAACTATGTTGATACCTGCGTCGGGGGCCATAATTTAGTATCTGTTGATTTATAATCAGTTCATCCATCTTTGCCCAAAAGGAACTATAGAAAAAACTCAACAGCACTACTAAAAACAAAGAAGTCATTAAAGGGGTTGTACCCTTTCAAATACATTTCTATCTCAACTGCAACCTGATATGAAACAACAAACAGCTCTGTACTCACCCGGGGTCACCGGTGAGTCTTCTCTGCTGCTTCTAGTGGATGGCATTGGCTGGAGTGCTGATTAGTGATGAGGGAGTGTACTAGTTGCTTGGATTTTTCCAAGCACGCTCGGGTGGTCTCTGTTAGCCAGCCTGAGTACATGTGGGGGTTGCCTAGTTACTAGGGAATCCCCACATGTATTCAAGCTGTCTATCAGCTGTAAATCAGTCAGCTGCGGCAAGGAAGGAAAACTAAATCTCCGAGCAGTTACACGGAGCCCACCCGAGCATGCTCGGGAAAACCCGAGCAACGAGTACACTCGCTCATCACTAGTGCTGATGTCACCTCGATAGCATGGCAGCCAACCAGTGAGCTCAGCGGCTCTGCATGTGTGGACAGAACACCGCCCTCAGTGCTACTGAGCTCACTGATTGGTTGTCACACTGTCAAGGTGACATCCGTGCCGCAGCCAATGCCAGAAATAAGGGGGCATCGGTGGACATGAGGTAAGTTTATTGCTTTATAACAAGCTGCTGTCGAGATATAAACTTAATTGAAAAGGAACAACCCCTTTAAGGAACCCAAGAAATGTTCATACTTATAACTGTATATAATTATGTTTTAATTATGGATAGAGCAAAAGATAATTATGAAGAAAAGCCGTGAAGGAAATAAAAAGGTTGAGGGGACTTCTGGAAAACTCTGTATTACGGATGTATGAGGCTTATGTTTATGGCCACCGACACTAGAAGAGTTGAGCTATGCATTGTATCTCTCAGCCAAACAAAGACTGATAAAAATGTTGGCGTTCTATCTCAAAGATGAGGCCATGTCTAGGGCTGATTTTCCACAGATTCTGCAGCCTTGGACATGAAGAAGAGAACAAAACCTTTCATCTTCTCCTGCAGGGCTGTACATCATCCATACAGATTCTTTTCCTTTATCCTGAAAGCATGCTTAGGTCAGATATTTTTTTTCCAACAGGCTGTGAACTTTCAGATGGGCTGAGTTCCATTAATTGTAAAGCTGAGGATCTGTATTTTTTCTATTGTATTCTATTTATTAGCCATAAACTCCCATCCTCATCCTTTATGTTCAGAGGTCACATATTTCTCAAGGTTGGTGCATTTCCTCACTGCTGCCTTTATAGAAATCCCCAACATTTAAATATAGAGAAATATTCAATGTAAATCTACACTTTTAGAACCTCCTTAAAAATTACATTATGGCACTGCACCTAGTGGTGACCTCCGGAAAATGTCATGTTTTTAGCAATTACTTATGGAGCACCCCCACTGCCGCAGGGCCGAGGGGCACCCGGTACCGGGCCTCTGTGTCTCAGTCCTGGGGTTGTCACGGTGGCTAGGCCCGGTCCGTGACCCTGCTGAGGGGTGTCCAGTGAAAGTTGAGAATGAGATGATGTTGTGGTGTGGTGCAAGCCGCGGTGAATAACGAGGACACAGGGGTGCAGTCTCTTTACCTCTTTACTGAAGGTCTCGAGGTACTCAATCCAGAGCACTGTTAACCGGGCTGTCTGAGACCGGCCGGTCCGATGGCACATCCGGAGTTCCCTTAACAGGTGGGAATCAGTGTCTACCTTCTAGCGCCTGTGTGTTGTAGTCCTTCCCTCTTGAGCAGCCCAGGATAGTCCTCACAACTGCTGTGTCTGTCTCTGATATTCGTTCTCTCCGTCCCCCAGGTGATATGGTTAGGACGCACCCGTATGACGGGGTAGGCCTGGAGTTCTTCCGGGACCCTAGAGTCGCCCCTCTCCCACAGCTGCCTCCGTTGTCTGCTTAGGTGCTTGAGTGAGACAGCCAACCTATAATTGGCTGTCCGGCCGTGGTTTGAAGTAATGCTTAGAGTCTCTTACTTGCTCGGCGTTCCAGCCACCGATTGTTTGCGCCTCAGAAGGATGTTGCCTCGATCTTACAGCACGACTCCTTCAGGTTCTCTCGCCTCTTTGCTGTATTCCCGTTTCTTACTTCTTGTCCTTACTTAGGAGTCTGCCAGGATCCCATCCCTGACAGGTCCTCTCTCTAGCTTCTCCCAGTTGCTTCTCTCTGTCTTCTTGTCCAACCCCCAGTTTTACCAAAGTGTGAGGAGTGGCCTACTAGATAGAACCACTCCCCCTGGTGGCCGGAGTGTGAAGTGTAGAGTGTGTGATACCTGGTCAGGTGAACTCCTTTAGTGCAATCAGACGTACCAACACCCCCCTTAGCGGCGGAGCATCAGTACTGCAATGACCAGGACTCTGGGGCGCTGCACTCCCCCCCGGTTAAATCCAGTACTCCCGGACTGGGAAAGTAAGAACAACAATACATGTTAACAGAAAACACACAAAATGTTGAAATATTATAAACAATTAAACATAACAGTGCTTCCCTTTATGGGAGGTGAGGACTCTTGAACGTTGCGAAAGTTAGGTCATGCACAGTTTATGACTCTCAGTTCAATGGGTTGAAACAGCAGGGACCCCGGGTAAACAAAGGGGTCCCCTTTTAGAAGTTTTTGGAGCAATTCACTGTCCATTACTCCGTTGTCCATTTTAAAACCTGTAACAAAAGATATGCACACAAACATTTTCAACTAAATAGTAGCCCTCACTAATACCTCCAAGTTTTGTAGCGGAGGGGAGTTTGATTCTTGGTGCTGCGTGTAGACCTTCGCAGCGCAGGGGTTGCGATTGGCCTAACAGGGCCCGCTATGCTTGCTACCGCTGGTGTAGTGCACTGTCTTCTAGCTACACTTCTAGTGAGTCTGGGTAGCACTGGCAGGCTGGAGCTCTCAGGGCTGCTGCTACCAACAGTGGGTATGGCAGATTCGCCGATAGCAGAGGGAGGATTTGCCGGTTCAACGGTTGGCATGGCATCTTCAGGTAGGGCTTGCTGAGATTGCGGGCCTGGATGATCTGGCACCACAATTAGTTCTGGTGGGTCCGGCTGGCGGAACGTTAGAACAGGTACCACGATGGCCTGATTTATCTGAGTCCAGGACTGGGGAAAATCACCAAGAACAGTGTGTATCATCTTCTCCTTTTCTACAAGTGGGGAGGTTCCTGGATCCGTTTCCCTCTCTCTCAACTTATCAGGGCAGACTTTAAGGTGGTCCCTGGATATCACCGTCGAGGTCTCCCCTCCATCCTTGCTGATGAGACAAACCTTCGTGTTGTCGAAATCGGATGGCAGGATGGTATACGGTTCCGCTTCCCATTGGTCGTCGAGTTTGTGTAGCCTCCTCTTTCATTTGAGTACGTGCTCATCGGGTGACAAGGGAATCGCAGGAGCATGCTGGTTGTAGTCTCTTTCTTGTTTTTGTCTAGCCTGGGCGAGACTTCTTTCCACGCATTCCTGTACTTTGCGGTACCTTCGCTGCCTTTCTGCATCCCAATCTGCATCCGGTGAGGTATCTTGGGGACTAGGACCCCCATGTCCAGGTCAACGGGTAACTTGCTAGATCTTCCTTGCATCAGGTACGCCGGAGTGCAGTTGGTGGAATTTACTGGGATATGATTGTATATGTCCACCAAGTCAGGCAACTTTGTTGGCCACAGGTTCCGCTCCTCTACGGGCAAGGTCTTCAGTAAGTCGATCACCACTTGGTTAATCTTTTCACACATCCCGTTGGTTTGGGGATGGTACGGTGTGGTTCTGATTTTCTTACACCCGTACAGATGGCAGAACTCTTGGAACACCTCTGCTTCGAATGCTGGTCTCTGATCGGTCAGTACCTTCTCCAGGTACCCATGGGGCCTACAAAAGTACTGCTGGAAGGCCTTGGCAGCCGTCCTGGCCATTAGATCCTTTGCAGGTACAACCACCAAAAATCTGGAGTAGTGATCTACGATGGTAAGAGCGTAGATGTAGCCTGACCGGCTAGGTGTCAGCTTCACATGATCCAGCGCGACCAGTTCGAGTGGCCGTTTGGTGATGATGGGCTGCAAGGGAGCCCGTTGGCTGTCACGGTCCTTCCTGCGTAGGCTACATGGATCGCACTCCCGACACCACTTCTCAATGGCTCTCTTCATGCCAATCCAATAGAACCTCCCTCGGAGTAGCCTCTCCAGCTTCTTCCATCCGAAGTGTCCGGCTCCATCGTGGTAGGCTCCCAGAACCATGGGCGCATCTCGCCTCGGCACCACTATCTGCCATACCAATTCATGAGTACGCGGGTCGATGCTCCTCCTGCACAGCTTGCCATCATGGATAAACAGTTTGATTCTCCCCTTCCACAGCTGTCATGTCTCCTGTGGATCATCTGGGCCGGGATGCAACCCTGCCTGCGTCAGGAGCTCTTTCACCCGACGGACCGCGGGGTCACCATCCTGGGTCTCCGCCCATCCGTGATGGGGCACGGGATTCAACGTGGCATCCTGTTGATTCTTGTACCGGTTCTTCACATGATGGGAGTACTGAGCGGCTTTGGGGCGATGGAACGCAGGCAACTCTACCTCTTCAAGTGCCTCCGGGTCCTCCCCCGTTTCTGGCAAATTGGGCATCCGGGACAAGGCATCGGCATTCGCATTATTGCGTCCTGCCCGGTACTTGATGGTGAAGTCGTAGTTGGACAGCCGGGCCATCCACCGCTGTTCCAAGGCCCCGAGTTTGGCTGTATCCAAGTGCGACAGCGGATTATTATCCATGAAGATGGTGAATTTCGCCGAGGCCAGGTAGTGTTTGAACCTCTCTGTCACTGCCCAGGCGATGGCAAGGAACTCCAGTTTAAAGGAACTGTAGTTATCAGGGTACCTTTCCGTGGGACGGAGCTTCCTGCTGGCGTAAGCGATCACCCTCTCCTTGCCTCTCTGGACCTGGGACAGCACGGCTCCCAATCCCACATTGCTGGCATCCGTGTACAGCACAAACGGTTGGTCGTATTCGGGGTAGGCCAGTACCTCTTCTTCCATCAGTGCCGACTTCAAACACGTGAAGGATCCTTCCAGCCCCTCATTCTAATCAAATGGGGTGTTCTTCCCCTTGGTCTTCTTTGATTGGCCCACCAACAGGTCTTGCAAGGGCGCGGCCTTCTTGGTGAAGTCCTTAATGAACCTTCGGTAATAGCCTACCAGTCCGAGGAACTGCCGGACTTCGTGGAGGTTGCTGGGCTTCGGCCAGTCTTGGATCACCGTGACCTTGTCGGGGTCTGGGGCTACTCCTTCAGCGCTCACCACATGGCCCAGGTACTGCACTTTGGGTTTCAGCAGGTGACATTTCGACGGTTTCACCTTTAAGCCAAAGTTGGACAGGGCTTTAAACACCTCAGCCAGGTGCTTCAGATGGTCTTCGTAGGTCTTAGAGAAGACAATGACATCATCCAAATATAGCAGTACGGTTTCAAAGTTCTTGTGCCCCAGACAGCACTCCATCATCCTCTGGAACGTCCCCGGGGCATTGCACAATCCGAAGGGCATGTAGTTGAATTCGCAGAGACCCATCGGTGTCGTGAAGGCCGTCTTCTCTTTGTCCGCCTCCGCCTCGGGAACCTGCCAGTACCCACTGGTGAGATCTAAGGTAGAGAAATAGTTAGCAGACTTTAGGGCAGCCAGAGACTCCTCTATCCTGGGCAGTGGGTATGCGTCCTTATGTGTAATGCGATTCAACTGCCTGTAATCAACGCACATCCTCATTGTGCCATCTTTCTTTTTAACAAGGACTAACGGAGCTGCCCAGGGGCTACAACTGTCTCTCACCACCCCAGCCTCCTTCATTTCTCGCAACATGTCCTTAGCACACTGGTAATGAGCTGGGGGTACAGGGCGGTATCTCTCTTTTATGGGCCGGTGATCTCCCGTGGGGATATGATGTTGGATCCCTTTCACCTGTCCAAAATCTAAGGGGTGTTTGCTAAATACCCGCTCATACTCGTGAACCACCCTGTAGGCCCCCTGTTTCTGATGGGATGGGGTGGAGTCAGTGCCCACGTGCAATTCCCGACACCAATCGTTCGGGTGCCCTGCAGAACCGTTGTCCCCCGCCAAGTTAGACGGGGCCAAGGGTCCAGGTGTCTGTATCACACTATTATTGACGGCAAACAGTTTGGCGAGCGTGACATACTTGGTGAGATGGACCTCTTCCTCCCCGCAATTAAGGACACGTACTGGCACCCTCCCCTGGCGGACGTCGACCACCCCCCTGGCTGTTAGGAGAGTGGGCCTATTGTCTGAATAGACGGGTTCTACAAGGGCCTGGTAGTCCTTACCCCTGAGGCCTATGGCTGCCCGACACCATATCAACATCTCACTCCTGGGAGGTATCGCGATAGGGTTTGAATCACTCACAGTGACACGACCAATTTCACCACCAGTCAGCTCTACCTGCTGTCTCTGCATCAGAACTCTGATTTCTTTTTGCAGGGCGCGTTGTTCACTATAGCCAGCAGTTTCTGCTACCTGTTGCAACAAGACGATAACTTCTGCAAGACAATTTTCTATAACATTGGTGCCAATAGTCATCATGGGATTACATTCACGGCGGTCAATATCAACAATTACAATCCCCTGGGCCTTCAATTCCACCCGCCCCACCTTGATGGTGACCTCTTTATACCCCACTTGTGGCAATGGCTGACCATTACTGGCTTTTATGGTGAAATCGTCATCGGGGCCACGAGTAATATCGGTGTCCTCCCAATACTGTTTATAAAGCACGTAAGGCATAGTCGTCACCTGAGAACCGGTGTCCAGCAGAGCGTTCATGGGGATACCGTCGATCACGACAGGAAGAACTGGTCGTCTTCCAACGTATTTGGCTCTCCAATGCTGCGGGCATGATCGTCCTACTCCTGGGGGTTGGCCCTTTGCCCCAGGGGTTGCTCGTTTAAAGGACAGTACCTTGCAAGGTGGCCCACCTAGTGACAGCGGCGGCAGATAGGTCGTCCGTCTCGATGGAAGCGATCGTCGTCCCGGCCTCTGGTCAACGGAGTCCTCCTCTGTCGCATCCAGGGGACATCCTCTGGTTTGGGGGCCAGCTGGATCTTCTCCTTGGGGGCCTCCTGTAGGGACTGCACCGTCCGGGCTAGGGCAGAAACGCTCTTGGTCAGCTCTTGCATCTGGAGGCGGAGTCCTGCAGGGGAGTCGTCCTCTAGGCTCTGGGCATCGGCCTCGGCGGCGACTGGGGCATCCGACGCCACCTCTTGGTGGTAGGTGAGAGCAGGACGCCTGGGTGGCACTGCACGGCTGGGCTGTTGCTCCTGCAGCGCCTGGATAGCTTTATCTTTGAATTGCGCAAAAGTCAAGTCTGGATTCTGCATGGCCAGGAAATGCAATTGGCCCCTTTGGTGACTGCACAGGAGCCCCTCAATGAACCGCTCTTTCAGGAGTTTATCCTCATCCTGCATGCTGCCGGGGTCACTCTGCTTAATGGCCCGCAACGCCTCCTGGAGATTAAGGGCATAGTCCCGTAAGCTATCCTGCGGTCTCTGTTTGCATCCATAGAAAGTCAATTTAATTTCTGTAGCAGTACGGGTATCGAAGGTGGCTTTAAGCTTTGCAAAAACCTGCTGTGCAGTTCCCTTATTCGCGGCGGGCCAGGACTTCACTTCTCTCAGAGCCGCCCCAAAGAGTTGGCCAATTATCATATCAACCTTCTGAGGCTCCGTCAGGGGATAGAACTCAAGAAGGCTGCAGATCCCTTCTTTAAAGTCAGTGAATGTATGAGACTCCCCGGAGTATCGCGGGAGCCAGGCCGCCCCGGGCAGGTACGGCATAGAGAAGGGCATTATGGCCTTTGTGGTAGTGGCAGTGTCCGACTGGCTGATGGGGGCAGCGGGCTCTGCGGCAACCGGTGGTGGTATGAGGGCCGCGGCTACATCCGCTCCGAGGACCGGAGCTGCCTCTGTGTCCACAGCTGCGACCGCCGCCTTCGCTCCTCCCGACTCAGACATGGCCGTCCCTTCCTCCTACTAACCTGCTGGAGGTCGGGATCCCTCTTCCGGGGTTGGCGCTTTACCGCGCTTTCTCGTTCCGCGCTCCTTTCGACCAGTTCCGCCCACGAAGCTAAGGCTCCTCCCTCCGTGCGCGGCGATGGCGAATTGTGGCAGGAACTCTGGCGGCAATAGTAATGCACAGTCTTTGCATTAAGTCACAGTCCAAGCACAATAAATCACAGTTCCAAGGCACACATGACCTGATTCTTCAGGCTTAAGTAGATCCTGTTCGTGACGCCAAGTTGGAGCGCCCCCACTGCCGCAGGGCCGAGGGGCACCCAGTACCGGGCCTCTGTGTCTCAGTCCTGGGGTTGTCATGGTGGCTAGGCCCGGTCCTTGACCCTGCTGAGGGGCGTCCAGTGAAAGTTGAGAATGAGATGATGTTGTGATGTGGTGCAAGCCGCGGTGACTAACGAGGACACAGGGGTGCAGTCTCTTTACCTCTTTACTGAAGGTCTCGAGGTACTTAATCCAGAGCACTGTTAACCGGGCTGTCTGAGACCGGCCGGTCCGATGGCACATCCGGAGTTCCCTTAACAGGTGGGAATCAGTCTACCTTCTAGCGCCTGTGTGTTGTAGTCCTTCCCTGCTGAGCACCCCGGGATAGTCCTCACAACTGCTGTGTCTGTCTCTGATATTCGTTCTCTCCGTCCCCCAGGTGATATGGTTAGGACGCACCCGTATAACGGGGTAGGCCTGGAGTTCTTCCGGGACCCTAGAGTCGCCCCTCTCCCACAGCTGCCTCCGTTGTCTGCTTAGGTGTTTAAGTGAGACAGCCAACCTATAATTGGCTGTCCAGCCGTGGTTTGAAGTAATGCTTAGAGTCTCTTACTTGCTCGGCGTTCCGGCCACCGATTGTTTGCGCCTCAGAAGGATGTTGCCTCGATCTTACAGCACGACTCCTTCTGGTTCTCTCGCCTCTTTGCTGTATTCCCGTTTCTTACTTCTTGTCCTTACTTAGGAGTCTGCCAGGATCCCATCCCTGACAGGTCCTCTCTCTAGCTTCTCCCAGTTGCTTCTCTCTGTCTTCTTGTCCAACCCCCAGTTTTACCAAAGTGTGAGGAGTGGCCAACTAGATAGGACCACTCCCCTTGGTGGCCGGAGTGTGAAGTGTAGTGTGTGTGATACCTGGTCAGGTGAACTCCTTTAGTGCAATCAGACATACCAACACCCCCCTTAGCGGCGGAGCATCAGTACTGCAACGACCAGGACTCTGGGGCGCTGCACTTACGTTTTCTATCTTATGCTTTCTAACATGATGTGTAAAGTCGCATTAATGATCTGTAATATGGCCTGATGAGCTGTTACGAGACATTTTGGAGTCTAAGGGGTAACATCCAGGCCTGACATGTTACTGTAAGAAGACTTATAGGCCAAGCAATGCTCCTCTGGGAAATTAAATTTGCAAATTACCGCTTCAGAGAGGAAGGGGACGTGAACTCTAATGCCACTAACGGGAAGCAGCAATCCTAAAATTCAAAATCGACCCTTTAACAAGTTGTCTTGTCACATGACTTAGAACAAAAGCCAAACCAGAATCTCAATTTCCAGAAATGTGTTTCTGGGTGGTGCTATAATTGTAGTACAATTTGCATATTTAATTTCCCAGAGTCAAGTAGTGGGAGGATAGGACAATATTGTGGTTTTCCTGATGAAGAATTTGGTCCAACTTTTAAATGCGTTGAGTTAAACAGAATGGTCAATCCTGGGAAATGTCTTCTCGATTCTTAAATTATATCAGCAGAGCAGACTACTACTCCTATCCTCCCACTACTTGCCATATACGGTGGAATCTCCTGACCTAAGGGTATGGCAGCAACTGTCAAACCTTAGTTTCTTGGTTGTGGTTTAATAACCCCAAAAGGGAAGCCATTTTCCTCTCTCCTATGCAAATGTCCATCAGATAAGACCCTATTGCACTTGGTGTTCTCTTGTTTTTTCTTAATTTCCTAGAGGAACATTGCAAGGAGAAACATTACTTCTTGGATCCCAGTCAGAGGCCTCTCATACAGCCAAAACTTATCTCATGCCTTGCACTGAGGATGAGCAACACCCTGAAACACGTGTCTGCGAATTGAGGATCTGGTTTGGCTTTTATTCTAAGTCATATGGCTAGGCTTGATAAAGGGTCGATATTGACTTTTAGGATTGATACTTCCAGTAGGTGGAGCTAGAGTTCTGGCCCTCAGCTTCTCTGAAGAGGCAATTTGGATAATACAATTTTGGTAATGGCAGCTTAGAAATAAAGACATATTGGATTTTTTTGTTTTATGTGGCCCCATATGCACAAGCCCATTTTCAGCAGATTTTATCAACATTAATCTAATATATGTGACCAGCTTTAGCCTCACTCCTGCATGAACACAGACTAAATACATGAAAATGTGATTCTGCAGTGGTTAAGGTAAATCATTTAATCTCTGACTAAAGGCAATATTCTACAAATAACCATATAATATGGCTCCAGTAGCTCCAAATGTAGAGCTCCACTATATAGCCAGAGCTGTAGTTGAAACTTGAAATAATGGTATATTTGGAATGAGTACAAAGAACTGGGCTCATTCCAGTTATATAATGCCATCAAATAAAAATGTTTATGATTAAGTTACTATTCTGATACACATAAGCTATAAAAGCCATTAGAAACGTCAGGTACTAAACCGCTTCCTGACATGGCTATTTTCTATTTTTTGTTTATTCCTCCACTTTTTCCAATAGCCATAACTTTTTTATTTTTCCATCCCCATGGCCATATGAGGGCTTGTTTTCTGGGGGCCGAGTTGCCGTTTTGAATGAAACTGTTAAATTTTCATGTAATGTACTGGAAAGTGGGGAAATAATTAAATTCAGTCAATATTGCAAAGAAAAAAAGTGCAATTTCAAAATTGTTTACTTGGTTTTTCCTTTACCATATTCACTGTATGGTAAAATTGACATGGCAATATTATTCTCCAGGTCAATATGATTATTTAGATGAGTGAATGTTCATAGTTTTTTTGTTTTTTTAAGAGGCAAATTTTTTTTCCCAAATATGTAAAAAAAAAAAAAAATTGCTTGCGTTGCCATTTTCTGAGACCCATCATGTTTTGAATTTTTGGTCGATATAACTGTGTGAGGGCTTGTTTTTTGCGGCTTGAGCTGACATTTTTATTTATGCCAATTTGGGGGTACATACAATGTTTTGATTGCCTCTTATTGCAGTCTTCTGTATTGCTGCGTCAGCCGAAAAAATGTAATTCTGGAGTTTAGATTTTTGTTCTCGTTACACCGTTTACGAATCTGGTTAACTAAGGACTTGAACCTACGATCATCTGATCATTTGTGCTATATACTGCATTAGCATAGATTTCCTGTATATAGCAAAAATCACAGTCTCCTATGAGCACAAACCAAAAGCTGGTGTTCACAAGAGTATCACGACATGCTCAGGGGTCTTCAGCAGACCCCCAGCCATTAAGGCAACCCATCAGTGCCCTGCTATCACTTGACAGGGGTGCAAATGAGTGCATGGAATGATGCGCCCCCTGTCAATGCGGTGTAGGTGCCACTGTCAGAGATTGATAGCGGCATTAAACAGGTTAACAGTGGCGAGTGGAGCTCTGCTCCACTTGCTGCTGTTAGAGGCAGATGATGGCTGAATATCACAGCCATCAACTGATGGGAAAGATGCAAGCTCTGTTGCTGAACCCTCTTCAAAGTCAGTGAGCTGGCATATGATATCACTGTACTGCATATGACAGTAAAGGGTCAAATTATTTCTCTGTGTGATGCATTATGTGTTGGTGTCGGGTTCCCGCCTCTGCACAGGGGGAATCTTGAACTATCTCCGATGCGGTCTCCCATTCTTCTCCAGCCGCAGTGGAGTCTGCTCAGCGGAGATGTCGGTCCCTATGTCTTGCTCAGTCTGACTCTGTGCAAAGGGTTACTGCAGCCTTTCCAGATTCTGCCATTGTAGCCAGTACTGGGCAGTGGCGACCAGACGTTTTTGGGACTAAGTCCTGCTTTTCTCCTTCTGAGCATGCCCAGGGCAAGATCTCTCATTGGAGATCAAGGGACACATGCTTAGATACTGCAGCAAATCCCATTGGTCCTCTAGGAAGGTCCTGAAGGTGCTCAACTGCTGTGGCAGCCTCACATTGGTCCTTCTGGGAAGGTCCTGTACTTGCTGCAGCTATAAAAGGTTTGCATGGCCGCACGGCCATGAGCTAGTGTACACTTGTAAACGTGTGTGTGTTGATGTGTGAAAGTTGTTCATTAATTATCCCCTCCCTTGTGTATGACTGCTTGCGTAAGGTGGATGATTGCTATCTAGTGCCCGACTTAGCCATCAGCACCGTGACACACAATACAGCGTCAGATTGCTGTGACCACCAGTGCGGCGCCGTACGCTTTCATAGCGCTTTCCTTACCCAAGACTGGGTGGTTAGTGGCGTCCGCCAAAGCGGCACCGCACGCACTCTCGTGCATCTAAATTATTATTTTGGTTACACTGACACCCCAGTTGCGGAGTCGAGCGCAAGAGGTCTAGTTGTACTCTAATCCTGAGTCTAGGGGTAGAGTTCTGTGACTCCTTGCTTGCGCTCTTTGTGTGGTACCGCGGCCCTGTGACGCAACAGGGTTCGCTTTCTTCATACTGGGTGAAGTTAACCCAGTGTGTGTATCCACATTATTTCGCCATATAGTCCATCATTACTCAGCAGCAGGTTCCATCTCTGCACGGTGGACCCCAGGCTGCGAACGTACCTTACTCTATCTTTCTAATTATTTGGTGCGTTCCGCTAGCCCTAACATTATGTGGGCAGCCTGCTGACAGGCTATCACTTATCAGTTCCTTACTGACAGAAAATCAAATGAAAACATAAATTTCAACATCAAAATACCTGGGTCATGGATTAATTCATAAGTATATTATGCATTTTCATCATGCAATGGAAATCTGTAGCATGAACTTATGCGTTTTGTGTCATCCCTGTTTCCTCATAGATTGCAACACTTTTGTAAGGATTTAGAAGATACCAGTAAAATAAATGCCCATGTGAATGGTGACGTGACTCATCAATCAATTTATAATAAGGAGGACATAGAGTCAAAAAGTACCAAAAAATATAAAAAAATGTATTAAAAATACATAGCTATACAATAGATATTAATTACGTGGGTCACATGTGTACAAACAAGTGAATGAATCCATAGGTGTAATATATGACCGAGGAAAGACTGGGAAACAGGAATTCAGGCACCTATAATAAGCCTGCTATTGTTAGCCTAGTAACAGTGTGTGTAACCAATACTATATAGCAACAAATCACTCCATTCAGATCACTGCACCATTACAATGTCCATAGCTTAGCGTGCCTGTCATTCCTACATTAATGCAAATGAATAAAGGCAATAATTACCCATATATGTGTCCAGTCCCGTCAGAGCCTCGGCCGCAAACCCCAACGCGCGTTTCACGTGCAAATAATCTCGCTTCCTCAAATATTATTATTATTATATATTGCAATATTGCAATTTTTATATTATTTACTTATTTATGTTACTTTTTACTAAATATGATAAATCTGTGCAATGTAATGGTGGCCCTTCTCTAACATAGACTATGTAAAAAAAAGTGCTAAAGGGTCACATAACAAAAGTTTCAATGGCTTTGCAGTTAGAGATATAAGTGCTTCTCATAAAATTAAAATGTCATCAAAAAGTTAATTTATTTCAGTTCTTCAATGCAAAATGTGAAACTCATATTATCTAGAGTAATTACTGTTGTGAACTATACTTCTTGGCTCCCTCTTGTGGTCACTAGTGATTTGGCACTTGGATTGTCTTTTACCAGGTTGGTACTCACCTGCTTCGTTAGGCCTGGGGTGTTGCTATTTAAACTTCCTGGATTCTCAGTCCAGTGCCTGGCATCGTTGTAATCAGTTCATTTCTGTTTGCTCCTGTCTTCAGGTCCTGGTTCTTTGCAAGATAAGCTAAGTCCTGCTTTCTTATTTTTGATCATTTGCATTGTTTATATTTTTGTCCAGCTTGTACAAAATGTGATTCCTGATATCGCTGGAAGCTCTAGGGGGCTGATATTCTCCCCCCACACCGTTAGTCGGTTTGGGGGTTCTTGGATATTCAGCGTGGATATTTTGCAGGGTTTTTGCTGACCATATAAGTCATCTTACTATATTCTGCTATTAGTCAGTGGGCCTCTCTTTGCTAAAATCTAGTTCATTCTTACGTTTGTCTTTTCTTCTTACCTCACCGTTATTATTTGTTGGGGGCTTGTATTACTTTGGGGTCTTTTCTCTGGAGGCAAGAGAGGTCTTATTTTCCCTTATAGGGTTAGTTAGTTCTCCGGCTGGCGCGAGACGTCTAGGATCAACGTAGGCACGTTCCCCGGCTACTGTTAGTGTTTGTGCTAGGATCAGGTATATGGTCAGCCTAGTTACCACGTCCCTATGAGCTGGTATTTATGTTTGCAGACTTTGCTGTAATCTCTGAGATCCTTTGCCATTGGGATCATAACAGTATGCCAGGCCAATGAATAGTTAATGCATTGCAGAAGTGGGATTAAAAGAAAAGGAGTTCTGAGTTTTGTTTTGTTTTTTCTCCTCTTTCTTCCTTCCCCTTTTTCTCAGAGTGGCTGTAAGCTTTGCTGCAGACATGAATGTTCAGACCTTGATTACTAGTGTGGATCAGCTTGCTGCACGAGTGCAGAGCATTCAGGATTTTGTTGTTAGCAGTCGTATGTCTGAGCCTAAGATACCTATTCCTGAGCTGTTCTCTGGAGATCGATTTAAATTTAGGAATTTTAGGAATAATTGTAAATTGTTTCTATCTTTGAAACCTCGTTCGTCTGTAGATTCAGCTCAGCAACTTAAAATTGTTATCTCCTTTTTGCGTGGCGACCCTCAGGATTGGGCTTTCTCGTTAGCGCCAGGAGATCCGGCATTGGCGGATGTTGATGCGTTTTTTCTGGCGCTCGGATTGCTTTATGAGGAGCCTAATCTTGAAATTCAGGCAGAAAGAGCTCTACTGGCTATCTCTCAGGGCCAGGATGAAGCCGAAGTGTATTGCCAAAAATTTCGGAAATGGTCCGTGCTTACTCAATGGAATGAATGTGCTCTGGCCGCAAATTTCAGAAATGGTCTTTCTGAAGCCATTAAGAATGTGATGGTGGGTTTCACAATTCCTACAAGTCTGAATGATTCTATGGCGCTGGCTATTCAGATTGATCGGCATTTGCGGGAGCGCAAATCCGCTAATCCTCTGGCGGTGTTGTCTGAACAGACACCTGTTTCAATGCAATGTGATAGAAACCCCGATCCAGCAATGCAATGTGATAGAATCCTGACTAGAACCGAACGACAAAATCATAGACGACGGAATGGGCTGTGTTTTTACTGTGGTGATTCTACACATGTTATATCAGCATGCTCTAGACGCCTAACCAAGGTTGTCAGTCCTGTCTCCATTGGTAATTTGCAGCCTAAATTTATTTTGTCTGTGACTTTAATTTGTTCATTGTCTTCCTACCCTGTTATGGCGTTTGTGGATTCAGGTGCTGCCCTGAGCCTTATGGACTTGTCGTTTGCCAAGCGCTGTGGTTTTGTCCTGGAGCCTTTAAAAGTTCCTATTCCTCTCAGAGGAATTGATGCCACGCCACTGGCGGAAAACAAACCGCAGTATTGGACACAAGTGACCATGTGCATGACTCCTGAACATCGGGAGGTGATTCGTTTTCTTGTTCTGCATAAAATGAATGATTTGGTCATGTTGGGTCTGCCATGGTTACAGACCCATAATCCTGTTTTGGATTGGAAGGCTATGTCGGTGTCGAGTTGGGGTTGTCAGGGAATTCATTGCGATTCTCCGCCGGTGTCTATTGCTACTTCTACTCCTTCAGAGGTTCCTGAGTATTTGTGTGACTATCAGGATGTATTCAGTGAGTCCAGGTCCAGTGCTCTTCCTCCTCATAGGGACTGTGACTGCGCAATAGATTTGATTCCTGGCAGTAAATTTCCTAAGGGACGATTATTTAATTTGTCTGTACCCGAGCATGCCGCAATGCGTTCTTATGTCAAGGAGTCTTTGGAGAAGGGGCATATTCCTCCATCCTCTTCCCCTCTTGGTGCGGGATTCTTTTTTGTGGCCAAGAAGGACGGGTCTTTGAGACCTTGTATAGACTATCGGCTTCTGAATAAAATCACTGTTAAGTTTCAGTATCCTTTGCCACTATTGTCAGACTTGTTTGCTCGGATTAAGGGTGCCAAGTGGTTCACCAAGATAGATCTTCATGGTGCGTACAACCTTGTGCGCATTAGGCAGGGAGATGAATGGAAAACTGCATTCAATACGCCCGAAGGTCATTTTGAATACTTGGTGATGCCCTTTGGGCTCTCTAATGCTCCTTCAGTGTTTCAGTCCTTTATGCATGATATCTTCCGGAAGTATCTGGATAAATTTATGATTGTTTATCTGGATGATATTCTGGTTTTCTCGGATGATTGGGATTCTCATGTAAAGCAGGTCAGGATGGTGTTTCAGGTTTTGCGTGATAATGCTTTGTTTGTGAAGGGCTCAAAGTGTTTCTTTGGAGTGCAGAAGGTTTCCTTTTTGGGTTTTATTTTCTCCCCTTCTGCTGTGGAGATGGACCCAGTCAAGGTCCAAGCTATTCATGATTGGACTCAGCCCACGTCTGTTAAGAGTCTTCAGAAGTTCTTGGGGTTTGCTAATTTCTACCGTCGCTTTATCGCTAACTTTTCTAGCGTTGTTAAACCTTTGACGGATATGACCAAGAAGGGTTCTGATGTGACTAGTTGGGCCCCTGCAGCCGTGGAGGCCTTCCAGGAGCTGAAGCGTCGGTTTACTTCGGCGCCTGTTTTGTGCCAGCCTGATGTCTCACTTCCCTTTCAGGTTGAAGTGGATGCTTCTGAGATCGGTGCTGGGGCTGTTTTGTCGCAGAGAGGCTCTGGTTGCTCTGTGATGAGACCATGTGCTTTTTTCTCTAGGAAGTTTTCGCCTGCTGAGCGGAACTATGATGTTGGTAATCAGGAGTTGTTGGCCATGAAGTGGGCATTTGAGGAGTGGCGTCATTGGCTCGAGGGTGCTAAGCATCGTGTGGTGGTCTTGACTGATCACAAAAATCTGATGTATCTCGAGTCTGCTAAGCGCCTGAATCCTAGACAGGCTCATTGGTCATTGTTTTTCTCTCGTTTTGACTTTGTGGTCTCGTACCTGCCTGGTTCGAAGAATGTTAAGGCTGATGCTCTTTCTAGGAGCTTTGTGCCTGACTCTCCTGGAGTCTTGGAGCCAGCTGGTATTCTTAAAGAGGGAGTAATCGTGTCGGCCATATCTCCTGATTTGCGACGTGTGTTGCAGAGATTTCAGGCTGGTAGACCTGACTCTTGTCCACCCGACAGACTGTTTGTTCCTGATAAATGGACCAGCAAAGTCATTTCCGAGGTTCATTCCTCGGTGTTGGCAGGGCATCCGGGAATTTTTGGTACCCGAGATTTGGTGGCTAGGTCCTTTTGGTGGCCTTCCTTGTCACGGGATGTGCGGTCATTTGTGCAGTCCTGTGGGACTTGTGCTCGGGCTAAGCCTTGTTGTTCTCATGCTAGCGGGTTGCTTCTGCCCTTGCCCGTCCCGAAGAGGCCTTGGACACACATTTCCATGGATTTCATTTCTGATCTTCCGGTGTCTCAAGGAATGTCTGTCATCTGGGTGGTGTGTGATCGTTTTTCCAAGATGGTCCATTTGGTACCCTTGCCTAAGTTGCCTTCCTCTTCTGATCTGGTTCCTTTGTTTTTTCAGAATGTGGTTCGTTTACATGGCATTCCGGAGAATATTGTGTCCGACAGAGGATCCCAGTTTGTGTCCAGATTCTGGCGATCTTTTTGTGCTAAAATGGG
Organism: Ranitomeya variabilis; assembly: GCF_051348905.1. NCBI lineage: Eukaryota > Metazoa > Chordata > Amphibia > Anura > Dendrobatidae > Ranitomeya > Ranitomeya variabilis. The sequence goes on from NC_135233.1 coordinate 527,539,659, forward strand.
TATTGATTTGTCGTTTTCATCTGCCTTCCATCCTCAAACTAATGGTCAAACGGAGCGAACTAATCAGACACTGGAGGCTTATTTGAGATGTTTTGTTTCTGCGGACCAGGATGATTGGGTGACCTTCTTGCCATTGGCGGAGTTTGCCCTTAATAATCGGGCTAGTTCCGCTACTTTGGTTTCGCCATTCTTCTGCAACTCTGGTTTTCATCCTCGTTTCTCCTCGGGTCATGTTGAGTCTTCTGACTGTCCTGGGGTGGATTCCGTGGTGGATAGGTTGCAGCGGATTTGGAATCTTGTGGTGGACAACTTGAGGTTGTCACAGGAGAAGGCTCATCGTTTTGCCAACCGCCGCCACGGTGTGGGCCCCCGACTTCGTGTTGGGGATTTGGTTTGGTTGTCTTCTCGGTATGTCCCTCTGAAGGTTTCCTCTCCTAAGTTTAAGCCTCGCTTTATTGGTCCTTATAAAATTTTGGAAGTTCTTAACCCGGTTTCTTTTCGTTTGGATCTTCCGGTGTCATTTGCCATTCACAACATGTTCCATAGGTCTTTGTTGCGGCGGTACATTGTGCCTGTGGTTCCTGCTGTTGAGCCTCCTGCTCCGGTGTTGGTTGAGGGCGAGTTGGAGTACGTGGTAGAGAAGATCTTGGATTCTTGTCTCTCTAGACGGAGGCTTCAGTATTTGGTCAAATGGAAGGGCTATGGTCAGGAGGATAATTCCTGGGTGGCCGCCTCTGATGTTCATGCGGCCGATTTGGTTCGTGCCTTCCACGCTGCTCATCCTGGTCGCCCTGGTGGTCTTGGTGAGGGTTCGGTGACCCCTCCTTAAAGGGGAGGTACTGTTGTGAACTATACTTCTTGGCTCCCTCTTGTGGTCACTAGTGATTTGGCACTTGGATTGTCTTTTACCAGGTTGGTACTCACCTGCTTCGTTAGGCCTGGGGTGTTGCTATTTAAACTTCCTGGATTCTCAGTCCAGTGCCTGGCATCGTTGTAATCAGTTCATTTCTGTTTGCTCCTTTCTTCAGGTCCTGGTTCTTTGCAAGATAAGCTAAGTCCTGCTTTCTTATTTTTGATCATTTGCATTGTTTATATTTTTGTCCAGCTTGTACAAAATGTGATTCCTGATATCGCTGGAAGCTCTAGGGGGCTGATATTCTCCCCCCACACCGTTAGTCGGTTTGGGGGTTCTTGGATATTCAGCGTGGATATTTTGCAGGGTTTTTGCTGACCATATAAGTCATCTTACTATATTCTGCTATTAGTCAGTGGGCCTCTCTTTGCTAAAATCTAGTTCATTCTTACGTTTGTCTTTTCTTCTTACCTCACCGTTATTATTTGTTGGGGGCTTGTATTACTTTGGGGTCTTTTCTCTGGAGGCAAGAGAGGTCTTATTTTCCCTTATAGAGTTAGCTAGTTCTCCGGCTGGCGCGAGACGTCTAGGATCAACGTAGGCACGTTCCCCGGCTACTGTTAGTGTTTGTGCTAGGATCAGGTATATGGTCAGCCTAGTTACCACGTCCCTATGAGCTGGTATTTATGTTTGCAGACTTTGCTGTAATCTCTGAGATCCTTTGCCATTGGGATCATAACAAATTACAAACAGAGTGATCTATTTTATGTGTTTATTTCTGTTAATGTTGATGATCATGGCTTACAGCCAAGGAAAGCCCAAAAGTCATTATCTCAGTAAATTAGAATAATTAAAAAAAACCTGCAAAAGCTTCCTAAATGTTTAAAAAGGTCCCTTTGTCTGTTTCAGTAGGTTCCACAATCATGGGAAACACTGCTGACTTGACAGATGTCCAGAAGGCAGTCATTGACACACTCCACAAGGAGAGTAAACCACAAAAGGTGATTGCTAAAGAAGCTAGCTGTTCACAGAGTGCTATATCCAAGCACATTAATGCTAAGTTGTGTGGAAGGAAAAAGTATGGTAGAAAAAGGTGCACAAGCAACCAGGATAACCACAGTCTTGAAAGGATTGTAAAGAAAAGGCCATTCAAAAATTGGGGGGAGATTCATGCTGGAGTCATTGCTTCAAGAGCCACCACACTCGGACATATCCAGGACATGGGCTACAAGTGTCACATTCCTTGTGTCAAGCCACTCATGACTAGGGATGGGCAAACCCGAACATAGTGTTCGGTCACGCGGTCCCGTACACGGGTTTCCATGGGAAACCCGTGTTACAGTTCGGGTCCAGTTTGGGCTGTAAAAAAAAGCAGAAAATCAATAATAAACTTTAGAATTATACTTACCTGTCCAGCGACATGTCCTCCAGTCCCGCTGTCTCCCGGCCGCATCTGCTTCCGGGGCCGCTCATTACCTTCTGCTGGTATTCACTGCACTCCGCAGTCTTTGGCTTTTTCCGGCAGTGTTGTGCGGTGACGTCACCGCACGAACACTGCTGGAAAAAGCCGAAGACTGCCGAGTGCAGTGAATACTGCTGGCAGGTAATGAGCAGCCCCGGAAGCAGATGCGGCCGGGAGACAGCGAGACTGGAGGACACATCGCTGGACAGGTAAGTACAATTCTAATGTTCATTATTAATTTTCTGCTTTTTTTTACAGCTCCCCCTTCCCATCCCATATATGTAAAGTCAGAGTTCGGAGTTCGGACGCAAGTTCATGTCATCTCCGGCCCCGAACTCGAACTTTACAAAAAACTTGGGCGAACCCACTGATCCCGAACATCGGGGAGTTCGCCAATCACTACTCATGACTAATAGACAATGCCAGAAGCGTCTAACCTGGGCCAAGGAGAAAAAGAACTGGACTGTTGCTTAGTGGTTCAAGGTGTTGATTTCAGATTAAAGTAAATTTTGCATTTCATTTGGAAATCAAGGTCCCATAGTCTGGCAGAAGAGTGGAGAGGCACACAATCCAAGCTGCTTGAGGTCTAGTGAGACATTTCCACAATCATTGATGGTTTGGGGAGTAATGTCATCTGCTGGTGTAGGTCCACTGTGTTTTATCAAGACCAAAGACACCAGACCCAACAATGCAGACGAGCTGAAGGCTGCTATCAAAGCAACCTGGGCTTCCATAACACCTCAGCACTGCCATAGGTTGATTGCCTCCATGCCACGCCATATTGATGGAGTAATTGATGCAAAAGGAGCCCCGACCAAGTATTGAGTGCATTTACTGAGCATACATTGCAGTAGGCCAACATTTTGTTTTTTAACATCATTTTTCAAGTTGGTGTCATAAAGTATTCTAATTTAGTGAGATAATTACTTTTGGATTTTCATTGGCTGTAAGCCGTAATCATCAACATTAACAGAAATAAACACTTGAAATAGATCACTGTTTTTAATGACTATCTAATATTTGAGTTTCACGTTTTGAATTGAAGAACAGAAAACAGAAATAAATTAACTTTTTGATGATATTCTAATTTTGTGAGAGGCACCTGTATATCAAACTTTTGTTTTACATGTCTTTATGAATTATTGTCTATTACTTTAAGTAGGGGAATATTTACCTAAACTAGCAATTTGTTTTTATTTATCTGAGTAGGTAGAACTTTCTGGGCTGATTAATTTCTTAAATCATAGCAGTTGAAGCTCCTTTTTTTCGGAAACAGTGTCCAAATCCTCTGCATAACCATAACATTTGTTTTTCCTTCTAGCCACCACTTGAATATTCCCATCGCCAAGATCCTATCCCAATATGAAGTAGATGTAATAATAATAATATTTCAAACACCTTGAATTAGAAATGTAGAATAGTTCTTCTGATTCATTGTCATTTACCCCATGTGCAGGTCATTGCAGTAGCTTAGATGTCCATGGTTAGTATCACTAACAGCAAACTAACTGTCACTTTGTGAGTGGTTGTCACCATGGATACCTAAGCTACTGCAAGGTACTGCACATGGGGTAAATGATACAATGAATCAGAAGAACTATGCTACATTTCTATTGGAGGCATTTGCTATCATTATTATTATTATTATTATTACTACACCTAATACTTATTGGGATAGGATCTTTAAGATGGTAATACCCCTTCAAGCACCTACTACATACAGTTAAAGGGAACTTGTAGGCGATTTATGCTGCCCAAACTTTGGTCAGTATGAATCACAGTCTGGCTGCACAATTACAAGAAAGTATACTTTGAAGATCTGGTTGTTAAACGTAGCCGGAGACAAAGCTAGTCCAGCTGTGCTCCTGGAAGGCTCTCCCCAGTACTGCTGCAAGTGAAGACAGGTCTCTGCCTATGTACACGCAAGAAAGAAAGCAGTGAAAATGCTCCGTGAGGCTTGGAAAAGCAGTTCATGGTTTAAACTGCTTTAGTATTTACCCTCAAGATATAAAGAAGAATGTTTTCATTCATCAGACATTTGCATAACACATGGGTTTCACCATTCAACATCCCTTTCATTTCACTTTGAGGCTCACTTTCTCTACCATGTTTGTGCACGTCAGCTCTCACACGCAATGAGGCCTCAATTATTCTTAAAATTGTATGAGATGATAGAAAATCATATTTTTTCTTCCACAAACAGAACTACTCTTATAATAAAATTGCGCTTAATATTGTAGCTCAGCCAAATTGAATAAAGTTGAGCTGGGAGACCACACATACAATGGAGAAAATAAGTATTTGATACGCTCCCAATTTTGCAAAATTTTCCCGCCTACAAACAATGGAGAGGTCTGTAATTTTGATCATAGGTACACTTCAAATGTAAGAGACAAAATCTAATAATAAATAATAGAAAATCACATTGTATGAATTTAAAATAATTAGATTGCATTTTATTGCATGAAATACTGTAAGTATTTGATCACCTACCAACCTGCAAGAATTCCGTCTCACAGACCTGATTTTTTTCCTACTCATTACTTATTATTATTACTTATTACCTGTATTAATTGCACCTGTTTGAACTCGTTACCTGTATAAAATCCACCTGCCCACACACTCAATCACATTCCAGTCTCTCCACCATGGCCTAGACCAAAGAGCTGTCTAAGGACACCAGGAACAAAATTGTAGACCTGGACAAGGCTGGAATGGGCTTTAGGACAATAGGCAAGCAGTTTGGTGAGAAGGCAACAACTGTTGGCAATTATTAGAAAATGGAAGAAACACAAGATGACTGTCAATATTCCTCAGTCTGGGGCAAACTTCCTAGGGTAAAGATAATTCTGAGAAAGGTCAGGAATCAACCCAGAATTACATGAGTCAATGACTTGAAGAGCTGGGACCAGAGTCCCAAACATTACTGTTAGTAACACACTATGTTGTCATAAATTAGAATCCTGCAGGGCACGCAAGGTCCCCCTATTCACACCAGCACATGTCCAGGCCCATTTGAAGTTCACCAATGACCATTTGAATGATTCAGAGGAGGCATGGGAGAAGTTCATGTGGTTAGATGAGACCATAATAGAACTTTTTGGTATCAACTCCACTCGTGTTTGGAGGAAGGATGAGTACAACCCAAAGAACACCGTCCCAACCGTGAGGCATGGTGGGGAGAAACATCATACTTTGAGGGTGATTTCCTGCAAAGGGGACAAGATGACTCCACCATATTGAAAAGAGGATGGATGGGGTCATGTAACGTTAGATTTTGTCCAACAACCTCCTTCCCCCAGTAAGAGCATTGAAGATGGGTCATGGCTGGGTCTTCCAACATGACAATGACCTGAAACATAGCCAGGACAACTAAGAAGTGGCTCCGCAAGAAGCATTTCAAAGTCCTGGAGTGGCCTAGCCAGTCTCCAGATCAGAGCCAAAAAGAAAATCTTTGGAGGGAGCTGCAACTCAATGTTGCCCAGCGACAGCCTCAAAATCTGAAAGATCTGGAGAAGATCTGTATGGAGGAATGGGTCAAATCCCTACTGTACTGTGGTCATACTTGGTCAAGAACTACAAGAAACGTCTGAACTCTGTAATTGCAAACAAAGGTTTCTGTACCAAATATTAAGTTCTGTTTTTCTATTGTATCAAATACTTATTTCATGCAATAAAATGCAAATTAATTACATAAAAATCATACAATGTGATTTTCTGGATTTTATTTTTAGATTCTGTGTCTCATAGTTGAAGTGTACCTACGCTAGAAAAATTAAAGACCTCTCTATTATTTGCGGGGGAAAACTTGCAAAATCGTATCAAATACTTATTTTCCCACTGTAACCCATGGACAAGGGTAGCACTGTTTTGGAGGAATTTAGTTCAGAGAACATTATTTTAATTTTTTTCCCATATATAACAAAATAAAGTGCAACCTGAGGCAATTAGTTCGGTAAATCTCATCTAGCTGAGACAGTAACAATAAAAATGATTGAACATTTTATAAAATACATATTTATCACTTGCGGCAGGAAAAAGAAAGTCCGCTCATGATTTTTGCTTTTATTTTAAGGTAAATAATTTCAGGGTGTTGTGTCCTGCAAATCACCTGTAATAGCTCTAAGTCATCTTATGTAAAAAGTGAATGGAATAAAAGTATAAAATAGATTGGGCAGAGTCTTACCTCTTCAGTGATGTACCCAAGTTCATCTGATTCCATGTCATACATTCCAGCTGTGAGGTCATTTGGTAGAGGTTATCACTGTAAAAACCCCAACACAATAGACACTGGTTGTTGTAGTGTATAAAACATACATATCTCAAAACTTATTTCATGTGCTTCTCTAAATGTATCTATTCATTGCAAGCTTAGACCTGTCAACCAGAGTTTTTTGGTTCTTAAAGAGGCACCTCTGCTAAAGTGTTCATCCTCTTAAGGCTGCCGTCACACTAGAAGTATTTGGTCAGTATTTTACATCAGTATTTGTAAGCCAAAACTAGAAGTGGGTGATAAATGCAGAAGTGGAGCATATGTTTCTATTATACTTTTCCTATGATTGTTCCACTTGTGGTTTTGGCTTACAAATACTGATGTAAAATACTGACCAAATACTGCTAGTGTGACAGCAGCCTTATACATTGCAGTCATCATATTATATAGCACTGTGCAGTTACAATTGCTTATTTCTCCCTTCTACTCAGTTAAGTCTACTCATTTCCATTAGGTCTTTGACGTCACATGATTAAAAACAGACTAGATGAATAATTCCTAGCTCTTTGGCTCTATGTAGAATGAAGAAGTCAATTTTCTCTGCATGAGTCATCATTAGAACTACAAACCTATATCACTACAAAGTCCCTGGTAGCCCATTCCACCTACTGTTCAATTCCCATTCCAGCTGCTCCCACCCCCTTACTTTTACCTCTCTTATTTGTTTCCTTTTGTCAGTGAGATAGGATTGTGTAGTTCTAATGCAGGCAAAAAATACTTCTTGTTTTACATAGAGCTTAGAATGATTCAGCTAATCTGTTTTTAGTCTTGTGATGTCAGACCTAATGGAAAACGAAAGAAAGAATTGACTGGGTAGAAGAGTAAAGTAAGCAATTCTAAGTACACAGTGCTATATAATATGATAATTGTAATATATTAAGAGGATACTTTGATTGGAGTGTTTTTACAGGACAAGTTTTTAAAGGGAGTCTGTCACCACACAATGTACACTTCAAGCTAACCACCTAGCATTGTAGGAGTACAGCGGTTTCAGTTTTAGTATCTGTTCCTTTATTGTCCCAAAAAATAACTTTATTGTAATATGCAAATAAAGGTGTTTAGTGCACCCCTGTTGTGGCTACCTTCCTTGGTGCACAGTTCCACCTACTTATTTAGATTATGTCCACTCTTTATCATTTTCCCACCTACAAAGAAAGGAGAGTTCTATAATTTTTATCGTAGGTACACTTAAACTGGGAGAGACAGAATCTATAACTAAAACCAGAAAATCACATTGTATGATTTTTAATTAAATTGCATTTTATTGCATGAAATAAGTATTTGATCAACTACTAACCAGCAAGAGTTTTGGCTCTTACAGACCCGTTAGTTTTTCTTTAAGAAGGCCTCCTACTCTGCACTCATTACCTGTATTAATTACACCTCTTTGAACTCGTTACTTGTATAGAAAACACCTGTCCACACACTCAATTACACTCCAACCTCTCCACCATGGCCTAGACCAAAGAGCTGTCTAAGGACAACAGGGACAAAATTGTAGACCTGCACCAGGCTGGGATGGGCTACAGGACAATAGGTAAGCAGCTTGGTGAGAAGGCACAATAATTAGAAAATTCCTCCAGGAAGGTCATGTACCTGATCAAGTCCTGTGGAAGTCTTTCATTGGTCCTTCTGGGAAGGTCCTGAAGTTGCTGCAGCTATAAAAGGTTCTCATGACCGCACGGCCATGCGCTAGTATCAAATATATATGAGCTCAGTGCCAGTGTGGTCGTGCGTGTGGTCAGGGACCCGGCTGAAATTAACCCATAGAATGATGGCACATCCGGCAAAGAGTTTTGTGTGTATGCAGTCAGGGACCCTGCTGAAATAAGCCCCTAGAATGCTGGCACCTCCGGTGAGGAGTTTCTTATGTGTGAATTCAGGGCTGGCTAATAGCCATTAGAATTCCGGCTCCATCGGAGAGGAGCTGCGTGTTTGGTTTGGACTGCATGACCACTGTCGGCTCAACTCTGTAGCTGTGTCTCCTGTGAGCTAAACAGGGCACAGCGTTCTCTTTACTACGGGCTCTGTGAAGTAACATAGTTCATTTATTCTAATTTACTTCACCGCCTTGATTAGCAGCAGGTTCTTTCCTGCACGGTGGATCCCGGGTTGCGAACGCACCTATCTCTCCTAATAAATATATTCAGTGCGTTCCGCCAACCCTAACAGTATACTAGCACCAGGATCTGGCTAAATAATGGCGTATGAACAGCGATTGCAGGGGTACATCCAGCTGCTGGAGGGCCGGTTGGCATCTCTCGAGCATGCAACCTCGGCGGTGGATGTTACCGCAATAGCTGTTCAGGCTGCTAGCGTGGCTGCAGCAACTTTACCCACTGCCACCTCTGTTTCGACCTTATCTCACCTCCCGTTGCCTGAAAAATACTCTGGGGACAGTAAGTCCTGTAGGGGTTTCGTGAGCCAGTGTGGTATACATCTCGAGCTCTTGGCTGCACATTTTCCCACAGAGCGGGCAAAGGTGGGATTCATAATATCTCTCCTGTCGGACAGAGCTTTGGAGTGGGCTACGCCGCTGTGGGAGCGCAACGATCATGTGGTGCAGTGTTCCTCGGTTTCTGGGCACTCTGAAACAGGTCTTTGTAGAACCTCAAGTCACCCATGATACGGCACTCCAACTGCTGGCATTGACTCAGGGTTCTACCATGGTCAGCCATTTTGCCATCCGCTTCCGGACATTAGCGTCTGAGTTGGAGTGGCCAGATAAAACCCTCATCCCTGTATTTTGGAGGGGGCTGGCTGACCATGTGAAGGACGCATTGGCCACTAGGGAGATTCCCGCCACACTCAAGGAGCTCATAGCTGTATCAACTCGCATAGACCTTCGTTTTCACGAGCGAAGGTTGGAGCGAGCCCAGTGTAGGCAGAGGTTTCGGCTGGCTCCCACCTTCGCCAGACCTTTGGAATCTCCGCTCCAGGCGTCCGAGTCACATGAGGCCATAGAAGAGTCACGAGCGAGGTCCAAGTCCCGGTCCGCTCGTGCACGTAAGGACTGTCATGTTTACCAGCAGTCAGAACATCTTGCCTCCAAGTGTCCTCAGCGGTCGTGGAAATGTCAGCGTCTAGTGGCAGTTGGAGGAGGTACACTAGACACGGCGACATTTGCCTCTAAGTTGTCCTTCAAGGGGACAATTACCATAGGCCCATCCACTCATGGGCTATGCGTGGACTCTGGGGCGGAGGGTAATTTTATGTCATCAAGCTTTCGCCCAGCGACACGCAATACCCCTGGTGATGCTCGCCAAACCAGTAACCATTCGAGTGGTAAATGGGTCAACACTACCCACACACATTACACACCAAACCATTCCTTTCACTCTTTCTGTGTCTCCATCACATCAGGAGATTATCTCTCTATTAGTCCTTCCTGTGGGAGTTGATGAGGTCCTGTTGGGGATACCATGGCTACGCTATCATTCTCCTCATATAGAGTGGTCCTCAGGGAGAATTTTGGGATGGAGTAAATCCTGTGAGGGTAGATGTCAGAGGGAGTGCATTAAGGTTGCTACAACAGAGGTACCCGCAGATCTTTCCTCTCTCCCCAAGCACTATTGGCCCTATGCGGACGTGTTCTCCAAAAGGGCTGCGGAGACCCTTCTGCGTCACCGCCCCTATGACTGTCCTATCGACCTCTTGCCTGGTGCTGAGCCTCCCCGGGGTCGAGTCTATCCATTATCTCTCCCGGAGATGGAGGCAATGTCTCATGTTGTGAATTCTGCTCTTGGGTTCCCTCCGGTGGTTGTTGGTAGTAATGCAGTTGTCCCTGGGTTGCAATCCTGGGCAGGTGTCCCTGCTGATTGCAGCTCTGACTGGGATATTTAGGTGTGCAGGTTTCATTAGCCCTTGCCAGTTGTCCATTGTTCTTGGAGGTTTTGCATCTCTGTCTGGTTCCTCCTGCCCTGCTGCCAATTCAGCAAGATAAGTGTCTGGTTTTGTTTCTTTAGCACACATGCTGTGTGCTTTACAATTCAGTATTATTCAATGTTTTTTCTTGTCCAGCTTAGACTGTGTTTGGATATTTCAGTCTAGTTGGATTCTCAGGAGATGCAGATATACATTCCATGTCTTTAGTTAGATGGTGGAATTTTTGCATTATCTGCTGTGGATATTTTTAGGGTTTTAATACTGACCGCTTAGTATTCTGTCCTATACTTTCCTATTTAGCTAGCGTGGCCTCTTTTGCTAAATCCTGATTTCTGCCTGCGTGTGTCTTTCCTCTAATACTCACAGTCAATATTTGTGGGGGGCTGCCTATCCTTTGGGGTTCTGCTCTGAGGCAAGATAGAATTCCCATTTCCATCTATAGGGGTATTTAGTCCTCCGGCTGTGTCGAGGTGTCTAGGATGTGTTAGGTACACCCCACGGCTACTTCTAGTTGCGGTGACAGTTTAGGGTTTGCGGTCAGTACAGGTTCCACCTACTCCTGAGAAAGTCTCATGCGGCTCCAAGGTCACCGGATCATAACAGTACAACTGGCCTTAAATGAGTTAAATGCATCTCAGAAGAAGGGAAGAAAGAGCCATTTTTTTTTCTGTAGCCTGCTTTGTCTTTTCTTCCCTCTTTTTCTCTGGGTGGCTGAGGAGCCTTGTGCTAGCATGGATGTTCAGGGATTAGCTTCTCGTGTAGACCAGCTTGCTGCTAGGGTACAGGGTATTTCTGATTGTATTGTTCAGACTCCAGTTTTAGAGCCTAAGATTCCTACTCCTGATTTGTTTTTTGGGGACAGGTCCAAATTTTTGAGTTTTAAAAACAACTGTAAACTGTTTTTTGCTCTGAGACCTCGATCCTCTGGTGATTCCATTCAGCAGGTTAAAATTGTCATCTCCCTGCTGAGTGGCGATCCTCAGGATTGGGCATTTTCCCTGGAATCTGGGAATCCGGCCTTGCTTAATGTAGACGCCTTTTTTCAGGCTTTAGGATTATTATATGATGAACCAAATTCTGTGGATCAAGCGGAGAAGACCTTGTTGGTCCTGTCTCAGGGTCAAGAAGCGGCAGAATTGTATTGTCAGAAATTTAGAAAATGGTCTGTGTTGACTAAATGGAATGATGATGCTTTGGCGGCAATTTTCAGAAAGGGTCTTTCTGAATCCGTTAAAGATGTTATGGTGGGGTTTCCCACGCTTTTCGGTCTGAGTGATTCTATGTCTCTGGCCATTCAGATTGATCGGCGTTTGCGGGAGCGCAGAACTGTGTGCGCTGTGGCCATTGTCCTCAGAGCAGATGCCTGAGTCAATGCAGTGTGATAGGATTCTGTCTAGAACGGAACAACAGGGATTCAGACGTCAGAATAGGTTGTGTTTTTATTGTGGCGATGCTTCTCATGTCATTTCAGTTTGCCCTAAGCGTACAAAGAGGATCGCTAGTTCATTTACCATCAGTACTGTACAACCTAAATTTTTATTATCTGTGTCCTTGATCTGCTCATTGTCATCATTTTCTGTCATGGCGTTTGTGGATTCAGGCGCCGCCTTGAACTTAATGGACTTTGAGTTTGCCAGGCGTTGTGGTTTTCCCTTGCAGTCTTTGCAGAACCCTATTCCTTTAAGGGGCATTGATGCTACACCTTTGGCTAAAAGTAAGCCACAGTTCTGGACACAGGTGACCATGTGCATGGTGCCAGCCCATCAGGAAGATTGTCGATTTCTGGTGTTGCATAATTTACATGATGCTATCATGCTGGGTTTTCCGTGGTTGCAGGCACATAATCCTGTGTTGGATTGGAAGTCTATGTCTGTGACTAGTTGGGGATGTCAGGGGGTTCATAATGACGTTCCTTTGATGTCAATCTCCTCTTCTTCCACTTCTGAAATTCCAGAGTTTTTGTCTGATTTTCAGGATGTATTCGATGAGCCCAAGTCCAGTTCCCTTCCACCGCATAGGGACTGTGATTGTGCGATTGACTTGATTCCAGGCTGTAAGTTTCCTAAGGGACGAATTTTCAACCTGTCTGTGCCTGAACATACCGCCATGCGGAGTTATGTTAAGGAGTCTTTGGAGAAAGGACATATTCGGCCATCTTCTTCACCGTTGGAGCGGGATTTTTTTTTGTTGCTAAGAAGGATGGCTCCTTGAGACCCTGTATTGATTATCGCCTCTTGAATAAGATCACGGTCAAGTTCTGATACCCTTTACCTCTGCTTTCCGATTTGTTTGCTAGGATTAAGGGGGCTAGTTGGTTTACGAAGATTGACCTTCGGGGGGCATATAATCTTGTTCGTATTAAGCAGGGTGATGAATGGAAAACTGCATTTAATACGCCCGAAGGCCATTTTGAATACCTTGTGATGCCATTCGGGCTCTCTAATGCTCCATCTGTTTTTCAGTCCTTCATGCACGATATCTTCCGGACTTATCTTGATAAATTCATGATTGTATATTTGGATGACATTTTAATTTTTTCCGATGATTGGGAGTCTCATGTGAAACAGGTCAGGATGGTATTTCAGATCCTTCGTGATAATGCTTTGTTTGTGAAGGGGTCTAAGTGTCTCTTTGGAGTGCAGAAGGTTTCTTTTTTGGGCTTCATTTTTTCTCCCTCATCTATAGAGATGGATACGGTTAAGGTTCAGTCCATTCATGATTGGATTCAACCCACATCTGTGAAGAGCCTTCAGAAATTTTTGGGCTTTGCTAATTTTTATCGCCGTTTTATTGCTAACTTCTCCAGTGTGGTTAAACCCTTGACCGATTTGACGAAGAAAGGCGCTGATGTGACGAATTGGTCCTCTGCGGCTGTCTCTGCCTTTCAGGAGCTTAAACGCCGATTTACTTCTGCCCCAGTGTTGCGTCAACCGGATGTTTCTCTTCCATTTCAGGTTGAGGTTGACACTTCTGAGATTGGGGCAGGGGCCGTTTTGTCTCAGAGGGATCCTGTTGGTTCCTTGATGAAACCGTGTGCCTTCTTTTCCCGTAAGTTTTCGCCCGCTGAACGCAATTATGATGTCAGCAATCGGGAGTTGTTGGCTATGAAGTGGGCATTTGAGGAGTGGCGACATTGGCTCGAGGGAGCTAAGCAACGTATTGTGGTCTTGACCGATCATAAAAATCTGATTTACCTCGAGTCTGCCAGGCGGCTGAATCCTAGACAGGCTCGATGGTCCTTGTTTTTTTCCTGTTTTGATTTCGTGGTCTCGTATCTTCCGGGTTCTAAGAATATTAAGGCTGATGCCCTCTCTAGGAGTTTTTTGCCTGATTCTCCTGAGGTCCTTGAACCGGTCGGCATTCTGAAAGAAGGGGTGGTCCTTTCTGCCATTTCCCCTGATTTACGACGGGTTTTTCAGGAATTTCAGGCTGACAAACCTGACCGCTGTCCAGTGGGGAAACTGTTTGTTCCTGATAGATGGACTAGTAGAGTGATTTCTGAGGTTCATTGTTCTGTGTTGGCTGGCCATCCTGGTATTTTTGGTACCAGAGATTTGGTTGGTAGGTCCTTTTGGTGGCCTTCTTTGTCACGTGATGTGCGTTCTTTTGTGCAGTCCTGTGGGACTTGTGCGCGGGCCAAGCCTTGTTGTTCCCGTGCTAGTGGGTTGCTTTTGCCTTTGCCGGTCCCTGAGAGGCCCTGGACGCATATTTCTATGGATTTTAATTCTGATCTTCCGGTTTCCCAGAAGATGTCTGTCATCTGGGTTGTTTGTGACCGGTTCTCTAAGATGGTCCATTTGGTGCCTTTGCCTAAATTGCCTTCCCCTTCTGATTTGGTTCTGTTGTTTTTTCAGCATGTGGTTCGTTTGCATGGTATTCCGGAGAATATTGTGTCCGACAGAGGTTCCCAGTTTGTTTCTCGGTTTTGGCGGGCCTTTTGTGCTAAGCTGGGCATTGATTTGTCTTTTTCTTCCGCATTTCATCCTCAGACAAATGGCCAGACCGAGCGAACTAATCAGACTTTAGAAACTTATCTGAGATGCTTTGTGTCTGCTGATCAGGATGATTGGGTGGCTTTTTTGCCATTGGCCGAGTTTGCCCTTAATAATCGGGCTAGTTCGACTACCTTGGTTTCGCCCTTCTTTTGTAATTTTGGTTTTCATCCTCGTTTTTCTTTGGGGCAGGTTGAGCCTTCTGACTGTCCTGGTGTGGATTCTGTGGTTGACAGGTTGCAGCAGATTTGGGCTCATGTGGTGGACAATTTGGTATTGTCTCAGGAGGAGGCTCAACGTTTTGCTAACCGTCGACGGTGTGTTGGTTCCCGGCTTCGGGTTGGGGATCTGGTCTGGTTGTCTTCCCGTCATGTTCCTATGAAGGTTTCTTCCCCTAAGTTTAAGCCTCGCTTTATTGGTCCTTATAGGATTTCTGAGATTATTAATCCTGTGTCTTTTCGATTGGCCCTTCCAGCTTCTTTTGCTATCCATAATGTCTTCCATAGATCTTTATTGCGGAAATATGTGGTACCCGTTGTTCCCTCTGTTGATCCTCCGGCCCCTGTGTTGGTTGATGGGGAGTTGGAGTATGTGGTTGAGAAGATTTTGGATTCTCGCTTTTCGAGGCGGAGGCTTCAGTACCTTGTCAAATGGAAGGGTTATGGCCAGGAGGATAATTCTTGGGTTTTTGCCTCTGATGTCCATGCTGCTGATTTGGTCCGTGCCTTTCATCTGGCTCGTCCTGATCGGCCTGGGGGCTCTGGTGAGGGTTCGGTGACCCCTCCTCAAGGGGGGGAGGTACTGTTTTGAATTCTGCTCTTGGGTTCCCTCCGGTGGTTGTTGGTAGTAATGCAGTTGTCCCTGGGTTGCAATCCTGGGCAGGTGTCCCTGCTGATTGCAGCTCTGACTGGGATATTTAGGTGTGCAGGTTTCATTAGCCCTTGCCAGTTGTCCATTGTTCTTGGAGGTTTTGCATCTCTGTCTGGTTCCTCCTGCCCTGCTGCCAATTCAGCAAGATAAGTGTCTGGTTTTGTTTCTTTAGCACACATGCTGTGTGCTTTACAATTCAGTATTATTCAATGTTTTTTCTTGTCCAGCTTAGACTGTGTTTGGATATTTCAGTCTAGTTGGATTCTCAGGAGATGCAGATATACATTCCATGTCTTTAGTTAGATGGTGGAATTTTTGCATTATCTGCTGTGGATATTTTTAGGGTTTTAATACTGACCGCTTAGTATTCTGTCCTATACTTTCCTATTTAGCTAGCGTGGCCTCTTTTGCTAAATCCTGATTTCTGCCTGCGTGTGTCTTTCCTCTAATACTCACAGTCAATATTTGTGGGGGGCTGCCTATCCTTTGGGGTTCTGCTCTGAGGCAAGATAGAATTCCCATTTCCATCTATAGGGGTATTTAGTCCTCCGGCTGTGTCGAGGTGTCTAGGATGTGTTAGGTACACCCCACGGCTACTTCTAGTTGCAGTGACAGTTTAGGGTTTGCGGTCAGTACAGGTTCCACCTACTCCTGAGAAAGTCTCATGCGGCTCCAAGGTCACCGGATCATAACAGTCTCAGTACATCCAAGAGTATCTGGCAAGAAGATTCATCAGGAAGTCAGTGTCACCGGCAGGGGCTGGGTTCTTCTTCGTGCAGAAGAAGAGTGGAGAATTACATCCATGCATAGACTACAGGGGTCTTAAAGCCATCACCATTAAGAACAAGTACCCACTAACCCTGATATCTGAGCTCTTTGATAGGCTACGGGGAGCAAGGGTATTTACTAAATTAGATCTGCGGGGTGCTTACAACCTGATTCGCATCCGTGAGGGGGACGAATCAAAGATGGCTTTTAACACCAGGGATGGGTACTATGAATATCTGGTGATGCCCTTCGGGCTCTGTAATGCCCCAGCCATTTTCCAAGACTTTGTGAACGACATCTTCCAGGATATGCTCACCACCTCGGTCGCAGTCTATCTGGATGATATTCTCATCTACTCTCCAGATATTGACTCCCATCGGAGAGATGTTCGCAAAGTCTTCGACCTCTTACAGGCAAACTCCCTCTACGCCAAGTTGGAGAAGTGTGTGTTTAAGCAGGAGTCCTTGCCTTTCCTTGGTTATATCATCTCTGCCCAGGGTTTGGCTATGGATCCTGCCAAGCTACAGGCTGTGATGGACTGGCAGGAACCCCATTCACTTAAAGCGGTGCAGGGCTTTATGGGGTTCATTAATTACTATCGCCAGTTCATTCAACACTTCTCAACTTTGGTAGCTCCCTTGGTTGCCCTCACCAAGAAGAGAGCAAATCCCAAGTTGTGGTCAGAGGATGTCTCCAAGGCCTTTCTCTTGATTAAATCACACTTCGCTAGCGCTCCCATTCTACATTGCCCCAATGTAGATAAGCCATTTATCATGGAGGTTGATGCCTCATCCGTTGGTGCTGGAGCAGTCCTTTTCCGAAAGGATGCTCAGGGTCGGAAGCATCCTTGCTTCTTCTTCTCCAAGACCTTCACACCGGCGGAGAGGAATTATTCCATCGGGGACAGGGAGTTGCTAGCCATGAAGTTGGCTTTTTCAGAGTGGAGACACCTCTTGGAGGAGGCTCGCTTTCCCTTCCAGGTATTCACTGACCACAAGAACTTGGTATATCTACAGACGGCCCAGCGGCTGAATTCTCGCCAGGCTAGATGGTCCCTGTTCTTCTCCCGGTTTCATTTTACTCTCCATTTCCTCTCCGGGGAGAAGAACATTCGTGCCGATGCTCTCTCCCGCTCCGTAGTGTCATCTGAGGAGGAGGAGCCTTGGCTTATTGTCCCTTTTGAGAGCCTGAGAACTGTGGCTCCAGTTTCGCTAGAGTCTGTGCCCCCGGGCAAGACTTTCGTTCCAGCGAATTTGCGACCAGAGGTTTCCTCGGGCTCATTCGTCCAGAGTGGGTGGGCATTTTGGGACCAAAAGGACATCTGAGCTTTTGGCGAGGACGAACTGGTGGCCGCATATGGCCCGTGACGTCGGGGACTATATTCGAGCGTGCGTTTCCTGCGCCCAGAATCGGTCTCCTCGGCAACAGCCTGCTGGGTTGCTTTACCCCCTGCCGGTGGCAAACAGGCCCTGGGAGATGGTTGGGATGGACTTCGTTGTGGGCTTACCAAAGTCTCCTAGCTGCACCGTTATCTGGGTTGTCACCGATCATTTCTCTAAGATGGTGCACTTGGTGCCGCTTCCACGGTTAACCTCTGCACGGGCCTTGGTGGCATTATTCATAAAGCATATTTTCCGTTTACATGGAATGCCTGATAAAATTGTCAGTGACCGGGGTCCCCAGTTTGCGTCTCGGTTTTGGAGAGAGCTCTGCCGTTTACTCAGCATAGAGTTGAATCTCTCCTCTGAATATCATCCTGAGACGAATGGGTTGGTAGAGAGGACCAACCAGACTCTGGTGACATACTTGCGACATTTTGTCTCTGCTAGGCAGGATGACAGGGCATCTTTGCTACCTTGGGCGGAATTTGCCTTGAACAACGCCATAGCCGATTCCACTGGGCAGACTCCTTTTCTCCTTAATTACGGCCAGCATCCGCGTGTCCCTGTGCCCATGCCCGTGTCATCCACCGATTCTGGTGTGGCTGACTGGGTGGTGGAGGCACGTGACATTTGGGACCGCACACAGGATGCTATCTGGGCCTCCAAGGAGAGAATGAGGGTTTCTGCTGATACACACCGGCCCCCCGCTCCGACCTTTGCTCCTGGTGACTTAGTGTGGCTCTCCACCCGTAACATCAGGCTGCGAGTTGAGTCCACTAAGTTTGCACCTCGCTACATTGGCCCGTTCAAGGTTCTGGAACAGGCCAGTGGTCTACCGTTTGGCCATTCCTCCGCGCCTTGGTATCACCGAGACTTTCCACGTCTCTCTCTTAAAGCCCGTCCATTTGTCCCGGTTTTCCGAGTCATCTGCCGGGACGTCAGGCTCATCCACGGATGAGTTTGAGGTGAATGCTATCGTGGGGTGCAAGGTGGTACGTGGCAATAAATTTTATCTGGTGGACTGGAAGAGTCACGGCCTAGAGGACAGAACCTGGGAACCTGTGGAGCACATTCGGGCTCCGCTGCTCATTGACGCTTTTGAGCATAGCGAGGCTCAAGGAGGGGGGCCCTAGGAGGGGGGTAATGTTAGGAGTCGAGTTCCCGCCGCTGCACAGGGGGAATCTCGAACCATGTTTGCTGCGGTCTCCTATTCTGCATAGGTCGCAGTGGAGTCTGCTCAGCGGAGACGTCGGTCCCAGCGTCTCACTGAATGTAGTACTGTGCGAAGGGTTACTGCTGTCTCTCCAGGCTCTGCTATTGTACCCTGCACTGGTCTGCGACGAGCAGGCTTTTCTGGGACTAAGTCCTGCTTTGCACACACTGAGCATGCCCAGGGTAAGATCTCTCAGTGGAGATCAAGGGTCATATGCTCAGGTACTGCAGCAACTTCCATTGGTCCTCCAGGAAGGTCATGTACCTGATCAAGTTCTGTGGAAGCCTTTCATTGGTCCTTCTGGGAAGGTCCTGAAGTTGCTGCAGCTATAAAGGTTCTCATGACCGCATGGCCATGCGCTAGTATCAAATATATACGAGCTCAGTGCCAGTGTGGTCGTGCGTGTGGTCAGGGACCCGGCTGAAATAAGTCCATAGAATGATGGCACCTCCGGCAAGGAGCTTTGTGTGTATGCAGTCAGGGACCCGGCTGAAATAAGCCCCTAGAATGCTGGCACCTCCGGCGAGGAGTTTCTTATGTGTGAATTCAGGGCTGGCTAATAGCCATTAGAATTCCGGCTCCACCGGAGAGGAGCTGCGTGTTTGGTTTGGACTGCATGACCACTGTCGGCTCAACTCTGTAGCTGTGTCTCCTGTGAGCTAAACAGGGCACAGCGTTCTCTTTACTACAGGCTCTGTGAAGTAACAGAGTTTGTTTATACTAATTTACTTCACTACCTTGCTTAGCAGCAGGTTCTTTCCTGCATGGTGGATCCTGGGTTGCGAACGCACCTATCTCTCCTAATAAATATATTCGGTGCGTTCTGCCAACCCTAAGAGACTGTCAATCTTCCTCAGTCTGGGGCTTCATGCAAGATCTCACATTGCGAGGTAAGGATGATTTTGAGAAATGTCAGGAAAGCCCAGAACTGCATGGGAGGATCTGGTCAATGACCTGAAGAGAGCTGGGACAACAATCTCAAACATTACCATTAGTAACACATTAAGCCAGCATGAATTAAAATCCTGCAGGGCACGCAAGGTCTCACTACTCACACCAGCACATGTCCAGGCCCATTTGAAGTTCATCAATGACCATTTGGATGATCCATAGAAGTCATGGATGAAGTTCATGTGGTCAGATGAGACCGATATAGAACTTTTGGTATCAACTCCATTCACCATGTTTGGAGGAAGAAAAAGAATGAGAACAACTCCAAGAACACTGTCCCAACTGTGAAGCATGGTAGTAGAAACATCATACTTTGAGGGTGCTTTTCTGCAAAGGGGACCAGATTGACTGCACCGCATGGAAGGGAGGATGGATGGGGTCATGTATTGTGAGATTTTGGCCAATTACGTCCTTCTCTTAGTGAGAGCAATGAAGATAGGTCATGGCTGGGTCTTCCAGCATAACAATGACCCAAAACACACAGCCAGGACAACTAAGGAGTGACTCGGTAAGAAGCATTTCAAGGTTGTGGAGAAGCATAGTCAGTCTCCAGACCTGAACCCAATAGAAAATGTAGGGAATATTAAGTGCTGTTTTTCTATTGTACAAAATACTTATTTCATGCAATAAAATGCAAATTAATTATGTAAAAATCTTACAATGAGATTTTCTGGATTTTTTAAAAGATTTTTTAAGAAGTACATATAAAAAATAAGAGAAAGCATGAACATTGATGTTTAGTTTTTTTATATTTTTTTTCCTGTAGTACACGATTCTCAGATTAAAAACATGAAATAATTCCTGTAAAAACCAGGAACAAGTTAAATGAAGTTATGGACATAACAGTAGTGTTTATTTGAAAATTCTTGGAATTCTTTGCAGGATGTGTCTCCCCCTTTTCTCCAATTATAAGTAATGACAAAGAGAACTCACTGGTTATTTGGTTACTATTAAGCAGACTGTGTAAATATATGACTTAAAATATTTCAATTCTTGAGGGAATCCAAGTATGGCATACATGTATCAGATTGAAATTGAGTGTTCACACACGTGAGAGTAGTACAAGTGACAGGTTTTATAGTTCACAGATCGCATTTAGTTTAACACAGTTTTTTTAAAACCCATATGCAAATACATATCAGCGTTTAAATCCTCAAAATCTGAATATTTAAGGAAACACCTCTAAAATGGCCACTTTGGTGCAAGCTTTAATAAACCCTCTTTTATATACCAGCTCAAGGAATTGTCCTGCCAAAATCAGACATCTTTGTATGCAGTGAGCTCTCTCTAGTGGTTGATCTAGGCAGCTAAACTTTTTGTCTTTTAACTTTATCATCGCACAAATAAAATTAGGAAACAGAGACCTCTGTCAGAAATATCCAGACATAATATGTAATAAAGGAACATAGAGGTTTTTCAGTGGTTTTCAGATAAGAAACTTAAAGCTATAGACATTTTCCATTTTATTTATAAAAAAAATTAACTACTGTGGAAATTGATGGCAGTAACACATCTCAAAAACCTCTGGACAGGGTAAGCAAAAGGCTCAAAAAGAAAATGGTACTGATAAAAAACCTTGTATCTCTTAAGATTCTGTTACCCAATCTCTGTGTGTTCTCTGTGGCCAAGTAATGCTACCTTTTTCCACAAGGCGATACTCAGTCGGTGAAGAAATAGTCTATTTCAGGGAAGGTATTGCATATTTTAGTAAGACAATAATAAGCCACTTATTACATCCATCACAACAGCATGGCTCCACAGAAGAAGAGTTAGAGTGATGAACTGATAGTCTGCAGTCAAGATATTTCTCCAACGAAAACATTTGGTGAATTATGAAGTGAAAAAACTGGCAAAAAAAGATGCAGGACTATGGAGAAGCTAGAATCCTACATCCGTCAAGAATAAACTAAATGAGAAAACAAAAAAAGTGTCAGCCGACTGGAACGGGAGTATGCTGTGGAATACAACAAAACAGTGGCGCTACTTAGTAGGGAGGAAATAGTTTACCCTAATACAGATTCACCTTTCCTCCACAATGAATTGGGCTCCAGAGCATGGAGTAAAACAAGCTGTAGCAGTCCAATGAAATGGAACAGGATTTATTCAAATACATAATCAACATAAATGAGTACACTACAACTGATTTGTCAGAAAACCTTTAGTTTCCTTCCAGAGTCAACATCTTCTATGGGATACCATACTACTAAACACTCCTACAAATGTGGGCCACTAGATGCAAAAAAAATAAATAAATGTTGCTACCAAATTCATTTAAGACCATGTGGAAGTGTTGGCATCCTTGAAGTTGTTCCAGAAAATGAAGTATTTCTCTCAGAAAATTATTGCAATTACATATGTTTTGTTTCAAGCATGTGATGCTCGTTCAAAGTCACCTGTGGCAAATGACAGGTATGCACCATATGAAAATCACACCTGAAACTAGATAAGAAGAGACATTGACTCAAACTTTGCATTGTGTATCTGTGTGTGCCACACTAAGCATGGAGAACAGAAAGAGGAGCCTGTGTACTTGAGAACCAAAATTGTTGAAACATATCAACAATCTCAAGATTTCAAGTCCATCTCCAGAGATCTTGACGTTCCCTTGTCCATGTAGCAAATATAATCAAGAAGTTTACAACCCATGGCATAGTAGCTAATCTCCCTGGCCCTGGACAGCAGGGACAAAATGACTAAAGGTTGCATTGCAGGATAGTCCAGAGGGTGGATAATCAGCCCTAATCAAGTTTCAAAGAAATTCAAGCTAGTTTGCAGGCTCCGGGTGCATCAGTATCAGAGCTAACTATCCGTTAATATTTGAATTAAATGAAAGCCTTATAGCTGGAGACCCAGGAGGATCCCACTGCTGACCCAGACATAAAAAGCTAGACTGGAGTTTGCCAAAATGAGTAAGCCAAAATCCTTCTGGGAAAGTGTCTTGTGGACAGATGAGACCAATATAGAGTGGAGCACCCCATAGGACTGTGGGGTACTCGGGCTGGGGCCAGCGGTACTTAAAGCGGTGGTCACAGAAGCGGGGACCCGGTCCGTGGTCCTGGGTGTCCATTTAAAGGGGATGAAATGTAGTGGGAAATAAAGTCTATGGAGAAATGTTCGTGACGCCACCAGGGATGGCCGACGCTGCTTAAAGGGGACCACTGGGGCTGATGGTGTTGCAGAAGAGTTGGTATAGCTCCCACAGGTAGAGCTTAGTCCTCAGGGCTACTGGTGCAGTTGGTAAGGGATGATAGCTGGTGCGGTGCAGGATGGAGGGTGCGGGAAATAATTGGAGGACACAGGGTTTTCAGTCTCCTTTACCTTTTACTGGTGAATTTCAGGTGCAGTCCGGGGCACAGGTTACAGGTGTAGATGGGGTCTGGGCGGCCTGGAAGTAACTTGGGATCCACTTAGCCAGGTGTGTTCGGAGGCCTTCCTTGTGTGCTAAATTCTCTGTCCCTTGCTGCCTGAAGCTTTACACAAGTTCCTCTCAGTGTCTGTTACTCCTAACCCGTATAGTTGACAGCATGAGCCTTTCATGGGCACTGTCTTTTCACTGGCAGCCCCAGGCTCCTGACTTGCTGTGGTGCCTCCAGGTATTAGATAGAACAGGAGATCTGCAATCTCCTGCCCTCCGGTTCCAGCTGCTGGGCCTTTAGTGTAACCACGGACTCTGGTGTCCGGTTTCTTTGGCGTTTTATTCACTCCCTTTATCCTTTTATCTCTCTCCTCACGTCCTTCCTCTCCCTTCAGTGTCTCACACTAAACTGACTAACCCCGCCTCCAGACCAGAACTTATAGGGAAGTTCCCCTAAAACCTGGTTTAGAGCTCCCCCTTCTGGTCTGGAGTCAGGAAGGTGTTGTATGTTTGTGTTACCTGCCAAAGGGATCCCTCCTTACTCCCAGGAATGACATCACTACCACCCCCCCCCCTGTGAGGAAGGCAATGCCATTGTGGCACCCGGACTCCTGGGGTGCCACAAGAGCATTTTGGTAAAGCACATTCTACTGTTTACCGAAAACGGAATGAGGCCTACAAGGAAAAGAACATGGTACTAAACCTGAAGATTACCAAAAGATTATGGATCGCAATGTAGTGCCCAGTGTCAGAAAGCTGGATTTGTGTCCAAGGTCATGGGTCTTCCAGCAGTACAATGACCCCAAACATACTCCAAGAAGCACTCAGAAATGGATGGAAACAAAGCGCTGAAAAGTTCTGAAGTGGCCAGCAATGAGTCCGGATCTAAATCCCATTGAACACCTGTAGACACATTATAAAATTGCTGTTGGGAAAAGGCACCCTTCAAATATGAGAGACCTGGAGCATTTTGCAAAAGAAGAGGGTGCCAAAATTCCAGTTGATGGTTATAGGAAACGATTGATTGCATTTATTTATTTCAAAGGGTGTGCAACCAAATATTAAGTTGAGGGTGGCAATCTATTTGCAGGGCATCTTCGTTATGATCCAACTACCAACAAATCTCTTGATGAACTTACATCTGGTGGGGAAGCGCGTTGAGATACCCTGAAGGAGCATACACATGAACCAATAAGTAGCATGGCGTTTGTCATATACATAGCATCCTAGCACATGTCATTTGACTTGCAATTTTTGCAATTATGCTCATCATATAATCATATATCATTGCATGACTAATATTTTGGTGAAATTTGTTTATATGTTCTCCAGGAAATTAGTATAGTACTCATTGTGATACTACAATAACCTCTTACTTGAGGTTATTTGTTGTGGAAAAATGGAATTAATTTACTGTATATTTATTTCTTTGGTTCTACATACAGTATATGTTATAGTATTGTCACTCTTTTGACATCTATGCATATCAGACATTGAGAGACCCTATTCATCCTTGTCTGCCTGCGTACACTGAAGGTTTTTTCTTAATTGTGTGGATATTAAAATGTGGATTATTTTTAACTTTTTTTCATTGTAGTACAAACCCTGTATTAACCTTCTGTGACCAATGGTTAGGGATTTATAGGAACTTCTATAGGGACAAATGACTTGGGAGTGGGGGCACCACTGTCGTACTAATTTAGAGTGCCAACCCCTGCGGTCAGGGAAGGTCATGCTAGGGGATAATTAAAAGAGATTAGACCCTATGTTTCTTTGACCTTTTCCTGGATCTGTTATCTTATAAGACTATAGGTACCTTCACACTAAAGGTACCTTCACACTAAGTGACGCTGCAGCGATATCGACAACGATGCCGATCGCTGCAGCGTCGTTGTGTGGTCGCTGGAGAGCTGTCACACAGACAGCTCTCCAGTGACCAACTATGCCGAAGTCCCCGGGTAACCAGGGTAAACATCGGGTTACTAAGCGCAGGGCCGCGCTTAGTAACCCGATGTTTACCCTGGTTACCAGCGTAAATGTAAAAAAAAAAACACTACATACTTACATTCCGGTGTCTGTAACGTCCCCAGCGTCAGCTTCCTGCACTGACTGTGAGTGCCGGCTGTAAGGCACAGCACAGCGGTGACGTCACCGCTGTGCTCTGCTTTCACTTTACGGCCGGCGCTCACAGTCAGTGCAGGAAGCTGACGGCAGGGGATCACGTGACAGATATCAGAAGGTGAGTATGTACGGTTTGTTTTTTTTACTTTTACAATGGTAACCAGGGTAAATATCGGGTTACTAAGTGCGGCCCTGTGCTTAGTAACCCGATATTTACCCTGGTTACCTTTGTAAAACATCGCTGGCATCGTTGCTTTTGGTGTCAAACACGACGATACACGCCGATCTGACGACCAAATAAAGTTCTGAACTTTCAACAACGACCAGCGATATCACAGCAGGATCCTGATCGCTGATGCGTGTCAAACACAACGATATCGCTATCCAGGACGCTGCAACGTCACGGATCGCTATCGTTATCGTTGCAAAGTTGCTTAGTGTGAAGGTACCTTAAGCGACGCTGCAGCGATACAGACAACGATGCCGATCGCTGCAGCGTCACTGTTTAGTCGCTGTGTGGTCGCTGGAGAGCTGTCACACAGACAGCTCTCCAGCGACCAACGATGCCGAAGTCCCCTGGTAACCAGGGTAAACATCGGGTTACTAAGCGCAGGGCCGCGCTTAGTAACCCGATGTTTACCCTGGTTTCCATTGTAAAAGTAAAAAAAAAACAACACATACTCACATTCCGGTGCCCGGCGTCCGCTTCCCTGCACTCCTCCTGCATCCTGTGTCAGCGCCGAACATCTCCGGCATCTCCCACAGAGCAGAGCGGTGACGTCACCGCTCTGCTTTACGGCCGGCACTTACACAGGATGCAGGAGGAGTGCAGGGAAGCGGACGCCGGGCACCGGAATGTGAGTATGTGGTTTTTTTTTTTACATTTACAATGGTAACCAGGGTAAACATCGGGTTACTAAGCGCGGCCCTGCGCTTAGTAACCCGATGTTTACCCTGGTTACCAGTGAAGACATCGCTGGATCGGTGTCACACACACCGATTCAGCGATGTCAGCGGGAGATCCTGACCCTGGTATTGTCGAAGTCTCTTGGGAAAGAGGGAGATACATCCCGCTGACACTCTTACAGTCCCTTACCTTTTTTTCCCCCAGCGCGACCACCCGAACCCATTCTCCCAATTAAGACAGAGACAAGAGTTTCTTTGGAATTATGTAGGCCACAGCAGCCTGTTTATTAAACAAAACAACAGTTAACAATTAATGTAAAAGCATACATTTCAAAACTAGGGGAAGTCCTTGGAACCCAAAAGAATCTGGTGATTTTTAACCATACCGCGAACATAACTCAGACCATATTTTACTCCCAGCCGTTGTAAGCCTGGCTCGGGAGCACCAAAACCCCCACAAGAGGGTTCACTGTTCGCGGTAAAAACGTGAGATCCGACCACCCCTGCCGGAACTCCCCACCACCAATCACCAGATCCGAAACATAATAAACTTCAAAACAGAGGAGCCATATACCTATGGACCCCCCAAACCAATTTCCACTAACTCCAAGGACTCCCCCCAACCGCCACAACGAGAGGCCTTTGAACACCTTAAAGGCCCGAGACCCCACCCGACCGAAGAGCTATGGCCTTCTCGATGCCCTCCTGCAACCCGAGAGCCCAAAAATCCATTCCGACAGCATTCAAATGAACGCCGTCCGCCAACCAATACTCCCCATGTCCTGATTCTAGTTCAAAATGTCTGACCGCCGCGCCCCCATTCCTAACCAAAAAGGCAGACACCGCCCTGTTCACCTTTATGCGGGCCTTATCAATTTTTTGCAAAGACCGCATGTGCTTCCACCATTTCCGCGGCACAATTTCGGACCAGACAATAGTCAAACCCGAGTACAAAACCCACAAACGCAAACAGTCCTGTTTTATGTCTCTAATCAACTCCCGAAAAGGTCGGACCCCGAGATCGTTACCCCCCACGTGCAGAACCAAAACATCAGGGGCTCTGTCCAGTCTCACGCTGTTCTGGATCTCCCGCAACACGCGATTCCAGGCCATACCCCGAAAACCGAGCCACCGGATGACTGCAACGCTCCGATCAAAGCCCAGTTGCCTGCCCTCCGTCCGAACGTCGGCTCGCAGAGCTCCCCAGTGCACGTCCGAGTGTCCAAGAATCCATACCAATAAACCTTGGTGACCTGGAAAACAAAATACAAACTTAACAACTGTCACCTACTGCAGCAAAAAAGCTCCCTCAAGCCTATAAGACCCCATCGACCACCCCTTGTGGCCGCACGTAACTCCTAAAGCGGTTGGAGCGCCACCTACCGATCCTACGAATGGCGGAATCCCCCAATCCCCCAATTGCAGCTTCAGTTGCGGCTCCTATCAGGAAGGAGTGAAGGGCGAAGCAAGCCCCGTCCAAACCCACCGAGGAAATTGCTTTTTTGAAAACCGCCGTGAACTGGTATCGAGACAAACAGGAACCGTCCTGGTGACATAACAAAACCCCATCCCGCCTAGGCTGCAGGCCCCAAAAGATGCTAAGGCAAGAGACTGGACACATAACGGACCCCGCAACTGAGCCCACCACAATCCTGCTGCCCCGCCCCTCCTGATCCGACTTTGACCGTCGCAACCATAACTCCACCTGGCCCTCAGCCAACAATACGTCCCTGGCCAATAAACCCCCCGGCCCTTTTTTGTTTGGTGCCACCAACTCTCCTACTGTAAAGGCCTCAAAAAAGGCCAATGAAAACGCCAGCCGAAATAAACAAAGCTCAAAAAACGAAGAACACAGTGAAGACAATGCTTCGCCCAATTTTTCCAAAACGTTAAAAGACACAGGCCGCCTTGAATCTGTACCTCTGGGCCGCCGCCTAAAACCTTTTACGGCCCTGTGCACCAAAAAGGACTTGGTGATATCGTCCTGACACCGCAATTTGCAACCAAAGGCCAGAGCCGCCATGACTCTTGACACTTTTGCAGGAGACCAACCCGCTGATGCCCCCCGGCTTAACCATGACAACAGGATCCCGATCTGATCCTGGTGGCTCCACCCACCAGATGCCGCCGCTAGCAAAACCTCCCACTCCCGCCAAATTGCCTGATAGGCCTCCCAGGTTCTGGGAGCCAACGACGCCTTAATCAATGCCTGAGCGTCCCGGACACCGCTAGCCAAAGTTCTGGAGGGCACTCCAAACCGACCATCTCCGCCTCCGGGGCCAATGACCGAAAGCGATCGAACTGTAAACGAGAAAGAGAGTCAGCGATAGAGTTATGAACTCCAGGCACATGCGACGCTGTAACGTGCGCATTCAAAGTCAAACACAACAGCACCAAACGCCGTAACACGCAAACCACCGGCGGCGATGATGCCGACAAACTATTAATCGCGCACACCACCCCCATGTTATCGCAGCGAAAACGAACGCGCCTGTTCCGAAAATTATCTTGCCACAAGTGCACAGATACCAAAATAGGGAAAATCTCCAGGAGAGCAATGTTACGAACTAAACCGTTAGAAATCCAACTCGCAGGCCACTTTGCCGCGCACCATTGCCCTTGAAAATATGCTCCAAAACCCAAACCTCCGGCTGCGTCAGTGAATAATTCCAACGACTCGTTGTCAATCACGCCCGCCATAAACAACGACCTACCGTTATATGACTTCAGGAACTCACTCCACACTGCCAAATCCTCCTTGTGCTCAGCTGATAACCGCACGAAATGGTGAGGAGCCTTAACTCCAGCCGTAGCGCTAGCCATCCTTCTAGAAAAAACTCGCCCCATTGGCATGACTCGACAAGCGAAATTAAGTTTACCAAGCAGTGATTGCAGGTCCCGCAACGGCAACTTACGCAGACGACCAGTCCGCACAACATCTTCCCGCAGGCCCGTCAATTTGTCCTCAGGCAAACGAAACTCCCACCGCACGGTATCAATGAC
Organism: Ranitomeya variabilis; assembly: GCF_051348905.1. NCBI lineage: Eukaryota > Metazoa > Chordata > Amphibia > Anura > Dendrobatidae > Ranitomeya > Ranitomeya variabilis. Next base: position 527,568,693 of record NC_135233.1, read on the forward strand.
TATGCCTAAGAAACACAAGCACGTACTCGGGCCTTCCGTCTTGCCCGGGGCCAGCGGGACCCCGAACCGCAAAGCCACCCATTCAATCGCACTCAAAATCCTTGCACAGCAATCGGACCCCGCCGGGCCGATGCACAAAAAATCGTCTAGGTAGTGTAGGACCGCATCACAACCAGACACATCCCGTACCACCCATTCCAAAATGAACTAAACGCCTCGAACAGAGCACAAGACAGCGAACAACCCATGGGTAAACATCTGTCAACAAAAAATTTATCCTCCCAAAAACATCCAAGAAGTCTAACGCTAGACGGATGAACCGGCAACAATCGAAAAGCGGATTCTATGTCCGTCTTTGCAAGCAGGGCGCCTTTTCCGCATCTCTGCACCCAAACAACCGCTTCATCAAACGATGCGTAAACCACCGAGCACAACTCAGGATCGATGCCGTCGTTCACCGACCTACCCTTAGGATACGACAGGTGTTGAATAAGGCGAAATTTACCCGCTTCCCTCTTAGGGACCACCCCCAGAGGGGAAACAACTAAGTCCTCAAACGGAGCGTGGTCAAAAGGGCCAGCCATGCGGCCTAAAGCCACCTCCTTACGTAACTTCTCTGAAACCACCTCAGAGTTTAACAAGGCTGAATGCAAATTTTTCCTAACAACGGGAACCACAAAAGGAGGTGCCGGAATAACAAAACCTTCCGTAAAACCGGACAATAACAGTGCCGCCTTTTCCTTATCCGGGTACCTACTTAGATAAGGGACCATCCTTTCCACCATCACCGGAGTCTCCCCCATGGGAATTACCTGAACCTGATTTTGCCTTGCCCTTCTTAAAGCATTTCGCGGCTCCGTGGGAGGAACCACTACAGTGGGAGCACAAATGTTTAAATCTACAATTGCTTCCAAATTTGCACTGTCCCTCATTAAATTGCCAGCAGACGCCCAACTTCTGTCCGCCTGCCTGGCCGGCGTTGCCTGAGGAGCTCCCTGCACCGGACTGAGATCCATGGCCGGACCCACCGGCCCCCCCTTGAAAGGGATGGCCGAACTTGTACTGCGCCATCACGCGCAACCAGAGACCAATATCTTTCTGGTCCCACCTAATGGCCGGCCGCACAGCTTTTCTCTGCCTAAACTGCTCATCGTACCTCAGCCACGCCTGACCGCCATACACCCTATGAGCCTCGCTGATGGAGTCCATGTAGCAAAATAGCCCCGAGCAATTCTCCGGAGCCTTCTCGCCAATAACACTGGCCAAAATGGCAAACGCCTGAAGCCAATTAGCAAAAGTCTGGGGAATCAAACGCCAACGCCGTTTTTCTTCCTCCTCCTTTTTTAAATCCTCCTTCTTCCCTTGTCAATGTTAAATTTCTCTAGGGGGAGCAGTGAAAAAATTTCAACGTACTCGTCCCTGCTAATCTTCTCCCTGACCTCTTTCTTAAGATGCGCCCCCAACGGGCCCTCAAAACACACGTATACTTCGCCGTGCGCCCTATCATCCAAATGAACCCTACACTCCTTCTCCTTCTCGGTCTGCACAGAAACCGAAACTGGCTCTGCAACCTCAGCCTGCACTGCTGCTGCACTAACCGGACTCCGTGATACACCAGACCAAGCACCTAGAAACCCCTGCGAAGCCACATCACGATCCAATCTAGCTAGCAAGTTCTGCACATTAACCAAAAGCTCCCGAACCCCTGCCGTTTCACAGCCGCCTGCTACCCCTGCCGCAGCTACACCGCTAAGCGCTCCCTGACCCCCACTAAGGGCGCACTAGCATCAGAAGAACACACACGAGACACAGACGCATACTCACCGGGCTGCAAGGGATCTGTGGTCCCTCCAGCCGGAGTGCTGGTATCCGGACGTCCACGGACGGCTCAATCCGCCACCGACCCGTCCAACAGTGTGCCTTGTGGGTGTCCGTCAGACCCGCTGCTCCGGGACACCGCTGGCCCGTGGGACCCCGGATTCGGACTCCACGCGATAGGGGGAGACGCCGCCTGGACCGGCGAGGGCACATCCAGCTGACCGGCGCCAGCCGCACTCCAGGCCGCCGCAGGAGGCTGTCCGCTCCAAAGCCCTGGAGCAGGGGGACCCCCTGCTGCTGTCGTAGGGGCCGACCCGGCGCCGTCCTGCCTCGGGCCGCCCGCCCCGCTTCCATCCACGGCTCCTTAGGCCCCGCTCGCACCGCCGAGGCAGGCCGCGCCGGCCTCCCGCTGCTCTAGGCCCCAAGCGCTGCCCAGTGCGTCTTGGCTCCGCCCCCACCGCACCACGAGGTGAGGGCCTTGCAACCGCTGCTGCGCCCCGCCTGGCAGTCGGATTCCTCCCAGGCTGGGGCCTGCTCGCCATTGCTCTTACCGGCGCCCGGCCTGGAGGGTCCCGGGAGGGGCTCCTACGCCTGCGGGGGGCGCTAGGCCCAGGATCCGGCGATAAGCGCTCGGGGGGCCGTGTCCGCCGAGCCCGCCGATCGAGGTGGGGGACCGCCGGCGGGGATCCACTGCCGCCGGCGCCGCCATCCAGCAAGTGGGCAACCTGTGCCTCCAGCCATCCAGGAGGCCGGGAGGCTGCAGCCGCCCTCAGGCTCTGCAGCACCGCATCCACACCGGACATGATGCTTCTGCTTCCAGTGCTGGTGGGCGGGAACTGACCGGCCCCCGCCCCCTGACACTTCCCTAACCCTCTCTTCCACTAGCCCCTCCGCCCCCCTAATACTGTTAACCCTTTTGGCCCCACCCCCTCCTCTCCAACCCATTGTCATGTTGGCCTTCGCTTAGCCGTGGGGGGGAGGGGGCGGCTCGCTCCGGCCTGTCCTAGCGACGAAATAAAGTTCTGGACTTTCAGCAACAACCAGCGATCTCACAGTGGGATCCTGATCGCTGCTGCGTGTCAAACACAACGATATCGCTAGCCAGGACGCTGCAACGTCATGGATCGCTAGCGATATCGTTGTAAAGTCGCTTAGTGTGAAGGTACCTTATGTCTTAATGCCTATCTTGACGAATGGACCATATGTGATCTGTATCACTCTTTCTAAGCATGTTATTAATGAATGTCATGAAACTCCTATGCACAGTGGGGCTTATCTGGAGTTATAATAGGAAGAGAATAGTCCATTACTACTTATTGTACTATTCAACCCTGTATTAACCATCTGTGACTAATGACCAGGGCTTTATAGGGACTTATATAGGGACAGACTACTTGGGAGTGGGGGCACCACCATCATACTACTATTTTAGGGTGCCAACCCCTGCGGTCAGGAAAGGTCATCTTAGGGGATAATAGGATGAGATTAGTCCCCGTGTTTCTCTGACCTTTTCCTGGATCTGTTATCCTATAAGCCTATGTCTAAATAACTATCTTGAGGAATGGACCATATGTGATGTGGATCAATCTATCTAAGCATGCTATCAAGGAGTGTCATGAAACCCCTATGCATAGTGGGGCTTATCTGACATGGTAATAGAAAGAGAATAGTCCCTTACTAATTATTGTACTTTTCATCCACTTTTTAGTGTTTTTTTGGTGCTATCACTACATTTGCACTTCACACTATAAGATTTTTTGCACATGCACCTTTTTAGGATATACATTGTTTATGGACAATTTTAATCTCCTGCAATAAAGGTAATAAGGGTTTAATAAGGGTTTTTTTTTTCTTATGTCAATCTGTTTCTCATACCCTTCAGTGTATTGATATTTTGTAATCTGTTAGTCCAATACACACAAAGGAAATAAATGTACATAACAAAACGTGTAATTGCAATAATTTTCTGAGAGAAATACTTAATTTTCTGGAACAACTTCAAGGTTGCCAACACTTCAACATGGTGAATTTGAATGTATGACTGAATTTGTATATATGTTACTGTAAAAGTCAGAAGGACGGTAAAACCTAGGATTTACCGGTCAATCTGGACATTCACCGAGGCCGTCGGTAAAAGCTCAAAATGAAAAGTAAAATTGGACTTTTACCGGTGAAGTCTTGGTAAATGTTAACATTTCTCAACAGCGTTGGTAAAAGTCTGAAATATCTGGTTTGAAGATGGAACATCTGACTTTAACCAAGCGCAGTTGGTAAATGTGCACATTTACCACAGCTTCTTGGTAAATGTAGCTGAGAAGGGTGTAATAAAAAGTGTAAGCCACCGTGGGCGAGGAAATGGAGGGCACAGTGGGAAAGGTGTCTGATTAGGCAGATACGGCGAGGAAATGGAGGACACAGTGTTCAAAGTTTTTATAAATGTAATAAGAGTAAATGGGGAAAATATGGTAATAACAATGAACAAAATCTGCTACCCTGTAAGGTATCTGCTACCCTGTAACGTATGTATGTTCTATATATACAGATGTCAATCCTGGCTATCCTATGATTATTGTTCCGATCATACAAAAAGTGCTTCTGACTTTTACAGTAACATATATATAGTGACAAAGTCACTGGCACCGTACTGGAGGGGAGATATGTGTCACTGAGGTTATTAGCTTTGGTGATATGAACCTAGGTAAAATGCTCCAGCACGCTAAGTACTGAGAGGGGTTAGGCTGCTTTCACACTAGTGTCGGTACGGGCCCGTCGCAGTGCGTGGGGCCAACGTACCGACGCATGCTGTGAAAGAAAAGCACAACGGGGGCAGCGGAAGCAGTCTTACAACGCTTCCACTGCCCCATTGTAAGGTCCGGGGAGGAGGGGGCGGAGTTTCGGCCATGCATGCGCGGTCGAAAATGGCAGACTAGATGCACAAAAAAAGTTACATGTAACTTTTTTTGTGCCGGCGGTCCGCCAAAACACGACGCAACCGTCGCACGACGGTTGCGACGTGTGGCGATACGTCGCAATGCGTCGGTAATGTAACTCTATGGGGAAAAAACGCATCCTGCAGGCAACTTTGCAGGATGCGTTTTTTCTCCTAAACGACGCATTGCGACGTCCGCCGAAAAACGCTAGTGTGAAAGTAGCCTAAATCGTCTATGTTAAGGGCTATGTTTAATGATCAGCTGAAGAGTTGGTGTGAGGCATTTTACCATATCTTCACCCCAGAGAGGAGTCCAGAAGGTAAATACACAGCTCATTCAGGGCTCGGTTATTTGGAGATGAGAGCTCCTGAGCTGTGTTTGTGACAAAGGAAGCTGAACCTTGCTGGGTTATTTATGTTTGTTTCTTGAGTGAGTAGATCCCAGCAACAATATGGACTCTGCTATATAATATGTTTTGTTTTTCCGTTAAGCCAGAAAGGCTGTGTTTATTTTTGCTAACTTTGCAGTGGTTTATGCAGTACCATTAATAAACTAGCGGAAGATTTAAAGAGACGACGTTCCTGTGTCTATTTCTATGTGCAGCCGAGTGAGCTGATCTACCACAGTTGGTGCTTGAAGTGTGGACAACTTACCCAGGGAGCATGTGTGATGGCTGTGGATAACCTGCATTTCTTGGGCGAAGGCAGCAGTGATCCAAGAAATAAAGTCAGAATGCATGGAGATGAAGTATCTGGTCCAAGCTCAACAGCAGCAGCAGCTAACACAGCAGGAAACAAATACATAGCTCCCAACAGTCCCTCATTGTGCGGGACTGTCCTGGTTTTGAGCCTTTGCCCCGCTGTCCAGCACAGGACGCTCTGCTTCGCGCAGACAGCAGGAGAAGCAGCCGACATGCCCCCTTGTGTTAAGCCATGCCCCGGGCCCTTACCCTTCCGTATGGCTGCCTGCTTTCTGTGCATAGGACCTGTGATGAGGTCACAGGAGGGGAGGAGTCAGGGGTCACATGATCGGGACCTCCGTGGATTGCAGGACTCGACTATGCTGGTTGTCAACTTGCCACATGGTGCTGCAGGATGAGGTAAGTAATGCCTTGTGTGGGGTCAGGAGGTGTACAGTGTGGATGTAGCAAAGCCATGTGTGTACGAGGTGTATGGAGCGGAGCCATGTGTGTACGAGGTGTATGGAGCGGAGCCGTATGTGTATGAGGTGTATGGAGCGGATCCATGTGTGTGCGAGGTGTATGGAGCGGAGCCATGTGTGTATGAGGTGTATGGAGCGGAGCCATGTGTGTATGAGGTGGTTAATGTAAGGGGGACCTTACATTAAAAGGGGCATTTGGACTATATTACTGTGATAAATGAGTTTGTCCCAGAACCGGTTGCCGATATCAGGTTTGCATATTTCACGGTAAATGGGGATTTACTATATCAGGTCACTAAACCGGGAGAGGAAGTATTAGAACAGCTGTTAGTACCGGCACCCTATAGGTGTAGGATAGTAGACCTGGTCCATTCTCATGTCCTGTGTGGGCATCTGGGAGTAGACATAACCCGAAAGCGGGTCCTTCAAAGCTTCTACTGTCCTTGGTGTCAAGATTGTTAATTATTGCCAATCCTGTCCTACCTGCCAGTTAACTGCGCCCATCTCCCACTTCCCAGTCCGCTAATGCTGTTACCCATTACAAAGGTCCCATTTGAACAGATTGCCATGGACCTTATCGGGCCCCTAGTTAAGTCTGCCAGAGGGCACCAATATATCCTGGCAGTCATGGACTATGCAACACTGTACCCAGAGGCAGTACCACTGAGAAACTGCTTTGCTAGGAGTATAGCCTGAGAGCTAGTTCATATTTTCTCCTAGACAGGCATGCCAAAGGAGGTCCTGATGGACTAGGGAATGCCCTTCATGTCCAAACTAATGAAAGAGTTATGTAAGGCTCTCCAGATTAAACAACTCAAGACTTCAGTGTACCATCCTCAGACAGACAGCCTGGTGGAGAGATTCAATAAGACCATGAAGTCCATGCTTAAGAAGGGCATGTAGAAAGATGGCCTAGACAAGGATTGTCTACTCCCTGTTGTTCTCTATTACAGAAGGCCTCTACAGGGTTCTCATCATTTGATCTGTTATATGGATGGCAAAGGTGATGCTGATTGTGAAGGAGAGCCTCTTTCAAGCACAAGAGGCATCGGCAAAAGTCTACAATCAACGGCGAGGCTGAGACAATTTAGCACTGAAGACTGAGTGTTGGTGTTGATCCCCCCGGTCGGAAGTACATTTGTGGCCTAGTGGCAGGAGCCATACAAAGTTGTCACAAAGCTGAGGAACGTCAACTACAAGGTCCACCAGCCAGGGAGAAGAAAACCGTACCAGATCAACCTGCTTAAACTGTGGCGAAACAGCAAACCGGTGGAAGCTACCTGCCTGGGGGCCAATCCAGAAGCCAAGGTCGAGGATGTCACAGTGGCAGAGACACTGTCACCGACCCAGAAACAATAATGCCAAGAACTGCTTCAGGTGAACAGGGACCTGTGTTTGGAGTTGCAAGGATGTATGCAGACTGTTGAGCATGAAATCCACATGTGCTAGTAAACCAAAAGCTGTATTGAATCCCCGAAACCTGCTGTGAGGTGATTTTCAAAGCGGTGAGAAGAATGTTGAACCTCGTCGTCATCAATAAGTCAGCAAAAAGAGCAGCTTGGCCAGCCCCATTGTCCTTGTGCCAAAGCCTGATAGAGAGTGGTGTTTCTGTAACAACTACAGGAAACTAAATGCGGTGTCCAAATTCGACGCATATCCAATGCTCCAGGTCGATTAACTCATTGAGAGGCTAGGTTCAGCCAGATATATTTGGTATCAGTAAGATCAACCCACCTAAGCCATCTATATGGACACACTTTTAATTAAAATAAACCCTAGATGCAGATTCTCATACAGATCTATGTCCGGCCCACAGATCTTTACAGCTCATTTACATGTTAAAAAAAAAAACCTGGATTTTTGTGGAATAAGACATCGGATTACAGATATCAAGGTATCATTTTATTCAGCTTCCTATGACCTACATGCCCATATAGATGGCTCTGGAGGATTGATTCTGCTGACAGATTTCCTTTAAGCTCACACAATATCCTTCATATCAATTCTAAAATGAGAGACGCTCCTGCAGTTTCCCCATCGTCCCGTGCTGGTCTGTACCATTACATTTAGCAATTCCACAAATTCTTCCTGTAGCACAGTGTAATTAATATCTTTGAGACCAGTTTTTTATTAGAAATACCAGTTCAGGGTCTTGCAGCAGGAGTTTCTTTTAAACCTGAACTGACACGTCATTATTAACATGAAATGTTTTTTCTTTCTTCATGTTCTGCTGGGCACTCTTCAACATGTGATGCCATTCTTTTCCAGTTTGTCATTAATTTTAAATTGTTACATATCATTATGCTTCGTTGGAAGAGCGCCATCAGGAATAACACAGACAATCCTGCATTTATTAATGTGCTTACACCAGTTTGGGAGTATACTATGTCTTAAATAGTCGCAAATCATAGAGCTTTCAATGTTTGCACAAGTTTTCTCAGCAGATTTGAAAAGTGTAAAGCAAAAGAAGGCATAGGTAACAGGTAGAGGGGATTTGTCTCCTAATTTTTGACAGATATACTAGTTGAGAAAACAAAAGAAAGTACAATTTTTATACAAATGTACAACTGTTTAAAGAAGATGTTTTAATTTTCCGATTTTTAGACCATTTAGACCTGTACCGAATATATTAAAGTGAACCTGGCACCCCAACCCCCCCCCCCCCCCCCCCGGCGTTTTTAACTAAAAGAGCCATCTTGTGCAGCACTAATGCTGCATTCTGCCAAGGCGGCTCTTTTATTTGGGGTTTTGGGGTCCCTTCCAACGCTGCAATATTCATTTTTTTAATTTGCCTGCCATACCTGTAGTCTGTACGGGGGGCATGTCTTTTCCCCCCGGACGCAAACCCCTCCCGGCCATCACTCGGCCCCTCCGTGCACCGGGCGCCTCCTCCTGTGCCTTCATTAACGTCCCCAGCGCCTGTGCTGTCCCCAGCTACTAGCGCTGTCCCGTGTTATATAACATCCTCCCGTTATATATAGTGCCGTTTATTATTGCATAGTATTCTCTATTATGTATAGCGCTATGTTATTTATAGCGCTGTACAAAAGGGAAAATGTCTCTATCATTTTGCATCGTTATAATAGATGAATGTGGATAAAATCCGCGCTGCTACGACAAATGATGGATCCAGATATGGTTATAAGATGTTCGGGTGGTTATAACCATATCTGGATCCATCATTTGTTGCAGCAGCGGGGATTTTATCCACATTCATCTATTATAACGTCTCTAAGAGGTCACAGCGCCGACCTGTGGATCTGCAGCAGCTGACAACTACACGCTTTTACTTTGTACCACCAGATGAGCAGTTCTCTCATAATTGATTTGAAACAATCCTGGAGATAAGACCCTATTTGCGCTTTTTTGTCTCCTACCTTTCTATACTATCATTTTGCATCGGCAGATGTACACCAGAGCACCTCTGTGTTAATCATTTGACCTATCACATGATCTCTCAAGGCCACCGAAGAAACTGGAGAGATCAGCGCAAATGGTGATTTATTCAAATAACCACCATTCTTTATATGAAATATCTTTTGGATTTACTATATATCTGCAGCGCGGACCGTATCCACAGTAACGCCTTCATCTATCTATGATATCTCATGGGAGTTATGTGGCATATCATGTGCTGGGGGACTTGCCCTCTAACCTGCCAGGGCCCTGGCTACTCTTAATCTACCCCTGATTGGGATATATTGGATTCACAAGAAAAAAAAATGTATATGCCATCATCATAAACTCATTGTAACTGTGCATAAATGCCTTTCTAAAATAAGCCTCAAAAGAATTAAAGGGAACCTGTCACCCCCAAGATCAAAGGTCAGCTAAGCCCACCGGCATCAGGGGCTTATCTACAGCATTCTGTAATGCTGTAGATAAGCCCCCAATGTATCATAAAAGATGAGAAAAGAGGTTAGATTATACTCACCCAGGGGAGGTCCCGCTGCGGTCTGGTCCAATGGGCGTCGCGGTCCGGTCCGGGGGCGCAGGCGCTGGGAAAGGTCAGAGAGGCCCGGCACCTGCACACTGCAGTACTTTGCTCTGCCCTCAACAGGGCAGACAAAGTACGCCTGTGCCGGAGCCACAGCGTGAAGACATGAAGAGGACATCATCCTATGAAGATGGGAGGCCCCAAACCGCGACGCCCATCGGATCGGACCACCCGCCCAGGTGAGTATAATCTAACCTCTTTTTCTCATCTTTCAGGATACATTAGGGGCTTATCTACAGCATTACAGAATGCTGTAGATAAGCCCCTGTTGCCGGTGGGCTTACCTCACCTTCGATTTTGGGGGTGACAGGTTCCACCAATAGCTAGTCATGGCTTGGGCTCCTTATAGTTTTATAGATTTGAAAATTTACATTAAGAATAGATAGATAGATAGATAGATAGATAGATAGATAGATAGATAGATAGATAGTGTGAGGCAGTGACTGGTATTATATGCGAAGGACGCTATGTATCTCCCAGGATGCGCATAGAAGCGTATTGAGGCCGCGGGCATGCATTGCAGTCACAGGTATAGCTGGGTCACTGCCTCATTATTGCATGGTGTTAACACCGCGGCACTACAATTGGTGAAGAATGCGGGCAGTGTAGATTGAGGCCAGCTGCATGTCTGTCATTAGGCCTGCCACACTGCAACCCAGGCCTGTAGACAAGATGGAGGAAATCCTGAGGCAGCGGGTCCTAACACAGCAACAACAGCAACAGACCAATAACCTGTTGCTGCAGAAAATTGTGTCCCTGCATGAGGCACCTCCAGCACTGACCCTGGATCATCATGAGGCCCGGGACAAGATTTTTATTGAAGCTGAGTCTGGAAGACAACGTGGAAGCTTTCCTCACTGTCTATGAGTGCACTGCAGAGCGAAAGAACCTGCCAACTTCCCAGTGGGTGGTGGCTCTGTTCCTGAGAGGTGACGAACTAAAGGCCTACTTTGACCTCAGTTGGGAGGACGCCTAGGACTATGCCAAGCTAAAAGGTGAGATCCTTGCCCAACTGAGGGTTAATACCTATGCGAGAGCCAGCTGGTGTGAGGTATCACAGAGCCAAGAGCAGCGAACGCCTGGCAGCCCGTAGCGTGATATGGTGGTACAGTCGCCCTCAGCAACTGGTCTCGGATACGGACTGTTGTGACGCCCCAGCTGTGATCCGGAGGATAGCGTGTGCTGGTCATTTTGTGAGTTTTTTGGACATTAAATACATTTGCTGAGAACTTTCCTGAATCACTGCTTCATTACTGCACGGAGTGAATACCACGGCACTACGATAGATAGATAGATAGATAGATAGATAGATAGATAGATAGATAGATAGATAGATAGATAGATAGATAGATAGATAAAATGGAATAGTACAACTTAACACTTGTGGGTGCACAGGTCTTCTCAGCAGTTCAGCCAATACTTGCCCAAGTCCACAATAAGAAAAAAGCAAAGCAGCACTCCATTAACTTTAAATGACTAAGTAGATTTATTCAGACCAACATGGTGTGGTGATGTTTCGGCTTTAGAAAGGCTCAGTGTGAGCCGAAACGTCGCCATGCCATGTAGGTCTGAATACTTATTCATTTGAAGTTAATGGAGTGCTGCTTTCCTTTTTTCTTATGATAGATAGATAGATAGATAGATAGATAGATAGATAGATAGATAGATAGAAAGAAAAAAAATTGAGATAACACAAATGGTATAATTTCACTTTACTATTTGACTGTAAGATTGTAGAAATTAGAAGCACATGGAGAGTTAAAGTTTGGAATATTTTGGGCATCTGACAAGTGAAACCCTCCAGCAGTATAAAAGTGATGACAGTTTTACTATACTGCGTGATTTTAAATGTAAGATCTGGGCTACCCATTTTTAATCAGAATAATTCTCTGGGATCATCTTGGATAAGAATAGACAGAAATAAATGAAGTGTTTTGTATTGTCCTGTAAATTTGGAACTCAATAATGCCTCCGAATGGAAAAAATATAAGTCAAAGCTAAAACGAGGACTGCTACATAAACCTGCAGAAATCATTAAGATCCTTAGCAACACTTTCTTTTCATATTTCACTATCCCCATGTGTTTGTTGTTAATACCCTCTTGGATGAAGAGAGATAGATAGATAGATAGATAGATAGATAGATAGATAGATAGATAGATAGATAGATAGATAGATAGATAGATAGATAGATAGATAGATAAAAAAACAGGCACTCCAAAAAATAAAAGTAAAAAACTGTGGCTTTAATGGTTTCTCAGGCTTGAGAAATCTGCCAAAACGTTGCTGTTAATGGATCAGTAAAGCCACTTTTTTACTTTTATTTTTTTGGAGTGCTGTCTGTTTTTTTCTGATTTTCTATTTTGGAGGTTTGGACATTACCATAACAGGTCTTATTGCACCCGGTTTCTTTTGGTAGAGCTTCCAAATTTTCTTTAATTAGATAGACAGACAGACAGGTAGATAGATAGATAGATAGATAGATAGATAGATAGATAGATAGATAGATAGATAGATAGATAGATAGATACAGAAGGAAAGACAGTTAAAGAATGAAATAAAGTAGTAGAGCGAGAAGAAAAGAAAGAGAAGGCACGGAAAAAAGAGAAAAAGAAAGAAAGAGAAAGAAAGAAAGAAAGAAAGAAAGAAAGAAAGAAAGAAAGAAAGAAAGAAAGAAACTGCATACTAATCTGCAGTTAACTACTGTTTGGAATAAATGTGTGCAGGGAGAAAATGAAGTTATATTCTTCTTGCAGTCGCTTCACTTCCAATTAAGTGTTGTGAACAATCAACTCATAATGTTGGTCCTAGAAACAACACATACTAAGGTACTCCACAGTGAGCTACTCAAGGAAGAGGTAATTATATAACTAAGGTAATGATTTGCATTCTGAACAGTGCTGTTGGGATAAAAGCTAAATAGAGGATTGTAATAATAGTGAATGTCCACCGTTTATCTCCATGTCATTATTATTGATATGTAATGCTGCACATACTATGGGCAGCATGAATCAGAGCGGAGCTGCACAATGGCACCTAGGTATGTCTTTTCTAAGACTCTCTCCACCTTTCACCATGTGATTGACGGGTGTCTCCCATGGGTGTACATAATGGTAGAGACATCAATCAGCTAGAGCGGTGCAGGAAGAATACAGCTGGGGCAGAGCTGGACTAGCCTCATCTCTCCGTATGGATCTTCAAACTAAGTTTCTTCAGAAATAGGTTTTAGTGAAAAACATACTTGTCTGCACGACTGCAGAGTACAGGCTGTCTGCACGACTGCAGAATGCAGGCTCTGATTCATTCCGCCCGCAGATTGGGCAGTATGAATTTAAAGACAGGTTCCATTTTAATACTTTACTTTATGCTTGTGAATGGGATTTGTGCCAGAAAAAACAGAGCCTGACCACTATTAATGGCCTTTCATATTATGACATACGGCAACGTTATATACATATAATACAGGCCATTTCCATAAGACGTCAAATGATCTGCTGAGTGTTTTTAAGACTTTGAAGGCAACCAGCGATAATCTGTTGTAAAAGCCTCACATGTACCTTCTTTCTATGTGTATTCTTTTTTTCTTCTGGGGATGTGAGTTATTGGCCTTTCCCCTTTTAACTGTACACAATAGATATGACAAGTGTGCAAACATCAGTGCATGGCACAAGTGGGGATGGTGCAAGCTGACAACGCTTATCTCCCAGCATAAACACTCCTGTCTACCGAGGAGCACAAAGTCATCTCTTAAGAAATATCTTGACTCATACAGAAACAGTCACTAGATATTCATGGGGTTGATGCTTTTTGGTGCATGTTGGTCGCAAATTAATTTAAAACTTGATGCTAATAATTGGAACCAGTGGCGTAACTACAAAGTTATGGGCCCCGGTGCGAACTTCCAAATGGGGCCCCCCCCCCTACCTCCGTGACGCCCCCCCACCCCCTTCCCCTAGATACGCCTCGGACTGTTGCAGGAATCTCCTGCACTGCAACATGGTGTTGGGTGCCAGCACAGCCCGCACAGTGGTATATCCAGCACAGCCCGCACAGTGGTATATCCAGCACAGCCCGCACAGTGGTATATCCAGCACAGCCCGCACAGTGGTATATCCAGCACAGCCCGCACAGTGGTATATCCAGCACAGCCCGCACAGTGGTATATACAGCACAGCCCGCACAGTGGTATGTACAGCACAGCCCGCACAGTGGTATATACAGCACAGCCCGCACAGGGGTAAATACAGCACAGCCCGCACAGGGGTAAATACAGCACAGCCCGCACAGGGGTATATACAGCACAGCCCGCACAGGGGTATATACAGCAAAGCCCGCACAGGGGTATATACAGCACAGCCAGCACAGGGGTATATACAGCACAGCCGGCACAGGGGTATATAGAGCACAGCCGGCACAGGGGTATATAGAGCACAGCCCGCACAGGGGTATATAGAGCACAGCCCGCACAGGGGTATATACAGCAGAGCCCGCACAGGGGTATATACAGCACAGCCAGCACAGGGGTATATAGAGCACAGCCCGCACAGGGATATATACAGCAGAGCCCACACAGGGGTATATGCAGCACAGCCAGCACAGGGGTATATAGAGCACAGCCAGCACAGGGGTATATAGAGCACAGCCAGCACAGGGATATATACAGCACAGCCCGCACAGGGATATATACAGCACAGCCCGCACAGGGGTATATACAGCAGAGCCCGCACAGGGGTATATGCAGCACAGCCAGCACAGGGGTATATAGAGCACAGCCAGCACAGGGGTATATAGAGCACAGCCCGCATCTCATCTCCCCCCCCCCCCCCGATAATGGCCCCACAGTCCGGTGAAAAAGAAAAAAAAAAACTCTCCTCACCTTTCCTTTTGCCCGCGCTGCTCCTGGTGGCTGCAGTCTGCCCAGGACACTGCAGGTGCGCGATGACATGACGTCATCGCGCACCCGCAGTGTACTGTCAGAGGCAGAGCGGGGAATGATGGGAGAGGGAGCGTCAGGTGACGCTCTCCTCCATCATTGCATTGAACTATACCGGTGTCATAGACGCCGGTATAGTTAAATGCGGCGGCGGCGGCGGCGGCGGCGGCGGGGGGGAGGAACAGTGCAGCGGCCCACTACTGGCATCGGCTCTTCTGGCATTTGCCAGAAGTGCCCGATGTCCAGCCCGGCCCTGCCCTGACCTGCCGGCCCGGGGCCCCTGACCTGCGGGGCCCGGTCGCAATGGCGACCGCTGCGACCGCGGTCGTTACGCCCCTGATTGGAACCATCTATGAGGTTCTGTGGACTGAAGATTAATATATCAAACACTCGGATAGACAATACTTTTCTGTACCAGCCAGTAATGAAAGTTCCCTGCCAACATTATCACATTGCCAAATAAATATAATTTTAGAACCATTTTCTGCATGAAGGCAAAAACCATTCACAAGTTGTGATCCTCTGATATTTCTCATGTGTCTGTCACCTACTAAATAGGTAAAGTCTCAGGTCTAGTTGCACAATTGCAATCATTAGTACTGCAGGTTTTCTTGCGGTAGACATACAGTACAGACCAAAAGTTTGGACACACCTACTTATTTAAAGATTTTTCTGTATTTTTATGACTATGAAAATTGTAAATTCACACGGAAGGCATCAAAACTATGACTTAACACATGTGGAATTATATACTTCACAAAAAAGTGTGAAACAACTGAAAATATATCGTATAGTCTAGGTTCTTCAAAGTAGTCACCTTTTGCTTTGATGACTGCTTTGCACACTCTTGGCATTCTCTTCATGAGCTTCAAGAGGTAGTCACCGGGAATGGTTTTCACTGTCCAGGTGTGCCCTGTCAGGTTTAATAAGTGGGATTTCTTGCCTTATAAATGGGGTTGGGACCATCAGTTGTGTTGAGCAGAAGTTTGGTGGATACACAGCTGATAGTCCTACTGAATAGACTGTTAGCTGCTTTTTTCTTGCCATAATACAAATTCTAAGTAAAGAAAAACTAGTGGCCATCATTACTTTAAGAAATGAAGGCCAGTCAGTCCGAAAAATTGGGAAAACTTTGAAAGTATCCCCAAGTGCAGTTGCAAAAACCATCAAGCGCTACAAAGAAACTGGCTCACATGAGGACCGCCTCAGGAAAGGAAGACCAAGAGTCACCTCTGCTTCTGAGGATAAGTTTATCTGAGTCACCAGCCTCAGAAATCGCAGGTTAACAGCAGCTCAGATTAGAGACCAGGTCAATGCCACACAGAGTTCTAACATCAGACACATCTCTACAACAACTGTTAAGAGGAGACTTTGTGCAGCAGGCCTTCATGGTAAAATAGCTGCTAGGTAACCACTGCAAAGGACAGGCAACAAGCAGAATAGACTTGTTTGGGCTAAAGAACACAAGGAGTGGACATTAGACCTGTGGAAATCTGTGCTTTGGTCTGATGAGTCCAAATTTGAGATCTTTGGTTCCAACCACCGTGTATTTGTGCGACGCAGAAAAGGTGAACGAATGGACTCTACATGCCTGGTTCCCATCGTGAAGCATGGAGGAGGAGGTGTGATGGTGTGGGGGTGCTTTGCTGGTGACACTGTTGGGGATTTATTCAAAATAGAAGGCATACTGAACCAGCATGGCTACCACAGCATCTTGCAGCGGCATGTTATTCCATCCGGTTTGCGTTTAGTTGGACCATCATTTATTTTTCAACAGGACAATAACCCCAAACACACCTCCAGGCTGTGTAAGGGCTATTTGACCAAGAAGGAGAGTGATGGGGTGCTACGCCAGATGACCTGGCTTCCACAGTCACCAGACCTGAACCCAATCGAGATGGTTTGGGGTGAGCTGGACCACAGAGTGAAGGCAAAAGGGCCAACAAGTGCTAAGCATCTCTGGGAACTCCTTTAAGATTGTTGGAAGACCATTTCCGGTGGCTACCTCTTGAAGCTCATCAAGAGAATGCCAAGAGTGTGCAAAGCAGTCATCAAAGCAAAAGGTGGCTACTTTGAAGAACCTAGAATATAAGACATATTTTCAGTTGTTTCACACTTTTTTGTTAAGTATATAATTCCACATGTGTTAATTCATAGTTTTGATGCCTTCAGTGTGAATGTACAATTTTCATAGTCACGAAAATACAGAAAAATCTTTAAATGAGAAGGTGGGTCCATACTTTTGGTCTGTACTGTATATTGCATAGCCACAGAGTATTTCATAAATATCTGATACCTGCTAAGCCAGAAGCTGGCATTGAAGAAACTATTGCGTGCCATGATTTTTTTTCAAGCACAGATTCAGTCCGTAAAAAGAAAAATGCTCATCTGTACTTCCCCATAGAATGACATTGATTCAAGCTGTCCATTTGCCATCTATTTTTACATAGACTGCCCTCCAACCAAAAATACAGTTGTATGAACTGGGCCTGAATGTAAACAAAGGCTACATTGTTTAATAGATCAAAAGATTATAGGCTATTTCCATGCATGCTACATTTACTGTGACAAAATTCAACAAAATTTGCAGGTGAAGTCGGCAGCCACAAATCTGCATCAAATCATGGATTATCTTGGTGCTAATTTTATGCGGCTTTGTCTTCTGCAGAAAATAATCTGCAATCTCTCCATAATTAGCACCTGCATAATGTCCGCCAGGAATGAGGTGACAGGCCCCTCACTGGCTGTCATTTGTCATTAGGACATATCATTGCTAGAGACCAGTACAGAGATCAGCGGATGCCCAGGCAAATGTTGGCACCAAAGTGTCAGGGGAAGTTGATAAACTCTGCATACTGTAATATATATATATATATATATATATATATATATATATATATATACTAGATGGTGGCCCGATTCAAACACATCGGGTATTCTAGAATATGTATGTATGTATATAGCAGCCACATAGTATATAGCACAGGCCACGTAGTATATCAGAGCCATGTAGTATATAGCAGGCAAATTGTACGTGGCCTGTGCTATATACTATGTGGCTGCTATATACATACATACATACATATTGTAGAATACCTGATGCATTAATACAGGCCACCCAATATATAACAGTGGCCAATCAGTATACAGGTCCTTCTCAAAAAATTAGCATATAGTGTTAAATTTCATTATTTACCATAATGTAATGATTACAATTAAACTTTCATATATTATAGATTCATTATCCACCAACTGAAATTTGTCAGGTCTTTTATTGTTTTAATACTGATGATTTTGGCATACAACTCCTGATAACCCAAAAAACCTGTCTCAATAAATTAGCATATTTCACCCGTCCAATCAAATAAAAGTGTTTTTTTAATAACAAACAAAAAAACCATCAAATAATAATGTTCAGTTATGCACTCAATACTTGGTCGGGAATCCTTTGGCAGAAATGACTGCTTCAATGCGGCGTGGCATGGAGGCAATCAGCCTGTGACACTGCTGAGATGTTATGGAGGCCCAGGATGCTTCAATAGCGGCCTTAAGCTCATCCAGAGTGTTGGGTCTTGCGTCTCTCAACTTTCTCTTCACAATATCCCACAGATTCTCTATGGGGTTCAGGTCAGGAGAGTTGGCAGGCCAATTGAGCACAGTAATACCATGGTCAGTAAACCATTTACCAGTGGTTTTGGCACTGTGAGCAGATGCCAGGTCGTGCTGAAAAATGAAATCTTCATCTCCATAAAGCATTTCAGCCGATGGAAGCATGAAGTGCTCCAAAATCTCCTGATAGCTAGCTGCATTGACCCTGCCCTTGATGAAACACAGTGGACCAACACCAGCAGCTGACATGGCACCCCACACCATCACTGACTGTGGGTACTTGACACTGGACTTCAGGCATTTTGGCATTTCCTTCTCCCCAGTCTTCCTCCAGACTCTGGCACCTTGATTTCCGAATGACATGCAAAATTTGCTTTCATCAGAAAAAAGTACTTGGGACCACTTAGCAACAGTCCAGTGCTGCTTCTCTGTAGCCCAGGTCAGGCGCTTCTGCCGCTGTTTATGGTTCAAAAGTGGCTTTATCTGGGGAATGCGGCACCTGTAGCCCATTTCCTGCACACGCCTGTGCACGGTGGCTCTGGATGTTTCCATACCAGACTCAGTCCACTGCTTCCTCAGGTTCCCCAAGGTCTGGAATCGGTCCTTCTCCACAATCTTCCTCAGGGTCCGGTCACCTCTTCTCGTTGTACAGCGTTTTCTGCCACATTTTTGCCTTCCAACAGACTTACCATTGAGGTGCCTTGATACAGCACTCTGGGAACAGCCTATTTGTTGAGAAATTTCTTTCTGGGTCTTACCCTCTTGCTTGAGGGTGTCAATGATGGCCTTCTTGACATCTGTCAGGTCGCTAGTCTTACCCATGATGGGGGTTTTGAGTAATGAACCAGGCAGGGAGTTTTTAAAAGCCTCAGGTATCTTTTGCATGTGTTTAGAGTTAATTAGTTGATTCAGAAGATTAGGGTAATAGGTCATTTAGAGAACCTTTTCTTGATATGCTAATTTATTGAGACAGGTTTTTTGGGTTATCAGGAGTTGTATGCCAAAATCATCAGTATTAAAACAATAAAAGACCTGACAAATTTCAGTTGGTGGATAATGAATCTATAATATATGAAAGTTTAATTGTAATCATTACATTATGGTAAATAATGAAATTTAACACTATATGCTAATTTTTTGAGAAGGACCTGTATAACACAGCCCAAACAGTATATAACACAGCCCACGCAGTATACAGCAGCCACGCAGTATATAACACAGGCGACGTAGTATATTACACAGGCCACATAATATATAGCACAGCCCATGCAGTACAAAACACAGCCCACATAGTATCTAACACTGGCCACGTAGTATATAGCACAGCCCACGTAGTATATAACACAGCCTACGCAGTATATAGCAGCCACGCAGTATATAACACAGGCGACATAGTATATAACACAGGCCATGCGGTATATAACACTGGCCAGGTAATATATAGCACAGCCCACGCAGTACAAATCACAGGCCACATAGTATCTAACACTGGCCACGTATTATATAGCAGCCACGCGGTATATAACACAGGCCACGTAGTATACAGCAGTGTGGGCACCATATTCCTGTTTTAAAAAATAATTAAAATAAAAAATAGTTATATACTCACCTGCCGGGATCCAGCGAAGCTCTGGCTATGCGCACGCGGCTGCCGCCATCTTCCGTTCCCAGGATGCATTGCGAAATTACCCACATGAATTAGCGGTCTCGCGAGACCGCCAAGTCTTCTGGGTAATTTCACAATGCATCTCTGGGAACGGAAGATGGCGGCAGCCACGCGCGCCTGGGCGAACTATGGAGGGTGAGAATAGCAGGTTTTTTGTTTTTTATTATTCTTATCATTACAGCTTTTTACTATTGATGCTGCATAGGCAGCATCAATAGTAAAAAGTTGGGGACACACAGGGTTAATAGCAGCAATAACAAAGTGTGTTACCTGTTGTGTATCCGCTTTTTGGGCTCCCCTGGTGGTTGCTGGTGGTATTGGTGACTTGTTTGCACTTTGCTGCTTCTGTTCACCTGCTTCCATCAGCGTTTGGGAGTTTCCTATTTAGCCTTGCTCTCCAGTCATTTCCTTGCCGGTCATCATTGTAACCAGAGCCTTCGGTTGCATGTTCCTGCTACTAGTCTGCTGATCAGCTAAGTGGACTTTGTCCTTTTGTTTTGTATCTTTTGTCCAGTTTGCAGTTTTTGTAATTCTCTGTAGCTGGAAGCTCTTGCGGGCTGAAATTGCCACTCCTGTGTCATGAGTTGACACAGGAGTCTTAAAGTAATTTCAGGATGGTTTTTGAAAGGGTTTTCAGTTGACCGTGAAGTCCTCTTTTGTATCTTTCTGCTATCTAGTAAGTGGACCTCTCTTTGCTAAATCTACTTTCATACTGTGTATGTCTTTTCCTCTTAATTCACCGTTATTACATGTGGGGGGCTGCTATCATCTTTTGGGGTATTTCCCTAGAGGTAGGCCAGGTCTGTTTCTTCCTCTACCAGGCGTAGTTAGTCCTCCGGCTGGCGCGTGGCATATAGGAAGCCGTAGGTATGCTCCCTGGCTACTATTAGTTGTGTGGTAGATTTAGCTCACGGTCAACTCGAGTTTCCAGCACCCGAGAGCTGGTTCGTTATTTATATGTTTCTTACGTTCCCTTGCCATTGGGAACCATGACAGTATGACCGGCCCGAGTTAAAACTTATTGGCAGAAGAAAGGAGAGAAAAAGGAAGTCTGTAAAATTTTTTTTTTTTTTTTCTTCTTTTTCCCTATGCTTGCTCCATAGTTGGATCAGTTGTATTTCAGCTCTAATTACTGCCTTTGCCTTTCTCTCCTTATAATCCTTGAATGGCTCTGAGCGCACCTGTTTAAAGATGGATCCTCAGAGTTTGGCTGCAGGTTTAAATAATCTTGCTACGAAGGTTCAAAATTTACAAGATTTTGTTATGCATACTTCTATTTCTGAGCCTAAAATCCCTACACCAGAGGTGTTTTCCGGAGATAGATCTCGGTTTCTGAATTTCAAATATAATTGTAAATTGTTCCTTTCTCTCAGACCTCACTCCTCAGGAGATCCTGTCCAGCAGGTTAAGATTGTAATTTCTTTGCTGCGAGGTGACCCTCAAAATTGGGCATTTTCATTGGCACCAGGGGATCCTGCGTTGCTCAATGTGGATGCGTTTTTCCTGGCTTTAGGGTTCCTTTATGAGGAACCTAATTTGGAGATTCAAGCTGAAAAAGCTTTGATAGCCCTATCTCAAGGGCAAGATGAAGCTGAGATATACTGCCAAAAATTTCGTAAACGGTCTGTGCTTACTCAGTGGAATGAGTGCGCCTTAGCGGCAAATTTCAGAGAGGGCCTTTCTGATGCCGTTAAAGATGTTATGGTCGGGTTCCCTGTGCCTACAGGTCTGAATGAGTCCATGACATTGGCAATTCAGATTGATCGGCGTTTGCGGGAGCGCAAACCCGTACACCATTTGGCGGTATCTTCTGAAGAGACGCCAGAGAAAATGCAATGTGACAGAATTATGTCCAGAAGCGAGCGGCAGAATTATAGGCGTAAAAATGGGTTATGCTTCTATTGTGGTGATTCTGCTCATGTTATATCGGCATGCTCTAAACGTACTAGGAAGGTTGACAAGTCTATTTCAATTGGCACTTTACAGTCCAAATTTATTTTGTCTGTAACCTTGATTTGTTCATTATCACTTATTACCGTGGATGCCTATGTGGACTCGGGCGCCGCTCTGAGTCTTATGGACTGGTCCTTTGCTAGGCGCTGTGGGTTTGATTTAGAGCCTCTGGAAGTCCCTATACCTCTGAAGGGTATTGATTCTACACCTTTGGCTTGTAATAAACCACAGTTCTGGACGCAAGTGACTATGCGTATGACTCCAGACCATCAGGAGGTGATTCGCTTCCTTGTGTTGTACAATTTACATGATGTTTTGGTGCTTGGATTACCATGGTTACAGTCTCATAACCCAGTCCTTGACTGAAAAGCTATGTCTGTGTTAAGCTGGGGATGTCGGGGGGCTCATGGGGACACTCCTTTGGTGTCCATTTTGTCATCTATTCCATCTGAGATTCCGGCATTTTTGTCTGATTATCGTGATATTTTTGAAGAGCCTAAAATTGGTTCACTCCCTCCTCACAGGGATTGTGATTGCGCCATAGATCTGATTCCTGGCAGTAAATTTCCAAAGGGTCGTTTGTTTAACCTATCTGTACCTGAACATGCTGCTATGCGCGAGTATATTAAGGAGTCCCTGGAAAAGGGACATATTCGTCCTTCTTCATCACCTTTAGGAGCCGTTTTTTTCTTTGTCTCTAAAAAGGATGGCTCTCTGAGGCCTTGTATTGATTATCGACTCCTGAATAAAATTACAGTCAAATATCAGTATCCGTTGCCTTTGCTGACTGATTTGTTTGCTCGCATAAGGGGGGCTAAGTGGTTCTCTAAGATTGATCTTCATGGGGCGTATAATTTGGTGCGAATTAAGCAGGGGGATGAGTGGAAAAAAGCATTTAATACGCCTGAGGGCCATTTTGAGTATTTGGTAATGCCTTTCGGCCTTTCTAATGCACCTCTTCTGTCTTTCAGTCCTTAATGCATGATATTTTCCGTGAATATTTAAATAAATTTATGATCGTGTACTTGGATGATATTTTGATTTTTTCTGATGACTGGGAGTCTCATGTTCAGCAGGTCAGGAGGGTTTTTCAGGTTTTGCGGGAGAATTCTTTGTGTGTAAAGGGTTCAAAGTGTGTTTTTGGGGTTCAAAAAATTTCCTTTTTGGGGTACATTTTTTCCCCTTCTTCTATTGAGATGGACCCTGTCAAGGTTCGGGCTATTTACGACTGGACGCAGCCTACTTCTCTGAAGAGTCTCCAGAAATTCTTGGGCTTTGCTAATTTTTATCGTCGATTTATAGCTGGTTTTTCTGGCGTTGCTAAACCTCTGACGGATTTGACTAAAAAGGGTGCTGATGTTGCCAATTGGTCCCCTGCTGCCGTGGAGGCCTTTCGGGAGCTTAAGCGCCGCTTTTTGTCTGCACCTGTGTTGCGCCAGCCTGATGTTTCTCTTCCCTTTCAGGTTGAGGTTGATGCTTCCGAGATCGGAGCGGGGGCGGTTTTGTCGCAGAAAAGTTCCGACTGCTCAGTGATGAGACCTTGTGCGTTCTTTTCGCGAAAATTTTCGGCCGCCGAGCGAAACTATGATGTTGGTAATCGGGAGCTTTTGGCCATGAAGTGGGCATTTGAGGAGTGGCGTCATTGGCTTGAGGGTGCCAAACATCAGGTGGTAGTTTTGACTGATCACAAGAATTTAATTTATTTGGAGTCTGCCAGGCGCCTGAATCCTAGACAGGCACATTGGTCGTTGTTCTTTTCCCGGTTTAATTTTGTGGTCTCGTACTTACCGGGTTCTAGGAATGTGAAGGCAGATGCTCTTTCTAGGAGTTTTGAGCCTGACTCTCCTGGGAATTCTGAACCTGCTGGTGTCCTTAAGGATGGAGTGGTTTTGTCTGCTGTCTCTCCAGATTTGCGACGTGCTTTGCAAGAATTTCAGGCGGATAGACCTGATCGTTGTCCGTCTGGTAGACTGTTTGTTCCTGACGAGTGGACCACTAGAGTCATCTCGGAAGTTCATTCTTCTACTCTGGCAGGTCATCCGGGAATTTTTGGCACCAGAGATTTGGTGGCTAGATCCTTCTGGTGGCCTTCCCTGTCTCGAGATGTGCGTGTTTTTGTGCAGTCTTGCGATGTGTGTGCTCGGGCCAAGCCTTGTTGTTCTAGGGCTAGTGGGTTGTTGTTGCCCTTGCCTATTCCGAAGAGGCCTTGGACGCACATCTCTATGGACTTTATCTCGGACCTCCCTGTTTCTCAGAAGATGTCTGTCATCTGGGTGGTGTGTGACCGTTTTTCTAAAATGGTTCATTTGGTGCCATTGCCTAAGTTGCCTTCCTCATCTGAGTTGGTCCCTCTGTTTTTTCAAAATGTGGTTCGCTTGCATGGTATTCCGGAAAACATCGTTTCTGACAGGGGTACCCAGTTCGTGTCTAGATTTTGGCGGGCAGTCTGTGCCAGGTTGGGCATTGATTTGTCTTTTTCGTCTGCATTCCATCCTCAAACCAATGGCCAGACGGAACGAACTAATCAAACTTTGGAGACTTATTTGAGGTGTTTTGTGTCTGCGGATCAGGATGATTGGGTTGCCTTTCTGCCGTTGGCGGAGTTTGCTCTTAATAATCGGGCTAGTTCTGCCACTTTGGTTTCTCCTTTCTTTTGCAATTCAGGGTTTCATCCGCGTTTTTCATCTGGTGAGGTTGAATCTTCGGATTGTCCTGGAGTGGATGCGGTAGTGGATCGGTTGCATCAGATTTGGGGACAAGTGGTGGATAATTTGGAATTGTGCCAGGAGAGGACTCAGCAGTTTGCTAACCACCGTCGTCGTGTTGGCCCCCACCTTCGTGTTGGGGACTTGGTGTGGTTGTCTTCCCGTTTTGTCCCTATGAGGGTTTCTTCTCCTAAATTTAAGCCTCGGTTCATCGGTCCT
Source organism: Ranitomeya variabilis (assembly GCF_051348905.1). NCBI lineage: Eukaryota > Metazoa > Chordata > Amphibia > Anura > Dendrobatidae > Ranitomeya > Ranitomeya variabilis. Next base: position 527,593,683 of record NC_135233.1, read on the forward strand.
TATAGGATTTTGGAGATTCTGTCTCCTTTCGTTTGGACCTCCCGGCATCTTTCGCTATCCATAATGTGTTCCATCGGTCGCTGTTGCGGAGATATGAGGTACCGGTGGTTCCTTCTACTGAACCTCCTGCTCCTGTGCTGGTGGAGGGTGAATTGGAGTACGTGGTAGAAAAGATCTTGGACTCCCGTATTTCCAGACGGAGACTTCAATATCTGGTTAAATGGAAGGGCTATGGTCAGGAAGATAATTCTTGGGTAACTGCCTCTGATGTTCATGCCTCGGATTTGGTTCGTGCCTTTCATAGGGCTCATCCAGATCGCCCTGGCGGTTCTTGTGAGGGTTCGGTGCCCCCTCCTTAAGGGGAGGGTACTGTTGTGTATCCGCTTTTTAGGCTCCCCTGGTGGTTGCTGGTGGTATTGGTGACTTGTTTGCACTTTGCTGCTTCTGTTCAACCGCTTCCATCAGCGTTTGGGAGTTTCCTATTTAGCCTTGCTCTCCAGTCATTTCCTTGCCGGTCATCATTGTAACCAGAGCCTTCGGTTGCATGTTCCTGCTACTAGTCTGCTGATCAGCTAAGTGGACTTTGTCCTTTTGTTTTGTATCTTTTGTCCAGTTTGCAGTTTTTGTAATTCTCTGTAGCTGGAAGCTCTTGCGGGCTGAAATTGCCACTCCTGTGTCATGAGTTGACACAGGAGTCTTAAAGTAATTTCAGGATGGTTTTTGAAAGGGTTTTCAGTTGACCGTGAAGTCCTCTTTTGTATCTTTCTGCTATCTAGTAAGTGGACCTCTCTTTGCTAAATCTACTTTCATACTGTGTATGTCTTTTCCTCTTAATTCACCGTTATTACATGTGGGGGGCTGCTATCATCTTTTGGGGTATTTCCCTAGAGGTAGGCCAGGTCTGTTTCTTCCTCTACCAGGCGTAGTTAGTCCTCCGGCTGGCGCGTGGCATATAGGAAGCCGTAGGTATGCTCCCTGGCTACTATTAGTTGTGTGGTAGATTTAGCTCACGGTCAACTCGAGTTTCCATCACCCGAGAGCTCTTTCGTTATTTATATGTTTCTTACGTTCCCTTGCCATTGGGAACCATGACAGTTACACGCGGCATAACACGGTCCGTTACCGCTGGCATTAACCCTGTGTTAGCGGTGACTAGAGGGGAGTATGCGGGCGCCGGGCACTGACTGCAGGGGAGTAGGGAGGGACTAGTCGGATTGTGCAGATCGCTGATTGGTTGCGGCAGCCATGACAGGCAGCTGGCGAGACCAATCAGCGACGCGGGATTTCCGTTACGGAAGTTGCGGACAGAAAGACGGAAGTACCCCTTAGACAATTATATATATATATATATATATATATATATATATATATATATATATATATATATATACACAGTTAGGTCCATATATATTTGGACAGAGACAACATTTTTCTCATTTTGGTTATAGACATTACCACAATGAATTTTAAACAAAACAATTCAGATGCATTTGAAGTTCAGACTTTCAGCTTTCATTTGAGGGTATCCACATTAAAATTGGATGAAGGGTTTAGGAGTTTCAGCTCCTTAACATGTGCCACCCTGTTTTTAAAGGGACCAAAAGTAATTGGACAGATTCAATAATTTTAAATATAATGTTCATTTCTAGTACTTGGATGAAAACCCTTTGTTGGCAATGACTGCATGAAGTCTTGAACTCATGGACATCACCAGACGCTGTGTTTCCTCCTTTTTGATGCTCTGCCAGGCCTTCACTGCGGTGGTTTTCAGTTGCTGTTTGTTTGTGGGCCTTTCTGTCTGAAGTTTAGTCTTTAACAAGTGAAATGCATGCTCAATTGGGTTGAGATCAGGTGACTGACTTGGCCATTCAAGAATATTCCACTTCTTTGCTTTAATAGACTCCTGGGTTGCTTTGGCTTCATGTTTTGGGTCATTGTCCATCTGTAGTATGAAACGACGACCAATCAGTTTGGCTGCATTTGGCTGGATCTGAGCACACAGTATGTCTCTGAATACCTCAGAATTCATTTGGCTGCTTCTGTCCTGTGTCACATCATCAATAAACACTAGTGACCCAGTGCCACTGGCAGCCATGCATGCCCAAGCCATCACACTGCCTCCGCCGTGTTTTACAGATGATGTGGTATGCTTTGGATCATGAGCTGTACCAAGCCTTCGCCATACTTTTCTCTTTCCATCATTCTGGTAGAGGTTGATCTTGGTTTCATCTGTCCAAAGAATGTTCTTCCTGAACTGTGCTGGCTTTTTTAGATGTTTTTTAGCAAAGTCCAGTCTAGCCTTTTTATTCTTGACACTTATGAGTGGCTTGCACCGTGCAGTGAACCCTCTGTATTTACTTTCATGCAGTCTTCTCTTTATGATAGATTTGGATATTGATACGCCGACCTCCGGGAGAGTGTTGGTCACTTGGTTGGCTGTTGTGAAGGGGTTTCTCTTCACCATGGAGATTATTCTGCGATCACCCACCACTGTTGTCTTCCGTGGGCGCCCAGGTCTTTTTGCATTGATGAGATCACCAGTGCTTTCTTTCCTTCTCAGGATGTACCAAACTGTACATTTTGCCACTCCTAATATTGTAGCAATTTCTCGGATTGGTTTTTTCTCTGTTTTCACAGCTTAAGAATGGCTTGTTTCACCTTCATGGAGAGCACTTTTGACCGCATGTTTACTTCATAGGAAAACCTTCCAAATGCAAGCACCACACCTCAAATCAACTCCAGGCCTTTTATCTGCTTAGTTGAGAATGACATAATGAAGGGATTGCCCACACCTGTCCATGAAACAGCCTTGGAGTCAATTGTCCAATTACTTTTGGTCCCTTTAAAAAACAGGGTGGCACAGGTTAAGGAGCTGAAACTCCTAAACTCTTCATCCAATTTTAATATGGATACCCTCAAATGAAAGCTAAAGTCTGAACTTCAACTGCATCTGAATTGTTTTGTTTAAAATTAAATTGTGGTAATGTCTATAACCAAAATGAGAAAAATGTTGTCTCTGTCCAAATATATATGGACCTAACTGTATACACTATGTTCCAAATTATTATGCAAATTACATTTTTCTCAGATTTTCCTAAATGGTCGGTGCAAATGACAGTCAGTCTAATAAAAGTCATCACCAGTTAGATTATACATCGAATTTTATTGAAGAAACCTCCCAATGATAACAGTATAATCTCCAAAATGAATAAAAACTCGAAATGCACTGTTCCAAATTATTATGCACAGTAGAATTTTTATACATTTGATATGTTTTAAAGAACTGAAAATGCTCATTTGTGGAATTTGCAGCATTAGGAGGTCACATTCACTGAACAAAAAAGCTATTTAATGCCAAAACATCCCAACAGGCCAAGTTACATGTTAACATAGGACCCTTCTTTGATGTCACCTTCACAATTCTTGCATCCATTGAACTTGTGAGTTTTTGGAGAGTTTCTGCTTGTATTTCTTTGCATGAAGTTGGAATAGCCTCCCAGAGCTGCTGTTTGGATGTGAACTGCCTCCCACCCTCATAGATCTTTTGCTTGATGATCCTCTAAAGGTTCTCTATAGGGTTGAGGTCAGGGGAAGATGGTGGCCACACCATGAGTTTATCTCCTTTTATGCCCATAGCAGCCAATGACTCAGAGGTATTCTTTGCAGCATGAGATGGGGCATTGTCAGCATGAAGATGATTTTGCTCCTGAAGGCAGGTTTCTGCTTTTTAGACCATAGAAGAAAGTTGTCAGTCAGAAACTCTATATACTTTGCAGAGGTCATTTTCACACCTTCAGGAACCTTAAAGGGCCTTACCAGCTGTTTCCCATGATTCTGACCCAAAACATGACTCCTCCACCTCCTCGCTGACGTTGCAGCCTTGTTGGGACATGGTGGCCATCCACCAACCATCCACTACTCCATCCATCTGGACCATCCAGGGTTGCTCAACACTTACCAGTAAACAAGACTGTTTGGAAATTAGTATTCATGTATGTGTGGGCCCAATACAACCATTTCTGCTTGTGAACACTGTTTAAGGGTGGCCGAATAGTAGGTTTATGCACCACAGCAAGCCTTTGAAGGAGCCTACACCTTGAGGTTCGAGGGAATCCAGAGGCACCAGCAGCTTCAAATAACTGTTTGCTGATTTGTAATGGCTTTTTAGCAGCTGCTCTCTTAATCCGATGAACTTGCCTGGCAGAAATCTTCCTCATTATGCCTTTATCAGCACAAACACATTTGTGCTCAGATACAGCCACAAATCTCTTAACAGTACGATGATCACGCCTATGTTTTTGGAAAATTTCTAATGTTTTCATCCCTTCACCAAGGCATTGCACTATTTGATGCTTTTCAGCATCATTTTATTTCCCATGTTACTTGAAAACTGTGACCTGCTTAATAATGTGGAACATCATTTTTAAGTAGTTTTCCTTTAATTAGAATCACCTGGAAAACCAATTATCACATGTGTTTAAGATTGATTTCAGTGATCCATTGAGCCCTGAGACACAATACCATCCACGAGTTTATTTGAAAAACAAAACAATTAAATCTTTATGACACTTAAATCCAATTTGCATAATAATTTGGAACACAGTGTATATATATATATATACACTCACCGGCCACTTTATTAGGTACACCATGCTAGTAACGGGTTGGACCCCCTTTTGCCTTCAGAACTGCCTCAATTCTTCGTGGCATAGATTCAACAAGGTGCTGGAAGCATTCCTCAGAGATTTTGGTCCATATTGACATGATGGCATCACACAGTTGCCGCAGATTTGTCGGCTGCACATCCCAAAGATGCTCCATACAAGGCAGGATGGATCCATGCTTTCATGTTGTTTACGCCAAATTCTGACCCTACCATCCGAATGTCGCAGCAGAAATCGAGACTCATCAGACCAAGCAACGTTTTTCCAATCTTCTACTGTCCAATTTCGATGAGCTTGTACAAATTGTAGCCTCAGTTTCCTGTTCTTAGCTGAAAGGAGTGGTACCCGGTGTGGTCTTCTGCTGCTGTAGCCCATCTGCCTCAAAGTTCGACGCACTGTGCGTTCAGAGATGCTCTTAGGCCTACCTTGGTTGTAACGGGTGGCGATTTGAGTCACTGTTGCCTTTCTATCAGCTCGAACCAGTCTGCCCATTCTCCTCTGACCTCTGGCATCAACAAGGCATTTCCGCCCACAGAACTGCCGCTCACTGGATTTTTTTTCTTTTTCGGACCATTCTCTGTAAACCCTAGAGATGGTTGTGCGTGAAAATCCCAGTAGATCAGCAGTTTCTGAAATACTCAGACCAGCCCTTCTGGCACCAACAACCATGCCACGTTCAAAGGCACTCAAATCACCTTTCTTCCCCATACTGATGCTCGGTTTGAACTGCAGGAGATTGTCTTGACCATGTCTACATGCCTAAATGCACTGAGTTGCCGCCATGTGATTGGCTGATTAGAAATTAAGTGTTAACAAGAAGTTGGACAGGTGTACCTAATAAAGTGGCCGGTGAGTGTATATATATATATATATATATATATATATATATATATATACTGCTCAAAAAAATGAAAGGAACACTTATACAACAGAATATAACTCCACGTAAATCAAACTTCTGTGAAATCAAACTGTCCACTTAAGGTACCTTCACACTAAGCGACTTTGCAGCGAGAACGATGACGATCCGTGACGTTGCAGCGTCCTGGATAGCGATCTCGTTGTGTTTGACACGCAGCAGCGACCTGGATCCCGCTGTGATATCGCTGGTCGGAGCTAGAAGTCCAGAACTTTATTTCGTCGCTTGATCACCCGCTGTCATCACTGTATCGGCGTGTGTGATGCCGATACAGCGATGTGTTCACTTGTAACCATGGTAAACATCGGGTTATTAAGTGCAGGGCCGCGCTTAGTAACCCGATATTTACCCTGGTTACCATTGTAAAAGTAAAAAAAAAACACTACATACTCACCTTCTGATGTCTGTCACGTCCCCCGCCGTCCACATGGTTACGCGCTGCTGCTCAGAGCTTCCTGCACTGAATGTGTCAGCACCGGCAGTAAAGTAGAGCACAGCGGTGATGTCACCGCTGTGCTCTACTTTACTGCCGGCGCTCACAGTCAGTGCAGGAAGCTCTGAGCAGCAGCGCGTAACCATGTGGATGCCGGAGGACGTGACAGACATCAAAAGGTGAGTATGTAGTGTTTTTTTTTTACTTTTACAATGGTAACCAGGGTAAATATCGGGTTACTAAGCGTGGCCCTGCACTTAGTAACCCGATGTTTACCCTGGTTACCCGGGTGCTGCAGGGGGACTTCGGTATCGTTGAAGACAGTTTCAACGATGCCGAAGTCGTTCCCCTGATCGTTGGTCGCTGGAGAGAGCTGTCTGTGTGACAGCTCCCCAGCGACCTAAACAGCGATGCTGCAGTGATCGGCTCGTTGTCTATATCGCTGCAGCGTCGCTGAGTGTGACTGTACCCTTAGGAAGCAACACTGTTGACAATCAATTTCACATGCTGTTGTGCAAATGGAATAGACAACAGATGGAAATTATTGTCAATTATCAAGACACACTCAATAAAGGAGTGGTTCTGCAGGTGGAGACCACAGACCACATCTCAGTACCAATGCTTTCTGGCTGATGTTTTGGCCACTTTTGAATGTTGGTTGTGCTTTCACACTCGTGGTAGCATGAGAAGGACTCTACAACCTACACAAGTGGCTTAGGTAGTGCAGCTCATCCAAGATGGCACATCAACGCGAGCTGTGGCAAGAAGGTTTGCTGTGTCTCTTAGCATAGTGTCCAGAGGCTGGATGCGCTACCAGGAGACAGGCCAGTACACCAGGAGACATGGAGGGGTCTGTAGGCAGCAACCCAGCAGTAGGACCGCTACCTCAGCCTTTGTGCAAGGAGGAACAGGAGGAGCACTGCCAGAGCCCTGAAAAATGACCTTCAGCAGGCCACAAATGTGCATGTGTCTGCACAAACGGTTAGAAACCGACTCCATGAGGATGGTATGAGTGCCCAACATCCACAGATGGGAGTTGTGCTCACAGCCCAACACCATGCAGGACGCTTGGCATTTGCCACAGAACACCAGGATTGGCAAATTCACCACTGGTGCCCTGTGCTCTTCACAAGTGATAGCAGGTTCACACTTAGCACATGTGACAGATGTGACAGAGTCTGGAGATGCCGTGGAGAGTGATCTGCTGCCTGCAACATCCTTCAGCATGAACGGTTTGGCAGTGGGTCAGTAATGTTGTGTGGTGGCATTTTTTGGAGGGCCGCACAGCCCATGTGCTCACGAGAGGTAGCCTGGCTGCCATTACATACCAAGATGAGATCCTCAGACCCCTTGTGAGACCATATGCTGGTGCAGTTGGCCCTGTGTTCCTCCTAATGCAGGACAATACTATCCACCAATGTCACGTTGCACCACAGACTGTCCATGAGTTGGTGGATGCTTTAGTCCAGGTCTGGGAGGCGATCCCTCAGGAGACCATCCACCGCCTCATCACGAGCATACCCAGGCATTGTAGGGAGGTCATACAGGCATCTGGAGACCACACACACTACTGAGCATCATTTCCTTGTCTTGAGGCATTTCCACTGAAGTTGGATCAGCCTGTAGTTTCATTTTCCACTTTGATTTTGAGCATCATTCCAACTCCAGACCTCCGTGGGATATTAGTTGTGATTTACATTGATCATTTCTAGGTTTTATTGCTCTCAACACATTCCACTATGTAATGAATAAAGATTTACAACTGGAATATTTCATTCAGTGATATCTATGATGTGGGATTTTAATGTTCCCTTTATTTTTTTTTTGAGCTATATACAGCTCTGGCAAAAATTTAGAGACCACCACATCAAAACCCTGTCATGGGCAGCCCAGTCTCCAGACCTGAACCCCATTGAAAACTTCTGGAATGTAATCAAGAGGATGATGGATAGTCACAAGCCATCAAACAAAGAACTACATAATTTTTTGCGCCAGAAGCAGTGTGAAAGACTGGTGGAAAGCATGCCAAGATGCATGAAAGCTGTGATTAAATATCATGATTATTCCACAAAATATTGATTTCTGAACGCTTCCTGAGTTAAAACATTAGTATTGTTGTTTTCTAAATGATTATGAAGTTGTTTTCTTTGCATTATTTGAGGTCTGAAAGCACTGTTTTTTTTTGTTTTTTTTTAAGTTTGACCATTCCTCCTTTTCAGAAAAAAAATACGAAATTTATTGCTTGGAAATTCGGAGACATGTTGTCAGAAGTTTATAAAATAAAAGAACAATTTACATTTTACTCAAAAATATACTTATAAAGAGAAAAATCAGACAAACTGAACATTTTGCAGAGGTTTCTTAATGTTTGCCAAAGCTGTATATCCTGCTCAAAAAATCAAGGGAACACTAAAATACCACGTCCTAGATATCACTGAATGAAATATTCCAGTTGCAAGTCTTTATTCATTAGACAGTGGAATGCATTGAGAACAATAAAACATAAATACGATCAATATAAATCAAAATTATATCCCATGGAGGTCTGGATGATACTCAAAATCAACATGGAAAATCAAATTACAAGTTGATCCAACTTCAGTAGAAATGCCTCAAGACAAGGAAATGATGCTCAGTAGTGTGTGTGGCCTCCACATGCCTGTATGGTCCTGATGAGGTGGAAGATGTTCTTCTGATGGCTCTCCTCCCAGACATGGATTAAAGCATCATCCTGGACAGTCTGTGGTGCAACGTGGCATTGGCGGATGAAACAAGACATGATGTCCCAGATGTGCTCGATTGGATTCAGGTCTGGGGAGCGGGCAGGCCAGTCCATAGCATCAATGCCTTCATCGTGCAGAATCTTCAGCCATGCAAGGCCTAGCATTGTCATGCATCAGAAGGAACACGGTTTCCTGTGCACCTGCGTATGGTCTAACAATGGTTCTGAGGCTCTCATTCCGGTACCTAATGACAGTCAGGGTACTTCTGGCTAGCACATGGAGGGCTGTGCGGCCCTCCAAAGAAATACCTCCCCACACCATTACTGACCGACTGCCAAACCAGTCATTGTTGGAGGATGTTGCAGGCAGCAGAACATTCTCCACGGCGTCTCCAGACCCTGCCATGTCTGTCACATGAGCTCAGTGTGAACCTGCTCTTTTCCGTGAAGAACACAGGACGCCAATGTCTAATCTGTCAATCTTAGTGTTCTCTGGCAAAGGTCAATCGCCTTGCATGTTGTTGGGCTGTAAGCACACCACCCACTTGTGGATGTGAGCCTTCATACCACCCTAATGGAGTCTGTTTCTGACAGTTTGAGCAGACACATGGATGTTAGTGGCTTGCTGGAGGTCAATTTGCAGAGCTCTGGCCTGCTCCTCCTGTTGCTTCTTGCACAAAGGAGTAGGTTCTGGTCCCGCTACTGGTTTGTTGCCCTCCTACAGCCCCCTCCACATCTCCTCCTGGTGTACTGGCCTGTCTCCTGGTATCTGATCCACGCTCTGAACACAGTGCTGCCAGACACAGCTAGCCTTCTTGCAACAGTTTGCATTGATGTGCCATCCTGCATGAGCTGCACTACCTCAGCTCTTCTGTGGGTTGGACACACCACCTCATGCTACTGTACAGTACCTTTAGGGGTGAGAGCAATGACAAAATGCAAAAGTGACCAAAACAACAGCCAAAAAGGATGAGAACAGAGAAATGGTCTGTGGGCACCCCCTGCAGAACCACTCCTTTACAGGTTTTTTTTTTAGCAATATATATATATATATATATATATATATATATATATATATATATATATATATATATATATATATATATATATATATATACGTATATGTGTGTACATATAAACTCTTTGTAAACCGGGTACACTGTTTTATGTTTATATATACACATGTATAAAACAGTATTGATAGGTCATCAGCTTCCCCTGTTATATATATATATATATATATATATATATATATATATATATATATATATATATATATATATATATATATATATTGCACTTTATTTTTTAAGATGATTATTCACGTGAATTTTGATGTAGAACCACAAGTAACCTACACCTAAATCCTGGACACTACGGCCTAATTGTGGATTTCTATTTCTCAATTTAATTTATTTCCTTGTGTCAATTTCCATGCAGAAAATTTCAGCAGAATATGGAAAAGGCTTGTTAATATGTTATCTACTAGTCTGCTACTGTACTGAGTGCAGATCCTCAGCAATACCGTCCAATCTGAACTCACCATGAGGCTAGGGTCACACGGGCGTAGATTCTCTCACCTGCAAGAACTGGGTTGATTATACAAATCACACTGATTGATCTGAGTGTCAGTATAAAGTGCTCAGATTCTCTCAGATGGAGAGAAGATGGAGAAAAAAAATCTCTGATGTTCGCCATTCTGTCAGCCCATGGAAATCAGACTGCACTCAAATGACACCGTCTGACTCCCTAATGAAAAGATAGCAAAAAACCCATTGGAGTGTTGTGAGGGATTCAGTGGTGTTTCATGGGGGTTGGTATTTATGACATTCTTATTACCAATAATATGAGTTCAGGTTTGATTATGATAGGACTAAAGCAATTATCATGGCTGCTATCTATTTAGATTTTATCTAAAGAAAACTATTTTTTCTTTTTTGTGCTTGCTTTAAAAAATGTTGTGCATATCATCCACTTGGATATTATACTTTTCATTATGGAGACAATCGCACTATGCACCTTTTCTATTACTGCATGATCTTTTGTATCAACTGCTAATTTATTTTATTATTTTTTGAAAGCAGGATATTGATTTCTCTTTAATATATTTTCTGATCTCTATGAAATTTATATTATTGATTGTTGTTTTTCCCCATATGGTACTCTGCACACCCTGTTCCCCTCATACACATATATATAAATATGTTTATATATATTTAGATTTTGTTTCTTAATTGTTTTTAATCATGTTTTTCTAATTAATAAAGTTATTATATTATATTACCTTGTTTGAATACATTTGTGGGTTGCACTCAAATGACATCTGAGGTCAGTCCAGTGTTTACCATGGACTTACTGACTTCCATGGCTGAGTAGAAGCCAAATATCAGATAAAACTCGATATTGGGCGATAAGGACTTGAGCAGGTGACTGTATTTTTGCACATGTCCAATTTTTTTCTTGGACAGAGGCTTGATCAAATTCGGCCGTGCAAGTTTTTTCTCCATCTTCTCCTCATCCAAGATGATTGGATCACATTATGCTGACACTCGGATCAGAGTTTGATCAGAGTGTGCTTTGCATGATCCTTACTTGTACCAACTATGGATGAATTCACATTGCATGGAGCCATCTGAAAATTCAAGCACAGTCATGGGATTATGGCTTTATGTTATTGTGTAAAAATAGTTTCCATTCAGTTCTGTCTAAAAATAATCTGTTATCAAACCTCTTCAAGCACATTTCTTCTCTACTGCTAAATGCGTAGAAAGATTGAATTGTATTAATGTACTTTGGAGAAGAATAAAAGGAAACCGAGTCCAAGTGAAAAAGAGAGACTTTAAAGGAACTCAGTAGTAGATCATTCTGAGTTTGTTTTGGCCTGCCGAGTAAGGATGACGAGTTCTTGACCCCTGCAGTGGATGAAGCTTTAATCTACACTGCAACTCCCCCAATCTGTAGACCCTGGAGGTGAGACTCTTGTGGCTGGGACTGCATGTTCACTGTCCGAGAGGCCAGCAATGGGCTAGGTTCAACAACTGAAAGTTAAGTGTATAGATAGCAGAATACTTGGCTACAAATCATAATAGTGATTATGAACAATAATTACTACTACTATTATTATTATTATTATTATTATTATTATTATTAATAATCAATTTGTATACAATGTAACTTTAGTAGGATACATATAAAAGTACTACACACAGGGTGCATGCATTAAGCATCATGATAGTTTTAGTCTATAATTTTCTCCAGTGAGTGATGAAGCCATTTTAAGGCTGGGTTTACATGAGTCCATTGCATCCAACTCAGTATTTTTAGCCTAATGTCACAAAGTGGATCAGAACTTAAGGCAAATCTAAAGCAAAACTGCATGAGTTGCTTTTAGACTTTTTAGCATTAACTCCCTGGTGTTAGGGCCAGGATCCCATTATAACATGAAATGTTATGATCTGGTCACCAGACTGGCACAAAAACTGATGCAGTGGACTGATGGGAACAATGGGAACAATGCCATCAGTTTCTACCTGGTGTTTTAGTTAAATGCTGGATGTAAATGAAAACACAAAGCAGGACACACATGGCCCCAACCTAAGAAATGGAATCCCTGAATTTTACTTTCTTTAAGGATGCAGCTCGCAAGAGATGGGAGTGCTCTTCAATCTGGGCCATTTCAGCAGGTGGTGACTGCCCTTTTTATCGCAATGTATGGCACAGAACATTTATGGCAGGAGCAGTAAAGGGTTCAACTGTACATCCACTTTAAGCAAGAAGCCTAGAATAACTTTGAAAGAATAATTCTGCTCAGTGAAAAATTTTAATGTCTCTAAAAGTTGTCTGATTTAGAAAACTCCTATCCATATCACCTGTGAGTGAATGAAAGTAATACAGAATCTTCTCTGAACAAGACCAACCCCATCCCATCAGTCACAGTGCAGAACCAATATAAGAACAGCTTCCACTGTGGAAACCCACATGGCTATAACAACCCAGGCAAAGGCAGAGCAACTGCAAAGGGACCCAGTAGCTGAAAAACCTATTTCCACTAGTAAAATAGCCTCCATGATAAGTAAAAAGGCATAATTTAGGGAGAGAATAGCAAGACTATTTTAAAATGCAGAGCACGGCATGTCCAAGTGGGGACAGATCAACGACCATTGGTCAGGATGATCATAACCCTTGTATTTCTTGACCTTAGTCATCGCTGATAATGGTCATTGCAGATGGGGTCCTGTAAGTTTCACTCTGGATCTTCATTGTTGCTTGTTAGACTTACGGAGTCCTATGCAATACACATATGGTCATGGTTATGGTTTCAATTGGCACCAAATAATGGTTAATTTTCCAAAAAAGTTTTAGAACAAAACAGTTTGGAATTTTGATTGGTAACTTGTATACTTTCCTTATTTCACCTACACTAATTTTTTCTCATATTCCCTGCTATTCTCTGATGTCCTTAGTCACTGATCATCTATAGTAAAGGTCACTCTATCCATCGTGAAATTCACTATGGCTGATAATGTAGAGCCCAATACACTGCACCATTCCCTACAGCCAATGAATGAGGAATATGGCGGTTCAGACTCCACGCTGCCAAAGGTTCAAAGATATGATCACAAACGAAGGTGAAGCATGGATGCGGTTAATTGTCAACGCATCTCAAAGTTTCCAAACTTCTTCATCAGGAGACCCAAACCTTGGGCAGCACGGACCCTGAACTAGCATATTCCTCTTTGAAACGTGTCTCCTTGGTGGTACTGCTGCAGCTTTACATGCTTCTATAGGAGTTGTAACTGTCACGACCCTATCAGGTGAACGTATCTATAATATTTTACACCACTTGGTTATCAGATAAGACCCTATTTGTGATTTTTTGTCTCTCTAGTTTTACCATTTGATTCCTTACAGCCAAACATTTCTAATGCATGTGATTACCACCTGATATCATTTTATATTGGTATGACATAGATCAGTACAAGTGCATACATAGACGAGAAGTAGTCCGCACCTTCTAGGGGGGCCTGGAGAGTGGGGACCCAGTCTTGGTTGGTCTCAATCTCTTTATAATTAGGTAACAAGAATTTGTGAAAACTGGACTTGGATAGTGACGTTGTCATTTCCCTACCCCCACTGTTCTCGCCAAGTAATCATTAAACACCAGAAATGTAAAAAAAAAAAAAAAATGCTTTGTCCATCCTAAGGCATTATTAGAGTAAGGTTCTGGAAAAAAAAATTCCTTCTACACATGCGACCTATTATTTCACATCATGTATTACTGAAGAAAGAAAATGTAGGAAAAGATCTCATGCCAAGACAGAATGCATCAATATTTATTGGATACGGAGTCATCTTAGGGGAAATATGACTTAATTTTCCCCACTGGTTTTATGGTGCAGTTTGTACCAGTCACCAGACAAGTCTTATCAGAGTGATACAGGACTGTATCCAAGTTCACCGAGAGTTGAGAAATGATTTCCTATTCACTGCTGAAATTGTTAGGAAAGGGAATGTGATACTTTAAGTGTGTCTTGAACCTGCACTATATCTTTCCTGCTCTTACAAAAAGGTGGAAATTCTTCAGCGTTAATTATGATTAAAAGCTGTTCAATAATATTTGGTGAAACTGAAATTTACCAGCAAACACAGCAAAGTCCATTAAAGTCCAATTCATTTAAATGTCTATATTGTTAATCACTATAAAAAACACAGACATGTAGCTATGGCACAGACAACTATTGCAGTTAAGAAACGTTCAGGCAACCTATATTATTGGGCTCTGTTTAATTTGGAAGAGTACGAAAGAGCTCTGGGACAATATAAAACCAACTATACATTTCTGATATGAAAAATCAAAATTTGGAGAAAAAAAAAGTTAGCATTCAGAATTACAACTCCAGAATTCTGAGAGTAAAATCCATGTTTTGTGAAGAGGCCTAAATAAAATTACACAAACTTGTCAGATTTCTAAATTGATTAAGACACAATCTCTGGATAAAAAGTTTGAAAACAGTCTAAAATCATTCTATTTAATTTAAAAATCTGAGTATTTTTACCAAATACTTTTGTTTTAGTTGTTCTCTGAGGTCTATTTGTAGGCTTCTTTGTATTGCTGCCCTGTCAGCAATGCCCCGCTTGGTAAAGACCATAACAATTAACATATTAAGTGCACATCTCTCCTCAACTGCAGGGCAGATTTAATTAAAAAAACAATACTCTGGGAGGGGCAAAAACTGGACATCTTTTGCCTTAAGAATGGAAAATAGACAATTGTTCTAGCAACGTAATTTAATTAGGAACAAAGTTGTGTCATGACTTTCGGGTATTATCATGCCACATTTGTCACAAAAAGCAACATGGGAGCATAAAGAGAAAGAATGAGGAGACAAAAGTACCAACTATATCTAGAAAGACACATTTTTCAGTTTACAGATTTACTTATAGCATTACAACATCTCAGTCCAGTTTAAAGCTTGTGTCTCAGTAATCAGATCACCTGCGGGCAACTTTAGCCTATTAACATACAGCATCGCCTTTCGCTCATACATACATTCAGGCATTCAAAAACAGTATCACATTTCTCTCAAATTCATTTTGTTTCAAATTTTCTCTTAAAAACAGGAAAAAATGTACAAATCTTTTTAACAATTCTATAATGCTAGAGTTGTTCCTACTTACACCCTACAAGTAGAGTAGCATCTGTTCTATGGGGCATAACAGGTACTAAAAATAGGGCACCTTGGCTAATGGTCAAATAAAACTTGTAATTGGGAACACTGTGATATAATTGCTCCTGGGCCTATTAATGTCACCGAGCAGCACCAATACCTTTCCTGTTTTCTACTCCTGGCAAAAAATTATATATCTTGTAGATTGTAAGCTTGCGAGCAGGGACCTCACTCCTAATGTCACTGTTTAAATTGTCTTAACTTGTATTGAATTTATTGTCTGTACATGTCCCCGCTTAATTGTAAAGTGCTGTGGAATATGTTGGCGCTATATAAATAAAAATTGTCAATTATTAATATTGAAAAAAACTAACCACAAGAGCTAACATGATTTCCTCAGCAAACATAGTATATGAACTAGTTGCAGAATTTAGGGATTGTAAATTGCAGGGATTGTGTGTTTGCAGTCACAATATCTCCTATTTCACCCTCTATGATCACCATTCATTTTCAGAATCCTGCAGTTTTATATCCAGTTCAGCATGAATTTATTTGTCACATGCACTGTCATTTCAGTCATTTCATTTTTGGAAGGGAATAAATGTTAATTTTTATGGAAGACCCTCACAAATCATTATATAGTCTATTTGAATCTGGCACTAATTTTTTGTTATCCATATTTTGGTCAAAGCGTCAAATAGGTGGAATATGCTGAACATCATGTCTGACAGAGCACACAGTGACCCTGTCTGCTTCGCTAAAGCCAATGGCCCTGTCAGAAGATATGCCCAAATCCCATTTTTTCAGGGCTTCAGACTTAAACGCCTATGGAGACCCAGAGGTACAGTATATGAAGAGAAATGGAAGGGGTTGTATCAGATTACAAAACAGCACCCCTTTTGTCCATTGGCTAATTCTCATTTTGCAGGGAAGCCCCATTCAAGGAAAATGAGCTGAGTGGCAATACCAGGCATCACTAATGGCTAAGGTTGGTGCCCAGCTCATAGATAGAACATCAGAAAGTATGGAGATCATCTTGTATGCCAAGTGCATCAATTACTACGCATTCTTCCACACATCCTGAGAGTCATATGAGGGACCACGGCAAGCAGTGCCCACGTGCAGACTGGTTTGTGAACATACAAGAATGAGTAGCCCCAAAGTACACACGGAGGACCACATGTGAATCAATAGAACGAGAGAGACTATGAAGTCCTCCAACACCAATGAACTTAAATATAAAGAAATTTTATTCAAATGCAAAGTTTTTAAGAACAATTAAAAATAGGAAATGCCAGTAAACCATACATGTGATGGAGAAAACGCAAACGCTGGATATTAAGGAATAAGATTATGCCTTGAATAGAGCGGTGTATACATATAGAGTATGCCACATATAAGAAACCACAAACCAATATAAATCAAGGTATGAATAAAACTAAATACAGGACATAAAGTGCATAGTGCACAGATGGTTGAATTAATTCATGTGGCTATAATATATCCAAAGGCATAAAGCAATCAGGCTATATGCACCCCTTCTGAGGAAGAAATAAGATCGAAACGCACGTTAAGGGGTACGCTGGATTTGCACTTATATAGGGTAATTATAATACCTTTGGATATTTTATGTCTGATATTTTCATTCTTACATTTGGGTACCTCAAAGTTATGGTGTGCACATTATTATTGGTCACTTAGCCTGATACTATAGTAATAATGGTATTTACTTAATGTGTATTGCTTTATGCCTTTGGATATATTATAGCCACATGAATTAATTCAACCAAAACTTTGTATTTGAAAAAAATTTCTTTATATTTAAGTTTATTGGTGTTGGAGGACTTTGTTGTCTCTCTCGTTCCATTGGTTTGTGAACATAGTTGTGTTAGTTTTCTCAGACACTAATAATTGGGTTGTACAATCGGCAACAGCTGTCAAACAAAGCTGTAACATATAAAGAACAGTCATATAACATATCCAGAACCATGGTAAGGATTCAGGGATGTCACTACTAATACACATGTGTCACAAGTGCTATTGATGACTACAATTATCTAATCTATTACACAGTGGAGATTTAGACATCTGAGGAACATACCTGTTGTATGGTGATCTGAGCAGGAGGGCCTGGCTGCCGCTGCAGCTGTCAGTAGGGGTATGGCAGCCATACACTGGAGGAGGCACAGAATACTGCTGCTCCCCTGCAGGGAAATGAGATCCAATTTACAAACATCACCCTGACATGTCATCAGCTACATCAATTACCCTCATGTTCGCCATGCACAGTTCTCATGTAAATCACATGTGGAATGCATTAAGTCCCAGAGACTGATAGATTGGACTGCTCTACACAATGGCACTGCACAATCGTAGATACTGTAGTTTTCTAATATTATGTGAGTTGTATCTAAATTTCAGAATTGCAGCTCAACTATCTGCAAATTAGGTGGATGGATAGGTGATAGATAGATAGATAGATAGATAGATAGATAGATAGATAGATGGATAGATGGATAGATAGATAATAGATATATAGATAATAGATGGTAGATAGATAGATAGATAATAGAGAGATATATAATAGATAGATAATAGATGATAGATAATAGATATATAGATAATAGATGGTAGATACAGTAGATAGATAGAAGATAGATAGATAGATAGATACAGTAGATAATAGATTGATAGATAATAGATGATAGATAATAGATACATAGATAGATAATAGATAATAGATGATAGATAATAGATAGATACCTGTAGATAATAGATAGATGATAGATAGATAGATGATAGATAGATAGATAGATAGATAGATAGATAGATAGATAGATAGATAGATAGATAGATAGAAAAAGTAAAAAACAAAATAGAAGGAAAAATAGGTAAATTATTATTAGGGTTTGTGTGTTTTTATAATGTCTTGTGTCTGGCTGGAGTGACGCGTGTAGGGTGGTTGAATATTGTAGACTGCTGTATACATTACACTGTGTATTCAGACGAGCTCGGCTTAGTAGGGATCCTCAGGCAATGTAATGTGTGGTGTTCTCCATCTCACGTGGGAATTTGGCAGGGATGAGTTTCACACTTAGCATGACTAGGAGTGATGACAAATTTTTCTACTTATGATTTGCTATAGAGATGCAGATACACCTACTGCAAAAAGTAATTGCCATGCACACGTACTATCTGCCAAATCATTTTAGGGCAAAGTCTGCTCTGCTATATCTGTGAATGGTGAATTTGAAAGTCACCTCAAGACTACAATGCAATAACAAGAATATGCTATACTATATATCACAAATATACTGTATGTGCCTTATAAAGAAATTGGAGAAGTACAGCCACATAATTATCAGACAAGCACACAGAGTGTTCTACCATAGCACTATGCAACACATATAGGACCCACAGAGAGCACTTACCTAGGGAGGTTTGTTGGCTGATGGGGTCTTCATGTTTGAATAATTGGTTAGGAAACTGTGCTGTGTGGTGAGATGGAGTATGACCATAACTTGGGGTGCCATCAAAAGCCATTGCACTGTAGCCTGCAAAAATCAAAACATTTCCAGGTAACATGTAGAAGTTAAGTGGCATCTACTAAGTAATGCTAGACACAGCATAGAAAGAAGATCCAAAAATAAACCCTTTCTTCAGATATCAGTATTTAAACTCATATGTGAAAAAAATGGTATATGTGTGTGGTCAGTGTATGGTCCGTTTTTACCATCAGTGCGACATCAGTGTTTGATGTTTTTCTTGGACCCATAGTCTTATATTGGCACTTTTCATCCATGATACCAAAAAAAAAAACAGACATGTCTATATAATTTTTGCACAGAGTACATGATAAATAGCCACATGGATTATAATGGGTATGTGTTGTAACTGTGAAAAAATGGGTAGACTGTAGAAGGGAAGACCGGGCTGCAAGAGCTGCTGAAGTGCTGGGTCTGGAACTGCTGGGGCCAAACCTCTTGTTCCTGGAGGACCGAGATTGCTGCCGGAGCGAGCCAGTAACCAGGGTGAAAGGGGCATGGCCAGTAAGTGTGGGGTAAAATGGATTGCATGGCAACAGAAGCGGTCTTCCCGCCAGAATGATGATGAGGTACAAACCGCAAATGCCGAGAGGGGAGCGACAGGCCACGGTGTGAAGAGAAAGGGTGGCATAGTCATGGACTCACTGAAACCGGCAGGTGCGCAGAGGAGTGTGCGATCGACAGAGCATCGCAGTACAGACATCAGTCGGGTGTCGGCCAATATCCAGAGAGTCACATGCCGGGTAAACCATTGCAGTGCAGCCCTTCAGGTCACAGCGGCTGTTTAAGGAGACCCACGCCGAGAGGAATCTTGTAAAAGGGCTAAGAGCGGAGGGCACCATCAAACACTATAATCTATGGGATCAACCTGCAGCATGCCACAAATCTTGTGGGGAACTCTACTCTCTTACTCCACAAGTATATGGACTAGGGGCTGAGCGGGTAGACCCGGAGACCGCCCACTGCCGCCAGAAGAAGACATTCTGCGATCCATGGGGCCTTCAAAGAGTGACAGGCTACAGAGCCACAATAAGTGAACTGTTAATCAGAGACTGTTAGTTATTCAGTTTAGCTTTGTACCCTTTTACCCTACTATCTCCCTGTGTGGAGTTCCCTACTGTTGACTAATTAAATATAGTTAATCCCTGCTCTGCAGCGTTTGTGTTACTGCATCCCAGTGCCTGCAGATTACAAGACCACGCATGTTCCACATGGACGTCTGAATGAGGCCTAAAACTGACATTGTTTAATAGTTACATAGTTACATAGTTATTAAGGTTGAAGGAAGACTGTAAGTCCATCTAGTTCAATCCATAGCCTAACCTAACATGCCCTAACATGTTGATCCAGAGGTAGGCAAAAAAAAACCATGTGGCAAAGAGTAACTCCACTAACTAATGGTTAGTTTCACTAAGTTGAATAGCCCAACATCATGTAACAGCATTTGTCTTCTCATTGTAGTTGCAGTTACATGTATCACAGTTCAAATCTATTTCCAACTATTATGCTAATATTTTTTTGAATAGATACAAATGAACACTATGGGATTGGATTCATACTCAACTTTGGTGCAGTATCAGAGCTGCTTTAGTCTGGGTTAACATCTATTATTTGCAGCAGGCTAATTTCTTTAACCAGAAGTAGCGCAATAGATTACAAATGATGGGAAAAGAATGCAGAATTTATCTGATGCCCTCAGGCATTTTATTTCCATGCACTGATCCAGAAACCGATCCCAACATTGTGATCCGACCTCCGGACTTACACCTGGTCTAATGCAATGGACAGGTGAGAACAATGGGATCGGTTCTCCCATCAGGTTCCAAAAGGCATTTTAGTTTAATGCTGGTTGGAAACCACAATGCTGTGCTGGAGATGTGTGCAAGAGGCCTGAAACGGAACGGGTGGATCCAAAGACAGAGGAGACTTTGCTTTTACACTTTTTCTCCATTTTGAATTCAGTCTTTGATCATATAAAAACTGCACCAAAATGGATGATTCAGCTTTGAAGTCTATGAGTGGAAGTGGAAAATGTCCAGAAAACACCTAAGAGCATGCTGCACTTTGTGTAAAAGGGTGAGAAACCCCACAATAATGCACCTTTATATTATGGCCGCAGGGTTTCCAGGACACAAAACCTGACCATATCAGCCATGCATCACTAGCCCAAATAGCCTGGGATACAAAAAGGCACAATACTGACGACATACAGTGAAGTAACACTAGTGCGTTTGCAGGCCAACAGTGATGTGACTAGCAATGGATTGTTTAACCCTGTAAGTGCCTCTCCTCAGCAAGACAAATACTGAGTACCGTAATCTCTATGAAAAGCCTCCGCACTAATGTTTTGCAGTCAGATTATGATGTGGCAGGTTACACCAGACTAAAATGAGCGAAATCCATCAAAATCAGGTAATTTTGCCTTAAACAAAAGCACAAATGTAACAATTCTTACACACAAATGTGAATTACGTTATTTATTTCACATGTGACGTTCTGCAAGCCCCATCCAAATAACTAGGGTGGTCACAGATATTTCTGCAACAAATGTGAACAATCATATCTACTTTTAAGAGCCCGGGATCATCAATGAAATATTGTGCAGACTACAGCACATCTACAGTAACATTACTATCATCCATGGAAATGTAAAAACTAATCTTACAAAATGAACCTTTTCCATTCAGTATTGTTTGCTCGGTAGGAGATGAGATAGCATTATTCTCCACTATGACGTTCTCCATAGCGTTTTCCCCTATAGCCTACAATAGTATGTCACAAAAGATGAATGAAATGCATATATAAAAACTTTAAAAAAACACATCTGACATGCATGTTTATCCAGTCTGGGAGTCACTAAAATCTCCCATGTGGACCTGAACTTACAGACCATTCCATACTTTTTCCACGGTTTTAAATATTTACTGTACAATAGCTGATCACAGAGAACAATCACTGGCCATACAGTAACAGATATTAAGGCTTGTTCACACTTAGCAGAAACTTCCGCTCCAATTATTTTCAGAATAGACAATTAGACTGGTTGAGAAATCTTACACACAATACTTCGTCAGTGGAAAAAAACCTCAAGTATCCAAAAACTGAATAGAAGGAAGAGTGAACTTGAGAGAAATGGCAGTGAGTGAACTTTTGACCAGGACAGTTTGCTATATATCCGCTCTATTTAATATCTTAATCAGTGACTTCTAGTATCCTGGGACTTTAAAGATTAATCCGCAGCCTCTGCAATATCATTATGGGTTTTTTATCTTTACGTATAAATGAGGTGTTTCTGCAGTGATGTATATATATATATATATATATATATATATATATATATATATATATATATAGTATGTAAATATACCCCAAAGCTCCAGTTAGTTCTACTACAGTAAATGGGTCATGGAGTTGTAAGTTTCCATTTACAGGCATGAATGAAGGCAGGTAAAACATTATATCTTATGGCTAGATATTTTAACATTATGTCCATCTAAAATGTTCCTATCTTGTATATACAAAAAGAGATTCACATCATCTATATTATCAGACAGCAGAACATTAAAAACAGCAATGAAGGAGAAAATCTAAATAAATAATAATGATAATAAACTATATAATTGTAGTAATAAAAACAATAATAATAAACATCATCCATGTTTTAATCTGGACAGTGACTAAACATTCCGTTTGTACTGTGTGTACTTTGCTCCTTTGCTTTGTATTTTTACAGTTTTCTTCTCTCCACAGAGAAACATATATATACATATATATGTATATATATATATATATATATATATATATATATATATATATATATATATATACTGTATATGTATATAATTTATTATTATTATGGCACCATTTATTTTATATACATATATATATACATATATATATAATGACAAAATTAGAAGCAGAACACCATCTCCAGAAAGAAAGATTGTTATTTAGTGCCCATCTTGTGAAGTTTCGGCTTCATGTGTGAGCCTTTCTCAAACATATTATATATATATTGAAAAAACAATTATATATAATTACCCCCAATGAATGGAAAATTACCTAATATTCATTTTACATGGCCATATCCTTTTTCCCCTTCTGTGTGCTCCAAAACTGCCATACATTATGGGACCTGAGTCCATACTGTACTATGGGATTTTTACCAATTATCCAACATATCAGTTGTTGTTCTGGATCCCTCAAGGAACCGCATACAAAACGCTGCAAACTGCTTTCTTCAATCCGCCTTCTTGATTTTGGAGTATAAATTAGTAATAAAGAGAAGTGACATCTAATGCAGTTTTGACTTCAGTTGTGATGATAAAAATAAACCTGGCCTTAGTTGTAACAAAAAAATTACCTCATCATATTTATGCCAAACAAATTGTGTCAGCTTTAAATATTTTAACTATTTATTCACTATATATTTAAAAGGTGCATATTTACTCAGAATATATTGTATCTGTTTGAATGTATTGATTTATTTCATAACATTTCTTAATGATATACATTTATATATCTCTTAATGATATACATTTATATATCTTTCCACCTATATTTACTGCTTTTATTCATATCCCCAAAAATACAGTTATAGATTGCATTATCCCCAGTGAGTGGAAAATTACTTGACAAAAAAACCTGCTTATATTTATACCAAACAAATGTAGAACAGAAAGAGGCGCACACAAGCAAACCTTGTGCAAAATTCATGTATGAGCAGATGTGCAAAAAGTTCAACAATGTGCAAAATAATCTGTTCTATTTATCATATGATCAAAATAAGAAATTTATTAAGGGAATTTATGTATGTACCAAACAATGGCACCAAACATGAGATGATCTATTAAACACTGAGACGGGCATTTTCATTAATTACACAGGACTAGTTAGGACAGGAGCAATAATGCAATACTTCAGTGGAAAGTCACTGGACTAATTACAATGAAATATTACTGCAACTATAGGGAAATGATCATCTAGAATAGTTGACCTTTACCTAATTACTTGCAAAATATTTTTTCATTATAAACAAATAAATTTTATTCTGAAACATCTGGAAATACATATATATCTTGGTACTGTGTTAGCCAGTGGATAGAAAAATATTTATAATTGAGAGTCCTCAGTGGTTGATATTAATGGCTAATTGTCCTGATAAAAGCACTATACAACAGTGTGTGTCTAAAGATTCATTGCTAAGTAGGTGTCTTCACACAGATATATAGATATATATATTTAGCTATATATATATATATATATATATATATATATATATATATATATATATATATATATATATACATATACCTATAGATATGTATTACAAATAGCTAAATAGCTATTATTGGATGCACATTTTATAATACTGCATTGCAGATTGTATTTATTTTCATTTCTTGTATTTTCTATTCACCTATTTCATAATTTTTTCTTAATTCAAGTTATTATATTGGTTTGAAATTGTTCATTTTCTATTTATTTTAAAATTATCTTCCAATTTTTTAACCTACTGATTTAAATAACTGTTTTAACACTTGGCTATTACTATTATGTCTTTTATTTAACAAAAAAAAAAAAAAAACTTTAAAAAATCCCCTGAACAATACACAGCCACTGCTGCTTACAATGTATCTAGATGATGAGTCTCATCTGTGACCTTGACAAGTCCATCTGAAAGACAGAATGATGTTTTGGTCACATTTCCTGGTCCTTCCTGACCCAAAACTTCGGGAATGTGATAAGGGACTGAAGCTCTGAGCAAAACCTCTGCTGATAGCAAGTTCTATGTAATTAGAGCTTTATCACCCCAGGGCTGATTACAGGGTGCTGAAAACCAGAGTGCTCCCCAGCTGGGTGCCTGAAGTGGGGTCCGGAGGAAAGAAGGAACAAGGAATGGAGGAGATGTTCTCAGAGCAACTCTACAGGACTTGGCAGAATAGGACATTGTTCTATCAAGGTAACAACTTTCCCACGAAGAAGACCAAGTATCATGGCGAGTCTAGCCTTGAGCAGCTCTACTGTGACACCAATAGGATGAACTAGAAGGACCCCATGGATACTATTATACCAAATATTTAGGAAAACTATCAGTGATGGAAAGCAAAGATTCCAGGGAAAGAAAGAAAGAAAGAAAGAAAGAAAGAAAGAAAGAAAGAAAGAAAGAAAGAAAGAAAGAAAGAAAGAAAGAAAGAAAATGAAATATGTATAAATGAGTAGACATGAAAAAAGGAAATAAACTTTTTATATTTTTTTAAATATCTTTTCTACTCTTAACTGTCTTTCTAATAATTTCTCTGTATATCTATCTAATAAAATGCATATTCTGTTTTTCTCTCTGCAGATAGTTAATGTGAGAAAAAAACTATTAGTTACAGGAAAAATATTTATGTCTGTACCGTTTAGTTATTAACGTATCCTCCACTAAGGACTCTAAATTATTAATATTTTATCATTAAATTGAGCCAATAACTTCATGAATGTCCAGTGCCCCCCCCGGTCCATGGCGCCAGGACGCATCACAGAGCGGTATATCGCTCGTATTCTATAACGCTCACTGCCATGGGATTATATTCTGGGCGATCAGATCCCAATAAACCAGTCGGAGAGGTATTTGTAAATCCAGAGAGTGTGCGGAGATTACACAGGAGGCTCCATCCTAATCCCCGGAATATGTAACACGATGACAAGCAGGGTGAACGTGAACATGAAGGACCAGCAATTGCTTCTACCGGCCCCGACACCCGCACTGTCTGAGTTGTATATATATATATGTATCACCAGGTTCTTTACTAATATATATTTATATATATCATCAGGTTCTATACTAATATATATATATATATATATATATATATATATATATATATATATATATATATATATATATATATATATATATATATATATATATATATATATATATATATGCATCAGTAGGAGATAATAGATAGAGTATCATATTTAGAAGATAGAGCGGTTCGTTGCTTATTTCTAAGTTCATTGTGTGAAATATATTCACATGTTGGAACCGAATCGTGGCCACAATGGTCTTATAACTAAACCATCGCCTTTTGGACTCTTTTGGTGTGCTGCCTCCAGCTTTATTTTAGATAGAATACTAGATATACACATAGACAGACAGACAGACAGACAGACAGAGAGAGATAGATAGATAGATAGATAGATAGATAGATAGATAGATAGATAGATAGATAGATAGATAGACACATAGATAATGGAATTTTAAAATGTGACAAAAGATATTGAAGCAAAACCTGTATGAAATATTACAATTTTCTGCTTGCTAGTGAAGAATTAGCGATAATGTCGCTGACACTGGAGTCCTTCCTCCCTCAGTCCAGTATAATCTGTGTTGTGATACATTTCTCCCTGGTATTCTATACATTACATACATATGATGCTTCCATTCCGCGCTGAGGAGCACAGACCCACCTTGGTTCCTGATGCTCTGCTGGTTCTCCAGGCAGTTGGACAGGTAGGGGGCATTGGGGAACATCCTGGGCTGCCCGGTGGAGGCCTGGCTGGGCGGGGGAGCACTGAACGGCCCGTACCTGCAGGCTCCGGCCGCGGTGCCAGAGAACTGCCCGGAGAAGTGCACGGTGAAGGCGCTCAGACACTGGTCCTCATGGAGGTCGGGGTTCCAGCTGGGCTCCTGCTTGATGAACGAGTGTGAGGTGAGGGAAGTGTATGGAGCTCCTGGGGGGAAGTCCAGGACCGGTGCCCACTGCCCACTGCTGCTGACTGGCATGTTACAGCTACTGTTCCCGGAGAGAGAAGAGACCGGGGGCAGCAGGGCACTCATGTCCCTCACATCAGACCCCATCTGAAGACTGCAGGGGCTGGTGCTGGGCTCCAGAGCAGGTCACTGCTGGGATGGGGCTGTCCACTCACTAGCTTCACGGCCAGATCTGAGAATTCCCTGGACTCTGCCCGTGACCAGAGCCCTGCAGGAGCTGTGGAGAGTGGGAGCTGCCTCTCCTTGTGTCTCCCACTGGCCAGGACCCTAATGCTCTAATAGGGGCTTCTCCTCACTGGGGGTGGAGTCCCAGCCCCATCTCCATTCATTCACATCCCCTGGTATCTACATCACAGGCTTCTATCACCGAGTCATACCCCAGCCACAGAGGAAGAATCAGGGAGGGGGATCAGGCACCCCAATTATAGAAAATTCAAGTGATGCAAATACATCATAGATGGGCTGCAATAACCAGACTGGGCTGTGAGGAGACAGATGTAAGTATCTGTAGGAATGGAATCAAAATAACTAGTTCTGATATGAGATTTAGGAAAATGCAGAGAAATTCACAGCTCATACATTTGCTCCAATGTAAAAATACACTAGATAGTATAAGGTCAGAGTAAAGTAGAGATCACACAGATATAGATAATAGATAGATATGAGGATAGATAATAGATAGATGATAGATAGATAATAGCATGTTCATAGCATGTTCAGATAATAGCAGATAAATAATAGATAGATAAATAATAGATAATAGACAGACAGATACAGTAGATGATAGATAATACATAGATAGATATAGATAGATCGATAGATAGATAATACATAGATAGATAGATAGATAGATAGATAGATAGATAGATAGATAGATAGGACATAGATAGATGATAGATAGATAGATAGATAATACATAGATAGATAGATAGATAGATAGATAGATAGATAGATAGGTGATAGATAGATAGATAGATAGATAGATAGATAGATAGATAGATAGGACATAGATAGATGATAGATAGATCGATAGATAATAGATAGATAATAGCATGTTCATAGCATGTTCAAATAATAGCAGATAGATAATAGATAATAGATAAATAATAGATAGATAATAGACAGATAATAGATAGCTAGATAGATAATAGATAGATAGAAATAAATAAAGAAAAGATAGATAAAATGACAGATAGATAATAGAAAGGTGGGTGTACAAGAGTGAAAAGATTTAATTATGAGAAGAACAATATCATTATTATTATTATTATTATTATTATTAATATTTCTGGAAGTGATGTATATGACTGATGTAAATATCAGGTAATGATTTGTCTATTTAGTGATCTGCTTTGCTTCTGCATAAACAGACAAGGAGATAGAGATCTGTCAGCGATCAATTAGCCGGAGTGGCATGTCCTTAATTTCACATTAGACGATAATGAACTTTCACCTTCCCGCTATCACTTCCCAGGGTGACTTGTTGCTGCACTTTCACACGCTCCTGGGGGGGATGGGCGCACCCTACAATCCGGCACAAAGCCTCCTCACTGGGTAACATACAGCTGGGACAGGAGCGGCCATTCCACAGGTGACCTCACAGCCAAACATCCTAGTGTGGTACCCACGATGTGGGACAATGAGTGATTTATGTATCTTATTAATGAATTCATTATAATATAAGTATCACCAAATAATTAAGTACAGGGTTCCAGCAGTTTACCAGAATTTTATTTTCAGTAGCATCATAAATTGTATTATTCTGTAACTTTTTCTGTCCATGGTCATTGCTTGTAACTGAACTTTACACGCACAAGTTTCTGAAATGATAAAACGATAAGAACTTGTCACAAAAATTTGATGTAAAAGTAGAAAATTATCCTCAATATTATTAATTATATATTGCTTCAGAACTTAAACGTCTTGTGATCAAAATTGTTAAATTGATATGCTCCATCTCTGTCTCGTTATATATATACATATATTTGCATACATCTCCATATACATATATGTATATCTCTATCTTCATGTGGCTTGTACTTCTTTTGTTGTAGATGTCGCACTTTGATACCTTCTTTTCATTGATGCATTGATATTGTAGTACTAATTTATTCATTATTTACATTATGCACTTTTGTTCTTGATAATTATTATTTTCTTCGCAGACAAGATCGCTTGTGAGAATTGTTACATTACTTTTTCACCGAATCTCCCCGGTATGCGAGTATTGAAGGAGATCGGTTTTGAGAATTGTTATATCCCACAGCTATGTATCTTTGATCTTTCTATATAAATACTTACTTACAATTTTTACCTAATGATAAGATTAAAAACAGGGAAGTCAGTGGATGCCTGTGTAATCGGGTGGGTGTCTCCCCCCATATAAGCCTATGAGGCCCGTGGTCAGTAATCAAGTGAAGAGCGCCATAAAGAATTGGAGCGGAGTCAATTTGCCGGTCAATTAAGCAGCTCCTGCCATTGGGATTTAATAGCCAGCAGGGATTAGGGCCGCCCCGTGCTAATTGGCAGACACCTCTGCCTCCATTTCCTCGCATTGAAAAGCTCTACAAGGTTACAGAGCAAAAATAGAGCAGTGATTGTAGCAGCGCTGCATTGTGTCCGGGCACAGAGTCAAGGTCAGTGGGGGTAAGCGGCATATTCAGTCACAGATCTGGGGGCACTGGGGTCAGGCTGAGCCCAAGTCCTGGGGCAAGTGATGGCCCCGTGTCTGCTCTCACATGGGTACAGGACATGACATGTATGTGCTGTAAACGGACAAGTGACTGTAGAATGGACATGTTTATAAATGTCAGCATCTGCAATATATGTGTGGCTATGGCTACTCATATATGTAGATACGGGGTGTGTGTATATATATATATATATATATATATACATATATATATATATTACACTGTATGTATACTCAATTAATAATACTCTTTCTAGACCCTTCTATCTTTGAACCATGTCAGCCAGTAGATAATAGTCCACTGAGGCTCTCATTTTAATATTGTTCTGAAAAATCTCAGCATTTTATGTTTTTCATGACTTTTTAATGGCTACCTTTCATGTTTTCGTTCCAGCAGGTATTACATTAAAGTCTATAATGCAGTATGAAATGTAACAGACAGTGTGTTTTGTGGTGTGTTTTTTTTTTCTTTTGTTAAACATTGCTTGGGTCACATTCACACGTTCAGTATTTTATATCAGTATTTCGAAGTCAAATCCGGGAGTGGATGACCAATACAGAAGTGGTGACGGGTTTCTATTTATACTTTTCCTCTGTTTCACTTCTGGTTTTGGATTGCAAAGTATGGAATGTGTGAATATGACTGCATGATTTTTTTTTTTCAGTATTTTTTTCCCCCTATAATTTTCTCTAGGGCTTAAAAAATATGCATTTTACAGATTCAAGGAGATAATAGTAAAAAAACACCCCACCAAGATGCCTACAATTCTTCATATTTTGGTTTAATACAGAGACATTTTTTTTTTCTTACATATATTTGTCTCCACCTGAATAAAATATATATATATATATATATATATATATATATATATATATATATATATATATATATATATATATATATATATATATATATATATATATATATATATATATATATATATATATATATATATATATATTCTCTATCCCCACCCCACATATAAATCTGGCGCTGCATGGTCGTTTCCATGTACGGTCTGACTAAAATGCTGAATGGAAACTTATGAAGGAATTGATCCCATTAGTTCCCACGTGTCCCATCCTACATGTTCTTCTGCCATAGAGGCGCAGGCACAAGTTCAGTAGCCCGGACCATCACCATAACGTTTTGCTATCAGTTGTAATCTGGTTGAGTTGCATCAGGCTAAAAAAAAACTGAGCATGATGCCACAGATATGTGAACACTCAGCAAGACTGCAGCGTTTTCACTGGTGTTCTGACATTTTGCTTTAAACTCTAAAGTAAAACACACTACACACAACATATTTTGCTATTTTTGAGGTTCACTGCATTATCTTTCTCAAAGTGTAGTATGTTCTGGCTGCGGTGTTGTTTTTCTGGGGATTGCCCCATAAACTACTCTGTGATGCCTCAATCACACGCCCGTGTTTAAAAAAAAAAAAAAAAAAAGTGAAAAAATGTGTCCAGTGTTATCACTCAGTGTTTTGGATCAGCATGTCATCCATTTGTCTGTTTTTATCTTCAGTGCTTTTCATGGATGGATCAATACATTCTAGAGCTTCTCCTATACTTTGCAATGTTAATCATGGGCAGCACATGGACTGTACGCTGATCCCATCTGTGCTGTACGGATTTATCACTGACCCATAGACCAGTGTTGGCACTTTTCATCATTGATACTGGAAAAAAGTGGTCATGCCTCCATGTGCTTTGCACAGACACATGGTCCTTGAAAAAACAGATCTGTGAATAGCACCGTAAATTATAATGGGTACCAAGGACAACATCTGCAAGGAGTTTGTATGTTCTCCTTTGTTTGCGTGGGTTTCCTCCGGGTTCTCCAGTTTCCTCCCACATTCCAAAGACATACTGATAGGGAATCTAGATTGTGAGCCCCATTGGGGACAGCAACGATAATGTGTGCAAAACTGTAAAGCGCTGCGGAATATGTTGGTGCTATATAAAGATTATTATTATTATGTGATCAGGGTGGATGGAACATGGACATCTGAAGGCGGCTTCAGGCTGGGTTCACAAATTAGTTGTATCAGCCTCAGTTTTTTGAGCCTGATACATCTTAAGGGATCTTGAGGAAG
This sequence comes from Ranitomeya variabilis, assembly GCF_051348905.1. Taxonomy (NCBI): domain Eukaryota; kingdom Metazoa; phylum Chordata; class Amphibia; order Anura; family Dendrobatidae; genus Ranitomeya; species Ranitomeya variabilis. Next base: position 527,625,187 of record NC_135233.1, read on the forward strand.
AGAAACCGCAATGCAATGTCAGACATATGAACGAGCATTTCTGTGCGATCTAATGTGTATGGGGGCCATAATACATCTGATGACGGTGTGCACTGAACCAGTGCACATTACTGAATAGAAATCTTTGCATATAACATATTTTCTGTATCTTCCAGAACCTGTCAGATACAACAACTCACGCACCAGATGGTGGGAGCGATAGTAATATTTCTATAGAACTGACATATACAGCAGCACTTTATAATTCAGATGGGACCTGAACAGATAATGTCAAACATCATGGAGTGACACCTAATTCACCAATTCAAACGAGGAATGAGGGCCCTGCTCACAAGCTTGCAATCTGTGAGTGTGAACGTGGCCTATCAGTATTTTAGTCAAAACAAGAAGTGACACAATCAGAGGCAAAGTGTAATAGCATCACGTCACCACTTCTGGTTTTAACTTAAACTACTGAACGTTTTAGGGTAGGTGCACACGGTCAGTAATTGGCAGCACTTTAGGTGCAGCACATGTTCGCTCCGTCCAAAGCACTTCCGGCTATTGAACGCAGGTGATTCTGCATGTGTTCATTGAATGTACGGATTCACCACATCCAATACATAGTTTCACTCATACAATCTTGTGGAGACTCGTGTCTCCGCAAGATAAATAGACATGCTGCGATCTGTAAAGACCCGCCACATGTCCGTCCGGGTGATCTGCGGGCGTCAGTGCGCGCATTGTGGGCATGGGATTTCCTGAAATCACATCCACTATGCTGTAACATCTGGACACTGTGAGTTTTGAGTTGATATGATAGGACTGCCTAAGAAGATGTGTTTTTTGGGAACTCTTAGGCTATGTCTCCACTTTCAGGATGGCCGGCGGTATCGCCGCAGCGGCGAAGCCGCTCGGCGCTAAGCCCCGCCCCCTTTCTGGGACGCGATCATGCCGGATGTGTTAACTCTTCACATCCGGGATGATCGTGTCCCATAGGGCCCTGTGATATGCCTTGCGGGGACGCTGCGTCCCCGCAAGGTGTACGGACATGCCGCGATCTGAAAAGACGCGCAGCATGTCCGGAGTCGCAGGGCCGCCGCGTGCGGGTTTCCACGCATAGTGGAGACGGGATTTCATAAAATCCCCTCCACTATGCTGGAACATCTGGACGCTGCTTTTTTGACGCTGCAGCTCTGCGCAGCGTCAAAAAAGCAGCGTTTCCTGACCATGGAAACATACCCTTAAAACTGTGGACTTTGGTTATTAATCAAGTTGTCTGGGGTAGTGCATTCCAGAGAACTAGTGCAGCGTGAGAGAAGTATTGAAGGTAGGAATAAAAGGCTCAGATAATGGAGGATATTAGCCTTTAGAGGAATAGAGGGCACGGGTGGGGTGGTAAACAGAATTGAGGAAGGAGATGTAGGGTGCATCATTATAGAAAGGTTTGCGAGTGATTGTGATAATTTTATATTATACTCTGTAGTGGATGGGTGACCAGAGCTGTGACTTACTCAAGGTGGAGGCATTGGTGTAATAGTTGGACAGATTAATTTGCTGCATTCACGATAGATTGGAGAGGAAAGGGTCAGTGAGGGGGGGAAAAACAAAAACTATTTTTTGCAGAAAATCACATGGGTATGGAATTTTATGGCACTTTCCTATAGGCTTTCTCTATGTATCAGTCACCAGGAACAGCCCAATTAAAATACCATAACAAAGATTGTTAGATATAAAAAATGCAAAAAAAGACTGTAAAGCAGCCAGAAGTTAGATAATATAGCATTATGCAAGTTGGCAGTTTAGCTAATGCTTAGAATAGTCTATAGGGCGATACGCACCACTTATGGGTGTTTGTGAGCTAGATACTGTATATTCTGCTAGATATACTAAGGCTTTTAATTCTGGCAGCGCTGTCTAGATCTACATGTCTATTATCTATCACTTAGGAAATGGACTAGAGGGATTTGTGTTTCCTTTCACAATTGGTGCCGCACTTCTGCCTGCAATCGGCTCTATAAATCTTACAAGCACCTATAGATATCTGTTCACACTGATAAGTCATAACACAGGGGATCTGTCTCCTCTCAAGTGTGTGAGTCCATGAGAGTGATCCTCTTCTGGTGCTCACACTAGTATATATCATCATGCTGCCTCTCATGACTTCAGCTGCACTTTGCAGTGTGGTTTATACATTTTTCTGGAGTAGAATAGAAATTAATTTTCTGGACTAACAGTCTATCTAAATAGCCATGACAAGTCAGTGGCATGTTGGCACCCCCAAATGGCACTGAGGACATATACACTGCCAGGAACAGTTATGCCTGTAAACTAGACTTGGGAAAACTGAGGCTCGCTGGCCCCCTGTGGCTATTTGACCATCCCGGATCAGCCTGCAGACAGGGACAGAAATCAAATGCTGCAGTGTTGCTGTCTGTAGGGATTCTTTTGCATGGTTTGACCTGATTTGTGTAGACAGAGAGCTGTAGGTCAGGTGCATGTGCGACAATGCATGCTGCATGTGCCATCTGAAAGCGCACCTATGTGTGCATGCCTGTCTGCTGATGGTTGTCACTGGTTGCCAACTACAAGCGCTCCTCTCTGTGTGCATGCCTGTCTGCCAACTACAAGCGCTCCTATGTGCATGCCTGTTGTCTGCCAATGGTTGTCACTGGTTGCCAGCTACAAGCGCTTCTCTCTGTGTGCATGCCTGTCTGCTGATGGTTGTCACTGGTTGCCAACTACAAGCGCTTCTCTCTGTGTGCATGCCTGTCTGCCAACTACAAGCGCTCCTCTGTGTGCATGCCTGCCTGCTGATGGTTCTCACTGGTTGCCAACTACAAGCGCTCCTCTCTGTGTGCATGCCTGTCTGCTGATGGTTCTCACTGGTTGCCAACTACAAGCACTGCTCTCTGTGTGCATGCCTGTCTGCTGATGGTTCTCACTGGTTGCCAACTACAAGCGCTCCTCTCTGTGTGCATGCCTGTCTGCCTACTACAAGCGCTCCTCTGTGTGCATGCCTCTCTGCTGATGGTTCTCACTGGTTGCCAACTACAAGTGCTCCTCTCTGTGTGCATGCCTGTCTGCTGATGGTTCTCACTGGTTGCCAACTACAAGCGCTCCTCTCTGTGTGCATGCCTGTCTGCCTACTACAAGCGCTCCTCTGTGTGCATGCCTGTCTGCTGATGGTTGTCACTGGTTGCCAACTACAAGTGCTCCTCTCTGTGTGCATGCCTGTCTGCTGATGGTTCTCACTGGTTGCCAACTACAAGCGCTCCTCTCTGTGTGCATGCCTGTCTGCCTACTACAAGCGCTCCTCTGTGTGCATGCCTGTCTGCTGATGGTTCTCACTGGTTGCCAACTACAAGCGCTCCTCTCTGTGTGCATGCCTGTCTGCCAACTACAAGCGCTCCTCTGTGTGCATGCCTGCCTGCTGATGGTTCTCATTGGTTGCCAACTACAAGCGCTCCTCTCTGTGTGCATGCCTGTCTGCCTACTACAAGCGCTCCTCTGTGTGCATGCCTCTCTGCTGATGGTTCTCACTGGTTGCCAACTACAAGTGCTCCTCTCTGTGTGCATGCCTGTCTGCTGATGGTTGTCACTGGTTGCCAACTACAAGCGCTCCTCTCTGTGTGCATGCCTGTCTGCTGATGGTTCTCACTGGTTGCCAACTACAAGCGCTCCTCTCTGTGTGCATGCCTGTCTGCCAACTACAAGCGCTCCTCTGTGTGCATGCCTGCCTGCTGATGGTTCTCACTGGTTGCCAACTACAAGCGCTCCTCTCTGTGTGCATGCCTGTCTGCTGATGGTTCTCACTGGTTGCCAACTACAAGCGCTCCTCTCTGTGTGCATGCCTGTCTGCCAACTACAAGCGCTCCTCTGTGTGCATGCCTGCCTGCTGATGGTTCTCACTGGTTGCCAACTACAAGCGCTCCTCTCTGTGTGCATGCCTGTCTGCTGATGGTTCTCACTGGTTGCCAACTACAAGCGCTCCTCTCTGTGTGCATGCCTGTCTGCCTACTACAAGCGCTCCTCTGTGTGCATGCCTGTCTGCTGATGGTTGTCACTGGTTGCCAACTACAAGTGCTCCTCTCTGTGTGCATGCCTGTCTGCTGATGGTTCTCACTGGTTGCCAACTACAAGCGCTCCTCTCTGTGTGCATGCCTGTCTGCCTACTACAAGCGCTCCTCTGTGTGCATGCCTCTCTGCTGATGGTTCTCACTGGTTGCCAACTACAAGTGCTCCTCTCTGTGTGCATGCCTGTCTGCTGATGGTTGTCACTGGTTGCCAACTACAAGCACTTCTCTCTGTGTTCATGCCTGTCTGCCAACTACAAGCGCTCCTCTGTGTGCATGCCTGCCTGCTGATGGTTCTCATTGGTTGCCAACTACAAGCGCTCCTCTCTGTGTGCATGCCTCTCTGCTGATGGTTCTCACTGGTTGCCAACTACAAGTGCTCCTCTCTGTGTGCATGCCTGTCTCTGTGTGCATGCCTGATTTAAATCCAAATATGTCGGTAGAAATAAGAGCTAAGGTCAGATGCCAACAAGGACAATTTCACAAGTAATTGAAATGGGGACCATACTCGGATTACAGTCCCCTGACCTTAGCGGTTTGTGTCATATTTGGCTATGAGGCTGTTGGCTCAGATCAGGAGTCCCAGCGGTTGTTCCACTATTGTTCTGTTGCCAAAATATCAAGTAAAGACAGCTTGCCCTTTCTGTTCAGAACAGTAAGGGTATGTGCACACGCTGCGGATTCCATTGCGGAATTTTCCGCAGCGGATTTGGAAAATCCGCATTGAAAAACCGTTGCGGTTTTTACTGCGGATTTATCGCGGTTTCTTTTGCGGTTTCCTCTGCGGATTTTCACCTGCAGATTTCTATTGGAGCAGGTGCACGCCCGCAGCGGAATCCGCAAAAAGAATTGACATGCTGCGGAAAATAAACCGCTGCGTTTCCGCGCGTTTTTTTCCGCAGCATGTGCACTGCGGATTTGGTTTCCCATAGGTTTACATTGTACTGTAAACTCATGGGAAACTGCTGCGGATCCGCAGCTGTGGATCCGCAGCAAAATCCGCAGCGTGTGCACATACCCTAAGGAAGAACGAGGACACGCCCCTGGCCAGTGTTTGTAGATGCAAGATCAAGAAGAAAAAAAAGGACCTGGCTTCCAGATTACAGATAATCATGATTTTATTGTTAATCCATTAAAAACATACACACATTGCAGAAATAAAATGAATAAAGGGAGACCTCTGCAAGACCCAAGTGTTCTTAATCCTCACTGCCAAATAACAATGGCACACGGAATGATCTATTACAGGTCATTCAGTGCACATGTGAATAATGGTCTGTCTGTAAAAACAGGCTATTAAATGACCACAGACCGGCAAACGGTTTGTGGGTCGGTGGTCACTTAACGATACCCATTGCCCGCCAAAATGGGGAGTGTAACCAAAACACAGAACAGGTGTCACTCTCTCAATCACAGTTTTCCTCTGGTGCAGAATATTTAGGTGTGTGAATAAGCCCTTAGGGTATGTGCACACGTTGCGGATTAGGCTTAGAAATTTCTGGTGCGGATTCTGTCTCTCCTGGCAGAAAACGCACCTGCGGTTTTTTGTGCAGTTCCGCAGCGTTTTTTGTGCGTTTTTGCTGCGGTTTTCTTGCGGATTTGCTGTGGTTTTTACCCCTGCGGTTTTCTATAATGGAGTGGGTACAAAAACGCTGCGGATTCACAAAAAAGAAGTGACATGCTACTTCTTTTAAACCGCAGCGTTTCCGCAGCGGATTTTCCGCAAAGTGTGCACAGCATTTTTTTTTCTCATTGATTTACATTGTACTGTAAATCAATTGCGGATCTGCATCGTTTCCGCACCTCAAAACGCTGCGGATCCGCAGCAAATCCGCAACGTGTGCACATACCCTAAGGGTATGTTTCCACGGTAAGTAAACACTGCTTGTTTGACGCTGCAGCGTCAAACAAGCAGCGTCCAGATGTTCCTGCATAGTGGAGGGGATTTTATGAAATCCCGTCTCCACTATGCGTGGAAACCCGCATGCAGCGGCCCTGCGACTCCGGACATGCTGCGCGTCTTTTCAGATCGCAGCATGTCCGTACACCTTGCGGGGACGCAGCGTCCCCGCAAGGCATATCACAGGGCCCTATGGCGAGGGGTGCGATGATCCCGGATGTGTACTGTACACATCCGGCACCATCGCGTCCCAGAAAGGGGGCGGGGCTTAGCGCCGAGCGGCTTCGCCGCTGCGGCGATACCGCCGCCCCTCCGGACCATGGAGCCATACCCTTAGGGTATGTGTCCACGTTCAGGATTGCATCAGGATTTGGTCAGGATTTTACATCAGTATTTGTAAGCCAAAACCAGGAGTGGAACAATTAGAGGAAAAGTATAATAGAAACATATGCTCCACTTCTGCATTTATCACCCACTCCTGGTTTTGGCTTACAAATACTGATGTAAAATCCTGACCAAATCCTGATGCAATCCTGAACGTGGACACATACCCTAACACAGAATTAGTAAATCTGCCCCAAAGTGTTTTAATATGTGATGTTTTTGTAGTGCTTTGACACAAATCTGGGTGGTGGTTTTTGTGTTTTTTTTTTTTTTTTTACATGCACCATTCTGTAGATATAGTTTATTGGGTTTCGAAAATAAAAATGGCACGAAAATGCTTGTAAAGAATTCTATTAAAAAGCACTCCAAACTCCTGTCATTTTTGACTGTTTAGAAACACTGTATACATGTGAGAAGACCTAATTTTATGGAAAATGTTAAAATGCACATACAAATATTGGTGTTTTTAATGCACTTGAAGATATTAAAAACATTTGTCTTTCTTCATTCACATTGAAAGGAAAAAAGCTACAACAGCTTCTTTATGAAATATATATATATATATATATATATATATTTTTTTTTTACTTAAGGCCACGTTCACACGTTCAGTATTTTACATCAGTATTTGTAAGTAAAAATCAGGAGTGTGTGATAAATACAGAAGTGGTGACTAGTTTCTTTGATACTTTTCTTTTTCGATTGCTCCACTCCTCCTGATTTTGGCTTACAAATACGAAGGTAAAATACTGAACAGTGAACCTGGCCTAAAGGGGATGTCTGACAACTTAAAAAAAAATCAGAAAACTTCTCATGATAACTTTCCCCCTAAGAGATTACATAAAGAAATTAGCTAATTTTGTGCCAGAAATCTGCTCCAAACTTTTGGAGCATTTCTTGGCGTACAGAGACACGTTGTATAATACTCCTTTTATGATAAGCCGTCATGGACGAGACTTTTTGCAAACTGCCCAGAATTCTGGTTAATGTTGCTTGATAAGTCTCTGCACCTTGCAATGCATTGCTCTCTCAGGCCTTTGCTCACATTATTGCCAAAGTGTTCCTTTAAGGCTGGGGTCACACTTGGCGTAAGACAATACGCCACGTATTATACGTCCGTACTACGGCCGTAATACGGAGAAATGTTCCCAAAATAGTGATCCGTAGGCAGGGTGTGTCAGCGTATTTTGCGCATGGCATCCTCCGTATGTAATCCGTATGGCATCCGTACTGCGAGATTTTCGCGCAGGCTTGCAAAACCGACATCTAATGGATTTATGTGCTCAAATGTTCGGGAAAACATATATACAGTGTATATATATATATATATATATATATATATATATATATATATATATATATATATATATATATATATATATATATATATATATATATATATATATGTGTGTATGTGTATATATATATATATAGAGAGAGAGAGAGAGATTGAAAAAAGAGGCAGCACTCCATAGTAAGGTGAAAACTTGTGGTAGGTTTAATCGACCCACATAGCCGGGCGACGTTTCAGCTCTATCTGAGCCTTTCTCAAGCAGTGAGTAACCATACCTGCTACCTATTTATATGTGATTCCACAGGTGTTACAATACTTCCAATTAAATTTGTTATATAAATATTATCCATAAAACATTAGCATTACATATCATCTACTGGTGTACATTCTTTCTATATTAAAGTGCTTAGTGCTCTGTGCATTTGTGCAAAGACAAGAAAATAGCTTTCAACTCTCAAGGTGCTCCTTTCATCATATTACTTTCACTTCCCATGATATCGATAATACATGATCTTCTATCAATCATCGCTATATTTTTAATATTAATAACCACTCACCCTCAGCTCATGGCAGGCTCATGGAGGACTTGGTATACATAATCCAGCGTTTTCCGCTGTCTAATGCGCATGTCTAGAGCGCATCATTGTTCAGAGAAGCCACTCCAACCAATGGAGCGCTCCGTGTGGCAATTTTTTCACAGAGCATGCGCAGTAGCGCTAAATACCGCCATATTGGTAGTGGCTCCTTATTTTCTCACAGCGCTGCATTACAACACCTGCGTAGTGGCACAGATGCGTTATACACGTCCCCTACCACTAGGGCTAGCGCTGCAGTGTATTTTAATCAAAAAGAAAAGAAAGAGAAAATTCTTAAAGCGCTCCACCGTTCAGCCACAACAAATTTGTACAAAACCCTGTATTTTATTTATACGCTTATCGGATCTGTCACTAATCCCCACCAACCATACTTATTGCTGGCTGAGTTGTACTAATGATAAATGTCCAAATAAATCTTTATCTCACAAACCGTCATATCTCATTCATTAATTAGATGTTTGTAGCCGTAAAGTATCAAAACAGTACTTGCAGTACTACAGAATAATTGATTTATTATACCTTGGCTTCACGGTTGATCCCATTTTTCATGTTATCCCCGTGAGCCAATAGAGCCATACCACACCTCAGTTGTCCCTCCGGACCAAGGAGGTGCCATACTGACATCTATATGGTATATATTATTAATGTTTTAAAAGAGAAAACGGCTGCAATTCTGGACTTGGTACTCTTAGGTATATAGCGCAAACATCCATTATGGATGTAAACAATTACCTCCACGGTTTTATGATATATTAATAAAATTCTAAAGTCCCATATACAAAATCAATCACTACCATATTTCTCATATAAGCTTTATTTTGATACAGTGACAGATCCATTACTTAGATTCGTACATATAGTGGCCTAACAGGAAAGCGCTAGAAAAATTCTGAAATTAGTTAAAAGAAAAAAACTTTTTTAGAAAAGAATGCCTAATAACTATTTTTCATCCTCCATGTGCCTCCTTCGCTATTGGTGAGTTCTTTTTCAGTGTTACTTTCTGGGGAGCAAAGAGAGTATAATTAAAAACAAAGTAGCATATTACATATTATTTAAAAACATCCGGGTATCAAATACAACCCACTGAGAACATTTCCCACATACCCCCTTAAAACACCGTATGTATGTTGAAATCTGCATTCAAGCCATTTGGTTTTAGTGTTTTTAGTTCGTAAATCCATTTCAGTTCTTTCTTTTTCAAGATTTGTTCCCTATTACCTCCTCTTCTCTGTACTGGGACTACGTCTATTATTCTACATTTCAAATCCTTCTCCTGGTGATTGCACTCAAGGAAATGTTTCGGTACTGGGAGATCCTTGCTCTTCTTTCTTATTGTATACCTATGTTGGTTCATTCGGACCTTAAATGGGCATATTGTCTCCCCCACATACCAAAAATTGCACGGGCATGACAAAAGGTATATTACGTGGTCTGTATCACATGTCAAAAATTCTTTAATTTGGTAAGTTTTACCCGTCACTGGGTGCTCAAAAGTAGGCCCCTTTATCATGTGTGAACAATTCACACATGATAAACAAGGATAGCATCCCCTTCTTTTTGTGCCCGTTAATGTCAATTGTTGATTACTTAATGATGATCCAATGTCAGACTTGACCAAATAATCCCCTAAGTTTTTACTTCTTTTGTAGGAATATAATGGAGGCAACACAAATTCACTTATATCTGGGTGACACCTACCCAACATAGCCCAATGCTTAGAGATAATGTTGGTCACCCCCCTACTTTCTTCCACATATGAACTAACAAATGGTATTCGATTCATACGTTTTTTGGCGCCCGTATTTTTCATAATCAAAGTTTTTCTATCTTTATACCTCACCTTGTCTTTAGCCAACCTCAATATTTTATTAGGGTACCCCCTCTCTGAATTTTTTTATTAATAATTCCAATGCCTCATCTACATCCTCTTCTCTTTTCACAATTCGACGCACCCTTAATAATTGACTCAATGGTATTGACTGAATCATTTTTCGTGGATGTTGACTGTCATATACCAGTAAGTTGTTCCTGTCTGTTTTTTTAACATATAATTTTGTAATTAATTCATTGTCTTGCTGTAGGACCAGTACATCCAAAAATTGCATCTCCTTGGTTGAGGACACCAACGTGAATTTTATGGTTTCATCTATCGTATTTAAATATTGATGAAAATCATTTAACATCTCACTAGTACCTGTCCATAGGAGGAAGACATCGTCTATGTATCTCCACCACACCTTGACATATTGGAAGTGGTGGGACACATAGACGAGGTCCTCCTCCATGACCTCCATGGTCAAGTTCGCATACGAGGGGGCCATATTGGCCCCCATGGCCGTACCTCGTTTTTGTACATAGTAAGTGTCACCAAAAAGAAAATAGTTTTTAGTCAAAATTATTTCCAGAAGTCTAAGTAAAAATATACTACCCTCCTCTGTAAATCCAGCCTGTTCCAACTTCTTTTTTGTTGCATTGATGCCTCTCATGTGATCTATAGAGGTGTATAATGAGGCTACGTCAAATGACGCCATTATTACCTCTTCCTCTAATTTAACCTCTTCTATCTTCCTAAGGAAATCGGTAGTGTCCTTTATATATGATTTTCCTTGTTGTACAATGGGGTTGAGGATTTTATCGAGAAATATTCCCATTTTATTGAATATGGATCCCACCCCTGAGATTATGGGGCGTCCCGGTGGGTTCTCTAAACTCTTATGTATCTTGGGGATTATATACATCATTGGTGTCCTAGGTGTTTCTACCCACAAATACTCATACAATTGTTGGTCAATAATCTGTGCTCCCAAAGCTTCCTTTAAGCAGGCTTCTATCTCCTTGGCAATATTAAATTTTGGATCACCCCGCAATTTTTGGTATACCTCCCCATCTGCCAGTTGTCTATTTACTTCCATCATATACATAGCCCTGTCCATGACGACGACAGCACCCCCCTTATCCGCGGGTTTGATGATGATGTCGTCGTCATGGACAAGCTCCTGCAAAGCCAAAAATTCAACCTTAGAGATATTTGGATATTTATATGTTCCCACATTATTCTGTCTTAGACTCTCAACCTCCATTGTAACTACCTTTTCAAATGCATCTATCGCTGCTGAGTTGCTGGTTGGGACAAAACTACTTTTATTTTTTAATTCTAAATTTTCCATGTCAAATTCACTTATCCTATTCCTGGTGATAATCTCCTTCTTAGAAAACCATTCTTTCAATCTTATTGCTCTAAAAAAGCGTGCTAAATTCACTTGTAACTCAAACCAATCCATGTGTGAGCATGGACTGAATGACAATCCTTTACTTAATACTGATACCTGGTTTACAGTCAATTCCTTGCACGAAATATTTACTACTAGTTCTGTTCCCGTTTTCTGAGGTTCGGTTGTCTCTGTGTTTGTTGTTGTGGTTTGGTTTTCTCCATTTTCTTTTTGTTTCCTGTGGTGGCGTTTACCTCCTCTCCTTTTGCGTCCTCCATTCCACCTACATTCTCTATGGGAAATAAATGGTTTATTAGTTATACAATCAAAAAATTTTTTTTGCACTCCTTTCCTCCAATTGACCTCTTTTCTTCCAAGACGTTTTTAAGTTGTCAAATTGCCAAGCATATACATGACCCGTTTCATAATCCCCAGTGTCTCTGCTCCATTTTTTTCTTTTAGTTTCCTCCAGTTCACTTCGAAGCTTGCACATGTCTTTATCTATTTTTTCTTTAAATAATGTCCACTCCTCCATTTTTAAATTCTGTTGTATTTTTACTTCCCAGTCTATTATATTCTGCTGTAGTTTCTTAATGTCAGCTTGAAGAAATTCTATATTAAGTAACATTACATCCATGGCATACTTATTAGAAATCATAGTGAATCTGGTACAAAAAATAGGGTTATCAAGAAAAAGGTTTGGTCTAATATTGGATCTCAGTCCCCTTGGAATTTTGCGTTCCTTGTGGTACTGTCCCAGTGTTGTGAGGTGTAATTGTAGAGTAATTAAACGTCTCGATTCATTTTCATATCTTTTCTTCATCTCATTAATAGAAGGTGTTTTAAGGAAAGCAGCATCTCCCATGACGCCACTGAGTATGCGCTCCTCATCCTCAGGTGTGTAATTAAACACCCCAGGTTCCACTGAACTTTCATTCATGTTACCAAAAAATGGCTTACACTTGTAGAATACACAAATAATCAAAAAGAAATAATATATCGGTGTGCAAAAATTTCCGGACATAAACATTATACAGAAAAATGGAACAGCACTACACTTGATACTTATCTTCGGGTGCAAGGCCCCAGGCAACCAGTCCAAATGATTGCACCAGATTCACAGAGATTGAAAAAAGAGGCAGCACTCCATAGTAAGGTGAAAACTTGTGGTAGGTTTAATCGACCCACATAGCCGGGCGACGTTTCAGCTCTATCTGAGCCTTTCTCAAGCAGTGAGTAACCATACCTGCTACCTATTTATATGTGATTCCACAGGTGTTACAATACTTCCAATTAAATTTGTTATATAAATATTATCCATAAAACATTAGCATTACATATCATCTACTGGTGTACATTCTTTCTATATTAAAGTGCTTAGTGCTCTGTGCATTTGTGCAAAGACAAGAAAATAGCTTTCAACTCTCAAGGTGCTCCTTTCATCATATTACTTTCACTTCCCATGATATCGATAATACATGATCTTCTATCAATCATCGCTATATTTTTAATATTAATAACCACTCACCCTCAGCTCATGGCAGGCTCATGGAGGACTTGGTATACATAATCAAGGTGTGGTGGAGATACATAGACGATGTCTTCCTCCTATGGACAGGTACTAGTGAGATGTTAAATGATTTTCATCAATATTTAAATACGATAGATGAAACCATAAAATTCACGTTGGTGTCCTCAACCAAGGAGATGCAATTTTTGGATGTACTGGTCCTACAGCAAGACAATGAATTAATTACAAAATTATATGTTAAAAAAACAGACAGGAACAACTTACTGGTATATGACAGTCAACATCCACGAAAAATGATTCAGTCAATACCATTGAGTCAATTATTAAGGGTGCGTCGAATTGTGAAAAGAGAAGAGGATGTAGATGAGGCATTGGAATTATTAATAAAAAAATTCAGAGAGAGGGGGTACCCTAATAAAATATTGAGGTTGGCTAAAGACAAGGTGAGGTATAAAGATAGAAAAGCTTTGATTATGAAAAATACGGGCGCCAAAAAACGTATGAATCGAATACCATTTGTTAGTTCATATGTGGAAGAAAGTAGGGGGGTGACCAACATTATCTCTAAGCATTGGGCTATGTTGGGTAGGTGTCACCCAGATATAAGTGAATTTGTGTTGCCTCCATTATATTCCTACAAAAGAAGTAAAAACTTAGGGGATTATTTGGTCAAGTCTGACATTGGATCATCATTAAGTAATCAACAATTGACATTAACGGGCACAAAAAGAAGGGGATGCTATCCTTGTTTATCATGTGTGAATTGTTCACACATGATAAAGGGGCCTACTTTTGAGCACCCAGTGACGGGTAAAACTTACCAAATTAAAGAATTTTTGACATGTGATACAGACCACGTAATATACCTTTTGTCATGCCCGTGCAATTTTTGGTATGTGGGGGAGACAATATGCCCATTTAAGGTCCGAATGAACCAACATAGGTATACAATAAGAAAGAAGAGCAAGGATCTCCCAGTACCGAAACATTTCCTTGAGTGCAATCACCAGGAGAAGGATTTGAAATGTAGAATAATAGACGTAGTCCCAGTACAGAGAAGAGGAGGTAATAGGGAACAAATCTTGAAAAAGAAAGAACTGAAATGGATTTACGAACTAAAAACACTAAAACCAAATGGCTTGAATGCAGATTTCAACATACATACGGTGTTTTAAGGGGGTATGTGGGAAATGTTCTCAGTGGGTTGTATTTGATACCCGGATGTTTTTAAATAATATGTAATATGCTACTTTGTTTTTAATTATACTCTCTTTGCTCCCCAGAAAGTAACACTGAAAAAGAACTCACCAATAGCGAAGGAGGCACATGGAGGATGAAAAATAGTTATTAGGCATTCTTTTCTAAAAAAGTTTTTTTCTTTTAACTAATTTCAGAATTTTTCTAGCGCTTTCCTGTTAGGCCACTATATGTACGAATCTAAGTAATGGATCTGTCACTGTATCAAAATAAAGCTTATATGAGAAATATGGTAGTGATTGATTTTGTATATGGGACTTTAGAATTTTATTAATATATCATAAAACCGTGGAGGTAATTGTTTACATCCATAATGGATGTTTGCGCTATATACCTAAGAGTACCAAGTCCAGAATTGCAGCCGTTTTCTCTTTTAAAACATTAATAATATATACCATATAGATGTCAGTATGGCACCTCCTTGGTCCGGAGGGACAACTGAGGTGTGGTATGGCTCTATTGGCTCACGGGGATAACATGAAAAATGGGATCAACCGTGAAGCCAAGGTATAATAAATCAATTATTCTGTAGTACTGCAAGTACTGTTTTGATACTTTACGGCTACAAACATCTAATTAATGAATGAGATATGACGGTTTGTGAGATAAAGATTTATTTGGACATTTATCATTAGTACAACTCAGCCAGCAATAAGTATGGTTGGTGGGGATTAGTGACAGATCCGATAAGCGTATAAATAAAATACAGGGTTTTGTACAAATTTGTTGTGGCTGAACGGTGGAGCGCTTTAAGAATTTTCTCTTTCTTTTCTTTTTGATTAAAATACACTGCAGCGCTAGCCCTAGTGGTAGGGGACGTGTATAACGCATCTGTGCCACTACGCAGGTGTTGTAATGCAGCGCTGTGAGAAAATAAGGAGCCACTACCAATATGGCGGTATTTAGCGCTACTGCGCATGCTCTGTGAAAAAATTGCCACACGGAGCGCTCCATTGGTTGGAGTGGCTTCTCTGAACAATGATGCGCTCTAGACATGCGCATTAGACAGCGGAAAACGCTGGATTATGTATACCAAGTCCTCCATGAGCCTGCCATGAGCTGAGGGTGAGTGGTTATTAATATTAAAAATATAGCGATGATTGATAGAAGATCATGTATTATCGATATCATGGGAAGTGAAAGTAATATGATGAAAGGAGCACCTTGAGAGTTGAAAGCTATTTTCTTGTCTTTGCACAAATGCACAGAGCACTAAGCACTTTAATATAGAAAGAATGTACACCAGTAGATGATATGTAATGCTAATGTTTTATGGATAATATTTATATAACAAATTTAATTGGAAGTATTGTAACACCTGTGGAATCACATATAAATAGGTAGCAGGTATGGTTACTCACTGCTTGAGAAAGGCTCAGATAGAGCTGAAACGTCGCCCGGCTATGTGGGTCGATTAAACCTACCACAAGTTTTCACCTTACTATGGAGTGCTGCCTCTTTTTTCAATCTCTGTGAATCTGGTGCAATCATTTGGACTGGTTGCCTGGGGCCTTGCACCCGAAGATAAGTATCAAGTGTAGTGCTGTTCCATTTTTTCTGTATAATATATATATATATATATATATCATTGAGACACATGTGTGTGTATATATATATATATTCTGTATTTAGATTTCATTCAGCGCGATATCTGTGAACAGCCGGTAATTCAATTGCCGGCTTTTCATTTCTCCTGCACAAACCCGACAGGATATGAGACATGGTTTACATATAGTAAACCATCTCATATCCCCATTTTTTTTGCATATTCCACACTACTAATGTTAGTAGTGTGTATGTGCAAAATTTCAGCGCTGTAGCTGCTAAAATAAAGGGTTAAATGGCGGAAAAAATTGGCGTGGGCTCCCGCGCAATTTTCTCCGCCAGAATGGTAAAGCCAGTGACTGAGGGCAGATATTAATAGCCAGGAGAGGGTCCATGGTTATTGGCCCCCCCGTGGCTAAAAACATCTGCCCCCAGCCACCCCAGAAAAGGCACATCTGGAAGATGCGCCAATTCTGGCACTTGGCCACTCTCTTCCCACTCCCTGTAGCGGTGGGATATGGGGTAATGAAGGGTTAATGCCACCTTGCTATTGTAAGGTGACATTAAGCCAGATTAATAATGGAGAAGCGTCACCTATCCATTATTAATCCAATTGTTTGAAAGTGTTAAAAAACACACACACACATGATTTAAAAGTATTTTAATGAAATAAACACAGCGGTTGTTTTAATAATTTATTGCTCTCTCAATCCATTTGCTGACCCTCGCTTGGCAAAATAATAAACGCACAAGATACATACCCTCAGCTGAACCGTCACATCCCACGAGGTAATCCATCTGAAGGGGTTAAAATATTTTACAGGCAGGAGCCCTGCTAATGCAGCTGTGTGCTCGTGCTTGTAATTCCCCGGCGAATTAATGAAATGTAGGTCATTGACCTACATTTCCTTCAGTCGCGGTGATGCGCCCCCTGGTGGATGTCCTCATATGACCTGGAGCGTGGGAAAAAGTTCCCAGGCTGCAGTTCATGAGAATATCCAGCAGGGGCGCATCACCGCGACTCAATCTAAGTACAGATCCAGCTTTCCTTTCAGCACCCGGGGATTACAGGCACGAGCGAGTGGTTTATCGCAGCTCGTGCCTGTAATATTAGTTAACCCCTTCAGATGGAATACCTCGTGGGACGTGATGGGTCAGCAGAAGGTATGTATATTGTGTGTTTATTGTTTTGCCAAGCGAGGGTCTGCAAATGGATTGAGAGAGCAATAAAATATTAAAACAACCGCTGTGTTTATTTCATTAAAATACTTTTAAATCGTGTGTGTGTGTGTGTGTGTGTGTGTGTGTGTGTGTGTGTGTTTTTTAACCCTTTCAAACAATTGGATTAATAATGGATAGGTGTCATAATTGACGCCTCTCCATTATTAATCTGGCTTAATGTCACCTTACAATAGCAAGGTGGCATTAACCCTTCATTACCCCATATCCCACCGCTACACGGGAGTGGGAAGAGAGAGGCCAAGTGCCAGAATAGGCGCATCTTCCAGATGTGCCTTTTCTGGGGTGGCTGGGGGCAGATGTTTGTAGCCAGGGGGGGGGGCAATAACCATGGACCCTCTCTAGGCTATTAATATCTGCCCTCAGTCACTGGCTTTACCACTCTGGCGGAGAAAATTGCGCGGGAGCCCACGCCAATTTTTTCCGCCATTTAACCCTTTATTTGAGCAGCTACAGCGGCCAAATTTTGCACATACACACTACTAACATTAGTAGTGTGGAATATGCAAAAAAAAGGGGATATGAGATGGTTTACTGTATGTAAACCATGTCTCATATCATGTTGGGTTTGTGAAGGAGAGAGCAAAAGCCGGCAATTGAATTAGCGGCTTTTATGCTATCTAGCGCTGCATTAAATATAAATATACATATATAGGTGTCTCACTGACACTGATTTATATATATACCTATTCTATGTGTATATATCTACTCTATTCTAACCTGTCAGTGTGATTTTACTGTACACCGCGCTGAATTACCTGCTTTTCAAAGGACACTGGTGCGTAAAAATCGGACAGAACTCGCATGGTGCGAGTGCTGTGCGATTTTTTTTTTTTTTTTTTTTCTCGCACCCATTGACTTGCATTGGCGAGTCTCGTCCGAGACTCGCAGCAAATCGCAGCATGCTGCGATTTTTTTTCTCAGTCCGATTTCGGCCGAGAAAAAAATCGCAAATGAAAAGACACCTATTGAATAACATTGGTCCGAGTGCAATCCGATTTTTTTATCGGATTGCACTCGTCCGTTTTCCTCGCCAGTGGAAATGAGCCCTATAGGGAATGTGTCTACTATATTTTTACAACACATATCTAGAATCATAAAGAATATTTATTCTATTTTTTTCAGAGATTTGCTTTACAGGAGCCACATAGAATATAGGAGATGATAAAATGGAGATGATGATTGAATTCAATAGATTTTAGACACATTTTGTGACTTGTACAGAAGTTACTGTGTAGGGAAGGGGAGCATGTGAGCTGTGACAATCACCTACTGTATATGGCAAATCCTGAGTTACTTACTTATATGTATTAAAGTATTGTAATCCTGCCTGTGCGGTCTCGCTCACACCACCGTATTAATCGGACGAGTGCCATCCTATTTTTAGCGGATATCGGAGTGCGATCTGATAAATATAGGATAGCACTTGGACCAATGTTATTCAATGGGGCAGTGCAGATGCGCAATTTTCTGTCAGTGGAAAAAAAAATATCGATGACAGCATTCTGCAATTTCATTTTGAAATTGGAAGTTACTCACCCAATCAAGTTTATGGGTGCATCAGACAACATCTGAGTATGGTCCGATTTCTGCGGACACACACAATGGGGAAGTATTATTCTCCACCTTCTCACTGAGCTTGATAGTAATAATGAGATTATTGCTGAGAAGTGAACACTACAGAGCAAAAAGTGTCAGTCTAAGGCTGGAGTCACACTACCGTAGAATACGGGCGAGTGCTATGTAAGAAACCATCAGCCCAGTGTTAATCTATGGGACCGCAGACATCACCATTTATTTTCTCAGGTGTATTCAGCGTGCGTGTAAAATCGCAGCATGCTGCAACTATACACGTATATTGTCCGAGACTCACCAAAGCAAGTTTATAGGTGCGAGAAACTCAGATGCCGCATGGACCATTTGTGTAGCTTGCGACAAATATGCACACATTTTCCTCATTTCAGCCCGTTGAGCCATCAGTGAGAATTTAAAGCTATACGGATGTCATACGGATACATGGGTGTGAGAAAATCGCATTGCAAACGCATTACACACAGATGACTATACGGAGAACACTCATGCGACTCTTGGCAAGGAGACTCGGACTGATTTTTTTCCATACATTGTGTGACCCAAGCCTTAATAACCAGTTCAGTGGCCAAAGTAAAAACTGCAGGATTTTAAGACTTTGTAAAAAAACAAAAAACAAACAAACAAAAAAAGCCGGATAATATGGAAAATGTAATAAAATCTTAAAAGCTAATAATAAAAAAAACAACAAAATAATGATTCAGTATAAAAGCTTAACTTGTGGAATGCCACTGATGACAAATAATATCCCTTTGAGTTTTACCAAACTACAAACACCGTTCTGCAGCATTGACCAACACTCCTACATCTTGCGTGTGCTTTTCATTTTTCCTGTATGTTATTCCTAACGAAGAGAAACATGTGAAAAAATCCAGTTAACGCTTTCCAACTAGATAACACTTTTCTTTCATTACACTTTAATACTACAGTGATGAAGAATTCATCTCCACTACAATAGAACCTGAACTTCATATATTATCCTGAGATCAGAAGGCGTGTGTGCACGGGGAGTGAGCCTCCCACTGCCGCCTACTTTAAACTTTGGCATATTGTCATCAACATCTGAAGAGTGGAGATTTGGATCCTGTTAGACCCTCTCCATCGGGGGATTTGAATCACTCTCCGCCTGTCTATATTGTACTTCCTCTGTAACCTTACAAGCAATGTACAACTGTAAAAACAGGCAGTAGACCAGCTATCTGTCAGGACTGTGAAGGAACATAGCAAAGTAATAAATAGTGGCTGTGACCTCCAGGTGGCCTTTACCAGAACCAAACTATGCACATACTCCATCCTACAGTGAATGTTATTGGTCTGAGAATTCCAACATGTATCCAAAAGAAAAATGAACGTGGATTAATGAACACACAGAGCTCATTATCCAACACTACATGATGTGGACCCAATTGCTGCTGAGCTTTCCAGATCCGTCCGACAGTCAATGCAAAAATTTGGACCTTTTATAATACAAAAAGTTAATATATTATTACATGGTTAGGTATGTGCACACCCGGCTCTAACATAAATCATGGCACTGCTAGGGTGATTGGGGATGGGTGCCTATTACACCATTGTCTGCTCTGGATGAATGATGTTTTATGTGGAAGGTCCATTATCAGCTGGTCTTCTTTGATGTGTTTTTTTTTTTTTTTTTAAACTGAGGACCTAGAGATAAAGACAAGAGAAAAAATGATAGTTACTAGTCAGGAAAGAAAACAGCACCTTGCATGGTAATAGTCAAGGATGAGAGAAGGATCCTGCCCTGCTACACAGATTCTAAGTTTTTTCCAAACTATAGCAGAAGTTCTTAGCTTAGAAGTCTACAAAGTGGTGATAAGGAGGGGGCACATTCCTGTCTTCAAAATAAAACTTACTTTCCAAAGGGTGTCAAGAAGAAACAGATGTAACATGCTTAAAGATGATATAATTTACATAAAATATTAATATTAAGTGATGATAAAAAAAAAAGTATGCAGGTTACAACTCAAAAAATATCTCCCAGATCTGCACATTCCTCAACCAAGAATGTGCAAAAACCCTAGTGCATGCCCTCATCTGCCTCATCTACTGCAACCTCCTGCTTTGTGGCCTCCCCTTTAGCACTCTTGCACCCCTCCAATCTATTCTAAACTCTGCTTTCTGACTAATCCACCTGTCCCCCCACTATTCCCCAGCCTCTCCTCTGTTGTTTCCTTCACTGGCTCCTCATTGCCCAGAGACTTCAGTACAAAATCCTAACCTTGAAGAAAGTAATCAGCCACATTCGTGAGATTACTGCAAAAAATATTTTTTTGTTTATTACATAATGTTTTACACCACAGTGAATAATTGATGATGATGGATATTATGGTAGCTTAGGTACAGGTAATGTTTTGACTCAGGCTGGGTCAAACGTATAACCAGCTGTGTAGAGAATGTGAACAAGTTGCTAAATTGGAAGACGGGTATCAAAATATCCCAATGGGGGCAAAGGTGTCCGAGTGCAGCGTGCGCTCTAATCAAGACCACTATCTGTGGCAACCACCTTACTTTATGTAAGGCCGGTTTCACACGTCAGTGGCTCCGGTACGTGAGGTGACAGTTTCCTCACGTACCGGAGACACTGACACACGTAGACCCATAAAAATCAATGCATCTGTTCAGATGTCATTGATTTTTTGCGGACCGTGTGCGGACCGTGTCTCCGTGTGCCAAACACGGAGACATGTCAGTGTTCGTGGGAGCGCACGTTTTACACGGACCCAATAGAGTCAATGGGTCCGCGTAAAACACGGACCTCACACGGACATTCTCCGTCTGGGGTCCGTGTGCGTGCCGGAGACAGCGCTACAGTAAGCGCTGTCCCCCCCACATGGTGCTGAAGCCGCGATTCATATCTTCCCTGTAGCAGCGTTTGCTATAGAGA
Source organism: Ranitomeya variabilis (assembly GCF_051348905.1). Lineage (NCBI taxonomy): Eukaryota > Metazoa > Chordata > Amphibia > Anura > Dendrobatidae > Ranitomeya > Ranitomeya variabilis. Next base: position 527,646,692 of record NC_135233.1, read on the forward strand.
AAATATGAAGAATAGTGTTAAAAATAAAGATTTAGGTGTCCGCCGCCCTCCCACCCCCTGTGCGCCCCCCCGCTGGTCAGAAAATACTTATCCGGGTCCCCCGTCGGCTGTCGCTCCTTCCTGGTCTGGCCGCGCCTCCTACTGTATGCGGTCACGTGGGGCCGATCAATTACAATCATGAATAGTCGGCTCCGCCCCTATGGGAGGTGGAGCCACATATTCATGACTGTAAATGATCGGGCCCACGTGACCGCATGCAGGAGAAGCCGCGGCAAGACCAAGAAGGAGCGACAGCCGACGGGGGACCCGGGTAAGTATTTTCTGACCAGCGGGGGGGGCGCACAGGGGGTGGGGGGGCGGCGGACACCTAAATCTTTATTTTTAACACTATTCTTCATATTTTCTCTGCAGCAAACGTTACTGCAGAGAGGATATGAATCGCAGCTTCAGCACCATGCAGAGTGGGTACCACACGCTCCGTGTGGTACCCACTCGCCATACGGGCGGCACACGTGTGCCGCAGGTATGGCCTCCGTGAGTTCCCAGGCACACGGACACGGATAACTCCGGTACCGATTTATTCCGGTACCGGAATTATCTGGACGTGTGGGACAGCCCTAATGAACATCAACAAAAGATGTTTGCACTAATCTCAGTGCAGCTGATTACTTTCTTCTTGATTTATTGGAACTCTCCAGTTCAGCCAGCACCACACTGACACCTGAGTGCGAGTCTTAGGCTACTTTCACACTAGCGTTAACTGCAATACGTCGCAAATGCGTCGTTTTGCCGAAAATACGCATCCAGCAAAAGTTCTTGCTGGATACGTTTTTTCGTCATAGACTAACATTAGCGACGCATTTGCGACGCATTGCCAAACGTCGCGTCCGTTTTGCGACGCTTGGGCGTGTGGTAGCGGACCGTCGGGAGAAAAAAACGTTACATGTAACGTTTTTTGCTCCCGACGGTCCGCTTTTTCCGACCGCGCATGCGCGGCCGGAACTCCGCCCCCACCTCCCCGCACTTCCCCGCACCTCACAGTGGGGCAGCGGATGCGTGGGAAAAATGCATCCGCTGCCCCTGTTGTGCGGCGGAGACCACGCTAGCGTCGGGAACGTCGGCCCGACGCACAGCGACGGGTTGTTCCCGACGCTAGTGTGAAAGTAGCCTTAGGGTACTGTCACACAGTGCAATTTTGATCGCTACGACGGCACGATTTGTGACGTTGCAGCGTCGTATGATTATCGTTCCAGCGTCGTAGACTGCGGTCACACGTTGCAATCACGGCGCTGGAGCGATGCCGAAGTCCCCGGGTAACCAGGGTAAACATCGGGTTACCAAGCGCAGGGCCGCGCTTAGTAACCCGATGTTTACCGTGGTTACCAGCGTAAAAGTAAAAAAAAACAAACCGTACATACTCACCATCTGATGTCCGTCAGGTCCCTTGCCGTCCGCTTCCTGCTCTGACTGAGATCCGGCCGTACAGTGAGAGCAGAGTGCAGCGGTGACGTCACCGCTGTGATCTGCTCTCACTTTCCGGCCGGCAGACAGTCAGAGCGGGAAGCGGACGGCAAGGGACCTGACGGACATCAGATGGTGAGTATGTACGGTTTTTTTTTTTTTACTTTTACGCTGGTAACCACGGTAAACATCGGGTTACTAAGCGCGGCCCTGCGCTTAGTAACCCGATGTTTACCCTGGTTACCAGCGAACGCATCGCTGGTTCGCTGTCACACACAACGATCCAGCGATGACAGCGGGAGATCCAGCGACGAAAGAAAGTTTCAAACGATCTGCTACGACGTACGATTCTCAGCAGGGTCCCTGATCGCAGTAGCGTGTCAGACACAGCGATATCGTATGGATATCGCTGGAACGTCACGGATCGTGCCGTCGTAGCAATCAAAATTGCACTGTGTGACAGTACCCTTATCTATTGCCTACAAAACCCTAACCTTTGCATACAAAGCCATCCACAACCTGTCTCCTCCATACATCTGTGACCTATTCTCCTGGAACTTACCTGCATGCAACCTCCAATCCTCACAAGATCTCCTTCTCTAGTCCCCCCTTACCTCCTCTTTCTACAACCACATACTAGATTTCTGCCGTGCATCCCCTCTACTCTGAAACTCTGTACCCCAATAAATCAGACTCTCGCCTACCATGGAAACCTTCAAAAGGAACCTGAAGACCTACTTCTGTGTCTTCTGACAAACCTACAACCTGCATTAACCTCTGATCCACCATACTGCTGCATGATCAGCTCTATTCTCACCTACTGTCCATAGAAATGAGACGTCTGCTGAGTTCTCAACGGTAAACCTTGGAAAATCTACCGAGTACTCTGGTGTAGTATGACCTTCTCTTTGTAGTCCTCCTCTGCTCTGGCTAGGACATGAGGCTTCTGAATGGGTGGCCCTGATCAATTAACTTAGAATGTAAGTCTGCAAGGACAGGGTCCTCTCCCCTCTGTATGTAACCCTGTATGCAACCCCTTTCTCATGTACAGCATCATGGAATTAATGGTGCTATATAAATAATAATAATTGAAAATCGTTTTTTTAAATTACACATCAGGGATACGTACAAATTATTACTCATTCATAGGGAAGAGTAGCTGGATATCTTACTCTAAAAAAGTTGCTTCAAGGTTTTGGATAAGTATTAGACCTCACAGCATTTGTAAACGTAAAGTAAAACATGCGGAAGTGCGGAAGAAGGAAATTTATGAACTCCTACCACCGTCTGGACTGTTGCTTGAAAAATAACAAAGACACCAAGTGTAAAAAAAATAAAAAAAATAAAAAAAATAGCAAGAAAATGGTTACATTTTGAATTTGTGTTTTGTCTTAAAATACGAAGTAAGGCCGGTTTCACACGTCAGTGGCTCCGGTACGTGAGGTGACAGTTTCCTCACGTACCGGAGACACTGACACATGTAGACCCATAAAAATCAATGCATCTGTGCAGATGTCATTGATTTTTTGCGGACCGTTTCTCCGTGTGCCAAACACGGAGACATGTCAGTGTTCGTGGGAGCGCACGTATTACACAGACCCATTAAAGTCAATGGGTCCGTGTAAAACACGGACCTTCTCCGTGTGCAGTCCATGTGGCGTGCGGTCACGTGGGGCTGCAGATTAGAGTCATGAATATGTGGCTCCACCTCCCATAGGGGTGGAGCCGCCTATTCATGACTGTAAATGAGCGGCCCCACGTGACCGCATACAGGAGAAGGCGCGGCCAGACCAGGAAGCAGCGACAGCCAACGAGGGAGCGGGTGAGTATTTTCAGAACAGCGGGGGGGCGCACAGGGGGTGGGAGGGCGGCGGACAGATATATCTTTATTTTAAACACTATTATTCATATCTTCTATGCAGCAAACGCTGCTGCACAGAAGATATGAATCGCGGCTTCAGCACGATGCAGTGTACCACACGCGTGGGTACCACACGCTCCGTGTGGTACCCACTCGACACACGGGCGGCACACGTGTGCTGCACGTATGGCCTACGTGAGCTCACGGGCACACGGACACGGATAACTCCGGTACCGATTTTTTCCGGTACCGGAATTATCTGGACGTGTGGGACAGCCCTAACATACAGGAGAAAGGAAAAAAAAAAAAAGGTGGAAGACAACCTTCTTCAGTCTGCAAGAGAATTGTCACAGAAAGATGTCGGTGTCAGGTATTTGTTCACTTCAGTAAAGTGAGTAGAGCAGAGTGGAGCGCTTTTCGATGCAAGACCTTTTAAAATGTAAATGTGAGTTTAAGTAACTTTGTACACACTTTGATTTTTTTTTGCTTGCTAATATTATTTCATATTGTGCTCTCCATTTCTGTAGAGTTCCTTACAAGTTCTGCTAAATTTTGATTGGTCCAATCAGATGTAAGTCATTTGATCTAATGTAGAGCTGTTATATGCCCTTGTCATTTTAGGGGCTTTAAAATGATTCTCCGGGAATAGAAAAAATGAATTACTGAATGAAATGTCATTATAAATTACTAAATACATTTAATTAGCAAATCATTTATTTTATCTAATGCGGTATTCCTGCCCCTAAAGACACCAATCCCATCACATCGCATTGTATTGTAATGTATATCATTTAGTGTTTGGTGCTAGGGAAAGTGTCGGAGTTCCAGGTATTTAGTTAAATAGGGTTTGGAGAGTTAAGTGAGGAGAGCTGCATATATGGTTGACCCTAAGTAAGTGTGGGCCTACGGACGAGGAATAGTGCAATCCAGGGCACCAGTAGTGGAAGAAATGGGAAGTGTGTTCTGCCCAACGGTGACAGATGTAGATTTGTGGACCCATTGTGCCACAAGACCAGGTCTACCTAGGAAAGGATGTAGCTAAGCGGCTACCAGGTGGAGCTTCTAATGGTGGAGACAGACTGGGCTGCAGGTAGCCACCAGGTACCACTCCTGGGCAGAGCTGCTAACCCCGGTTGTAAGGTTCAGTGATACTGGTTTGGGCTAAGTTCAGACACACCGGTCAAGGATCCTAGATCAGGATCTGGCCACACAGAGACCGGGGGATAATGTACCAGGGGACTTCGGATTCAGCACTGGCCACACCAAGACCAAGGGAGAACATTTAGGCACTGGCCAAACATGGACCAGGGGATTTCGGGAAGAAGACTAGCCGCAGTGGGACCCGGGCTTCGGGTCCAGGACACTTTCTGCACCGAAACGATTTGGGTTCAGGATACTGGCCGCAGCTTCACCAGGAGTCCTAACAGTTGCACTGGCAGAACACCACACTACCTAATGATTTAACTTCCGCACAAAAAGACAATACTATGGTCCAAATTAATAAAAACGTAGACAAACTTTATTGTTAAAATTCACAGACACTAGTGAAGATGGAGGCGTGCCCCCTGGACATCTAGACTACATCTACCTTACTGGTAATTACCATTGGCTTTATGCTTATACCCTTCTATATGTATCTCAGGGTGTACTGGACCCTGATGAGAGAATATGGTGCATTTTACCGTTTATGAATTAGCAGTAGACTTTTATATGTATTACTAGGGTTGAGCGACTTTCATTTTTTTACGGTCGAGTCGGGTTTTGTGAAACCCGACTTTGTCCAGAGTCGAGTCGAGTGCAGTCGGCCGATTATCGCTAAAAGTCGGGGATCGACCGAAACACGAAACCCAATGCAAGTCAATGGGGAAGCATAGTCGGCAGTGAGTGGAGGCCAGGAAAACACCTACAGTGCACATTTTAATAGCAAAAACATCCATTCTTGTTTCTGAAGCTTGTCAATCTTAATTAACTTTATAATAATAGTTGGGCATTGGAAATTGGGGTCATTTGGCAAAAGTTGTGGGGGGTAGGGCTGGTTCAAGGTTTTAGTGGGCACAGGAAACGTGGACTACGTCACGGCGGTGGAGCAGTGAGAGGTAAGTATGTCAAGTTTGCAAGTGCTGTGATCCTAAGCAAGCAGGGGGGCCCACTCGTTGGCATTGGCACTGGCACAGGGCCCCTCAAAGTACAGCGGTGTGTTTGCACGGCGGGGGCGCCTCCCACCGGCAGCGACACTTTTGCGTACTCTGAGGGGCCCTGTGCCAGTGACGTCGCCAACGAGTATGCCCCCCCCACCTGATGAAGGAACCTGCACTTTCATCTGCACCTTCCTCTTTGTCCCTGTGTAAGGTGGTATAACATGCGGGAAGGGGAACCTTACTTTCAGCAGGGTCAGATTCTGGCTGTGTAGAGTGCAAGGGGAATGTAGTGGTCTAGGTCAATGTACCAGCAGACTCATCTAGCAGTGGCTGGGGAATGGGCAGGATGAGAAGGAAACAGATATAGAGCCAAAGAATAAAGTAGGTTAAATGCAGTTCAAAATTGGTAACAGGACTAAACAGGCGGCATTGCTTTGAGTGGAGTAGCAAACCCAGGAGCAGCAGACACTGTTTTAAGGGCCCAAACACACTAATAGGCCAAATGCAGTTTAATATTTGCTACTGTAGGCCAAAAGCCAGAAGGTAGAAGCTCAGCTTTATTCAGTTGAGGACAACACCAGGCAGGGGCAGACACCGTTAGTAGGCCGGAACCAACAATCTTTTAAAAAACAGCACTTAATGAGAGCCAGAAGGTAGAAGCTCAACTTTATTCAGTTGAGGACAACACCAGGCAGGGGCAGACACCGTTAGTAGGCCGGAACCACCAATCTTTTAAAAAACAGCACTTAATGAGAGCCAGAAGGTAGAAGCTCAGCTTTATTCAGTTGAGGACAACACCAGGCAGGGGCAGACACCGTTAGTAGGCCGGAACCACCAATTTTTTTAAAAACAGCAGTTAATCAGAGCCAGAAGGTAGAAGCTCAGCTTTATTCAGTTGAGGACAACACCAGGCAGGGGCAGACACCGTTAGTAGGCCGGAACCACCAATTTTTTTAAAAACAGCAGTTAATCAGAGCCAGAAGGTAGAAGCTCAGCTTTATTCAGTTGAGGACAACACCAGGCAGGGGCAGACACCGTTAGTAGGCCGGAACCACCAATTTTTTTAAAAACAGCAGTTAATCAGAGCCAGAAGGTAGAAGCTCAGCTTTATTCAGTTGAGGACAACTTGAATTAGGGACTGCAGACAGACTTACCAGGCTGTCCCCTGTGTGGACCATGCATGCAATACATTAACCCATTGCGCCACAAAGGACACGTAACCTTCCGTGGCCATGCCTTCCGCTCCATGTGTCTGTTGTCAGGTGTACCTTTGGACTCACAGATTGACAGAATGAAAGGACAATGTGGTCTTTAACATGCTGGTGGAGGGGTGGGATGGCTTTTCTCGCAAAAGAATTGTCAACTGGGTAGCTCATAGCGTGGTACAGCGTAGTCCATCATGGCTTTATTAATATTAAATAAAATAAAACAATAGGCTCTATGCACTGTAAAATAGGTTCCAGGGGTACAAGGGCAGCAGTGGTCAGGTCAGTGGAGGCCTAGTGGAAGGAGGGACCGCAGACAGGCTTCGAAGGCCTAACATAATAAAATGGGCTGGCTGTAGGCACTGTAAAATAGGTTCCAGGGGTACACGGGCAGCAGTGGTCAGGTCAGTGGAGGCCTAGTGGAAGGAGGGACCGCAGACAGGCTTCGAAGGCCTAACATAATAAAATGGGCTGGCTGTAGGCACTGTAAAATAGGTTCCAGGGGTACACGGGCAGCAGTGGTCTGGTCAGTGGAGGCCTAGTGGAAGCCTAGTGGAAGGAGGGACCGCAGACAGGCTTCGAAGGCCTAACACAATAAAATTGGCTGGCTGTAGGCACTTTATAATTGGTTCGAGGGGTACACGGGCAGCAGTGGTCTGGTCAGTGGAGGCCGATTGTAATGAGTGTCTGCCAGTTAGTAGTCAAAAACAACAAATAAATGTGAATGTCTCGCATTAAAACAAAACAAAAACACTAAAGGGTGCAATCATTAGGTTCAGGGGTGGGATCCTCTGCGTTGTTTCAGACCTACTAATTTAGCGCAAAGTATTTACTGTGGTAAATAGAGGACACTGCCCCTGACTATGTTAAGTACCATCATACATGTCAACACAATGGTATTGTCAGTGGCAGGTATGGAAGGATGTCAGCGCATAGACTAAACATTGGTGGAAGTGTGAGAGATAACTGTGGAAGTGGTAGAGCAATGTTTGACCTGGGGGTGGGTGAACTCTCTTGTGGCCGGTGGTACAGGCCCAGGGCCCCTCATGTTACAACAGTGTGTCTGACGTTGGGTGCGCACCACCACCGCCAGAGACACTTTATTGTACTATGAGGGACCCAGTAGCAATGCCGTCGACCAAAAGCGAGCACACCCACCTCTTCAGACAAATAGCAGTCTCACGGGTGCTTGCGCCAAGTCGCGATACCACGGCCCCGTGTGGGGAGTTTGGCCATTTAGGGAGGTGTAAACAGGTCGTATGCTGGACAATCAGCTGCAGCAAATTAGACATTAGAAAAGTAATTCACAGTAGTCCACAGGCAAGAGCTTTTCATAGGAAAGCTAGGTGTCGGCCGGGCAAGGTGGGGCAAAAGATTTCGAAATCCAGTTGTGGTTCATTTTAATGAATGTTAGATCATCAACATTTTGGGTAGCCAGACGAGTCCTTTTTTCGGTTAATATTGAACCTGCAGCACTGAATACTCTTTCTGATAGGACACTTGCTGCCGGGCAAGCAAGCTCCTGCAATGCATATTCTGCCAATTCTGGCCAGGTGTCTAATTTTGATGCCCAGTAATCAAATGGGAATGACTGTTGAGGGAGAACATCGATAAGGGATGAAAAATAGTTAGTAACCATACTGGACAAATGTTGTCTCCTGTCACTTTCAATTGATGCAGCAGTACCTGTCCTGTCTGCGGTCATAGCAAAATCACTCCACAACCTGGTCAGAAAACCCCTCTGTCCAACGCCACTTCTGATGTGTGCACCCCTAACACTCCTAGTCTGCTGCCCCCTGGAGCTCGTGTGAGAACGATCACGTGCGCTGTGTGCTGGGAATGCCTGAAGCAAATGGTCAACAAGAGTTGATTGTTTGGTTGCTAATATTAGTTCCAAGTTCTCATGTGGCATAATATTTTGCAATTTGCCTTTATAGCGTGGATCAAGGAGGCAGGCCAACCAGTAATCGTCATCGTTCATCATTTTCGTAATGCGTGTGTCCCTTTTTAGGATACGTAAGGCATAATCCGCCATGTGGGCCAAAGTTCCAGTTGTCAAATCTCCAGTTGTGATTGGTTGAGGGGCAGTTTCAGGCAAATCTACGTCACTTGTGTCCCTCAAAAAACCAGAACCCGGCCTTGCCACGCAACCAATTTCCAGTGCCCCCGGGAAAGCTTCCGCATTAAAAATATACTCATCCCCATCATCCTCCTCGTCCTCCACCTCCTCTTTGCCCGCTACCTCGTCCTGTACACTGCCCTGACCAGACAATGGCTGACTGTCATCAAGGCTTTCCTCTTCCTCTGGTGCAGACGCCTGATCCTTTATGTGCGTCAAACTTTGCATCAGCAGACGCATTAGGGGGATGCTCATTGTCATGCTCGCGCCCAGACTGGTTGGCGCGGGCGTGCGGGGGAGTGGCCCCACTGGACCACAGACCAAACCTCCCTGGAAGGGGCGTAACTAAGTAGCTTCCTAGGTGTTCGCTGGAGCCTCTGATGGTGAGGTCAGACTTGTGCAATAGGAAGCTACCAGGTACCACTCCAGGGTGGAGTCTGGTTGTGGCTGCTGATCCCACCGGGGAACGGAACATAGACAAGCAAGCGGGCACGGCTGGCACATAGGCAGGCAGACGGGTACAACAGGAACACTGTCAGGCAGGCGGGCACGGCTGGCTCTTTGGTAGGCAGGCGGGCACGGCTGGCTCTCTGGAAAGGCAGGCGGGCACGGCTGGCTCTCTGGCAGGACTGGTGGACAAGACTGGTACACTGGAAGAACCGGTAGGGACCGGTCTGCAGGCAGGTATGTAGAACGGGTAAGAACCTGTTCAGACACGAAGACCTAGGAATAAGTAGATAAAGACCGCAAGAGCGGATGCAGAGCGAAAGCACAGGAGCTAGAGCCAAGAACAGAAATGCAGGAGGCGGAGCCAAGAGCAGGAGGCGGAGCCAAGTGCAAAACCGCAGGAGGCGAAGCCAAGAGCTGGAGGCGGAGCCAAGTGCAGACAGGCAGGAGGCGGAGCCAAGAGCTGGAGGCGGAGCCAAGTGCAGACAGGCAGGAGGCGGAGCCAAGAGCTGGAGGCGGAGCCAAGTGCAGGAGAAGTAGAACCGCAAGGAGCGGAGCCAGGTAGAACCGCAAGGAGCGGAGCCAGGTAGAACCGCAAGGAGCAGAGCCAGGTAGAACCGCAAGGAGCAGAGCCAGGTAGAACCGCAAGGAGCGGAGCCAGGTAGAACCGCAAGGAGCGGAGCCAGGTAGAACCGCAAGGAGCGGAGAGGAGCTGCGGGAGGGGTCTCTGCAGCAAAGCTGAGCAGAGCCACAAAGAATGTGGAGAGAAGCTGCAGCAAAGGATAACTGCAACAGCAGAAGATAAGCTGAGTAGAAAGGAGCAGAAACGCAGAAGTGAGGAGCAGAGGTAAAGTCACAAAGGTTCAGAGCAGGCAGAGCTGCAAGAGTGCGGAGTGTAAGCAGACTGAGAATACAAAGAAAGACAACAGGGAAGGAAGCCAAAGACTAGGAGACCGAGGTAAGACTAAGTGCAGACAAGGCAATGGAACAAGACACAAGGACAAAGACACTGGGACCAGGATATTCTGCCTCCTGGTGGGCGGACAACAAGACCAAGGAAATAACACAGAGAATCCTCCAGAGAGGGAGTAACTCAGAGCAAGGCCAGGCAAACTCAGAAGCAAGACACTAACTGAGCTAACACATTGCACAGGTCCAGACCACTGGGTGGAGCTGAACTAAATACTGGAGGTCTCCTGGCAATTGGTCAGGAACAGATTGGACAGATGCACCTGATTCCTATAAGAACCAGAGAGTTCAGGCGCCGCCCCTCTATACACAGAACTATGAAGCATGCAGAGAGCAGAGACACAGAACATGGAGCTGGCAAGAAACAGAAACCACATCATGACCGCCAAAATAACTTGTAGAAGAAGGATGGGAGCACACATAGTCCAGGCCAACATGACATCTTCAGGGTAGAAGGTGGCAGGAGGGTCACCAGGTATCTCAGAAAACAAAGTCTTTTGGTACTCAACAGGGTTAGCTTCATCAGAAATCTCGAATAGCAAAGTCTCATTGTACCCAATAGGGTTAGCTTTCTCAATGGACTGGACCATCTCCTCAGGGTAGACAAGAAGCAGGGACTTGGAAGCTACCGACTTGTTATCTTCACCAGCCGGCCACATGGAAGCAGAAGGAATACTCACAGGATACACCCTCTGCCCAATATCCAGAGACAAGCTTTCAGATGGCAGAGATGTTCTAGAGTACTGAACACAGGAAAAGTCACTAGAGAAGAGTGTGGAGAACAGCTCCACCGGGTCAGAGAAAAATTGAGGTGAACAAACTTCTGTTTTGAAGTCTTCACCAGCCGGCCATAAGGACGCAGAAGGTATAAACATAGGAACCATCTTGTGCCCGTTAACCAGAAGAAATCGTCCAAGCGGCGGGGATATTCCTAGGAACGGATTACAGGTATAGTCGTTGGAGATGTGTGGAGAGATAGTCACCGCCTCCCCATGTTCGGTGACATTAGCACACCTTGACTCGACTACTAAGTGTTTACTGGTATAGTCGCTGGAGATGTGTGGAGACATCGTCACCGTTTCCCCATCTTTGGTGACGTCAGCACACCTTGACTCGACGACTAAGTGTTTACTGGTATAGTCGCTGGAGATGTGTGGAGACATAGTCACCGTTTCCCCATCTTCGGTGACGTCAGCACGCCTTGGCTCGTCGACTAGCAGACCAGCTGAAGAAGATGACACTGCTGAGTGTCTTTGACGCATGGGAACCAGACAGTTCTCAAGACTGGGTAAGTTCAAACGAAGCACTTTACTGGAACCCTTGACCAGAGCGGGTGGTAGAGTCCTTGGCTCAGAATGACCCATGGGCATAACAGACAGCATGTGGAAGACAAACTTCTTCGTGTATAAGGCTCCTACTTGGAGCTGTAGTTGTCCTTGTAGGACTAGACTGCTCTTTAGCAGGGCTCGGCCATTATCAGGCAACGCCCACACCGGGTTCTGGAGCTGTAGAACGGAGACCATACACCGACTCCGTATGACAGGCGGCTTAGACACACCAAAGCTCCCAGAAGGCAGAGAAACAGTCATAGACTTTAGCGGCAGGGAGTTATTTTCACCAAGGGCAGTCTCTCCTACTGACCCGAGGTTTTTGAGCTTGAGATCCCCTGGACAGAGGCCATCCAGGTGTTCCTCACAACAGCAGCGACATTGTATGCCCTTCTTATGGCTGATTTCAGGCTGCTGCTTTGCCAGCCCACTCTCATCAACCTTCTTAGGCTTCATACGGGTAGCTGCTTTAATGGGTACAGGAACTGGAGGGTCACAGACGGTCATGGCTTGACGTGGGGGTTTCTTCACGGGTTTCGCCCATCTGGAGCGCCTCTCGGATCTAGATGGGGAAGACTTAACAGGAGCAGCAGGACAAGGCTTGTCAAATACTTTACGGAAGGCCACTAGAAAGGCCCCTAGGTTCATGACGATAGGATCCCCTGCTTCCCAGAGGGGAGTTATCCATATTAGAGCATCTTCGGCCAGGTAGGACATGATGTAACCCACCTTGACCCAGTCAGAGGGAAAACAAGCTGCATTCTGCAGGATGTAGCGTAAGCACTGTTTCAGGAACCCCTGGCATTCTTCAGGATTCCCATAGAACCTAGGTGGGTCAGCTGGGTAGTGCTCCTCCTCATAGGCCTGAAGTTGCTTGAAGAGAGCATTAGAGACTATAATTGGGTCAGAGGTCTCTTCAATCTGAACCACCCTTGGTGGAACAAATTTATCAGGTTGCTCATACGGGCAGAGAGAAAGTTCATCATGCTCTGCGAGCGGTAGGACATGGGATACAGCGGAGGCCATGGCCTGTGCAAACTGTCATGCTCGCGCCCAGACTGGTTGGCGAGGGCGTGCGGGGGAGTGGCCCCACTGGACCACAGACCAAACCTCCCTGGAAGGGGCATAACTAAGTAGCTTCCTAGGTGTTCGCTGGAGCCTCTGATGGTGAGGTCAGACTTGTGCAATAGGAAGCTACCAGGTACCACTCCAGGGTGGAGTCTGGTTGTGGCTGCTGATCCCACCGGGGAACGGAACATAGACAAGCAAGCGGGCACGGCTGGCACATAGGCAGGCAGACGGGTACAACAGGAACACTGTCAGGCAGGCGGGCACGGCTGGCTCTTTGGTAGGCAGGCGGGCACGGCTGGCTCTCTGGAAAGGCAGGCGGGCACGGCTGGCTCTCTGGCAGGACTGGTGGACAAGACTGGTACACTGGAAGAACCGGTAGGGACCGGTCTGCAGGCAGGTATGTAGAACGGGTAAGAACCTGTTCAGACACGAGGACCTAGGAATAAGTAGATAAAGACCGCAAGAGCGGATGCAGAGCGAAAGCACAGGAGCTAGAGCCAAGAACAGAAATGCAGGAGGCGGAGCCAAGAGCAGGAGGCGGAGCCAAGTGCAAAACCGCAGGAGGCGGAGCCAAGAGCTGGAGGCGGAGCCAAGTGCAGACAGGCAGGAGGCGGAGCCAAGAGCTGGAGGCGGAGCCAAGTGCAGACAGGCAGGAGGCGGAGCCAAGAGCTGGCGGCGGAGCCAAGTGCAGGAGAAGTAGAACCGCAAGGAGCGGAGCCAGGTAGAACCGCAAGGAGCGGAGCCAGGTAGAACCGCAAGGAGCGGAGCCAGGTAGAACCGCAAGGAGCGGAGCCAGGTAGAACCGCAAGGAGCGGAGAGGAGCTGCGGGAGGGGTCTCTGCAGCAAAGCTGAGCAGAGCCACAAAGAATGTGGAGAGAAGCTGCAGCAAAGGATAACTGCAACAGCAGAAGATAAGCTGAGTAGAAAGGAGCAGAAACGCAAAAGTGAGGAGCAGAGGTAAGGTCACAAAGGTTCAGAGCAGGCAGAGCTGCAAGAGTGCGGAGTGTAAGCAGACTGAGAATACAAGGAAAGACAACAGGGAAGGAAGCCAAAGACTAGGAGACCGAGGTAAGACTAAGTGCAGACAAGGCAATGGAACAAGACACAAGGACAAAGACACTGGGACCAGGATATTCTGCCTCCTGGTGGGCGGACAACAAGACCAAGGAAATAACACAGAGAATCCTCCAGAGAGGGAGTAACTCAGAGCAAGGCCAGGCAAACTCAGAAGCAAGACACTAACTGAGCTAACACATTGCACAGGCCCAGACCATTGGGTGGAGCTGAACTAAATACTGGAGGTCTCCTGGCAATTGGTCAGGAACAGATTGGACAGATGCACCTGATTCCTATAAGAACCAGAGAGTTCAGGCGCTGCCCCTCTATACACAGAACTATGAAGCATGCAGAGAGCAGAGACACAGAACATGGAGCTGGCAAGAAACAGAATCCACATCATGACCTGGAGCAGTGGGTAAGATAGTGTGAGAAATGCGAGGCCATGCCGTGATGCCAGCAGAGTTGTTACACTCATGCTTATTATGGCGTTGTCTGCACTAACCAGCCGTGTGCATTCCTCAAAACACTGAAGGACTTGACACATGTCTTGTATCTTCGACCACTGCACACCTGACAACTCCATGTCTGCCATCCTACTGCCTGCCCGTGTATGTGTATCCTCCCACAAAAACATAACAGCCCGCCTCTTTTGGCACAGTCTCTGAAGCATGTGCAGTGTTGAGTTCCACCTTGTTGCAACGTCTATGATTAGGCGATGCTGGGGAAGGTTCAAAGACCGCTGATAGGTCTGCATACGGCTGGAGTGTACAGGCGAACGTCGGATATGTGAGCAAAGTCCACGCACTTTGAGGAGCAGGTCGGAGAACCCAGGATAAGTTTTCAATAAGCACTGCACCACCAGGTTTAAGGTGTGAGCCAGGCAAGGAATGTGTTTCAGTTGGGAAAGGGAGATGGCAGCCATGAAATTCCTTCCGTTATCACTAGTGTTGAGCGATACCGTCCGATACTTGAAAGTATCGGTATCGGAAAGTATCGGCCGATACCGGCAAAGTATCGGATCCAATCCGATACCGATACCCGATACCAATACAAGTCAATGGGACTCAAGTATCGGACGGTATTCCTGATGGTTCCCAGGGTCTGAAGGAGAGGAAACTCTCCTTCAGGCCCTGGGAACCATATAAATGTGTAAAAGAAAGAATTAAAATAAAAAATATCGCTATACTCACCTGTCCGACGCAGCCGGGACTTCAGCGAGGGAACCGGCAGCGTTGTTTGTTTAAAATTCGCGCTTTTACTTGGTTACGTGAATTCCCGGCTTGTGATTGGTCAGGGCGGCCATGTTGCCGGGACGCGGACCAATCACAGCAAGCCGTGACGAAATTACGTCACGGCTTGCTGTGATTGGTCCGCGTCCTGGCAACATGGCGCCGTGACCAATCATAAGCCGGGACGTCACTGGAGGCTGGACACGCGCGCTTTTTAAAAAGTGCGCAAGTCCAGCCTCCCGTGACGTCACGGCTTGTGATTGGTCCGCGTCCCGGCAACATGGACGCCATTAACCAATCACAGCAAGCCGTGACGTAATTTCGTCACGGCTTACTGTGATTGGTCCGCGTCCCGGCAACATGGCGCCGTGACCAATCATAAGCCGGGACGTCACTGGAGGCTGGACACGCGCGCTTTTTAAAAAGTGCGCAAGTCCAGCCTCCCGTGACGTCACGGCTTGTGATTGGTTAATGGCGGCCATGTTGCCGGGACGCGGACCAATCACAGCAAACCGTGACGTAATTTCGTCACGGCTTGCTGTGATTGGTCCGCGTCCCGGCAACATGGCCGCCCTGACCAATCACAAGCCGGGAATTCACGTAACCAAGTAAAAGCGCGAATTTTAAACAAACAACGCTGCCGGTTCCTTCGCTGAGGTCCAGGCTGCGTCGGACAGGTGAGTATAGCGATATTTTTTATTTTAATTCTTTCTTTTACACATTTTTACATTAATGTTGTTTCGATACCGATACCCGATATCACAAAAATATCGGATCTCGGTATCGGAAATTCCGATACAGCAAGTATCGGCCGATACCCGATACTTGCAGCATCGGAATGCTCAACACTAGTTATCACTCACTACCTTGCCTGCCTCAAGATCTACTGTGCCCAGCCACGACTGCGTTTCTTGTTGCAAGAACTCGGACAGAACTTCCGCGGTGTGTCTGTTGTCGCCCAAACACTTCATAGCCAATACAGCCTGCTGACGCTTGCCAGTAGCTGGCCCATAATGGGACAACTGGTGTGCAACAGTGTCATCTGCCGATGGAGTGGTTGGCCGACTGCGGTCTGTGGAAGAGCTGTAGCTTCTGCAGGAGGACGAGGAGGAGGGGGTGCGAACGCCTACAGCCAACTGTTTCCTAGACCGTGGGCTAGGCACAACTGTCCCGAAATTGATGTCCCCTGTGGACCCTGCATCCACCACATTCACCCAGTGTGCCGTGATGGACACATAACGTCCCTGGCCATGCCTACTGGTCCATGCATCTGTAGTCAGGTGCACCTTTGTACTCACAGATTGCCTGAGTGCATGGATGATGCGCTGTTTAACGTGCTGGTGCAGGGCTGGGATGGCTTTTCTGGAAAAAGTGTCGACTGGGTAGCTGGTATCGTGGTTCAGCGTACTCCATCAGGGCTTTGAAAGCTTCGCTTTCAACTAACTGGTAGGGCATCATCTCTAACGAGATTAGTCTAGCTATGTGGGCGTTAAAACCCTGTGTACGCGGATGCGAGGATAAGTACTTCCTTTTTCTAACCAGAGTCTCATGTAGGGTGAGCTGGACTGGAGAGCTGGAGATCAAGGAACTTTTGGGTGTGCCGGTGTACATGGCAGACTGAGAGACGGTTGGAGACGGTATTGTTTCCGCCGGTGACCTAGATGCAATATTTCCTCCTACAAAACTGGTGATTCCCTGACCCTGACTGCTTTTGGCTGGCAAAGAAACCTGCACAGATACTGCCGGTGGTGCGAAAAATGGTGGCCTTACAGTGACGGAAGGGATGTTGCGTTGCTGACTAGCTTCATTGGCCGAGGGTGCTACAACCTTAAGGGACGTTTGGTAGTTAGTCCAGGCTTGAAAATGCATGGTGGTTAAGTGTCTATGCATGCAACTAGTATTTAGACTTTTCAGATTCTGACCTCTGCTTAAGTTAGTTGAACATTTTTGACAGATGACTTTGCGCTGATCAATTGGATGTTGTTTAAAAAAATGCCAGACTGCACTCTTCCTAGCATCGGATCCCTTTTCAGGGATTGCAGACTGAGCTTTAACCGGATGGCCACGCTGTCCTCCAACAGGTTTTGGCTTTGACACGCGTTTTGGGCCAGATACGGGCCCGGCAGATGGAACCTGTTGCGATGTTGATGCCTGCTGCGGCCCCTCCTCCACCTCCGCTTCTGAACTACTGCCGCCTGCACCCTGTTCCCCCAATGGCTGCCAATCGGGGTGAACAACTGGGTCATCTATTACCTCCTCTTCGAGCTCGTGTGCAACTTCGTCTGTGTCACTGTGTCGGTCGGTGGTATAGCGTTCGTGGCGGGGCAACATAGTCTCATCAGGGTCTGATTGTGGATCAGTACCCTGAGAGGGCAATGTGGTGGTCTGAGTCAAAGGAGCAGCATAGTACTCTGGCTGTGGCTGTGCATCAGTGCACTCCATGTCAGAATCTACTTGTAATGGGCATGGCCTGTTAAGTGTTTCACTTTCTAAGCCAGGGACGGTATGTGTAAAGAGCTCCATGGAGTAACCCGTTGTGTCGCCTGCTGCATCCTTCTCTCTTGTTGTAGTTTTTGCTGAAGAGGACAAGGAAGCGACTTTTCCCTGACCGTGAACATCCACAAGCGACGCGCTGCTTTTACATTTACCAGTTTCAGAAGAGGAGGCAAAAGAGCTAGAGGCTGAGTCTGCAATGTAAGCCAAAACTTGCTGTTGCTGCTCCGCCTTTAAAAGCGGTTTTCCTACTCCCAGAAAAGAGAGCGTTCGAGGCCTTGTGTAGCCAGACGACAAAACTGGCTCCACAGCTCCAGACTTAGGTGGAATATTTTTATCCCCACGACCACCTGATGCTCCACTACCATCATTACCAGCTGACAATGAACGCCCACGGCCACGACGACCTCTTGCACCAGACTTCCTCATTGTTTTAAAAACTTAACCAAAGTAACTTTATTTGTTGCTGTCAAACAACTTACACGGTGAGCTATAACTTCAGTATGATTTCAATATCCCTTAACAGGTTGGTGAGACCACAAGGAAAATCAGGCACAATGTTACACACTCTGTTTTCTGTGGCACCAAATCACAGAGATGCCACACACGCAGGACTGTCACTCAAGCACAAATGTCAATATTAATCTCCCACTGTTTTTTTTTTTTTTCTTTTTCAGGGAGACTTTAGAAACCAAATAATAAAAAATAAATAGGCTTTCTATGGCCCACTGAGTGAGAGATGGCACACACAGGAGTCAGGAGTGGCACACAAGCCCTGAGGCCAATATTTTTCTCCCACTGATTGATGTAGTGTTTTTTTTTTCAGGTAGATTTTAGAACCCAAATCAAGCAAAAAAATAAATAGGCTTTCTATGGCCCACTGAGTGAGAGATGGCACACACAGGAGTCAGGAGTGGCACACAAGACCTGAGGCCAATATTTTTCTCCCACTGATTGATGTAGTGATTTTTTTTCAGGTAGATTTTAGAACCCAAATCAAGCAAAAAAATAAATAGGCTTTCTATGGCCCACTGAGTGAGAGATGGCACACACAGGAGTCAGGAGTGGCACACAAGCCCTGAGGCCAATATTTTTCTCCCACTGATTGATGTAGTGTTTTTTTTTCAGGTAGATTTTAGAACCCAAATCAAGCAAAAAAATAAATAGGCTTTCTATGGCCCACTGAGTGAGAGATGGCGCACACACAGGAGTCAGGAGTGGCACACAAGCCCTGAGGCCAATATTTTTCTCCCACTGATTGATGTAGTGATTTTTTTTCAGGTAGATTTTAGAACCCAAATCAAGCAAAAAAATAAATAGGCTTTCTATGGCCCACTGAGTGAGAGATGGCACACACAGGAGTCAGGAGTGGCACACAAGCCCTGAGGCCAATATTTTTCTCCCACTGATTGATGTAGTGTTTTTTTTTTCAGGTAGATTTTAGAACCCAAATCAAGCAAAAAAATAAATAGGCTTTCTATGGCCTACTGAGTGAGAGATGGCACACACAGGAGTCAGGAGTGGCACACAAGCCCTGAGGCCAATATTTTTCTCCCACTGATTGATGTAGTGTTTTTTTTTTCAGGTAGATTTTAGAACCCAAATCAAGCAAAAAAATAAATAGGCTTTCTATGGCCCACTGAGTGAGAGATGGCACACACAGGAGTCAGGAGTGGCACACAAGCCCTGAGGCCAATATTTTTCTCCCACTGATTGATGTAGTGTTTTTTTTTCAGGTAGATTTTAGAACCCAAATCAAGCAAAAAAATAAATAGGCTTTCTATGGCCCACTGAGTGAGAGATGGCACACACAGGAGTCAGGAGTGGCACACAAGCAGAAAGGGCAATATTAATCTCCCACTGTTTGATGTAGTGTTTTTTTTTCAGGTAGATTTTAGAACCCAAATCAAGCAAAAAAATAAATGGGCTTTCTATGGCCCACTGAGTGAGAGATGGCACACACAGGAGTCAGGAGTGGCACACAAGCAGAAAGGGCAATATTAATCTCCCACTGTTTGAATTTTTTTTTTTTTTTCAGGGAGACTTTAGAAACCAAATAATAAAAATAAATAGGCTTTCTATGGCCCACTGAGTGAGAGATGGCACACACAGGAGTCAGGAATGGCACACAAGCCCTGAGGCCAATATTTTTCTCCCACTGATTGATGTAGTGATTTTTTTTCAGGTAGATTTTAGAACCCAAATCAAGCCAAAAAATAAATAGGCTTTCTATGGCCCACTGAATGAGAGATGGCACACACAAGGATGGCACTCCAGCAGAAATGCCAATCTTAATCTCCCACAAGAAAATAAAAAAAAAAACAGGGACTGTCCTACAATTACTATCTCCCTGCAGTAATCTCAGCCAGGTATGGCAGGCAGCAATAAGGAGTGGACTGATGCACAAATTAAATAAAAAGTGTGGACAAACAAAAAAGATAGCTGTGCAGAAAGGAAGGAACAAGAGGATTTGTGCTTTGAAAAAAGCAGTTGGTTTGCACAGCGTCGTACACACACAGGCACAGCAACGCAGCTATCAGGGTCAGGGAGCCTTCTAGGGCAGCCCAATGAGCGACAGCGCTGAGGAAAAAAAAATTAGCTTCCACTGTCCCTGCAAACAAAAGGTGGTGTTGGACAGTGGAAATCGCTACAGCACAAGCGGTTTGCAGCTTTATGTACCCTGCCTATCACTATCCCTGCTTCTGAAGAAGCGGTAGCAACCTCTCCCTACGCTCAGATCAGCAGCAGTAAGATGGCGGTCGGCGGGAACGCCCCTTTATAGCCCCTGTGACGCCGCAGAAAGCAAGCCAATCACTGCAATGCCCTTCTCTAAGATGGGGGGACTGAGATCTATGTCATCACGCTGCCCACACTCTGCGTTCACCTTCATTGGCTGATCGGCTCGGTTTCATGAGACGCCGACTTTGCCAAAAGTCGGCGACTTTTGAAAATGAACGACCCGTTTCGCTCAACCCTATGTATTACTGCTTCTTTGTACTACATATGTTTCTCTATTTTGATACTCTATAAGAGGCTATGGATCATTGCATGTCCATTGCTAGGTGCTCAGGGTGACATGCTTCTTTTGCACAGCACATATATAGTTCATGGTTTTGTATCTTCACTTCCCTTCACTAGTGTCTGTGAATTTTAACAATAACGTTTGTCTACGTTTTGATTAATTTGGACTATAGTATCTTTTTGCGTGGATGTTATAGCGGCGATTGGTCATTTAGTCCTTTTGTACATTCGGGTACCTTATATCACAATTTGGGTATTGTGTACCATGCAGAAATGCCTTATAAGCTGCTATGTAATGATTTTACTTGTTGCTTAGTGACTCCCAAAGGGAGAGGGAGTCTTTTAGACAAGATGTCTCCCAACTGTATTGTCTGGGAGCCATTTTGCAAGTTTACTAAATTATACTAAATGCCTCTCAGCTACAAGCTGAAGGCATTTACTATATGCACACTGCCCCATTAAGAGCAGGGGAGCACATGCACTAAGTATGCTGCCGGGAACTGCCGTGCGCACACACAGAGCAGGAATCGCACCAGGGACCGCGGTGAGTAATCCAGGGTCCTAGCATGGGGAGAGAATGCAGGGGCAATGGACATAGCACTGTGAGCACGTCGCAGGATGCAGTGATGGACAGGAGGCAGAACAAGAGTTAACAGGTTTTTTAACAACTGAATATAGAAGAAGGCGGGCACCACTCATAAATATAAATGTAACCAGGGGTGCTACTAGTGCACCCAAGCATATGCTGTAATCACCAGAGAAAAAGAAGGAGCCAGAGATGGTGCACACCACTTAATGAATGTGTGAAAAAAGCTTTATTGTATAAACAACTAGTGCAAACATTAAAAACATTTAAAAGTACATAAAAGATTAAACATGATGGAGACTCATCATAAACACATAAATTCTAAAAGTATCACAATAGAAAGCCAATGGGCCTCAAAAGTGGCAATGCTACAATAAGCCAATATGTATGAGTAGGGGGGATATAAATGATGTACAATAAACACAAAAATGTACACCAGTTAATAATGGTTATAAATACTTGTACAAAGATATTTGGGCAGATGTATAAATACCATTGCCCTCAGAAAAATATTTTATATCTAATGATGTAAAAAAATGGCATGAGAAATAACCACATGCACTCAGATTGGTGTATGCAAAACACATCCCTAATATCCCTTAATCAACATGCAGATATGAAAAAGAAAACACTTAGTTTTATGGGACTCGAGACCATGAAGAAAATAATACCTGTCAATGATTGTCAATCGATAAATAACTGTCGCAAAAATTGTTAGAAGGACAGATGGGTTACCATATATAAGAAAAAAAATCAAAATTAACCTTATAAGTCCATGAATGGGACAGTAGAAATGTATAAGGTAAGGTCAAATAAACCTTATGAGTCCATAAACAGAAAATGGTAAAAGTGCATATTGAGTAAACCCACTTGCCGAGGCTTGTTAAAAATTGAATGTTAGTCACGTCCCAACGCGTGTCGCCATGCCATGGAGCTTCATCAGGGGAAGTAAATATTATGTGCGTCCAGTCTCATATATATGGAAGTAAGTGCACTTACTGTTGTTATCCAGATCACTGACACCTGTGTCGGCGTCCCGAAACACATGTGGAGCAAAGAAAATGTGTGATGTACCTATGTTACTGATTGGTGTGCGTGTCAGGCCTGCGTTCCAATGTCCAGAAAGGTTCAATGAGCACACGCATCTTGTATAATACTAAGAGGGCCGACACTTTGGTCTGTTAGAACAACTGTGCATGTGTCCGCTAGATATCTGCGTTCCACAGTCTTGCGTTCCAATGGTTGAAAGAATTCAACGCGAACACACTCCTTGCATAGTACCACAGAGGTCGTTACTTCGGTCTGCCAAAACAACTGTGCATGCACCCACTGAATTCAGCACTCCATATCAACGAGATAATCCTAAATGCTCTGTGAGAATGCTCTGTGGCGGAAGATGATAGTTACATTACTAAATTACCCACTACAGCAGGATAAAATATTAGAGTCCCTAATCAGAGCCTGCACTTTGAAATGAACAAAAACACAATTGAAAAAATACAATGAATGAATTGTATATGCTGGCTCCAAAACTGTATATGAAAACACTAATGCATGGACAGTAGTATATATAGATGAATCACTGTGAGTCTTTCAAACTGGGAGACTCCTTAAGGGTCTATAGATTTATGACATAAGAAACCCAGTGAATAATAAATCTTCATTTATGCCACAGGGGGCAACTGAATTGAGTTTATAAATCCATCTGGATTCTAATCTGAGTAATTCTCCTTGTGATCCAAGTGTTGCTGGGTAATTTTTGTAGACCAACCACCTTGAGGCCATGTAGGCTGCTAGAGTGTACTTGCAAGAAATGACTTGCCACCGTAGACAAATTTTTGCCCTTCACCATATCCTGCTTAGCCAAGTTGATATTGGAAATATGCTGCTGAGTACGTCTTTGCAATTCTTGTGAAGTTTGTCCCACATATATTTTTGGGCAAGAACAGACAAGGGCATAAATTATATTACTGGATTTGCAATTAATATAGTCCCTAAGTACATGCACTGAAGAGTCAAGCGGGTTGATGAATGAAGTACAACGCTCAACAAAACCACAAATGTTACAATCATCACAAGGATAGGAACCCGAGAGACGTATCCCGGTTCCTATCCTTGTAGTGGGTCTCGTAAAATGACTCCTGGAAAGGGAATCCCGAAGGTTAGGAACCCGCCTGGCAGTGAGAGCTGGACGTCTAGGCAACAAGTCAGCTATTTTAGGATCCGTTCTCAAATGTTTGTGAAACAACTGGGTGACATTAGACCATTGGTAATGGAAAGTGGTGATGAATCTAAGGCTTGTATCCGGTGCTCCTAAGTGCGGGTTTAAGCAGTGATTCTCTTGGAGTAGCATCTGCTCGTTGGAATGCTAGTGAAATGACAGATCTTGGATACCCCTCTCCAGAAATCGACTGGTAAGGGACTTGGCTTGAGAGCGAAAATCTTCTTGTCATGTACAATTATGTCGGAGTCTTGAAAATTGTCCCACCGGTATGCCTCTTTTCAAATAATGTGGATGGAAGCTGCCGTAGTCAAGTAGTCCGTTTGAGGCGGTAGTCTTACGGTACAAATCCGTCCAGATTTGGCCATCTTGGAGAAAGAGCCTTAAGTCCAAAAATTCTATAGACGGTATTTTCTTTATTTGGACTGACACCCTTGAATCATGTGAAAAGTTTATTCAATCGCTTAATATTAACTCATTAAATACTTTTCTCACTCTCATCATATTTCTTCATCCACAACAAAGCCAAAGCCAGTGCCGCCTTCGGGAGACTGCATAAGAACGTCTGGGAATGAAGGGGACTCCGCCTTACCACCAAGCTGAAGGTCTACTGTGCGGTGGTCTTCACCACATTACTCAGTCTGAATAACATGGCCCGCAAATGGGGAGAAGGGAAAAAAAGAAGAGATGACATACGGGGGGGCGCACTTTATTCTTTCATTGTGTGATTTTTTTACCTCCCCCTTTCTTCTGCTTTCCTCTTTCTTTCCATTCCCCTCTTTAGGGTCTTGTCCAGACAAGAGTATTCCTTTTAGGGTTACCTGGATTCATTCAGGGACCTATTCCCATATGATGGACTCTATACGCATTTACTGGTTGTTTTTATTTTCTGCAATTTGCAGCCCACAGAAAGGGACAGAGACCAGAATCCAAGGGAGATACAACGTGGGGGCCAATGCGGGGGCCATTATACATTTTCGATTACAGCAGGATCATCTGCTGAGGTTCCCCCTATACCCATGATTAAAGTGTGCCACCATAGTTGTAATTAAGGGTTAGGGGCCCACTCAGATGGTTCGCCCCCCCTGAGCTGAACCCTTAGCTACGCCTCTGCCACACTTCTCTATGCTAGCGAGACCTGGATAGTCAACAGCCGGCATGCTAAACAGCTTAATCATTTCCACATGAGTTGTCTCTGCAGACTCCACCACATCAAGTGGCAAGACAATGTCCCGGAAACGGCAATTCTGGAACAAACTGGGCTCTGCAGCGTTTACACTCTCCTGCTGAAAGTCCAAGCCAGGTGGGCTGGACACGTGGTTAGAATACCTGACAGCCGACTACCGAAACAACTGCTGTACGGAGATCTGTGCAAAGGAAAGCGAGCAGTTGGGGAGCAGAAGAAGCGCTATAAAGACTACCTTAAGGTGTCTCTCAAAAACCTGGAACTCACCAATGAATGGGAAGAGCTTGTCCTGGATTGTCCAGGTTGGCGAGGCAGGATCACCTCAGGAGCACGTGCAGCTGAAGATAGGAAAATCTTTGATGCAAAAAGTAAGCGCGCTGTCAGCAAAGCACAAGTAGAATCTGGTGTACTGACCACATCTGCTTCCTTATGTCAAGTATGCGGGCGAACCTTCAGGGCCTGGATTGGACTCATCAGCCACCTCCGGACTCATAACTACGAATTCTCTTCTAACCCTGAAGTCATGGTCGTCTTCGACTACGAAGGACGAACATCATCATATGTATATATAATATACAGACAAAAAAGAACACAGCAGCACATGTGCATGAATCTAGGCCATGTGAAAACACAGAAAAACATTAAACATTCAAAATAGATTATACTTCTCAAAAACATTAAATTTTGATATATATATATATATATATATATATATACACGCAACCTCCGATCCTCACAAGATCTCCTTCTCTACTCCCCTCTTATCTCCTCTTCCCACAATCGTATACAAGATTTCTCTCGCGTATCACCCCTACTCTGGAACCCTCTACCACAACACATCAGACTCTCGCCCACCATCGAAACCTTCAAAAAGAATCTGAAGACTCACCTCTTCCGACAAGCCTACAACCTGCAGTAACCACCGATCGACCAAACCGCTGCATGACCAGCTCTACCCTCACCTACTGTATTCTCACCCATCCCTTGTGAGCCTTCGCGGGCAGGGTCCTCTCTCCTACTGTACCAGTTATGACTTGTATTGTTCAAGATTATTGTACTTGTTTTTATTATGTATACCCCTCCTCACTTGTAAAGCGCCATGGAATAAATGGCGCTATAACAATAAATAATAATAATTATATATATATATATATATATATATATATATATATATATATATATTTAATAAAGTGGTAAATGAAGAGTTAAATGTGGTAGAAGACGAAGCCGGATGGGAGCACAGTAGTCCCATCAGACGATGCTTGGCTACACATACAGACACACACACACACACACACACACTCTGCGTGAAACGCAATATCTGTTTAATTTTCAAAAACTTTAAAAGGGTATGTTCCCACGGTCAGTAAACGCTGCGGGTTGGATGCTGTGTACTTCCACAGCGGCCAGATGTTACAACATAGTGGATGAGATTTGAAGAAATCCCATCTCCACTATGCATGCTTCGGCACCCATGGCTTTACTGCGGAGATGGACATACGGTGTGTCTTTCCAGACTGCAGCATGTCAATGTACCTTGTGGAGACACTCAGTCTCCGCAAGATAAATCTCCCCATACAATGTATTGAATGCTGAGATTCTGCACGGTTCAATGAACACATGCGGAATCACCTGCATTCAAAAACCGGCAGCGCTTTGGACGGAGCGGACATGTGCTGTATCCAAAGCGCTGCCGGTTCCTGACCGTGGGAACATACCCTAAAAAAAATTGTGTGGGCTCCAGCGTAATTTTCTTAACCAGCAGAGGGAAAGCCGATGGCTGAGGGCTGATGTTGTTAATATTCTGGGAAGGAGCCAATCGCCATAAAGTTTCCTAGGCTATTAATATCAGCTCACAGATGTTTGCTTAGCCTTTAATGGCTAGTTTACAGGGGAACCCCAGAAAAAAATTGACATGGTCCCGCTATAAAATCGAACCAGGCAAGGCAGACAGCTGTAGGCTGATATAAATGGCCTGTGAAGAGGCCATGGATATTGGCACTCCCCCAGGCTAAAAACATCAGCTCTAAGCCGCCCTAGAAATGGCGCATCTTATAGATGTGCCAATTCTGGCACTTAGCCTCACTTTTCCCATTTGTCCTGTAGCAGTGTCAAGTGGGGTAATATTTGAGGGGGTTGATGTCACCTTTGTATTGTCAGGTGACATCAAGCCCACGGCTTAGTAATGGATAGGCGTCTATAAGGCACCTGTCCTTTTACTAATTTTATAGTTATATGGTCAATAAAGACACAGCCAGAATAAAGTCCTTTATTAATCTTAATTAATAGTGATGAGCGAATGTGCTCTTCTCTACTCGTTACTCGCCCGAGTATCACTATGCTCGGTTTACTCCGCGAGAACCGAGCATTTCCGGGATTGTTCGGCAGTAACTGGTGTCTCCACCCAGCAGTTTTGGTGGACTTTAGAGACCCAATCATGCTGCAGGGATTGTCTGCCTGGCCATTAAACACCGCAGCCATCTTTGTTGTGGTCGTGCAGTGATTGGTTTGGCTGCACAGCATCATCCCGAGTATAAGAGACCTGGCGCCGCCCTGCTCGCCACATTCAGCTCCGGATTCAGCAAAAGTAGGGAGAGCTGCTGCAGAGATAAGGTCAGAATCGTGCTTTTAATGGTTAGTGTAGGTCTGCAACTGTTAATTCCACAGCTCATGAGAAGCCAACAGTCCTTTTTAGGGCTAATTCGTGGGTCCTGAGATTGCAGTGCTAGGTAGGCAGGGCAAAGCATATCCACATCAGTGCAAGGCCTGCAGGCATTGTATTTGCATACATAGCTCCCACTGCATCCCTCCCAAAGCTCCATAACTGTCTGCTGCTGCTGCTTATTTACTATATACCTAGCTGCAGTTTTCATTTTTTTTTTTTTTTTTTTCAAAAAACTCCCCCCTCCCCCCCCCCAAAAAAAAATAGTCTGTTATGTGAGACTGAGTCCTGGTGCATTTGTAGAAAAATCATAGTTTGTCAGGCATGCGTAGCATAGTTGTGTGTGCTAGCCTTGTTCTACTATTTATTTATTTTTTTTATTTTTATTTTTTTATAAATTCACCCAAAAGCCAAAATGAAAAATTAATACAGTCTGTTATGTCAGGCTGAGTCCTGGTGTTGTTTTTTTTGAAAATTCATATTTCCGCAGTGGCATAGTTCTGTGTGGTCGCCTTGTGCCAAAAAACAAAGGCCTCATATATCGTCGTGCTCCAAGTTTGGGCATTTTAGGCCGGTTTTCCACTGTTTTTGCTGCCTGTGACTCTACTTATATACAGCACTATTTTGCAGACCCCCCAAAAAAGCAGCCCACATATTTGTCAGTGTGGTATTTCCGTGACAGGCCTCATATATCTGCGTGCTCCAAGTTTGGGCATTGTAGGTCGGTTTCCCACTGTTTTTGCTGTCTCTTACTCTACTTATATACAGCACTATTTTGCATAAAAAAAATACAGGCCACATATTTGGCAGTGTGATATTTCCGTGACAGGCCTCCTATATCTGCGTGCATTTTAGGCCGGTTTTCAACTGTTTTTGCTGTCTGTGACTCTACTTACTGTATATACAGCACTATTTTGCATAAAAAAATAAAAAATACAGGTCACATATGGAACAGTGTGGTGTTTCTTGAAAAATACTTATCTTTAAAGTTGTTATGGCTGCTTCATGACTGTGTTAAATGCTCCAACTACTACTACCACCATCATCATCTTCTGCCTAGAGGTAGTCACTGCACACATAGAAAGTCTGAGGAGCAGAGTGTGCATGCTTGGGCGGTGTTGTACTCTGTCTCTGTATTATGAAGGCATTTTCTTCCGCCAATAAAAGCGGTACTGCCTTAAAGTGAGAGCCATGTGCCCAATGACCGCCAGAGAGCGAGGCACTGCGCGCTCCATGAACGTGAGTACAACGCACGTGTGCAGTAGAGAGAGACAGTTCATGCTCCTTGTTCAGCTTTGCTAAACAATAATTAAAGGGCACAGAAGACGTTGGTATGGTCGGCAAGGTACTACCTGTGCATTTTCCCAAACTTTGCACTCCTTGTGAGAGTCCACCATGCCTCAGGGCCAGGGCGATGGGAGGGTCTGAGAAAACTCTCCCCGAACTTTGCCAGTGTTTCACTGCCTCTGCGGGATTGGAGTTGTCTCTCTCACCTGTACTCCTTACTTGGCCACCGAACTGTGACCTCTTCTGCCAGCGTTTTCAGATGGGAAATTTTTAAGTAATTCAGCAAGAAGGGCCCTGGAATAAGAGATATAAAGTTCTCCTTGTTGCGTTGGTCTAGAAGTCTCAACAACCATCAGTATTGCCTGTCACCCAAAATTTTGAGAATGCGAGGGTGACGGGAAAGGCAGCGTAACAAAACTCAGCCATGCGTCCAAGACTGCAAACAGTCGATACTTCTGTGTCCTCACCAAGAGGACAACTGACCATGGTCTCCCCCTCCTCCTTGTCCTCAGGGCTCCACGACTTTCGACAAACCTCAGTAATATCCTTGTAAATACCTCATTGTAAATACATTCCCCTGTAGTTTTAATCTTCCCCTCCTCATTGTAGATTGTAAGTTGTCACGAGCAGGATGGTTTTTTTTTTTCAGTTTAATTATTATTATCATTACTACTTAGTGTAGATTTTAAGCTGTCATGAGCAGGGTAGTTTTATTTCTGTTTAATTGTTGTATTATTGTTATCATTGTTGCTTAGGACTGTTGTGTTTTGAAACTGTAAATATGTTGATGCTATATAAATATAAGTATAAATATTAATATTAGAACACAGAGAAGCAGGATGGAGATGTTAATTATGCGTCATTGCCGATCATCATCTTGGTGAATTCCTCAAAGTTTTGGAGGATGGTACATATGTCTGACATCCATGTCCACTCCTGAGATCTTATGTGTGAATTCAGAACTGAATACCAATGGCCTTGTTTATGCTGGTACTCAACAACTGCCCTCTTCTGCTCACAAATCCTTTCCAAAATATGCAGTGTAGAGTTCCAATGCATGGGGAGGACATCACACACCAGTCGGTGAGACAGAAGCTGCAAGTGCTGCAGAAGCACGTCAAGGGCGGATGAAGCTCTAGCTGACTTTCTAAAATGGGTATGCAGAGCCTCGTACTTTTCCAAGCAGATCTGGCACCTCTGTGTCGCTTTTCAGGAAATGTTGAACAATGAGATTAAGCACATGGGCCAGACATGGCACGTGTGTGAGCTCGCCTCAACCCAGAGCAGCCACCAGGTTCTAGCCATTGTCACACACGACCATGGCTGGCTGTAGGTTCAGTGGTGTCAGCCACAGATCTGCCTGCTCTTTCAGAGCTGTCAACAAGTCTTCATCATTGTGCTTTTTGTCACCTAAGCATATTATTGTCAGCACAGCCTGTTGCCGCTTGGCTGAGGCAGTTCTGCAGTGCTTCCAACTTGTGACTGATGTGCTACTTGTGGAGATTGAGGCTGAAGAGGAGGAGGTGCAGGAGATGAAGACTTGGGGGCAATCCAGATTGACGTAGAGCCCGCAATACTTGTGGTTTGTCGGACGTGCACCATCCCAAGGTCAGACTGGGTCCCGGCTTCCACTATGTTAGCCCAGTGTGCTGTTAGTGTGATGTACTGTCCCTGACCACAAGCACTTGTCCAAGTGTCTGTGGTTAGGTTGACTTTACCAATAACAGCATCTTGGAGGGCACGAGTAATGTTTTGGGACACGTGCCTGTGTAATGCTGGGATGCCACACCGGTTCAAAAAGTCCCAAATGTTCGGGGCCTCAAGGTGATCCTCAACTCTGCCCTCTCTTTCAATATACATATCTAAGCCCTTGCCTCCTCCTGCCCACTACAACTCAAAACAGTTCTAGGATCCTTACATTCCAAGAAACTGCAAAAATGTTTGTGCACGCCCTCATGATCTCCTGCCTCCACTATTGCAACCTTCTACTGTCTGGCCTCCCCTCTAACACTCTTGCACCACTCCAATCTATACTAAAGTCTGATGCCCGAGTAATCCAACTGTCCCTCGGTTATTCCCCGACCTCTCCTCTCTGCTAGGTCCTTCACTGACTTCCAATTGCCCAGAGGCTACAGTTAAAAACCCTAACTATGACATGCAAAGCCTTTCACAACCTGTCTCCATACATCTGTAACATGGTCTCCCAATGTCCAACTGGGTCATGGCTTCCTCTACACTAACCCAGCGTGCCGTCAGCGAGATGTACCGTCCCTGCCCGCAAGCAGTTGTCCACGTGTCCATGGTTAGGTGCACTTTCCCTGTAACAGCATTGTAGAGGGCATGGATAATATTGTGGGACATGTCCTTGCTTGTGTAATTTTGTGACGGCAGACCGGGCAAAATTGTGGTGGCTGAGTTATGAATAACTTGTGATGGTCACCGCCATCAGGTTGCTGAAAGCTTAGGTCTCACACGGGCCTAAAACGCAACATTTCGAGCACAAGCAGATGAGAAATGTGTGAATTTAGGACTGTGGCATTGGCTGCGTATTTCTGCTTGTGTTCCAAAGACGGGTATGGACAACTGAACGGTGCGCTGGGACAAGGACGTGCTTGTTGATGGTGCTAGTTGAGTTTGTGTGCAACTGCAGATGCAGGGCATGAGGCATATTTGCATGCATCATGGACAGGGGATTGGCTTGCATGCACAACATCGGAAGAAGCAGTGGTATCACCCACAGACATTGCTCATGGAGCCTTGTGTTAAACCAACAAGTTGGGTTCTTTGCTGCCATGTGCCTGATCATGCTTGTGGTGGTTAGGATGGGAGTTTTGCTACCACTGCTGATGCGGGCATGGCCGGTGGTGCAAATGGCCTTTTTGGGGTTATCGGCACAGTCTTTAAAAACAACCAGGCTGTTAAGGGGACATTCAGTGTCTCCCTCTCCCACACCACCTCGACCCCTGTCTTTCGGTGTTCCCCAAGGCTCAGTTCTAGGACCTCTACTCTTCTCCATCTACACTTTCGGCCTGGGCCAGCTGATGTAATGGCACGGTTTGCAATATCATCAGTATGCCGATGACATGCAGATCTACCTATCTGTACCTATCATCACCTCCTTACCGACCAAAATCACACGTCTTCCCGCTAATTCATCCTTCTTTTCTTCTCGCTTTCAAAAAGTGTACATGGACAAAACAGAATACATCATCTTTCAACCATCTCAGGCTAAGTAGATATGAGAGCTGTGTATGTGGAGCGCCCCCACACCGCCGCAGGGCCGAGGGGTACCCGGAGCCGGGCCTCTAGGTCTCAGTCCTGGGGTTGTCACGGTGGCTAGACCCGGTCCGTGGCCCTGTCTGTCAGTGGGGGACGTCCGGTGCAATAAGTGGTGTAGTAACGGTGTAGCGGTGCAGTTGTGGGGTGCAGGTCGCGGTAAATAACGAGGACACCAGGTTGCAGTCTCTTTACCTCTTTACTGAAGCTCTCTGGGTCCTCAGTCCAGAATACGGCTCACCAGGCTGCGCAAGTCCGGCCGGTCCAATGGCACTTCCAGAGCTCTCCTTGCAGGTGGAAATCGGTGCCTTCCTTCTAGCGCTATGTGTTGCAGTCCTTCCCTGCTGTGCTTACGGAAAGTACCCCACAACTGTTGTGTCTGTTTCTCGTGTTCCCTCACAACAACTTAATTCGCAATGATCTTCCTCGTCCCTCCAGATACTATGGTAGGAACGCACCCGTATGACGGGGAGGCTCGGAGATCTTCCGGGACTCTATCTGCGCCCCTCTCCTGTTGGTACCCCCCTTTGCCTTCCTGGGTGATGCGTGAGACAGTCTGCCTAAAGCTAACTGCCCTGCCGTAGGTCTGAGGTATGGCTTGAAACTCTTTACCTCCTCGGCGTTCCGGCCACCGGTAGTGCGCCTCAGTAAGGTGCTGCCTCTTTCAGCACAACCCTCACTGGTATCTCCTTTCGCTTGACTTCGTTTCTCACTCAGCACAATCTATCTCGCTTCTAGTCCTTTCTTGAGTCCCGCCGCTTCCAGGAGCCTGCGCGGACCCGTTACGTTCTTTCAATGCCAAGCCTCTGCCAGGATCCCACCCCTGGCAGAGACCCTACAGTCTCTCCCTTCACAACACCCCCTGCCACAGGGTGTTGCTCCGTTCAATCCCGTCAGCGTTCTCTCTAACTTCCTGCCTGACCCCCAGTTTACCCACTATGGTGGGGAGTGGCCTAATGAATAGCACCCTTAGCTCCCCCCGGAGGCCCAGCTGTGAAATGTATTGGTGACTGTGATACCTGCTCAGAGAACTCCTTCAGTGCCATCGAACGCACCATGGCCCCCCTTAGTGGCTGAGCCATGATACTGCAACGACCAGGACTCTGGGGCGCTGCACTCCCCCCTGGTTAAACACAGTACTCCGGGACTGGGAAGAAAAACAACAATACAGGTTAGCAAAAAGACATACAATTTTGTTGAGTGCAAATAACAGTAAGTATACTTAAGTAGGCTTCCCTTTATGGGAGGTGAGGACACTTTTAACGTTACAAACATAATCAACATTATAAATTACAGAGCATAAATAACTTCTGTTACCCAACCGGGTATTCTACTTAGTGCAATTTTTGGAACAATAACTTAACATTGCCTTTAAGAAACTCACACTCTTAGTCTATCAAAGGCCTTCCTATAATCACATTATAAGGCATTTCAACTTTACATTCTCCTTCTTGTGAACCTGCAGGACCGCCTGTCCCTACGGCACCAGACCTACTGCCTCTCCTTTCTTTTACAGGACCGCCCTGTTCAGCCAGGGCCTACTGCCTTTCGCTACTATACACAGTATAGACATAACATTCCTTTCATTTAAAGAACTCTGAGCCCGCTCTACTCGGCTCCTTTAAGGACTCACTCTCTAACCCCTACGGGTTCACTCTCTGTCCTTAGTAACAAAGTAACTTTTCAATGGGGACGCGGGGTTTACCTTCTATCCTCACCTTCATTATTACTTCTTTTACTTTCAACTATGCAGGCTTCTACATCTACCCCTACGGGCTCTCTGCATCTTTCCTTTCTACAAAACATCATTCAGATTTCACATTTCAACAACTTCAACACATATAACTCGGCATGTAAAACAGTTACATTTTCTTTTTCAAGGCATCATTATCACATTACTGTTCGGTAACAGTATCTCTTTCAAATTTACTTCGTCACATCCCCTTTAAGAGGGGACCAAGTCTTTCTGAGGTAGCTCGTCTTCTCAGCCTACCAGTCTTATGCAAAGTTCCAGCCCGGGATCTTCACAAAGTGTCTTTAACTAGGACTAGTAGGAAAGGTTTCTTCGCAAAGTGTCTTTAACTAAAACCAGTAGAGAAGGAATCTTCGCAAAGTGTCTTTTGGCTAAAACCAGTAGGGAGCACCTTTAAGAAGGTGCAAACTTTTTACAAGGGAGAGTTTGAATCATGCGCAGTTCATGATTTCTGCAGTTTTTTTAAACTTGTGCAAAACTTTGAGAACAACAATAGTGGCCCCGGGTCAACAAGGGGTCACCTTTAACCCTAAACGGGTTTAGCAGCAACTTGGAAGAACAGTAACTATGTACATTTAGCAGTGGTATTACTTTACCGTTGAGATGTGGCGGGGGGTCTTCTCTCCGGCCTCACCAAACCAACAGATCGTTCTGGTGAGCCAGGGCGCCGTTCCGGTCCCAGCAGTGCCAGAATCCCCCGCTGGGAGATCCTCTTGGTCGGTAACCGTACACGTTCCCCCGGGGCACGGTGAGGTCGAGCTTCTGATGGTTCCGCGGGGCCGGGCTCTGCAGCTTTCCTCGTCGGAGTATCGTCTTCCGGTGCTCCTGCAGCAGCCTGGAGGGCAACGCATCGCTGCAAGCCTCGGGCTATCCAGCCCGTCTCACCCGCGGCCCTCCTCCACCGCGTGTAGGTGAAAGCATCACCTGGCTCTAAGTTGCAATCAAACCTCCCGCTGCTTGGTTCCACCTCTATCCGATCCACACGGACCTGTAGTGGCTCCCCGATCTCCTGGATTATTCCCCGTCCAGACTGGGGATTGAAGGCCACCACTACACCCCAGTGCGACGGTGGGATCTCTGGGGGGCTTACCAGGTCAATCTGCTCAGCGGGCTGGGGCCGGCTCCGCCAGGCTGCCATCGGACGCCGGTAATGTTCCGCATCCGGGATTATTTTCAAGTCCGGCGTCGGTGGTGTATCTTCGGATGCGGCCGGGTGGGAAGGAGCAGGGGACACTGGGGACAGGCGGATTTCTGTTGGCTGCCCCATCCGAGCTAGCACACGGGTGTCAACCTTTAGGCGGCGTGCCAGCTGTCGGGTCTCGGCTGCAGCCGCACACTCCGCGGACATCGGCGGAGGGGGTCGTCCCATCGGTGGCCCTGCCAAGGCCGAACCCCGCAGTGTGGGCGCCCCTGAGGCTACCTCAGGCTGCGTATCCTCAGGCCGAGCCGGGTCAGCTCCGCGTGGCACTCTGGATGTCGCCATCTTTTTCTCCTCTTCCGCGTTTTCTTCCCGCGGTCTCTTTCGTGGGCGGCCCCGTCCCCATGGTCTCCACCCTCCAACCAGGATCAGGAGGCGTACCTCGGCTGTTGACGGGCACGTCCTCAGGACACAGAAATACTTAGACTGGGCGGCCATTGCTGTTCGCGCTCTACAGCTCGTCTACGCCCACTCCACGCCCCTCTTCCCTTCCTGCGCTCTTCTCAGCGCTGCAATGGCGGCGGATTTTGGCGCGAACTCTCAACGGCAAGCAGTAGCACACAGTTCTCTCAATAAAGTACAGTCCAAGCACAACAAATCACAGTCTCTAGGCACACATGACCTGATTCTTCAGGCTTAAGTAGATCCTGTTCGTGACGCCAAGTTTGGAGCGCCCCCACACCGCCGCAGGGCCGAGGGGTACCCGGAGCCGGGCCTCTAGGTCTCAGTCCTGGGGTTGTCACGGTGGCTAGACCCGGTCCGTGGCCCTGTCTGTCAGTGGGGGACGTCCGGTGCAATAAGTGGTGTAGTAACGGTGTAGCGGTGCAGTTGTGGGGTGCAGGTCGCGGTAAATAACGAGGACACCAGGTTGCAGTCTCTTTACCTCTTTACTGAAGCTCTCTGGGTCCTCAGTCCAGAATACGGCTCACCAGGCTGCGCAAGTCCGGCCGGTCCAATGGCACTTCCAGAGCTCTCCTTGCAGGTGGAAATCGGTGCCTTCCTTCTAGCGCTATGTGTTGCAGTCCTTCCCTGCTGTGCTACAGAAAGTACCCCACAACTGTTGTGTCTGTTTCTCGTGTTCCCTCACAACAACTTAATTCGCAATGATCTTCCTCGTCCCTCCAGATACTATGGTAGGAACGCACCCGTATGACGGGGAGGCTCGGAGATCTTCCGGGACTCTATCTGCGCCCCTCTCCTGTTGGTACCCCCCTTTGCCTTCCTGGGTGATGCGTGAGACAGTCCGCCTAAAGCTAACTGCCCTGCCGTAGGTCTGAGGTATGGCTTGAAACTCTTTACCTCCTCGGCGTTCCGGCCACCGGTAGTGCGCCTCAGTAAGGTGCTGCCTCTTTCAGCACAACCCTCACTGGTATCTCCTTTCGCTTGACTTCGTTTCTCACTCAGCACAATCTATCTCGCTTCTAGTCCTTTCTTGAGTCCCGCCGCTTCCAGGAGCCTGCGCGGACCCGTTACGTTCTTTCAATGCCAAGCCTCTGCCAGGATCCCACCCCTGGCAGAGACCCTACAGTCTCTCCCTTCACAACACCCCCTGCCACAGGGTGTTGCTCCGTTCAATCCCGTCAGCGTTCTCTCTAACTTCCTGCCTGACCCCCAGTTTACCCACTATGGTGGGGAGTGGCCTAATGAATAGCACCCTTAGCTCCCCCCGGAGGCCCAGCTGTGAAATGTATTGGTGACTGTGATACCTGCTCAGAGAACTCCTTCAGTGCCATCGAACGCACCATGGCCCCCCTTAGTGGCTGAGCCATGATACTGCAACGACCAGGACTCTGGGGCGCTGCATATGCATCATTCGGTACCACTTTAAGAAAGAGGGAAAGTTTGCCCAAGAGAACACTATTTTCCAGACATTCACAGCCTTTTTTGCACATATTTAAAAGCTGTGATCTTCATCTTCTTGGTGTGGATGTGGTAAATTTCAAAGCGGTCATCAATACCATCATCATCCATATCTCGTAAAGAGGAAATCTGGTGTTTTCCCAGGGTCGTGGTTATCTACATTTTGTGGCATTACTTTAACAGTGTTCGTTATACTAGAAGAAATAATTATTGACTGTGACATTTGGATATTATTGGTAATATGTATTTGTGAAGATGAAGAAGCTTGTGCCACGGGTGTGTTTATAGTTACGGTTGGTGCACTGCTCTTTAAACTTTGTTTTTTACAAGCATCCATCATTTTGCTTGGTTTTCCTACAGCACTGATCTGCTTTCTCTAATTCAGCATCTCTCGAACATGTTGCACTTTGCCCTTTAGACAGACACATGCATCTTTGGCAAATAGTGTTGAGCGATACCTTCCGACATTGGGAAATATCGGATCGGATTGGATCGGACCGATACCCAAAAAATATCGGATATCGCCGATTCCGATACCGGAAACCAATGCAAGTCAATGGGACACAAACATTGGAATGAAAATAAACTCTTTCTTTCCTTGTCGGTTAGTTCTACCTGCCGTGGGTCTGTGTGGGCCTGTCGGGGGTCTGTGCGGGCTTCTCGGGGGTCTGTGTGGGCCTCTCGGAGGTCTGTGCGGGCCTGTCGGGGGTCTGTGCGAGCCTCTCGGGGGTCTTTATCTGTGTGTGCAGGCATCGTCCGATGGGACTGCAAGTCCCATTGGGCTATGCCTGCTCCAATAACAGTGATTGGCACATTAGCCAATGATGGGACAGTAGTTGTCCCATCATCCGGCAAATGTGTTGAATGTAAAAAAACCCACAAACATACATACAACATGCTACATACATACTACATACACACATACAACATACTATATACTACATACATACTAGATACATACATACATACTACATACAACATACATACTACATACATACTACATACCTACTACATACAACATACATACATACTACATACAATTCATTCATACATTACATACAATACATACATATAGACATACAGTACATATAACATAGAGTACATACTCACTATCACTTGTCACTTTGATCCCCGAAGCCAGTGTCACCTGTAAAAAATCTTAAAATAACAAACAATATACTCCCTGATCAGCAGAAATCCACGAGTGTCCCACGACAATCTCCCGTGGAGAGCAGCAGCATCTGCTGATGTGACCGCTCTCTAGGGGCTCCAGGAATACAATGACGGGAGGGAGGTATCATTCCGCACTGTATTCCTCTGCCACTGTAAAAAATAGTTCCTAGTCTCACTTTTGGCACTGCTGTGTGAGAAAGTTCCCACGAAGCAATTGCCATAAAGTGAGACCAGTGAACTACAGTAACCTCTCAGTGATGCACTGCAGGAGCCATTGTCTCTTGTCAGTGTGTCACTGAAGGTCCTATAGAGCAGTGAAATCACCCGATGTCACTGTTCTATAGGGCAGATCGTCGTGGGACACTCGTTATTAATTGGACTGCGTCGGACAGGGAGTATGCGGTTTATTATTTTACGTTTTTTGCAGGCACTGAAGTATGGTAAGTATGGCTAAATTAAGAATAATAAAATACTTTTTTTCTGGCTGTGTCTTTATTTTGTGTTTAACTCTTTCACTACTCTAGGATTAATAATGGAGAGGCGTTTTATTGACGCCTCTCCATTATTAACCCGGCTTAATGTCACGTTACAATAGCAAGGTGATATTAACCCCTTATTACCCCATATCCCACCACTACTCGGGAGTGGGAAGAGAGGGGCTAAGTGCCGGAATTGGCGCATCTTACAGATGTGCCATTTCTGGGGCAGCTGCGGACTGGTATTTGTAGTTGGGGGGGGGGGGCAATATCCATGGCCCCTCTCTAGGCTATGAATATCAGCCTGCAGATGTGTGCATAGCCTTTCTGGTTATGAAATATAGGGGGACCCCACATCATTTTTTTTTGGGGGGTCCCCCTATTTGAACAGCCAGTAAAGGCTACGCAGACAGCTGCGGGCTGATATTCATAGCCTGGGAGGGGCCATGGGTATTACCCCCTTCCCAGGCTACAAATATTGGCCCCCGGCCATCGGCTTTCCCCCTCTGGTGCAGAAAATTGCACGGGAGCCCACGCCATTTTTTTCCCATTTTTTTGTGTTCATTAATCAACATCATGTAGAAAAGCCGCGGACACACCATCACGTGTTTCTCAACGCAAGCAATGAACAACCAAGGGCAACATCCAATAAAGGAAAACCACCTATGCCAAAACATGGTATCCATCCACAGACAGCTGTTTCAGGGTATTTGCCCCTCATCAGTGTGGAGTAGGAAACTGGCTATTAGGAGCAGTGCCTAGTGAAAAGGCTATAAACATAAGTATGAATGACGTCAGGGAGATCAAAACATCCAATACCGCGGAGACACCATCACGTGTTTCTCAATGCAGTGATCCAGAACACTGCCCCCATCCCTTATGGGAAATATGCAAATGCATGTAGAAAAGCCGCGGAGACACCATCACGTGTTTCTCAACGCAAGCAATGAATAGCCAGGTCTTTCACCGGGAAGGAACAACCACGGGAAGGGCAGCATCCAATAAAGGAAAACCACCTATGGCAAAACATGGTATCCATCCACAGACAGCTGTTTAGGGGTATTTGCCCCTCATCAGTGTGGAGTAGGAAACTGGCTATTAGGAGCAGTGCATATTTGCATATTTCTCTTAAGGAATGGGGGCAGTGTTCTGGATCACTGCATTGAGAAACACGTGATGGTGTCTCCGCGGTGTTGGATGTTTTGATCTCCCTGAGGTCATTCATCCTTATGTTTATAGCCTTTTCACTAGGCACTGCTCCTAATAGCCAGTTTCCTACTCCACACTGATGAGGGGCAAATACCCCGAAACAGCTGTCTGTGGATGGATACCATGTTTTGGCATAGGTGGTTTTCCTTTATTGGATGCTGCCCTTCCCGTGGTTGTTCCTTTCCGGTGAAAGACCTGGCTATTCATTGCTTGCGTTGAGAAACACATGATGGTGTCTCCGCAGCTTTTCTACATGCATTTGCATATTTCCCATAAGGGATGGGGGCAGTGTTCTGGATCACTGCGTTGAGAAACACGTGATGGTGTCTCTGCGGTGTTGGATGTTTTGATCTCCCTGAGGTCATTCATCCTTATGTTTATAGCATTAATCAACATCGGCCTATCTATGGATATATCTATCTATAAATATATCTATAGATACATAGATGTTTCTATCCATATATCTATCTGGCTAATTTCACACATTAGGTTTTTGCCGTCAGGCACAATACTTTGCCCCCGCCAGCCGGTCTAACAACTCATCCACACGCGGCATGGGATACGCATCCGTCACCGTTTTCTCATTGAGCTTTCGATAGTCTACACAAAATCCTTCTTGGGCACTAACACTACGGGGGATGCCCAGGGACTATCTGACTCTTCAATGACCCCTAAACGCAACATCTCTTGTATCTCTTGTCGCATCTTTGCTCGTACAGACTCAGGGACGCGGAAGGGGGGTTGTCGCAGGGGGGTCTGATCCTGGGTCTTAACCTTGTGTTGTGCCAGGCGAGTGTACCCTGGTCTCCCCGAAAACATCCTCTGTCGCTGCCTCAACAACGCCTCCGCCTGCTGTCTCTCCCGGGGACCTAGGTCTTCACCCAAGTGTACCTCGTCCCATGTTTTAGACTGAGTCCTTTCTCCTAAGACATCAGAGGGAAAATAAACTCCAAGCAAATGTGGCGCTAAGCACCTACGGATTTTTTGAATGCATCCACTTCCAGTGAAAAATGTTAATAAAAAATAATTTATTTTCTCAAAATAAAAAAAATATATATATATATTTGTAAAATATTTTTAAAATACAGTACAACGCGTTTTGGCTGCTATTTTTACAGTGCAGCCTTCATCAGGTAGCAAAAAACCCAAAAAGAACAGACATACAATAAGCACTATTTACAAATATATTTTATTTTATTTTTTTTTTTTTGAGAAAATAAATGAATTTTTGTTAAAATTTTTCACTGGAAGTGGATGCATTCAAAAAATCCATAGGTGCTTAGCGCCACATTTGCTTGGAGTTTATTTTCCCTTTGAATTCACCACCTATGTGGATCCGAAGCAGGATCAACACATAGTTCTCCAACGTGAGCTGCACA
This sequence comes from Ranitomeya variabilis, assembly GCF_051348905.1. Classification (NCBI taxonomy): domain Eukaryota; kingdom Metazoa; phylum Chordata; class Amphibia; order Anura; family Dendrobatidae; genus Ranitomeya; species Ranitomeya variabilis. Next base: position 527,687,359 of record NC_135233.1, read on the forward strand.
CCTTATTGGATTATACAACATACGGAGAAGAGTTGCCTAAAGAATTGATTCCTTGAGAATCTCAACGTGCATTTCTTACCGATAGAAGGTGAGCATAACCACAACTAAAATAATTTTTTTTTTTAACTGTTGGTAAAAACGTATTACGCTCAGAGGAAGCGCCGCACTTGTCTCTTTTTTTCCCTTTTTCCCTAAACCAGGGTATTTCTAAAGCCCTAAGACATCAGGCAAGGGAAGTCCGGCTAAATCCTCTGCTTCAGGTGCACAGATGGCCACTACCTCTTGAGGGCGCTCCCGGTAGGGCTTCAGCATATTCACGTGGAACATGCGATAACCCTGGGGTGTTCGTCACAATCGGCGACATTATAGATGGTGTCTGCTATTTTCCCCACTACCTGGTAGGGCCCCTGCCATGCAGCTTGGAACTTGTTCTGCCTAGTGGGATCTAACACCAGGGCCTTCTGTCCTATTTCCAAGGTGAATTCTCTGGCCCTCCAATCGTACCATACGCACTGGCGCCACTGTAGGCACAGTCCCGGAATTCCAGCACATAGGGTACAATAGGTACCCCTTCTATGATGCCCTCCCCTTCCCAGTGTTCTAGCACTAAGTCTAGGGGTCCCCTTACCCGCCCCCATATACCAGTTCGAACGGGGAGAACCCTATAGATTCTTGGGGCACCTCCCGATAGGCAAACAGGAGGTGTAGCAAGAATTTCTCCCAGTCCCTGTAGGTCCTGGTAAAAGTCCCAATGAGTTGTTTTAACGTCCCGTTAAAGCGTTCACACAACCAATTGGTTTGCGGGTGGTACGGGGCGCTTCTAATGGACATTACGCCACACGGCTTCCACAGTTGGTTGGTCACCTCTGCTGTAAAATGGGTACCCTGGTCCGAGATAATCTCCCGGGGAAATCCAACCCATGAGAAAACCTGGAGCAGGGCAGCCACCACCATCTCTGCAAGTATGTTAGGTAACGCAACCGCCTCTGGATACAGTGTGGCATAATCTACCACTGTCAATATATACCTTTTCCCTGACGGACTGGGTTTGGCTAACGACCCTATCAGATCGACCGCTACTCGGCTAAATGGTTCCTCCACAACGGGGAGGGGGCGTAATTTGACCTTGCATCGATCTCCCCTCTTGCCAATGCGCTGGCAATTGTCACAGGTCTGGCAGTACTGACGAACGTCATAGGTTACCCCCGACCAAAAGAAGTTTTGTGTCAGACGATGCCTGGAGCGACTGACACCGAAGTGCCCGGCCAAGGGTATTTCATGAGAGATTGGCAGTAATTCTTGCCTATACTTCTTGGGAACTACCAGCTGTCGTTTTATAGTGGGGCTCGTCCCTGTGTGGTGCTCCTCTGTGATCCGGTAGAGGAGTCCCTGCTTCCATACAAACTGTTCCCCTTCCAGTACCCCTCTCCCCTCCTGTGCCTTCCCACGATATCCCTCCAATGAAGGATCCTCAAGTAACTCCCTCTTAAATTCAGCTGGGGTGGCCCAAGAAATGTGTCTGGCTATGGGAATACGTGTAGGGCTGGGATGTCTTACCTGGGCCTCCTCTGAGTGTGATTCCGACTCCGCAGCTCGAGCTTGTCTCCGGGTGGTCACAGGATATGTATCAGCCAGAGGGGCAACCGAGAAGGCAGACAACATGGGCCCCAAGTCATTTCCCAGCAAGACGTCTGCAGGCAAATCCTCCATCAAGCCGAACTCAACAAGGCCATCCCCGACTCCCCAGTTCAGGTGAATCCTGGCAGTGGGCAGTCGATGTATGGCTCCCCCTGCTACACGGACTGCCACTGTCCGGTCCATCTTCTCTTGGTCCCGGACAAGATGAGGCTTCACAAGGGTCAAAGTTGCCCCGGAATCTCTTAGTCCCTGCATACGTTTCCCATTAACCCACATGACCTGTCGATGCTGTTGTGGATTATCTGCCCAGGCTGCCTGCACGGGGTCTACTTCATGCAGCACTTCCTCCATCTCTTCCACCCCCTGGTTAGTCGTAGCCCCCAATGCCGTGTCAGCTTCACCTTGGTAGCAGTGTACAGTGGCCCGGCTGAAGGTAGCTGTTCCCGCCTTTGGCCACTGGGTATGCTGAGTCCGGTTGGGACATTGTCTTTGCAGGTGGCCCAGCTGATGGCAGGTGTGGCATCGCGCCCCAGGGAGACTGTTGTAGGCTGGGTTTTTAGCTGGTCCCCTTACAATCTTCGGTGGTTTGGGGGCCTCCAGGTCCATGGATGGACCCCTAGTGACCATCTTTGATCCGGACAACTGAGGCCTCCTGGCATCATGATGTTCATCGGCCAGATGAGCGGCCTCCTCAAGAGTCGTTGGCCGCCTGTCCCGAAGCCATTCCTGTGTCTCGGGGGTTAGTCCATAAAAGAATCGTTCTAACAAGAAGAGCTGGAGGACATCCTCCTTAGTGGTTGCTTGGCTCCCTTGTACCCACTGTAGCAGTGACCGCCGTAATTTACAGGCCCATTCAGCGTGGGTATCGGTTACGTGTTTTATAAGTCCGCGGAACTTTTGGCGGTATGCTTCTGGTGTCAGCGCATACCGGGCCAAGATCTTCTTTGAACCGCTCATAGTCTATACAGCCCTCATCAGGTACCGTGCGATAGGCGTCTGCTGCCCAGCCTGTCAGCTTGCTGGTCAGAATCTGAACCCATTCCTCCGGCTTCACTTGATGAAGGGCACACTGCCGCTCAAAATCCTGCAGAAAGCCATCAATGTCTTCCTCTGCTTCCCCCAACTGTCGGAAGGCATTATACTGGATCTTTTTGTGGCTTACTGTTGAAGGTACCTGGTCAGAAGCCAGAGCTCCCCCTGCTCGCTGACTCTCCTCTCTCCGTTCGGCCATCTTTTCCTTCAGATCAGTACGCACATCAGCCATCACCTCTTGTATGATCTCTACTGCAGGGTTTGGGCCATAGAACGCCAGTCTGTTCTTTACCTCCCTCTGGAATTCAGTCTCCTCCATGTTCATATTGGGGGGCGCTGCCCTGTCATGTTCCATGATGGCTGCTATCAAATCCGCTTTTGTTTTGTTGCTGACGATTAACGCTCGGGCTTCCACCAGATCTTTTAATGTAGTCCACTTTAACTTCTGGTAGTTGTTTTCTATTCAATCCTTTCCTCCTGTAGACGGGGTACCAGTGTGATGCGGTCTACCGTGCTGGAGTACCTCTTTCAGTACCACCCCATGTTTCAGGAGGTCCACTCTGCTTTGGCTGGAGTCTGAATGAAGGACGCTGGCTGGAATTCCTTGGTTACATGGGCGCATATAAAAGACCACTGCTTCTCCACGTATTTCCAGTGTGACAACACTTTACTCACAGGACACATGAGCGGTCACGTGAGCGGTCGCGTCACCGCGACATCATCGCAGGTCCTTCACTCACTGCATTCTTAGGAACGGAGGCAGACCCTTGCACCGGTGAGAGCCAGGGTCCGTTGGAGGGGTGAGTATATCCATATTTTTTATTTTTATTCTTTATTTTTTACATGAATATGAATCCCAGGGCCTGAAGGAGAGTCTCCTCTCCTCCAGACCCTGGGAACCACACGCCGTATAAGATGACTGGGCGTATAAGATGACCCCCGTCTTATACGGCGGGTATATCCCAAATTCCATATTTTATATGGAAAAGTTGGGGGTCGTCTTATATGCCCAGTCGTCTTATACACCAGAAAATACGGTAGTATATGGAGTTGGTTTCCTTTGCTGTCCTCTTTTTTGAGGCTTGGTTTGCTGTCATGATTTCCCCAATGGCAGGGAAATAAAAATAACAAAAAAGACTAGCTCTCGGGTGATGGAAACTAAAGTAGACCGTGACCTGAACCTGACACAACACTGGAAGTAGCCGGGGAGTGTTCCTACGATGCCCTAGACACCACGCGCCAGCCGGAGATCTAACTACCCCTATCAGAGGAATATACAGGCCTGTCTTACCTCCAGAGATGTACCCCAAAAGGAGATAGCAGCCCCCCACAGATATTGACGGTGAGTCAAGAGGAAAAGACATACGTAGGATGAACAGCAGATTTAGCACAGTGAGGTCCGCTTTCTAGATAGCAGAAGGATAGGAAAGAGCTACTTCACGGTCAACTTCAAAACACTACTCAAAAACACCATCCTGAAATTACTTTAAAACTCCAGTGACAACTCATGCCACTGGAGTGGCAATTTCAGTCCGCGAGAGCTTCCAGCTACAGAGAGTCACATTGCAACAAGCTGGACAAGAAATAGCATAAACTAGAAACAAAATTCAACTTAGCTGAACAGGAACTTGAGGCTGGAGAATGCAACAGAATGCTACTGATACATTGTTGGCCGGCATAGAACTAACAGCCAAGCAGCCTTAAATAGGAAACTCCCCTAATGGATGGCAACAGGTGATCAGGGATAGAAGAAGGCACATAAGTGGCACTACCATAAAACACCACCGGGGGAGCCCACAAACAGAATTCACAACAGTACCCCCCCCTTAAGGAGGGGGCACCGAACCCTCACCAGAACCACCAGGGCGATCTGGATGAGCACTATGAAATGCACGAACCAAATCAGGAGCATGAACATCGGATGCTGTCACCCAAGAATTATCCTCCTGACCATAGCCTTTCCACTTAACCAGATACTGAAGTTTCCGTCTGGAAACACGGGAGTCCAAGATCTTTTCCACCACATACTCCAATTCACCCTCAACCAGCACAGGAGCAGGAGGATCAGCAGAAGGAACAACCGGTACCTCATACCTCCGCAATAATGACCGATGAAAAACATTATGAATAGTAAAAGATGCTGGGAGGTCCAAACGAAAGGACACAGGATTGAGAACCTCCAGAATCCTATAAGGGCCAATAAACCGAGGCTTAAACTTAGGAGACGAGACCTTCATAGGAACAAATCGAGAAGACAGCCACACCAGGTCCCCAACACAAAGACGAGGACCAACACGCCGATGACGATTAGTGAACTGTTGAGTCTTCTCCTGGGACAACTTCAGATTGTCCACAACCTGTCCCCAAATCTGATGCATTCTATCAACCACAGCATCCACTCCAGGACAATCCGAAGACTCCAATTGACCGGACGAAAAACGAGGGTGAAACCCTGAATTACAAAAAAATGGAGAAACCAAAGTGGCAGAACTGGCCCGATTGTTAAGGGCAAACTCTGCCAATGGCAAAAAATCAAGCCAATCATCCTGATCAGCGGACACAAAACACCTCAAGTAAGTCTCCAAAGTCTGATTAGTACGCTCAGTCTGGCCATTAGTCTGAGGATGGAATGCAGATGAAAAAGACAAGTCGATGCCCATCCTGGCACAGAACGCCCGCCAAAATCTAGACACAAACTGAGTACCCCTGTCAGACACTATATTCTCAGGAATACCATGCAAACGCACCACATTCTGAAAAAATAGAGGAACCAGCTCAGAGGAGGAGGGCAATTTGGGCAAAGGCACCAAATGAACCATCTTGGAAAAACGGTCACACACCACCCAGATGACAGACATCCTACGAGAAACAGGAAGGTCAGAAATAAAGTCCATAGAGATGTGCGTCCAAGGCCTCTTAGGAATGGGCAAGGGCAACAACAACCCACTGGCCCGAGAACAGCAGGGCTTGGCCCGAGCACAAACATCACAAGACTGCACAAAAATACGCACATCTCGAGACAAGGAAGGCCACCAGAAGGACCTAGACACCAAATCCCTGGTGCCAAAAATTCCAGGATGACCTGCCAACGCGGAAGAATGAACCTCCGAGATAACTCTACTGGTCCAGTCATCAGGGACAAACAGTCTACCAGGCGGACAGCGATCAGGCCTATCCACCTGAAACTCCTGCAAAGAGCGCCGCAGGTCTGGGGAGACAGCTGACAATATCACCCCATCCTTCAGGATGCCAGTAGGTTCGGAATCACCAGGCGAGTCAGGCTCAAAACTCCTAGAGAGGGCATCCGCCCTCACATTCTTAGACCCAGGCAGATATGAAACCACAAAGTTAAATCGAGAGAAAAACAACGACCAGCGCGCCTGTCTAGGATTCAGACGCCTGGCTGACTCAAGATAAATTAGATTCTTGTGGTCAGTCAAGACCACCACCTGGTGTCTAGCACCCTCAAGCCAATGACGCCACTCCTCAAATGCCCACTTCATGGCCAAGAGCTCCCGATTTCCAACATCATAATTTCGCTCAGCGGGCGAAAACTTTCGAGAGAAAAACGCACATGGTCTCATCACTGAGCAGTCAGGATCTTTCTGCGACAAAACTGCACCTGCTCCGATCTCGGAAGCATCCACCTCAACCTGGAAAGGGAGCGACACATCAGGCTGGCGCAACACAGGAGCAGAAGAAAAGCGGCGCTTAAGCTCCCGAAAGGCCTCCACAGCCGCAGAGGACCAATTAGCAACATCAGCACCCTTTTTGGTCAAATCAGTCAAAGGTTTAGCAATGGCAGAAAAACCCGCTATGAATCGGCGATAGAAATTAGCAAATCCCAAGAATTTCTGAAGACTCTTTAAAGAAGTAGGTTGTATCCAATCACAAATAGCCTGAACCTTAACAGGGTCCATCTCCATAGATGAAGGGGAAAAAATATATCCCAGAAAGGAAATTCTCTGAACCCCAAAAATACACTTTGAGCCCTTTACAAAAAGAGAATTAGCTCGCAAAACCTGAAAAACTCTCCTGACCTGTTGAACATGAGATTCCCAGTCCTCCGAAAAAATCAGAATATCATCCAAATACACAATCATAAATTTATCCAGATATTCACGGAAAATATCGTGCATAAAGGACTGAAAAACGGAAGGGGCATTCGCGATACCGAAAGGCATTACCAAATACTCAAAATGGCCTTCAGGCGTATTAAATGCGGTCTTCCACTCATCCCCCTGCTTAATCCGCACCAAATTATACGCACCACGTAGATCGATCTTAGTGAACCACTTAGCCCCCTTTATGCGAGCAAACAGATCAGTCAGTAAAGGTAACGGGTATTGGTATTTAACTGTAATCTTATTCAGAAGTCGATAGTCGATACAAGGTCTCAATGAACCATCCTTTTTACCCACAAAGAAAAATCCTGCCCCTAGTGGAGACAAAGAGGGGCGAATATGACCCTTTTCCAAAGATTCTCTGATATACTCCCGCATAGCAGTATGTTCAGGTACAGACAAATTAAACAAGCGACCCTTAGGAAATTTACTACCGGGAATCAACTCAATAGCGCAGTCACACTCTCTGTGAGGAGGGAGAGAATCAATTTTAGGCTCCTGAAAGACATCATAAAAATCTGACAGAAATGCTGGGATCTCAGAGGGAGTAGATGAAGAAATGGGAACCAAAGGTGCATCCCCATGAATCCCCCGACATCCCCAGCTCAGCACAGACATTGATCTCCAGTCCAAGACTGGATTATGAATTTGTAACCATGGTAATCCAAGCACTAAAACGTCATGTAGATTGTATAACACAAGGAAACGAATAATCTCCTGATGGTCTGGGGTAAGATGCATAGTCACTTGTGTCCAATATTGTGGTTTATTACTAGCCAAAGGTGTAGAATCAATACCCTTTAGGGGAATAGAAACTTCCAGAGGCTCCAAATCAAACTCACAATGCTTGGCAAAGGACCAATCCATGAGACTCAGAGCGGCGCCAGAATCCACATAAGCATCCACGGTAACAGATGATAAAGTACAAATCAATGTCACGGACAAAAGAAACTTAGACTGCAAGGTACCCATAGAAAAAGACTTATCAACCTCTTTATCAACCTTTTTTATGCGTTTAGAGCATGCTGATATAACATGAGCTGGATCTCCACAATAAAAGCACAACCCATTTTTGCGCCTGTAATTCTGTCGTTCGCCTCTAGACAAAACACTATCGCATTGCATATGCTCTGGTGCCTTTTCAGAGGTCACCGCCAAATGGTGCACAGGTTTTTGCTCAGAAGATACCGCCATATGGTGCACAGGTTTTTGCTCAGAAGACACCGCCAAATGGTGCACAGATTTGCGCTCCCGTAAACGCCGATCAATCTGGATAGCCAATTTCATGGCATCATTCAGACCTGTAGGCACAGGGAACCCCACCATGACATCCTTCACGGCATCAGAGAGACCTTCTCTGAAATTAGCTGCTAGAGCGCACTCATTCCATTTAGTAAGCACCGACCATTTACGAAATTTTTGGCAGTATATCTCAGCTTCATCTTGCTCTTGGGAAAGAGCTATCAAGGCTTTCTCAGCCAAAATCTCTAAATTAGGTTCTTCATAAAGCAACCCCAAAGCCAGAAAAAACGCATCTACATTTAATAACGCAGGATCCCCTGGCGACAATGCAAATGCCCAACTTTGTGGGTCACCCCGCAGTAGAGAAATAACAATTTTAACCTGTTGTGCAGGATCACCAGCAGAGTGAGATCTCAGAGACAAAAACAATTTACAATTCTCTCTGAAATTCAAAAAACGGGATCTGTCTCCGGTAAAAAATTCAGGCATAGGGATCTTAGGTTCAGACATTGGAGCACGTATAACAAAATCCTGTAAGTTCTGGACCCTTGTAGCAAGGGTATTCAAACCTGCAACCAAACTCTGTGGATCCATGATTCAAACAGGTGAAACCAAAGCCATTCAGAGATTAAGAGGAGAGGAAAAAAAAAAAAGGCTGAAGACTGCAGTTTAAGCAAGGAGTACAAATGAGCAACTAAGGTGCACTTTCAAACACAGAAAAAAAAAACCCTTTCTCATCCTTTCCTGCTTTAGTGCATAGTTTTAACACATGTGGGCCGGCCAAACTGTCATGATTTCCCCAATGGCAGGGAAATAAAAATAACAAAAAGGACTAGCTCTCGGGTGATGGAAACTAAAGTAGACCGTGACCTGAACCTGACACAACACTGGAAGTAGCCGGGGAGTGTTCCTACGATGCCCTAGACACCACGCGCCAGCCGGAGATCTAACTACCCCTATCAGAGGAATATACAGGCCTGTCTTACCTCCAGAGATGTACCCCAAAAGGAGATAGCAGCCCCCCACAGATATTGACGGTGAGTCAAGAGGAAAAGACATACGTAGGATGAACAGCAGATTTAGCACAGTGAGGTCCGCTTTCTAGATAGCAGAAGGATAGGAAAGAGCTACTTCACGGTCAACTTCAAAACACTACTCAAAAACACCATCCTGAAATTACTTTAAAACTCCAGTGACAACTCATGCCACTGGAGTGGCAATTTCAGTCCGCGAGAGCTTCCAGCTACAGAGAGTCACATTGCAACAAGCTGGACAAGAAATAGCATAAACTAGAAACAAAATTCAACTTAGCTGAACAGGAACTTGAGGCTGGAGAATGCAACAGAATGCTACTGATACATTGTTGGCCGGCATAGAACTAACAGCCAAGCAGCCTTAAATAGGAAACTCCCCTAATGGATGGCAACAGGTGATCAGGGATAGAAGAAGGCACATAAGTGGCACTACCATAAAACACCACCGGGGGAGCCCACAAACAGAATTCACAACAGTTTGCATAATTTTATGCAAGGTATTTAGACAATGTGGGTATCTGGTATCTGTGTCTCACTTTATGTAATGTATATCATGATTGGCTGTAATTGAGGATTGTAGAAATGCCTATATATATGTGCAGCGCCCCAGAGTCCTGGTCGTTGCAGTACTGATGCTCCGCCGCTAAGGGGGGCTATGGTACGTCTGATGGCACTGAAGGAGTTCATCTGACCAGGTATCACAGACACCAATACATTTCACAGTCTGGCCTCCAGGGGGAGCTAAGGGTACTATGTATTAGGCCACTCCTCACAATCTGGTAAAACTGGGGGTTAGGCAGGAAGTTAGATGAGAAAGCTGACTGGGTTGGAACCAGGCAACACCTTGTGGCAGAGGGTGTTGTGGGGGAAGATTCAGAGGGGTCCCTGTCAGAGGTGGGATCCTGACAGAGGCCTAGCAACCAGAGAGAACGTTACGGGACCGCGCCTGCACGATATAGTGGCGGTACCCCAAGAAAGGACAAGAAGCGAGGTTTATTGTGCTGAGTGAGAAACGAGATCAACGCAACAAGGAGAATACCAGTAGGAGTCGTGCTGTAAGACGAGGCAACATCCTATTGAGGCGCATAACCGGTGGCCGGAACACCGAGGAAGTATAGAGCTCCAGGCCAAACTTCAAACCTACGGCAGGACAGTCAGTTATAGGCGGGCTGTCTCACCCAATTGACCTAGGAAGACACAGGGTGGTAACAACAGGAGTGGGGCGACGCTAGAGTCCCGGAAGAGCTCCGAGCCTCCCCGTCATACGGGTGCATCCTAACCATAAGATCTGGGGGACGTGGAAGAACATCAGAATCAAGTTGTGAGGGAACACGAGAAACAGACACAACAGTTGTGGGGACTATCCCGTGAGCACAGCAGGGGAGGACCACAACACACAAGCGCTAGAAGGTAGGCACAGATTTCCACCTGCAAAGGGAACTCTGGAGGTGCCATCGGACCGGTCAGGCTTGCGCAGCCCGGTTAACCGTATTCCGGATTGAGGACCCTGAAGCCTTCAGTAAAGAGGTAAAGAGACTGCAACCTGGTGTCCTCGTTATTTACTGCACCGCACTACCACCACCATCCACACCTATCATTGGGCGCCCCTCAGCAGGGTCACGGACCGGGTCTAGCCACCGTGACAACCCCAGAGCAGAGACTCAGAGGCCCGGTACCGGGTACCCCTCGGCCCTGCGGCAGTGGGGGCGCTGCATATGCACTTTGGGGAAACACCCACTGCTTGAGAAATGCTCATTCAGAGCCGAAACGTTGCCCTGACATGTGGGTTTAATAAATCCTGCACATTTTTTCAAAGGATATGGAGTGCTGCCTACTTTGTCCAAAGTTTACAAAATTCAAAAATCAATGGACAGGTTGCCTGGGGGCCTTGCACCCGAAGATAAGTAAAAAATTTGTTGTGCTGCTCCTATTTTTATTAATGTGTGTGTGTGTATATACTGTATACATACTGTATATTATACTGCTCAAAAAATTAGAGGGACGACAGAATATAACTCCAAGTAAATCAAACTTCTGTGAAATCAAACTGTCCACTTAGGAAGCAACATTGTTTGACAAACAATTTCACATGCCGTTGTGCAAATGGAATAGACAACAGATGGAAATTATTGGCAATTATCAAGACACACTCAATAAAGGAGTGGTTCTGCAGGTGGGGACCACATCTCAGTACCAATGCTTTCTGGCTGATGTTTTGGTCACTTTTGAATGTTGGTTGTGCTTTCACACTCGTGGTCAAATAAATAAGGCAGCACACTGTAGCGCTAAAATATGCAAACATGAAATTTGAAAGTTGAACTGCATTACTGCACTAGAAATATGAAAAAATGAGAGCGTTTAGCGCATAAAATGGCCAATTTATGTGTACCGAGTAAATATAGAGGTTTTATTATAATTGATGCGTTCGCAGCCCTGGGTCCACCGTGCAGGAGAACCTGCTGCTAGCAAACGGCAGCACTATATGGCGGTATTGGCTAGCTCTGTTAACTCACAGAGCAGCCATGAAAGCAAAGCTCTGCGCCCTGTTAGACTTCACAGGAGCACAGGCTAACTGCCCAACAGAGAGCAGTCAGTGGTCATGCATGCACACAAAACTCCTCGCCGGAGGTGCCAGCATTCTAGGGGCTTATTTCAGCCAGGTCCCTGAATACAATCTTACATGACCACACTGGTGCAAAGCACATAACATAGAACAATACTAGCGCATACCGTGCGGCCATGCGAGCCTTAAATAGTTGCAGCACGTACAGGACCTTCCTGAAGGTCCAATGGCCTTAGCTGCAGTATCTGATCATGTGACCCTCGATCTCCACTGAGAGATCTTACTCTTGGCATGCTCAGAACGAGAAAAGCAGGACTTAGGCTACGTTCACACTAGCGTTGTGCGCCGCTGCGTCGGCGACGCAACGCACAACGCACGCAAAAACGCGTCAAAACGCACGCAAAAACGCTGCGTTTTGCGACGCATGCGTCGGTTTTTGCCGAAAATCGGACGCAAGAAAAATGCAACTTGTTGCGTTTTCTTGGTCCGACGCTTGCGGCAAAAAAGACGCATGTGTCGCACAACGCAACAAAAAAAAACGCATGCGTCCCCCATGTTAAGTATAGGGGCGCATGACGCATGCGTCGCCGACGCAAACCCGACGCACATTAGATTAACGCTAATGTGAACGTAGCCTTAGTCCCAGAAGCGTCTGCTCGCCGCTGCCCAGCACTGACTTCAATGGCAGAAGCAGGAAAAGCAGCAGTAACTCTTTGTACAGAGTCAGACTGAGCAAGACACTGGGACCGACGTCTCCGCTGAGCAGGCTCCACTGCGGCAGAAGAAGAATGGGAGACCGCAGCGGAGATGTCCCCCTGTGCAGAGGTGGGAACTCGACCCCTAACACCTGGTAGCCACATTAGGGCATCTCTCGTATACCAGGTCCTAAACTTTCCTTTCCTCACTGAGAATAAACTTCTTCATCTGAATGGGTACCTGTGAAACCTCTTCTTAGACTAAATTTCTCTCTGTGGAGGGGTAATAGACCTGCTGCAATTAAAACACCTGTGGCTAAGAGGTGGAGTGCTCGGTCAGAAAGCTAGTGAATACAAATTTCAAAAAACTGACCTTCACATCCAAACATAGATCAAGTGTAAACAGGTGACTCTAGGTTCAGCACCTGTTCACACTTGATCTGTGTTTGGATGTGACGGTCAGCTTTTTGAAATTTGTATTCAGTAGCCTTCTGACCAAGCACTCCGCCTCTTAGCCACAGGTGTTTTAATTTCAGCAGGTCTATTACCCCTCCACAGAGAGAGAGAAATTTAGTCAAAGAAGAGGTTTCACAGGTACCCATTCAGATGAAGACGTTTATTCTCAGCGAGGAAAGGAAAATCTAGGACCTGGTATACGAGAGATGCCCTAATATGGCTAACAGGTACACATAAAATGGCCATTTTATGCGTTAAACGCTCTCATTTTTTCATATTTCCAGTGCAGTAATGCAGTTCAACTTTCAAATTTCATGTTTGCATATTTTAGCGCTACAGTGTGCTGCCTTATTTATTTGACTGTGTACGAGTTGGTGACTCTAGGTTCAGCACCTGTTCACACTTGATCTATGTTTGGATGTGACGGTCAGTTTTTTGAAATTTGTATTCACACTTGTGGTAGCATGAGACGGACTCTACAACCCACACAAGTTGCTCAGGTAGTGCAGCTCATCCAGGATGGCACATGAATGTGAGCTGTGGCAAGGTTTGCTGTGTCTGTCAGCGTAGTGTCCAGAGGCTGGAGGCGCTACCAAGAGAGAGGCCAGTACACCAGGAGACGTGGAGGGGGCCGTAGGAGGGCAACAACCCAGCAGCAGGACCGCTACCTCAGCCTTTGTGCAATGAGGAACAGGAGGAGCACTGCCAGAGCCCTGCAAAATTACCTCCAGCAGGCCACAAATGTGCATGTGTCTGCACAAACAGTTAGAAACCGACTCCATGAGGATGGTCTGAGTGCCTGACGTCCACAGATAGGGGTTGTGCTCACAGCCCAACACCATGCAGGATGCTTGGCATTTGCCACAGAATACCAGGATTGGCAAATTCGCCACTGGTGCCCTGTGCTCTTCACAGATGAAAGCAGGTTCACACTGAGCACATGTGACAGACGTGAGAGAGTCTGGAGACACCGTGGAGAGCAATCTGCTGCCTGCAATATCCTTCAGCATGATCGGTTTCGCCGTGGGTCAGTAATGGTGTGGGGTGTGTCGTGATTCCCAATGGCAGGGAAACATCAGAACACAAAAATAACGGACGAGCTCTGGGTGATGGAATCTCGAGCTGACCGTGAGCTAAATCTACCACACAACTGATAGTAGCCAGGGAGCATACCTACGACTTCCTAGATGCCACGCGCCAGCCGGAGGACTAACTACGCCTGGTAGAGGAAGGAACAGACCTGGCTTACCTCTAGGGAAATACCCCAAAAGATGATAGCAGCCCCCCACATGTAATAACGGTGAGTTAAGAGGAAAAGACATACACAGTATGAAAGTAGATTTAGCAAAGAGAGGTCCACTTACTAGATAGCAGAAGGATACAAAAGAGGACTTCACGGTCAACTGAAAACCCTTTCAAAAAACCATCCTGAAATTACTTTAAAACTCCTGTGTCAACTCATGACACAGGAGTGGCAATTTCAGCCCGCAAGAGCTTCCAGCTACAGAGAATAACAAAAACTTCAAACTGGACAAAAGATACAAAACAAAAGGACAAAGTACACTTAGCTGATCAGCAGACTAGTAGCAGGAACATGCAACCGAAGGCTCTGGTTACAATGATGACTGGCAAGGAAATGACTGGAGAGCAAGGCTAAATAGGAAACTCCCAAACACTGATGGGAGCAGGTGAACTGAGACAGCAAAGCACACACAAGTCACCAGTACCACCAGCAACCACCAGGGGAGCCCAAAAAGCGGATTCACAACAGGGGTGGCACTTCTTTGGAGGGCCGCACAGCCCTCCATGTGCTCGCCAGAGGTAGCCTGACTGCCACTAGGTACCAATATGAGATCCTCAGACCCCTTGTGAGACCATATGCTGGTGCGGTTGGCCCTGGGTTTCTCCTAAAGCAGGACTGTTCTGCCCATCTTAATGTGCAGAAAGTTAATTATCATGTTATTCAAGTTGTGGCCACTGGAGGTCATCAGTTGCCTACTTTTCATGTTGTTTACCAACTTTTCCCTCAGAAGAGCAATGTCTTCTGGGTGAGTTCCGCCCTCATTCTTCTTGTGGAAGACAAGCTTCAGTAGCCATTTTTCCTCAGGTCTAAAGAGAGACACACGTGCTCCTGTCTCACTTACTTTCCTACCCCTGTCCTAACGGATCTCGGTACGTTTATAAAGGGTTAAATGCATCTTATGTTTGTGTTAGTATTTGAGCCTTATGCAGCTCCTATAGTCTGATATAGTTAGGCAGATTGTGCTCGGCAGCTTGCAGTTAGGTTAATGTTACTCTGCATGTAGATAGAGGCATCTTTGTATAGAATAGGGCAGTGCTGTTGGAATTACTGTGTAATGCACTCTGTATAATTCTTGCTGTAATGTCCCAGTTATTTATGTGATTGCACCCTGTATGTGCATATACTGATATGCTGTTATTCTTTACAGTTTTTCACCAGTCATCCACAATGATTATTCACTGAACATCCACTTTGTACATCAACATCATTCACTATTCGATCATCTACTATGAATACTATCCACCATTGTTGTTCAACGTTATAGTTTATGTTATCATCACCCTATTAAATAAGACTTAGGCATCAACACAGTCTGTTTACTGGGATGTGGATGAAGGTTTAGCCGTATGTTGGAATCCACACAGCATCCTACGTGGAGGAAGGCAGAACAGTGAAAAACGAGACCGCCAGTCGCAGGCGGTGATTGTAAAGCAAGAACAGATTAGCTGCCTTCAGTGAAACTGATAGCCGGTCGCAGGCTGTAGTTGATCAGACTGTACGGAACCGCTAACACCCACACTGCTCCGCATTCGGGTACCACAGCAGCCGCCATACAGCCGCAGAACTATACTGCAGCCCGCCAAGAAGAGCTACATCATTCCCGCCATGCAGAAGCTCACCGCACATAGACTCAGTTTCCCGCCAAAACACTCAGCAGTACGCAGCTAAGCGCACAATGTCTCGAAACAGCACATCCTCACTCAAGACGAGATCACGAGCAAGCTCTAGCAGGTCATCATTAGCAGAGCTGGCTGCTGTCGCTCATGCTGAAGCTGAAGCAGCCAAAGCGAGGTCCTCCTTCGCCGAGAAAGAAATGCATCTAAAGCTGAGACAAGCAGAGCATGAAGCAGAAAATGCACGTTTGCGGGCAGAGCAAAAGGCAGAAAGTGCACGCCTGCAAGCCGAAACCGCACGTTTGCGGGCAGAGCAAGAGGAAGAAAGTGCGCGCCTGCAAGTGTCTCTAGAAAGACTTATGGCAGACAAAGAGGCAGCAGCTGCAATAGCTAAGACAGAGTACTTGGAAGCCATGAAGGATCCTGATTATGAGGGACGCAGCACCGTTCTTGGAACAGATCTAGAGCAGCAAGACCCAGCTCAGCGCGTCGCAGAGTATGTCCATCGACACTCCAGCATGGACAACACCCTCGACAGACTACATCGATCAGCCTACGCCGATTATCATCGATCCAACCCTGAACTTCGCTACTACAAACAAGAAGACGTCCAGCACAGAGGAGTCGACTACAGCTACCGTTCCACTGAGAAGAAGGTACAGCTCCCACCTCACCTTAAAGAGACATCTTCACCAGAAAGGTACTATGCAGACTGTCCGAAGCCAAGAGCGTCTCACAGGTATGGTGATGCACCACACACTAGACATGACTATAACATACCGGCTCGTACCAACACTGATCAAGCCACCGTAGACTTGGCAAAGTTCTTTGCCCGCCGAGAACTGGTAACAAAAGGACTGGTAAAGTTCACTGACAAAGCCGAAAACTATAGGTCATGGCGAGCTTCGTTCCAGAACACCATTCAGGGACTGGACCTTTCTAGTAGTGAGGAGTTAGATCTCCTGGTAAAGTGGCTTGGAACTGAATCGGTCGAGCATGCTAAAAGACTAAGAGACATTAACATAGAATACCCACACATAGGTCTACGTAAAGTGTGGGAAAGACTTGACGAATGCTATGGGTCCATAGAAGTAATAGAGAATGCTTTATTCAAAAGAATCGATGATTTCCCTAAGATAGGGCCCAAAGGTTATCAAAAGCTTAGAGAATTGAGTGATTTATTGATAGAATTACAGGTCGCCCAGAAGGAAGGTCACTTGCCTGGATTGGCATTCTTAGACACTGCTAGGGGTGTCAATCCAATAGTACAAAAACTTCCTTACAATCTTCAAGAAAGGTGGATTATACATGGTTCACGGTATAAACAAATTCATAATGTACCATTCCCTCCTTTTACTGTATTTGTTGAGTTTGTCACCCAGCAAGCCAAGATCAGAAATTACCCTAGTTTTGATTTCACTCTGTCATGTTCCACTACCCCTGGTGTTGTGGATTCTGTTTGTGGGCTCCCTCTGGTGGTTACTGCTGGTACTGGGTGACTTTGGTGGGTTGCGATCTCTGGGTTCCACCTGTCCATCAGTGGCTGGGTGTTTCCTATTTAGCCTGGCCTTTCTGTCATTTCCTTGCCGGCTATCAATGTTTTCAGATGTGCTCAGTTTGGTTCCTGCCTACCTGCTCCCAGATCTTTCAGTATAAGCTAAGTGCTGATTTTCAGTTGTTTGGTTTTTTGTCCAGCTTGCTTATTATGTCTCTATGCTAGCTGGTAGCTCTAGTGGACTGAGGTTCTCCCCATGTGCCATGAGTTGGCACATGGGTTCTTGTAATCTCAGGATGGTTTTTTTGATTAGGGTTTTTTGCTGACCGCTCAGACCCCTTTTGTATCGTTCTGCTTTCTAGTTTACAGCGGGCCTCAATTTGCTGAAACTATATATATCATCTCTATGTGTGTGCCTTCCTCTCATTTCACTGTCAATACATGTGGGGGGCAACTATACCTTTGGGGTTCATTCCTCTGGAGGCAAGTGAGGTCTTTATTTTCTCTGCAGTACTAGTTAGCTCTTAGGCTGGTGCGTGGCGTCTAGAACCAACGTAGGCACGCTCCCTGGCTATCTCTAGTTGCGTTTGTCAGGCGTAGGGCAGCGGTCAGCCCAGGTTCCATCACCCTAGAGCTCGTCCGTTATTTATTTGTACTTTGCTTTTCCTGTGCTATCCCTTGCCATTGGGATTCATGACAGTATAGCCGGCCCACAAAGTGTTAATTGTTTGGGCTGAAGCAGGAGGAAAAGAAGTGTTGAAGGGAAATTTTTTTTTTTTTTTTTCCCCTTAAGAGGTTTTGCTGCCTAGCCCTTAATTGCTGTCTAGCTGCTTCTTACCTCCTCTTAACCCTTGAATGGCTCTGACCTTAGCTGTTTAATATGGATGTCCAGAGTTTGACTTCCAGCCTGAGTAATCTCGCGGCAAAGGTTCAAAACATACAGGATTTCGTTGTTCACACTCCCATGTCTGAACCTAGAATTCCTATTCCAGAGTTCTTCTCTGGAGATAGATCTACCTTCCTGAATTTCAGGAACAATTGTAAATTGTTTCTTTCTTTAAAATCTCGCTCCTCTGGAGACCCTGCTCAACAGGTCAGGATTGTTATATCTTTCCTGCGGGGCGACCCTCAGAATTGGGCATTTGCATTGGCACCAGGGGATCCTGCATTGCTCAGTGTGGATGCGTTTTTTCTGGCACTGGGATTGCTGTATGAGGAACCTAACCTGGAGATTCAGGCTGAAAAGGCTTTATTAGCCCTCTCTCAGGGGCATGATGAAGCAGAAATATATTGTCAAAAATTTCGGAAATGGTCGGTGCTTACTCAGTGGAATGAGTGCGCCCTGGCTGCTAACTTCAGAAATGGTCTTTCTGAGGCCATTAAGGATGTTATGGTGGGGTTCCCTGCGCCTACAGGTCTGAATGAGTCTATGGCTATGGCCATTCAGATTGATCGGCGTTTACGGGAGCGCAAACCTGTGCACCAGTTGGCGGTGTCTTCTGAACAGGCACCTGAGACTATGCAATGTGATAGAATTCAGTCCAGAAGTGAACGGCAAAGTTATAGGCGGAAAAATGGATGGTGTTTTTATTGTGGCAATTCAGCTCATGTTATATCAGCATGCTCTAAACGCACAAAAAAGGTTGATAAATCTTTTGCCATTGGTACTCTGCAGCCTAACTTCATTTTGTCTGTGACTCTGATTTGTTCACTGTCTTCCATTTCCGTCAATGCCTATGTGGATTCGGGCGCTGCCCTGAGTCTGATGGATTGGTCATTTGCCAAAAGCTGCGGTTTTAGTCTGGAGCCTCTGGAAGTTCCTATTCCTCTGAGGGGAATTGACTCTACACCATTGGCTATGAATAAACCGCAGTACTGGACACAAGTGACCATGCGCATGACTCCCGTTCATCAGGAGGTGATTCGCTTCCTTGTACTGTATAATTTACATGATGTACTAGTGCTTGGTCTGCCATGGTTACAAACTCATAATCCTGTCCTGGATTGGAAAACAATGTCTGTGTTAAGCTGGGGATGTCAGGGGGTTCATGATGATGCACCTCTGATTTCAATCGCTTCATTTACTCCTTCTGAGATCCCTGCGTTTTTGTCGGACTATCGGGATGTTTTTGAGGAGCCTAAGCTCAATTCGCTCCCTCCTCATAGAGATTGTGACTGTGCTATAGAATTGATTCCTGGCAGTAAGTTCCCTAAGGGTCGTTTATTTAATCTGTCAGTGCCAGAGCATACTGCTATGCAGAATTATATTAAGGAGTCCTTGGAAAAGGGACATATTCGTCCATCTTCGTCCCCTCTGGGAGCAGGTTTTTTTTTCGTGGCAAAGAAAGATGGTTCCCTGAGGCCTTGTATAGATTATCGTCTTCTGAATAAGATTACAATCAAATATCAGTATCCATTGCCATTATTGACTGATTTGTTTGCTCGCATTAAGGGGGCTAGGTGGTTCACTAAGATAGATCTTCGCGGTGCGTATAATCTTGTGCGGATAAAACAGGGTGATGAGTGGAAAACCGCATTTAATACGCCTGAGGGCCATTTTGAGTATTTGGTAATGCCTTTTGGACTCTCCAATGCTCCGTCAGTCTTTCAGTCCTTTATGCACAATATTTTCCGTGAATATCTGGATAAATTTATGATTGTGTATTTGGATGATATTTTGGTGTTTTCTGATGACTGGGAGTCTCATGTTCTACAGGTCAGGAAGGTGTTTCAGGTTCTGCGGGCCAATTCTCTGTTTGTGAAGGGCTCAAAGTGTCTCTTTGGAGTCCAGAAGATTTCTTTTTTGGGGTACATTTTTTCTCCTTCTACTATTGAGATGGATCCTGTCAAGGTTCAGGCGATTTGTGACTGGACACAACCTACATCTGTTAAGAGTCTTCAGAAGTTCTTGGGGTTTGCTAATTTTTATCGTCGGTTCATTGCTAATTTTTCCAGTGTTGTTAAACCTTTGACTGATTTGACTAAAAAGGGTGCTGATGTTGCTAATTGGTCTCCTGCGGCTGTGGAGGCCTTTCAGGAACTTAAGCGCCGGTTTTCTTCTGCTCCTGTGTTGTGTCAACCAGATGTTTCACTTCCTTTTCAGGTTGAGGTTGATGCTTCCGAGATTGGAGCGGGGGCGGTTTTGTCACAGAGAAGTTCCAATGGCTCGGTGATGAAGCCATGTGCATTCTTCTCTAGAAAATTCTCGCCCGCCGAGCGCAATTATGATGTGGGTAATCGGGAGCTTTTGGCCATGAAGTGGGCATTTGAGGAGTGGCGTCATTGGCTTGAGGGTGCTAGACATCGTGTGGTGGTCCTGACTGATCACAAGAATCTTATTTACCTTGAGTCTGCCAGGCGTCTGAATCCCAGACAGGCTCGTTGGTCGTTGTTTTTTTCTCGTTTCAATTTTGTGGTTTCATACCTGCCAGGTTCAAAGAATGTGAAGGCAGATGCTCTTTCCAGGAGTTTTGTGCCTGACTCTCCTGGAGACTCTGGGCCTACTGGTATCCTTAGGGATGGGGTAATATTGTCCGCCGTCTCCCCAGACTTGCGACGTGCATTGCAGGAGTTTCAGGCGGATAAACCTGATCGTTGTCCACCAGAAAGACTGTTTGTTCCAGATGATTGGACCAGTAGAGTTATCTCCGAGGTCCATTCTTCTGTGTTGGCTGGTCATCCTGGAATATTTGGTACTAGAGACTTGGTGGCCAGGTCTTTTTGGTGGCCTTCCTTGTCAAGGGATGTGCGCACCTTTGTGCAGTCTTGTGAAGTGTGTGCTCGGGCCAAGCCTTGCTGTTCTCGAGCCAGTGGGTTGTTGTTATCCTTGCCCATCCCGAAGAGGCCTTGGACGCACATTTCCATGGATTTTATTTCTGATCCCCCTGTTTCACAGAAAATGTCCGTTATCTGGGTTGTGTGTGACCGCTTTTCTAAGATGGTTCATTTGGTGCCCTTGCCTAAGTTGCCTTCTTCCTCTGAGTTGGTCCCTTTATTTTTTCAGAACGTGGTTCGTTTGCATGGGATTCCGGAGAATATCGTTTCTGACAGGGGATCCCAGTTTGTGTCTAGATTTTGGCGGACGTTTTGTGCTAAGATGGGCATTGATTTGTCTTTCTCGTCTGCATTCCATCCTCAGACGAATGGCCAGACGGAGCGAACTAATCAGACCTTGGAAACTTATTTGAGGTGTTTTGTTTCTGCTGATCAAGATGACTGAGTTGCCTTTTTGCCACTGGCCGAATTTGCCCTAAATAATCGGGCTAGTTCTGCTACTTTAGTCTCTCCTTTTTTTTGTAATTCGGGGTTTCATCCTCGTTTTTCTTCTGGTCAGGTGGAGTCTTCGGATTGTCCTGGAGTGGACGTGGTGGTGGACAGGCTACATCACATTTGGAATCAGGTGGTGGACAATTTGAAGTTATCTCAGGAGAAGACTCAGCAGTTTGCTAATCGCCGTCGCCGCGCGGGTCCCCGACTTCTTGTTGGGGACTTGGTGTGGTTGTCTTCTCGTTTTGTCCCTATGAAGGTTTCTTCTCCTAAGTTCAAGCCTCGGTTCATCGGTCCTTATAGGATCTCGGAGATTCTTAACCCTGTATCTTTCCGTTTGGATCTCCCAGCATCGTTTGCTATTCATAATGTGTTCCATCGGTTGTTATTGCGGAGGTATGAGGTGCCCGTTGTTCCTTCGGTTGAGCCTCCTGCTCCGGTGCTGGTGGAGGGAGAATTGGAGTATGTTGTTGAGAAGATCTTGGATTCTCGTTTTTCCAGACGTAAACTCCAGTATTTGGTTAAGTGGAAGGGTTATGGTCAGGAGGATAATTCCTGGGTGGTCGCTTCCGATGTTCATGCGACTGATTTGGTCCGCGCCTTCCATAGAGCTCATCCTGATCGCCCTGGGGGTTCTCGTGAGGGTTCGGTGACCCCTCCTCAAGGGGGGGGTACTGTTGTGGATTCTGTTTGTGGGCTCCCTCTGGTGGTTACTGCTGGTACTGGGTGACTTTGGTGGGTTGCGATCTCTGGGTTCCACCTGTCCATCAGTGGCTGGGTGTTTCCTATTTAGCCTGGCCTTTCTGTCATTTCCTTGCCGGCTATCAATGTTTTCAGATGTGCTCAGTTTGGTTCCTGCCTACCTGCTCCCAGATCTTTCAGTATAAGCTAAGTGCTGATTTTCAGTTGTTTGGTTTTTTGTCCAGCTTGCTTATTATGTCTCTATGCTAGCTGGTAGCTCTAGTGGACTGAGGTTCTCCCCATGTGCCATGAGTTGGCACATGGGTTCTTGTAATCTCAGGATGGTTTTTTTGATTAGGGTTTTTTGCTGACCGCTCAGACCCCTTTTGTATCGTTCTGCTTTCTAGTTTACAGCGGGCCTCAATTTGCTGAAACTATATATATCATCCCTATGTGTGTGCCTTCCTCTCATTTCACCGTCAATACATGTGGGGGGCAACTATACCTTTGGGGTTCATTCCTCTGGAGGCAAGTGAGGTCTTTATTTTCTCTGCAGTACTAGTTAGCTCTTAAGCTGGTGCGTGGCGTCTAGAACCAACGTAGGCACGCTCCCTGGCTATCTCTAGTTGCGTTTGTCAGGCGTAGGGCAGCGGTCAGCCCAGGTTCCATCACCCTAGAGCTCGTCCGTTATTTATTTGTACTTTGCTTTTCCTGTGCTATCCCTTGCCATTGGGATTCATGACACCCTGGTGTCAAACCCAGTAAGACACCCGTGGCAGTCCATAAAACTAATATTGATTCCACAGGTCCTCCTCACAAGACAACTAAGCCCCCTACAGAAGAGAGCAAACCTCAGGATGTCAGTAAGCAGTGTCTTCTACACAGGAAACCACATCCTCTACTAAAGTGCAGAGCCTTCAGGGAGAAGACTTTAGAGGATCGCAAAGGTTTCCTCAAGGAAAACAACATCTGCTTCAAATGCTGTGCTACAACCTCTCACTTCGCCAGGAACTGTGGAGCTAGCGTGAAATGTGCAGAATGCAGCAGCACGGATCACAATACAGCCTTGCACCCTGGACCACCTCCAGGAGTGTTGTCACAGGCAGAGGAGCACAATGAGAAGCAGAACACCGACGAAGACACCCCTGCGGTCATCTCTCAATGTATGGAGATCTGTAAGGGACTCACAGGAGGAAGATCTTGTTCAAAAATCTGCCTTGTCCGAGTCTATCCAGCAGACCACAGAGACAAAGCGCTCAAGATATATGCAATCCTGGATGACCAAAGTAATAGGTCTTTAGCCAGGTCCATCTTCTTTGACAACTTCAACATTGTAGGCCCCAGTTCTCCCTACTTCCTTAGGACATGTTCAGGTACCGTCGAGACGGCGGGGAGGAAAGCAACCGGATACAAAGTGGAGTCCATAGATGGCCAGATCTACCTGTCACTACCGACCATCCTGGAGTGCAACCAGATTCCTGACAACAGGTCTGAGATACCTTCACCAGAGGTGGCAACGTATCACCCCCACCTGAAGCGTATAGCCCACCTGATACCTGAGTTGGAACCAGAAGTCCCAATAGCTTTACTTCTGGGAAGAGATATACTACGAGTCCACAAGACTAGAGAATATATCAACGGCTCCCGAAATGCTCCATACGCTCAGAGGCAAGACCTTGGATGGGTCATTGTAGGAGATGTCTGTCTAGGAGGAGCACTCAAGCCGGTCTCAGTCAACAGTATGCTTACCAGCACACTAGAAAATGGATGTCCATCTTTCTTCCAGCTGTGTCACAATAGTCTGCTGGTAAAGGAACTACCAAGCAGCACTCCCCTACCTTGCCCTTTCTCAGTTCCTATCAACGAAGACCACGCCTGTGAAGGTAAACAAGACCACATAGGATGTACAGTCTTCCACAGGACAAAGGAAGACAACAAGGTAGCGATGTCTATAGAAGACAGGATGTTCTTGGACATCATGGATGAACAAATAGTCAAGGATACGTCGAATAGTTGGGTCGCACCTCTACCATTTCGACCTCAGAGGAGACGCCTACCCAACAACAGGGAATTGGTCTTCAGCAGATTCATCTCCCTAAGACACAAGCTTCAGAAGTCACCTGAGACGAGGGAACATTTCTTTACCTTCATGGGAAAGATATTCCAGAACAACCACTCAGAGATTGCACCTGCACTTCAACACTCAGAGGAGTGTTGGTACCTGCCCATCTTCGGAGTGTACCATCCTAAGAAGCCAGGTCAAATTAGAGTGGTATTCGACTCAAGCGCCAAATGCGAAGATGTGTCTTTGAATGATGTCTTACTGTCGGGCCCAGACCTCAACAACAGACTTCTGGAAGTATTATTTTGTTTCCGTAGAGATTCAGTGGCATTTATGGCTGACATACAACAGATGTTCCACTGTTTTCTCGTCAAAGAGGAACACAGAAATTACTTGAGGTTCTTCTGGTACCGTGACAACGACCCGGACGGAGACATCGCAGAGTACCGGATGCGAGTACACATCTTTGGGAACAGCCCTTCCCCAGCAGTCGCAATCTACGGCCTCCGACATTCTGCCAAAAAGGGTGAAGAAGAGTATGGCTCGGACATCAGGTCCTTTGTGGAAAAGGATTTCTACGTGGATGACTGTTTGAAGTCCACACCGACAAGTGAGGCCGCAATCAGTCTACTAAAGAGGACTCGTGACATGCTCGCTCAGTCTAATCTAAGGTTACACAAGATTTCCTCCAACAGCCTTTCCCTCTGAAGACTATTCCAGCGAGCTAAAGGATTTAGACCTCAGCATCGACCCCCTTCCCATGCAGCGGAGCCTTGGATTGCTGTGGGATCTGAAGACAGATACCTTCACCTTTCAGATCAGCAAGGATGAGAAACCCTTCACGCGCAGAGGAGATCTTTCCTTCGTGAATAGTTTATACGACCCCTTGGGGTTCGTAGCTCCAGTAACCATCCAAGGAAAGCTGATGCTCAGGGACTTCACCCAAGACACTACTGATTGGGATAATCCACTTCCAGCAGAAAAGGCTGACCTGTGGGCAGAGTGGAGGAAGTCTCTTGAAGCCCTGACCAACCTGCGTGTGAAACGACCATATGCTCCTGTGCCATCCACAGAGGTCAAAATGCAAAGACTTTGCATTTTCTGTGATGCATCAGTCAAAGCGATTGCAGCAGTAGCGTACCTCAAAACCATAGACGTAAGCGGACAATGCCGTATCGGGTTCGTTATGAGCCGGACGAAATTGGCGCCACTTCGTGAACACACGATACCCAGACTGGAACTCTGTGCTGCTGTCCTTGCAGTTGAGTTGGCCGAACTGATCTCGGATGCGATGAGTCTGAAGATTTAGGGTACTGTCACACAGTGCAATTTTGATCGCTAGGACGGCACGATTCGTGATGTTCTAGCGATATCGTTACGATCTCGCAGTGTCTGACACGCTACTGCGATCAGGGACCCTGCTGAGAATCGTACGTCGTAGCAGATCGTTTGAAACTTTCTTTCGTCGCTGGATCTCCCGCTGTCATCGCTGGATCGTTGTGTGTGACAGCGATCCAGCGATGCGTTCGCTGGTAACCAGGGTAAACATCGGGTAACTAAGCGCAGGGCCGCGCTTAGTAACCCGATGTTTACCGTGGTTACCAGCGTAAAAGTAAAAAAAAACAAACCGTACATGCTCACCATCTGATGTCCGTCCGGTCCCTTGCCGTCCACTTCCCGCTCTGACTGCCGGCCGGAAAGTGAGAGCAGATCACAGCGGTGACGTCACCGCTGCGCTCTGCTCTCACTGTACGGCCGGATCTCAGTCAGAGCAGGAAGCGGACGGCAAGGGACCTGACGGACATCAGATGGTGAGCATGTACGGTTTTTTTTTTTTTACTTTTACGCTGGTAACCAGGGTAAACATCGGGTTACTAAGCACGGCCCTGCGCTTAGTAACTCGATGTTTACCCTGGTTACCCGGGGACTTCGGCATCGCTCCAGCGCCGTGATTGCAACGTGTGACCGCAGTCTACGACGCTGGAGCGATAATCATACGACGCTGCGACGTCATGAATCGTGCCGTCGTAGCGATCAAAATTGCACTGTGTGACAGTACCCTAAGGATGCAGAGTTCTACACCGATAGCAAGGTGGTACTGGGGTACATCTGTAACGAGACACGATGCTTCTACGTCTACGTCAACAACCGGGTACTTCAGATAAGAAGATCCACCGGCCCTAATCAGTGGCACTACGTACCTACTCACCACAATCCTGCAGACCACGCGACTAGATCCGTTGTACCCAGTTATCTGAAGGACACTACATGGTTCACAGGTCCTACCTCTTTGTACCGTTCGATGCCCCACATCAGAAGGCCTGAAACTTTCGAATTAGTGCGTCCAGACACAGATGAAGAGATCCGACCTCAAGTGTCTGCTCTACATACAGAGATTTCAAGCTGCCACCTCGGATCTCGCCGGTTCAGCAGGTTCTCCACATGGAAGTCACTTGTTCGAGCTATAGCTTGTCTATTTCATGTAACCCAGTCCTACCAGTCAGCACTACCTGATAGCCAGAGACCTTGTAAAGGTTGGCATCACTGCAGGCTTGCGTTTACTGCTCCGGACCTGGAAAAAGCCAAGGTTATATTACTTCGTGTCGTACAAAGAGAAACCTATGTCAGAGAAATAGACAACCTCAACAAGGGACAACCCATTCCTGAAGCCAGTGGGCTGAGGAAGCTCGATCCGATTGTCGATCAAGATGGGCTGCTGTGAGTCGGTGGCTGTCTTCAAGAAGCTGAGGTAGAAGTTTCAGAGAAGCACCCGGTGATAATTCCTGGACGTCATCACGTAACAACCTTGCTGATTCAACATCATCATGTCTTAGTGAGACACCAAGGCCGTTTGTTCACTGAAGGAAACCTACGGGCGGCCGGACTATGGATAGTTGGAGCAAAGAGAATAGTGAGCAAACTCATCTTCGACTGTGTTACGTGTCGCAAACTCCGGGGCACATTCCAAAATCCGAAGATGGCCAATCTTCCACCCGACAGACTGAGCACTGAACCCCCCTTCACCAACGTTGGACTAGATGTATTCGGTCCTTGGTCTGTGGCTACACGACGGACTAGAAAAATACTTACAGAAGCAAAGTGTTGGGCAGTTCTATTCACGTGTCTGTCCATCAGAGCCGTTCATATCGAAGTAATCGAATCGATGGACACATCAAGTTTTATAAACGCACTTCGACGCTTCATCGCAATTAGAGGCCCTGTGAAGCATATTCGTTCTGACCAAGGTACGAATTTCGTCGGAGCGGCAAGAGAACTCCAAATCCCTTCCAATCTGGACATCGCTAATGTGGAAAGGTATCTAGGCGAACAAGGATGTACCTGGACTTTTAATCTACCACACTCTTCGCACATGGGAGGCGCGTGGGAAAGGATGATAGGGATAGCACGCAAAATACTAGACTCTATCTTCTTGCAAGCTAACACCAGACTTACACAAGAGAGTTTATCCACATTCTTGGCAGAGGTCTCGGCCATCATGAATGCCAGGCCACTGACAGCACTTTCTAGTGATTCTGGAGATCCATCCATCCTTACTCCTGCAATGTTGCTCACACAGAAAACCTGTGTCCCGAAAGCTCCAGTCAGAGAATTTAATGACAAAGACCTCTACAGACGATAACGGAGGCAAGTACAAAGAGTGTCCAACGTATTCTGGGTTAGGTGGAGGAAACAGTATCTCTCCACTCTGCAAACCAGGACAAAGTGGCAGAAAGATCGCCCAAATATTCAATCTGGCGATGTTGTACTCGTCAAAGACAGTCAGTCACATCGGAACGAGTGGCCACTCGGCCTAGTCATCAAGACCCTTCCCAGCAAAGATGGGAAGGTGCAGAAAGTAGAGGTCAGAGTGTGCAAGCTTTAGGAGAACAAACTGTTCCTCAGGCCCGTTACCGAGATTGTATTATTATTTTCCCCAAAAGAACCTAATTGTGGCATGTGTTGACGCCAAGCGGGGAGTGTTCTGCCCATCTTAATGTGCAGAAAGTTATCATGTTATTCAAGTTGTGGCCACTGGAGGTCATCAGTTGCCTACTTTTCATGTTGTTTACCAACTTTTCCCTCAGAAGAGCAATGTCTTCTGGGTGAGTTCCGCCCTCATTCTTCTTGTGGAAGACAAGCTTCAGTAGCCATTTTTCCTCAGGTCTAAAGAAAAACACACGTGATCCTGTCTCACTTACTTTCCTACCCCTGTCCTAACGGATCTCGGTACGTTTATAAAGGGTTAAATGCATCTTATGTTTGTGTTAGTATTTGAGCCTTATGCAGCTCCTATAGTCTGATATAGTTAGGCAGATTGTGCTCGGCAGCTTGCAGTTAGGTTGATGTTACTCTGCATGTAGATAGAGGCATCTTTGTATAGAATAGGGCAGTGCTGTTGGAATTACTGTGTAATGCACTCTGTATAATTCTTGCTGTAATGTCCCAGTTATTTATGTGATTGCACCCTGTATGTGCATATACTGATATGCTGTTATTCTTTACAGTTTTTCACCAGTCATCCACAATGATTATTCACTGAATATCCACTTTGTACATCAACATCATTCACTATTCGATCATCTACTATGAATACTATCCACCATTGTTGTTCAACATTATAGTTTGTTATCATCACCCTATTAAATAAGACTTAAGCATCAACACAGTCTGTTTACTGGGATGTGGATGAAGGTTTAGCCGTATGTTGGAATCCACACAGCATCCTACGTGGAGGAAGGCAGAACAAGGACAATGCCAGACCTCATGTGGCTGGAGTGTGTCAGCAGTTCCAGCAAGATGAAGGCATTGATATACATAAGAATCAAAACAAGAGCTTTAAAATCCCAAATGTAACCCAATAATAATGAGTAATTAATCACAAATGCCCAGAAAAATTCTATAAAAAATATATCTTTATTAGTAATTAGGTAAAAACAAGGCAAACTAGTGCTCATAATAAAAAGCAAAAAGTACTGGACCGATCTAATGAACAATGATGCAGACTGGCAGGGGCAAGCAATCCATAAAAATGAGAACACTCAAAATAACACCACGTGTGCATATAGAAAGGAGAGTGGCCTCATGAAAAACCTAATATAAATGGGCAAGATATGTAATGCTCCACAGAAGGACATGCTAAACATACAGTATAGGGTTTAACAAAAATCCCCACATTCCTTCAGGGTTAGAAATAAAGTGCAAATAGTGCATAAATATCAACGGCAAGCATATCTTACCCATAGGATGCCAAAAGCCGCTGCACAGGTACCTTATTGCACTTTATTTCTAACCCTGAAGGAATGTGGGGATTTTTGTTAAACCCTATGCTGTATGTTTAGTATGTCCTTCTGAGGAGCATTACATATCTTGCCCATTTATATTAGGTTTTTTATGAGGCCACTCTACTCCGTCTGTCCCGTGCAGAGGTGAGGATCGGGGGGGCTCGGCCTCTTCCTTCCCACCACAAGAATCTGCTCTGCTGACACCTGAGTAATAGGGTTCCTCAGCAGCACCAGTGCAGCTCTGCTCCTGGTTGTGGGGTCGCTTCCCCCAGGGGGGGCTCTCGACCCTGGACGAAGCCCCAGATGTACCTGAGCTGGGGACGCCTCTGTAAGGTCGCACCTAATACAAGCAGATCCGGAAGGGAAGTAGTGGTGCTGCAGGTCATCCGGTGAGAATGCGGGCCGAAGCGGCGTATGTGGAGGTAGGATCCGGGAGCAGGGTGGCCGCGTGTGCTCGCTTCCGGGTCGCGGCTCCGGCACGCGTCACTTCCGGGTCGTGGCAGCGTCTTCTCTTCGGAGCATCAGGAGGCCTGGGGCAGGCCAAAATTGGCGGCGGAGGGACTCCGCCAGATGGCACCAATCATATATGAGGTAAAATAAGATTCTACTATCATGTCCTAACTTAAAGGAACAGTATGGAGGACAGCACTAAACCCGTGATAGGGGAGGGCCAGGCACATGTAAGTCCCCAGTTATGGTTTCCCCCTCCGTATCGCAGTCAGGGTACAGGTCCATAAGGCATCTATTCTTATGTATTATAGGGGCTTTCCTCCACGTTGGATAAAAGTAAGAAGTCTGGGAAATATAAAAAGTGCCCCATTTGTGCTGTAAGGCTTAAGGATTCCTGGCAGAAATCACTCTGCGAGACATGCACCAGTCGAATTGTGGGGGAGGAACAGGCTTCACTCATGGCTAATATGAGGGCTATTGTCAGAGAAGAGGTGCAGGCCTCGATATCTGGTTTGGTACTTTCCCAGCCTATAGAGTCAGATCCCCAAGATCCCCAGGGATCCCTGTTGTGAATTCTGCTTTTGGGCTCCCTCCGGTGGTTGTAGGTGGTAATGCAGTTGTCCCTGAGTTGCAGTCCTGGTCAGGTGTATCTGCTGATTGCAGTTCTGACTGGGGTATTTAGGCGTGCAGGATTCATTAGTCCTTGCCAGTTGTCCATGGTTGTTGGGAGGTTTTGGTCCTGGTTTGGTTCCTTCTGCTTTCTGCCAAATCAGCAAGATAAGTGTCTGGTTTTGTTTCTGTGGCACACATGCTGTGTGCTTAATAATTCTGTGCTATTCAGTGTTTTTTTGTCCAGCTTAGATTGTGTCAGTATTTTCTCAGTCTTGTTGGATTCTCTGGAGTGGCAGATATACATTCCATGTCTTTAGTTAGATTGTGGAACTTTTTGTATTATCTGCTGTGGATGTTTTTGGAAGGGTTTTAATACTGACCGCTTAGTATTCTGTCCTATCTTTCCCTATTTAGCTAGAGTGGCCTCTTTTGCTGAATCCTGTTTTCTGCCTGCGTGTGTCTTTCCTCTCCTATTCACAGTAAATATTCGTGGGGGGCTGCCTATCCTTTGGGGTTCTGCTCTGAGGCAAGGTAGTATTCCTATTTCCATCTATAGGGGTAGTTAGTCCTCCGGCTGTGTCGAGGTGTCTAGGGTTTGTTAGGCACACCCCACGGCTACTTCTAGCTGCGGTGTTAGTTCAGGTTTTGCGGTCAGTACAGTTTCAACCTACTCCAGAGAAAGTTCATGCGGCTCCAAAGTCACCGGATCATAACAGTACAACTGGCCTACTATGAGTTAAATGCATCTCAGAAGAAGGGAAGAAAGGTGTGAGTCTTTTTTTTTTTCTGCAGTTTGCTTTGCCTTTTCTTCCCTCCTTTTCTCTGGGTGGCTAAGGAGTCTTGTGTTAGCATGGATGTTCAGGAATTAGCTTCTCGTGTAGACCAGCTTGCTGTTAGGGTACAGGGAATTTCTGATTATATTGTTCAGACTCCTGTTTTAGAGCCGAAGATTCCTACTCCTGATTTGTTTTTTGGTGACAGGTCCAAATTTTTGAGTTTTAAAAACAACTGTAAACTGTTTTTTGCTTTGAGACCTCGATCCTCTGGGGATTTTATTCAGCAGGTTAAAATCGTCATTTCCTTGCTGCGTGGTGATCCACAGGATTGGGCATTTTCCCTGGAATCTGGGAATCCGGCTTTGCTTAATGTAGATTCCTTTTTTCAGGCTTTAGGACTATTATATGATGAACCTAATTCTGTGGATCAAGCAGAAAAGACCTTGTTGGCCCTATCTCAGGGTCAAGAGGCGGCAGAATTGTATTGTCAGAAATTTAGAAAATGGTCTGTGTTGACTAAATGGAATGATGATGCTTTGGCTGCAATTTTCAGAAAGGGTCTTTCTGAATCCGTTAAAGATGGGTTTCCCACGCCCGTCGGTCTGAGTGATTCTATGTCTTTGGCCATTCAGATTGATGGGCGCTTGCGGGAGCGCAGAACTGTGCGCGCTGTGGTGTTGTCCTCAGAGCAGAGTCCTGAGCCAATGCAGTGTGATAGGATTCAGTGTGACAAGGACTCAGACGTCAGAATAGGTTGTGTTATTATTGTGGCGACGCTTCTCATGTCATTTCAGTCTGCCCTAAACGGACAAAGAGGATCGCTAGTTCATTTACCATCAGTACTGTACAACCTAAATTTCTGTTATCGATGTCCCTGATCTGCTCATTGTCATCATTTTCTGTCTTGGCGTTTGTGGATTCAGGCACTGCTTTGAACTTAATGGACCTTGAGTTTGCCAGGCGTTGTGGTTTCCCCTTGCAGCCCTTGCAGAACCTTATTCCCTTAAGGGGCATTGATGCTACACCTTTGGCTAAAAATAAGCCCCAGTTTTGGACACAGGTGACCATGCGCATGGCGCCAGCCCATCAGGAAGATTGTCGATTTCTGGTATTGCATAATTTACATGATGCTATCGTGTTGGGTTTTCCGTGGTTGCAGGTACATAATCCTGTGTTGGATTGGAAGTCGATGTCTGTGGCTAGTTGGTTTACGAAGATTGACCTTCGGGGGGCGTATAATCTTGTTCGTATTAAGCAGGGTGATGAATGGAAAACTGCGTTCAATACGCCCGAAGGCCATTTTGAATACCTTGTGATGCCGTTCGGGCTCCATCTGTTTTTCAATCGTTCATGCATGATATCTTCCGGACTTATATTGATAAATTCTTGATTGTATATTTGGATGATATTTTGATTTTTTCTGATGATTGGGAGTCTCATGTGGAACAGGTCAGGATGGTATTTCAGATCCTTCATGACAATACTTTGTTTGTGAAGGGGTCTAAGTGTCTCTTTGGGGTGCAGAAGGTTTCTTTTTTGGGTTTTATTTTTTCTCCTTCATCTATTGAGATGGATCCGGTTAAGGTTCAGGCCATTCATGATTGGATTCAACCCACGTCTGTAAAGAGCCTTCAGAAATTTTTGGGTTTTGAAAATTTTTATCGCCGTTTCATTGCTAACTTTTCCAGCGTGGTTAAACCCTTGACCGAGGGGCCGTTTTGTCCCAGAGGGATCATGTTGGTTCCTTGACGAAACCGTGTGCATTCTT
This sequence comes from Ranitomeya variabilis, assembly GCF_051348905.1. Taxonomy (NCBI): domain Eukaryota; kingdom Metazoa; phylum Chordata; class Amphibia; order Anura; family Dendrobatidae; genus Ranitomeya; species Ranitomeya variabilis. The sequence continues at coordinate 527,720,451 of NC_135233.1, forward strand.
TTCCCGTAAATTTTCGCCTGCTGAACGCAATTATGATGTCGGCAATCGGGAGTTGTTGGCTATGAAGTGGGCATTTGAGGAGTGGCGACATTGGCTTGAGGGAGCTAAGCACCGTATTGTGGTCTTGACCGATCATAAAAATTTGATTTACCTCGAGTCTGCCAAGCGGCTGAATCCTAGACAGGCTCGATGGTCCTTGTTTTTTTCCCGTTTTGATTTTGTGGTCTCGTATCTTCCGGGTTCCAAGAATATTAAGGCTGATGCCCTTTCTAGGAGTTTTTTGCCTGATTCTCCTGAGGTCCTTGAACCGGTCGGCATTCTGAAAGAAGGGGTGGTTCTTTCTGCTATTTCCCCTGATTTACGACGGGTTCTTCAGGAATTTCAGGCTGACAGACCTGATTGTTGTCCAGTGGGGAAACTGTTTGTTCCTGACAGATGGACTAGTAGAGTGATTTCTGAGGTTCACTGTTCTGTGTTGGCTGGTCATCCTGGTATTTTTGGTACCAGAGACTCGGTTGGTAGGTCCTTTTGGTGGCCTTCTTTATCACGTGATGTGCATTCTTTTGTGCAGTCCTGTAGGACTTGTGCACGGGCCAAGCCTTGTTCCCGTCCTAGTGGGTTGCTTTTGCCATTGCCGGTCCCTGAGAGGCCCTGGACGCATATTTCTATGGATTTTATTTCTGATCTTCCGGTTTCCCAGAGGATGTCGGTTATCTGGGTTGTTTGTGACCGGTTTTCTAAGATGGTTCATTTGGTGCCTTTGCCTAAATTGCCTTCCTCTTCAGATTTAGTTTCGTTGTTTTTTCAGCATGTGGTTCGTTTGCATGGTATTCCGGAGAATATTGTGTCTGACAGAGGTTCCCAGTTTGTTTCTAGGTTTTGGCGGGCCTTTTGTGCTAGGCTGGGCATTGATTTATCTTTTTCCTCTGCATTTCATCCTCAGACAAATGGCCAAACCGAGCGAACTAATCAGACCTTGGAGACTTATTTGAGATGCTTTGTGTCTGCTGATCAGGATGATTGGGTGGCCTTTTTGCCATTGGCCGAGTTTGCCCTTAATAATCGGGCTAGTTCAGCTACTTTGGTTTCGCCTTTTTTTTGTAATTTTGGTTTTCATCCTCGTTTTTCTTCTGGGCAGGTTGAGCCTTCTGACTGTCCTGGTGTGGATTCGGTGGTTGACAGGTTGCAGCAGATTTGGGCTCATGTGGTGGACAATTTGGTGTTGTCTCAGGAGGAGGCTTAACGTTTTGCTAACCGTCGTCGGTGTGTTGGTTCCCGGCTTCAGGTTGGGGATCTGGTCTGGTTGTCTTCCCGTCATGTTCCTATGAAGGTTTCTTCTCCTAAGTTTAAGCCTCGGTTTATTGGTCCTTATAGGATTTCTGGGATTATTAATCCGGTGTCTTTTCGATTGGCGCTTCCGGCCTCTTTTGCTATCCATAATGTCTTCCATAGATCTTTATTGCCGAAATATGTGGTACCCGTTGTTCCCTCTGTTGATCCTCCGGCCCCTGTGTTGGTTGATGGGGAGTTGGAGTATGTGGTTGAGAAGATTTTGGATTCTCGTTTTTCGAGGTGGAGGCTTCAGTATCTTGTCAAATGGAAGGGTTATGGCCAGGAGGATAATTCTTGGGTTTTTGCCTCTGATGTCCATGCTGCTGATTTGGTTCATGCTTTTCATCTGGCTCGTACTGATCGGCCTGGGGGCTCTGGTGAGGGTTCGGTGACCCCTCCTCAAGGGGAAGTACTGTTGTGAATTCTGCTTTTGGGCTCCCTCCGGTGGTTGTAGGTGGTAATGCAGTTGTCCCTGAGTTGCAGTCCTGGTCAGGTGTATCTGCTGATTGCAGTTCTGACTGGGGTATTTAGGCATGCAGGATTCATTAGTCCCTTGCCAGTTGTCCATGGTTGTTGGGAGGTTTTGGTCCTGGTTTGGTGCCTTCTGCCAAATCAGCAAAGATAAGTGTCTGGTTTTGTTTCTGTGGCACACATGCTGTGTGCTTAATAATTCTGTGCTTTTCAGTGTTTTTTTGTCCAGCTTAGATTGTGTCAGTATTTTCTCAGTCTTGTTGGATTCTCTGGAGTGGCAGATATACATTCCATGTCTTTAGTTAGATTGTGGAACTTTTTGTATTATCTGCTGTGGATGTTTTTGGAAGGGTTTTAATACTGACCGCTTAGTATTCTGTTCTATCTTTCCCTATTTAGCTAGAGTGGCCTCTTTTGCTGAATCCTGTTTTCTGCCTGCATGTGTCTTTCCTCTCCTACTCAGTCAATATATTCGTGGGGGGCTGCCTATCCTTTGGGGTTCTGCTCTGAGGCAAGGTAGTATTCCTATTTCCATCTATAGGGGTATTTAGTCCTCCGGCTGTGTCGAGGTGTCTAGGGTTTGTTAGGCACACCCCACGGCTACTTCTAGCTGCGGTGTTAGTTCAGGTTTTGCGGTCAGTACAGTTTCCACCTACTCCAGAGAAAGTTCATGCGGCTCCAAAGTCACCGGATCATAACAGATCCCAAAAAAAGACAGAGGGAATCAGATCTATCATCTCAAAACAGCTTTTCAGGTTCTGATATGGAAGATGAAGAATTATGCAGAGATCTTCCAGAGAGATGGAAGAGATATCTGTTTTCATCCACTGACGTAGATGAGCTTCTGGACGCAGTAAGACAAACTATGCAGATTGAGGAGCCCGCACCCACTCCGTCAGTTCAAGACGAGATGTTTGGGGGGTTACGTTCCCAAACCTCCAAAGTCTTTCCTGTGAACTCCCATATTCGTTCAATGATTTTAGAAGAATGGGAAGAGGCGGAAAAGAGACTATCTATTCCTAGAGACTTCAGACTTCATCTCCCATTTGATCATGAGGAGATCAAGGACTGGGAGAATGTTCCCAAAATTGACATTCCACTTGCAAAAGTGTCTAAAAGAACCGCCATTCCTTTTGAGGACTCCTCTAACTTGAAAGAGCCTATGGACCGCAAAACAGATGGGCTCTTGAAAAGAGCCTGGGAAAGCTCAGCAGCGGTTGTTCGTACAAACATACCAGCGACATCTGTAGCGAGGGCTATGCATTTGTGGGTAGACTATTTGAAAGAACAGTTGTCAGCTAAGACCCCTAGAGAGTCAATTCTAAAATCTATTCCCCTGCTAAAGATGGCAACCAGTTTTCTAGCAGATGCTACTGCAGAGTCTGTTAGATTTACTGCTAGAGGCCAGTCTTTATCCAATGCAGCCAGAAGAGCTATCTGGCTAAATAACTGGTCAGGAGATGTGCAGTCTAAAAATAAGCTGTGCTCTATCCCTTTCTTAGGAGGTAGAGTCTTTGGCCCCATCCTTGATGATATTCTGGAGAAAGCCTCAGATGAAAAGAAGTGGTTTCCAGAAGAAAAGCATAAAAAGGAAGGGAAAGGTAAGCAGGGGAGGTGGAGCTATCCCAAAGGGGGAGAACGTAGGAACAGGAATAGAGATTCGGGTTCCTCAACCTCAAGGTCTGGGTTCCGGAGAAAATGACGCCATCAGAGTAGTGGGGCGGCTATCAAAATTCCTGATAGAGAGGGAAAAGATTTCAAAAAGTCCTTGGGTACTCCAGGTTATCTCCCAGGGGTACAGAATGGAATTCGACGCCCTTCCCCCAGAAAGATTTTTTATGTCCAACGTCCATCTCTGTTCAGATTCTCCTATGTGGTGGGACATTCAGGACCTCCTGCAGGTAGCAGCAATATACCCACTACCTCCTCAGGAAGTAGGAACGGGTCATTACTCGGGCCTCTTCTCTATAAAAAAAACCATCGGGGGAATCCAGAACTATAATAAATCTCAGACCCCTAAACAGATGGCTAGTGTACAAAAGGTTCAAAATGGAATCCATAAGGTCCACAATTCCCCTCTTAGGGAAGGATGTGGTAATGTGCACTTTAGACTTAAAAAGTGCGTATTACCACATACTTTTGATGATCTGAACAAATTGGTATCTCAGATTTGTGGTGGAAAGGTCTATTTGTGGCAGGAAAGGTCTACCACTATCAGTTTCGTTGCCTCCCATTCGGCTTAGCCACGGCGCCCAGGGTTTTCACAAAGCTTATGATAGAGGTAGTGGCTTATTTGAGAAATCAAAACATCACAATAGTACCTTATTTAGACGATTTCCTAATAGTGGCAGATTCTTCGAGTCAGCTCAGGATCGACTGTCAATCAGTGGTCTCCACGCTTCAGAAACTGGGATGGGTAGTGAACTGGTCAAAGTCAGACCTAATTTCCAAACCCAAAATAAAATTCCTGGGAATCATGCTAGACTCAAGGGTGAGAAAGTAGTTTCTTCCAGAAGGAAAACTATCCGATTTAATAAAGACGATTCGCCAGTTCTCAAGAATCCGTGTCTCCATCAGAGAGGCAATGAAGATCCTCGGTCTAATGACAGCCTGCATTCCCTGTGTCACCTGGAGCCAGTTTCATTCTAGGCAACTACAGCAGGCAGTTCTCGCTTCTTGGGACAGAAGGCAGAGCTCGCTGGACAGAGAATTCCATCTTTCCCATCAAGTCAGAAGATCTCTTCAGTGGTGGACCATTCCCAGAAATCTCCAACTAGGGGTTTCGTGGATTCAGTCTCCAGTAGTCACAATAACCACGGATGCAAGCTAGCAGGGATGGGGTGGACACGTCCAGGGAAGATATTACCAGGGATGGTGGAGTTCGGAAGACAGCAGGAATTCCTCAAATCACAGAGAGCTGCATGCAGTTTGGAAAGTCCTTTTTTCAGCACTAGTGTTACTAAAGAACAAACATATAAAGATACCGTTAGACAACATAACGACGGTAGCTTTCCTTCGTCATCAGGGGGGTCCAAGACATCCTACGCTGCAGTATCTAGCAGATCGGATATTCAGATGGGCAGAGAGATTTGTTCTGTCAATCTCCGCGGTACACTTGAAAGGTACAGAGAACAAGATTGCAGACTTCCTGAGCAGGAAGACGTTATCAGCAACAGAATGAGACTTAAACAACGAAGTTTTCACAGACTTGTGCCAGCGCTGGGAAACGTCAGACATAGACCTGTTCGCGGTCAGATGGAACGCAAAGGTCAGAACATTTTACTCTCTGAACCCTCGAGAAAACCCAGCGGGAGTAGATGCTCTTTCACAATCATGGAGCAGGGGTCTGTTGTATGCATTCCCTCCTCTAGCTCTAATCACAAGGGTGCTCAGAAAAATATTCAAGGACAAAGCCAGAGTCATTCTTGTGGTTCCTTTCTGGCCCAAGAGGAGCTTGTTCCCCTTGCTGAAGAAGCTGTTGGTAGAAGAACCCTTTCTCCTTCCAGGAAGAAGAGACTTCTTCAGGGTCCGGTTCTACACCGGAACCCAGAGAACATGCAGTTAGCAGCTTTGATCCTGAGTGACAGATCCATGGTTCTGTCAGGTGGTGAAAACGGTAATTAGACCTCCCTGTAATTGTATTTCCAGGAATCCATCCTGACAACACTCTTAGTTCCCTCCCTGTTACAAGTACATGGAGTGCCCCCAGACGCAGGGCCGCGGGACACTCGGCACCGGGCCTCTCTGTCTCAGGTCTGGGGTTGTCACGGTGGCTAGACCCGGTCCGTGACCCTGCTAAGGGGCGTCTAATGAAAGTTGTAAGTGGTGGTGCGTGGTGCAGGTTGCGATGAATAACGAGGACACAGGGTTGCAGTCTCTTTACCTCTTTACTGAAGGCTTCAAGGTCCTCAATCCAGAGTACGGTTAACAGGGCTGTCTGAGACCGGCCGGTCCGATGGCACCTCCAGAGTTCCCTTTGCAGGTGGAAATCTGTGCCTACCTTCAAGCGCCTGTGTGTTGTAGTACTTCCCTGCTGAGCACCACGGGATAGTCCTCACAACTGTTGTCTGTTTCTGATGTTATTTCCCACAACTTATGTCTGTTCTGATGTTCTTCTCCGTCCCCCAGATGATATGGATAGGACGCACCCGTATGACGGGAAGGCCTGGAGTTCTTCCGGGACCCTAGCGTCGCCCCTCTCCCACAGTTGCCCCCTATGTCTTCTTAGGTGATTTTGGTGAGACAGCCAACCTAAAATCAACTGTCCTGCCTCTGTTTGAAGTATTGCTTGGAGCCTAATACTTCCTCGGCGTTCTGGCCACCAGCTACGTGCCTCAATAGGATTTTGCCTCGATCTTACAGCACGACTCCTACTGGTGTTATCTCCTTTTTGCTTTGATCTCGTTTCTCACTCTCCACAATAAACCTCGCTTCTTGTCCTTCTTGAGATACCGCCGCGATGTAGTGCAGGCGCGGTTCCTTAACATTCTTTTCTGTTTGCTAGGCCTCTGTCAGGATCCCACCCCTGACAGGGACCCCCCGAATCTTCCCCTGCAACACCCTCTGCCACAGGATGTTGCCTGGTTCCAACCCATTCTGCTTTTTGCCTAACTTTCTATCTAACCCCCAGTTTTACCAGATTGTGAGGAGTGGCCCAATACATAGCGCCCTTAGCTCCCCCTGGAGGCCAGACTATGAAGTGTATTGGTGTCTGTGATACCTGGTCAGGTGAACTCCTTCAGTGCCATCAGACGTACCATCACTCCCCTTAGCAGTGGAGCATCAGTACTGCAACGACCAGGACTCTGGGGCGCTGCACTCCCCCCGGTTAAATCCAGTACTCCCGGACTGGGAAGAAAACAACAATACATGTCAGCAAAAGACATACAAATTTTGAAATGCAGTAAACAAATAACAAGTGAAAGTAACAATGCTTCCCTTTATGGGAGGTGAGGACTCTTGAACGTTACAAACATGGTTTATTATTTTTAAATAACAGTCTATAAATAACTTCTATTACCCAGCCGGGTATTCTACTGAGTGCAAATTCTGAACAATAATTTAACTTTGCCTCTAAGGACGTGTAAGCTGAATCCACTAAAGGCCTATGATAAAACTTCTAAAATATAAATTAACTTTTCTTCATTTTTCTTTCCTAAGTGCAATATTTTCTTTTTACTCTCTAATTGTCTCATGCAGGACCGCCTGTCTATCTGCCCAGGCCTACTGCCTCTTTTCTTAGTACAGTATCATCGAGCCATCTCTCTATGGCTCCTAGGAGGACTCACTCACTAACCCCTACGGGTTCACTTTCCTGTCCTCTTTCTCTAACACATTATTAAACATTTTCTATAATCAACTAACTAATTACTTATAACTTTTCTATGTAAAACATTATTTCTATCTATTCTCTTTCAAGGCGACATTGTATCTTAAATACAACTAACAAACATTCCCTTTAAGAGGGAGCCAAGTCTCTTTCAGGTGGTGCAGCTTCTCATGCTGCAAGTCCGTGTAGGTAGGAACTCCAATGCTGTTCCCAGGAACAGTTTCTTCACAAAGAGTTCTCTTTGTTGTAAAACCAGTAGAGGGCACCCTTAAGAGGGTGCGAACTATTTACAAAACAGTTTGTGAATCATTCACCGTCCATGATTCGGCAGTCTTTATAACATGGGGGAACAAGGAGCAAAAAGGAAAATAAAAGCAAAAATAAAAAGCAATAGGGATCCCGGGTAAACAAAGGGATCCCTTTAAGAATAACCCTAGTCGGGTTTAAGGCAGCAAAAAGCAGGGAAACAAACAGTTAGCTATTTACATGTTCAGGTTTCCGAGGTTTAGTTGGACGGCTTCCAGGGCTGCACCTGGCACTTAACCCTTCTTGGCCTGGGAAAAGTGAGGTCCAGGGTTACACCCAGTGCTGGACAAACGCCGTTAATCCGTCTTTCATGTACAGTTAAATTATGCGCAGCGATGGAGGTCTGCGCAGCTTGAGTATGGGCATTTGCTGCAGCAGAGGTAGCGGCTGCTGCAAGATCAGTCACTGGAGTGGTGTCTGTCGTCAGGGCAGGGTCGTCCTTCATACCTGCTTCAGATGCGGTCCCTCCGGTGCTGGTCTGCTCCGTCTCCGCTGGGGTCTGGAACGCTGGTTGCGGGGCCTTGTGCTGCGACGTTGTCATCTCTGCTTGCAGCATCTTGCTTTCCGGCAGGGCCTGGCTTTCCAACTTCGGAGCGCTGGAACTTCTTTCCTGCTCTGGACCAGACGAGGCTGCCGACAGGCGTCTGGTAAGGCTCCCGATGAAGGTCTTCTTCCACCCGGCCCCAGTGCTCAGCTGCGTCCGCAGGAGTTGGTCGCTGAGCCCGTCCACTCCGGCCTGCAGGAAGTCAGGGCCAACAGGTGATGACTGGCTGTGGTATCTCTCTGGGTAGCTGGGGGAGTCCTCTGCTCCGACCCCATGCTCCAATCCCGGGTGGCTGGCCATGGCATCTCCCACGTGGCTCACTTCTTCTTCCTCGTCCTTTTCCCGCTCTCTCTGTCGTGGGCGGTTTCGTTTTCTCTGCCTCCGCCCACCATTGAGAATCAGGAGGCGGATCTCGGCTGCTGACGGACACGTCCTCACGGTGCAATAATATTTAGACTGGGCGGCCATTGTCTTTCGCGCTCTCCAGCTCGTTTACGCCCACTTCACGCCCCTCTTCTTCTCCTGCGCTCTCCTTAGCGCTGTAATGGCGGCGGTTTTGGCGGGAACTTTTGGCGACAAGTGGCAATACACAGTCTTTGCAATAAGTCACAGTTCAAGCACAGTAAATCACAGTTCCAAGGCACACATGACCTGATTCTTCAGGCTTAAGTAGATCCTGTTCGTGACGCCAAGTTTGGAGCGCCCCCAGACGAAGGGCCGCGGGACACTCGGCACCGGGCCTCTCTGTCTCAAGTCTGGGGTTGTCACGGTGGCTAGACCCGGCCCGTGACCCTGCTAAGGGGCGTCCAATGAAAGTTGTAAGTGGTGGTGCGTGGTGCAGGTCGCGATGAATAACGAGGACACAGGGTTGCAGTCTCTTTACCTCTTTACAGAAGGCTTTAAGGTCCTCAATCCAGAGTACGGTTAACAGGGCTGTCTGAGACCGGACGGTCCGATGGCACCTCCAGAGTTCCCTTTGCAGGTGGAAATCTGTGCCTACCTTTTAACGCCTGTGGGTTGTAGTACTTCCCTGCTGAGCACCACGGGATAGTCCTCACAACTGTTGTCTGTTTCTGATGTTATTTCCCACAACTTATGTCTGTTCTGATGTTCTTCTCCGTCCCCCAAATGATATGGATAGGACGCACCCGTATGACGGGAAGGCCTGGAGTTCTTCCGGGACCCTAGCGTCGCCCCTCTCCCACAGTTGCCCCCTATGTCTTCTTAGGTGATTTTGGTGAGACAGCCAACCTAAAATCAACTGTCCTGCCTCTGTGTGAAGTAGTGCTTGGAGCCTAATACTTCCTCGGCGTTCTGGCCACCGGCTACGCGCCTCAATAGGATTTTGCCTCGATCTTACAGCACGACTCCTACTGGTGTTATCTCCTTTTTGCTTTGATCTCGTTTCTCACTCTCCACAATAAACCTCGCTTCTTGTCCTTTCTTGAGATACTGCCGCGATGTAGTGCAGGCGCGGTTCCTTAACATTCTTTTCTGTTTGCTAGGCCTCTGTCAGGATCCCACCCCTGACAGGGACCCCCCTGAATCTTCCCCTGCAACACCCTCTGCCACAGGATGTTGCCTGGTTCCAACCCAGTCAGCTTTTTGCCTAACTTTCTATCTAACCCCCAGTTTTACCAGATTGTGAGGAGTGGCCTAATACATAGCGCCCTTAGCTCTCCCTGGAGGCCAGACTATGAAGTGTATTGGTGTCTGTGATACCTGGTCAGATGAACTCCTTCAGTGCCATCAGACGTACCATCACTCCCCTTAGCGGCGGAGCATCAGTACTGCAACGACCAGGACTCTGGGGCGCTTCATACACTTCATACTTATGTGATGTAACATTTGTATAACAGTTGTGTGTGTTCAAATAAAATTCTCTTTTTTGCATCCATCCAGATGTGTTACTTTGGAAAATCACTGAAGGGTGGTAGTGGGAGGGTCCTTTTAAACTCTCGTGGTTTCCTGTCCCACTATAGATAAGAAGGACGTCCTCCATGGTGCTGTCAGGATGGATTCCTGGAAATACAATTACCGGTAGGTGTAATTACCGTCTTTCAGTTATTTCACACCTTTTTGTTAAGTATATAATTCCACATGTGTTAAATCATAGTTTTGATGCCTTCAGTGTAAATGTACAATTTTCATAGTTATGAAAATACAGAAAAATCTTTAAATGAGAAGGTGTTTCCAAACTTTTGGTCTGTAGTGTGTGTGTGTGTCTCTCAGCTTATACTCGTGTCAGTGTCCCAGGGGGTCGGCGGGGGAGAGGGAGTGGCTGCTGTCACATCATACTTGCCTGCTCCTGGCGTGGTCTCTGCACTTCCGTGCTTCTCCGGTGGTCTCCGTCGCTTGCAGCTCTTCCCGTGTTCAGTGGTCACATGGTACTGCTCATTAAAGTAATGAATATGGACGCGACTCCACTTCCATAGGTGGAGCGCATATTCATTACTTTAATGTGCAGTACCATGTGACCGCTGAACACAGGAACAAGCTGTAGTCAGCGATGAGAGGTGAGTATATCTTCTTTTTTTTTTTAATCGCAGCAGCAGCATATGGGGCATGTTATTCTATGGAGCATCTTATGGCTCCATCAACCTTAATGGAGCAACATATGGGGCATAATATGCTAGGAGCATCTTATGGGGCCATCAACATTTGTGCAGCATTATATGGGGCATAATATTCTATGGAGCTTCTTATGGGGCCATCAACCTTTATGGAGCAGCATATGGGTCATATTCTATTGAGCATCTTATGGGGCCATCAACCTTTGTGCAACATTATATGGGGCATAATATTCTATGGAGCAGCTTATGAGGCCAATCAAGCTTTGTGCAGCATTATATGGGGCATAATATTCTACGGAGCATCTTATGGGGCCATCATTACCCTTTTATGCAGCATTATATGGGGCATATTTTAATATGGAGCATCTTATGGGGCCTATCATGAACTTTATGGAGCACTATATGGGGCTCCTGATTCAATATGGATATTCAAAAATAATTAACCTACTGATGTCTCAATTAATTTTACTTTTATTGGTATCTATTTTTATTTTTGAAATTTACCAGTAGCTGCTGCATGTCCCACCCTATAATAATAATAATAATAATCTTTATTTTTATATAGCGCTAACATATTCCGCAGCGCTTTACAGTTTTGCACACATTATGATCTCTGTCCCCAATGGGGCTCACAATCTAAATTCCCTATCAGTATGTCTTTGGAATGTGGGAGGAAACCGGAGTGCCCAGAGGAAACCCACGCAAACACGGAGAGAACATAGGCTGATACTCGAGTCAAAAAGTTTTCCCAGGCTTATTGTGGCAAAATTAGGGGTCTTGGCTTATCCTCGGGTCGGCTTATACTCGAGTATATACGGTATATAATTTATATTCTCCTTTTAGTAATCCAATTAGGAGACAAATAACTAGTGAAATTCTATACACAACTAAGGAACAGTTGTTCAACTATTCCTTATACATAGTGGTCCCTAAAGAGTTTTAAACCAACAATGCAAGTCGATTTATAATGTGAGTACTTAGGGTATATATAAAATGCATTTAATTATTCAAGCTAGGTCTGTTATGATCTGGTGACCCCGGAGCCGCATGAGACTATCTCTGGAGTAGGTGGTACCTGTACTGACCGCAATCCTAATACTGACACCGGAACTAGAAGTAGCCGTGGGATGTACCTAACAAGGCCTAGACACCTCGACACAGCCGGAGGACTAAATGGGGGATGGAAATGGGAAATCCTATCTTGCCTCAGAGCAGAGCCCCAAAGGATAGGCAGCCCCCCACAAATATTGACTGTGAGTTTAAGAGGAAATACGTACACAGGCAGAAAAGACAGAGTTTAGCAAAAGAGGCCCTTCTAGCTAGATAGAAAGGATAGGACAGAGTTCTAAGCGGTCAGTATTAAAACACTAGAAAAATCCACAGCAGAATATACTATATACTACATCTAACTAAAGACATAGGATGTATATCTGCATCTCCAGAGAAACCAGCATGACAGAAAGATCCAAACAAGTCAAAGCTGGACAAAAACAAAATAGATTGCACTGCACATAAAAGCACACTGCATGCGTGCTACACAGAACCAAAACAGGACACTTATCTTAGCTGAAATGACAGCAGGGCAGTGGAGCCAGAAAGAGATGCAATCCCTCCAAGATACAATGGACAACTGGCAGGGATTGATGGATCCTACAAACCTAAATACCTAATAGAGCTGCAATAAGCAGAAACACCTGCCCTGGCCTATAATCCAGAGACCACTGCACTACCACTAACAACCACCGGAGGGAGCCCAAGAGCAGAATTCACAACAGTACCCCCCCCCCCTTGAAGAGGGGTCACCGAACCCTCACCAGAGCCCCCAAGCCGATCAGGACGAGCCAGATGAAAGGCCCGAACCAAATCAGCAGCATGGACATCAGAGGCAAAAACCCAAGAATTATCCTCCTGGCCGTAACCTTTCCATTTGACAAGGTACTGAAGCTTCCGTCTCGAAAAACGAGAATCCAAAATCTTCTCAACCACATACTCCAACTCCCCATCAACCAACACAGGAGCCGGAGGATCAACAGAGGGAAGAACGGGCACCACATATTTCCGCAATAAAGATCTATATAAAAAATTCTGGATAGCAAAAGATGCCGGAAGGGCCAAACGAAAAGACACAGGATTGATAATCTCAGAAATCCTATAAGGACCAATAAACCGAGGCTTAAACTTAGGGGAAGAAACCTTCATAGGAACATGACGGGAAGACAACCAGACCAAATCCCCAACCCGAAGCCGGGAACCAACACAACGACGACGATTAGCAAAACGTTGCGCCTCCTCCTGAGACAACACCAAATTGTCCACCACATGAGCCCAAATTTTGCTGCAACCTGTCAACCACAGAATCCACACCAGGACAATCAGAAGGCTCAACCTGCCCTGAAGAAAAACGAGGATGAAAACCAAAATTACAAAAAAAAGGCGAAACCAAGGTAGCTGAACTAGCCCAATTATTAAGGGCAAACTCAGCCAATGGCAAGAAAGCCACCCAATCATCCTGATCAGCAGACACGAAGCATCTCAAATAAGTTTCCAAAGTCTGGTTGGTTCGCTCGGTTTGGCCATTTGTCTGAGGTTGAAATGCGGAAGAAAAAGACAAATCAATGCCCAGCCTAGCACAAAAGGCTCGCCAAAACCTAGAAACAAACTGGGAACCTCTGTGGGACACAATATTCTCCGGAATACCATGCAAATGAACCACATGCTGAAAAAACAATGGAACCAAATCAGAAGAGGAAGGCAACTTAGGCAAAGGCACCAAATGAACCATCTTAGAAAACCGGTCACAAACCACCCAGATAACCGACATCCTCTGGGAAACCGGAAGGTCTGAAATAAAATCCATAGAAATATGCGTCCAAGGCCTCTCAGGGACCGGCAAAGGCAAAAGCAACCCACTAGCGCGGGAACAACAAGGCTTAGCCCGCGCACAAGTCCCACAGGACTGCACAAAAGAACGCACATCCCGCGACAAAGAAGGCCACCAAAAAGACCTACCAACCAAATCTCTGGTACCAAAAATACCAGGATGACCAGCCAACACAGAACAATGAATCTCCGAAATCACCCTACTAGTCCATTTATCAGGAACGAACAATTTCCCCACTGGACAGCGGTCAGGTTTGTCAGCCTGAAATTCCTGAAGAACCCGTCATAGATCAGGGGAGATGGCAGAAAGAACCACCCCTTCCTTTAGAATGCTGACCGGTTCAAGGACCTCCGGAGAATCAGGCAAAAAGCTCCTAGAGAGGGCATCAGCCTTAACATTCTTAGAACCTGGAAGATACGAGACCACGAAATCAAAACGGGAGAAAAACAAAGACCATCGAGCCTGTCTAGGATTCAGCCGCTTGGCAGACTCAAGGTAAATCAGATTTTTATGATCGGTCAAGACCACAATACGGTGCTTAGCTCCCTCAAGCCAATGTCGCCATTCCTCGAATGCCCACTTCATAGCCAACAATTCCCGATTGCCGACATCATAATTACGTTCAGCAGGCGAAAACTTTCGGGAAAAGAAGGCACATGGTTTCATCAAGGAACCATCAGAATTCCTCTGAGACAAAACGGCCCCTGCCCCAATATCAGAAGCGTCAACCTCAACCTGAAATGGAAGAGAAACATCTGGCTGACGCAACACCGGAGCAGAAGTAAATCGGCGTTTAAGCTCCTGAAAGGCAGAGACAGCCGCAGAGGACCAATTCGTCACATCAGCGCCCTTTTTTGTCAAATCGGTCAGGGGTTTAACCACACTGGAGAAGTTAGCAATGAAACGGCGATAAAAATTAGCAAAGCCCAAAAATTTCTGAAGACTCTTCACGGACGTGGGCTGAATCCAATCATGAATGGCCTGAACCTTAACCGGATCCATCTCTATAGATGAGGGAGAAAAAATAAAGCCCAAAAAAGAAACCTTCTGCACTCCAAAAAGACACTTAGACCCCTTCACAAACAAAGCATTGTCACGAAGGATCTGAAAAACCATCCTGACCTGTTTCACATGAGACTCCCAATCATCAGAAAAAATCAAAATGTCATCCAAATATACAATCATGAATTTATCAAGATAATTCCGGAAGATATCATGCATGAAGGACTGAAAAACAGATGGAGCATTAGAGAGCCCGAAGGGCATCACAAGGTATTCAAAATGGCCCTCGGGCATATTAAACGCAGTTTTCCATTCGTCACCCTGCTTAATACGAGTAAGATTATATGCCCCTCGAAGGTCAATCTTAGTAAACCAACTAGCCCCCTTAATCCTAGCAAACAAATCAGAAAGCAAAGGCAAAGGGTATTGAAATTTGACAGTGATCTTATTCAAGAGGCGATAATCAATACAAGGTCTCAAGGAGCTATCCTTCTTGGCAACAAAAAAAAATCCCGCTCCCAATGGTGAAGAAGATGGCCGAATATGCCCTTTCTCCAAAGACTCCTTAATATAACTCCGCATGGCGGTATGTTCAGGCACAGACAGGTTGAAAAGTCGGCCCTTAGGAAACTTACAACCTGGAATCAAGTCAATAGCACAATCACAGTCCCTATGCGGTGGAAGGGAACTGGAGTTGGGCTCATTGAACACATCCTGAAAATCAGACAAGAACTCTGGAATTTCAGAAGGGGGGGAAGAGGAGATTGACATCAAAGGAACGTCACCATAAATTCCCTGACAACCCCAACTAGTCACAGACATAGATTTCCAATCCAACACCGGATTATGTACCTGCAACCATGGAAAACCCAACACAATAGCATCATGCAAATTATGCAACACCAAAAAGCGACAATCCTCCCGATGGGCTGGCGCCATGCACATGGTCACCTGTGTCCAAAACTGGGGTTTATTTTTAGCCAAAGGTGTAGCATCAATGCCCCTTAAAGGAATAGGGTTCTCCAAAGACTGCAAGGGGAAACCACAACGTCTAGCGAATTCAAAGTCCATTAAATTCAAAGCGGCGCCAGAATCTATAAACGCCATGACAGAAAATGACGACAATGAGCAGATCAATGTCACAGATAACAGAAATTTAGGTTGTACGGTACCAATGGTAACTGAACTAGCGATTCTCTTAATACGCTTAGGGCAGACCGAAATGACATGAGAAGCATCGCCACAGTAAAAACACAACCCATTCTGACGTCTGAATCCCCGTCCTTCAGCTCCAGACAGAATCCTATTGCACTGCATAGGCTCAGGTATCTGCTCTGAGGCCAACGCCACAGCGCGCACAACTCTGCGCTCACGCAGGCACCGATCAATCTGAATGGCCAGAGACATAGAATCGCTCAGACCAATAGGCGTTGGGAAACCCCACCATAATATCTTTAACAGATTCAGAAAGACCCTTTCTAAAAATTGCCGCCAAAGCATCCTCATTCCATTTAGTCAGCACAGACCATTTTCTAAATTTCTGACAATACAATTCTGCCGCTTCTTGACCCTGAAACAGGGTCAACAAGGTCTTCTCAGCATGATCCACATAATTTGGTTCATCATATAATAACCCTAGAGCCTGAAAGAAGCTTCTACATTAAGCAAGGCAGGATTTCCAGATTCCAGGGAAAATGCCCAATCCTGAGGATCACCACGCAGCAGGGAGATGACAATTTTAACCTGCTGAATGGAATCACCAGAAGAACGAGGTTTCAGAGCAAAAAAACGTTTACAGTTATTTTTAAAACTCAAAAATTTAGACCTATCCCCAAAAAATAACTCAGGAGTAGGAATCCTAGGCTCTAAAACCGGAGTCTGAACAATATAACCGGAAATACCCTGTACCCTAGCAGCTAGTTGGTCTACACGAGAAGCTAATCCCTGAACATCCATGCTAGCACACAGCTCCTCAGTCACCCAGAGGAAAAGAGGGAAGGAAAGACAAAACAGACTGCAGAAAAAAAATGGCTCAGGACTTTTCTTCCCTTCTTCTGAGATGCATTTAACTCATTGTTCGCCAGTTGTACTGTTATGATCCAGTGACCCCGGAGCCGCATGAGACTATCTCTGGAGTAGGTGGTACCTGTACTGACCGCAATCCTAATACTGACACCGCAACTAGAAGTAGCCGTGGGATGTACCTAACAAGGCCTAGACACCTCGACACAGCCGTAGGACTAAATACCCCTAAAGATGGAAATGGGAAATCCTATCTTGCCTCAGAGCAGAGCCCCAAAGGATAGGCAGCCCCCCACAAATATTGACTGTGAGTTTAAGAGGAAATACGCACACAGGCAGAAAAGACAGAGTTTAGCAAAAGAGGCCCTTCTAGCTAGATAGAAAGGATAGGACAGAGTTCTAAGCGGTCAGTATTAAAACACTAGAAAAATCCACAGCAGAATATACTATATACTACATCTAACTAAAGACATTATGCATGACATTATACCTGAGGAAGACTCCAAGAAGTCAAAACCGGTTGTATTTTAGTTTGAAATAAAAATCATCTTTCAATCAGAATATCGAGTTCCATCATCATCCTTCAGGAGCGCATATTGCTGGGAAAAACATTCACAAAGAGATAAAGACATAGGATGTATATCTGCATCTCCTGTTATGGACCTGGTGGTTAGGAGCACCCGGAACGACCTGATGAGTAAACTAGTAATCGGAACAAGCTCTGGGAAAGTGGGAACTCTGCTGACCACAAACCCTACTCCTATCACACACACTAGAAATAGCCGTGGAGCGTACCTAATTCTCCCTAGACTCCTCTTCACAGCCTAAGAGCTAACTACCCCTAAAAATAGAAATAGAAGCCTACTCTTGCCTCAGAGAAATTCCCCAAAGGCAAAGGCAGCCCCCCACATATATTGACTGTGAGTTAAGAGGAAAGTCACAAACACAGGAATGAAACAGGTTTTAGCAAAGGAGGCCAGACTTCACTAAATAGTAAGAGGATAGAAAAGGAAACTATGCGGTCAGCACAAAAAACTACAAAAAACCACACAGAGTATGCAAAAAGACCCCCACACCGACTCACGGTGTGGAGGTGCAACACTGCACCCCCAGAGCTTCCAGCTAGCAAGGAAATATCATGATAGCAAGCTGGACTAGAAATTAGCAGTACTAAGAAATATATTCAAGCAGCAGTAACAACAAATGAACTAGCAGGGACTTAGCTTCTGCTGGAGTAGACAGGTCCTCAGAGAAATCCAAGAGAGATCTGAACCAATACTGAAACATTGACAGCTGGCATGAAGTAACGATCTGAGTAGAGTTAAATAGGGAAGCCAGCATAACAATAAACGAGGGCAGCTGAGAAATCAAACCTCAGAGACCAGCAGTTCCGCTCAAAGCCACCAGAGGGAGTCCAAGAGCAGAACTAACCAAAGTACCATTCATGACCACAGGAGGGAGTCCGAAAAATGGAATTCACAGTACCCCCCCCTTGAGGAGGGGTCACCGAACCCTCACCAGGGCCCCCAGGCCGATCAGGACGAGCCAAATGAAAGGCACGAACTAAATCGGCAGCATGGACATCAGAGGCAACAACCCAGGAATTATCCTCCTGACCATAGCCCTTCCACTTAACCAGGTACTGGAGCTTCCGTCTCGAAATACGAGAATCCAAAATTTTTTCCACCACATACTCCAACTCCCCCTCAACCAACACCGGAGCAGGAGGATCAACGGAGGGAACCATAGGCGCCACATACCTCCGCAACAACGACCTATGGAACACATTATGGATGGCAAAGGAAGCTGGAAAGACCAAACGAAATGACACAGGGTTGAGAATTTCAGAAATCTTATAAGGACCAATGAAACGAGGCTTAAACTTAGGAGAAGAAACCTTCATAGGAACATAACGAGAAGATAACCAAACCAAATCCCGAACACGAAGTCGAGGACCAACACAACGACGGCGGTTAGCGAAACGTTGAGCCTTCTCCTGGGACAACGTCAGATTGTCCACTACGTGAGTCCAAATTTGCTGCAATCTGTCCACCACAGAATCCACACCAAGACAGTCAGAAGGCTCAACCTGCCCTGAAGAAAAACGAGGATGAAAACCAGAATTGCAAAAAAAAGGCGAAACCAAAGTAGCCGAAGTAGCCCGATTATTAAGGGCGAACTCAGCCAATGGCAAAAAGGTCACCCAATCATCCTGATCAGCAGAAACAAAGCATCTCAGATAGGTTTCCAAAGTCTGGTTGGTTCGTTCGGTTTGGCCATTTGTCTGAGGATGGAAAGCCGCAGAAAAAGACAAATCAATGCCCATCTTAGCACAAAAGGACCGCCAAAACCTAGAGACAAACTGGGACCTTCTGTCCGACACAATGTTCTCCGGAATGCCATGCAAACGAACCACATGCTGAGAGAATAATGGTACCAAATCAGAGGAGGAAGGTAATTTAGGCAAGGGTACCAAATGGACCATCTTAGAAAAGTGATCACAAACCACCCAGATGACAGACATCCTTTGAGAGACAGGAAGATCTGAAATAAATTCCATGGAAACATGCGTCCAGGGCCTTTTCGGGACCGGCAAGGGCAAAAGCAACCCACTGGCACGAGAACAGCAGGGCTTGGCCCGAGCACAAGTCCCACAAGACTGCACAAAAGAACGCACATCCCGTGACAAGGAAGGCCACCAAAAGGACCTAGCCACCAAATCCCTGGTACCAAAAATTCCAGGATGACTAGCCAACACCGAGCAATGAACCTCAGAAATAACTCTGCTAGTCCATATGTCAGGGACAAACAGTTTCTCCGCTGGACAACGGTCAGGTCTATCAGCCTGAAACTCCTGCAACACCCGCCGCAAATCAGGGGAGATGGCAGACAGAATTACCCCCTGTTTGAGAATACCAGCCGGCTCAGGGACTCCCGGAGAATCAGGCACAAAACTCCTAGAAAGGGCATCAGCCTTCACATTCTTAGAACCCGGAAGGTATGAGACCACAAAATCGAAACGGGAGAAAAACAGTGACCATCGAGCCTGTCTAGGATTCAACCGCTTGGCAGACTCGAGATAAGTCAAATTCTTGTGATCCGTCAAGACCACCACGCTGTGCTTGGCTCCCTCAAGCCAATGTCGCCACTCCTCGAATGCCCACTTCATAGCCAGCAGCTCCCGATTGCCAACATCATAATTACGCTCAGCAGGCAAAAACTTTCTAGAAAAGAAGGCACATGGCTTCATCACAGAGCCATCAGAACTTCTTTGAGACAAAACAGCCCCTGCTCCAATCTCAGAAGCATCAACCTCAACCTGAAAAGGGAGCGAAACATCTGGCTGACGCAACACAGGGGCCGAAGAAAAACGACGTTTCAGCTCCTGAAAAGCCTCCATGGCCGCAGAGGACCAATTCACCACATCAGCACCTTTCTTTGTCAAATCAGTCAAAGGCTTAACTACACTAGAAAAATTAGCGATGAAGCAACGGTAAAAATTAGCAAAGCCCAGGAATTTCTGAAGACTCTTCACAGATGTAGGTTGAGTCCAATCATAAATGGCCTGAACTTTAACAGGATCCATCTCAATAGTAGAAGGGGAAAAAATGAAGCCCAAAAAGGAAACCTTCTGAACTCCAAAGAGACATTTAGACTCCTTCACAAACAAGGAATTAGCACGAAGGACCTGGAATACCATTCTGACCTGCTTCACATGAGACTCCCAATCATCCAAAAAGACCAAAATATCATCCAAATATACAATCATGAATCTATCCAGATATTTTCGGAAGATGTCATGCATAAAGGACTGAAACACAGATGGAGCGTTAGAAAGCCCGAATGGCATCACCAGGTACTCAAAATGGCCCTCGGGTGTATTAAATGCTGTTTTCCATTCATCGCCCTGTTTAATACGCACAAGGTTATACGCCCCTCGAAGATCTATCTTGGTGAACCAACTAGCCCCCTTAATCCGAGCAAACAAATCAGACAGCAGAGGCAAAGGGTACTGAAATTTGACCGTGATTTTATTGAGAAGGCAGTAGTCTATACAGGGTCTCAGAGAACCATCCTTCTTGGCCACAAAAAAGAACCCTGCTCCCAACGGTGATGAAGACGGGCGAATATACCCTTTCTCCAAGGACTCCTTTATATAACTCCGCATAGCTGCGTGTTCTGGCACGGATAAATTGAAAAGTCGGCCCTTCGGAAACTTACTACCAGGGATCAAATTTATAGCACAATCACAATCCCTATGAGGGGGTAGGATACTGGATTTGGGCTCATCAAATACATCCCGGTAATCCGACAGAAACTCAGGGACATCAGAAGGAGTGGATGAAGAAATTGACATCATCGGAACATCGCCATGTACCCCTTGACAACCCCAACTAGACACAAACATTGATTTCCAATCCAATACTGGATTATGAACCTGTAGCCATGGCAAACCCAACACGACCACATCATGCAAATTATTATTCAACACCAAAAAGCGAATATCTTCCTGATGTGCAGGAGCCATGCACATGGTCAACTGAGTCCAGTACTTAGGTTTATTCCTGGCCAAAGGCGTAGCATCAATTCCCCTTAATGGAATAGGATACTGCAAAGGCTCCAGGAAAAAAACACAATGCCTGGCAAACTCCAAGTCCATCAAATTCAGGGCAGCGCCCGAATCCACAAATGCCATAACCGAGTAGGACGACAGAGAGCAAATCAAAGTAACAGACAAAAGAAATTTAGGCTGTACGGTAGCAATGGTGACAGACCTAGCGAACCGCTTAGTGCGCTTAGGACAATCAGAGATAGCATGAGTAGGGTCACCACAGTAAAAACACAGCCGATTCTGACGTCTGTGTTCTTGCCGTTCAGTTCTGGTCAAAGTTCTATCACATTGCATAAGCTCAGGCCTCTGCTCAGAGGACACCGCCAAATGGTGCACAACTTTGCGCTCGTGCAAACGCCGATCAATTTGAATGGCCAAGGACATTGATTCATTCAGACCAGCAGGCGTGGGGAAACCCACCATAACATCCTTAAGGGCCTCAGAGAGACCCTTTCTAAAAATTGCTGCCAGGGCACACTCATTCCATTGAGTAAGCACAGACCACTTTCTAAACTTCTGACAATATACTTCCGCTTCATCCTGACCCTGACACAAAGCCAGCAAGGTTTTCTCTGCCTGGTCCACTGAATTCGGTTCATCATAAAGCAATCCAAGCGCCAGAAAAAACGCATCTACATTAAGCAATGCAGGATCTCCTGGCGCAAGGGAGAATGCCCAGTCTTGAGGGTCGCCACGTAACAAAGAAATAATAATTTTTACTTGCTGAATGGGGTCACCAGAGGAGCGGGGTTTCAAAGCAAGAAACAGTCTACAATTATTTTTGAAATTCAGAAACTTAGATCTATCCCCAGAAAATAAATCAGGAATTGGAATTCTAGGCTCTAACATCGGATTCTGAACTACATAATCTTGAATGCTTTGGACCCTTGCAGCGAGTTGATCCACACAAGAGGACAGACCTTGAATATCCATATCTACACCTGAGTCCTGAACCACCCAGAGATTAAGGGGAAAAGAGAGACAAAACACACTGCAAAGAAAAAAAAATGGGTTCAGAACTTCTCTTATCCCTCTTTTGAGATGCATTAACACTTTGTTGGCCAGCTGTACTGTTATGGACCTGGTGGTTAGGAGCACCCGGAACGACCTGATGAGTAAACTAGTAATCGGAACAAGCTCTGGGAAAGTGGGAACTCTGCTGACCACAAACCCTACTCCTATCACACACACTAGAAATAGCCGTGGAGTGTACCTAACTCTCCCTAGACGCCTCTTCACAGCCTAAGAGCTAACTACCCCTAAAGATAGAAATAGAAGCCTACTCTTGCCTCAGAGAAATTCCCCAAAGGCAAAGGCAGCCCCCCACATATATTGACTGTGAGTTAAGAGGAAAGTCACAAACACAGGAATGAAACAGGTTTTAGCAAAGGAGGCCAGACTTCACTAAATAGTCAGAGGATAGAAAAGGAAACTATGCGGTCAGCACAAAAAACTACAAAAAACCACACAGAGTATGCAAAAAGACCCCCACACCGACTCACGGTGTGGAGGTGCAACACTGCACCCCCAGAGCTTCCAGCTAGCAAGGAAATATCATGATAGCAAGCTGGACTAGAAATTAGCAGTACTAAGAAATATATTCAAGCAGCAGTAACAACAAATGAACTAGCAGGGACTTAGCTTCTGCTGGAGTAGACAGGTCCTCAGAGAAATCCAAGAGAGATCTGAACCAATACTGAAACATTGACAGCTGGCATGAAGTAACGATCTGAGTAGAGTTAAATAGGGAAGCCAGCATAACAATAAACGAGGGCAGCTGAGAAAGCAAACCTCAGAGACCAGCAGTTCCGCTCAAAGCCACCAGAGGGAGTCCAAGAGCAGAACTAACCAAAGTACCATTCATGACCACAGGAGGGAGTCCGAGAAATGGAATTCACAACAATCTCCAGAGAAACCAGCATGACAGAAAAATCCAAACAAGTCAAAGCTGGACAAAAACAAAATAGATTGCACTGCACATAAAAGCACACTGCATGCGTGCTACAGAGAACCAAAACAGGACGCTTATCTTAGCTGAAATGACAGCAGGGCAGTGGAGCCAGAAAGAGATGCAATCCCTCCAAGATACAATGGACAACTGGCAGGGATTGATGGATCCTACAAACCTAAATACCTAATAGAGCTGCAATAAGCAGAAACACCTGCCCTGGCCTATAATCCAGAGACCACTGCACTACCACTAACAACCACCGGAGGGAGCCCAAGAGAAGAATTCACAACATGGGTCTGATTTGTGAGAATCTCTATATCACGCCCCCTATAACTCACTGAGGACCTAAATTTACAAGTTGTTTATATTAAAAACAGAGTAGTCTAATATGTACAGTAAAGAGCAAAAGTTTGGACACACCTTCTCATTTAAAGATTTTTCTGTATTTTCATGACTATGAAAATTGTACATTCACACTGAAGGCATCAAAACTATGAATTAATACATGTGGAATTATATACTTAACAAAAAAGTGTGAAACAACTGAAATTATGTCTTATATTCTAGGTTCATGAAAGTAGCCACCTTTTGCTTTGATGACTGCTTTGCACACTCTTGGCATTCTCTTGATGAGCTTCAAGAGGTAGTCACCGGGAATGGTCTTTCAACAATCTTGAAGGAGTTCCCAGAGATGCTTAGCACTTGTTGGCCCTTTTGCCTTCACTCTGCGGTTCAGCTCACCCCAAACCATCTCGATTGGGTTCAGGTCTGGTGACTGTGGAGGCCAGGTCATCTGGCGTAGCACCCCATCACTCTCCTTCTTAGTCAAATAGCCCTTACACAGCCTGGAGGTGTGTTTGGGGTCATTGTCCTGTTGAAAAATAAATGATGGTCCAACTAAACGCAAACCGGATGGAATAGCATGCCGCTGCAAGATGCTGTGGTAGCCATGCTGGTTCAGTATGCCTTCAATTTTGAATAAATCCCCAACAGTGTCACCAGCAAAGCACCCCCACACCATCACACCTCCTCCTCCATGTTTCATGGTGGGAACCAGGCATGTAGAGTCCATCCGTTCACCTTTTCTGCGTTGCACAAAGACACGGTGGTTGGAACCAAAGATCTCAAATTTGGACTCATCAGACCAAAGCACAGATTTCCACTGGTCTAATGTCCATTCCTTGTGTTCTTTAGCCCAAACAAGTCTCTTCTGCTTGTTGCCTGTCCTTAGCAGTGGTTTCCTAGCAACTATTTTACCATGAAGGCCTGCTGCACAAAGTCTCCTCTTAACATTTGTTGTAGAGATGTGTCTGCTGCTAGACCTCTGTGTGGCATTGACCTGGTCTCTAATCTGAGCTGCTGTTAACCTGCAATTTCTGAGGCTGGTGACTCAGATAAACTTATCCTCAGAAGCAGACGTGACTCTTGGTCTTCCTTTCCTGGGGCGGTCCTCATGTGAGCCAGTTTCTTTGTAGTACTTGATGGTTTTTGCAACTGCACTTGGGGACACTATCCAAGTTTTCCCAATTTTTCTAACTGACTGACCTTCATTTCTTAAAGTAATGATGGCCAATCGTTTTTCTTTACTTAGCTGCTTTTTTCTTGCCATAATACAAATTCTAACAGTCTATTCAGTAGGACTATCAGCTGTGTATCCACCAGACTTCTGCACAACTCATGGTCCCAGCCCCATTTATAAGGCAAGAAATCCCACTTACTAAACCTGACAGGGCACACATGTGAAGTGAAAACCATTCCCGGTGACTACCTCTTGAAGCTCATCAAGAGAATGCCAAGAGTGTGCAAAGCAGTCATCAAAGCAAAAGGTGGCTACTTTGAGGAACCTAGAATATAACACATAATTTCAGTTGTATATAATAAGTATATAATTCCACATGTGCTAATTCATAGTTTTGATGCCTTCAGTGTGAATTTACAATTTTTATAGTCATGAAAATACAGAAAAATCTTTAAATGAGAAGGTATGTCCAAACTTTTGCTCTGTACTATGTGTGTGTGTATGTATGTATGTATGTATGTATGTATGTATGTATGTGTGTGTGTGTGTATATATATATATATATATATATATATATATATTTATTTATATTTCTGGCTGTGATGACACAGCATTTTGCCTTAATTATGCCAGATGTATTTTCCAGTAGGTCAAGAGACAAAGGCCACTGTTCCTATGAACCTGAACATAGACTTTTGAATTGATGTTTGTTGTAGCTTATTGTGCTGCTATCCTTGGAGGACAGATATGCTGGGTCATTGAACAATCAATGTTGATTACCCATTGCATCAGTTCATGCACCTTTTAACCTGCTAACATTGAAGGACACACTATGCAGATTGATTGAATACTCGAGCAATTGTCAGGACTGTAAACATTTTTTATTTCCTTTTGTGCTTTACTGCCCTTTTCCAAGATGGCATCTTTGGTCTCATGTGCACTGTGTCTTCCTGCTATAAACCTCCACCCCAGCCTTCAGTCTGTGCTAGAGTATTCTGCCTTGCATCCAGCTCCTGACCTCTGGTGACTCCCTGGCTATATACCTGCTCCTGTGAACCTGTGGGGTTATGCTGCTACTCTGCTCTGAGTTCCTGCTGCATACACCAGTTCCAGTAATCCTCCTTCATCTGTTGCTCGTGTTTACTTCCATCTGCATTTGCTGGACATGTAAGCTGTTGCTGCTCTGCAAGAACCTGAGACTATTACCCAGGCCTCCCTGGTTGAGCTAAGATATTATTTGAACTGCCTTATAAGTGGAGCACCCCCACGTGTAAGGGCAATGGGGTACTTGGTACCGGGTCTATCTCTCTTGGTTCTGGGGATGTCACGGTGGCCCAACCCGATCCGTGGCCCTTCTGAGGGGCATCCGATTAAAGGTGAAGTTTGTCTGGTGTTCGTGACCCCACCTGTGGTATTCGGTCAGGGTGACTGACGCTGCTTAGGGGTCCGCTGGAGTGATGGAATGGCAGCTAGATGGTATACCTTCCCACAGGTGAAGTATGTCCCCAGGGCTTCCCAGATGTGTAGGTAGTGATGGTGGACAATGTAAGGCGCAATGAATAACGAGGACACAAAGGTTGCAGTCTCTTTACCTTTTACTGAAGACTTCAGCGTCCACCGTCCAGAGTACCGTTCACAGGGCAGGCAGAGTCTGGCTGGTCTGAAGGCATATCCAGAGTTCCCTTATCCAGGTGGAAATCAGTAGCCTTCCTACTAGCGCCTGTGTGTTGTAGTACCTCCTTGCTGAGCACCAAGGTATAGTCCTCACAACTCTCGTAGATGTTTCTGATGTTCTCTCTCTCTCTGTCCCCCAGATGGTATGGATAGGACAACCCATATGACTGGGATAGCCTGGGGCTTGTTTGTAGGGACCCTAGAGATGCCCCGACCCCACAATTTGCCACCGTGTCTTCTTAGGTATTAAGGTCAGGCAGCCAACTTGGAATTGACTGTCCTGCTGGTCTCTGAAGTAATGCGTAGAGTCAATTACTCCGTCGGTGTTCCGGCCACCGGCTACGCGCCTCAGAAGGAGGCTGCCGATCTTGGGGCAGAACTCCTCCCGGTATTATCTCCTTGTGCTGTGACTTCGTTTCTCACTCTCCACAATACAATTCCTTTCTTGTCCTTTCTTAGGATGCTGCCGCATGTAGGGGCAGGCGCAGCTCCGTAGCTTTCTATCTCGTGCTAGGCCTCTGTCAGGATCCCACCCCTGACAAGGGCCCTCTGTCTGCAGCTCAGATGTTCCTCCTTTCCCCCTGTCTGCCTGACAGGTGTTGCCTGGGCCGAGCCCAGTCAGCTTCTGACTAACTTTCTATCCAACCCACCAGTTTTACCCGTGTGTGAGGAGTGCCCTAATAGATAGGAGCAAGGCTCCCCCTGGTGGACTGGAGTGTGAAGTGTAGTGTGTGACTTGTGATACGTGGCAAGGTGAACTCCTTTAGTACCATCAGACGTAACATCACCTGCTGGACGAGTGACATTACTGCAATGACCAGGACTCTGGGGCGCTGCATAAGCATATCTATCTGTGTTTTGGACTAAGCAAGGACTTATTCGTGTCAAGTATCCTCAAGAATATTGTGCTTCATAGACTTTCTGCATGATTGCATTTTCCTCTGAAGTTTCCTATAGACTGCTAAACTGCGTTTAATATTTACTCCAAGTGTTGTGGACTTGAGTTTCTCTCTGCACCTGTTTGAATCACCGTGTGATAATATAGACTTTACCACTTATAAAACTGTGTCCTGTAGTTGTCTTGTTCCACGCAAAGAGTCTCCTGAGTTATCCCCTATAATTATTACAGCAATGAAAGTTGACCTGATCCCACCTTCCCCCTGACCTGTGGATGATGACCTAAAGGACAGATGTGGGTATAAGGGACCTCCTATCCTTCAGAGATATTCTACAGAGCAACAGGCAGGAAGCCATGGCTCCAATCGGATGAATACTGATTTGAGACTCAACAAGACAGCAGCCAAGTCACTATGGCTCCAACTAGAGCACTACAAATTTGATACTCTACAAGACACCAGCTTAAGGGACCATGGCTCCAGCTGGAGGAATACAGGTCTGATCCATTGACTATCACTGAATTCTCAAAGATGTTTGGAGAATCAAGGTCAGTACAATCAAGTCGCTTGGCCACATACCTCACTACATTCGCTTAGCTTCCTAAGCTTGTCACTACCTCATCTCTGTGGGTACCCACCAAAAGCGGGATGCGACTGGTTGGGGTAGAAGGCCCTGGAAGCTTCAAAGTTGCAGCTGCTCTAGTCCCAGTGAGCCAGCGGAAGGGTGAGATACTATCTTTTGCACCACCTTGTGTACTTGCTGGGACTGCTCTATATGTTATTGTCTGTTGGTGGTTCAATAAATTATTGCCACACTGGTTTACCCTCTCCCTATGTTGTCTGAGTAGTATTCTGCCAATGGGAAAGGAGTGTGGGCATTCAGTGGGATGAGCCCTGGTCCATGCAGTCTTTCTAAAGACAGCAAGGCCAGCAGATGAGAGCACCTAATGACCCTTGTGTCTCAACATTGGCAGTGGGAGAAGATCTTTGTGAATAATTATGTAAATAATAAAATATAGCTTTTAACCCCTTAATGACTGGAGATACACTTTTTCATGGCGGCATTTAAGGGTACTTAAACCACAGTGCCGCTTTTTAACGGCGCTGTGGAAAAAGTGTATAGCGCCTCCCAGAGTTGGAGTTTCTCTGGGGTCTCAGCTGCCGGGGGTAGCTGAGACCCCAGAGAACATGATTAGGGTTGCTTTTTACTGACCCTGGGGTTGCAACCGCCGTTATTAACCGTATAACGTCGGCCGCAAAAAAAAAATCAGATTTTTGCCATTTAATTTCGCTCACCTCTGATGTGATCGCACATCAGAGGAGAGAAAAATAGTGTCCCCAATCCCCCCTGGTGCCTGCCAAATGCCCATGGGTCCTCCTGCTTCCCCCCTCCATGGCTGCCGGCATCTTCTTCAGGTAAGAAAATGGCAGGCGCATGCACAGTGCGCCCACTGAGATCTGCCGGCCAGAACTCGGCAACAATAGGAGATTTTTCCTATTTGTTCATTTTGATCACTGTGATAGGGTCTATCACAGTGATCAAAATAAAAAAAATAGTAAATAAAAACCCCCTTTATCACCCTGTTATTTAGGGAACAATAATAAAATAAAAAATATATTTATTTCCATTTTTCTGTTAGGGTTAGAGATGGGCTAAAGTGAGTTGGGCTAAAGTTAGGGTTAGGGCTATGGTTGGGGTTAGGGTTTGGTTTAGAGTTTGGAATAGGGTTAGGGATGTGTTAGGGTTGGGGTTAAAGTTAGGTTTAGGGTGGGGCTAGAGTTGGGGTTAGGGTTTGGATTACGTTTATGGTTGGGATTAGGGTTAGGGTTGGGATTAGGGTTAGGTTTGGGATTAGGGTTACGGGTGTGTCAGGGTTAGGTTTGTGGTTAGTTATGGTTAAGGGCGTGTAGGGTTTGGGGTTATTTGGGGTTAGGGTTGTGGTTAGGGTTGGGATTAGAGTTATGGGTGTGGTTAGGGTTTGGGGTGTGTTGGGGTTAGGGTTGGAGTTAGATTTGGGGGGTTTCCACTGTTTAGGCACCTCAGGGGCTCTCCAAATGCGACATGGCGTCCGATCTCAATTCCAGCCAATTCTGTGTTGAAAAAAAATCAAACGGTGCTCCTTCCCTTCCAAGCTCTGCCATGCGCCCAAACAGTGGTTTACTCCCACATATGGGATATCGGCATACTCAGGACAAATTGGACAACAACTTTTGCAGTCCAATTTCTTCGGTTACCCTTGTGAAAATAAAAAATTGAGGGCTAAAAAATTTTTGTGGGAAAAAATATTTTTTATTTTCACGGCGCTCTGCGTTATAGACTTTAGTGAAACACTTGGGGGTTCAAAGTTCTCACAACACATCTAAATAGGTTCCTTGGGGGGTCTAGTTTCCAAAATGGGGTCACTTTTGGAGGTTTCTACTGTTTAGGCACATCAGTGGCTCTGCAAATGCAACATGATGCCCACAGACCATTCCATCAAAGTCTGCATTCCAAAACGTCCCTACTTCCCTTCCGAGCCCCGACGTATGCCCAAACAGTAGTTTTCTCCCTCATATGGAGTATCACCATACTCGGGACAAATTGCACAACAATGTTTGGGGTCTAATTTCTCCGGATACCCTTCAGAAACTAACAAATTACAGGCTAAAAGATAATTTTTGTGAAAAAAATATATATTTTTTTTATTTTCACGGCTCAACATTATAAACTTTAGTGAAATAATTGGGGGTTCAAAGTGCTCACCACACATCTAGATAAGTTTCCTGGGTGGTCTACTTTCCAAAATGGGGTTACTTGTGGGGGGTTTCCACTGTTTAGGCACATCAGGGGCTCTCCAAACACATCATGGCGTCCGATCTAATTTCCAGCCAATTCTGCATTTTAAAAGTCAAACAGAGCTCCTTCCCTTCCGAGCTCTGCCATGTGCCCAAACAGTGGTTTATCCCCACATGTGGGGTATCGATATATTCAGGGAAAATTGGACAACAACTTTGGGGGTCTAATTTCTCCTTTTACCCTCGGGAAAATAAAAATTTGGGCGCAAAAAGATCATTTTTGTGGACATTTTTTTTTTCATTTTCACGGCTCTACGTTATAAACTTCTGTGAAGTACTTGGGTGTTCAAAGTGCTCACCACCCATCTAGATAAGTTCCTTGGGGTATCTGCATATTCAGGAGAAATTGTGGAACAAATTTTCTCGGTCTCCCATGACAGCACTACGGAGAGAGGGGATCCGCCCTTCAGGGACAGGAAACCTACAGATAAAAGGGCGGTACCTCTCCCTCGCATCAGTTGGTTTCCTGTCCCTGACAAGGGAACCTCTCTTCGGACGGTACCTGTATGAAGACCGTTGGACCGGGACCGGGCGGTCAAGTTCCGGCAGCGAGGAGGCTCCTGCCGCGGCTTGTCTGGCTCCCGAAGCCGCCACCGCTGGGACTGAGGGGTCCTTCAGGGTGAGCAAGGGGAGAACGCCGCCGAATCTAATGAGGAAGGGGCGCTGGATCACCGGAGCTCTTGTGCTGACAAGCGCATACTCCGGGTGTACAAAGATGGCCGCCGCTCCGGAAATGCGGCACGACTTCCGGGTCATCGCCGCGCGCATGCGCGGTAATATCTTCTCCCTGGGAGGACGGCAGGAACCGGAAGTGCGGCAAACGCCGGGGGATTGGCGCCGGTTACAAAAAAGGGGGATTGTGCGCACATGGGTGTCGCACTTTCTCCCTGTAACCATGGAGGACAGCGATCCACAGGAGCTGCAGCCAGGACAGCAGCGCCACACAAAGAGCACCAGGAGTGGATCTAGTAGCCGTTCCACACGGCGCAGCAGATCCGCTGCGAAGACTGATACTCCTTCTCAAGGACCTTCCTTACCAGGCCCGAGTCCCCCTCCAGAACCGGTACCTGCCTCTACATCCGAGTGGTGAGTGATCTCCGTGAATGTACATATTTTATAATGGGGCTCCCTCTTCTCCCTTACTAGGGTAAGAAGAGCCTGGAGAAAAGGAAAAATAGGGTCTGCCCTACCTGTAACAAAGCTTTACCAGTAACCTGGGAGAAAAAGCTTTGCAAGACATGCATCCAGCGCTTACTATGTGAGGAGACCCCCGACTTCGCTTCTGAACTTAAAAATGTAATCAGGTCTGAGGTTCAGAATGCCCTTCTATCCTCCAAAAAAGAGGTGAAGATGGTGAAGTAGTCGGTACATTCCCACTCGGCCCGATCGTCATCTGAAAATGCTGATTCGGACGATTCAGATTCCCCCCTATCCTCTTCTGAGGAAGAGTCGGGCCGACATTGTTTCCCACTAGAAGAAGTAGATTCTTTAGTGAGAGCAGTTAGGGCTACTATGGGGGTGGAGGAACCCAAACCTGACAAAACCGCCCAGGACGTAATGGTCGGAGGTTTGGGACAAAAAAAAGAGAAGAACTTTTCCCCTAAACCCTAATGTCCAGACATTAATTAAAAAAGAATGGGAGAAACCGGATAGAAGAAATTCCTCGGTGCCCTCCCTAAAAAGAAAATATCCCTTTGAGGATGAGGCTGCCTCTTTCTGGGATAAAGCACCAAAACTAGATGTTGCAGTTGCCAAAGCCTCGAAAAAATTTGCGCTGCCGTTCGAGGACATGGGTCCACTCAAAGACCCATTAGATAAAAAAGCGGACACTTTCCTTAAGGGAGCATGGGAATCGGCTGGCGGTAGCCTGAGACCTGCAGTTGCAGCTACTTGCACTTCCAGATCCCTTATGGTGTGGATCGACCAGCTGGAAAGTCAGGTTAAAGACGGGTTACCCAGAAACAAATTACTGGATTCATTCCCTGCAATGAGAGCTGCAGCAGTATTTCTGGCGGACTCCTCGGCGGACTCTGTACGCCTAACATCTAAGGCCGCTGCTCTTTCCAACGCTGCTAGAAGAACCTTGTGGCTCAAAAGCTGGCCGGGAGATCTACAAACAAAGTTAAAATTATGTTCTATCCCATGTGAGGGAAATTTTTTATTCGGAGAAACCCTGGATGACATCCTCCAGAAGGTGGGAGATAAGAAAAAGGGGTTTCCAAATCTGGGTCCATTTCCATTTAAACAGCCCTTTCGGAGCCGCAGATTTTTTCGCCGTAGACCCCCCAGAGAGCAGAATAAGTGGGAAGAAGGAAGGAGAAGGGATAGGGGTTACCTCTTTGGCAACACCTCCCGTGATAAAAAGCTCTCCAAATGACATTTATCCTCCGGTGGGAGGAAGGCTAACATCATTCCTTCCCGCCTGGAAGAAAATTTCCAACAACATCTGGATCTTAAAT
Organism: Ranitomeya variabilis; assembly: GCF_051348905.1. Lineage (NCBI taxonomy): Eukaryota > Metazoa > Chordata > Amphibia > Anura > Dendrobatidae > Ranitomeya > Ranitomeya variabilis. The sequence goes on from NC_135233.1 coordinate 527,752,857, forward strand.
ATCATACGGTATGGTCTAAAAATAGATTTTGTCTCTTTCCCTCCCCGGAATTATGTAATAACAAAAACAAGATCTTCGGCAGCAGAACAAACTGCATTAGAGGAGGAAATTATTTCCCTACTACAAAAATCGGTGATTCGGGAAATATCTCCTCAGGAGATAAGGGAAGGTTTTTTCTCCCCTCTATTTTTAGTACCAAAGCCCGATGGGTCCTTTCGGACGATCATAAATCTAAAAAACTTAAACAGATACGTCGTAAATTACAAATTCAAAATGGAAACAATAAGGTCCACTATAAAGATTCTCTTCCCGAACTGCTACATGGTTGTAATAGACCTAACCGACGCATACTACCATGTGCCCATCCACGATCATTCCCAAAAATTCCTCAGGATGGCAGTCTCCATAAAGGGTCAAATAAGGTTTTTTCAATACAAAGCTCTTCCATTCGGGATTTCAATAGCTCCACGTATATTTATGAAAATAATAGCGGAAATGATGGCCCACGTGAGGGAACAGAATATACTAATAATCCCTTACCTGGACGACTTTCTTATCGCAAGCAACTCAGCACAAAGTTGCAGGGAAAAGAGAGACCAAGTGATGACCATCCTGACGGACTTGGGATGGCTTATAAAAATCGAAATTGGAACCCTGTCAAGTACAAGAGTTCCTAGGACTGACATTAGACTCTCGGGTCCAAGAATGCCGACTTCCGGGTCCCAAAAAGGACAACATATTGTCCATGATAGCGCGAACATTACACAATCCCTCAATGACTCTCAGGAGAGCAATGTCGCTTCTGGGCTCTCTGTCCTCATGCCTACCAGCGATACCCTTCGCACAATTTCACACAAGAGAGCTTCAGTGGCACATCCTGGAATGGCAATTGTTACTAAAAAACAAATTGGAAAGCCGGCTCATCCTAGATTCATCAGTTATTCGTTCCCTTCTTTGGTGGGGAAAAGACCAAAACCTGTCAAAGGGAGTCCCTTGGGTACCAAATATCTCTCGGATAATAACAACCGATGCGAGCCCCAGAGGGTGGGGGGCCCACCTGGGGGACAAAGTAGCTCAGGGCAATTGGTCAGATCAAAAACTATTAGCATCCTCAAACCAAAAGGAACTTTGGGCGGTATATCATGCTCTTCTTTTTTTCCTAGCCAACATTCAGGGACACCATGTCCGAATTCTTTCAGACAACAAAGTGACTGTAGCCTATATAAACCATCAGGGGGGAACAAGGTCTCGTTCACTGATGAGTTCTTCAGCCAAAATTATCAAACTGGCGGAAGAAAACTTACTATCCCTCTCGGCACTACACATCCAGGGTTCAAACAACGAAAGGGCAGATTACCTGAGCCGGACTCAGTTGAGACAAGGCGAGTGGTCCCTAAACCAATCCATCTACAATCAGATCACAAAAATGTGGGGGACACCAACAATAGACCTGTTCGCCAATTGCAAAAACAAAAAAGTAGGCAAATTTTGTTCTCTAAGCCCAGAAGGGAATCCCCAGGCTCTGGATGCTTTTCTGATTCCATGGACACACAAACTGGCATACGCTTTCCCGCCAACCATTCTGATTCCGGCAGTCATTCGGAAAGTCAGAGAGGACAAAACAAAAATGATCCTTATTGCCCCATTCTGGCCAAAAAGGGCATGTGGAGCGCCCCCACACCGCCGCAGGGCCGAGGGGTACCCGGAGCCGGGCCTCTAGGTCTCAGTCCTGGGGTTGTCACGGTGGCTAGACCCGGTCCGTGGCCCTGTCCGTCAGTGGGGGACGTCCAGTGAAATAAGTGGTGCTAATGGTGGTGTAGCGGTGCAGTTGTGGGGTGCAGGTCGCGGTAAATAACGAGGACACCAGGTTGCAGTCTCTTTACCTCTTTACTGGAGATCTCTGAGTCCTCAGTCCAGAATACGGTTCACCAGGCTGCGCAAGTCCGGCCGGTCCAATGGCACCTCCAGAGTTCTCTTCACAGGTGGAAATCAGTGCCTTCCTTCTTAGCGCTTTGTGTTGTAGTCCTTCCCTGCTGTGCTTACGGAAAGTACCCCACAACTGTTGTGTCTGTTTCTTAAGTTCCCTCACAACTCGATTAACTGGTCTTCTGCTAATCTTCCGTCCCTTCCTGATATTACAGTAAGAACGGCACCCGTTTGTCAGGTAGGCCTGGAGTTCTTCCGGGACCCTAGAGACGCCCCTCTCCCGCAATTGCCCCCCAAGACTTCATAGGTGATATGTGGTAGACAGCCCGCCTGAGACTGACTGTCCTGCCGCTGTTTGGAGTATGGCTTAAAGCTGTATATTATTCCACTCCCTCGGCGTTCCGGCCACCGGTAATGCGCCTCAGCAAGGTGCTGCCTCTTTCAACAAAACCCCTGCTGGTATTCTCCTTCTGCTTGATCTCGTTTCTCACTCAGCACAATCTATCTCGCTTCTAGTCCTTTCTTGGGCACCGCCGCTATGCTGAGCAGGCACGGTCCCGTTACGTTCTTTCCAATGCCAAGCCTCTGCCAGGATCCCACCCCTGGCAGAGACCCTACTGTCTCTTCCTCCACAACACCCTCTCTCACTAGGTGTTGCTTCGTTCAATCCAGTCAGCTTTCTGCCTAACTTCCTGCCTGACCCCCAGTTTACCCACTATGGTGGGGAGTGGCCTAATGAATAGCACCCTTAGCTCCCCCCGGAGGCCCAGCTGTGAAACATATTGGTGTCTGTGATACCTGATTAGAGGAACTCCTTCAGTGCCATCGAACGCACCATGGCTCCCCATAGTGGCGGAGCCACAGTACTGCAACGACCAGAACTCTGGGGCGCTGCACATGGTTTTCCTGGCTAAGGATGCTATCGATATCAGACCCGTGGGTTCTACCGGATATGCCAGACCTTCTACATCAAGGACCAATCTTCCACCCACAGGAGTCGAACCTCCATTTGACAGCCTGGTTTTTGAACGGGGACTATTAAGAGAAAGGGGTTTCTCGGATAACTTAGTGGCTACGCTGTTAAAAAGTAGAAAGCCCATCACTACTAAAATATATGGGAAAACATGGAGGAAATTCCTATCTGTCTCCAAGGTAAAGATCCAGGACGGGCCTTCAATTCCTAAAATCCTTGAGTTCCTACAAAAAGGTCTGGAGCAGGGGTTGGCAGTCAGTACTCTTAAGGTGCAAATAGCAGCTTTAGGAGCTCTATATAACCAAAACATTGCAGCTAACCCTTGGATAATAAGATTTATCAAGGCGGTTACAAGATCAAAACCCTTAGTTATTCAAAAGATACCCTCATGGGACCTAAATTTAGTCCTTTCAGCATTAACGGGCCCTCCATTTGAACCTATACAAACGGTTCCCATAAAAACATTATCACTCAAAACTATTTTCTTAGTAGCATTAACATCTGCGCGCAGAATAAGTGACATTCAAGCCCTTTCCTCTAATCCACCTTTCACTAAAATCTTGGATGATAGAGTCACTCTTAGACCCGACCCAGCCTATTTGCCAAAAATGGCATCAAAATTTCATAGGTCACAAGAAGTATCCCTGCCATCTTTCTGTCCAAACCCGAAAAACGAGAAAGAACTAAACTTCCATAATCTAGACGTTAGAAGATACCTAGTCCAATACCTAGATTCCACCAGGGAGTATAGGAAGGAAGGCTCTTTGTTTGTCTGTTTTCAGGGTCCCAGAAAAGGATTCCGGGCATCCAAGGGGACTTTAGCCAGATGGATTAAGGAGGCAATAGCCTTGGCATATTCATCTTCGGGGAATACAATCCCGGATGGTATAAAAGCGCATTCCACAAGAGCAGTAGCTACCTCATGGGCTGAGAGGTCAGAGGTATCAATAGAGCAAATCTGTAAGACGGCCACCTGGTCATCACCATCAACCTTTTTTAGGCACTATAGACTAAATCTAGCCTCTGTATCTGACTTAACCTACGGACGAAGGGTCCTTGAGGCGGTGGTCCCTCCCTAAGCTTAATCTCTGCAATTCTCTCCGTAGTGCTGTCATGGGAGACCGAGAAAGTCATAGTTACTCACCGTTAACGGTGTTTCTCGGAGCCCATGACAGCACCTGCTTATTCCCTCTCATCACGAGTGCGGTGAGCACCTTTCTAAATATAATTTATATAATTTATATGATGTATATACTATAGGTTTAGGCACGGGGTTCCTCTTTTAAGAAATGTTATAATATAATGTTCTCTCTGTTGTAACTAACCTGGAGGTCCTCTGATGCTCTGTAAACCAACTGATGCGAGGGAGAGGTACCGCCCTTTTATCTGTAGGTTTCCTGTCCCTGAAGGGCGGATCCCCTCTCTCCGTAGTGCTGTCATGGGCTCCGAGAAACACCGTTAACGGTGAGTAACTATGACTTTGTGGTTCATTTTCTCTTTTTACATTTGTGAAAATTAAAAAAACTAGTTCTGAAATAAAATGTCTGTGAAAAAAAAGTTAAATGTTCATTTTTTTCCTTCCACATTGCTTCAGTTCCTGTGAAACACATAAAGGGTTCATTAATAGTGATGAGCGAATATACTCGTTACTCGAGATTTCCCAAGCACGCTCGGGTGTCCTCCGAGTATTTTTTAGTGCTCGGAGATTTAGTTTTCATCACCGCAGCTGAATGATTTACATCTGTTAGGCTAGGTTCACATTGCGCTAGATGAGTCCGTCTAACGGACACGTTTTTAAGTACTCAAAACGCAATATAACGCACATACTAACGTGGCCATAGACTTGCATTGTCTGACGCATCGTGACGCATGCCAAAATTGGCATGCGTTTGTCCCATAACGTTTTTTTCTGACGGACCTTGGAACGCGGCTTGCAGCGTTTTCGGGTCCGGCTAAGCTGACGCAATACTAACGGAAGCGTTAATTCTGCCATTGATGGCTATGGCAAACGCAGCCAGATGCAAATCTTGAAAAATTTCCAAATAGAACCATACGTTTTAAAAGCGTTTGAGGGTGGTCCATGTGGTCATGTGACAGGAAACATGATTTCGGCCATTAATGTCCCTAGCACACATTTTTCCTGAGGCCTGCTGCACGTGAGAAAGTGTATAGCAAGAGATCACAGGAAATGTAAGTACAATTGTATAAATATATATATATATATATATATATATATATATATATATATATATATATATATATATATAATCTGTATACATCATGGGAGTCTGTATTGTCCGGATGTGTGTGTACTAAAAATGTATTGCTTTGTTGCAGATGTCGGATAGTGAGGGAAGCAGCAGCAGCAGCAGCATGTCTGCGGTTTTTTCTTCCCAGTCGGTAGGCTTGCACTTTAAAAAACCACTAAAAGTTGTGTGAAACTCCAATGTATTGAGCTAAGCACGTGTAAAATCATGTTTTTTTTTTTGCAAATAGGAGTCTTCGGAGCCCGAGGCTGCTAGGCCCCCCCCCAAAAAAACAGGCAAAACCCACAAAGGTACATGGCACACATTTTTAGTTTTGCAAGCATAAATTTATTGATCCAAGAAATGTAATTTTATTTATTTCCATTTACATACACAATAGGTTGTGGCACACGGAGGACACCAGAGAAAGAAGGTTCCTCGTCGTCTGTCATCGCCACAACTGCCAGTGGTAAATATAAAACTAGAAATTTTCTATCCAATATTTATCAACAATGTATCTATCTATTCACTTTCTATCTGCTATATCTATAAAGTGTCTGTCCACTATCTATCTCGCTCTCTCTCTATCTTTCGCTCTATGTATCTATCTATGTACCTACCTATTTATCTATCTATCTATCTATGTATCCATCTATCTATTATCTATCTATCTATCTATCTATGTATCTATCTATCTATGTATCTATGTATCTATCTATCTATGTATCTATCTATCTATGTATCAATCTATCTACCAATAAAGTGAAATTGAACCTTTCGACATAACGTTTTGTGTTTACATAGTCCAAGTCAGCGAGCCAAAAAAAGAAAAGGATTGTGGTTGACGAAGAGCCATTGACCATTCACAACGAGACACTGATCAACCTTGTGGAAGCCAACCCCTCAATATGGGACCAAAGCGACAGCTCCCACCATGACATCGTGAAGAACCGCAAGTTGTGGGATCAAATTATCTCTCACTTCCATCCCCGATACATGGAGAAGTCGTCAACCTCAAAGAAAAAAATTGGTAAATATTGTTGATGTTAAATTGTCTACTATCTGTCTCCACTCTCAACTATCGATTTCACTATTTCTTCAACTATTTCTCTATCATCTATCTAATAACTACTATCTATCAACTATCTATCTACTATCTATATATTAACGATCTTAACTAACTATACACAATTTTTAAACTATCAATATAAGAACTATCTATCTACTATTTATATATTTTTTTTAATTTTTTTTTTTTTAAATTTAAAGCGGATGCGGTCCATACCCGTTGGAAATCAATAAGGGACCGCTTTGTCCGTGACTACCGGAACAGTCAAAATCCACCAAGCGGATCAGGTGCCAAACGGGTGACCCCTTATGTGCATTACGAGCAATTGCTCTTTCTGCAAAAAACAGTGTCTCAGTGCTCGTAAGTACAAATAGGTCTGTGTGCGAGACAAAATTTATTAATTCAAGCAAAATAATTTTATTTTTTTTGTGGGTTACAGCACGATATGCAGTACCGCCGTGCCTAGACAGGCAGAGGAACTGGAGCCTCACAGTCACTACTAAACGTTCCTCCGCACAGATGCTTTCACGGAAAGTGCTGCGATGATGATGTATCTCATCCTTCACATGTGAAAGCAGAACATCAAAGGTCTCAATGGACATCCGTAGATAGCGTCGGAATTTGGAGGGGTGATCCCGAAGCTGAAGATACAGGGTGTGAAAGGCACCATATGTATTCCGCAAGAAATTCACTTCGTGGATCCAATATCTCCTTTGCGAACTACGCTTTCTCTGCCGAAGTCGCAACCGCATCAAGCGAAATCGAACAAGCTCAGACACAAACATCTTGCTAGCAGAAGTTCACTCAACGCTTTCAAAATGCAGAATGAGTCTGCACCCACACCCCAACGATGACAAAAGGAGAAAAAAAAAAAGTAAATAAACTTTATTGACAGTGACAAACAGAGACAAACGGATACTTCGCAAACGGACATCCAAATGAGAAAAACGCGGTCACCTGCGTTAACACAAGCGTTAACGTGATGCCGATTTTTCGACAAATTGGATCCTTTTCTGTACATGCGTTTAACGGATCCGTTTAACGCCATGTACTTGACGCAATGTGAACCTAGCCTTAGCCAGCTTGATTACATGTGGGGATTCCCTAGCAACTAGGCAGCCACCACATGTACTTATGAAATCTCGAGTAACGAGTATATTCGCTCATCACTATTCATTAACTTCTTGAATGTGGTTTTGAGCACCTTGAGGGGTGCAGTTTTTAGAATGGTGTCACTTTTGGGTATTTTCTATCATATAGACCCCTCAAAGTGACTTCAAATGTGAGCTGGTCCCTAAAAAAAAAAAATTGTGTTGTAAATATGAGAAATCGCTGGTCAACTTTTAACCTTATACCTTCCAAAATTGTGCTGATGTAAAGTAGACGTGGGAAATGTTATTTAATAAGAATTTACATATCTCTCTGATTTAAGGGCATAAATACTCAAAATTTGAAAATTGCAACATTTTTAAAATTTTGGCCATATTTACATTTTTTTTCATAAAATAAACGCATGTAATATTGAATAAATTTTACCACTAACATGCAGTTAAATATGTCACGAAAAAACAATCTCATAATCAGCAGGATCCGTTAAAGCGTTCCACAGTTATAACCTCACTAGATGGTGGCCCGATTCTAATGCATCGGGTATTCTAGAATATGTATGTATGTATTGTGGTGCAGTGACCTATGTTGCAGCCAGGGGGCGCTGCATGTGCACTTCGGGATGCACTTGGAGACATAATTGTGTTGAAACAGCTACTGGTCATGTGATTAATGGACCCTATGTAAAGCAGGTGTGTGGGTAGCACATGACTGAGACAGGTGCAAGGTCCTGAGAGAAACCTCGGTGTTGGGTGTGCTAGCCCTGAACAGCACGAGGTGAGGACAGGTCACCTGTGGTGAGGACCATGGACTGACGAGGAGTCAGCCTGTGGAGCAGGAGCTCCTACGATGTAACCCCGGACATGGGGAAAGGACTATGTGCTTTATTGAAGGTCAGTTACTGAACTGTGCGGCATGCAGTCACCCAGGACAACTGGACAAAGTAAGGTCCTGCATGTTTACTGACTGTGCTTCAAAGCCATATACTGTGAAATGCTAAGTCTTATGTGAGGTCTGTGATGTGGAACATGGCCTACCGTGGTTTATGCTGAGTGGATAATAAACCACATGGACTATTTATGAGAAAAACCGTGCCTGTCTATGTTTATCCTGCTGCCAAGCGAGTGTTCCCAAACCCGTAAGTAAGTGCAATCTTACAGTATGTATGTGCGTCGTGCTTATCACAGCCACGTAGTATATAGCACAGTCACGTAGTATATAACACAGACAGCCACATAGTATATAGCACAGCCACATAGTATATAGCACTGCCACATAGTATACAGTTATATGAAAAAGTTTGGGCACCCCTATTAATCTTAAGCTTAATGTTTTCTAAAAATTGTTTTTTTTGCAACAGCTATTTCAGTTTCATATATCTAATAACTGTTGGACACAGTAATGTTTTTGCCTTGAAATTACGTTTATTGTACTAACAGAAAATGTGCAATCTGCATTCAAACTAAATTTGACAGGTGCATAAGTATGGGCACCTCACCAGAAAAGTGACATTAATATTTAGTAGATCCTCCTTTTGCAAAAATAACAGCCTCTAATCGCTTCCTGTAGCTTTTAATGAGTTCCTAGATCCTGGATGAAGGTATTTTTGACCATTCCTCTTTACAAAACAATTCCAGTTCAGTTAAGTTTGATGGTCGCCGAGCATGGACAGCCCTCTTCAAATGATCCCACAGATGTTCAATGATATTCAGGTCTGGGGACTGGGATGGCCATTCCAGAACAGTGTAATTGTTCCTCTGCATGAATGCCTGAGTAGATTTGGAGCGGTGTTTTGGATCATTTTCTTGCTGAAAGATCCATCCCCTGGGTAACTTCAACTTTGTCACTGATTCATGAACATTATTGTCAAGAATCTGCTGATACTGAGAGGAATCCATGCGTCCCTCAACTTTAACAAGATTCCCGGTGCCGGCATTGGCCACACAGCCCCAAAGCATGATGGAACCTCCACCAAATTTTACTGTGGGTAGCAAGTAGCATAACGCCTTTTTGTATGACCAAACAACTCAATCTTGGTTTCATCAGTCCACAGGACCTTCTTCCAAAAAGAAATTGGCTTCTCCAAATGTGCTTTTGCATACCTCAGCCGACTCTGTTTGTGGCGTGCTTGCAGAAACGGCTTCTTTCGCATCACTCTCCCATACAGCTTCTCCTTGTGCAAAGTGCGTTGTATAGTTGACCGATGCACAGTGACACCATTTGCAGCAAGTTGATGCTGCAGCTCTCTGGAGGTGGTCTGAGGATTGTCCTTGACTGATCTCACCATTCTTCTCTGCCTTTCTGATGTTTTTCTTGGCCTGCCACTTCTGGCCTTAACAAGAACTGTACTTGTGTTCTTCCATTTCCTTATTATGTTCCTCACAGTGGAAATTGACAGGGTAAATCTCTTAGACAGCTTTTTGTATCCTTCCCCTGAACAACTATGTTGAATAATCTTTGTTTTCAGATCATTTGACAGTTGTTTTGAGGAGCCCATGATGCCACTCTTGAGAGGAGATTCAAACAGGATAACAACTTGCAAGTGGCCACTTTAAGTAGCTTTTCTCATGATTGCATACACCTGGCTATGAAGTTCAAAGCTCAATGAGGTTACAAAACCAAAAAAAGTGCTTTAGTAAGTCAGTAAAAAGTAGTTAGGAGTATTTAAAACAAGAAAATGATAAGGGTGTGGAGCGCCCCCACCGCCGCAGGGCCGAGGGGTACCCGGTACCGGGCCTCTGAGTCCCTGCTCTGGGGTTGTCACGGTGGCTAGGCCCGATCCGTGACCCTGCCGAGGGGCGCACAGTGAATGATGTGACGGATGTAGATGATGCGGTGCAGTAAATAACGAGGACACCAGGTTGCAGTCTCTTTACCTCTTTACTGAAGGTCTCTGGGTCCTCAGTCCAGAATACGGTTCACCAGGCTGCGCAAGTCCGGCCGGTCCAATGGCACCTCCAGAGTTCTCTTCACAGGTGGAAATCGGTGCCTTCCTTCTAGCGCTATGTGTTGTGGTCCTTCCCTGCTGTGCTTACAGAAAGTCCCCCACAACTGTTGTGTCTGTTTCTTAAGTTCCCTCACAACTCGATTAGATGATGTTCTGCTAATCCTCCGTCCCTCCCTGTTGTTCTGGTTGGGACGGCACCCGTTTGACGGGTAGGCTCGGAGCTCTTCCGGGACCCTAGAGTCGCCCCTCTCCACAAGTTGCCCCCCAAGACTGCATAGGTGATTAAAGTTAGACAGCCCGCCTTAGACTGACTGTCCTGCCGCTGTTTGGAGTATTGCTTGAAGCTGAATGTTATGATACTCCCTCGGCGTTCCGGCCACCGGTCGTGCGCCTCAGTAGGATGTTGCTTCGGTCTTACAACACGACTCCTACTGGTATTTCTCCTTTTGCGTGATCTCGTTTCTCACTCAGCACAATCTATCTCGCTTCTAGTCCTTCCTTGGGCACCGCCGCTACCCGGAGCAGGCACGGCCCCGTTACGTTCGTTCAAGTTGCCAAGCCTCTGTCAGGATCCCACCCCTGACAGAGACCCTACTGTATCTTCCCCTACAACACCCTCTGCCACAAGGTGTTGCTTGGTTCCAACCCAGTCAGCTTTCTGATCTAACTTCCTGCCTGACCCCCAGTTTACCCACTATGGTGGGGAGTGGCCTAATGAATAGCACCCTTAGCTCCCCCCGGAGGCCCGGCTGTGAAATGTATTGGTGTCTGTGATACCTGATCAGATGAACTCCTTCAGTGCCATCAGACGCACCATAGCTCCCCATAGTGGCGGAGCCACAGTACTGCAACGACCAGGACTCTGGGGCGCTGCAGGTGCACATACTTATGCACCTGTCAAATTTTGTTTGAATGCAGATTGCACATTTTCTGTTAGTACAATAAACCTATTTCAAGGCAGAAACATTACTGTGTCCAACAGTTATTATATATATGAAACTGAAATAGCTGTTGCAAAAAAAATAATTTTTATAAAACATTAAGCTTAAGATTAAGCCACATAGTATATAGCAGCCACATAGTATATAGCAGCCACATACTATATAGCACAGCCCATGTAACACAGACAGCCACGTAGTATATAGCACAGCCACGTAGTATATAGCACAGCCCACGTAATATATTTCACAGCCCACGCAGTATATAACACAGGCCAGGTAGTATATAACACTGCCCACGTAGTATATAGCAGCCAGGCAGTATATAACACAGCCCACGTAATATATAGCACAGCCCACGTAGTATATAACACACATCGGGTATTCTAGAATATGCATGTATGTATGTACGTCGCGCTTAGCACAGCCACGTAGTATATAGCACAGCCACATAGTATATAGCAGTCACATAATATATAGCAGCCACATAGTATATAGCACAGCCCATGTAACACAGACAGCCACGTAGTATATAGCAGCCACATAGTATGTAGCAGCCACATAGTATATAGCACAGCCCACATAATATATAGCACAGCCCACGTAGTATATAGCAGTGTGGGCACCATATCCCTGTTAAAAAAAATAATTAAAATAAAAATAGTTATATATTCTTCCTCCATCGTCCACTGAAGCTGTCCCGACGCGCGCAATGCGGCCGCCAGCTTCCGTTCCCAGAGATGCATTGCAAAATTACCCAGATGACTTAGCGGTCTCGCGAGACCACTAAGTCATCTGGGTAATTTCGCAATGCATCTCTGGGAACGGAAGCTGGCGACAGCATCACGCGCATTGGTGGATGTCGGAAGGTGAGAATAGCACATTTTTTTATTTTTTTTTAAATTTTTTTAACATTATATCTTTTTACTATTGATGCTGCATAGGCAGCATCAATAGTAAAAAGTTGGTCCGGGATGGGGCGACAGACTGGCGTTGACTGGAGGGGAGTAGGGAGGGGGCACTGACTGGAGGAGAGTAGGGAGGGGCCAATTCGCAGCCGGACTAAGCCAGCGACGCGGGATTTCCGTTACAGACAGACAGACAAACAGACGGAAGTACCCCTTAGACGATTATATAGATAGATAAAGAGACAGTCGTCAGAATTGTAAAAATTGGCCTGGTCATTAAGTACAAAACTGGCTCTGTCACTAAGGGGTTAGTATTCTTTTTATAACATACTATGTTTTAATTACTCCAAATAGATTAGACCATGAACTATTTATTTTTTGGAGACCCTTTTCTGATTGATAGTCAGTGAATTCCCCTTCCTCCAAAAAAATGAGCAGAGCGATCCTAAAAAGAGCTGCTCAAACTCCCAGGGGGCTGCCGAACTCTACTCCTGGTTTGGTCCTGTGGCAGCAAACCTATTGCCTGGACCACCTGTGTGCAGGTTTGTGACTACAGCTCGACAGCTTCCAGTGATTCCACAGCTGCTGCTTTGACGCTCTCTCATCGCCACATGACTTTTAAGCTCGATGTTTGAAGTCATGCCTTGCACTTCACTTGATTTAAAGTGAGGAAGAGTTGGGCAGGTCATCGGGCTCACTCTCTCATCCATGCCTATCGAGTACCAGTGGCTAGAGCTAGTCAAAACAACTAGAAATGGGTCAGGATACAATGGATTGTCAGCAGTGTCCTAGAAGTGTCTTGCTGCTTCCTCTCAGCGCTGCATAACGCTTTGCTAGGAATCGCTTTTCTGTTTGTTGAATCTTAGATGTTTGTTTCGCACAGTATGCCAAATCCTGCCTTCACAGGCAAGGGTAGACAAACTGTTAAAGTCACCATGGGTCACAAAACCAATGGCTACCTTCACCTGGTGTGGCCCTTCTGCCAAAGTGGTGCTCTAGGGTGTACCAACTGTCGCATGCGAGTAGTTACTTGGAGGTACAGGTAAGAGTTGAGTACCATATGAGGACTGAAGATGGGCAGCTGTACGAAAAGGACACCACAAACCCTCCACAAGAGGTGCTACCTCTATCTGGACACCCGATAAACCCCACACAGCAATCTAAGAAATGATTCACTGTAATATGTTCCATCTTTCGTCATTTCTTCTAACTGCATCAGGCTTAGAAAGCTGGTAAGCTGTTAAAGTAGCATGAGACTAGCAGCTGTGAGGTAACACGTGGTGTGTGGCTCATGAAACCCCACACCTGACCCTGTACCATGTGACTTCCAGTTTTTGGCTAGTGTGCAGCAAGCATGCAGCATCATCAAGGTAACCCTACATAACAACAACCGTGTGTATCAGCAGACATTATTGCAGAGAACTGTGAAGGTCAGGGGGTATATGGTGCATCATTAGTGTGAAGATGACAGGTAAGAATATTATACCGTCCTTACCTCATCCCTGTCATGAAGAACAATATAACAATGGTTAAAAATGCAAAAATATGTGGCAAATGAATTGAATGTAACAGCGAAACTGAACAGAGTATAAACATGCATTATGAACAACAGATATAATGCCACATACACGAGGTGCTCATTAACATATCAGATACAATATCATCCTGTATGGATATTCATCATTACTATGAAAGCCGCAATTAGAATAGATTAAGGAGGTATAAAAACTAGCAATCCTAACGCACAGAGCGAATGCTCTTATCTCACAAACCGCAGGGAAACCGCCTGAATCCTGAGCAAACCTTATTAACTAGGAAGGTGGCTGCAGCCTAACCAAGTGGAAAATGTATCGCCTGAAAAGTGCAACTTAAAAATTACTATTCCGATATTTAATAATTATATATAGGTGATTCTGTGATATACATGTACATGCAAATGTGAAATAAAATCCTGCACGATTAAGTCAGTAAAGTAAATATTTGATTTATTGTATTGTTTTACTTGGTATTTCAAGTTTAATAAGTTTAATAATGATAATTATAATGCAGGGTGAAATAAAAGCATACCTAAATGATCGAGCTTATTGTGTAAATAATGCACTGATATTTGGAATAAAAAAACATCACAATGAGCAACAACTCCCAGTTGGGCTACATGCACCTTCCTAGTTAATAATGTGGTAAAATATTTTAAAATATTTAAGGACCTGCGGTCTAGAATTATGTATTTTCCCCTGAAGAAGCAACACCACAAAAAGCGAAATTTGTTTTGGGGCTCTTTCTATGTCTGGCAATCTGATTTGGTATGCTTTATGATGGGTAAGACAGACTTTTCAATCTTTTAAACACATGAATTATGGCATTTTAGGAAAAAATTTAGTATGACCAGGGCCGGACTGGCCATCGGGCACTTCTGGCAGATACCAGAAGGGCCGGTGGCAGTAGTGGGCCGCTCGCCAGTGCCGACTCCCCCCCCCCCCCCACACAGCACCGACTCACCCCCCCGCCAGCGCCACCACATTCAACTATACCGGCATCTATTTTTACCTGTGTTTTAATGAATAACAGCTTTTACAAATTTAAAAATGTATTGGTTGCCTATAGGTATTGTTTTATTGTATTGTATAATTGAGCTGTGTACCCCCTATTTTTTGATCTGAGGCACCTTTTTAGAATATTCATGTATATTCTTAATATTTATAGTTAATAAAGAATTGGTTTTATTAATATTACTGTAAAAACACTTCTTGATCCGTATTTAACTTAATTGACATAGGGCCATCATGGTTTTCTATATAATGACTTGTATATAAGGAAAAATTGTTAAAATTATTATAAAAAAATAATTTAACCCCTCTACCCCAGAAGGGGGTTTGCACGATAATGACCAGACCAATTTTTATAATTCTAACCACTGTCAATTTATGTGGTTATGACGTTAGAACACTTCAATGGATCCCAGTGATAATGAGATTTTTTTTTCCGTGAAATATTGTACTTCATGATAGTGGTAAAATTTATTCTATGTGACTGGCAAAAATTTCACAATTTTCATGGCCTTAAATCACAGAGATATGTTCACAAAATAGTTATTAAACAACATTTCCCACATGTCTACTTTACATCAGCACAATTTGAATTTTAAGCTATAAGGGTTAAAAGTTGACCAGCGAGCTTTCATTTTTCCTACAAAAATTTACTAAACCATTTTTTTAGGGACCACATCAGATTGGAAGTCACTTTGAGGGGTCTATATGACAGAAAATACCCAAAAGTGACACCATTCTAAAAACTGCACCCCTCAAGGTGCTCAAAACCACATTCAAGAAGTTCATTAACCCTTCAGCTACTTCACAGGAATTTTTGGAATGTGGAAAAAAAATGAACAATTTAAATTTTTTTCACAAAAAATTACCTCAGATCCAATTTTTTTTTTATTTTGACAAGGGTAACAGGAAAAAATGGACCCCAGAAATTGTGCAATTTCTCCTGTGCATGCTAACTGTCAATGCGCCATATGAGTGAGAAAACCCCTGTTTGGGCACATAGCAGATCTCGGAAGGGGAGGAGCACCATTTGACTTTTTGAGTGCCAAATTTACTGGGACAATTGGTGAACACTATGTCGCATTTGGAGAGCCTCTGATCTGCCTAAACAAAAAGTCCCCAGTTTGCAGACTCCATATACAGAGCCCCTAATTGCTAGAAGAGCAGAATCCCCCCTCAAGTGACCCCATTTTGGAAATTATACTCCTTTAGGAATTTATCTACAGGTGTAGCAACTATTTTGACTCCATGGGTGTTTTCTGGAAACAAGCAGCAATGAATGTTGCTAAGTGAAAATTGCAAACTGCCATTATAGTGACCAGTAAGTTGGAGTCGCCAGTACGTTATGCCCAACCTGTGCTTCTGGAGACGTGCACCCGTAAGTTAGGCGGGCTCTCAACGCTTCAGAAATGCCAAACGTGTGGACGCTATATGTGGTTTAGGTACTCTGTGGGGCTCAGACGGGAGAGGGGGCATTTGGATTTGGGAGTGGATAATTTGCCAAATTTCTTTTGGAGGGTGAGGAGCAATTTCGCTTTTCCAGAGCCTTTGTACCAGCAGTAATGTGGAAGCCCCCTATATTTCCATTAACAGATGACAGACATGAGTGGGGACTTGCTTTATTTGTGGATTGAGTTGAAGCTTTTGTTAGGAAGATTTTGCATAACATTTGAGATCACATTTATCTGGTGCTCTATGTTGAGCACTTACTCTGGGGTATCCATCTAAACCTCTGAGTGACGTGATTCAGATGAAACCCCCCGAGGCACCTATTCAATATAATGAGGCAGCAGAGTTACTCTGGACTCCGTCTGGCCTCTGTTCAGCTGTGACCTTCTTTTCATAAGTACACAAAACTGTGATACTTTTATGCAATCCTAAAATGACGTACACCACTGGATCACACGTCAGAAGGCGTCTACAGTGCCTCAATCTGCCTAATTATAGGGAATCTTTTTATTTTTTTTTTAAATTCTGTGGAAGCATGGTTGAAAAGCAATGTTTGACTTTTGATCTTTTATTTATTATTACTTTTGTCAGATTGAAGTTATTTCTGTGACCATTGTGGGTTTTTCTGTCATTTAAACAAGGGAAACCAACAATATTAACCACATGTGTATGGGTACATGTCTTTTGATTTTCATTAGTTTGGGATTTTTTTTTATATTTTTACAATTATTTAAGACAAAATGTTAAACTTTTTTCAACTTTTTTACTTTGTCTGACTATGGGACTACCATTTTTTGCAAGCTAATCGCTTGTATAGCATGTGGATCCTGGAGCACCCCTATGCTATGCAAACTGTCAGCTCTGCACTGACAGATAAAGTTGCTATCATGCTCTGACAGGGCCGGACTGGCCATTTGGCAATTCTGGCAAATGCCAGAAGGGCCTGTCTGGCCATGGGCTGCCTTGTCTGCAATGTTGTTAAAAGAATCAGTGTTTTCAAGACAGCCATACTGTTAAGAATTGTGATGAAGCACAAAGTCGCTTACTCCATCACTTACCCCAGCAGGTCACGGGTATCAATAGAAATATTGGTCTTTAGAAAATCTTCCTTTCCTCCATCCAACGAAATATTAGTAATATATCCCATCTGGTGCTTGGGGACGGGGCCAACATGGGCCTGTGTGATTTCAAATGCCAGGGCTGAATTTCAGCCCCAGTCCGTACCTGTGCTCTGAGCATGATCTAGTAACTTTATTAGCTCTGGTGACCCGGATGTCATCATAGCAACGATCGGGACCCCACGTTAAATCGCGCTGTCTCTGATCTAAGAGCAGAGGGGCTGTCATCCCTCTGACTGCTCCCAGAATGCTGCAATTGAGTTTGTTCGCAACATTTAAAAATAATAAATTGCTGATAGAGGTTAGTTATAAGGCTATGTGCACACGTTCAGGATTTTTCGCATTTTTTCACGTTTTTTCGGCCGTTTTCTGTGGGAAAGATGCATAAAAAATGCATACATAAGCATCCCATCAGTTTTAATGCATTCTGCAATTTTTGGGCACATGATGCGTTTTTTCCGCGAAAAAAAAACGCATCGTAGCAAAAAACGCAGCATGTTCATTAATTTTGTGGATTTTTCGAGTTTTTCCCGCTATTTAATGCATTGGGAAGCTCCGAAAAAAAAACGCAAAAAAACCCGCATCAAAAACGCGAAAAAACGCATGCGGATTTCCTGCAGAAAAAGTCCGGTTTTGTTCAGGAAAATTCTGCAGAAAATCCTGACGTGTGCACATAGCCTAAGTCTCCAAAAATAATGGAAGCAACAGAGAATATCCTCGTAAAGCAAATAGATGAAGCTGCGACTCAAGGAGAAGTCATTATTATGGGGGACTTCAACTACCCTGAAATAGATTGGGGAACATAAACCTGCAGTTTTAGCAAAGGTAATTGGTTTTTGACAACTATGAGAGACAAGTACCTTTCACAACTGGTTCAGGACCCAACAAGGAGGGGGGCACTGCTAGACCTAATATTAACCAGCAGGCCAGACCGCATAGCAAATATAAGGGTTGGGGGTCACTTGGGGAATAGTGATCACAAAATAATAAGTTTTCATGAATCCTTTAATAAGATGTGTAGTAGAGGGGTTACAAGGACACTAAACTTCAGGAGGGCAAATTTCCAACGGATGAGAGATGATCTTGGTGCAATTAACTGGAACGATATCCTGAGATATAAAAATACACAAAGAAAATGGGAGACGTTTATTAGGATCCTGGATAGGACCTGTGCACAATATATACTGTATGGGAATAAACATACTAGAAATAGGAGGAAACCAATATGGCTAAATAGAGCTGTAAGGGGCGCAATAAGGGACAAAAAGAAAGCATTTAGAGAATTAAAGGAAGTAGGTAGTGAGGAGGCATTAAATAAATACAGAAAATGAAATGCATTGCCGTATGTGGAGTCGGGAAGGAATTTTTTTCCCCATGGTGGAGTTACTCTTTGCCACATGGGGTTTTTTTGCCTTCCCCTGGATCAACATGTTACGGCATGTTAGGTTAGGCTATGGGTTGAACTAGATGGACTTACAGTCTTCCTTCAACCTTAATAACTATGTAACTATGTAACTATGTAAATAAATTCTGTAAAAAGCAAATCAAGGCATCAAAAATTGAGACAATGAGACTCATTGCCAGTGAGAGTAAAAATAATCCCAAAATATTCTTTAACTACATAAATAGTAAGAAACTAAAAAATGATAGTGTTGGCCCCCTTAAAAATAGTCTGGGTGAAATGGTGGATGAGGATGAGGAAATAAACAATATGCTAAATGACTTTTTTCATCAGTATTTACACAAGAAAATCCCATGGCAGACAATATGATCAGTGATATGAATGATCAATGAAGTACAGTCATTGATAGACCATTATTTTTAATCTTTAACCCATTACTTGCCAAATTTAAATTTTTACAAGTACGGATTTTTCAGAAAAGGGCGTCCCAATATTCAATTAAAAATGACAATGACATGATTTCCTATTTTGAAAACATTCATTTTACGAACACAACACAAAAAAATTGGACCTAATTATAAAAATTATAAAATCTTATTTGCTAGAAGCTAAAGATTAGGCGTCCCAAAAAAAGGACATTGGTAGATAATGGGTTAAAGACTCCATAATAACAGGGTCTGTACCACAGGACTGGCGTATAGCAAATGCGGTGCCAATATTCAAAAAGGGGACAAAAACTGAACTCGGAAATTATAGGCCAGTAAGCTTAACCTCTACTGTGCGTAAAATCCTGGAAGGCATTCTAAGGGATGCTATGCTGGAGTATCTGAAGAGGAATAACCTCATGACCCAATATCAACATGGGTTTACTAGGGACTGTTCCTGTCAGACTAATCTGATCAATTTCTATGAAGAGGCAAGTTCCGGACTGGACCAAGGGAACCAAGTGGACGTAGTGTATATGGACTTTTCAAAAGCTTTTGATACGGTGCCACACAAAAGATTGATACATAAAATGAGAATAATGGGGATAGGGGAAAATATGTATAAGTGGGTGAAGAGCTGGCTCAGGGATAGGAAACAAAGGATGGTTATTATTGGAGCACACTCAGACTGGGTCGCGATTAGCAGTGGGGTACCACAGGGGTCAGTATTGGGCCCTCTTCTTTTTAACATATTTATTAATGACCTTGTAGGGGGCATACAGAGCAGAATTTCAATATTTGCAGATGACACTAAACTCTGCAGGGTAATCAATACAGAGGAGGACAATTTTATATTACAGGATGATTTATGTAAACTAGAAGCTTGGGCTGATAAATGGCAAATGAGCTTTAATGGGGATAAATGTAAGGTCATGCACTTGGGTAGAAGTAATAAGATGTATAACTATGTGCTTAATTCTAAAACTCTGGGCAAAACCATCAATGAAAAAGACCTGGGTGTATGGGTGGATGACAAACTCACATTTAGTGGCCTGTCTCAGGCAGCTGCTACAAAGGCAAATAAAATAATGGGATGCATTAAAAGAGGCATAGATGCTCATGAGGAGAACATAATTTTACCTCTATACACGGCACTAGTTCGACCACACTTAGAATACTGTGCACAGTTCTGTTCTCCGGTGAATAAGAAAGCTCTAGCTGAACTAGAGCGGGTGCAGAGAAGAGCAACCAAGGTTATGTGAGGACTGGGGGGTCTGCAATACCACGACAGGTTATTACGCTTGGGGCTATTTAGTTTGGAAAAACAAAGGCTAAGGGGTGATCTTATTTTAATGTATAAATATATGAGGGGACAGTACAAAGACTTTTTTGATGATCTTTTTAATCATAGACCTGAGACAGGGACAAGGGGACATCCTCTACATCTGGAGGAAAGAAGATTTAAGCATAATAACAGACGCGGATTCTTTACTGTAAGAGCAGTGAGACTATGGAAATCTCTACCGTATGATGTTTTAATGAATGATTCATTACTAAAATTTAGGAGGGGACTGGATACCTTTCTTGAAAAGTATAATGTTACAGGTTATATATACTAGATTCCTTGATAGGGCGTTGATACAGGGAACTAGTCTGATTGCCGTATGTGGAGTCAGGAAGGAATTTTTTCCCCAATGTGGAGCTTACTCTTTGCCACATGGTTTTTTTTTGCCTTCCTCTGGATCAACATGTTAGGGCATGTTAGGTTAGGCTATGGGTTGAACTAGATGGACTTAAAGTCTTCCTTCAACCTTAATAACTATGTTACTATGTTACTATATTTAGGGGGTTAAAGTACTAGGAGTGGTGCGTGACCACTCCTTGCACTGAGTGCTCGGTGTCAGCTGTCAGAATCAGCTGATACCAGGCGACTATCGTGCGTGCACAGCCTGTGTGCGTGTACGATCGTGATGCAGTAATTACGTCCCTGGTCAATAAGGCCCAGGGTGTGTGGAAATACTATTACTGCAAATGTCGGAAACGGGTAAGGTAATCCAAAATTGAAATTTTTATTAAAAAAATGGAAATGTAGTACCCGATAATGCAGAGGAACACCCTCACCTGTTTGGTACTTACGGCTTGGGCCAGTTTTGGATGGCCTCAATGTTGTTTTTTTTGGGTTTCATAACCCTGCGGCCGATCAGGTATCCTAGGTACCGGCTTCCCTGAGTCCTATCGCACATTTCTTTCTGTTCGCTGTTAACCTCGCGATTCTGAGAGACTCCAGCAGTGGTTGTACCTGGGACAGGTGAGTATTCCAGTCAGCACTAAAGCGTCTAAATATGCAGATGCATATTTCCGATGAGATTCCTACACTGTCCTTCAGCCTCTGGAATGTGGCCGGAGCCCCATGTAATCCAAAAGGTAAGATGACTTAGCGATAGAGACCCTCTGGCATTATAAAAGCCATCCTTTCTTTCGTCGAGTCTGTTAATGGGACCTGCCAGTAACCTTTGGTGAGATCGAGCGTGGTGAAGTACTGGGCCTCCCAATATTCTTTCCCCAAGGAAGCTGCCATCTGGGCGGCGATACGCGTGGGAGCCTACCCACAGGTTGCTTCTCCATTTCACACAGACTTTCATTCATGGTCATAGCTTTGGACTATTGGTATGATGGGGTTTTTTCATGGGATTGAGGTTTCCTTTTTGGGCTTTTGCATTATGTAGCTCTTCCCCCCGCAGGCCACATGTGTTCATTTGCAAATTACCTTTTGAGCTATATCTCAGACTCCATCTTTGGCACATGTTTTTCAGGGCTTTTTCTCTGTATCTTATGACCATGATGTGTACATTACTGCAGTTGTTTTGCACATGAATTATGCACCTTATGTTGGTGGCTATGGTATTGCAACATTGACACCACACTATTGAGTGGTTATTTACTTTTGCATTTTTTCTGTGTGGATAGATCTTTCTGATCATTTTCATTGAGAGAAGCACATTTTCTGTGGAGTGTCATTTTCCCTACCATAGGATTTGACAATCATTTCAGCATAGGCATGTTGTTGTTTCTGCATTTTTTGCTATTTTAAATGTTTTTAAATGTTTTGTGTCATCGTTCTTTGCATGCATGTATATGCAGTTCTTGAGGTTCATTGTCAATAAAAAGTATATATTTTTGATATTTATAATTGTTTGGAGGTGTTCCTTTACATATGGGCATGATCTTTTCCTTGTTGTTTTTTTCATGTTTTGTTACAAGCCCATAGTGAACCTTCCCCTTTTTGACATATTTTGTGGTGCCCTCCACCCATCCATCTGTTTACTGGGCCTCCCCCCTCACAATTAGCTTGTCCACATGGGGCATTGGATAGAGGTCAAATTTTGACACCTGATTTAATTTTCTGAATTCATTACAGAATCGTAATGACCTGTCTGGCTTTGGTATCTGCACAATGGTGCTAGCCCACTCACTCCAAAACTTCTCCATGACTTCCAACTGAAGTGTTTGCTTCACTACGGCCGCGATGGCTTGCCTCCGGACTTCTGGCACCTGGTAACGGTTTCATCTGTACCCGTCCCTGCGGCTCGGTGACAATGTCATGCTGGATCACCGAGGTCTGCCCCGAAAGCACTGAGAATACTTCCGCATTCTGTTACACCAGAACCCAAGCCTCCCGTCGCTTCTGTTTCAAAGGAGTGTCATTTATGTTAACCTGACCCCCTTCCGCATCCTTGGCCGCAGGGCCGTATTTAGAGTTTCTGCTGCCCTAGGCACTTTTAGTGCTGCCTCCCCCATTGGTGAGTATGACACTATCGGCAGTGACTTTCGCAAAAATTGCTGATGTGAAAGTCGCCTTTTGCAGCAGATCCGGCAGTTTTTCCGCATCTGCCGCATAATGGATCACTTACGGCAACACTGCGTTCGGCCTCATTCATTCCCTATGACAGTGTTCCCCAACTCCAGTCCTCAAGGCCCACCAACAGATCATGTTTTCAGGATTTCCTTTGTATTGCACAGGTGATGCAATTATCACCTGGGCAAGACTAAGGAAATCCTGAAAACATGACCTGTTGGTGGGCCTTGAGGACTGGAGTTGGGGACCCCTGCCCTATGGGACTTGCAGACATGTGCGGCACTTGCGGTTTTGCCACGATCCGGCAAATGCGGTACTTGCAGCAATGGAAAAAAACACTGCTAGCAGTGTTTTTGTATCACCGTAAGTGCAAAACCGCAATTGCCGCACATGTCCGCAAGTAGCCATCACTACTAGTGTTGAGCAATACCTTCCGATACTTGAAAGTATCGGTATCGGATAGTATCGGCCGATACCCCAAAAATATCGGATATCGCCGATACCGATACCAATACAAGTCAATGGGACACAAGTATCGGAAGCTATCCTGGATGGTTCCCAGGGTCTGAAGGAGAGGAAACTCTCCTTCAGGCCCTGGGATCCATATTCATGTAAAAAATAAAGAATTAAAATAAAAAAATATGAATATACTCACCCGTCCGGCGGCCCCTGGACCTTACCGATTGTAACCGGCAGCCTCCGTTCCTAAGAATGAGGAGTTTAGGACCCTCGATGACGTCGCGGCTTGTGATTGGTCGCGTGCCGCTCATGTGACCGCTCACGCGACCAATCACAAGCCGCGACGTCATTGCAGGTCCTAAACTCCTCATTCTTAGGAACGGAGGCTGCCGGTTACAATCGGTAAGGTCCAGGGGCCGCCGGACGGGTGAGTATATCCATATTTTTTATACACTCGGAACTTCTGATTCCGATTTCCGATACCACAAAAATATCGGAACTCGGTATCGGAATTCCGATACCGCAAGTATCGGCCGATACCCGATACTTGCGGTATCGGAATGCTCAACACTAATCACTACCTGTCCCTGCACCTTGCTAGCTCATCCCTATCCATCCCTCCCTGACCTAAAACTACACTATAAAACTTTAGAAAAACAATTTATTAACTGACATATTCCATTGACATATAATGAGGGCTCCAGGCTACGGCGTAGACTGGGACGGGCAGTCTCCGGGTCTCCATTCTCTCTGTGCACACCCTCAGTCCCTGCCTCACTGCCTGTGCTGCGCTGTGCACAGACCTCCCTCCACCGGACCCGGTAATCGCCGCTTGCAGTAGCATACCGGCAGAGGTGTATCTAGGGTTTCTGGCACCAGGAGCAAGAATTCATTTTGGTGCCCCCCCTCCGCCAAGGACATATGCAATTTGCACACTCAGTCATGTGCCCACGAGCTCCTCTCCCTAATGCTCTCAATATTGAAAAACTGAGAGAAGCGGGAAGAGAAGCTCGGTGTCACAGGACCATAAGTGTAAAAGTCGCATATGAGTGAAGTGTCCATGTGACGACTACTGGAACCTGCAGAGCTGAATCCTGACATTGCAGCTTCTGAATTCTCACAGCTAATGCACTGCACACTTTTAGGATTCTCCCTTGCCGGTGGACGGTCATGTCAGCACAAGCATGCGATTTGTATACTTCTGACCACATTCCGAATAGACGTGCCCGGCCTCACTTAGTTCATTTTCATTGATGGAGGCCACACATGTCTAGTCAGCACGTGACCGCATTAATGTAAATCCCCAGCATGAGAGAATTCTGACAGCGTGCAGTGCGCACTGTGAGAATTCAGAAGTCTGCAGTCACAAA
Source organism: Ranitomeya variabilis (assembly GCF_051348905.1). Classification (NCBI taxonomy): domain Eukaryota; kingdom Metazoa; phylum Chordata; class Amphibia; order Anura; family Dendrobatidae; genus Ranitomeya; species Ranitomeya variabilis. Next base: position 527,777,596 of record NC_135233.1, read on the forward strand.
GAGTGACTGCAGACTCATTACAAACCTGGACATCCCCTTTAATGCTCCTAACATAAATAAAAACATGAGAGTTAGCATCACAAATAACATTTACATCCAGGTACCTCATAGATGACGTCGCCCCTGGAGCCGTTCTTCTTTTCTTCATCTTGTCCAGATCCCATGATGAGTTTTCTCATCCACAGCCGTCTCTGCAGACTTCCATCTTCTCCGCTCTTTTGCAGAAAGTCTCCACATGACGCCCTTAAAGATACAAGTGTCCCTCTGATTTCTAAAGTGCTGCTGAATATGTTGCAGCTCTAGAAATAAAATTATTATTGTTAAAGCCAGTAAGTGGTTAGAATTTTACACGTGACTCGATGAGTTGTTATTTCCTCTACTGTATGTGCTGCAAAAAACACACTAGATTGATGGCTTTCTATTCCCACCTTAGAGCAGAGTCAGAACATTAAGTGGTTATTTGTGGCCTTCTCTATTATTTCACCGTAAATCTTTTAAATTCTGGAACTAATTACACTGAGAATATGTCTCAATTTGTTCTGCATTAATACCACAGCCGAGGCTGCACCCAAAGATGATTCTCAGCTTCATGAAGTTGTTGAACTGAGACTAGCACAGGGCGAAATAACCATCTGGAATTTCAGTCTGAAGTTACAGGGCAGAGCCCCTGACCTCACATTCAACTTTTATAAGGGAAAACCAGTACAGAACATACACAGTGCACCTGTAAGAAAGGGAAGTCACAACATTCAAGGTATTATTATTATTATTATTATTATTATTATTATGTAAGCAATAATTGTTAATATTAAACTTAAAGGGAACCCGTCACAAAAAAAATGAAAAACTATATTAACCTGCAGATATGGGGTTAATCTGCAGGTTAAAGGCGTTACTAACCTGCCCAGCAGCCTCACTTAGCCAAACGCTGCAGGGAAAAAATGAACTTTATTCTGTCCTGGCAGCATTCCGGTTTCAGCCGCAATGTCAGTCAGTGCTGGGAGCGCCGTTACTTCTGCTTGAAGATCCGCTATGTGAACTAGAATTAATAATTATCCCACATGTTGTGTATAAGGGATAAGTATTAGGATTCTAGAATATACCCTTTAAGACAGGCAACTGTACCTTATTGCAGACAGGCAGCAGATGGCAGGGCTGAACTTAGTAGTTTGCAAGCAGGCAGTAGACAGAGACCGCCTCCAAATTCACACTGCATAAGCACGGAGGGGGGCAGAAGAGAAGCAGTTGTGTGGGCGAATGGGAGGTTGAATGTGTAAGTGGGCAGGCCCTCACACCTCATCACTTTTAGGCCCTGTACTCCTTCATATAATGTGCCGCAAGGGCACATGGATCTTAGTAACAGAGGGGGGGTCAGCAGCATCTGACGTCACTAATGTCAGATGCAGCCGGGATCCTATGCTGTGGTCATGCAATGTAAATAGCTGCGGCTGGGAGTGACTGAAGACCCCTGACTTAATAAAGCAAAGTAAAGTAATTAACCTGGACTCCAGCATGCCATGGAGTGGTTGTGCAGGTTGTCTCACCCACTCCAGGAGTTGCTTCTGCTCACTGGGCCCCATACACCAGTAATGGCAATAATGCCCTGATGGTGGCCCTGCTGATAGTGCATTAATTTCTAAAACCTGGGCAGGGATATACTAATGTGCTTGTTTGCTGTGTTAGTTATTGAATTTTGTGGACACCTTCTGCGGGAACCTTTCCTTGCAACCAGAAAAGATGCAAAACCTGTCCATTTATAATGACTGCATACAAGATGGGGATCCCCGACTCACATCGCGACTACAAGGTCCCAGGTACTTTTGGCTGCATCACATCTAATGTGGTGTACCTAATTATTTGTACCAAATGTCCAACTGGGGGTCTGTATGTAGGGGAGACAGGGCAAAAGCTTAGAACAAGAATGAATTCTCATTGCCACACAATAAGAGAAAAAAGAAATGGATCTACCTGTGGCAATACATTTTTGTTTCCCGGATCACAGCATTATGGACATGAAATTACTTGTATTAAAAGGTAACTTCAAATCTCGGAGAGATAGAAGAGTCTTTGAATATAAGCTGATGATGACCTTTTGACACACTCAGTGCAAAAATGAATGTGTCACATGGATTTATATCTTTTTACATCAATTAAGATACAGGAAAGATATAGATCTTGGTACCGTGTTAGCCAGTGGATAGAAAAATATTTAGAATTGAGAGTCCTCAGTGGTTGATACCTTTTAATAGCTAACTGAAAAGATGGTAACAAATTCCAAGCTTTTGAGACTACGCAGGTCCCTTCATCAGGCCTCATATGAACTCTAGCATGGGAAAATATTCTGAAAAATTCCCATGCTACAGTTCATATGAGTTTATGCCACCAGGGGGTGCAGCTTTGGTGACAGCACCGCTAGTCACCGAAGCTACGTTGCCTTCATTTCATTCATTCATTCATTCCCCAGTCTTTTACAGCCAAGAGCAGCTGCATTAGCAGGCTCCTGGTTGTAACTGTATTTAAGCCCTCCAGATGGATTTACATCATGGGACATGACTGTATGATGGACAGGTATGGGATATTGTTGCTTTTTTATTTTCCTTTTTTTTTACAGGAGAATGAGGGTCTTCAGTTTGATTGAGCGTACAATTAAGAGAATTAAACCCTATGTCTTTATTTATTTCATTAAAATACTTTATTCTTAATGTGTGTGTGTATTTTTAATTATTTACTAATATTGGAATAATAATGGATAGGTGTCTTATTGACATCTCTCCATTATTAACCAGGCTTAATGTCACCTTACAATAGCAAGGTGACATTAACTCCTTATTACCCCAAAATGTTGCACACACAAACTGCTAACATTGTTAGTGATGGATATGTAAAAATATAACGGATATTAAATGGTTTACTGTATGTAAACCATGTCTCATATCCTGTCAGGTTTGGTAAGGAGAAAAACACCAAAATAGGAAAAATTCAAGAAAACACACCAAAAACAGGCAGAGATGCTTACCTGTCTAAATGGGCCTCAATATAAATGCACAAGCAGGGTGCAGCGGACCCAAATAAAATAGCAAATGCACAGGTGCAATACCTAATGAAACAGCCAGCCTTCAATCAGGGATTGGCCGTGTGGTACACCAATACACTAAGATGCATAATCTGTATGTGGCGTGTTCACACAGGGAATGCAGAGCATCTGGTTCTCAGCCTATTAATAACGCCCTATGGCGGGCTGCCCAGTGCTAACTATAATGCATTCTGTGTGAACAGAGGCCACAGTGTACAGAACCATCTGGGCCCAACTGCACCCTGCAAAAAATACAACGTGCAAAACAAAACATATAAATATATGTAAGGTATTGGTTGATATTCTGGCCATAATATGTAAGCTGGCAACCCACGTCAAGGGTCCTTACTTTTTGCCTGTCCTACTCTAACATGAAAAACACCAAAAAAGGAAAAATTCAAGAAAACACACCAAAAACAGGCAGAGATGCTTACCTGTCTAAATGGGCCTCAATACAAATGCACAAGCAGGGTGCAGCGGACCCAAATAAAATAGCAAATGCACAGGTGCAATACCTAATGAAACAGCCAGCCTTCAATCAGGGATTGGCCGTGTGGTACACCAATGCACTAAGATACATAATCTGTATGTGGCGTGTTCACACAGGGAATGCAGAGCATCTGGTTCTCAGCCTATTAATGACGCCCTATGGCGGGCTGCCCAGTGCTAACTATAATGCATTCTGTGTGAACAGAGGCCACAGTGTACAGAACCATTTGGGCCCAACTGCACCCTGCAAAAAATACAATGTGCAAAACACACGATATGCCCTGAAGAAGAGAGCAAGAAAGCTCTTGAAACGCGTTGGCTTCAATAAACTACCTAAAAATTCATACCGTGTGCGCGGTTTTCAGTTCGCCTAAGACTATTACCCAAAACACATGTCTAGCACATCCTGCCAAAAATTACAAGTGGGGTAATCCATACACCCTTGAAGGCACCAACTATAGTACATCATCCAAATATTGTGAACAAAGTATAGTTCTGGCACTTTACACTCATAAAGGCTCTGCAAGCAGTGCAAAGCCAGAAAAATATTATAAGGAGAGTCATCCAGTCATCCATAGATGACTGGATGACAGCAACAACTTGAGGACCTCATTCGAATATTTTGAAAGTGTATTTGATGTGTTCTTATACTCATAAAGACTTTGCTCAAAGCCAGGAAAAAAATATAAGGAGGTTAATACAGTAATCTTCTTCATGTGTCCCCTTCTTCTCCATGCTTGGGACACTAGGGGGATTTATATACCACTGAAGTGTAAAACAAAGTATATAATACTGTATGGATGACTAACTGAATCCAGAAAAAATTTTTTACATTTTTTTGCAGTTATATATCACCGTAATGTAACACAAATCACATAATACTTAATGGATGACAATGTAGTACAATTTTTCACCCCAAAAAAAAGAATGCAGCTATATATTTAGCAATGGACTGGAAAGCCCTAAGCCCTGCCTAGGAGCTATATTCTGCCACTCTCCCTGCTCCTGCAACTGTCCCTCAGCTAAGTTCAGAATGTATATGATACAAATAGCAAAACACAAGACTAGCACCTTACGAGGACTGTTAGTATTATGGTTCAGCAATAACACCAGTATCAACACTGAACTCTGATTAGTTAAACTGTGCACACACAGGCCTGGATAACTGATTTGAGGGAGAGAGAAGAACTGTCCCTCAGCTGTGCAATGGCTTCAATGTGCTGAGCGCAGTACCAGTCCTTTTATAATCTCTGATGAGGTAATGCGGCCAGCCAATCAAAGTATTGCCACTCCCAAGATGGCTATGGTACTACAGTGACTAGCAGACAATCCCCACATTATTACTGGCTGTGTAACGGGTGCGAAACATGCGGGGCGAGTATTCAAGCTTCAAATTCGAGCACCAGCCAATGCTCATCGAGTGCCGGGAAAATCTGAGCACCCAGATACGTGAATGATATCCGAGTATCACCAAGTACGTTCGCTTATTTCTATTAGGGTTTTTTCTCAGATTGATAAACCTCTTACTGACCTCACACAAAAGGGGGCGGATCTCAAGGTTTGGTCTCTGAATGCTATTGAGGCTTTGGAAAAATTGAAAGAGTGTTTTATGTCTGCTCCTGTTCTAATCTAAGCCAATCTCCAAGAACCATTAATGGTGGAGGTGAATTCTTCGGAGGTAGGGGCAGTTTTACCTCAGTGTTCCAAAACTCTGACCAACTTGCGGGCATGTGCGTTTTTAAAAAGAAAATTTTCCCCTGCTGAAAGAAACTATGATGTTGGGAAACTCGAGTTACTTGCTGTTATACTAGGCTTTGAGGAATAGAGGCATTTTTTGGAAGGGGTGGTCCATCAAGTCACTGTGGTCACAGACTATAAATATTTAGCTTACAATGAATCAGCTAAACGGCTAACTCCTAGACAGGTCAGATGGTCCTTAATGTTCTTTAGATTCAATTTCACTATCACATTCAGGCAGGGGTGCAAGCGTGTGAAGGCTGACCCATTATAAAGCAGTCTTAATTCGGTTTCTCTTCCATAACTTCCATTCTCCCTCAAGGTATTGTGGTTTCTGTGGTAGCCTTGGAGTTGGAAGCAGAGATCCATAAAGTCTAGTCGTTGGCCCATTCTGCTACTCCAAGATCCAAATTATTTGAACCTGTGTGTCATAGAAAATATAAAAAATCTCTGAAGCTGGCAAGGGGATAAGCGGACAGCCACCCAGAGAGCCCCTGCCAGCCAGCCCTCAGGGCCTCATCTTCCAGCATCTGGCCTGCATATTACTCCCGGCGGTGCTATACCTGTAACTAGACTGGTCACATCAGCCTCATCTGCCCAGGGAGGCCGAAGATGAACCCCACACCTTAGGCCCCAGGGCCAAGTGCAGCCATTCTGCATGGTGGCTCAGTGGCTAGCACTGCAGACTTGCAGCACTGGGGTCTCCTTATCGCCCGGAGAAACAGCCTGTCTAAGCACTGTCACCTGCGGCCCGAGAGCCCAGAGCGCAGGTAACGGCCTGCCTTCTTGATCCTCATCATTCAGCAGGATAACAGGACCAGTGACTGTCCCAGAACAGGTCCCAGAGGGTTTCTATAAGGTTGGGGCCTTAGCGTCACTTTTGGCTACCTCTAGCCAGGAGTCCCAGACCTGTCGGGTGACGCCGAGTAAACCCCCAGAGAAGATTATTATTATTATTAATATTATTATTATTATTATTATTAATTTTTATAGCACCATTTATTCCTTGGCGCTTTACATGTGAAAAAAGGGGCATACATAGACAAGTACAATCAACAGTACAATTCACACACAAGTACAGATGGAGAGAGGACCCTCTCTGAATTTCTAATGAGAGGGTATTATAGGATCAAGGAAGGGTGGGGCGGTAAGGTAGGCTTAAGGGGCAATCTGTAAATCAACTTTTTTGCTACCTCAAAAAGGGGGAGGAGTTATAGAAATTATTAAAAATCTCTGGTCACTCGCATCCTCCCTGCTTCCCTTTTTTTGTCACATCAAGTTACAGTAAGAGTAACAAAGGACCTATTACCAAGCCCCTCTTCCTACTGCCCTCTCTCATTTGCAGGAAGCAAATAGGAGCTAGCACTCTATGCTGTGTTATGTACAATGGCAGTGTACAAAGAGATGTGAACCATCTTAATTAAAATTCATGGAGTCCTCTTTATTCCCAGGTGACTGAATGAGGATGTATATTCTGCATATACAAAGTTGACAAGTAGTTTAGACAGGGAAATTCTTTTTAAGTTTTGAGCGAATTAAAGGGAATGTCTCCCACCCTTTCGAAAGATCCATGGTCACCCAGCATACACATAAACAGGGCAGTAGAAGCACTTTTGTCTACAAGAAATGCATGGTGGACTCAGATGACACTGGTTCCCGCCAGGGGAAATGTTACAATAAACCAGCTCACACAGTATGTCTCCAAAAGAAAATATAGAATATGGGAATTTGTACAAATTAAACATTAATGAACCACACATTCTTAGCACCGGGACTCACCAGGGAAAGAGATACACATTTTCTCATAACTCAAAACTCCACCAAAAGGCCCATGGCGGCCAAATAACTGCCAACAGCTATGCCATGTTTGGTCTCTAAGTAAAGAAGATAAAATCCTGATTAAAAAATGTGGCATCAATTTTGAACTGCTGCGGTAGTCCTGTGAGGAGTTATCACATAAGTTGGGATTTTATAAAATCCTGAAGGGCTGAGAACATCCCTCAACCCTGCCCACATGAGGTCATCATGGGGTGGCACTCGGTGTCTGATAAAAGATCAAGCAAATTATGATCTGGGTTCCTGCAGATAGATGCACATTGTGTATGCATGAATCCCGTTTATTGACGCCCCAAGTGAAGAGCTCTTCTTAAGCTAAACTGCAACGTTTCTGTGGTTGATGTAGCAAGTTCTCTTGCTAACCCTTTTATTTTCTGTAACTGTATATGCTGTATTGTTTTTTCCCCCCTTTAAAATCTTTTGTATATTTTTCATAGACACTTCCTCCCTTTGAATTAAATATAAAATGTAATAGTTCTGTTCCTTTTTTTGCAAACCATGCCTCAAAGCAGTACGCTACCTGCAATGGGTGACCAATTGCTTTTAACAGTTGGGTCAGTCGGTCAACTAGAACTTCACCTTTTTTGCAATTATGGTTTTCATCCCCATTTGGTGAATTCTCTAAGATACGTTTTGTATGTCCTGGGGTGGAGGTCGCCATACAGAAACAGGGATGTCTGCGGAGCACCCCCACTGCCGCAGGGCCGAGGGGCACCCGGTACCGGGCCTCTGCGTCTCAGTTCTGGGGTTGTCACGGTGGCTAGGCCCGGTCCGTGACCCTGCTGAGGGGCGTCCAGTGAAAGTTGAGAATGTGATGATGTTGTGGTGCGGTGTAGGTCGCGGTGAATAACGAGGACACCAGGTTGCAGTCTCTTTACCTCTTTACTGAAGGCTTCAGGATCCTCAGTCCGGAATACGGTTAACCGGGCTACCTGAGTCTGGCTGGTCCGATAGCACCTCCAGAGTTCCCTTTGCAGGTGGAAATCTGTGCCTACCTTCTAGCGCTTGTGTGTTGTAGTCCTTCCCTGCTGTGCTTACGGGATAGTCCTCACAACTGTTGTGTCTGTTTCTGAAGTTCCCTCACAACTCGATTATGATGTTCTTCTTCGTCCCCCCAGATGATATGGCTAGGACGCACCCGTATGACGGGTGGGCTTGGAGTTCTTCCGGGACCCTAGAGTCGCCCCTCTCCCGATGTTGCCCCCTGTGTCTGCTTAGGTGATTTTGGGTGAGACAGCCCACCTAGAACTGACTGTCCTGCTGTAGGTTTGAAGTAAGGCCTGGAGCTCAATACTTCCTCTGCGTTTCCGGCCACCGGCTACGCGCCTCAGTAGGATGTTGCCTCGTCTTACAGCACGACTCCTACTGGTGTTTCTCCTTGTTGCGTTGATCTCGTTTCTCACTCAGCACAATAAACCTAGCTTCTTGTCCTTTCTTGGGGTACCGCAGCGATGAAGTGCAGACGCGGTCCCATAACGTTCTTTCTGTTCGCTAGGCCTCTGTCAGGATCCCACCCCTGACAGGGACCCCTGTTATGATCCTTAGTGGCTGAGGATCACGAATAGACCAGCAAGTGAATAAACTAAGGACAAGCTCTAGGGAGATGGTAACTGGACTGATCGCAAATCTGAACCTATCCAACACAACTAGAGGTAGCCAGTGAACGTGCCTAAAAAAATTCCTAGACGTCTCGAGCCAGCCTGAGGAACTAGCTACCCCTAAAGAGAAAGAAAGACCTCGCTTGCCTCCAGAGAAATAATCCCCAAAGATATAGAAGCCCCCAACAAATATTAACGGTGAAGTAAGAAGAAGGCACATACGTAGGGATGAAATCAGATTCAGCAAAAGAGGCCCACTAGTACTAGAAAGCAGAAAATAGAGCAGGGGTCTATGCGATCAATAAAAAACCCTTACAAAATATCCATCCTGAGATTTCAAGAACCCACGCAGCAACTAATGGTGTGTGGGGAGAAACTCAGTCCACTAGAGCATCCAGCAAGCGAGGGAATCACATTTTAGCAAGCTGGACAAGAAAACATGATAAACACTGCTGATCAAAAAAATGAGCAAACAAAACTTAGCTTGTCCTGGATGGACTGGGAGCAAGGTAGTCAGAAGGAATCTGAGTAGCACTGATTACATCGACAGCTGGCAACAAGTGGAAGTAAAACAGAGCTATATAGGAACCTCCCAGAGGATAACGAACCAGCTGATAGCCAGAGACCAGCAGGATAACAAACAAAGCCACCAGGGGGAGCCCAAAGCAAAAGTCACACCATACCACCAGTGACCACAAGAGGGAGCCCGAAAACAGAGTTCACAAGAGACCCCCCTGAATTTTCTCCTGCAACACCCTCTGCCACAGGATGTTGCCTGGTTCCAACCCAGTCAGCTTCTCTCTAACTTCCTATCTAACCCCCAGTTTTACCAGATTGTGAGGAGTGGCCTAATACATAGCACCCTTAGCTCCCCCTGGAGGCCAGACTGTGAAGTGTATTGGTGTCTGTGATACCTGGTCAGGTGAACTCCTTCAGTGCCATCAGACGTACTATAGCCCCCCTTAGCGGCGGAGCATCAGTACTGCAACGACCAGGACTCTGGGGCGCTGCACTCCCCCCCGTTAAATCCAGTACTCCTGGACTGGGAAGAAAACAACAATACATGTCAGCAAAAAGACATACAATTTTTGAAATGCAATAACAAGTAAATTTGAACAGAGCTTCCCTTTATGGGAGGTGAGGACACTTGAACGTTACAAACATGGTTAAATATTTTAAATAACATACTATAAATAACTTCTCTTACCCAACCGGGTATTCTACTTAGTGCAATTTCTGAACAATAATTTAGCATTGCCTTTAAGGACGTATGAGCTGAATCCACTAAAGACCTTCTTATAAAACACTATAAGGCTAATCAACTTTTCTTCATTTTCCACCTCTACATCTGCAGGACCGCCTGTCTGTCTGCCCCAGGCCTACTGCCTCTCGCTCTGTTGCAGGACCGCCCCATTCCTCATTCGGGCCTACTGCCTTTCTGCTACTATACACAGTATAGAAATTATCAACCTTCTCTCAGTTTAGGATCGCTGAGCCATCTCTGTACAGCTCCTAGGAGGACTCACCGACTAACCCCGTATGGGTTCACTTCCTGTCCTCGTTCTCTAACACATTATTAAACATTTCTTACAATTAACTAGCTAACTACATATAACTTCGACATGTAAGCATTATTCGACTTTAAGTGCTATAGGTGAACGTCCCATTTAAGAGGGGACCAAGTCTCTCGGAGGTAGTGCAACTTCTCAAGCTGCAAGTTTGTATACAGCAAGGACTCCGGTGCTGTTTCCAAGAACAGTTTCTTCGCAAAGAGTCCTTTTCTTTGTAAAACCAGTAGGGGGCACCGTTAAGAAGGTGTGAACTATTTACAATAAGTTTGTAATCATGCAGTTTTCATGATCCAGCAGTTCTTTATAACATGGGGGAACAAGGAGCAAAAAGGAAAATAAAAGCAAAAATAAAAAAAGCAATATGGATCCTGGGTAAACAAAGGGATTTCTTTAAGAATAACCCTAGTCGGGTTTAAAGCAGCAAAAAGCAGGGAAACAAACAGTTAACTATTTACATGCTCAGGTTTCCGAGGTTTAGTTGGACGGCTTCCAGGGCTGCACCTGGCACTTAACCCTTCTTGGCCTGGGAAAAGTGAGGTCCAGGGTTACACCCAGTGCCGGACAAATGCCGTTAATCCGTCTTTCATGTACGGTTAAGTCATGCGCAGCGATGGAGGTCTGCGCAGCTTGGGTATAGGCATTTGCTACAGCAGAGGTAGCGGCTGCTACAAGATCAGTCACTGGAACGGGGTCAGCAGCTGTGGCACTAGCAGTCGCTGGGGTGGTGTCGGTCATCAGGGCAGGGTCGTTCTTCATACCTGCTTCAGGTGCGGTCCCTCCGGTGCCGGTCTGCTCTGCCTCCGCTGGGGTCTGGAACGCTGGTTTCGGGGCCTTGTGCTGCGACGTTGTCATCTCTGCTCGCAGCATCTCGCTTTCCGGCAGGGCCTGGCTTTCTGGCTTTGGAGCGCTGGAACTTCCTTCTTGCTCCGGACCAGACGAGGCTGCCGACAGACATCTGGCGAGGCTCCCGATGACGGTCTTCTTCCACCCGGCCTCAGTGCTCAGCTGCGTCTGCAGGAGTTGGTGGATCAGCTCGTCCGCTCCGGTCTGCAGGAGGTCAGCGTCAACTGTGGAGGTCTGGCTGCGGTGCCTCTCCGGGTAGCTGGGGGAGTCCTCGGCTCTGACCCCACGCTCCGGCTCCAGGCGGCTGGCCATGGCGTCCTCCATGTGGTTGACTTCTTCTTCCTCGTCCTTTTCCCGCTCTCTCCTTCGTGGGCGGTTTCGTTTTCTCTGTCTCCGCCCTCCATTGAGGATCAGGAGGCGGATCTCGGCTACTGACGGACACGTCCTCACGGTGCAGTAATATTTAGACTGGGCGGCCATTGTCTTTCGCGCTCTTCAGCTTGTCTACACCCACTCCACGCCCTTCTTCTTCTCCTGCGCTCTCCTTAGCGCTGTAATGGCGGCAGTTTTGGCGGGAACTTCTAGCAGCAAGTGGCAATACACTGTCTATGCAATAAGTCACAGTCCAAGCACAATAAATCACAGTTCCAAGGCACACATGACCTGATTCTTCAGGCTTAAGTAGATCCTGTTCATGACGCCAAGTTGGAGCGCCCCCACTGCCGCAGGGCCGAGGGGCACCCGGTACCGGGCCTCTGCGTCTCAGTTCTGGGGTTGTCACGGTGGCTAGGCCCGGTCCGTGACCCTGCTGAGGGGCGTCCAGTGAAAGTTGAGAATGTGATGATGTTGTGGTGCGGTGTAGGTCGCGGTGAATAACGAGGACACCAGGTTGCAGTCTCTTTACCTCTTTACTGAAGGCTTCAGGATCCTCAGTCCGGAATATGGTTAACCGGGCTACCTGAGTCCGGCCGGTCCGATGGCACCTCCAGAGTTCCCTTTGCAGGTGGAAATCTGTGCCTACCTTCTAGCGCTTGTGTGTTGTAGTCCTTCCCTGCTGTGCTTACGGGATAGTCCTCACAACTGTTGTGTCTGTTTCTGAAGTTCCCTCACAACTCGATTATGATGTTCTTCTTCGTCCCCCCAGATGATATGGCTAGGACGCACCCGTATGATGGGTGGGCTTGGAGTTCTTCCGGGACCCTAGAGTCGTCCCTCTCCCGATGTTGCCCCCTGTGTCTGCTTAGGTGATTTTGGGTGAGACAGCCCGCCTAGAACTGACTGTCCTGCCGTAGGTTTGAAGTAAGGCCTGGAGCTCAATACTTCCTCAGCGTTTCCGGCCTCCGGCTACGCGCCTCAGTAGGATGTTGACTCCTACTGGTGTTTCTCCTTGTTGCGTTGATCTCGTTTCTCACTCAGCACAATAAACCTCGCTTCTTGTCCTTTCTTGGGGTACCACCGCGATGAAGTGCAGGCGCGGTCCCGTAACGTTCTTTCTGTTCGCTAGGCCTCTGTCAGGATCCCACCCCTGACAGGGACCCCCCTGAATCTTCCCCTGCAACACCCTCTGCCACAGGATGTTGCCTTGTTCCAACCCAGTCAGCTTCTCTCTAACTTCCTATCTAACCCCCAGTTTTACCAGATTGTGAGGAGTGGCCTAATACATAGCACCCTTAGCTCCCCCTGGAGGCCAGACTGTGAAGTGTATTGGTGTCTGTGATACCTGGTCAGGTGAACTCCTTCAGTGCCATAAGACTTACCATAGCCCCCCTTAGCGGTGGAGCATCAGTACTGCAACGACCAGGACTCTGGGGCCCTGCATCTGGATAGAGATTCCAAAGAATATTGGGGCTGCTCAGACTTGCCAAAAATGTAAGGCAGATAGAAGACATTTGGTAGGTCCTGTCTTTAATGTAGGAGATAATGTTTGGTTGTCATCCAAAAATATTAAACCTACGGTACCATCAGCAAAGTCGGGTCCTAAATTAATTAGGCCGTATGGTTAAGTTTCCCAAGGGAGGTCAATTTTGTGAGTTTTTTGCTTTTCCAGAGGCTTTGCAATTTGAGTTTGTATCCCCAATATATTTCAACTAAATTTGCATTCCAAAAGTGAAATATCACTTCTCTTCCAATCCCTACTATGTGCATGGACAATGGTTTATGACCACTTATGGGGTATCCCTGAAAAATTGCTTAACAAATTATAAGGTTGATTTTTAACATATTAGTGAAGAAAATGTAAACTTTTTTATGTTTTCATTCTACTTTGTGTTAAGTACCTGAATGATTATCAAAGTGCCTAAATGCACTTTTCAGTTCTAGGAGGTGTAACACTTTTTAAATTTGGTTACTTTTGTGTGTTCTCTAATATGTAGGATACTCAAAGACACTTCAAAAGTGAATTGATCTAAACAAAATAGTTTTTGGAAATTCCTCTGAAGAAAATACTAAACAAATAATAGGTCATCTTAATATATACTTACCTTGTAATGTCTTCACATCCTGTTCCATCCAGATGTGCCTGGATCCCAGAATTCCAAGCAGCGGAAGTTCAACGACTGCCATATTGGGACACCCAAGTGATGGGTGTCACAATATGGAAACTGCTGGTGGTACAAGCCTCTTGAGCGGTACCACCAGCGGAACACCATCGCATCACACACACACACTGTATACGCCGTACGCACCACACACACAAACACACACTGTACATGCCGTTCGCACCACACACGCACACACTGTATATGCCATACGCACCACACACACACACACACACTGTATACGCCGTACGCAGCCTCTTGCGCGGTACCATCAGCAGAACACCAAAGAGTGGATAGGTGGGTGAGCACATGGGGTGGAGAGATTCTCAACACTGCGAAGCCTGCCCCCATCGTGACATTACAGCCTTCCCAATGCAATAACATCAGGCCTCCATCTAGTTTAAAAAATAATGACAACATAAAATAGACATATGGTAAATGTTAGTTATTAACTATTTTGTGCAGTATGAATATCCATTTTAGAGGCACAAAAAAACAAAACTTAACCCCTTTCTGATATTATACGTAATATTCCGTCCCTGTGCCCTTGGCCTATTTGACCAGGGACGGAATATTACATCATCGCAGTAGCCAGCGCACACAGGATGTGTGCGGGCAATTGCTGCTGGATGTCAGCTGATTGTGACAGCTGACACCCGGCACTTTAACCCCCAAACACAATCACAGGAGGAAGCCGGCAGAGAGCTGACAGCCCTTCTGCCTTTGGATCGGAGACCCCACGATCACTGCCATGCCATGACCCTGTGATCACTGCCATGCCATGATGTCATGGCAACATCTGGGTCACCAGACCTAGCAAACCTGCTGATCCTGCTGAAGTGCATGATGAGCAAGTTTGTCTGTCAGTGCAGAGTTGACAGTTTTGGCAGCATGGGGATGGTGCTTCATCTCCATGCTGCAGAAGCGATCAGCCTGCAAAAAATGATAGTCCCATATTGGGACAAAGCAAAAAAGTTAGAAAAAAAGTAAAAAAATGTTTTAAAATAATTGTAAAAAAAAATGTAGAAAAAAATCAGAAATAATAAAAAATCAAAAGATATTGTATCTTTAAAGAAATGTTTTAATGAAAAAATAAAATAAAACAATAAAAGTACACATATTTGGTATCACCACGTCCGTAAAGACCCGGCCTATAAAACTGTCCCACTAGTTAACCTCTTTGGTGAACACCATAATAAATAAATAAAAAACAAGGCAAAAAAGCAATGCTTTATCAACATACCACCTAACAAAAAGTGAAATAAAATGCGATAAAAAATATGGATATAAACATAATACCGCTGAAAACATCATTTTGTCCCAGAAAAAAAACATCACACAGTTCCATCAACAGAAAAATAAAAAAAGTTAGAGCTCTTACAATAAAGTGATGCAAAAATAATTATTTTTTTAAAATAGTTTTTATTGTATAAAAGCGCCAAAATATAAAAAAAAACTATATAAATAAGGTATTGCTGTAATTGTACTGACCCGAAGAATAAAACTGCCTGATCAATTTTACAATTTTAACACACAGAGTGGCATAAATCACCCCCCACCCAAAAGAAATTCCTGAATTGCTGGTTTTTGTTCTTTCTGCCTCACAAAAATCGTAATAGAAAGCCATCAAAAAATGTCATGTGCCCGAAAATGGTACCAATAAAAACATCAACTCGTCCTAAAAAAAACAAGACCACACATGACTCTGAGCCAAAAAAATGGAAAGATTATAACTCTCAAAATGGGGTGATTCAGAAACTATTTTTTGCAATAATAAGCGTCTTTTAGTTTGTGACAGCAGCCAAACATAAAAACCCGTTTTAAATCTGGTATCGCTGTATTCGCACCGACCTGAAGAATAAAGTCACCTAATCACTTATACTGCATGAGAAATGGCGTAAAAAATAAATAAGACAAATTCTTCACATGCTGTTGATTTTTTAATTCTGCCTCCCATAGATCGCAGCAAGGCTTGATGCACATTTATCCTGCGCTCTACGTTGAGCTCTTACACCGGGTTTCTGTTGAAAACACTGAAATATGTGATTCAGATGGAACTTCTCATGGAAAATTCCTTATACTGAGGAAGATGGAGGCACTGTGGATGCCGTCTGACCTGTGATCTGGCGGTGTCCGTCATTTTAGGATTGCATAAAAGTGCCGTCGGCCACAGTTTTGTGCACTTCCGAAAAGGACACCGCTGAACAGAGGTCAGATGGAGTCCAAAATAACTCTGTTGCCTCATTATAGTAAATGGCTCCCTCAGGGGTTTCATCTGAATCATGTCACTTGAAGATTTAGATAGAAATCCCAAAGTAAGTGGTCAGCGTAGCGCACCAGATAAAGGTGATCCCGAAAATTATGTAAAATGTTCCCAATAAAAGCTTCAACTCAATCCACAGGAAAAGCAAGCCATGGCTCAGGTCCATAAACTGTTAATGGCAATATAGGGGGCTTCCACGTTACTGGTAGCACAAGGGCTCTGTAAAAGTGAAATGGCTTCTCACCAGCCAAAAGAAATTCAGTAAATTCTCCACTCTCAAATCCAAATGCCCCCTCTTTTCTGAGCCCCAGTGTGCCTAAACCACATAATGCGTCCACGTTTCGCATTTCTGAAGCGATGAGAGCCAGCCTAACTTACAGGTGCATGCCTCCAGAAGCATGGGCTGGGCATAAGGTACTGGTGACTGCTACGTACAGATTACTACAGCATACTGGTCACTACAAGGTCAGTTTTCAATTTTCACTCAGCAATATTCATTGCTGCTTGTTTCTGGAAAATACTCATGGAGTCAAAATTGTCACTACATCTATAGATAAATTAATCAAGGGGCATAGTTTCCCAAATGGGGTCACTTCAAGGGAGATTCTGCTCTACTAGCAAATAGGGGCTCTGCATATGGAGTCCGCAAACTCCCGATTCTCTCTGTATGGCTATGTAGTACTGTACAGCCACATATGGGGTATTGCCACATTGAGTAGAAATTGTGGGACAAATTTTGTGTAATTTTACCAACTTCTTGTGTGAAAATGTAAAATCTGGGGCTAAAACAAAATTTTGGTGGTAAAAATGTACCATATATACTGGAGTATAAGCTGAGAATTTCAGCCCAGTTTTTAAGCTGAAATTGCCCCTCTCGGCTTATACTCGAGTCATTCCCAGGAGTTGGCAGGGGAGGGGGAGCAGCAGCTGTCTAATAATACTCACCTGCTCCTGGCGCGGTCCCTGGATGTTCCTCATTCTTCGGACGCTGACAGCTTCTTCCTGTATTGAGCGGTCACATGGTACTGCTCATTACAGTAATGAATATGGACCCCACTCCACTCCCATAGGGTTGGAGCTGCATATTCATTACTGTAATGAGCGGTACCATGTGACCGCTCAATACAGGAAGCTGCCAGCGCCCGGAGAACCAGGGACCACGACGGGAGCAGGTGAGTATGGCGGGGGCAGTATTCACCTGTCCCTCGTTCCACCGTCGGCGCCACTGTGTCTTCTGCGTCCTCTGTAGTGACGCTCAGGTCAGAGGGCGCGATGACGCGATTAGTGCACGCCGCCCTCTTCCTGAGCGTCAGTGCAGAGGACGGGGAAGACACAGCGGCGCTTGGCGGTGGAACGGAGGACAGGTGAATATAGCAAGTGCCGAGGGCCTGAGCGACGAGAGGTGAGTATGTGTTTTTTTTTTTTTAAATCGCAGCAACAGCATATGGGGAAAATATCTCTATGGAGCATCTTATGGGGCCATGTGCAGCATTATATGGGGCAAATATCTCTATGGAGCATCTTATGGGGCCATGTGCAGCATTATATGGGGCAAATATCTCTATGGAGCATCTTATGGGGCCATGTGCAGCATTATATGGGGCAAATGTCTCTATGGAGCATCTTATGGGTCATAATCAACATTTGTGCAGCATTATATGAGGCATATTTTAATATGGAACATCTTATGGGGCCCATCATAAACTGTATGGAGCATTATATGGAGCGTATTTTGTATGAGCATTATATGGTACCGCTCATTATAGTAATGAATATGGACCCCACTCCACTCCCATAGGGGTGGAGCTGCATATTCATTACTGTAATGAGCTGTACCATGTGACCGCTCAATACAGGAAGCTGCCGGCGCCCGCAGAACCAGGGACCACGCCGGGAGCAGGTGAGTATGGCTGGGGCAGTGCGCTATATTCACCTGTCCCTCGTTCCACCGTTGGCGCCACTGTGTCTTCTGCAGTGACGCTCAGGTCAGAGGGCGCGATGAAGCGATTAGTGCGTGCCGCCCTCTTCCTGAGCATCAGTGCGGAGGACGGGGAAGACACAGCGGTGCTCGCAGTGGAACGGAGGACAGGTGAATATAGCAATATATGCCGGGGGCCTGAGCGACGAGAGGTGAGTATGTGTTTTTTTGGTTTTTTTTTAAATCGCAGCAACAGCATATGGGGAAAATATCTCTATGGAGCATCTTATGGGGCCATAATCAGCATTTGTGCAGCATTATACGGGGCAAATGTGTCTATGGAACATCTTATAGGGGCCATAATCAGCATTTGTGCAGCATTATATGGGGCAAATGTCTGTACGGAGCATCTTATGGGGCCATAATCAGCATTTGTGCAGCATTATATGGGGCAAATGTGTCTATGGAGCATCTTATGGGGCCATAATCAGCATTTGTGCAGCATTGTATGGGGCAAATGTCTCTATGCAGCATCTTATGGGGTCATAATCAACATTTGTGCAGCATTATATGAGGCATATTTTAATATGGAGCATCTTATGGGGCCCATCATAAACTGTATGGAGCATTATATGGGGCGTATTTTGTATGGAGCATTATATGGGGCCCATCATGAACTGTATGGAGAATTATATGGGGCTCCTGATTCAATATGGATATTCAAAAACACTTAACCTACTGATGTCTCAATTAATTTTACTTTTATTGGTATCTATTTTTATTTTTGACATTTACCGGTAGCTGCTGCATTTTCTACCCTAGGCTAATACTCAAGTCATTAAGTTTTCACAGTTTTTTGTGACAAAATTAGGGGTCTCGGCTTATACTCTGGTTGGCTTATACTCGAGTTTATACGGTAGTTATTTTGTCTTCACTGCCCAATGATATAACGTTCTGTGACACACCCGTGGTGTCAAAATGATCACTGCACTCCTAGATTAATTCATTGAGAGGTGAAGTTTGTAAATTGTGGTCACTTGTGGGGGATTCTGCTGTTCTGGCACCTCATGGGCTCTCCCAGTGGATAATGGAACCTGCAAACCATAACAGTAAAATCTGGTGCTCCTTGCCTTCTGAGCTTTGTACTGTGCCTGAATAATATTTCCTGATTACATTTAGGGTATTGGCACACTCATGAAAAAATGGACCTCAGTTTTTTGTAAAAAAAAATCCTATCAGCAACAACATTTTTGTGGTAAAAATGTAATTTATTCTTTCTTCACCGCTCAGTTGTATAAAACTCTGTGAGACACATGTGGTGTCAATATGATCACTGCACCCCTAGCTGAAGTCATTGGGGAGGGTAGTTTGTAAAATTAGTTCACATATAGGGGGTTTTTGTTGTTCTGGCACCTCAGGAGCTCTGCCAATATGACATGGCACCCTCAAACCTTTCCAGCAAAATCTAAACTTCAATATGTCACCTCTTCCCTTCTGAGCTTTGCACTGTGCCTCAAAAGTAGTATTTCCCCACACATGGGGTATTGGCGCACTCAGGAGAAATTGCACAACAAATTTTATGGTGCAATTTCTCATGTTACCCTTATGAAAATGTAATATTTTGTGCTAAAAACATATTTGTTATTTTTTTGGCTCAATTTTATAAACTTCTGTGATGCACCTGAGGGTTCAATGTGCTCACCACACATCTAAATCCATTCCCTGAGGGATCTAGTATCCCAAATGGTGTCACTTGTGGGAGATTTTCATTGTTTAGGCACATCAGAGGCTCTCCAAACGCGACATGGCTTCTGCCAATTGTTCCAGCAAATTTTGCATTCAAAAAGTCAAATGGCGCTCCTTCCCTTCCGAGCTCTACAGTGCGCCCAAACAGTGGTTTTCTCCCTCATATGGGGAATCTACATGCTCAGGAGAAATCACACAACAAATTTTGGGGTCCATTTTTCCTGTTACCCTTGTAAAAAAAAATTGGATCTAAAGTCAATTTTTTGTGAAAAAAAAGTTAAATGTTGTTTTTTTAAAAATAATTCCTGTGAAGCACCTGAAGGGTTAATAAACTTTTTGAACGTAGTTTTGGGCACCTTGAGGGGTGCAGTTTTTAGAATGGTGTCACTTTTGGGTATCTTCTTTCATATAGGCCCCTTAAAGGGACTTCAAATGTGATGTGGTCACTAAAAAAAATGGTTTTGTAAATTTTCTTGGAAAAATGAAAAATTGCTGGTCAACTTTTACCCTTTATTGCTTCCAAACAAAACAAAATTTTGGTTCCAAAATTGTGCTGATGTAAAGTAGACATTTGGGGAAATGTTATTAACTATTTTGTGTGACATATCTCTGTGATTTAAGGACATGAAAATTCAAAGTTTGAAAATTGCGAAATTTTCCAAATTTTTGCCAAATTTCCATTTTTTTCACAAATAAACGCAAGTCATACCGAAGAAATTTTACCACTATCATGAAGCACAATATGTCTTGAAAAAACAATCTCAGAATCACCAGGATCCGTTGTAGCATTCCAGAATTGTAACCTCTTAAAGAGACAGTGGTCAGAATTGCAAAAACTGGCCCGGTCATTAACGTGCAAACCACCCTCAGGACTAAAGGAGTTAGGCATGGCAAATTTTTCTAAATTTTTACCTTTTCAGTAATATCAGATATTTTCATATATAAATACAAATTATATCAAACTAAATTTATGACTAACATAAAGTGAAACGTGTAGCGCTGGAGTCCCTACACTTCTCTACCCCGAAAGGGACGCTGACTCACTCACCGCCATGGCCCCTGTTCCACAAATCCTCCTCATTCCTGTTTGGCAGCTGCCTGGGGTCCGTGCACTGTGTACAAATCCTCAGGCACTGTGCTTAGTGCGAACGTGCTCCCTACTTCTTAGGCTAGTTTCACATTTGCGTCTAAATCCGCAGCATTTAAAACGCATCCGCAAGTGGTGGAAAAAACACATGTAAACACGTACAAACGCGGTGTTTTTTTGACGCATGCATTGACGCATGCGGTTAAAAAACCGCCGCATTTGTACGCGTTTGCATGCGTTTTTTCCTGCGTTTGCGTTTTTGGTGCGCATGATGAGAAATTTCACAAGAGAAAAGTCTAGATAACCAGACAACGCCAATGGGACTACAGAGGGCGTGTATTATGGAATCTCTATGTATAGACCCTAGGGCTACTGAAATTTTAACAGTTTGCTACTGTATCCTGTGTCATGATGGATCTTCGCATGGAGAGCTTATATTTCAACCTGGATTTCAGCTTCAAACTGTTTCTTACCTGTGCTTTTGCTTGGCAAGACAGAAATCGCCAAAGATGGAGAAGGAGACAACGTAGGCGTTTTTGGAGGCACCCCATTATCGAACTACGTGAGAGCCGTGGAGCCTACCACACGCTCTATGCCGAGCTTAATGCCAACCCGGAGAAATTCCAGGAATACACATGAATGTCGCAAGACTCGTTCTGGGATTTGCTTTCTCGTGTCCAAGGAGCCATACGGCGACAGGACACCCAGCTCCGTAGAGCAATTCCACCCGAGGAACGTCTGCTGGTTACATTAAGGTACGTTCAAAATCTACACCAATGACAGTCCAAATTTATTGTTTTCTGACATGTATTTTTTTGGTATTTTCCTTTCTTTCTTTAGCGTAACCACACCATAAAAAGAATAGATTGTAATGTTTTTTGTGTTTGTTTTTCTTCCAGATTTCTGGCCTCCGGAGAGAGTTTATCATCCCTCCACTTCCAATACCGGCTTGGAATATCTACCCTGTCTGGAATAGTTGTGGACACCTGCCGGGCTTTGTGGAATGTACTCCGGGATGAGTTTATACCCCTACCCACCGTCGACATGTGGCTAGAAATTGCGGAGAAATTCTGGAGTGTGTGTGATTTCCCCAACTGTTTAGGAGCGGCGGATGGAAAGCACATTCACATTATCAAACCAGCCAGAACAGGATCGGAGTACTTCAATTACAAAAAATATTTTTCTGTTGTGCTCATGGCAATAGCTGATGCAAACTGTCGCTTCATCGCCGTGGACATTGGAGCTTTTGGACATGGCAACGATTCCCAGTCTTTCAAGAACTCGGATATGGGCCGCCGTGTGTATGGCAACAATTTCAATTTTCCCCCGCCACAACCTCTCCCCAACACTCAAGGTCCACCAATGCCATTTGTTATGGTTGGGGATGAGGCCTTTCAGATGTGTGAAAACCTCCTGAAGCCCTATTCCAGTCGGGACTTGAACCACACTAGAAGGATCTTTAACTACAGACTGATCAGGGCCCGAAGAACAGTAGAGTGTACCTTTGGCATTCTGGTCGCTAAATGGCGCATTCTTGCATCAGCCATAAATCTAAAAGTGGAAACAGTCGACGAGGTGGTCAAAGCCTGTGTGGTTCTGCACAATTATATAATGGTTAAGGAGCAACCCAACATTGAACTGCATGAACCAGTTGCACACCCACTGCCCGATTTCCAGCATCACCCGCTGCGGTCAACTGCAGCCGTTGGTCACATGCGGGACCAATTTGCTGCCTTTTTTGATTCAGATATTGGACGTGTGTCATGGCAGGACACTGTTGTGTAAATGTCCTGTTGTAATTACATCTGTACCAGTAATTTTCTACAATGATAATAATATTTCTCATTAATAAACTTTAGTTTTGGTTGTGTTGACCGTGTCTCCTATCTTTTTCCTCTACAAACCAAGGCTGTCCTAAAACTGGCAGTATTTGATCTGTATTTAATATCAGTTTTTGTAATCCAAAACCAGGAGTGGGTGATAAAGGCAGAGGTGCTAGTTATTACGTTAATATCATAATTTACCTCTAAATGTTCCACTCCTTGTTTTGGCTTACAAATACTGATATAAAACACTGGCCACATACTGCTAGTAATGGCAGCCATGTTGCTTTATTGGTAAGCTTGATTCTCTTTTCCTGTATCCATTGGACACAAACTGAAGAGACAATCACTGTCACACTATCTATACTCATCAAGTCAGTTGTCAGAAATAATGAATTCATGACAAACATATACAGGGTCATGAATTCACTATTTCTGACACCTGTGCAGGTGAGCATAGATATGTAGTGTGTGACCAACATTGTCCCTCAATTTGTGCGTAATAGATTATGTGTAAAGAAGAGAAAATGGTGGTTATACAAGGCAGTTCTCTACTCACCAGGTCAGGTGTCATAACTAATGAGTTTTTTGACACCTGACCTGTTCAGTAGAGGTCTGCACTGTATTACCACCATTTTCTCTTCAGACTGCCACACTAGGCACAGACAAAAAGAGATTATGGAGATACATGTAATATTTTTTGGGCCACCTCGTATCTGTATACTAAAGACACACAAAGCTGCAGTCTTTTTATTTTTAACTAGTGGAGATATGATGTGGCCCAAAACGTGTGTGTGGCGAAGTTTCTTGGCGCACGGTGTGTGTTGCCAGCGGCGGAAGACACAATAAACCAAACATAATTGTGGCAAATCAAACTTTTTTTATTTTGTTAACAACTCAAAAAATTATTTTTTACTGCGCCGGCTTGGGGTAGAGTGATGTAAACGGGGGGTGTGAAGAACTGAGGCCTGGCTAACCGTGGACGACGCAGAGGTGGCAGGAAAAGGAGCAATGAAACTAGAAGGGTCTGGAAGTTCGGGGATGGGGCTTGACACATGAGAGGCTTGAGACGCACTGGAAGGGTGAGACAAACCTGACATTGCAGACACATTGGGAGGTGAAGGGGGAGTAATGCTAAGAGTCCTCTTTTTTTTCTGTTGTTTTTTTGGTTTGCCTGGTTGTGGGAGGTCTTGGTGGGCTCATATGGCGTGGCGTGGTGGCGGATGACCTGTCAGGGTCTGGCTGCACTGTGCCAGAGTCCATAGTGCTCATAGATCGTGCAGCCATGCCAGAGTCCATAGTGCTCGTAGAGCATGCAGCCATGCCAGAGTCCATAGCGCTCGTAGAGCGTGCAGCCATGCCAGAGTCCATAGCGCTCGTAGAACGTGCAGCCATGCCAGAGTCCATAGCGCTTGTAGAGCGGAAGGCCATGCCAGGGTCCTGCTGCATCGTGGAGGTGGTGGTATAGAAGGCCATGCCAGGGTCCTGCTGCATCGTGGAGGTGGCGGTACGGAAGGCCATGCCAGGGTCCTGCTGCATCGTGGAGGTGGCGGTACGGAAGGCCATGCCAGGGTCCTGCTGCATCGTGGAGGTGACGGTACGGAAGGCCATGCCAGGGTCCTGCTGCATCGTGGTGTCAGTGGAGGAGGTCCAAGCAGGAGCAGTGGATGTCATGGTGGTGGCGGTAGGATGTCCAACTGCACTCGGCATGGTGGTGGTGCTGTAGTGGTGTCCGGCTGTGGAAGGAATTGAGGTGGTCGTGCAGTGGGATGCAGCAGAGGTCGGCATTGAGGACAATCATGACAGTGAAGGCACAGGTGCATATGCCCCCACTGTCTGCTGGAAATACCGACTCTGCTGCATAGCCTGCACGTAAGCAGCATTGCAGGCCTGCATGACACTCAGCTGGAGATCAGGAGTAAGGTGTTCCGACATACCCTGCTCAATTTGATTTAAAAAATGATGTGCTGGCCTCTGGAGGTCGGCTTTCACTTGATCAAGGCTTTTGCTGACCTCCTGGATACGTGCATTCAAGAGGTTATGTGAAACATCCATTCGGTCACCCAAAGCCTTGATTGCGTCGTGTAAAACCGAGCTCAAGTGCAAAAACTCGGGCATGAGTGACCTGTCCGAAGCCCTCTGCCGCTGCCGGGAGGAGCCCAAAAAAAAGGGGGCAGTGGAAGAGGACTGCGAAAGGGGAAGACCTGATGGACCAGCTCCCTGGTCTCCAGTTAGTGTGGAAGGCCCACTTGCTGCTGCGCTGCTTGATGGCTGGGACGGGTCCATGGCTGTCGGATGAAGAACCGCTCCAGAACCTGGGCCAACAGTAGTGCTGTATGTGCTGTGAAAAAAGGCATGGAAAATTAAAAAGGCATAGAAAATTACTATCAAAAATTTAACAGACGCAAAATCCTGTGGAATGTAAAAATAAAGATTATGGCAATACAATCCAACCTAATGCACTTGATAAATACTTACGTTCTCTGGGCAAGGACCGGTCTTAAAAATGACAGAACGCGATGGTATTTGTAGCGTCTGATCCTTGCTCCTGAACCACTGGGAACACGGCTCTCTTGACGCAGGTCCTTGTTGAAGCGGTCCTTCATTGAATGCCAACGTGTTTTGACTTTGGATACTGTTTAAAAAAAATGTTGGTCAGAAAAAGTACTTTGGGCCGTGCTCACACAACTGTGTGTGATGAGAGAAACTCCAGAAAGTTTCTTTCATCACACACAGTCGAGTGAGCATGGCCAAGGTCTCTGCTGCTTCACACTGCAGTGCAATACTTACCAAATGCAGCTCGGACCCGAGTCGGGGCGTTGTTCCAGCCATCCCACATCGCTTGGGCCACCTCATTCCATAACCGCCGGATCGTCACATTGTTTGAGTGTAGAGGATCATGGGTGTCCCACAACGGAACTCTCTCCTGGACCAGGGGGATGAGGAGGTCATTCTCGATCAGATCATCCTCCCATTGTGAAACCTAAAAATTAAAGAAAGTCATTACAGTTTGCTCAATTAACAGACGGAAAAGAAAGAAAAAAGATGCTGAGAAATGGCATGAATAGTAAAGTCAACATACAAAAGGATTCCACAAGAAAAAAGTAAAGAAATAGGAATGGAAAGAAAGGAAGATTCAAGAATATTACACTGAGGACAGTCAGCCTTGTATACATACCCGCTGCCGTCTTGCCACCGGACCTTGACTCCGCTGCTCCTGCCCTGTATCTGCCACAGTAGAAGAGCTCTAAAAGAAAAATTTAAATTGTCACATGTGTAGATGTGACAGTGAATACTTACCAAGTACTCACCTCACTGACATCCTCCACTTCCGACTGTCCTGGCCGAAACTCCTCACCAGAAGAAGAATCCGAAGAAGACATTCTAATGCATGTAGAAAGAAAGAAGTGCAAGAAATTAGGACATGTAGAGACAGAAAATAGAAAATAAAGGCATTGGCTAGGATATACTCACATTGTTCTGAGGCTTGTTTGCTCCAAGGTGCTGTGGTCCGTCTGCTCTGCTTGGCTGTCCGCTGTGGGCCGTCTGCTCTGCTTGGCTGTCCACTGTGGTCCGTCTGCTCTGCTTGGCTGTCTGCTGAGAAGTGACCTGTTATGATCTGGTGACCTTGGAGCCGCATGAAAATTTCTCTGGAGTCGGTGGAACCTGTACTGACCGCAAATCCTGAACTAACACCTCAACTAGAAGTAGCCGTGGGGTGTGCCTAAGAAACCCTAGACACCTCGACACAGCCGGAGGACTAAATACCCCTGTAGATGGAAATATGAGTTCTACCTTGCCTCAGAGCAGACCCCCAAAGGATAGGCAGCCCCCCACGAATAATGACTGTGAGTAGGAGAAGAATAGACACACGCAGGTAGAAAACAGGATTTAGCAAAAGAGGCCACTCTAGTTAAATAGGAAAGGATAGGACAGATTACTAGGCGGTCAGTATTAAAACCCTTCCAAAAATATCCACAGCAGATAATACAAAAAGTTCCACAATCTAACTAAAGACATGGAATGTATATCTGCCACTCCAGAGAATCCATCAAGACTGAGAAAATACTGACACAATCTAAGCTGGACAAGAAAACACAAAGAATAGCACTGAATTGTGAAGCACACAGCATGTGTGCCACAGGAAAAAAAAAAACAGACACTTATCTTTACTGATTTGGCAGAAAGGCAGGAGGAACCAGGAGAGGTCCAACACCTCCCAACAACAATTGACAACTGGCAAGGTCTAATGAATCCTGCATGCCTAAATACCCCAGTCAGAACTGCAATCAGCAGATACACCTGACCAGGACTGCAACTCAGGGGCAACTGCATTACCACCTACAACCACCGGAGGGAGCCCAAAAGCAGAATTCACAACAGTGACCTGCAACTGTCCACACCCTCCCTTTTATCACCTTGATAGTGGGGGGTGGCTTATCAGTGTCTAGACATGTTTTTCTCAATTGAAACGCATGTGTTCAAAAACGCAACCAAACGCATGTGCTAAAAAACGCATGCGTTTACATAGACAGCAATGCGTTTTTTGGTTGCAATCCTTGCGCAATCGACAGCATGCGTTTCCTGGCGGCAAATAGACGCCTCTAGAAATTACTACATGTTGCATTTCCGCGCCAAGCCGCAAACGACAAGACGACGCATGCGTCGTCAAACGCGGCAAAACGCGAACCAATAAAACCGCATGCGTTTTTAATGTTAAATATAGGAAAATACGACGCATGCGTTTATATGCGGTACAAATGCTGCGGCAACAAACGTAAATGTGAAACCAGCCTTAAAGGGGCAGCATACACCATCTTAAAATATCCCCATCCAATAGCTGTGAGACACTTATTATTTAAAGCATATCTACCTGGATGGAGGTGCCTGTGCAATGTGTCACACAGTGTTGGAAAGACTAAGTGCAACATGAAGGGGTGAGTGTAAGGGAGCCCAACACTAGGGAAGGAGGGAGTGGAGACTCCTAGGCAAATCTACAGTCACCCTGCCTTCCCTAAACATCACTATGTAGGTTCTGCACCTATCGCCGAGCAGGAACCTAATCCCTGCCTGACCCTGCTTAGGGAATGATGTGCACAAGTCAATCCCCACAAGTCAATCCCCACTATCACTAAAGACAGCTGGGAAAGACAAACAAGGGGAAGACTTATCTTGAGTAAACTCAGAAATGTAACAAAGAAGTCCTGTAGCAACACCAAATAGGAAGATAGCCAACTGCTATAGCTCCAAGCCTAAACAGGGGTAAATGGAAATATCACCAGAAATATTCCGGGTCATACCCAACAGCAGGCTGAGAGTCTATAAACACCCAGGTTCAGGTGTGTCAAGTAGAGCGGGAGAAAGGTTGCCGCTTGGTCAAAGAGTTAGAAGGGTTAAGAAAGTGTCTGCAAAGCCAAATACAGAGACCTTCTGCAGCTAGATGCAGTGAGACTGTCTGCAGCTTCTGACATACGCGTGACACAATGTTGTTAGTTTGTTCCCAAAATGCTTGCTTTTTCTCAGGTTCCTATCCGCTGCATGCATTTGAGGTTTTCCCCGGAGTAACACTTGGTGTCCATCTGGAGCCAAGCCTAGCCCCACCATCAGGAGCTCTAGTGAACAGTCAGGTGCTTACCTAGTCACTATCCCAAAAAGCTCTCATCGGACCATGGCACACTGGTTCCACCAATCCCCTTAAAGTTTGCACAGGCCATGGAATCCGCTGGCTCTCAGGGTTCTATCTCAGACCTGTACCAGGAGGTCTACCCCCAGAAAGATCAGCAGAATGATATCCTCTCCTACCTGCAGACAGTAACCACCCATCTATATACGCTGACAACACTGGCCGCATCCACACCTACCCAAGCTGCGACCACCTCGGTCATGACCCCTCAGCCTGCCAGCTATGTGCCCGGTTCCGGACCCTGTTTTTCAGCTCCTCCCCATTATAGCTGTGACCCAGCCATATGTGAGGGGTTTTGTTATGATCTGGTGGCCTAAGAGCAGCATGAGACGTACTCTGGAGAAGGTGGTACCTGTACTGACCGCAGACCATGAACTTAACTCCGCAACTAGAGGTAGCCGTGGAATGTACCTAGCGCTCCCTAGACATCTCGACACAGCCGGAGGACTATTTGCCCCTAGAGATAGAAAAGGGAAAACTATCTTGCCTCAGAGAAAATCCCCAAAGGATAGACAGCCCCCCACAAATATTGACTGTGAGAGGAGAGGGAAAAAACATACACAGACTGAAATCAGAATTTAGCAAAGGAGGCCACTTCTAGCTAAATAGAAAGGATAGGACAGAGTACTATGCGGTCAGTATTAAAACACTAGAAAATATCCACCACAGAAAATACAAAAACTCCACAGCTAACTAAAGATATGGAGGGTATATCTGCATCTCCAGAGATACCAGCTTGGCTAAACAAATCCTTATACAGACCAAGCTGGACAAGACAAAAACATGGAATAGAACTGAACAATAAGGCAACAGCATGTGGACAGCAAAAAATCAAGGCCAGAACTTATCTTTGTTGAAATGAACTGCAAAGCAGGGGAGACCAGGCAGAGATGTGAATCCTCCAGGAACAATGGACAACTGGCACTGACTAAAGGGTGAAGCAAGACTAAATAGCCCAGTCAGAATTGCAAAAAGTGAACACACCTGACAAATGCTGCGATTCAGAGACAGCAGCGCTACCACTTACAACCACCGGAGGGAGCCCAAGAGCAGAATTCACAACAGGGTTTATTAATCAGTGCATATTGCACTTTGAACTCTTGGCTCATCGGTTTGTCTCAGATCGGGCCAAAGTTGCTTTCAGCATGTCCAATCTCCCTGGCAAAGCTCTGGCATAGCTAAATGCCCTATAGGAGAGAACAGATCTGTGATGCCCGCTAGGGCCGTGGGGTACTCAGTTCAGGTAGGGCAGTTCTTCAAGGGGTTGTCACGGCAGCAGTGACCTGGTCCGTGGCCCTAGGTGTGCAATAAAATAATGAGGGAAAGTTTATAGGGGACTTTACATGATGCCACCTGTGGTGTTTGACACCACTGGCTGGCTGTGGTTGATGGTGACACAGCTGGAATGGTTCTGCTCCCCACAGGTGGAGCGGGGCCCCAGGGCTACCAGTACTGTTGCAAGGGATTGTGGACGTTGGGGTGCAGGACTGAGGGTGTGAGAAATGACTGGAGGACACAAGAGCTTACATTTACTTGATCGCTGAAGGTGCAGACCGGGGCACGGGTAACAGATGGTAATGGAGATCTGGGCAGACTGGAAGCTATTTAGGATCTACCTAGCCAGGTGAGTTCGGAGGTCTTCCTACTGCACTGTCCTGTTAGGTCCTTGCTGCTTTAAGCTCTGCTCAAATTCCTCTCACTTTCTGGCAGTTAAAATAAAACAGTACCCGCATGGCAGGCCGCTTGAGCCTATTACAGGTGTCTCCCCTTCGTGGTGGCTCTGGGCTCTGGGATGCAGCTGTGCTGTTGGGTGTTAAATGGACCAGGAGACCTGCAGTCTACTTTCCTCTGGATTTAGCTGCCGGGGCTTCAGTACCCACGCAACCACAGACTCCGGTGTCCGGTTTCTAGCGCTCAGCTCTGGGGTGAGCTTGGTTACAGCTCCACTCCCCAGGTTCAATTCAAATTCTCTCCTCTCTCAGACTCACTAACTCCGCCTTCAGGCCAGAACTTATAGGGAAGCTCCCCTGAAACCGGGTGTTAGAGCTCCCCTTCTGGTCTGGAGTAAGGAAAAAGTGTTGGATGCTGATGTTACCTGGTAAGGGGACCCCACCTTGCTTCCAGGCATGACATCACCCCCTGTGAGGCAGGCAATGCCACTGTGGCAATCGGACTCCTGGGGTGCCACATTCCCCCCTAGTGAAGTTCACTACTCCCGGACTGAGGAAACATAAACATATCAACAAGTGAACAATCATAACTACTTACAAAATTTAAAAAATAAAAATTACAAAAAACCAAAGCTCAAAAATAGTCCTTGCGATGATTAGTCCATTCATCATTGTCCATTGTTTATTCCTGAGCCAAGTTGGTAACTATATATAAGCATTGTCCTGATCACAATGAGTCCAGTGACCCAACCGTCCATTAAATCAAGTAAAATAGTATTGCTCCAAAAGTTCTTACATAGTCTCTGTAGGCTCATATGCTTCACGGTTACATATTTACACTTCTTATTTACACAACCTACTTACATGCAGAACCTTATGGGGGTCTGACCTACGGTACTACGGGCAGACCTTCATTGTACTGGTAGCGACATAACCGGATTCACTGTGCTTGCTACCACTGGTGTAGTGCGCTCTCTTTTGGCTACGCTATGGGTGATTGTATGTAACACAGATATACCTAATTTTCTAGGACCACTCCTGCTCACCGTGGGCATGAAAGATTCACCGCTGGCAGGGGGTGGATTCTCTTGCTCCGCTGCTGGTGTGGCATCTGCTGCTTGTGCCCGCTGGTCTTCAGGCTGGTCTCGAGTCGCATTTCTTTCTGGCACTACTAGCTGGGGAAAGGTCAAAACGGGCATGACTACGGCCTGGTTCACCCTTGTCCAATTTGGAGGGAACTCAACGAGTACTGTGCTGATCATTTCCTCTACCTCTTCCGCTGGCTGAAGAATGTCTTGGTCTTCAATCTTTCAATCCTTTCTTTTAGTTAGTTAGGGCATGGTTTTAGATGATCCCTCGACACTGCCACTGAGGTTTCTCCTCCATCTTTTCTGATGAGGCACAACTTGGTGTTATCAAAGTCTGAAGGTAAAACGGTGTATGGATCAACCTCCCACTGATCATCTAGTTTGTGAACTCGTCTCATCCTTTTGAGTACCTGTTCTTCCAGGCGACAAGGGAACTGCAGGGGTGTGCTGATTATAATTTCTTATTATAGCACTTTGCGGTATTGCTGCTGCTACTCTGTATCCCAGTCTGCATCTGGTGATGTCGCTTCAGGTGTTAGAAATCCCATGTCCAAGTCAATGGGTAACTTGCCAGGTCTTGCTCTCTTCAGGTAGGCTGGGGTGCAGTTAGTGGAGTTTACCTGGATATAGTTGTATAGATCTACCAGATCCGGCAACTAGTCTGGCCACAGATTTCGCTCTTCCAGGGGCAAGGTCTTCAACAGGTCAATTACCACCTGGTTCATTTTCTCGCACATGCCATTTGTCTGCGGATGGTACTGCATCGTCCTGATTTTTTTGCAGCCGTACAGGTTACAGAACTCCTGGAACACTTGTGAATCAAAGGCTGGGCCTTGGTCGGTGGGCACTTGTTCAGGGCAACCGTGTGGTCGACAAAAGTGTTCTTGAAATGCTTTGGCTGCTTTCTTTGTGGTTTGGTCTCTGACAGGCACTACTACCAGGGACCTTGAGCAACGGTCTACTATGGTCAGAGCGTAGGTGTAGCCAGTCCTTCTCGGAGTCAACTTCACATGATCCAAAGCTACCAGTTCAAGCGGCTGCTTCATGATAATCAGCTGTAATGGGGCTCGCTGGCTGTTACGGTCTTTCCTGCGCAGGTTGCATGGGCCACATTCTCGGCACCACCTCTCCATGGCATTTCTCATGCCAATCCAATAGAATCTCTCACAAAGTAGGACCTCCAGCTTCTTCCACCCAAAGTGTCCTCCTCCATCGTGGTACACCTCTAAGACCATTGGCATATCCCGCTTTGGGACTACCACTTGCCAGACCAGTTTGTGGGTGTGTGAATTCCTCCGACACAGCTTACCATCATAGATGAACAGCTTGCCCTTCTCCTTCCACAACTGTTGCATTTCCTGTGGAGCATCAGAGTGTGAGTCAGCTTGTGTCAGCAACTCCTTTACTAGGCAGACTGCTGGGTCGCTGTCCTGTGTCTCTGCCCATCCATGGTGGGGCAATGGGTTAAACATGGCCTCTTGCATGATATAGTGCTTGTTCCTCATGCAATGGGAGCACTGGGCCGCCTCGTGGCGGTGTAAGGCTGGTAACTCGATTTCTTCTAGCTCTTCCTGGTCTTCTCCCTCGTCTGGTAAATTGGGCATCCTGGACAGCGTATCAGCATTAGCGTTCTTATTCCCTGTTCGATACTTGATGGTAAACTCGTAGTTCGACAGCTGGGCCATCCATCGTTGTTCCAATGCACCTAGCTTTGCGGTTTCCAAGTGAGTCTGCGGATTATTGTCCGTGAAGTCTGTAAACTTTGCTGAAGCCAGGTAGCGTTTGAATTGCTTGGTCACAGCCTAGACTGCCGTACTTCATGAATGATGTTGGGTCTTTGCCAGTCCCGAATAATGGTGACTTTGTCAGGGTCTGGTGCCACACCTTTGGCACTCACCACGTGACCTAGGTACTGCACCTTGGGCTTCAACAGAATGCACTTGGACAGCTTCACTTTCAGACCAAAGTTGGACAGGGCTTCGAACACCTCGTCCAGGTGCTTCAAGTGGTCTTCATAGGTTTTGGAGAAGACGATTTTGTCATCCAGGTACAACAGAACAGTTTTGAAGTTCTTATGTCCTAGGCAGCATTCCATTAACCGCTGGAAAATTCCCGGTGCATTGCAGAGCCCAAATGGCATGCAGTTGAACTCGCAGAGGCCCATTGGTGTCGTTAACACTGTCTTCTCTCTATCCGCCTCTGCCACGGGAACCTGCCAATACCCACTGGTGAGATCTAAGGTGGAGAAATTGTTAGCATATTTCAGCACATCTAATTATTCCTCAATTCTGGGTAACAGGTAGGCGTCCTTAGGTGTAATGTGGTTAATCTACATGTAGTCAATGCACATCCTCATTGTACCATCTTTCTTTCTAACCAGGACCAACAGAGTTGCCCAGGGGCTACAACTGTCTCTGATCACCCCAGCCTCCTTCATCTCCCGTAACATACTCTTGGCACATTGATAGTGAGCTTGAGGTACAGACCGGTACCTCTCTTTGATGGACGGATGTTCTCCAGTGGGGATATGGTGTTGGAATCCTTTTTACTTGCTCAAAGTCTAGAGGGTGTTTTCTTAAGACCCGCTCATATTCTTGGACGACCCGGTAAGCCCCATGCTTTTGGTGCAAAGAGGTGGAGTCAATACCTAAGTACAGCTTCTGACACCAATCCTCCAGCTGTTCTGCAGAGCCATTGTCCTCCGCCTGGTTGGACGGGATCAAGGGTTCTACTGCCTGTATTGTGTTGTTACTGACAGTGAACAGCTTAGCAAGGATGGTGTATAGGGGTAAATGAACCTCTTTTTCCCCACAATTCAGGATGCGTATCAGTACCCTCCCCTTATGGAAATCGAATACCCCTCTGGCTGTCAGGATGGTGGGCCTACTATCAGAGTACACGGGTTCTACCATGGCCTGGTAGTCTTGTCCCCTGTGGCCTATTGCTGCTCGACACCAGATTAACATTTCACTCCTTGGGGGTATTGCAATGGGGATTGAATCACTCACTCTGACACTACAGACTTCTCCACCAGACGGCTCTGCCTGTTGTCTCTGCATCAGGGCTTTGATCTCTTTTTGCAGGACACGCTGCTGACTGGAACTGGCGGTCTCGGCTACCTGTTGCAATAGAAAATTGTCTTGGTGAGGTTATTTTTTTATCACATTGGTGCCTAAGGTCATCATTGGAAATCAATGATTACCTTGATGTTTGGTGGATGGGCTCACAATTTTTGTCCAAATCTTGTGCTAAGCATCTCATGTGTTTTTTCATAGATTTCACAAGCCATTATGCTATTCACATTTCATGTATCTCACATTTCCCTTGCTTTAGTACAATTGAGTGCAGCCATTGATCTATTTGCTAAGGTCATCATTGGGTTACAATCTCACCGATCAATATCTACGGTTATCACACCTTGGGCCTTCAACTCTACCTTAATGACCTTAATGGTCACCTCTTTATACCCCACTTGCGGTGACTATTGTCAGAGCTGCGGGTAATATCAGAGTCAGCCCTGTACCATTTGTAAAGAATATATAGCATTGTCGTCACCTGGGAGCCGGTGTCCAATAAAGCGTTCATCGGGATGCCATCAATCACGATGGGCAAGACCAGCCGTCCCCCCACATACTTGTCTCGCCAGCTTTGCGGGCCTGGTCTTCTTACTCCCAGGGGTTGGCCCTCTACCCCAGGGGTTGCTCGTTTAAATTGCAGAATCTTGCGATGTGCCCCGCCTTGTTGCAGTGGCGACAGAATGGGCTGACACTACTCGTCGTAGCAATCGCTGTTTCTCCCTCTAGTCAGTGGGATTCTCTTCTGTCGTTGCCATGGCACGTCATCTGGGCTGAAGGCCAGCTGGATCTTCTCCTTTGGGGACACTTGCATGGACTGCATGGTTTTGGTTAGTGCAGCCACACTTTTGGTCAGCTCCTGGATGTGGAGATATAGGTCTGCAGAGAAGTTATTAGCTAGGGTCTGCGCATTGGCCTCAAAGAGGGTCTGCAGAAAGGATGCCACCTCCTGTTGGTATGTAATTGCTGGGTGCCTAGGTGGCACGATGCCGCTGGATTTTGGTTCATGTAGCACCCGGATGGCCCTATCTTTAAAGTGCGCAAAGTCCAGGTCAGGGTTTTGTAGGGCCATGATGCGCAGCTGTGTCCTGTGGGTGTTGGACAGGAATCCCTCAATAAACTGCTCTTTTAGCAATCTATCCTCATCTTGCTTGCTGTTGGGGTCAACCTGCTTTATGGCCCGCAGCTCCTCCTGTATATTAAGGCAATAGTTCAGTATACTATCCTGCACCCTTTATTTAAACCCAAAGAATCTCATTTTTATCCCTGCTGCAGTGCGGGGGTCAAAGGTGTCCTTCAGCCTGGCCAAGATTTGCTTGACAGTTCTTTTATCAGTCTCCAGCCAGGAATATACCTCCCTCTGGGCCGCACCAGTTAATTGGCCAGTAAGGATGCTGACTTTTTGACTCTCAGACAGGGGGTACACTTCAAACAAACTACATAGTCTCTCCTTGAAATAGCTCAGGGTGTACGACACCCCTGAGTACTGTGATAACCAGGCCGCTCCCGGTATATACGGCATCGATAATGGCATTATGGGGGCTGCGGCTGCCATTGGATCTCCACCTGGT
Organism: Ranitomeya variabilis; assembly: GCF_051348905.1. Classification (NCBI taxonomy): domain Eukaryota; kingdom Metazoa; phylum Chordata; class Amphibia; order Anura; family Dendrobatidae; genus Ranitomeya; species Ranitomeya variabilis. Next base: position 527,813,203 of record NC_135233.1, read on the forward strand.
TTGGACATTTTCCTCCCCCCTAGTGAACCTCAGCCAGGCTCTGAGTATCGTTACCGTAGTAAGCGGCTGTTCCACAGGTGGGATGGATTGAGCTCCTAAGGGTGTCCAAGCTCTAGCCTCCAGCTTCCCGCCGGCTAACATCCAAGCACGGGGCAGGGCTTCTCTTTGCGCCCTCTCTTCTGCTCCACCCACAACAACACACCTCTTCTGCTTCTTGCATGGCATGCGGCGTGATAATGGTGGTTGCCACACAGTTCAATAGAGTTTATTGCACACAGGCCCTGGTGGTATGGGGCTACAAGATCCTGTTCTTGACACCACAATACGATGCCCGCTAGGGCCACTGGGTACTCGGTTTGGGTTGGGCAGTTCTTCAGGGGGTTGTCACGGCAGCAGTGACCCAGTCTGTGGCCCTGGACGTGCAATAAAATAATGAGGGAAAGTTTATAGGGGACTTAACATGACGCCACCTGTGGTGTTTGGCAATGGATTGCCAACGCTGTTTAAGGGGACCGCGGGGGCCGATGGTGATGCAGCTGGGATGGTTCTGCTCCCCAGCAGCCTGGAAGCAATTTAGGATCCACCTAGCCAGGTGGGTTCGGAGGTCTTCCTACTGCGCTGTCCTGTTAGGTCCTTGCTGCTTTAAGCTCTGCTCAAGTTCCTCTCACTGTCTGGCAGTTAAAATAAAACAGTACCCGCATGGCAGGCCGATTGAGCCTATTACAGGTGTTGCTCCTTCGGTGGCTCTGGGCTCTGGGATGCTGGTGTGCTGTTGCGTGTTAAATTGGCCAGGAGACCTGCAGTCTTATCTGCCAGAACTTGAGTTCTCACGCAACCACGGACTCCAATGTCCGGTTTCTAGTGCTCAGCTCTGCGGTGAGCTTGGTTACAGCTCCACTCCCCAGGTTCTCCTCGAATTCTCTCCTCTCTCAGGCTCACTAACTCCGCCTCCAGGCCAGAACTTTTAGGGAAGCTCCCCTGAAACCGGGTGTTAGAGCTCCTCCTTCTGGTCTGGAGTAAGGAAAAAGTGTTGGATCCTGGTGTTACCTGGTAAGGGGACCCCTCATTGCTTCCAGGCATGACATCACCCTTTGTTAGAGAGGCAATGCCACTGTGGCAACCAGACTCCTTCGGTGCCACAGATCCTCTTGTGTCAAATAGTACTGTCATTGATAGACCATTATTTTTAATCTTTAAAGAGTCCATAATAACAGGGTCTGTACCACAGGACTAGCGTATAGCAAATGTGGTGCCAATATTCAAAAAGGGGACAAAAACTGAACTCGGAAATTATAGGCCAGTAAGCTTAACCTCTACTGTGGGTAAAATCCTGGAGGGGATTCTAAGGGATGCTATGTGTTGTGAATTTGGATTCTGGGCTCCCCCGGTGGCTACTGGTGGAATTGAACTAGTGTCTTCATCTTCTCTGTTCACCTGTTCCCATCAAGATGTGGGAGTCGCTATTTAACCTTGCTGCTCTGTTAGTTGCTTGCCGGTCAACAATGTTATCAGAAGCCTCTCTGTGCTTGTTCCTGCTCCTAGACAACTACTAGATAAGTTGGACTCTTGTCCATGTTTGTTTTTGCATTTTTGTTCCAGTTCACAGCTGTAGTTTCGTTACTGTGTCTGGAAAGCTCTTGTGAACAGGAATTGCCACTCTGGTGTTATGAGTTAATGCCAGAGTTTTAAAGTAATTTCTGGATGGTGTTTTTGATAGGGTTTTCAGCTGACCATGAAAGTGTCCTTTCTGTCTTCTGCTATGTAGTAAGTGGACCTCAAATTTGCTAAACCTATTTTCATACTACGTTTGTTATTTCATCTCAACTCACCGCCAATACATGTGGGGGGCCTCTGTCTCCTTTCGGGGTATTTCTCTAGAGGTGAGCTAGGACTAATATTTTCCTCTGCTAGCTTTATTTAGTCCTCCGGCTGGTGCTGGGCATCTAGAATCAACGTAGGCATGCTACCCGGCCACTGCTAGTTGTGCGTTAGGTTTAGTTCATGGTCAGCTCAGTTCCCATCTTCCAAGAGCTAGTTCCTATATATGCTTATGCTATGTTCTCTTGCCATTGAGATCATGACAGTTTGACCGGCCACCAAAGTGTTAATTGTTTGGGCTGAAGCAGGAGAAAAAGAAGTGTTGAAGGGAAATTTTTTTTTTTTTTTTTTTCCCCTCAGAGTTTTGCTGCCTAGCCCTTAATTGCTGTCTAGCTGCTTCTTACCTCCTCTTAACCCTTGAATGGCTCTGTGTCCACCTGTTTGTAATGGATCTTCAGAGTATAACTGCAGGTTTGATTAATCTCGCCACGAAGGTACAAAATTTGCAAGATTTTGTTTGTCATGCACCTGTATCTGAGCCGAGAATTCCTTTGCCGGAATTTTTCTCGGGGAATAGATCCGGGTTTCAGAATTTTCGAAATAATTGCAAATTATTTTTGTCCCTGAAATCTCGCTCTGCCGGAGACCCTGCACAGCAGGTCAGGATTGTGATTTCCTTGCTCCGGGGCGATCCTCAAGACTGGGCTTTTTCATTGACACCAGGGGATCCTGCGTTGCTCAATGTGGATGCGTTTTTTCTGGCCTTGGGGTTGCTTTATGACGAACCTCATTTGGAGCTTCAGGCAGAAAAAACTTTGATGTCCCTATCTCAGGGGCAAGATGAAGCGGAAATTTACTGCCAAAGATTCCGTAAATGGTCTGTGCTTACTCAGTGGAATGAGTGCGCCCTGGCGGCGACTTTCAGAGAGGGTCTCTCTGATGCCATTAAGGATGTTATGGTGGGGTTCCCTGTGCCTGTGCCTGCGGGTCTGAATGAGTCCATGACAATGGCTATTCAGATCGATAGGCGTTTGCGGGAGCGCAAACCAGTGCACCATCTGGCGGTGTCCACTGAGAAGTCGCCAGAGAGTATGCAGTGTGATAGAATTCTGTCCCGAAGCGAGCGGCAGAATTTTAGACGGAAAAATGGGTTGTGTTTCTATTGTGGTGATTCTACTCATGTTATATCAGCATGCTCTAAGCGCACTAAAAAGCTTGGTAAATCTGTTTCCATTTGCACCTTACCGTCTAAATTTATTCTATCTGTGACCCTGATTTGCTCTTTGTCATCTATTACCACGGACGCCTATGTCGACTCTGGCGCCGCTTTGAGTCTTATGGATTGGTCCTTTGCCAAACGCTGTGGGTATGATTTAGAGCCTTTGGAGACTCCTATTCCTCTGAAGGGGATTGACTCCACCCCATTGGCTAATAATAAACCACAATACTGGACACAAGTAACTATGCGTATTAATCCGGATCACCAGGAGATTATTCGCTTTCTGGTGCTGTATAATCTACATGATGATTTGGTGCTAGGATTGCCTTGGCTGCAATCTCACAACCCAGTCCTCGACTCGAGAGCTATGTCTGTGTTGAGCTGGGGATGTAAGGGGGCTCATGGGGATGTACCTGTGGTTTCCATTTCATCATCCATTCCCTCTGAAATTCCTGAGTTCCTGTCTGACTATCGTGACGTCTTTGAAGAATCCAAGCTTGGTTCGTTACCTCCGCACCGAGAGTGCGATTGTGCCATAGATTTAATCCCGGGTAGTAAATACCCAAAGGGTCGTTTATTTAATCTGTCTGTGCCTGAACATGCTGCTATGCGAGAATATATAAAGGAGTCCTTGGAAAAGGGACATATTCGTCCATCGTCATCTCCCTTAGGAGCCGGTTTTTTCTTTGTGTCAAAAAAAGACGGCTCTTTGAGACCATGTATTGATTATCGGCTTTTGAATAAAATCACTGTTAAATATCAATACCCATTGCCGTTGCTGACTGATTTGTTTGCTCGCATAAAGGGGGCCAAGTGGTTCTCTAAGATTGACCTTCGTGGGGCGTATAATTTGGTGCGAATCAGGCAGGGGGATGAGTGGAAAACCGCATTTAATACGCCCGAGGGCCACTTTGAGTATTTAGTGATGCCTTTTGGTCTTTCTAATGCTCCGTCAGTTTTCCAGTCCTTTATGCATGATATTTTTTGCGATTATTTGGATAAATTTATGATTGTGTATCTGGATGATATTCTGATTTTTTCGGATGACTGGGACTCATGTCCAGCAAGTCAGGAGGGTTTTTCAGGTTTTGCGGTCTAATTCTTTGTGTGTGAAGGGTTCTAAGTGTGTTTTTGGGGTACAGAGGATTTCCTTTTTGGGATATATTTTTTCCCCCTCTTCCATTGAAATGGATCCTGTCAAGGTTCAAGCTATTTGTGATTGGACGCAGCCCTCTTCTCTTAAGAGTCTTCAGAAATTTTTGGGCTTTGCTAACTTTTATCGTCGATTTATTGCTGGTTTTTCGGATATTGCTAAGCCATTGACCGATTTGACTAAGAAGGGTGCTGATGTTGCTGATTGGTCCCCTGATGCTGTGGAGGCCTTTCGGGAGCTTAAGCGCCGTTTTTCCTCTGCCCCTGTGTTGCGTCAGCCTGATGTTGCTCTACCTTTTCAGGTTGAGGTCGACGCTTCTGAGATCGGAGCTGGGGCAGTGTTGTCGCAGAAAAGTTCTGACTGCTCCGTGATGAGGCCTTGTGCCTTCTTTTCCCGTAAATTTTCACCCGCTGAGCGGAATTATGATGTTGGGAATCGGGAGCTTTTGGCCATGAAGTGGGCTTTTGAGGAGTGGCGCCATTGGCTTGAGGGGGCCAGACATCAGGTGGTGGTATTGACTGACCACAAAAATTTGATTTATCTTGAGACCGCCAGGCGCCTGAATCCTAGACAGGCGCGCTGGTCATTATTTTTCTCTCGGTTTAATTTTGTGGTGTCATACCTACCGGGTTCTAAGAATGTTAAGGCGGATGCCCTTTCTAGGAGTTTTGAGCCTGACTCGCCTGGTAACTCTGAGCCCACAGGTATCCTTAAGGATGGAGTGGTATTGTCAGCCGTTTCTCCAGACCTGCGGCGGGCCTTGCAGGAGTTTCAGGCGGATAGACCTGATCGTTGCCCACCTGATAAACTGTTTGTTCCTGATGATTGGACCAGTAGAGTCATCTCTGAGGTTCATTCTTCTGCGTTGGCAGGTCATCCTGGCATTTTTGGTACCAGGGATTTGGTGGCAAGATCCTTCTGGTGGCCTTCCCTGTCACGAGATGTGCGAGGCTTTGTGCAGTCTTGTGACGTTTGTGCTCGGGCCAAGCCTTGTTGTTCTCGGGCTAGTGGATTATTGTTGCCCTTGCCTATTCCTAAGAGGCCTTGGACGCACATCTCGATGGATTTCATTTCAGATCTGCCTGTTTCTCAGAAGATGTCTGTCATCTGGGTGGTGTGTGACCGTTTTTCTAAGATGGTCCATTTGGTTCCTCTGCCCAAGTTACCTTCTTCTTCCGAGTTGGTTCCTCTGTTTTTTCAAAATGTTGTTCGTTTGCATGGTATTCCTGAGAATATCGTTTCTGACAGAGGGACCCAATTCGTGTCTAGATTTTGGCGGGCATTCTGTGCTAGGATGGGCATAGATTTATCTTTTTCGTCCGCTTTCCATCCTCAGACGAATGGCCAGACCGAGCGGATTAATCAGACCCTGGAGACATATCTGAGGTGTTTTGTGTCTGCTGACCAGGATGATTGGGTTGCTTTTTTGCCTTTGGCGGAGTTCGCTCTCAATAATCGGGCCAGCTCTGCCACTTTGGTGTCCCCGTTTTTCTGTAATTCGGGGTTTCATCCTCGATTTTCCTCTGGTCAGGTGGAATCTTCGGATTGTCCTGGAGTGGATGCTGTGGTGGAGAGATTGCATCAGATCTGGGGGCAGGTGGTGGACAATTTGAGGTTGTCCCAGGAGAAGACTCAGCTTTTTGCCAACCGCCACCGTCGTGTTGGTCCTCGGCTTTCTGTTGGGGATTTGGTGTGGTTGTCTTCTCGTTTTGTCCCTATGAGGGTCTCTTCTCCTAAGTTTAAGCCTCGGTTTATCGGCCCGTATAAGATATTGGAGATTCTTAACCCTGTTTCCTTCCGTTTGGACCTCCCTGCATCCTTTTCTATTCATAACGTTTTTCATCGGTCATTATTGCGCAGGTATGAGGTACCGGTTGTGCCTTCCGTTGAGCCTCCTGCTCCGGTGTTGGTTGAGGGTGAGTTGGAGTACGTTGTGGAGAAAATCTTGGACTCTCGTGTTTCCAGACGGAGACTCCAGTATCTGGTCAAGTGGAAGGGATACGGCCAGGAGGATAATTCTTGGGTGAATGCATCTGATGTTCATGCCTCCGATCTGGTTCGTGCCTTTCATGGGGCCCATCCTGATCGCCCTGGTGGTTCTGGTGAGGGTTCGGTGCCCCCTCCTTGAGGGGGGGGTACTGTTGTGAATTTGGATTCTGGGCTCCCCCGGTGGCTACTGGTGGAATTGAACTAGTGTCTTCATCTTCTCTGTTCACCTGTTCCCATCAAGATGTGGGAGTCGCTATTTAACCTTGCTGCTCTGTTAGTTGCTTGCCGGTCAACAATGTTATCAGAAGCCTCTCTGTGCTTGTTCCTGCTCCTAGACAACTACTAGATAAGTTGGACTCTTGTCCATGTTTGTTTTTGCATTTTTGTTCCAGTTCACAGCTGTAGTTTCGTTACTGTGTCTGGAAAGCTCTTGTGAACAGGAATTGCCACTCTGGTGTTATGAGTTAATGCCAGAGTTTTAAAGTAATTTCTGGATGGTGTTTTTGATAGGGTTTTCAGCTGACCATGAAAGTGTCCTTTCTGTCTTCTGCTATGTAGTAAGTGGACCTCAAATTTGCTAAACCTATTTTCATACTACGTTTGTTATTTCATCTCAACTCACCGCCAATACATGTGGGGGGCCTCTGTCTCCTTTCGGGGTATTTCTCTAGAGGTGAGCTAGGACTAATATTTTCCTCTGCTAGCTTTATTTAGTCCTCCGGCTGGTGCTGGGCATCTAGAATCAACGTAGGCATGCTACCCGGCCACTGCTAGTTGTGCGTTAGGTTTAGTTCATGGTCAGCTCAGTTCCCATCTTCCAAGAGCTAGTTCCTATATATGCTTATGCTATGTTCTCTTGCCATTGAGATCATGACAGCTATGCTGGAGTATCTGAAGAGGAATAACCTCATGACCCAGTATCAGCATGGGTTTACTAGGGACCTATGAAGAGGTAAGTTCCGGACTGGACCAAGGGAACCCAGTAGATGTAGTGTATATGGACTTTTCAAAAGCTTTTGATACGGTGCCACACAAAAGGTTGATACATAAAATGAGAATAATGGGGATAGGGGAAAATATGTGAAAGTGGGTTGAGAGCTGGCTCAGGGATAGGAAACAAAGGGTGGTTATTAATGGAGAACACTCTGACTGGGTCGCGGTTAGCAGTGGGGTACCACAGGGGTCAGTATTGGGCCCTCTTCTTTTTAACATAACTATGTGCTTAATTCTAAAACTCTGGGCAAAACCGTCAATGAAAAAGACCTGGGTGTATGGGTGGATGAGAAACTCATATTCAGTGGCCAGTGTCAGGCAGCTGCTACAAAGGCAAATAAAATAATGGGATGCATTAAAAGAGGCATAGATGCTCATGAGTAGGGTTGAGCGACCTTTACTTTTATAGGATCGGGTCGGGTTTCACGAAACCCGACTTTTTCAAAAGTCGGGTCGAGTGAAATAGGCCGATCCTATAAAAAAGTCGGGGTCCGGGTCGGCCGAAACTTGAAACCCAATGCAGTGCATTGGGTTTCCAATGGTTCCCAGGGTCTGAAGGAGCGGAAACTCTCCTTCAGGCCCTGGGATCCATATTTAAGTGTAAAATAAAGAATTAAAATAAAAAATATCGCCATACTTACCATCTGATGCGCCCTGGTACTAAGCGGGAACCTTCCTTCCTTAGAATCAGCCTTCCAGGACCTAGCGGTGACGTTGCGGTGACGTCGCAGCTTGTGATTGTTCGCGCGGCCGCCCATGTGACCGCTCGCGCGACCAATCACAAGCCGCGACGTCACCATGACGTCACCGAAGGTCCTGGAAGGGCTGATTCTTAGGAAGGAAGGCTGCCGGAAAGAAGCAGGGCATGTCCGAGGGTGAGTATATACCTAATAGGAATATACTCACCCTCGGCTTCGTTCCGGCAGCCTTCCTTCCTAAGAATCAGCCCTTCCAGGACCTTCGGTGACGTCACGGTGACGTCGCGGCTTGTGATTGGTCGCGCGAGCGGTCACATGGGCGGCCGCGCGACCAATCACAAGCCGCGACGTCACCGCGACGTCACCGCTAGGTCCTGGAAGGCTGATTCTAAGGAAGGAAGGTTCCCGGTTGGTACCAGGGCCCGTCAGAGGGTAAGTATAGCGATATTTTTTATTTTAATTCTTTATTTTACACTTAAATCTGAATTCCGATACCAATTCCCGATATCTTAAACATATCGGGAATCGGTATCGGAATTCCGATTCCAGATTCAGAAGATCGCCGACTTCATGGCCGACCCCACACAGGGGTCGGGTCGGGTTTGCCAAAAGTCGGCGACTTCTGAAAATTGCCGACCCGTTTCGCTCAACCCTACTCATGAGGAGAACATAATTATACCTCTATACAAGTCACTAGTTCGACCACACTTAGAATACTGTGCACAGTTCTGGTCTCCGGTGTATAAGAAAGACATAGCTGAACTAGAGCGGGTGCAGAGAAGAGCGACCAAGGTTATTAGAGGACTGGGGAGTCTGCAATACCAAGATAGGTTATTACACTTGGGGCTGTTTAGTTTGGAAAAACGAAGACTAAGGGGTGATCTTATTTTAATGTACAAATATATGAGGGGACAGTACAAAGACCTTTCGGATGATCTTTTTAATCATAGACCTGAGACAGGGACAAGGGGGCATCCTCTACGTCTGGAGGAAAGAAGGTTTAAGCATAATAACAGACGCGGATTCTTTACTGTAAGAGTAGTGAAACTATGGAACTCTCTGCCATATGATGTTGTAATGAGTGATTCATTACTTAAATTTAAGAGGGGACTGGATGCCTTTCTTGAAAAGTATAATGTTACAGGGTATATACACTAGATTCCTTGATAGGGCGTTGATCCAGGGAACTAGTCTGACTGCCGTATGTGGAGTCGGGAAGGAATTTTTTTCCCCAACGTGGAGCTTACTCTTTGCCACATGGGTTTTTTTTGCCTTCCTCTGGATCAACATGTTAGGGCATGTTAGGTTAGGATATGGGTTGAACTAGATGGACTTAAAGTCTTCCTTCAACCTTAATAACTATGTAACTATGTAATGCTATGCAGCGCCCCAGAGTCCTGGTCGTTGCAGTGCTGATGCTCTGCCGCTAAGGGGAGTGTTGGTACGTCTGATGGCACTGAAGGAGTTCACCTGACCAGGTATCACAGACACCAATACACTTCACAGTCTGGCCTCCAGGGGGAGCTAAGGGTGCTATGTATTAGGCCACTCCTCACAATCTGGTAAAACTGGGGGTTAGATAGGAAGTTAGACAGAAAGCTGACTGGGTTGGAACCAGGCAACATCCTGTGGCAGAGGGTGTTGCAGGGGAAGATTCAGGGGGGTCCCTGTCAGGGGTGGGATCCTGACAGAGGCCTAGCGAACAGAAAGAACGTTACGGGACCGTGCCTGCACTTCATTGCGGCGGTACCCCAAGAAAGGGCAAGAAGCAAGGTTTATTGTGAAGAGTGAGAAACGAGATCAACGCAACAAGGAGATAACACCAGTAGGAGTCGTGCTGTAAGACCGAGGCAACATCCTACCGAGGCGCGTCACCGGTGGCCGGAAACGCCGAGGAAGTATTGAGCTCCAGACCTTACTTCAAACCTACGGCAGGATAGTCAGTTATAGGCAGGCTGTCTCACCCAAATCACCTAAGCAGACATAGGGGGCAACAGTAGGAGAGGGGCGACTCTAGGGTCCCAGAAGAACTCCAGGTCTACCCGTCATACGGGTGCGTCCTAGCCATATCATCTGGGGGACGGAGAAGAACATCAGAATCAGTTGTGAGGGAACTTCAGAAACAGACACAACAGTTGTGAGGACTATCCCGTGGTGCTAAGCAGGGAAGGACTACAACACACAAGCGCTAGAAGGTAGGCACAGATTTCCACCTGCAAAGGGAATTCTGGAGGTGCCATCAGACCGGCCGGTCTCAGACAGCCCTGTTAACCGTACTCCGGATTGAGGATCCTCAAGCCTTCAGTAAAGAGACTGCAACCTGGTGTCCTCGTTATTCACCGCGACCTGCACCACAACACATCATTCTCAACTTTCACTGGACGCCCCTCAGCGGGGTCACAGACCGGGTCTAGCCACCGTGACAATCCCCGAATCGAGACAGAGGCCCGGTACCGGGTACCCCTCGGCCCTGCGACAGTGGGGGCGCTCCAACTACACTCGGAGAAAATTCCCCTGTACATGCTGTCGAGTCTGTGTCACCCTTTGCTGCTAGGTCTGCCGTCGCTCTATATTTTGGACTGCAATAAATATACTTCTTCAAGCTACTATCGCCTATAAGTTGAGTGCCAAATTATTCATTATATAATTATATATGCCGTGGCTCTGAGACATGAGTCTTGTACTGTAAATCCTGTTGGGGACAGGAGTGCCACAAGACTTGTCTAGTTCCCATTCATCCTGCTCGGACTCCAGCTTCTCCTTATAATTTACCTGACTTGCCTAATGCATATTGGACATACGCTCATGTCTTCGAAAAAAAGAAGGCAGAGACTCTACCACCTCATAGGCCGTATAACTGCCCTATCGATCTTTTTCCTGATGCTTCTGGATCGCCCCCCAAGGGCCGTGGGGTACTCGGTACTGGGCTCAATGTTCACTGGGGGATGTCATGGTGGCTGACTCGGCCCGTGGCCCTGGGATGTCCGTATAAAAGGGAAAGGTAAGGGATAAAGTTTATGTTCGTGACGCCACCTGTGGTATTCGGTCAGGGTGACCGACGCTGCTTTAAGAGGTCCGCTGGGGTGATGTTATGGCAGCTAGATGGTATACCTTTCCACAGGTGAAGTATATTCCCAGGGCTTCCCGGTGTGTAGGTGGTGGTATGGTGAGAGGCGCAGAGAAGAACAAGGACACAGAGTTGCAGTTGTACCTTTACTGAAGACTTTAGCAACCACAGTCCAGGGCACCAGATCACAGGGCAGACAGAGTCCAGTTGGTTTGGAGGCAAGTCCAGAGTTCCCTTGTCCAGGTGGAAATCAGTAGCCTTCCCTTGCGCTGCGGTGGTGTGGTCCCTTACTGCCTATGGCTTCACATAAGGGTCTCACAGATGTGCTCTCTCTGTCCCCCATTTAGTATAGAACAAAACCCGTATGACTGGTGACTTAAGCCTGTTTATAAGGTATCTTAAGGTACCGTCACATTAAGCGACGCTGCAGCGATAGCGACAACGATGGCGATCGCTGCAGCGTCGCTGTTTGATCGCTGGAGAGCTGTCACACAGACCGCTCTCCAGCGACCAACGATGCCGAGGCCCCCGGGTAACCAGGGTAAACATCGGGTTGCTAAGCGCAGGGCCGCGCTTAGTAACCCGATGTTTACCCTGGTTACCAGCGTAAAAGTAAAAAAAACAAACAACACATACTTACATGCGTCCCCCGGCGTCTGCTTCCTGACACTGACTGAGCTCCGGCCCTAACAGCAGAGCGGTGACGTCACCGCTCTGCTTTCACTTTCACTTTAGGGCCGGCGATCAGTCAGAGCAGGAAGCGGACGGCAGGGGACGCGCAGGTGAGCATGTACTGTTTGTTTTTTTTACTTTTACGCTGGTAACCAGGGTAAACATCGGGTTACTAAGCGCGGCCCTGCGCTTAGTAACCCGATGTTTACCCTGGTTACCAGTGTAAAACATCGCTGGTATCGTTGCTTTTGGTGTCAAACACAACGATACACGGCGATCGGACGACCAAATAAAGTTCTGGACTTTATTCAGCGACCAGCGACATCACAGCAGGATCCTGATCGCTGCTGCGTGTCAAACTAAACGATATCGCTAGCGAGGACGCTGCAACGTCACGGATCGCTAGCGATATCGTTTAGTGTGACGGTACCTTTAGATAACCCGGCTCTGCAGGTGTCACCGTGCCTCCTGGGTGTAGGTGCGGACAGGTAACCTGCCTTTTCACTAGGCACTGCTCCTAATAGCCAGTTTCCTACTCCACACTGATGAGGGGCAAATACCCCGAAACAGCTGTCTGTGGATGGATACCATACTTTGGCATAGGTGGTTTTCCTTTATTGGATGCTGCCCTTCCCGTAGGTTGTTCCTTCCCGGTGAAAGACCTGGCTATTCATTGCTTGCATTGAGAAACACGTGATGGTGTCTCCGTGGCTTTTCTACATGCATGTACTCGTAATGACCTGGAGAATTATAATGGAAGGTCAGTTTTAGCATTTAGTGAATGTGGTGTCCTTCAAAGTACAACTCGTTCCACAAAAAAATAAGCCCTCACATGGCCATATTGACAGAAAAATAAAAAAGTTATGGCTCTAGGAAGGAGGGGAGCGAAAAACGAAAATGCAAAACTGAAAAAAGCTCTGGGGTTAAGGAGTTAATGTCTGCAGTCTTTCAAGACCTGGTGAAGGACATCTTCTGGGATTTTCTCTACACGTGTGGGTAGTTTACTTAGACAATATTTTGGTCTTCTCTTCAGATCTGCCCTCCCATGTTCGTCAGGTTTGCCAGGTTCTGCAGGAATGAAGAATAGTCTGTACACCAAATATGAAAAGTGCATATTTGAGCAGAATTCTCTGTTTCTTGGGTACATCATATCCGAGATCAGCCTGAAAACGGATGCTGAAAAGTTGTCCATTGTCTTGAAGTGGCCCCATTCTGACGATCTTAAAGCTGTTCAGCGGTTTCTCAGATTTGTGAACTACTAGTGCCAGTCCAGCCCACATTTCTCCTCTCGAACTGCTCCTATTTCTGTTTTGACCCTCAATGGGGAGATATGGACTCCTGAAGCAGGGAACGGCTTTGTGTCTTTAAAACAGGCCTTCTCCTCAGCTCCGGGGCTGCATCAACAATAATATGCAGTTCTTCTTGGAAGTGGATGCTTCTTGCTCAGGGTCCGGAGCTGTTCTTACCCAGAAGTCTCCTTCTGGCCATATGGTGATTTGCTGCTTCTTCACCAAGATCTTCTCAGCTCCAGAACACAGTCACTAGATAGGCGATCAAGAACTGTTAGCTATTAAACTGGCTCTGGAGGAATGGTGGTTCTTGCTTGAAGGAATGCTGCACCCGGTGGTTACTTACACTTACCACAAGAATCTAACTTATCTGCAGTCCGCACAGTGACTGAATCCACAACAAGCCAGGTGGTCTCTGTTCTTTGCCAACTTCATCTGTATTAGGCTGCTTTCACACATCAGTTTTTTACCATCAGGCTCAATCTGGCGAATTTTGAAAATTGCTGCCGGATCCGTTTTTTTCTCATAGACTTGTATTAGCGACATATTGCAACAAATGGCCTCACGTTTCACCTGTTTTTCTCTGAATCCGTCGCTGTCCGTTTTTTCGCCGGACACAAAAAACCAACATACTGTAGTTTGCTATAATGGAACCCTATGGCACCAGATCCATCAAATAATATATTTTTAAACAAATCATGCATTTACCATTCTGGGGACTCTCTATCTCTCTCTCCCGGATAAGCTAGTCGGATCCGGTGAAAAAACGGATCCGTAGCAAAAGTTTTTCACAATTTTCGACGGATCAGTTTTTCTTTCAAAATTCACAGGTTTGAGCCTGATGGCAAAAAACTGATGTGTGAAAGCAGCCTTATCCATATTCGCCTGGCTGATAAGAACATCAAGGCTTAGACACTATCTAGGTCTTTTCTCTCTTCCAGTCAGGAGGAAGAGCCTCAACACATCATTGAGCTCTCCAAAATAATTACTGGTCAGCTACTTCCTTTGCCTGTGCCATCTGCTCCTTGACCGCATATTGCGATGCATTTCATCACTGACCTTTCAGTTTCGGCCGGGTGTACCATCATCTGGGTGATGGTAGATTGCTTTTCCAAGATGGCCCATTTCACTGCTCTACTGTTAAATATTAATTATTGAATTCAGTACTGAGCACATTGCCTTTTGCTGACATTACAAAAGCTATTTCTGTATATTTAGCTCAGAGTAAAAGTTAACACCATAAAGAGAGAACATGTGCTCTATGGAACATATAACTAAGACTCACAGGAGAGTGGGGGGCTGTCACCTTGAACCTTCTCTCCTTCACTCTCTACAGACTACAGACTTCACACAGAAGAGATGAACAGCTGGTATGTGAGTTAAGGCCCCGTCTCACATAGCGAGATCGCTAGCGAGATCGCTGCTGAGTCACAAGTTTTGTGACACAACAGCGACCTCAGTAGCGATCTCGCTATGTGTGACATGTACCAGCGACCAGGCCCCTGCTGCGAGATCGCTGGTCGTGTCGGAATGGCCTGGACCTTTTTTTGGTCGTTGAGGTCCCGCTGACATCGCTGAATCGGTGTGTGTGACACCGATCCAGCGATGTCTTCACTGGTAACCAGGGTAAACATCGGGTTACTAAGCGCAGGGCCGCACTTAGTAACCCGATGTTTACCCTGGTTACCAGCGTAAATGTAAAAAAAAACAAACAGTACATACTCACCATCTGTTGCCCGTCAGGTCCCTTGGCGTCTGCTTCCTGCTCTGACTGCCGCCGTAAAGTGAGAGCACAGCACAGCAGTGACGTCACCGCTGTGCTCTGCTCTCACTGTACGGCGGCACACAGTCAGAGCGGGAAGCAGACGGCAAGGGACCTGACGGACATCAGATGGTGAGTATGTAGTGTTTGTTTTTTTTGGTAACCAGGGTAAACATCGGGTTACTAAGCGCGGCCCTGCGCTTAGTAACCCGATGTTTACCCTGGTTACCCGGGTGCTGCAGGGGGACTTCGGCATCGTTGAAGACAGTTTCAACGATGCCGAAGTCGTTCCCCTGATCATTGGTCGCTGGAGAGAGCTGTCTGTGTGACAGCTCCCCAGCGACCACACAGCGACAAAACAGCGACGCTGCAGTGATCAGCATCGTTGTCTGTATCGCTGCAGCGTCACTGTGTGAGACGGGGCCTTTAGTCATGAGCTTCTTAATGACCATACTCTAAGACAGAGACAGACGCCATTTACCATTCAGAATCTCAGAAAAGATGGGGAACAAACTTTGATATGAACAAATGGACAATCTCTATAACTACTTCACCTATTTTAGGTTTTGCTGCAATGTGTTTTTTTTTGTGGACAATCCAATAAACCACAAAATTTTTTTATGAAAATATCATGACATTTTTCTTTAAGGCTGGGGTCACACTAGCGAGTTTTACGGACGCATGAGAGGCGCAAAAACTATGCATTGCACACTGACCAATGATTTTCTATGGGGCAGCTCCTATCTGCCGTATACTTCTCAGCTGTATTTTACGGGCGTAGAAAATCGCAGCATGCTGCATTTGTCAGCGTATTGCGCAAAAAATCCACCAAGAAAGTCTATGGGAGCGAGACCATCAATGTGATTTGCGAGAAATATGCAGCGGTGTTCTAGAGAAAAGTCGGCTATTCAGTGCAGTGTACAGTAAAATCACACTTACTAAAATCACACATCAGGTTAGAATAGAATGGATAAAATTAATATATGTCAGTGAGACACACACACACATATATATATATATATATATGTATATTTCATACAGCGCTAGATAGCAGAAAAGCCGGTAATTCAATTGCTGGCTTTTGCTATCTCCTTCCCAAACCCGGCAGGGTATGAGACTCATATGAACTCGAGCGTGGGAATTTTTCTGAACATTTTCTCACGCTTGAGTTCATATGAGATTTTGCCAGCAGGGGGCGCAGCACCGCAAGTCTAGGTAGCTACGTTCCCCTGCTTTCAATTCATTCCCCAGATTTTACAGTCAGGACCACAGCTGCATTAGCAGGCTCCTGCTTGTAAAATTATTTAACCCCTTCAGATGGATTTACAGCGTGGGACATGACTGAGCTCCGGAAAGGTATGGGATATTGTTTTTTTTATTTTAACTTTGTTTCAGGTGACAAGGGTCATCAATTGGATTGAGCGTTTAATAAACTATTACAACACCCTGTGTCTTTATTTCATTAAAATACTTTTTTCATAATGTGTGTGTGTTTTATTAACCATTTACTACTATTGGATTAATAATGGATAGGTGTCTTATTGAAACCTCTCCATCATTAACCTGGCTTAATGTCACCTTACAATAGCAAGGTGACATTAACCCTTTATTACCCCATATCCCACCGCTACACAGGAGTGGGAAGAGAGAGGCTGAGTGCCAGAATAGGCGCATCTTCCAGATGTGCCTTTTCTGGGGTGGCTGGGGGCAGATGTTTTTAGCCAGGGGGGGCAATATCCATGGTCCCTCTCTAGGCTATTAATATCTGCCCTCAGTCACTGGCTTTCTCACTCTGGCGGAGAAAATTGCGCGGGAGCCCACGCCAGTTTTTTCCGCAATTTAACCCTTTATTTTAACAGCTAGAGCCCCCAAATTTTGCACACACACACACACTACTAACATTAGTAGTAAGGAATATGCAAAAAAAAAAAGGGATATGAAGAGGTTTACTGTATGTAAACCATGTCTCATATCCTGTCGGGTTTGGGAAGGAGATAGCAAAAGCCGGCAATTGAATTACCGGCTTTTCTGCTATCTAGCGCTGTATGAAATATAAATTTATGTATGTATATGTATCTCACTGACATAATATATATATATATATATATATATATATATATATATATATATATATATATATATATATATATATATATATATATATATATATATATATATATATACACACTGTATATATGTTTTCACGAATATTTGAGCCCATGGATCCATTCTATGTCCATTTTGCAAGCCGGCGAGAAAATCTCACTGTATGGATGCCATACGGATTACATAAGGAGGATGACATGCGTAAAATACGCTGCCAACCCCTGCCTACGGATGACATATGGATCACTGTTTTGGGATCATTTCTGCGTATTACGCATGTAAAATACGGACCGTATTTCCCTACGCTGAGTGTGACTCCAGCCTTAGAGTATCGCATCTGGTAAGGAGTCCTGATTAAATTAATCTATATATACACTCACCGGCCACTTTATTAGGTACACCTGTCCAACTTCTTGTTAACACTTAATTTCTAATCAGCCAATCACATGGCGGCAACTCAGTGCATTTAGGCATGTAGACATGGTCAAGACAATCTCCTGCAGTTCAAATCGAGCATCAGTATGGGGAAGAAAGGTGATTTGAGTGCCTTTGAACGTGGCATGGTTGTTGGTGCCAGAAGGGCTGGTCTGAGTATTTCAGAAACTGCTGATCTACTGGGATTTTCACACACAACCATCTCTAGGGTTTACAGAGAATGGTCCGAAAAAGAAAAAAAATCCAGTGAGCGGCAGTTCTGTGGGCGGAAATGCCTTGTTGATGCCAGAGGTCAGAGGAGAATGGGCAGACTGGTTCGAGCTGATAGAAAGGCAACAGTGACTCAAATCGCCACCCGTTACAACCAAGGTAGGCCTAAGAGCATCTCTGAACGCACAGTGCGTCGAACTTTGAGGCAGATGGGCTACAGCAGCAGAAGACCACACCGGGTACCACTCCTTTCAGCTAAGAACAGGAAACTGAGGCTACAATTTGTACAAGCTCATCGAAATTGGACAGTAGAAGGCTGGAAAAACGTTGCTTGGTCTGATGAGTCTCGATTTCTGCTGCGACATTCGGATGGTAGGGTCAGAATTTGGCGTAAACAACATGAAAGCATGGATCCATCCTGCCTTGTATGGAGCATCTTTGGGATGTGCAGCCGACAAATCTGCGGCAACTGTGTGATGCCATCATGTCAATATGGACCAAAATCTCTGAGGAATGCTTCCAGCACCTTGTTGAATCTATGCCACGAAGAATTGAGGCAGTTCTGAAGGCAAAAGGGGGTCCAACCCGTTACTAGCATGGTGTACCTAATAAAGTGGCCGGTGAGTGTATAATTGTCTAAGGGTAACTTCCGTCTGTCCTTCTGTCACCGTTATTCGTTCGCTGATTGGTCTCGGCAGCTGCCTGTCATGGCTGCCGGGACCAATCAGCGACGTGCACAGTCCAGAAAAAAATGGCCGCTCCTTACTCCCCGCACTCACTGCCCGGCGCCCGCATACACCGCTCACACAGGGTTAATGCCGGCGGTAACGGACCGCGTTATGCCGCGGGTAACGCACTCCGTTACCGCTGCTATTAACCCTGTGTGTCCCCAACTTTGTACTATTGACGCTGCCTATGCGGCATCAATAGTACAAAATGTAATGTTAAAAATAATAAATAAAAAAAAAAAAACCTGCTATACTCACCCTCCGCCGCCTTTCTCGCTCCTCGCCATGCTCCCCGGACCGCTCCATTACAACCGTCAGCTTGCGGTGAGGTCCCGTCCCAGGGCTGGTGTGCGACAAGGACCTTCCGTGACGTCACGGTCATGTGACCGCGACGTCTTCATAGGTCCTGCTCCCACCAGCCCTGGCACTTGCAATGGAACTCGGCTTCAGGAAAATGGCCGCCGCGACCTCGATCTGCGCACGCGCGGCATCTCGCGGCCATTTTCCTGAAGCCGAGCACTACCATCTGCACAGGATCCCACGAAGAGGAGAGTATGATACACTACAAGGGGCCCTCGGATCGTTAGGTGAGTATGTTTATTTTTAATTTTTTGGACCTGTCACATACGTGCCTCGGTAATATACTACGTCACTGGGTAATATCCTACGTGGCTCTGCTGTATACTACAAGGCTGGGCAATATACTACGTGGCTGGACAATATACTACAAGGCTGGGCAATATACTACAAAGCTGTGCAATATACTATGTGGCTCTGTGCAATACACTACGTAGCTTTGCCGTATACTAGGTAGCTGGGCAATACACTACGTCACTGGGCAATATACTACGTCGCTGGGCAATATACTACGTGACTGGGCAATATACTATGTGGCTGGGCAATATACTACGTCGCTGGGCAATATACTACGTGACTGGGCAATATACTATGTGGCTGGGCAATATACTACGTCGCTGGGCAATATACTACGTGACTGGGCAATATACTATGTAGCTGGGCAATATACTACGTGGACATGCATATTCTAGAATACCCGATGCGTTAGAATCGGGCCACCATCTAGTATGAGAAATAAGCATATTTAACATCTACCCGATCTCCCGTCTGCTCTGGTTCTTGCAGAGAAGTTTATTTTACATATTTTCCACCTCTATGGATTACCGCTTCACATTGTTTCTGATAGAGGCATCCAGTTTACATCTCGCTTCTGGAAAGCTAACTGCAAAGTACTAAACATCACTTTGAATTTCCCTTCAGCCTACCATTCTCATTCCAATGGCCAGATAGAGATGGGGTCAATCAGATTCTGACCAACTTCTTGCAGTATTTTGTCAATGCCCACCACAGTGATTGGGCCGAACCCCTGCCTGACGAATTCTCATACAACAAACATGTGAGTAAATCATTTGCTAAATCTGAGTTTTCTATGGTCTATGGTCAGCATCCCAGTATTCTGTTTCCTGTTTCTACTACCTCTGACATTCCTGCTGCTGAATCCCTCTTAAAGGGATTTTGAAAGATCTGGTCGGACACCAAGACCACCTTCTAGAAATCCTCTGAGCGGATAAAAATACACACAGACAATAGACATCTGGATCCGCCTCCGTTTCATCCTGGGAATAGTCTGGCTGTCGTCTAAGTAAGTCCGTCTCAAGATACCCTCGAATACATTAGGTCCTTGCTAGTGTTGAGCGATACTTTCCGATATCGGAAAGTATCGGTATCGGAAAGTATCGGCCGATACCGTCAAAATATCGGATCCAATCCGATACCGATACCCGATCCCAATGCAAGTCAATGGGATGAAAATATCGGAATTAAAATAAACCCTTTATACACTTGTAGGTTCATTCTACATGAAGGAAAACAACTAAGAATAATGTAGGATGTATTGGGGGACGTGGCGGAGACATTAAAGGCACAGAGGTTTAGCCCAATGTAATAGAATAGCAGGATTTTTTTTTTTTTTTTATGACGTTCGGCGTTAGAAAGAATTTGACTATGTTAATTTTTTTTTTTTTATGTCACATATTGATGTTTCACTACTTCAACGCCCTTCACCTTCTTTTTTACTTCTCCCACGCTTTCTTCTTCATTATCCTCATCATCAGCTTCTTTGACATCAACTTCTTCACCTTATTCATCTTCTTCTTCATCTTCTACCTATTATTTTTTGGGTTACATTGTTCATATTCTTTTTATTTTACTATTATCTTCATCATATTCTACTTCTTCATCATATTCTTATTTGTGACAGGCATTCCCGTAGTTGTTATCTATAAAAGTTTGAAGATTACACCTTCCGTTCTGCCTGTCACAAAAGAGTTACATTTGTCCGCGTTCAGTTTGGCCTGCAGCATCAGGCTTTATCCAGGGGCACCACGAGGAGGAACGGACTCACCCCCATACACTGCTTAGTCTTCTTCTGCTTATAATTTAGATAATATTTTTTGCTCTTATATTTAGTGTTATGCTTAATGTTCTTCTGCTCTTTGTTCTGCAGCCTCTTGTTCTTCTGCTTCTCGGTCTTCCAGGTCGTCGTCGTCTCCAGGGTCGTCGTCTCCGGGGTCGTCGTCATCAGGGTGGTCTTCAGGGTCGTCGTCTCCGGGGTCGTCGTCATCGGGGTGGTCTTCAGGGTCATCGTCTCCAGGGTCGTCGTCATCACGGTGGTTGTCGTCTCTGGTGTCGTCGTCATCTTAGGGGTGTTCTTCCGGGTCATCGTGTTTAGTCTCTTGAACTTGGAAATGTAGCAGAAGGTACAAGAAGGCTGAGAAAATGCCGAGAACCAGCTGATGGAACTGGAACTCGGATGGCTACCCGAAGGTCCAAGAGCCAATGGAACTACCGAGGACCAGCTGACGTTACTGGAACCCGGTTACTAAGCAGGAGGTACCCGTGCCTGAAAGCACTACCAAGGACCACCTGACGTTGGTGGAACTCGGATACCCAGAGGGAGGCACCTAAGCCAAAGGCTCTGCCCGGAACCAGCTGACGGTACTGGAACCAGGATGGGGAGCAGAAGGTACAAGAGCAAAAGACAGTGCCGAGAACCAGCTGACGGTGCTGGAACCCGGATGGGTAGCCGAAGGTCCAAGAGCCAATGGAACTACCGAGGACCAGCTGACGTTACTGGAACCCGGTTACTAAGCAGGAGGTACCCGTGCCTGAAAGCACTACCAAGGACCACCTGACGTTGGTGGAACTCGGATACCCAGAGGGAGGCACCTAAGCCAAAGGCTCTGCCCGGAACCAGCTGACGGTACTGGAACCAGGATGGGGAGCAGAAGGTACAAGAGCAAAAGACAGTGCCGAGAACCAGCTGACGGTGCTGGAACCCGGATGGGTAGCCGAAGGTCCAAGAGCCAATGGAACTACCGAGGACCAGCTGACGTTACTGGAACCCGGTTGCTAAGCAGGAGGTACCCGTGCCTGAAAGCACTACCAAGGACCACCTGACGTTGGTGGAACTCGGATACCCAGAGGGAGGCACCTAAGCCAAAGGCTCTGCCCGGAACCAGCTGACGGTACTGGAACCAGGATGGGGAGCAGAAGGTACAAAAGCAAGTGTCTGCGTGGCTTTTGCAGGACACGATGCCGGCTGCACAGCAGGGGAACAGCTGGCGGTGCTGAACCCCACTGACACATTGGCTGGTGTTTTTCTCTGTGCAGCTAGCAGTACCGGGCCCCAACTGGCGGTGTTGGAGCCCGGGGTCAGCAGGAGGAGGAGATGGAGCAGAGTGTAGGCCGAAGCCTGCACTGGCGGCAGCTTTTGGGTCTGTTGTGCCTGCGTGGCAATTGCAGGACACGTTGCCGGCTGCACAGCAGGGGAACAGCTGGCGGTGCTGAACCCCACTGACACATTGGCTGGTGTTTTTCTCTGTGCAGCTAGCACATCTGGGCCCCAACTGGCGGTGTTGGAGCCCAGGGCTCTGCAGGGGGAGCAGAGTGTAGGCCGAAGCCTAATTGAACCAATTTCAAAGGTAACCTTTAACCCCCCCTCAGGGGTTACAAAGTAGAAGAGCCACAGCTTATGCAGCAGTAGTGCTGCACAAGTCAAATGTTGCTCTTTTAATTTCGCTCCTT
The DNA here is from genome assembly GCF_051348905.1 of Ranitomeya variabilis. Taxonomy (NCBI): domain Eukaryota; kingdom Metazoa; phylum Chordata; class Amphibia; order Anura; family Dendrobatidae; genus Ranitomeya; species Ranitomeya variabilis. The sequence continues at coordinate 527,835,446 of NC_135233.1, forward strand.
GCACACGCTGAGTGAAACACGTATAACATTTAGCCCTTTATACAGTCAAACTGTGTTGGAGGTGCGAGTTCCCTTTGTAATGAGACGCAGCACAGATGTCAAGAATCCCACCTTGGTGCTGGGTGCAGCCTCCTGAGCGTTGTTATTTGCTGTACAGGAGTCTGCGCTGTCGTGTTATCCCCTGGCCTAGCGCTGTTAGCGCTGCCCATGTTCTGGCATCATTTAATGTCGGCCGGTGCGTTTCGCGATGACCATGAATCCCAGCCCCGCAGTGTCTTAACATTGTTAAAACACTGCGGGGCTGGGATTCAGGGCCTGGCGCAGCACATATGTTCGCCTCTCACACTCGGGTCCTTACACCCGCTTCAGACTGTGCGGCGTCATCTGATCCCTTATCGCATGCCACGGCCATGAAGCCGCACAGTCCGCAGAAGGCGGAAGGAGATGAGGGACAGGCGAACTGATGCACTGATCATGCCCATCAATCACACCCTCGCAGTCCCAATAACTAAGACAACGAGGGGCGTTGTGTGGGTCAGGGCGGCCGCAGAGGCGCAGGCAGCCAAACCATGATGCCAGAAGACGGGCAGCGCTACCAAGGGGGTTGCAGCGTGTCATTACAAAGGAAAGTCACACCACCGGGACGGTTAAATGGTCACACAGAGGACACATTTTAGACGTGTTTTCAGTTCCACATGTGCGAGGAGAATACGTTTATGAGCCACCTTGCACACATGCAGCATTACCGCTGTACAAGGTGGCCTTTAAAACGTACAAACGCCTGGGGGAGGGGGGACAGGTTCCCTTCAATTTCAGTTCTTGTGTCTGCGTGGCTTTTGCAGGACACGATGCCGGCTGCACAGCAGGGGAACAGCTGGCGGTGCTGAACCCCACTGACACATTGGCTGGTGTTTTTCTCTGTGCAGCTAGCACATCTGGGCCCCAACTGACGGTGTTAGAGCCCAGGGTCAGCAGGAGGAGCAGGGGGAGCGGAGTGTAGGCCGAAGCCTGCACTGGAGCAAGTTGAAAGGAAACCTTTAACCCCCCCCAGGCGTTTGTAGCTGGAAGAGCCATCGTGTACAGCACTAATGCTGGAAAAGGTAAACTTAGCTCTTTTAATTATGGTCCTTGCAGATGCTGAACCTAACACTTATGAAATGTGTCCCCTCACAGCGTTCAACCGTCCGGTAGGTGGAACTTTCCTTTGTCATATGACGCAGCACAGCCGTCATTTTTACCCCCTTGGCGCCGTACGCCGCCTCCTCAGCGTTGTTTGAATCTGTCCCGGAGCCTGCGCTGTTAGGTTACCCCTTGGCCATGCACACATTTTGCGCTGCCCGTCTTCTGACATCATTTGCTGTCAGGCTGGCTGTGCCTGTGTGGGTGCGCTGTCCGAGATTCAGCCTCGCGGTGTCGTGTAATGTAATCCCACCGCGGGCCTGTGATCCGTGGACATGCGCAGTGCATATCCTCGCCTCTCACTCCCCTCCCTACGGCTTCTTAAGACTGTGCGGTGTCACGGCCGTGGCATGCTATTAGGGACCAGCTGACAACGAACAGTCTGAAGAAGCCATAGGGAGATGAGTGAGAGGTGGAGGTTCAGATATGCACTGCGCATGTCCATGGATCCCAGGCCCCCAGTGGGATTAAATCAGAAGACACTGCGAGGCGGGCTCTCTGCCAGCGCGGCCGCACAGGCGCAGCCATCCTGACACCAAATGATGCCAGAAGACGGGCAGCGCTAAGTGTGCCTGGCCACGGGATAACATAACAGCGCAGGCTCCGGGACGGAATAAAACAACGCTGAGGAGCCGGTGCGCGGCGCCGGGGGGGTAGGAATGACGGCTGTGCTGCGTCACATTACGAAGGAAACTTAAAGAAGAAACCTGGCACTCAACTTAATGCTCGTGTCAATTTAATGTAGTACACAAAACGTTTCGGTCCTATGTCCGGACCTTCATCAGTTACGTACTGCTAGGATGAAGAGGTGACCGATGGCAGCATGTGTCATAGATACACGGAAGCCTGCGCCTGTCAAATGCGCTGAGAGGGCATGGGTGGATGGCTTATAGTAAATGGCCGTGGTGGCGTGTATCGGAGTACAGACGCGGTATCCACCATTTTAACATTACGAAGGAAAGTCCCACCTCCGGGACGGTTTTACGGTATCAGTGGACACATTTTATAAGTGTTAAGTTCTGCGTGTGCAAGGAGCTAAACAACAATAGCTACCTTTTCCTTATGCAGCATTACTGCTGCACAAGGTGGCTCTTTCAGTAACTAACGCCTTGGGGGGGGGGGGACAGATTCCCTTACATTTCAGTTGTTGTGTCAGCGTGGCGGTCGCATGACACATTGCCAGCTACACAGCTGGGGATCAGCTGACGTTACTGAAACCCAATAACACTGGGTCGTATGTTTTGACTGTGCAGACGGCACTTCTGAGCCTCATCTGGCGGTGTTGGAGCCCAGGAATTTAAGTTCAGGTGGTAGAAAGATGAACACAATAGGAGACCTGGATAACGTATACAGTGACCTAATTATTTAATCAGGAGGAGGAGTGGCAAATTCCTGCGAGATCCAGGCCTTGTTCATTTTCAGGAAAGTAAGCCGGTCAACGTTATCGGAGGATAGTCGCATGCGACGGTCAGTTAGTACACCACCTGCAGCACTAAAGACACGTTCCGATAATACACTGGCCGCAGGGCAAGACAGCACCTCCAATGCATACTGGCTTAGCTCTGGCCATGTATCCAGCTTTGAGACCCAAAACTTGAAAGGGGAAGAGCCGTCTGGGAGTACAGCAAGAGGGCAAGACATGTAGTCTGTCACCATCTGACGGAACCATTGCCTCCTGCTGACTGGAGCCGTCTGTGATGGTGTAGACTTTTGTGGGGGGCACAGAAAACTGTGCCACAGTTGGGCCATACTGGTCTTGCCTTGGGCAGAGGCACTGCTTCTGCTCCTTCTTTGTGCAGAGCCTCCACCACTGCCTGGACGCACTGAGCTGCTTTGGAATGCACTAGCAGCACTTCTCTCAGTTGGAATGGAGAAGATGATGGAATTGACCAGTGTGTCTTGGTACTCCCGCATTTTTCGCTCCCGGTTCAACGGTGTGATGAGGCTTTCTACGTTGTCCCGGTAGCGAGGATCGAGGAGGGTGAACACCCAATAATCAGACATGTTGAGAATGTGGGCGATGCGGCGGTCGTTTCTCAGGCACTGCAGCATGTAATCCACCATGTGCTGCAGACTGCCAACTGCCCAAGAAACGCTGTCCCCTGCTGGAGGCGTGATCTCTGCCTGCTCGTCATCACCCCACCCTCGCTGTACACACTGAGTACTGGACAATTGTGTAACTCCCTCCTCTGGACGGATGTCTTCCTCCTCCATTGACTCCTCCTCATCCTCCTCACAAACTGTCCCCTGCCTACGCGTTTGTGAGGAACCACGTGGCGCTGACTGTCCAGAAGATGATGGAAATGGTGAATCCTCATCCTCCACCTCTTCCACAACATCATCCCTTAGCGCTTGCAGTGATTTTTCAAGCAGGCAGATAAGGGGGACAGTCATGCTGACTAGTGCATCATCTGCACTCGCCATCCGCGTGGAATAATCAAAGGGACGCAAAACCTGGCAGACGTCATTCATAGTGGCCCACTCTGTGGTTGTGAAGTCTGTACGGCGCTGACTGCGACTTTTTTGCGCCTGAAGCAGCTGGTACTCCATTACAGCTTGCTGCTGCTCACACAACCGCTCCAACATATGTAACGTGGAATTCCACCTGGTAGGTAGGTCACATATGATGCGATGTTCCGGCAGGCGGTGTCGGCGCTGCAGAGCCGCAATGCGCGCTTTTGCCGTGCTGGAACGCCGCAAGTGAGCACACTCTAGGCGGACCTTGTGCAGCAGTGCATCAAGATCCGGATAGTCCCTCAAAAAGCTCTGCACGACCAAATTGAGCACATGTGCCAGACATGGGATGTGAGTGAGGTTGCCGAGGCCCAGAGCTGCCACCAGATTTCGGCCATTATCACACACTACCATGCCTGGCTGGAGATTCGCTGGCACAAACCACACATCGCTCTCCTGCTTGATGGCATTCCAGAGCTCCTGCGCTGTGTGGCTACGATTCCCCAAAAAAAGTAATTTCAAGACGGCCTGTTGACGTTTGGCCACGGCTGTGCTCATGTCGGTCGTAACAGGTACACGTTCATCACGGGTCCATGTGGAGGTGGACTGTGACGGCTCCTGCAGCGATGATTCTGAGGAACTGGTGTAAGAGGAGGAGTCAATGCGTACAGAATGGATTCCTGCAATCCTTGGAGTGGGCAGGACACGTCCTGCGCCACTCGCACGGTCTGTACCTGGCTCAACGACATTAACCCAATGGGCAGTGAGGGAAAGGTATCGCCCCTGTCCATGTTGACTGGTCCACGCATCGGTGGTGAGGTGGACCTTGCTACTGACGGCGTTCAGTAGCGCGTGTTTTATGTGTCCCTCCACATGCTTGTGCAGGGCAGGGACGGCTTGCCTGCTGAAGTAAAAGCGGCTGGGCACATTGTACTGTGGGACTGCCAATGACATCAAGTCACGGAAGCTGTCAGTCTCCACCAGCCTGAATGACAGCATTTCCAGTGACAGCAGTTTGGCAATGCCTGCAGTCAGAGCCTGTGCTCGTGGGTGGTTTGACGAGAAAGGCCGCCTTTTCTCCCATGCCTGTACTACCGATGGCTGTAGACTGGGCTGGGAGTGTGTGGATGACTGGGAAAGTGGTGCTGCGGGTGGAATTACAGCGGGTCTCTGGACAACAGGGCCAGAGGTTCTTCCACGGCGATCCTGGGAGGAAGCCGAACCAGCTGCGTGTGAGCTAGAGGAAGAGGCAACACGAGCTGAAGAGGTGGTAGCTGCCGCTGTTGGTTGGCCTACCTCTTCAGTGTGTTTTTCTAACTCCGCCGGGTGCCTGTTGCGCACATGTTTCCACATGTTGGAGGTATTGAGGTTGCTGACATTTTTCCCTCTTTTGACTTTTTGATGACACACGTTGCATCTGACATAGCAAATGTCATCTGCAACTGTGTCAAAAAAAGGACCAGGCACTGCAAGTCTTGGGAGCGCCCTTTTTGGCTTTTGGAAGAGACATGCTCCTAACGGGTGCCAAAGCGGAGGCTGCAGGATCCGCAGTCTTCCCCCTCCCTCTCCCTCTTTGGGCCGTACGGGGAATCTCTTCCTCAGAGCTGCTCCCACCACCTTCCTGTCCCTCACGCCAAGATGGGTCGAGGACCTCATCATCTACACTACCCTCTGCCCCCAACTGCTCCTCCTGGGTAGTCTCAGCAGCAGAGCACGCACCAGTAAGTGGCACCTGAGTGTCATCATCAGCTGATGCGGCCTGCGATGTGGTGACCGGAGCCACTGGCCCACCCGCCTCTTCAGAGGAAGACAGAAAAAGCTGTTGGGCATCACTGCACCCTGCCTCTTCTTCCATTTCTCCAATGCTGCTTGGCTGGCCCCCTGTTTCCAAGCCAAGAGATTCAGAGAACAGAAGTAGAGACGGCTCCTGTCCTGGGCTCTCTGTCTGCCTGGGCAATTTGGCAGGTGGTGAAGAGACAGATGGCTGCTCTCCAGTGCTCTGTGTCTGAGAGGATGTGGCACTAATGGAAGTTGATGCATTAGCTGCCATCCATCCGACAACAGCTTCAATTTGTTCTTGACGCAGCAGCGGTGTACGGCGCTCTGACACAAAGCTGCGCATGAACGACTGTTGCCTGGTGAAAGTGGGTGCTGATGAGTCACCGGTGCCCGCAGCAGGCACAGAATCCCCACGTCCCCTCCCTGCTCCGCGCCCACGCCCACGCCCACGTGCCTTACTCACTGCCTTCTTCATCTTGGTTGACTGATAAAGATAAGCAGAAAAGTACTAACGGATTTGTGTGCTTATTCCTGAGCAACTCCTCCTAACAGGTATAAGAAACACTAATTTTCTAAAGTGTGGACTAGACTTTAATATGAGCTAATGTGGCCTACACAAATGTAAAGTGGTGTAACTGGTGTGTTTGGTGAACTTTATTATTTATTTCTTTTTTGGGGGCTGAACTGACAACAGATAGAGCTGCAGTCACACAGAGACCGTGCAGACAGACGTAAACGGCGCTGCAAGGCCCAAAAACCCTCCTCTACTTTATCCTATGTAGTGTTTTTCCACAAATTAGCTGGAGACGGGTGGAAAGACACTAATAGGATTTTTTAAAATTAATTAGCAGCAGACTACACTACTTGAAAAAAAAAGAAAATTGATTTGGCGGTATGACGCAGTGAACAACCCTGAGCTGGAGACAACCAGGCTACGGCTGCTCACAGACTACAGGGCGAGCTGCAGTCACACGGAGACCGTGCAGACAGCCGTAAACGGCGCTGCAAGGCCCAAAAACCCTCCTCTACTTTATCCTATGTAGTGTTTTTCCACAAATTAGCTGGAGACGGGTGGAAAGACACTAATAGGATTTTTTTAAATTAATTAGCAGCAGACTACACTACTTGAAAAAAAATGAAAATTGATTTGGCGGTATGACGCAGTGAACAACCCTGAGCTGGAGACAACCAGGCTACGGCTGCTCACAGACTACAGGGCGAGCTGCAGTCACACGGAGACCGTGCAGACAGCCGTAAACGGCGCTGCAAGGCCCAAAAACCCTCCTCTACTTTATCCTATGTAGTGTTTTTCCACAAATTAGCTGGAGACGGATGGAAAGACACTAATAGGATTTTTTTAAATTAATTAGCAGCACACTACACTACTTGAAAAAAAATTAAAATTGATTTGGCGGTATGACGCAGTGAACAACCCTGAGCTGGAGACAACCAGGCTACGGCTGCTCACAGACTACAGTGCGAGCTGCAGTCACACGGAGACCGTGCAGACAGCCGTAAACGGCGCTGCAAGGCCCAAAAACCCTCCTCTACTTTATCCTATGTAGTGTTTTTCCACAAATTAGCTGGAGACGGGTGGAAAGACACTAATAGGATTTTTTTGAATAAATGAGCAGCAGACTACACTACTTGAAAAAAAAAAAAAAAATAAGAACAGTATGAGGCAATGAACCACCCTCCCTGAACTGAATACAACCAGCTATGGATGGCCTATGTGGCTGCACTCAGACTAGAGAGTGGGCTGCACTCACACACACACACACACAGACCTTGCAGATCACTGTGAAAACAGCGCTACAAGGCAAAAGCAAGGTGAATAGTAGGTGAACACAGCGGTTGCTAAATTAGCCTTTGGAAAGCACAAAGAAGCAAATCGCTATCTCTAAACTGTCCCTCAGTCAGCAAACAGCGTCCTGTCACTAACTGAATTCACAGCAGAGTGATCGCAAAATGGCGCCAGCGAATTTTAAACTGCAGCATGACATCATTTCAGCAGCCAATCACAGCCTTGCCAGTAGTTTCATGCCCTCCATGCTAAACAGGATGTGCCCACACTTGGAATCATTCTCATTGGCTGAATTTCGGAATTTTGAATCTGGGAACTTCCGATTCCGGTATCCGATACGCGGCAAGTATCGGAATCCCGGTATCGGAATTCCGATACCGCAAGTATCGGCCGATACCCGATACTTGCGGTATCGGAATGCTCAACACTAGTCCTTGCTTCATCGATCCGTTCGAGGTTCTAAAACAGATTAAATCAGTAGCCTACAAGCTAAATCTCTCAGCCTCTTTATAAATTCCCAATTAATTTCATGTGTCTCTCTTCAAGCCTGTCATCCTCAGTCCTTTCTTCAAAGATCCTGGTGCCACTCCTGCTCCAGTCAGCACTGAGGATGTTTTCAAGATAGAGAACATTCTGGCCCCTGTCACGCACTTCATGCTCCTCCTTCTCCAGCATTTGCCCCGGGGTTTGAGCACGTGCACAGTGCTTAGGGCGCGCGCTCTCCCTCCCTCTTAAAGGGGCTGTGCACACCGTCCTAAAGTGTCCCCAGCCAATGGCTGGGAGACGCTTATTATTGTCCATCTATCTTTAACATCCTTGCTAGTACCTGCCTTTGGAGTCTGTATTTCAGCCAAAACCTCAGAAAAAATACATACCATGAGATACGGCCTTCCCAAAACCCTGTCTGATGACAAATGCACACTTAGCAGGATGCAGCAGGCCTCCACTGATAAAGGCTAGGGGCGGCACAGGTGCAAACTACGTGATAAAAACAGCCACCCCCACCCCAACCAAACATTGCAGGGGTTGGCTGCCTAGTAGAAAAAATGCACATTGATATAACTCACATAGGACGCCAGTCACACTGATAAGTGTGGTGCACAGTGTCTGGTATGCAGCCTATTAATGATGCCCCTTGTATTAACAGGCGGGCTGCCCAGCACTATAATATGCAGTACACAGTGACAGACGCCCCAGAAAAACCTAACCAACATAAAGAGGCCTGGCCACATCCTGCAAAAAAGGATATGATATAGTGCAAAAAAATGTATGCATATGATAAACACATACACTATATGAGGTATTGGTTTAATATTTTGGCCAAAGTAAAGTAAGCCCACAGCCCAATGTGAAGGGTCCTCATATTATTGCAGGTCCTACCACTAATATCAAAAAACAGCTTACATAGAAAAAACTCAGAACAAATACATACCATGAGATACGGCCTTCCCAAAACCCTGTCTGATGACAAATGCACACTTAGCAGGATGCAGCAGGCCTCCACTGATAAAGGCTAGGGGCGGCACAGGTGCAAACTACGTGATAAAAACAGCCACCCCCACCCCAACCAAACATTGCAGGGGTTGGCTGCCTAGTAGAAAAAATGCACATTGATATAACTCACATAGGACGCCAGTCACACTGATAAGTGTGGTGCACAGTGTCTGGTATGCAGCCTATTAATGATGCCCCTTGTATTAACAGGCGGGCTGCCCAGCACTATAATATGCAGTACACAGTGACAGACGCCCCAGAAAAACCTAACCAACATAAAGAGGCCTGGCCACATCCTGCAAAAAAGGATATGATATAGTGCAAAAAAATGTATGCATATGATAAACACATACACTATATGAGGTATTGGTTTAATATTTTGGCCAAAGTAAAGTAAGCCCACAACCCAATGTGAAGGGTCCTCATATTATTGCAGGTCCTACCACTAATATCAAAAAACAGCTTACATAGAAAAAACTCAGAACAAATACATACCATGAGATACGGCCTTCCCAAAACCCTGTCTGATGACAAATGCACACTTAGCAGGATGCAGCAGGCCTCCACTGATAAAGGCTAGGGGCGGCACAGGTGCAAACTACGTGATAAAAACAGCCACCCCCACCCCAACCAAACATTGCAGGGGTTGGCTGCCTAGTAGAAAAAATGCACATTGATATAACTCACATAGGACGCCAGTCACACTGATAAGTGTGGTGCACAGTGTCTGGTATGCAGCCTATTAATGATGCCCCTTGTATTAACAGGCGGGCTGCCCAGCACTATAATATGCAGTACACAGTGACAGACGCCCCAGAAAAACCTAACCAACATAAAGAGGCCTGGCCACATCCTGCAAAAAAGGATATGATATAGTGCAAAAAAATGTATGCATATGATAAACACATACACTATATGAGGTATTGGTTTAATATTTTGGCCAAAGTAAAGTAAGCCCACAACCCAATGTGAAGGGTCCTCATATTATTGCAGGTCCTACCACTAATATCAAAAAACAGCTTACATAGAAAAAACTCAGAAAAAATACATACCATGAGATACGGCCTTCCCAAAACCCTGTCTGATGACAAATGCACACTTAGCAGGATGCAGCAGGCCTCCACTGATAAAGGCTAGGGGCGGCACAGGTGCAAACTACTTAATAAAAACAGCCACCCCCACCCCAACCAAACATTGCAGGGGTTGGCTGCCTAGTAGAAAAAATGCACATTGATATAACTCACATAGGACGCCAGTCACACTGATAAGTGTGGTGCACAGTGTCTGGTATGCAGCCTATTAATGATGCCCCTTGTATTAACAGGCGGGCTGCCCAGCACTATAATATGCAGTACACAGTGACAGACGCCCCAGAAAAACCTAACCAACATAAAGAGGCCTGGCCACATCCTGCAAAAAAGGATATGATATAGTGCAAAAAAATGTATGCATATGATAAACACATACACTATATGAGGTATTGGTTTAATATTTTGGCCAAAATAAAGTAAGCCCGCAACCCAACGTCAAGGGTCCTCATATTATTGCAAGTCCTACCACTAACATCAAAAAACAGCTTACATAGAAAAATACATACCATGAGATACGGCCTTCCCAAAACCTGCCTTATTTCTCCGCCTCCTCCAGAACTGCACTCCGATCCTCTCTGTACAAGAGGCTCGGAGCATAGTAGCATGACACTCAGCCCCTGCTCACAACAGAGCAGGAGCCAAGGGTCATTAGCATATCACATCCGATGCTCTCACATCGGAAGCCATACGCTAGTGTGACTCCAGCCTTACTCTCCAATTGTGCTGTTCCAGCTACCTGTTCCTTGGGGGTGCACTCCCGTGCTTCTGAGGTGTTTCCTGGATTAGAACCTGGTGTCCATTGAGAACCAAGCCTAACCCCACCATCAGGGGCTCTAGTGAAGAGGCAAGTGCTCACGTAGTCCCACCCATTCAGGCTCTCCTCGGACCACGGCACAGTGGTTCTACCACTCACGTTATACAATGTGTCATTAAAAAAAGCATAAAACAAATTATGAATATCTGGGTTACGTAGAAGCATTCCAAAGTTATTACATCAAGTGGCATATGCCAGACATGAAAAATAGGGCTTGGTCATGATTCATGAAGGTTAAAATTAACTGTGGTGGGACGGGGTTAATCCTATATCATAAATTGTGTAGGGTTTTTATTCATTAATTTTCTAAATTACTGCTTTTATGTTATTATAATGATACATAGTTGCTACATGTTCACTTAAATATAATTCTCTAAAAAGCAAATCAAGGCTGCAAAGATTGAGACAGAGAGACTCATTGCCAGAGAGAGTAAAAATAATCCCAAAATATTCTTTAGCTACTGTGATGCAGCGGTATGACCACACACAGTGAAACGGCAGTGGCCCAAACAAGTTCAAACAAAACGTTCGTTTATTGTGTTACTTCACACAGTCAATATAGTATACGGCTTCTTCATACAGTCCATCAATAATGCATGGCTATATGACGCAGTCAATACACAGGCCGAACTTCCCTCTGTCCAGTTTCCCTGGGTGACCGCACGCCGGTAACAAGTCTCTGTACTCACTCAGCGCACTGCACTCTTTATCTTCTTGAGTGCAGCCGGGTACACGTAAGACAGCCCAAGATGCAGGGTGTCAGTCTCTCTGGTTCCTTTAGCCTCTGTGTTGCTTCAAACAGAGAGAGCGCTGCAGACAACTGCCCTGTCTTCTTCCAAGAACACACTGACACACCTCCCCCACTACTACAGGGCTTTTTAATCAGTCACTGCTTCACTATTCTAATTACAGCCATACCTGTGTCTGTAGTATGCCCTCATGGCTTCACTACGCTTCCATGCACATTCTGCAGAGCACATACAGCGCCCCCTAGCTGTAACAGGGGTCACTGCCTCACGCTACGTAAATATTAAGAAACTAAAAAATGATAGTGTTGGCCCCCTTAAAAATAGTCTGGGTGAAATGGTGGATGAGGATGAGGAAAAGCCAATATGCTAAATGACTTTTTTTCATCAGTATTTACACAAGAAAATTCCATGGCAAACAATATGATCAGTGATAACAAAAATTCCCCATTAAATGTCACCTGCTTAAAGGGAACCTGTCACCCACAAAATCGATGGTGAGGTAAGCTCACCGGCATCAGGGGCTTATCTACAGCATTCTGTAATGCTGTAGATAAGCCCCCGATGTTACCTGAAAGAGGGAAAAAAGAGGTTATAATATACTCACCTCGGCGGTCCCGCTGCTGGTCCGCGGTCAAATGGGTGTCTCAGGTCCGCTCCGGCGCCTCCTATCTTCATTCCATGACGTCCTCTTCTGGTCTCCGCGCCGCGACTTCTGCGCAGGCGTACTTTGTCTGCCCTGTTGAGGGCAGAGCAAAGTACTGCAGTGCGCAGGTGTCGGGCCTCTCTGACCTTACCGGCACCTGCGCACTGCAGTACTTTGCTCTGCCCTCAACAGGGCAGACAAAGTACGCCTGCGCCGGAGTTGCGGCACGAAGACCAGAAGAGGACGTCATGGAATGAAGATGGGAGGCGCCGGAGCGGACCTGAGACGCCCATCGGAGCGGGACCGCCCCTGGGTGAGTATAATCTAACTTCTTTTTCTTCTCTTTCAGGTAACATCGGCGGCGTATCTACAGCATTACAGAATGCTGTAGATAAGCCCCTGATGCCGGTGAGCTTACCTCACCATCGATTTTGGGGGTGACAGGTTCGCTTTAATCCAGCAGGAAGTACGGCGGCGTCTAAAAATAACTCAAATTGACAAATCTCCGGGCCCGGATGGGATACACCCCTGACTGCAGGAATTAAGTACTGTCTTGAGTTCTCACGCAACCACGGACTCCAATGTCCGGTTTCTAGTGCTCAGCTCTGCGGTGAGCTTGGTTACAGCTCCACTCCCCAGGTTCTCCTCGAATTCTCTCCTCTCTCAGGCTCACTAACTCCGCCTCCAGGCCAGAACTTTTAGGGAAGCTCCCCTGAAACCGGGTGTTAGAGCTCCTCCTTCTGGTCTGGAGTAAGGAAAAAGTGTTGGATCCTGGTGTTACCTGGTAAGGGGACCCCTCATTGCTTCCAGGCATGACATCACCCTTTGTTAGAGAGGCAATGCCACTGTGGCAACCAGACTCCTTCGGTGCCACAGATCCTCTTGTGTCAAATAGTACTGTCATTGATAGACCATTATTTTTAATCTTTAAAGAGTCCATAATAACAGGGTCTGTACCACAGGACTGGCGTATAGCAAATGTGGTGCCAATATTCAAAAAGGGGACAAAAACTGAACTCGGAAATTATAGGCCAATAAGCTTAACCTCTACTGTGGGTAAAATCCTGGAGGGCATTCTAAGGGATGCTATGCTGGAGTATCTGAAGAGGAATAACCTCATGACCCAATACCAACATGGGTTTACTAGGGACCGTTCCTGTCAGACAAATCTGATCAATTTCTATGAAGAAGTAAGTTCCGGACTGGACCAAGGGAACCCAGTGGACGTAGTGTATGGGGATAGGGGAAAATATGTGTAAGTGGGTTAAGAGCTGGCTCAGGGATAGGAAACAAAGTGTGGTTATTAATGAAGCGCACTCGGACTGGGTCACGGTTAGCAGTGGGGTACCACAGGGGTCAGTATTGGGCCCTCTTCTTTTTAACATATTTATTAATGATCTTGTAGGGGGCATACAGAGTAGAATTTCAATATTTGCAGATGACACTAAACTCTGCAGGGTAATCAATACAAAGGAGGACAATGTTATATTACAGGATGATTTATGTAAACTAGAAGCTCGGGCTGATAAATGGCAAATGAGCTTTAAAGGGGATAAATGTAAGATCATGCTCTTGGGTAGAAGTAATAAGATGCATAACTATGTGGTTAATAGAGCATAGATGCTCATGAGGAGAACATAATTTTACCTCTATACAAGTCACTAGTTCGACCACACTTAGAATACTGTGCACAGTTCTGGTCTCCGGTGTATAAGAAAGACATAGCTGAACTAGAGCGGGTGCAGAGAAGAGCGACCAAGGTTATTAGAGGAGGGGGTCTGCAATACCAAGATAGGTTATTACACTTGGGGCTATTTAGTTTGGAAAAACGAAGGCTAAGGGGTGATCTTATTTTAATGTATAAATACATGAGGGGACAGTACAAAGACATTTCTGATGATCTTTTTAATCATAGACCTGAGACAGGGACAAGGGGGCATCTATGTCTGGAGGAAAGAAGTTTTAATCATAATAACAGACGCGGATTCTTTACTGTAAGAGCAGTGAAACTAAGGAGCTCTCTATGCCATATGATGTTGTAATGAGTGATTCATTGCTTAAAATTAAGAGGGGACTGGATGCCTTTCTTGAAAAGTATAACGTTACAGGTTATATATACTAGATTCCTTGATAGGGCGTTGATCCAGGGAACTAGTCTGATTGCCGTATGTGGAGCCGGAAAGGAATTTTTTTCCCCAATGTGGAGCTTACTCTTTGCCACATGGGTTTTTTTTTTGCCTTCCTCTGGATCAACATGTTAGGGCATGTTAGGTTAGGCTATGGGTTGAACTAGATGGACTTAAAGTCTTCCTTCAACCTTAATAACTATGTTACTATGTTACTTACTTGTGAAAATGCAGTATTTTCCTAATAAACAGTCACGAGTGCCAATAATGTGGACCAAGTGTATTTTGTTCAGAATTGTTTGCTATTGTTTTATAATTTTCAACATTTAATCTCTTTTTAACATATTTAAGTGAAAATCAGAAAAAAACATAGTCAAGTCAACTAAAAATAACTTTTGTTCTGCAGAAATGAGGGTATATGTGAAAAGATATGTTTGAAAATATGAAAATAGCCTCACAATTGAGTTATGGCTTGGAATTTTACTTCTAAAGCCATGATATATGTACATACGTGAGATCCCGCTGATATCATTTGTCACGTTCAACTTTAGTTCCATATATTATTTATCACAAAATGCATTTTGTATCTCTCTGAAAACTGCCATCTGTGTGGAATTATAGCATTTCTCGATTCTGAAAACATTATCATTAATCAAGAGGCATTCTCTCCTCTGGACCACATAAAGCGCAGTAGGTGATTTCTGATGTAAATTTGGATCCTTCTCATCTCCCCCTCCCACCCACAAATCCCAGAGATTTATATCATTCAAATTGTCTGCAGTTTCTGTCCTCTTTTCCTTGGCTGCTAGTCAGGTGTGTAAGAGACTCCAAAATTTAAATAAAAAAAGCCTAATAAATAGTGTTGAGCGATACTTTCCGATATCGGAAAGTATCGGCATCGGAAAGTATCGGCCGATACCGTCAAAATATCGGATCTAATCCGATACCGATACCCGATCCCAATGCAAGTCAATGGGACGAAAATATCGGAATTAAAATAAACCCTTTATAAACTTGTAGGTTCATTCTACATGAAGGAAAACAACTAAGAATAATGTAGGATGTATTGGGGGACGTGGCGGAGACATTAAAGGCACAGAGGTTTAGCCCAATGTAATAGAATAGCAGGTTTTTTTTTTTTTTAATGACGTTCGGCGGTAGAAAGATTTTGACTATGTTAATTTTTTTTTTATTTTGTCAGATATTGATGTTTCACTACTTCCACGCCCTTCACCTTCTTTTTTTACTTCTCCCACACTTTCTTCTTCATTATCCTCATCATCAGCTTCTTTGACATCAACTTCTTCACCTTATTCATCTTCTTCTTCATCTTCTACCTATTATTTTTTTTCTTACATTGTTCATATTCTTTTTATTTTACTATTATCTTCATCATATTCTACTTCTTCATCATATTCTTATTTGTGACAGGCATTCCCGTAGTTGTTATCTATAAAAGTTTGAAGATTACACCTTCCGTTCTGCCTGTCACAAAAGAGTTACATTTGTCCGCGTTCAGTTTGGCCTGCAGCATCAGGCTTTATCCAGGGGCACCACGAGGAGGAACGGACTCACCCCCATACACTGCTTAGTCTTCTTCTGCTTATAATTTAGATAATATTTTTTGCTCTGATATTTAGTGTTATGCTTAATGTTCTTCTGCTCTTTGTTCTGCAGCCTCTTGTTCTTCTGCTTCTCGGTCTTCCAGGTCGTCGTCGTCTCCAGGGTCGTCGTCTCCGGGGTCGTCGTCATCGGGGTGGTCTTCAGGGTCGTCGTCTCCGGGGTCGTCGTCATCGGGGTGGTCTTCGGGGTCATCGTCTCCAGGGTCGTCGTCATCACGGTGGTTGTCGTCTCTGGTGTCGTCGTCATCTTAGGGGTGTTCTTCCGGGTCATCGTGTTTAGTCTCTTGAACTTGGAAATGTAGCAGAAGGTACAAGAAGGCTGAGAAAATGCCGAGAACCAGCTGATGGAACTGGAACTCGGATGGCTACCCGAAGGTCCAAGAGCCAATGGAACTACCGAGGACCAGCTGACGTTACTGGAACCCGGTTACTAAGCAGGAGGTACCCGTGCCTGAAAGCACTACCAAGGACCACCTGACATTGGTGGAACTCGGATACCCAGAGGGAGGCACCTAAGCCAAAGGCTCTGCCCGGAACCAGCTGACGGTACTGGAACCAGGATGGGGAGCAGAAGGTACAAGAGCAAGTGTCTGCGTGGCTTTTGCAGGACACGATGCCGGCTGCACAGCAGGGGAACAGCTGGCGGTGCTGAACCCCACTGACACATTGGCTGGTGTTTTTCTCTGTGCAGCTAGCAGTACCGGGCCCCAACTGGCGGTGTTAGAGCCCGGGGTCAGCAGGAGGAGGAGATGGAGCAGAGTGTAGGCCGAAGCCTGCACTGGCGGCAGCTTTGGGTCTGTTGTGCCTGCGTGGCTGTTGCAGGACACGTTGCCGGCTGCACAGCAGGGGAACAGCTGGCGGTGCTGAACCCCACTGACACATTGGCTGGTGTTTGGCTCTGTGCAGCTAGCAGTACCGGCCCCAACTGGCGGTGTTGGAGCCCGGGCTCTGCAGGGGGAGCAGAGTGTAGGCCGAAGCCTACTTGAACCAATTTCAAAGGTAACCTTTAACCCCCCCTCAGGGGTTACAAAGTAGAAGAGCCACAGCTTATGCAGCAGTAGTGCTGCACAAGTCAAAGGTTGCTCTTTTAATTTTGCTCCTTGCACACGCTGAATGAAACACGTATAACATTTAGCCCTTTATACAGTCAAACTGTGTTGGAGGCGCGAGTTCCCTTTGTAATGAGACGCAGCACAGATGTCAAGAATCCCACCTTGGTGCTGGGTGCAGCCTCCTGAGCGTTGTTATTTGCTGTACAGGAGTCTGCGCTGTCGTGTTATCCCCTGGCCTAGCGCTGTTAGCGCTGCCCATCTTCTGACCTCATTTAATGTCGGCCGCTGCGGTTCGCAATGACCATGAATCCCAGCCCCGCGGTGTCTTAACATTGTTAAAACACTGCGGGGCTGTGATTCATGGCCTGGCGCAGCACATATGTTCGCCTCTCGCACTCGGGTCCTTACACCCGCTTCAGACTGTGCTGCGTCAGCTGATCCCTTATCGCATGCCACGGCCATGAAGCCGCACAGTCTGAAGAAGGCGGAAGGAGATGAGGGACAGGCGAACTGATGCACCGCTCATGCCCATCAATCACACCCTCGCAGTCCCAAGAAATAAGACACCGAGGGGCGTTGTGTGGGTCAGGGCAGCCGCAGAGGCGCAGGCAGCCAAACAATGATGCCAGAAGACGGGCAGTGCTACCAAGGGGGTTGCAGCGTGTCATTACAAAGGAAAGTCACACCCCCGGGACGGTTAAATGGTCACACAGAGGACACATTTCAGACGTGTTTTCAGTTCCACATGTGCGAGGAGAATACGTTTATGAGCCACCTTGCACACATGCAGCATTACCGCTGTACAAGGTGGCCTTAAAAATGTACAAACGCCTGGGGGAGGGGGGACAGGTTCCCTTCAATTTCAGTTCTTGTGTCTGCGTGGCTTTTGCAGGACACGATGCCGGCTGCACAGCAGGGGAACAGCTGGCGGTGCTGAACCCCACTGACACATTGGCTGGTGTTTTTCTCTGTGCAGCTAGCAGTACCGGGCCCCAACTGGCAGTGTTAGAGCCCGGGGTCAGCAGGAGGAGGAGATGGAGCAGAGTGTAGGCCGAAGCCTGCACTGGCGGCAGCTTTGGGTCTGTTGTGCCTGCGTGGCTGTTGCAGGACACGTTGCCGGCTGCACAGCAGGGGAACAGCTGGCAGTGCTGAACCCCACTGACACATTGGCTGGTGTTTGGCTCTGTGCAGCTAGCAGTACCGGGCCCCAACTGGCGGTGTTGGAGCCCGGGCTCTGCAGGGGGAGCAGAGTGTAGGCCGAAGCCTACTTGAACCAATTTCAAAGGTAACCTTTAACCCCCCCTCAGGGGTTACAAAGTAGAAGAGCCACAGCTTATGCAGCAGTAGTGCTGCACAAGTCAAAGGTTGCTCTTTTAATTTTGCTCCTTGCACACGCTGAATGAAACACGTATAACATTTAGCCCTTTATACAGTCAAACTGTGTTGGAGGCGCGAGTTCCCTTTGTAATGAGACGCAGCACAGATGTCAAGAATCCCACCTTGGTGCTGGGTGCAGCCTCCTGAGCATTGTTATTTGCTGTACAGGAGTCTGCGCTGTCGTGTTATCCCCTGGCCTAGCGCTGTTAGCGCTGCCCATCTTCTGACCTCATTTAATGTCGGCCGCTGCGGTTCGCAATTACCATGAATCCCAGCCCCGCGGTGTCTTAACATTGTTAAAACACTGCGTGTTGTGAAATTGGATTTTGGGCTCCCCCGGTGGCCACTGGTGGAATTGAACTGGTGTGCATCATCCCCTCTGTTCACCTGTTTCCATCAGGATGTGGGAGTCGCTATTTAGCCTTGCTCCTCTGTCACTTCCATGCCGGTCAACATTGTAATCAGAAGCCTTTCTGTGCATGTTCCTGCTGCTAGACAACTCCCAGCTAAGTTGGACTTTAGTCCTTGTTTGTTTTTGCATTTTGTTCCAGTTCACAGCTGTAGTTTCGTTTCTGTGTCTGGAAAGCTCTTGTGATCTGAAATTGCCACTCTGATGTTATGAGTTAATACTAGAGTCTTAAAGTAATTTCAGGATGGTGTTTTGATAGGGTTTTCAGCTGACCATGAAAGTGCCCTTTCTGTCTTCCTGCTATCTAGTAAGCGGACCTCAATTTTGCTAAACCTATTTTCATACTACGTTTGTCTATTTCATCTAAAATCACCGCCAATATATGTGGGGGCCTCTGTCTGCCTTTCGGGGAAATTTCTCTAGAGGTGAGCCAGGACTATATTTTCCTCTGCCAGGATTAGTTAGTCCTCCGGCCGGCGCTGGGCGTCTAGGGATAAAACGTAGGCAAACGCTACCCGGCTTGTTGTGAATTTGGATTCTGGGCTCCCCCGGTGGCCGCTTGTGGAATTGGACTTGTCATCCTCTTTCCTGTTTCACCTGATTCCATCAGTAGTGGGTGTCGCTATTTAAGCTCATTTCTCTGGTGGTTTCTTGCCGGTCAACAATGTTATCTGATGCCTCTCAGTGCTTGTTCCTGCTTCTAGACAACTACTAGATAAGTTGGACTTTTGTCCATGTTTTGTTTTGCCTATTTGTTCCAGTTCACAGCTGAAGTTTTGTTACTGTGTCTGGAAAGCTCTCGTTGATCAGGGATTGCTACTCTGGCGTTATGAGTTAATGCCAGAGTTTAAGGTAATCTCTGGATGGTGTTTTGTTAGTGTTTTTCTGCTGACCATGAAAGTATACTATCTGTCTTCTGCTATCTAGTAAGCGGACCTCAAATTTGCTAAGACTATTTTCCTGCTGCGTTTGTTGTTTCATCTGAACTCACCGTCATTATATGTGGGGGGCTACTGTCTTCTTTGGAATATTTCTCTAGAGGTGAGCCAGGTCTTATATTTCCCTCTGCTAGCTATTTAGGTCTTAGGCCAGAGCTGGGCATCTAGCAATAAATAGGAAATGCTACCTGGCTATTTCTAGTTGCGCGGCAGGCTTAGTTCATGGTCAGTATAGTTCCATCTTCCGAGAGCTTGTCCCTCTATAGGCTTGCTATGATCTCTGCCTGCAGAGATCAAGACAGTTTGACCGGCCCATAAAGTGTTAAAGACCCAGGTTGAGAAAGGAGAGTTATAAGAAGTCTGCTGGAATTTTTTTTTTTTTTTTTTCCCTCCAGTCTGCCTTGCTGCAGTCTTTTTTTCTCTCTCTCCTCCTAATCTCTGTATGCTCTGTGTGCACCTGACAATAATGGATCTCCAGAGTGTAACTGCGGGTTTGAATAATCTCATCACGAAAGTACAAAATTTACAAGATTTTGTGGTACATGCTCCGGTATCTGAGCCGAGAATTCCTTTGCCGGAGTTCTTCACAGGGAATAGAGCTAGCTTCCAGAATTTCCGAAATAATTGTAAGCTTTATTTGTCCCTGAAGTCTCGTTCAGCTGGAGACCCTGCTCAGCAGGTTAGGATTGTGATTTCCTTGCTCAGGGATGACCCTCAAGATTGGGCCTTCTCATTGCCAGCAGGGGATCCTGCGTTACGCGATGTGGATGCGTTTTTTCTGGCCTTGGGCTTGCTTTATGAGGAACCTCATTTGGAACTTCAGGCAGAGAAAACTTTGATGGCACTATCTCAGGGGCAAGACGAAGCTGAAGTTTTCTGCCAAAAATTCCGTAAATGGTCTGTGCTTACTCAGTGGAATGAGTGCGCCTTGGCGGCAACTTTCAGAGAAGGTCTCTCTGATGCCGTTAAGGATGTTATGGTGGGGTTCCCTTTGCCTGCAGGTCTGAATGAGTCCATGACAATGGCTATTCAGATTGATAGGCGTCTGCGGGAGCGCAAACCGGTGCACCATCTGGCGGTGTCCAGGAGCGAGCGACAGAATTTTAGACGGAAGAATGGATTGTGTTTCTATTGTGGGGATTCTACTCATGTTATATCGGCGTACAAAGAAGCTTGATAAGTCTGTTTCCATTGGCACCATTCAGTCTAAGTTTATTTTGTCTGTAACCCTGATTTGCTCTTTGTCATCCATTGCCACGGACGCCTATGTTGACTCTGGCGCCGCTCTGAGTCTTATGGATTGGTCCTTTGCCAATCGTTGTGGTTTTGATTTAGAGCCTTTGGAGACTCTTATTCCTCTGAAGGGGATTGACTCCACCCCATTGGCTAATAATAAACCACAATACTGGACACAAGTAACCATGCGTATCAATCCGGATCACCAGGAGATTATTCGTTTCCTGGTGCTGTATAATTTACATGACGATTTGGTACTGGGATTGCCATGGTTGCAGTCTCACAACCCAGTCTTGGACTGGAGAGCAATGTCTGTGTTGAGCTGGGGATGTAAGGGTATTCATGGGGACGTACCTTTGGTTTCTATTTCGTCGTCCATTCCCTCTGAAGTCCCTGAGTTCCTCTCTGATTATCAAGACGTCTTTGACGAACCCAAGCTTGGGTCGTTACCTCCGCACCGTGAGTGCGATTGTGCCATAGATTTGATACCGGGTTGTAAATATCCAAAGGGTCGTTTGTTTAATTTGTCTGTGCCGGAACATGCTGCTATGCGGGAATATATAAAGGAGTCTTTGGAAAAGGGACATATTCGTCCATCTTCTTCTCCCTTGGGAGCTGGGTTTTTCTTTGTCTCAAAAAAAGACGGCTCTTTGAGACCATGTATTGATTATCGGCTTCTGAATAAGATCACTGTTAAGTATCAATACCCATTGCCATTGCTTACTGATTTGTTTGCTCGTA
The DNA here is from genome assembly GCF_051348905.1 of Ranitomeya variabilis. Lineage (NCBI taxonomy): Eukaryota > Metazoa > Chordata > Amphibia > Anura > Dendrobatidae > Ranitomeya > Ranitomeya variabilis. The sequence goes on from NC_135233.1 coordinate 527,856,954, forward strand.
TAGAGGGTGCTAAGTGGTTCTCTAAAATTGATCTTCGTGGGGCGTATAATTTGGTGCGGATCAGGCAGGGGGATGAGTGGAAGACCGCATTTAATACGCCCGAGGGCCACTTTGAGTATTTGGTCATGCCTTTTGGTCTTTCTAATGCCCCTTCAGTTTTCCAGTCTTTTATGCATGATATTTTCCGCGATTTTCTGGATAAATTTGTGACTGGACTCAGCCCTCCTCTCTTAAGGGTCTTCAGAGATTTTTGGGCTTTGCCAACTTTTACCGCCGATTTATTGCTGGTTTTTCGGATGTCGTTAAACCACTGACTGATTTGACCAGACAAGGCGCTGATGTTGCTAATTGGTCCCCTCATGCTGTAGAGGCCTTTCAGGAGCTTAAGCGCCGTTTTGCCTCTGCCCCTGTGTTGCGTCAGCCTGATGTGAATCTGCCTTTTCAGGTTGAGGTTGACGCTTCGGAGATCGGAGCTGGGGCAGTGTTGTCGCAGAAAGGTTCCGACTGCTCCGTCATTAGGCCTTGTGCCTTCTTTTCTCGCAAATTTTCGCCCGCAGAGCGGAATTATGATGTTGGGAATCGGGAGCTTTTGGCCATGAAGTGGGCGTTTGAGGAGTGGCGCCATTGGCTCGAGGGGGCTAGGCATCAGGTGGTGGTATTGACTGACCACAAAAATTTGATTTATCTTGAGACTGCCAGACGCCTGAATCCTAGACAGGCGCGCTGGTCTTTATTTTTTTCTCGCTTTAATTTTGTGGTGTCGTACCTACCGGGTTCTAAGAATGTTAAGGCAGATGCCCTTTCTAGGAGTTTTGACCCGGACTCTCCTGGTAATTCTGAACCCACAGGTATCCTTAGGGAGGGAGTAATTTTGTCGGCCGTTTCTCCTGATCTGCGGCGGTCCTTGCAAGAGTTTCAGGCGGATAGACCGGATCGTTGTCCGCCTGATAGACTGTTTGTTCCGGATGATTGGACCAGCAGAGTCATCTCTGAGGTACATTCTTCTGCATTGGCAGGTCATCCCGGAATTTTTGGTACCAGGGATTTGGTGGCAAGATCCTTCTGGTGGCCTTCTCTGTCACGAGATGTGCGAGTCTTTGTGCAGTCATGTGACGTTTGTGCTCGGGCCAAGTCTTGTAGTTCTCGGGCTAGCGGACTGCTGTTGCCCTTGCCTATTCCTAAGAGGCCTTGGACACACATCTCGATGGATTTTATTTCAGATCTGCCTGTTTCCCAGAAGATGTCTGTCATCTGGGTGGTCTGTGACCGTTTCTCTAAAATGGTCCATTTGGTTCCTCTGCCCAAGTTACCTTCTTCTTCTGAGTTGGTTCCTCTGTTTTTTCAGAATGTTGTCCGATTGCACGGTATTCCTGAGAATATTGTTTCTGACAGAGGTACCCAATTTGTGTCTAGATTTTGGCGGGCATTCTGTGCTAGGATGGGCATAGATTTGTCTTTTTCATCTGCTTTTCACCCTCAGACTAATGGCCAGACCGAGCGGACTAATCAGACCCTTGAGACATATCTGAGGTGTTTTGTCTCTGCTGACCAGGATGATTGGGTTGCTTTTTTGCCATTGGCAGAGTTCGCCCTCAATAATCGGGCCAGTTCTTCCACCTTGGTGTCCCCGTTTTTCTGTAATTCGGGGTTTCACCCTCGATTTTCCTCCGGTCAGGTGGAATCCTCGGATTGTCCTGGAGTGGATGCGGTGGTGGAGAGATTGCATCACATCTGGGGGCAGGTTATGGACAATTTGAAGTTGTCCCAGGAGAAGACTCAGCGTTTTGCCAACCGTCATCGTCGTGTTGGTTCTCGGCTTTGTGTTGGAGATTTAGTGTGGTTGTCTTCTCGTTTTGTCCCTATGAGGGTCTCTTCTCCTAAGTTTAAACCTCGGTTCATCGGCCCTTATAGAATATTGGAGATTCTTAATCCTGTTTCTTTCCGTTTGGACCTCCCTGCGTCCTTTTCCATTCATAACGTTTTTCATCGGTCGTTATTGCGCAGGTATGAGGTACCTGTTGTACCTTCAGTTGAGCCTCCTGCTCCGGTGTTGGTTGAGGGTGAGTTGGAGTACGTTGTGGAGAAAATTTTGGACTCTCGTGTTTCCAGACGGAAACTCCAGTATCTGGTCAACTGGAAGGGTTACGGCCAGGAGGATAATTCTTGGGTCAATGCATCTGATGTTCATGCTTCTGATCTTGTTCGTGCCTTCCATAGGGCTCATCCTGGTCGCCCTGGTGGATCTGGTGAGGGTTCGGTGCCCCCTCCTTGAGGGGGGGGTACTGTTGTGAATTTGGATTCTGGGCTCCCCCGGTGGCCGCTTGTGGAATTGGACTTGTCATCCTCTTTCCTGTTTCACCTGATTCCATCAGTAGTGGGTGTCGCTATTTAAGCTCATTTCTCTGGTGGTTTCTTGCCGGTCAACAATGTTATCTGATGCCTCTCAGTGCTTGTTCCTGCTTCTAGACAACTACTAGATAAGTTGGACTTTTGTCCATGTTTTGTTTTGCCTATTTGTTCCAGTTCACAGCTGAAGTTTTGTTACTGTGTCTGGAAAGCTCTCGTTGATCAGGGATTGCTACTCTGGCGTTATGAGTTAATGCCAGAGTTTAAGGTAATCTCTGGATGGTGTTTTGTTAGTGTTTTTCTGCTGACCATGAAAGTATACTATCTGTCTTCTGCTATCTAGTAAGCGGACCTCAAATTTGCTAAGACTATTTTCCTGCTGCGTTTGTTGTTTCATCTGAACTCACCGTCATTATATGTGGGGGGCTACTGTCTTCTTTGGAATATTTCTCTAGAGGTGAGCCAGGTCTTATATTTCCCTCTGCTAGCTATTTAGGTCTTAGGCCAGAGCTGGGCATCTAGCAATAAATAGGAAATGCTACCTGGCTATTTCTAGTTGCGCGGCAGGCTTAGTTCATGGTCAGTATAGTTCCATCTTCCGAGAGCTTGTCCCTCTATAGGCTTGCTATGATCTCTGCCTGCAGAGATCATGACACCGGCTACTGTTAGTTGTGCGGCAGGTTTAGTTCATGGTCAGTTTAGTTTCCATCTTCCAAGAGCTAGTTCTTATGTTTGCGGGGCTATGTTCTCTTGCCATTGAGAACCATAACAACTGCGGGGCTGTGATTCATGGCCTGGCGCAGCACATATGTTCGCCTCTCGCACTCGGGTCCTTACACCCGCTTGCACAGTCTGAAGAAGGCGGAAGGAGATGAGGGACAGGCGAACTGATGCACCGCTCATGCCCATCAATCACACCCTCGCAGTCCCAAGAAATAAGACACCGAGGGGCGTTGTGTGGGTCAGGGCGGCCGCAGAGGCGCAGGCAGCCAAACAATGATGCCAGAAGACGGGCAGCGCTACCAAGGGGGTTGCAGCGTGTCATTACAAAGGAAAGTCACACCCCCGGGACGGTTAAATGGTCACACAGAGGACACATTTCAGACGTGTTTTCAGTTCCACATGTGCGAGGAGAATACGTTTATGAGCCACCTTGCACACATGCAGCATTACCGCTGTACAAGGTGGCCTTAAAAACGTACAAACGCCTGGGGGAGGGGGGACAGGTTCCCTTCAATTTCAGTTCTTGTGTCTGCGTGGCTGTTGCAGGACACGATGCCGGCTGCACAGCAGGGGAACAGCTGGCGGTGCTGAACCCCACTGACACATTGGCTGGTGTTTTTCTCTGTGCAGCTAGCAGTACCGGGCCCTAACTGGCGGTGTTAGAGCCCGGGGTCAGCAGGAGGAGGAGATGGAGCAGAGTGTAGGCCGAAGCCTGCACTGGCGGCAGCTTTGGGTCTGTTGTGCCTGCGTGGCTGTTGCAGGACACGTTGCCGGCTGCACAGCAGGGGAACAGCTGGCGGTGCTGAACCCCACTGACACATTGGCTGGTGTTTGGCTCTGTGCAGCTAGCAGTACCGGGCCCCAACTGGCGGTGTTGGAGCCCGGGCTCTGCAGGGGGAGCAGAGTGTAGGCCGAAGCCTACTTGAACCAATTTCAAAGGTAACCTTTAACCCCCCCTCAGGGGTTACAAAGTAGAAGAGCCACAGCTTATGCAGCAGTAGTGCTGCACAAGTCAAAGGTTGCTCTTTTAATTTTGCTCCTTGCACACGCTGAAAGGAACACGTATAACATTTAGGCCCTTACACAGTCAAACTGATTTTGAGGCGTGAGTTCCCTTCGTAAAGAGACGCAGTACAGCTGGCAAAAATGCCACCTTGGTGCTTTGCGCGGTCTCCTGAGCATCGTTATTTGTTGCACAGGAGTCTGCGCTGTCGTGTTATCCCTTGGCCTTGCGCTGTTAGTGCTGCCCGTCCTCTGACATCATTTGATGTCGGCCGGTGCGGTTCGCGATGCCCATGAATCCCAGCCCCGCAGTGTCTTGACATAGTTAAAACACTGCGGGGCTGGGATTCATGGCCTGGCGCAGTACATATGTTCGCCTCTCGCTTGGGTTCTTACACCTGCTTCAGACTATGTGGCGTCAGCTGATCCCTTATCGCATGCCACGGCCATGAAGCCGCACAGTCCGAAGAAGGCGGAAGGAGATGAGGGACAGGCGAAGAAATGCACCGTTCATGCCCGTCAATCACACCCTCGCAGTCAAAATAAATAAGACACCGAGGGGCGTTGTGTGGGGCAAGGCGGCCGCAGAGGCGCACCCAGCCAAACAATGATGCCAGAAGACGGGCAGCGTTACCAAGGAGCTTGTTGCGTGTCAATACAAAGGAAAATCACACCTGAGGGACGTTTTAATGGTCACAGAGGACACATTTTAGACGTGTTCAGTTCCACGAGTGCAAGGAGAATACGTTTCTGAGCCACCTTGCACACATGCAGCATTACTGCTGTACAAGGTGGCTGTAAAACATAGAAACACCTGGGGGAGGGTGGACAGGTTCCCTTCAATTACAGTTCTTGTGTCTGCGTGGCGGTCGCAGGACACGTTGCCGGCTACACAGCAGGGGAAAAGCTGGCGGTGCTGAACCCCACTGACACATTGGCTGGTGTTTTTCTCTGTGCAGCTGGCAGTACCGGGCCCCAACTGGCGGTGTTAGAGCCCGGGGTCAGCAGGAGGAGGAGATGGAGCAGAGTGTTGGCCGAAGCCTGCACTGGCGGCACCTTTGGGTCTGTTGTGCCTGCGTGGCTTTTGCAGGACACGATGCCGGCTGCACAGCAGGGGAACAGCTGGCGGTGCTGAACCCCACTGACACATTGGCTGGTGTTTGGCTCTGTGCAGCTAGCACATCTGGGCCCCAACTGGCGGTGTTAGAGCCCAGGGTCAGCAGGAGGAGGAGAGGGAGCAGAGTGTAGGCCGAAGCCTGCACTGGAGCAAGTTGAAAGGGAAACTTTAACCCCCCCCCCAGGCGTTTGTAGCTGAAAGAGCCATCGTGTACAGCACTAATGCTGGAAAAGGTAAACTTAGCTCTTTTAATTATGGTCCTTGCACATGCTGAACCTAACACTTATAAAAAGTGTCCCCTCCTACCGTGATACCGTCCGGTAGGTGGAACTTTCCTTTGTGATGTGACGCAGCACAGCCATCATTCTTACCCCCTTTGCGCCGTGCGCCGCCTCCTCAGCGTTGTTTGAATCAGTCCCGGAGCCTGCGCTGTTAGGTTAGCCCTTGGCCATGCACACATTTTGCGCTGCCCGTCTTCTGACATCATTTGGTGTCAGGCTGGCTGCGCCTGTGCGGCCGCGCTGGCCGAGAGCCCGCCTCGTACGGTCTTCTGATTTAATCCCACTGGGGGCCTGAGATCTATGGACATGCGCAGTGCATATCTGAACCTCCACCTCTCACTCATCTCCCTACGGCTTCTTCTGACTGTGCGGTGTCACGGCCGTGGCATGCTATTAGGGACCAGCTGACACCGCACAGTTTGAAGAAGCCGTAGGGAGATGAGTGAGAGGTGGAGGTTCAGATATGCACTGCGCATGTCCATGGATCTCTGGCCCCCAGTGGGATTAAATCAGAAGACAGTACGAGGCGGGCTCTCGGCCAGCGCGGCCGCACAGGCGCAGCCAGCCTGACACCAAATGATGTCAGAAGACGGGCAGCGCAAAATGTGTGCATGGCCAAGGGCTAACCTAACAGCGCAGGCTCCGGGACTGATTCAAACAACGCTGAGGAGGCGGCGCACGGCGCCAAGGGGGTAAGAATGACGGCTGTGCTGCGTCACATCACAAAGGAAAGTTCCACCAACCGGACGGTATCACGGTAGGAGGGGACACTTTTCATAAGTGTTAGGATCAGCATGTGCAAGGAGCACCACGAAAAGAGGCACTTTTTCCCTTTGCATCATTACTGCTGCACAAGGTGGCTCCTTCAGTAACAAACGCCTGGGGGGGGGGGACAGGTTCCCTTAAATTTAACTTGTTGTGCCTGCGTGGCGGTCGCAGTACACGTTGCCGGCTGCACAGCAGGGGAACAGCTGGCGGTGCTGAACCCCACTAACACATTGGCGAGGTGTTTGGCTCTGTGCGTACAGCACTACTGGACGGCAACTAGCGGTGTTGGAGCCCAGGGACAGGAGGGGGAGGTGGAGGAGGTAGGAGGGATTGCCACACACACAGCAGGGGAACAGCTGACGTTACTGAACCCCAATAACAGAGGAGGGACTGTTGACTGTGCGTACAGCACTTCTGGACGGCAACTGGCGGTGTTGGAGCCCAGGGACAGGTGGAGGAGGAGGAGGTAGGAGGAGGTAGGAGGGATTGCCACACACACAGCAGGGGAACAGCTGACGTTACTGAACCCCAATAACAGAGGAGGGACTGTTGACTGTGCGTACAGCACTTCTGGACGGCAACTGGCGGTGTTGGAGCCCAGGGACAGGTGGAGGAGGAGGAGGTAGGAGGAGGTAGGAGGGATTGCCACACACACAGCAGGGGAACAGCTGACGTTACTGAACCCCAATAACAGAGGAGGGACTGTTGACTGTGCGTACAGCACTTCTGGACGGCAACTGGCGGTGTTGGAGCCCAGGGACAGGTGGAGGAGGAGGAGGTAGGAGGAGGTAGGAGGGATTGCCACACACACAGCAGGGGAACAGCTTACGTTACTGAACCCCAATAACAGAGGAGGGACTGTTGACTGTGCGTACAGCACTTCTGGACGGCAACTGGCGGTGTTGGAGCCCAGGGACAGGTGGAGGAGGAGGAGGTAGGAGGAGGTAGGAGGGATTGCCACACACACAGCAGGGGAACAGCTGACGTTACTGAACCCCAATAACAGAGGAGGGACTGTTGACTGTGCGTACAGCACTTCTGGACGGCAACTGGCGGTGTTGGAGCCCAGGGACAGGTGGAGGAGGAGGAGGTGGAGGAGGTAGGAGGGATTGCCACACACACAGCAGGGGAACAGCTGACGTTACTGAACCCCAATAACAGAGGAGGGACTGTTGACTGTGCGTACAGCACTTCTGGACGGCAACTGGCGGTGTTGGAGCCCAGGGACAGGTGGAGGAGGAGGAGGTGGAGGAGGTAGGAGGGATTGCCACACACACAGCAGGGGAACAGCTGACGTTACTGAACCCCAATAACAGAGGAGGGACTGTTGACTGTGCGTACAGCACTTCTGGACGGCAACTGGCGGTGTTGGAGCCCAGGGACAGGTGGAGGAGGAGGAGGTGGAGGAGGTAGGAGGGATTGCCACACACACAGCAGGGGAACAGCTGACGTTACTGAACCCCAATAACAGAGGAGGGACTGTTGACTGTGCGTACAGCACTTCTGGACGGCAACTGGCGGTGTTGGAGCCCAGGGACAGGTGGAGGAGGAGGAGGTAGGAGGAGGTAGGAGGGATTGCCACACACACAGCAGGGGAACAGCTGACGTTACTGAACCCCAATAACAGAGGAGGGACTGTTGACTGTGCGTACAGCACTTCTGGACGGCAACTGGCGGTGTTGGAGCCCAGGGACAGGTGGAGGAGGAGGAGGTAGGAGAAGGTAGGAGGGATTGCCACACACACAGCAGGGGAACAGCTGACGTTACTGAACCCCAATAACAGAGGAGGGACTGTTGACTGTGCGTACAGCACTTCTGGACGGCAACTGGCGGTGTTGGAGCCCAGGGACAGGTGGAGGAGGAGGAGGTAGGAGGAGGTAGGAGGGATTGCCACACACACAGCAGGGGAACAGCTGACGTTACTGAACCCCAATAACAGAGGAGGGACTGTTGACTGTGCGTACAGCACTTCTGGACGGCAACTGGCGGTGTTGGAGCCCAGGGACAGGTGGAGGAGGAGGAGGTAGGAGGGATTGCCACACACACAGCAGGGGAACAGCTGACGTTACTGAACCCCAATAACAGAGGAGCGACTGTTGGGACTGTGCGGACAGCACTTCTGGACGGCAACTGGCGGTGTTGGAGCCCAGGGACAGGTGGAAAAGCAGAGGAACACAATGTAGGCCGAAGCCTGAGAAAGTCGAAAGGGAACCTTTAACCCCCCCCCAAGGCGTTTGTAGCTGAAAGAGCCAGCTTGTGCAGCACAAAAGATGCAAAAGGAAAAGGTGGCTCTTTTCATCACGCTCCTTGCAAACACAGAACTAAACACTTATAAAATGTGTCCCCTGAAACCGTCCCGGAGGTGGGACTTTCCTTCGTAATATGACGCAGCACAGCCGTCATTCCTACCCCCCCGGCGCCGCGCCCCGGCTCCTCAGCGTTGTTTGATTCCGTCCCGGAGCCTGCGCTGTTAAGTTATCCCTTGGCCAGGCATACTTAGCGCTGCCCATCTTCTGACATCATTTGGTGTCAGGCTGGCTGCGCCTGTGCGGCCGCGCTGGCCGAGAGCCCGCCTCACAGTGTCTTCTGATTTTATCCCACTGGGGGCCTGGGATCCATGGCCATGCGCAGTGCATATCCTCGCCTCTCACTCCCCTCCCTACGGCTTCTTAAGACTGTGCGGTGTCACGACCGTGGCATGCTATTAGGGACCAGCTGACACCGAACAGTCTGAAGAAGCCATAGGGAGATGAGTGAGAGGTGGAGGTTCAGATATGCAATGCGCATGTCCATGGATCCCAGGCCCCCAGTGGGATTAAATCAGAAGACACTGCGAGGCGGGCTCTCGGCCAGCGCGGCCGCACAGGCGCAGCCATCCTGACACCAAATGATGCCAGAAGACGGGCAGCGCTAAGTGTGCCTGGCCACGGGATAACATAACAGCGCAGGCTCCGGGACGGAATCAAACAACGCTGAGGAGCCGGGGCGCGGCGCCGGGGGGGTAGGAATGACGGCTGTGCTGCGTCATATTACGAAGGAAAGTCCCACCTCCGGGACGGTTTTACGGTATCAGTGGACACATTTTATAAGTGTTAAGTTCTGCGTGTGCAAGGAGCTAAACCAAAATAGCTACCTTTTCCTTGTGCAGCATTACTGCTGCACAAGGTGGCTCTTTCAGTAACAAACGCCTTGGGGGGGGGGACTGATTCCCTTACATTTCAGTTGTTGTGTCAGCGTGGCGGTCGCATGACACATTGCCGGCTACATAGCTGGGGATCAGCTGACGTTACTGAAACCCAATAACACTGGGTCGTATGTTTTGACTGTGCAGACGGCACTTCTGAGCCTCAACTGGCGGTGTTGGAGCCCAGGAATTTAAGTTCAGGTGGTAGAAAGATGAACACAACAGGAGACCTGGATAACGTATACAGTGACCTAATTATTTAATCAGGAGGAGGAGTGGCAAATTCCTGCGAGATCCAGGCCTTGTTCATTTTCAGGAAAGTAAGCCGGTCAACGTTATCGGAGGATAGTCACATGCGACGGTCAGTTAGTACACCACCTGCAGCACTAAAGACACGTTCCGATAATACACTGGCCGCAGGGCAAGACAGCACCTCCAATGCATACTGGCTTAGCTCTGGCCATGTATCCAGCTTTGAGACCCAAAACTTGAAAGGGGAAGAGCCGTCTGGGAGTACAGCAAGAGGGCAAGACATGTAGTCTGTCACCATCTGACGGAACCGTTGCCTCCTGCTGACTGGAGCCGTCTGTGATGGTGTAGACTTTTGTGGGGGGCACAGAAAACTGTGCCACAGTTGGGCCATACTGGTCTTGCCTTGGGCAGAGGCACTGCTTCTGCTCCCTCTTTGTGCAGAGCCTCCACCACTGCCTGGACGCACTGAGCTGCTTTGGAATGCACTAGCAGCACTTCTCTCAGTTGGAATGGAGAAGATGATGGAATTGACCAGTGTGTCTTGGTACTCCCACATTTTTCGCTCCCGGTTCAACGGTGTGATGAGGCTTTCTACGTTGTCCCGGTAGGGAGGATCGAGGAGGGTGAACACCCAATAATCAGACATGTTGAGAATGTGGGCGATGCGGCGGTCGTTTCTCAGGCACTGCAGCATGTAATCCACCATGTGCTGCAGACTGCCAACTGCCCAAGAAACGCTGTCCCCTGCTGGAGGCGTGGTCTCTGCCCGCTCGTCATCACCCCACCCTCGCTGTACACACTGAGTACTGGACAATTGTGTAACTCCCTCCTCTGGACGGATGTCTTCCTCCTCCATTGACTCCTCCTCATCCTCCTCACAAACTGTCCCCTGCCTACGCGTTTGTGAGGAACCACGTGGCGCTGACTGTCCAGAAGATGATGGAAATGGTGAATCCTCATCCTCCACCTCTTCCACAACATCATCCCTTAGCGCTTGCAGTGATTTTTCAAGCAGGCAGATAAGGGGGACAGTCATGCTGACTAGTGCATCATCTGCACTCGCCATCCGCGTGGAATAATCAAAGGGACGCAAAACCTGGCAGACGTCATTCATAGTGGCCCACTCTGTGGTTGTGAAGTCTGTACGGCGCTGACTGCGACTTCTTTGCGCCTGAAGCAGCTGGTACTCCATTACAGCTTGCTGCTGCTCACACAACCGCTCCAACATATGTAACGTGGAATTCCACCTGGTAGGTAGGTCACATATGATGCGATGTTCCGGCAGGCGGTGTCGGCGCTGCAGAGCCGCAATGCGCGCTTTTGCCGTGCTGGAACGCCGCAAGTGAGCACACTCTAGGCGGACCTTGTGCAGCAGTGCATCAAGATCCGGATAGTCCCTCAAAAAGCTCTGCACGACCAAATTGAGCACATGTGCCAGACATGGGATGTGAGTGAGGTTGCCGAGGCCCAGAGCTGCCACCAGATTTCGGCCATTATCACACACTACCATGCCTGGCTGGAGATTCGCTGGCACAAACCACACATTGCTCTCCTGCTTGATGGCATTCCAGAGCTCCTGCGCTGTGTGGCTACGATTCCCCCAAAAAATTAATTTCAAGACGGCCTGTTGACGTTTGGCCACGGCTGTGCTCATGTCGGTCGTAACAGGTGCACGTTCATCACGGGTCCATGTGGAGGTGGACTGTGACGGCTCCTGCAGCGATGATTCTGAGGAACTGGTGTAAGAGGAGGAGTCAATGCGTACAGAATGGATTCCTGCAATCCTTGGAGTGGGCAGGACACGTCCTGCGCCACTCGCACGGTCTGTACCCGGCTCAACGACATTAACCCAATGGGCAGTGAGGGAAAGGTATCGCCCCTGTCCATGTTGACTGGTCCACGCATCGGTGGTGAGGTGGACCTTGCTACTGACGGCGTTCAGTAGCGCGTGTTTTATGTGTCCCTCCACATGCTTGTGCAGGGCAGGGACGGCTTGCCTGCTGAAGTAAAAGCGGCTGGGCACATTGTACTGTGGGACTGCCAATGACATCAAGTCACGGAAGCTGTCAGTCTCCACCAGCCTGAATGACAGCATTTCCAGTGAAAGAAGTTTGGCAATGCCTGCAGTCAGAGCCTGTGCTCGTGGGTGGTTTGACGAGAAAGGCCGCCTTTTCTCCCATGCCTGTACTACCGATGGCTGTAGACTGGGCTGGGAGTGTGTGGATGACTGGGAAAGTGGTGCTGCGGGTGGAATTACAGCGGGTCTCTGGACAACAGGGCCAGAGGTTCTTCCACGGCGATCCTGGGAGGAAGCCGAACCAGTTGCGTGTGAGCTAGAGGAAGAGGCAACACGAGCTGAAGAGGTGGTAGCTGCCGCTGTTGGTTGGCCTAGCTCTTCAGTGTGTTTTTCTAACTCCGCCGGGTGCCTGTTGCGCACATGTTTCCACATGTTGGAGGTATTGAGGTTGCTGACATTTCGACCTCTTTTGACTTTTTGATGACACACCTTGCATCTGACATAGCAAATGTCATCTGCAACTGTGTCAAAAAAGGACCAGGCACTGCAAGTCTTGGGAGCGCCCTTTTTGGCTTTTGGAAGAGACATGCTCCTAACGGGTGCCAAAGCGGAGGCTGCAGGATCCGCAGTCTTCCCCCTCCCTCTCCCTCTTTGGGCCGTACGGGGAATCTCTTCCTCAGAGCTGCTCCCACCACCTTCCTGTCCCTCACGCCAAGATGGGTCAAGGACCTCATCATCTACACTACCCTCTGCCCCCAACTGCTCCTCCTGGGTAGTCTCAGCAGCAGAGCACGCACCAGTAAGTGGCACCTGAGTGTCATCATCAGCTGATGCGGCCTGCAATGTGGAGACCGGAGCCACTGGCCCACCCGCCTCTTCAGAGGAAGAGAGAAAAAGCTGTTGGGCATCACTGCACCCTGCCTCTTCTTCCATTTCTCCAATGCTGCTTGGCTGGCCCCCTGTTTGCAAGCCAAGAGATTCAGAGAACAGAAGTAGAGACGGCTCCTGTCCTGGGCTCTCTGTCTGCCTGGGCAATTTGGCAGGTGGTGAAGAGACAGATGGCTGCTCTCCAGTGCTCTGTGTCTGAGAGGATGTGGCACTAATTGAAGTTGATGCATTAGCTGCCATCCATCCGACAACGGCTTCAATTTGTTCTTCACGCAGCAGCGGTGTACGGCGCTCTGACACAAAGCTGCGCATGAACGACTGTTGCCTGGTGAATGTGGGTGCTGATGAGTCACCGGTGCCCGCAGCAGGCACAGAATCCCCACGTCCCCTCCCTGCTCCGCGCCCACGCCCACGCCCACGCCCACGTGCCTTACTCACTACCTTCTTCATCTTGGTTGACTGATAAAGATAAGCAGAAAAGTACTAACGGCTTTGTGTGCTTATTCCTGAGCAACTCCTCCTAACAGGTATAAGAAACACTAATTTTCTAAAGTGTGGACTAGACTTTAATATGAGCTAATGTGGCCTACACAAATGTAAAGTGGTGTAACTGGTGTGTTTGGTGAACTTTATTATTTATTTATTTTTTGGGGGCTGAACTGACAACGGATAGAGCTGCAGTCACACGGAGACCGTGCAGACAGACGTAAACGGCGCTGCAAGGCCCAAAAACCCTCCTCTACGTTATCCTATGTAGTGTTTTTCCACAAGTTAGCTGGAGACGGGTGGAAAGACACTAATAGGAATTTTTTGAAAAAATGTGCAGCAGCCTGCACTACTTAAAACAAAATGAAAATTGATTTGGCGGTATGACGCAGTGAACAACCCTGAGCTGGAGACAACCAGGCTATGGCTGCTCACAGACTACAGGGCGAGCTGCAGTCACACGGAGACCGTGCAGACAGCCGTAAACGGCGCTGCAAGGCCCAAAAACACTCCTCTACATTATCCTATGTAGTGTTTTTCCACAAATTAGCTGGAGACGGGTGGAAAGACACTAATAGGAATTTTTTGAAAAAATGTGCAGCAGCCTGCACTACTTAAAACAAAATGAAAATTGATTTGGCGGTATGACGCAGTGAACAACCCTGAGCTGGAGACAACCAGGCTACGGCTGCTCACAGACTACAGGGCGAGCTGCAGTCACACGGAGACTGTGCAGACAGCCGTAAACGGCGCTGCAAGGCCCAAAAACCCTCCTCTACGTTATCCTATGTAGTGTTTTTCCACAAATTAGCTGGAGACGGGTGGAAAGACACTAATAGGATTTTTTTGAATAAATTAGCAGCAGACTACACTACTTGAAAAAAAAAAAAAAAAAAAGAACAGTATGAGGCAATGAACCACCCTCCCTGAACTGAATACAACCAGCTATGGATGGCCTATGTGGCTGCACTCAGACTAGAGAGTGGGCTGCACTCACACACACACACACACACACAGACCTTGCAGATCGCTGTGAAAACAGCGCTACAAGGCAAAAGCAAGGTGAATAGTAGGTGAACACAGCGGTTGCTAAATTAGCCTTTGGAAAGCACAAAGAAGCAAATCACTATCTCTAAACTGTCCCTCAGTCAGCAAACAGCGTCCTGTCACTAACTGAATTCACAGCAGAGTGATCGCAAAATGGCGCCAGCGACTTTTAAACTGCATCATGACATCATTTCAGCAGCCAATCACAGCCTTGCCAGTAGTTTCATGCCCTCCATGCTAAACAGGATGTGCCCACACTTGGAATCATTCTCATTGGCTGAATTTCTGCATTTTGAATCGTGGAACTTCCGATTCCGGTATCCGATACGCGGCAAGTATCGGAATCCCGGTATCGGAATTCCGATACCGCAAGTATCGGCCGATACCCGATACTTGCGGTATCGGAATGCTCAACACTACTAATAAACCATCTCAAGCATAGAATTTTATTTTATTTGTTTTATTTGATATGGGTTTTTATATTTTCATTCTGACAACAACTGATAGTAATACAATTTGAATTTTATGCATAAATGTATTTATTTTATTATGTAAATGCATCTAAGTTAAAAAATGAAGTAAGTTTGCAATAATTCATAGCTGAAAATTTCTTGTCATTTTGTTTTCATAGCTCCTATGTAACTATGCATCTCAATGGTGACAGACCTGAAACAAACCACGGAAGAAGATTGGGGAACAGCGTTGGAGTAGTGGCACATGGAGCCTGAGACCTCTAAGGTGGCACATTTAGTATAGGTAATTTACCCTTTACATGTTTTATATTGTATGTATGCCACTCTGAGATATTTTAGAACCTTGGATCACCTTAGGTTAACCCTTTTGGGTGGGGATAAGTGTACCCCTTACTACAGCTCAGCAATGGCACTTTAACATCTAATAGTCTTGGGTTTTACTATATGTGGAACTCAAAGGTGTAACTAGGATTTTGGTTCAGGGTAGGTTAAAACTTCTGATTGGGCCCCTAACCAGGTAACCCTGATTAACGATATAGTGGCGAAATCTAATAGTAGATGTACGAGAACCTCAGCAGATGACTATGCTGTTACTAAAAAATATCTCTATACAAAGACCAACACTGATATTACTGTCATATGGTCATATAGTGGTAGATACCAGTGTAACACCCCAGGTAATCGGTTGTTACAGTGGCATTGCTTTCCTTTCGGGGAGGGTGATGCCATGCTTGGAAGTGAGGAAGGATCCCTTTAACAAGTAACTAGCACATGCAACACTGTTCTGACTCCAGGCCAGATGGGGGAGCTCGAGACCCAGATTCAGGGGAACTTCCCTATATATTCTGGATGGAGGAGGAGTTAGGTGGTCAGTCTGTCAGATGGACAGAGGAGGGAGGAAGCAGACAGAGCGAGTCTGAGAGGAAAGGTGGGGCCATGCAGCCAGGTGAGGTGCTGCAGCTCCTGGAGGGAACGAGAACAAAGCAGTCTGTAGGAGACTGGGAGGAGAAGAGAAGCGCAGGAGAGTTTTTCAGCTGGAGGGAAGCTGCGACTGAGCTTCCTCCATGCTGAAGCGCAGAATTTCGGTAGCCGGAAGACCGAGGTTGTGAGAGTAAGGCCGGGGTCACACTAGACCGTAATACGGACGAGTGCTATGCGATAAAAAATCGCATAGCACTCGGCCCAATGTTAATCTATGGCACAGCTCCCATCATCCGATATTTTCTCCACCGTATTCAGGATCCAAGTGAAATCGCAGCATGCTGCGATTGTCAGCGTATCTCGGCCGAGACTCGCCAATGCAAGTCTATGGGTGCTAGAAAAAATCGGATTACACACGGACCATGCGTGTGCATTGCGAGAAATACGGAAGACTTCTCCAGGTGACAGGAAATTGAATCATCCATTATCAGGAAGCTTTGGCATGCTAATTTATGGCCCACGCTGGATTGCAAAGCAGGAAGCACGCCTCCACGGAGTGTACTGTGTAGCAGCATGGCCAGGCATATAAATGTTGAGATGCTGATTGCTCTGGTCCATGATAGACCAGAGTTATGGGACCAACGCGACGCACATTATGCGGACCGTGCACGTAAAGACGCAGCATGGAGGGCAATCTGTCGCCACATGTTCCCCGATTTTGATGAGCGACCTCAAGAGGTTCAGCAAGAAATTTGTAAGTACCATCCTTTACCAAAAAATGGGCTTTTATATTGGGTTCAGGAGAAAAATAGGCATGAACACATCATATGTGGTGTGTTTATGAGTGATGTAAATGTTCAAAGCTCTTGGTTGAGGCTACAAAAACATTAACAAGACACACCAATATGGTTCCAATATAGTAGCTATAGTCCTTTCATATATTACCAAGGGAGTTTTATGTCCCCTTAGGCTCCACGGCCTGTGTGTGATTGCAAACCCTGGACCTGTTGGAGTTATGTGCTTGGCCAGCATGGTGGCTCAGTGGATAGGAGTCCTGGGTTCAAATCCCACCAATGACAAAATATGCAAAGAGTTTGTATGTTCTCTCCGTGTTTGCGTGGGTTTCCTCTGGGCACTCCGCTTTCCTCACACAATCCAAAGACATACTGATAGGGAATTTATATTGGGAGCCCCATTGGTGACAGCAATGATAATGTCTTTAAAAAACTGCAGAATATGTTATCGGTATATAAAATAAAGATTATTTATTATTATTTGTTATTCCACAAACAACTTTTGATTCTTTGCAGTGAATGATGTCACTAGACGCTGGCGGAGTTGCCGGGATCAATACCGGCGTGAACGTCAAGTTTCTGGGTGGAGTGGTGATGCAGCACCCAAAAAAAGGAAATATCTTTATTTTGATCGGCTGAATTTTCTAGCACCGGTGATGGAGCTCAGACCGTAAGTGCATGCATGGCCCAAAATCTTTTACACATCTTCCAACGTGAATATGTTTCTAATTTTTTCCTCTAAAATAATTTGTGAAATACAGAACAGAGTCCAATCTGACAGAAAGAGAGACTGTATCTGACTCGGAGATGGTGATTGACCCCGTTGGTGAAGGTTCCGAAATGGCTGGACCATCAGGGCAAGCACCAAGCAGCAACCAACCACAACCAGCAGCAGCGTCTTCTGCCACACAGGAGGCCAATCCAGAGGTTGAGGAAGGAGGCCAGAGCAGCAGTCCAACCTTGGCTCTGGATACATCACCACAGCCTACTACAAGACCAAACCGTGGTCGGCGCAGAAGGGTGGCTTCTAACCCTGGCACCAGGAGGCAAGTGGATACAGGGGTGTTGGACTATTTGTCAAGGGCTGCACATGACGATGGGGAGGAAGCGTACTTCTGCAGTCTTGCACGCTATTTACGCCCCATTCCACGCTCGCTCAGGCTGTGGACCAGAGGTTGTCTACAAATTGTTATTGATGCGGCAACACCCCCAAACAACCCCACTCATGTGTTCAACTACCTAGAACGGTGGCAAATGTCACCTACAAATGTTCTGGCGGTGCAAGACCTTCCACAGGAACCAAACCAAACAGTTGCAGCACCCCCTTGCCACGTATAGCTCCACAACAACAGCCTGCCCAAAACACCCAACAACAACAAAACAGGCCAATTCATGAATATCCAGCAAATGCCCAATCTGACCACTTGAACAGACACATGTTTGGAGGCTGGTCCCAACATGTGTCTGCTCGACATGGCCATATTGGGGGGTATGACCAAATGGGTCAATACAGTACACAGGACTTTATGCCCTTCTACCCTCAACATCCAGTTTTACCTCACACACAGGATAGAAACTTGCAACAACACCCTTCATATATATCTGCCACACCACAGCTTGACAGTCTGGTTGGTCCACCACCTAGGCCAAGTTCAGCACATGCTGGACACCCGCCATCACCATCGCCACCCCCAACCTACCAGAACCTGTAATTTCTGTAAACAAACGTTTCGGCAGGTCATTTATGCTTTTTATTGTTAAAAGTTTTTTGCGCCATTGGCATGTTCTTGTTTCTGGTTTACTCTGGTTAATATGCCTACAATTACATATGATTTCAATATGTTTTTGGCAAATATATATATGCTTTGAGCAGTAAAAATGTTTTTCAAAATATGAATGTTATGTATTCTTAGGACTAAAAAGATGATGTGGCAACTTAACAATTTTTTTTTAGGGAAAAGGAGAAACATACTACACAATTCAAACATGAACATTATGCTATTTATTAACTAACAATATAACTAAACTTTAAAGCACAACAGCATTGTCTTGCCAATCAGTCGCTCCCTCTGGTGACACAAAATAATTTGTTAACACATCACGAACTTTTAGGCCTGAGGGCTGACGACGAGAAGGAAGAACACGTGGAGTAGTCAAGACAGTATTAGCATAATCAATTTCAACAGCAGCAGATGATGGGCAATCATGGTATCTAGTAAAGTTGTGAAGAACAACACATGCTTTGATTACACCATTGACATTGCCTTCACTCAGTTGTATTGCGGACTGAAGTACCCGCCATTTAGCAGTGAGAATGCCAAATGAACACTCTACCAGACGGCGGGCACGGGAAAGGCGCAAATTAAAAATTCTACGCCGGTAGTCCAGGCCTCTCCGTGGATATGGCCTCATGACGTTCCTGGATAATTGAAACGCCTCATCTGCTACCATCATGTAAGGCACCGCATCCAAATTCGCCCCTGGTAGGTTACTTGGGGGTGGGACATCCAAATCATTGTTGCGCAGCCGCCGACCCATAATGGAAGAACTAAAGACTCGAGAGTCTCCAGTTCTCCCATAGGCCCCAATATCTACAATTATAAACCTGTAGTTGCTGTCGACTAGGGCCAACAGCACTACAGAGAAAAACTGTTTATAATTATAGAATTGGGTCCCTGATCCCGGCGGCTTACGCACACGGATGTGCTTTCCGTCCAGAGCCCCAATACAGTGCGGAAACTGGCAGGTGTCCTGAAATCCTTGGGCAATACGTAACCAATCGGACATTTTCGGCTCAGGCATCACCTCTTGATGGAGTCTTCTCCATATTTCCGTGCATGTATCCTGCACAATTCCCGAAATTGTCGATTTGCAAAGTAAAAACTCTAAATGCAGTGCCGCATATGATATTCCAGTGGCAAGGAAGCTAAAAGAAATAAGAGAATTTTTTTACCCAACAAAATTAAAACATTACAGTGTTCTCTGGGCCAAAAATACAATTAGATAAATAATATGCCATGATTCCTCAAACATTAAGGACATGCGATGGCTTTGATGTTCGATTCACTAAAATATTCTAAAGTAAGCCAAAATTATGTAGAAGTTTACTAACCATTTAAATATATAATTTTCACAATGGGTAATACCATTTAACACAAAACATTGTTTGGAAACAGAGGATTGATACATACCGTAAAGTAAGGATAAGGCGCTCCTCTGCAGAAATTGATTTTCGCATCCTGGTGTCCTTCTTGGTAATCCCTGGTCGCAAAATCTCCAACAAAATATCAAACGTATGTATCCGCATCCGACAATAGTTGAAGAACTTGTCTGGATTTGTCCTCAGAGCAGCATACAGACGGTTGAAATGTCCTTTTTTGATCCGTTGCTTCATAAGTGGATGTACCCACATCCGTCTCCGCCTCCTCGGATCTACAATTACTGGGTATGGCTCTCCAAAACGTTGGGAAAGTACCCAGTTGTAAAGCACACGCTCTGTGGTGTTAAAAGTCAGTAGATCCGACATGTGGATCCGACATGTTGCTCATCAAGCAGAAGTGCACCAACACAAGCAGGGACTCTGCTGCCTAGATTGGTGGCTGCCACCTGTTTTAGGGCCATTAAATAATGTTCTTGGTGATGATTTAAATTTTTACAGGTGTAAAAACCGTTATATGTCCATTTTGCAAGCTTGTGAGAAAATCTCGGCATACGGATGGCATACGGATGTCACGCGGATCATTTGTTGCGAGGAAATCGCATCCTCGCACTGCACATGGATCACTGTTTTGGAAACATTTGTGCGATTCTCGTCCGTGAAAAACGGACCGTTTTTTTATACGTTGTGTGTGTCCCCGGCCTAACTCTATGCCCCACGCCAGAAACTGGAGGACAGGATATTGCAGGTCGCCTGTCCACCATTAACACCCGAAGGCGCAGTGACAGATAGAGCCCGGAGTCATCCTGAGAGGCCCTGTAAAAAGGCTCGAGTTACCTGCCATGTGGGTAGTGTCCTACCAGCAAGAGGGACAGAGAGAACGTGAGGTCCTTGTGGGAGGCCTAAGGCAGCAAGGGACTACAACACAGCGCTAGAAGGAAGGGTTACGATTCCACCTGGCTAAGGGGATTCCTGAGTCACTTCCAGGCCAGCCGGGCCACACCAACACCTGTGATCTGGACCCTGGACTACGGCTGCCTTGCATCAGTAAAGAGGTAAAAAAGACTGCAACTTGTGTCCTCTGATTCTTTCTACACCACCTACCATCTTGATCTACTACACCAGGAGCCCTGGGGACTCAGCTTCACCTGTGGGAAGCCATAACTTCCCTGCTGCCATAACATCACCCCAGTGGACCCCTTTAAGCAATGTCGGTCATCCCTGACTGAATACCACAGGTGGCTTCATGAACAAACTTTATTCTTGCAACAACTCTGCCGGCATCACTGCATGGCCTCCCATTCCTCACACACCATCTTACCCACTGCTCCAGGTTATGTTGTGGTCTATGTCTGCTGCCGGCTGCATGCTCTGTGTCTTTTGCTTTCTGCCTGCTCTCTGCATGCTTCCTGGCTGTGTGCATAGGGAAGCGGTGCCAGAACTCTCTGGTTCTTATGGAATAAGTGTGCACCCTTGCAGCTCTGCCTGCTCTGTACCCTTCTGACTTTGTCTGTGCTCCGCTCTCTTGCAGCTTTACCTCTGCTCCGCACTCCTGCGGTTCTGCTCCGTTCTACTCTGCTCCGCTCCTGCAGAAATCTCTTGCTTCAGCTCCTCTCCGCATTCCTCATGGTTCCGCTCTGCTTAGCTTCAGTTGCTGCACTCTCTTGCTACTCATACTGCTCTTATCCGCAGCCGTGCGGTTCTCCTCCTGTGTGAACAGGTCCCGACCTGTTCCTTCATACTTCATTGCTTCCAGCTTGCATCCATACCTGCACCTCCTGTGTGAACAGGTCCCAACTAGTGATGAGCGAATATACTCGGTACTCGAGATTTCCTGAGCATGCACAGGTATCCTCCCAGTATTTGTAAGTGCTTGGAGATTTAGTTTTCAGTTCCGCAGCTGAATGATTTACATCTGTTAGCCAGCATAAGTACATGTGGGGGTTGCCTGGTTGCTTGGGAATCCCCACATGTAATCAAGCTGGCTAACAGATGTAAATCATCCAGCTGCGGCGCTGAAAACTAAATCTCCGAGCACTTACAAATACTCAGAGGACACCCGAGCGTGCTCGGGAAATCTCGAGTACCGAGTATATTCGCTCATCACTAGTCCTAACCTTTTCCCTCATACTTCATTCCTTCCTGCTTGTTTCCTTACCTGCACCTCCTATGTGAACAGGTCCCAACCTGTTCCTTCTTACTTCATATCTGTACCTGCACCTCCTGTGTGAACAGGTCCCTACCTGTTCCTTCATACACCACACCTGCCTGCCCTGTTTCTCATGAAAACCACAAAAAGAGGAAAAATCCTCCAATATTCAAGAAAACAAACCAAAAACAGGAAGAGATGCTTACCTGTCTAAATGGGCCTCAATACAATTGCACTGACAGGGTGCAGCGGACCCAAGTAAAATCGCAACTATCAACCAAATGCCATTATCAACCAAAACCTTACATATATTGATATGTTTTTTTTTTGACTGTTGTATTTTTTTCGGGGTGCAGTTGGGCCCAAAGGTTCTGTACACTGTGGCTTCTGTTCACACAGGATGCATTATAGGTAGCACTGGGCAGCCCGCCATAGGGCATCATTAATAGGCTGAGAACCAGATGCTCTGCATTCCTTTTGTGAACACGCCACATACAGAGTATATATTTTAGTGCATTGGTGTGCCACACGGCCAATCCCTGATTGAAGTCTGGCTGTTTCATTTGGTATTGCACCTGTACAGTTGCCATTTTACTTGGGTCCGCTGCACCCTGTCAGTGCAATTGTATTGAGGCCCATTTAGACCGGTAAGCATCTCTGCCTGTTTTTTGTTTGCTTTCTTGAATATTGGAGGATTTTTCCTCTTTTTGTGGTTTTCATGTTAGGCTGCCGTCACACTAGCAGTATTTGGTCAGTATTGTACATTAGTATTTGTAAGCCAAAACAAGGAGTGGGTGATAAATGCTGAAGTGGTGCATATGTTCCTATTATACTTTTCCTCTAATTGTTCCACTCCTGGTTTTGTCTTACAAATACTGATGTAAAATACTGACCAAATACTGCTAGTGTGACGGCAGCCTTAGAGTAACATAGTAACATAGTTAGTAAGGCCGAAAAAAGACATTTGTCCCTCCAGTTCAGCCTATATTCCATCATAATAAATCCCCAGATCTACGTCCTTCTACAGAACCTAATAATTGTATGATACAATATTGTTCTGCTCCAGGAAGACATCCAGGCCTCAATATGTAGGACTGGCAAACGTAAGGATCCTTGACGTGGGTTGCCAGCTTACATATTGTGGCCAGAATATCAACCAATACCTTACATATATTGATATGATTTTTTTGCACGTTGTATTTTTTTCAGGGTGCAGTTGGGCCCAAAGGTTCTGTACACTGTGGCCTCTGTTCACACAGGATACATTATAGTTAGCTGTTGTGAAATTGGATTCTGGGCTCCCCCGGTGGCCACTTGTGGAATTGAACTTGTGTGCATCATCCCCTCTGTTCACCTGCTCCTATCAGGATGTGGGAGTCGCTATATAACCTTGCTCCTCTGTCAGTTTCTTGCCGGTCAACAATGTAATCAGAAGCCTTTCTGTGCATGTTCCTGCTACTAGACAACTCCCAGCTAAGTTGGACTTTTGTCCTTGTGTGTTTTTGCATTTTGTTCCTGTTCACAGCTGCTGTTTCGTTACTGTGTCTGGAAAGCTCTAGTGATCGGAAATTGCCACTCTGGTGTTATGAGTTAATGCTAGAGTCTTAAAGTAATTTCTGGATGGTGTTTTGATAGGGTTTTCTGCTGACCATGAAAGTGCCCTTTCTGTCTTCCTGCTATCTAGTAAGCGGACCTCGATTTTGCTAAACCTATTTTCATACTACGTTTGTCATTTCATCTAAAATCACCGCCAATATATGTGGGGGCCTCTGTCTGCCTTTTGGGAAAATTTCTCTAGAGGTGAGCCAGGACTGTCTTTTCCTCTGCTAGGATTAGGTAGTTCTCCGGCTGGCGCTGGGCATCTAGGGATAAAAAAACGTAGGCATGCTACCCGGCCACTTCTAGTTGTGCGGCAGGTTTAGTTCATGGTCAGTATAGTTTCCATCTTCCAAGAGCTAGTTCTCATATATGCTGGGCTATGTTCTCTCGCCATTGAGAATCATGACAGTTTGACCGGACGAAAAAAGGGTTAAATTACTGGCTGAGAAAGGAGAGAAAAAAGAAGTCTGCTACAATTTTTTTTTTTTTTTTTTTCCCTCTAGTTCTGAGTGTGCTCTTAATTGAATCACTTGCTAGTCTGCCTATACTGCAGCCTTCCTCTCTTTCTCTCCTTCTAATCCTTGAATGGCTCTGTGTTCACCTGTTTCAAATGGATCTTCAGAGTGTAGCTACAGGTTTGAATAATCTCGCCACAAAGGTACAAAATTTGCAAGATTTTGTTGTTCATGCACCTATGTCTGAGCCTAGAATTCCTTTGCCTGAGTTCTTCTCGGGGAATAGATCTCACTTTCAAAATTTTAAAAATAATTGCAAATTGTTTTTGTCCCTGAAGTCTCGCTCTGCCGGAGACCCTGCACAGCAGGTCAGGATTGTAATTTCCTTGCTCCGGGGCGACCCTCAAGACTGGGCTTTTGCATTGGCACCAGGGGATCCTGCGTTGCTCAATGTGGATGCGTTTTTTCTGGCCTTGGGGTTGCTTTATGAGGAACCTCATTTAGAGCTTCAGGCGGAAAAGGCCTTGATGTCCTTGTCTCAGGGGCAAGATGAAGCTGAGATATACTGCCAAAAATTCCGCAAATGGTCTGTGCTTACTCAGTGGAATGAGTGCGCCCTGGCGGCGATTTTCAGAGAAGGTCTCTCTGATGCCATTAAGGATGTTATGGTGGGGTTCCCTGTGCCTGCGAGTCTGAATGAGTCCATGACGATGGCTATTCAGATCGATAGGCGTCTGCGGGAGCGCAAACCTGTGCACCATTTGGCGGTGTCTACTGAGAAAACGCCAGAAAATATGCAATGTGATAGAATTCTGTCCAGAAGCGAGCGGCAGAATTTTAGACGAAAAAATGGGTTGTGCTTCTATTGTGGTGATTCAACTCATGTTATATCAGCATGCTTTAAGCGTACTAAGAAGCCTGACAAGTCTGTTTCAATTAGCACTTTACAGTCTAAGTTTATTCTATCTGTGACCCTGATTTGTTCTTTGTCATCTATTACCGCGGACGCCTATGTCGACTCTGGCGCTGCTTTGAGTCTTATGGATTGGTCCTTTGCCAAACGCTGTGGGTATGATTTGGAGCCATTGGAGGCTCCGATACCTCTGAAAGGGATTGACTCCACCCCATTGGCTAGTAATAAACCACAATACTGGACACAAGTGACTATGCATGTTAATCCGGATCACCAGGAGGTTATTCGCTTTCTGGTGCTGTATAATCTACATGATGTTTTGGTGCTGGGATTGCCATGGCTGCAATCTCATAACCCAGTCCTCGACTGGAGAGCTATGTCTGTGTTAAGCTGGGGATGTAAAGGAACTCATGGGGACGTACCTTTGGTTTCCATTTCATCGTCTATTCCCTCTGAGATTCCTGAATTCTTGTCTGACTTTCGTGACGTTTTTGAAGAACCCAAGGTTGGTTCACTACCTCCGCACCGGGAGTGCGATTGTGCCATAGACTTGATCCCGGGTAGTAAATACCCTAAGGGTCGTTTATTTAATCTGTCTGTGCCTGAACACGCTGCTATGCGAGAATATATAAAGGAGTCCTTGGAAAAGGGACATATTCGTCCTTCGTCATCTCCCTTAGGAGCCGGTTTTTTCTTTGTGTCTAAGAAAGACGGCTCTTTGAGGCCGTGTATTGATTATCGACTTTTGAATAAAATCACGGTTAAATATCAATATCCGTTACCACTGCTTACTGATTTGTTTGCTCGTATAAAGGGGGCCAAGTGGTTCTCTAAGATTGATCTCCGTGGGGCGTATAATTTGGTGCGAATCAAGCAGGGGGATGAGTGGAAAACCGCATTTAATACGCCCGAGGGCCATTTTGAGTATTTGGTGATGCCTTTTGGTCTTTCAAATGCCCCTTCAGTCTTCCAGTCCTTTATGCATGACATTTTCCGCGATTATTTGGATAAATTTATGATTGTGTATCTGGATGATATTCTGATTTTTTCGGATGACTGGGACTCTCATGTCCAGCAGGTCAGGAGGGTTTTTCAGGTTTTGCGGTCTAATTCCTTGTGTGTGAAGGGTTCTAAGTGTGTTTTTGGGGTTCAAAAGATTTCCTTCTTGGGATACATTTTTTCCCCCTCTTCCATCGAGATGGATCCTGTCAAGGTTCAGGCTATTGGTGATTGGACGCAACCCTCTTCTCTTAAGAGTCTTCAGAAATTTTTGGGCTTTGCTAACTTTTATCGTCGATTTATTGCTGGTTTTTCTGATGTTGTGAAACCATTGACTGATTTGACTAAGAAGGGTGCTGATGTTGCTGATTGGTCCCCTGATGCTGTGGAGGCCTTTCGGGAGCTCAAGCGCCGCTTTTCTTCCGCCCCAGTGTTGCGTCAGCCTGATGTTGCTCTTCCTTTTCAGGTTGAGGTCGACGCTTCTGAAATCGGAGCTGGGGCGGTGTTGTCGCAGAGAAGTTCCGACTGCTCCGTGATGAGACCTTGTGCTTTTTTTTCCCGTAAATTTTCGCCCGCCGAGCGGAATTATGATATTGGGAATCGGGAGCTTTTGGCCATGAAGTGGGCTTTTGAGGAGTGGCGTCACTGGATTGAGGGGGCCAGACATCAGGTGGTGGTATTGACTGACCACAAAAATTTAATTTACCTTGAGTCTGCCAGGCGCCTGAATCCTAGACAGGCGCGCTGGTCGTTGTTTTTCTCTCGGTTTAATTTTGTGGTGTCGTACCTACCGGGTTCTAAGAATGTTAAGGCGGATGCCCTTTCTAGGAGTTTTGAGCCTGACTCCCCTGGTAATTCTGAGCCCACAGGTATCCTTAAAGATGGAGTGATATTGTCTGCCGTTTCTCCAGACCTGCGGCGGGCCTTGCAGGAGTTTCAGGCGGATAGACCTGATCGTTGCCCACCTGGTAGACTGTTTGTTCCTGATGATTGGACCAGTAGAGTCATCTCTGAGGTTCATTCTTCTGCGTTGGCAGGTCATCCTGGAATCTTTGGTACCAGGGATTTGGTGGCAAGGTCCTTCTGGTGGCCTTCCCTGTCACGAGATGTGCGAGGCTTTGTGCAGTCTTGTGACGTTTGTGCTCAGGCCAAGCCTTGTTGTTCTCGGGCTAGTGGATTGTTGTTACCCTTGCCTATCCCGAAGAGGCCTTGGATGCACATCTCGATGGATTTTATTTCGGATCTGCCTGTTTCTCAGAAGATGTCTGTCATCTGGGTGGTGTGTGACCGTTTCTCTAAGATGGTCCATCTGGTTCCCTTGCCTAAGTTGCCTTCTTCTTCCGAGTTGGTTCCTCTGTTTTTTCAAAATGTTGTTCGTTTGCATGGTATTCCGGAGAATATCGTTTCTGACAGAGGGACCCAATTCGTGTCTAGATTTTGGCGGGCATTCTGTGCTAGGATGGGCATAGATTTGTCTTTTTCGTCTGCTTTCCATCCTCAGACTAATGGCCAGACCGAGCGGACTAATCAGACCTTGGAGACATATTTGAGGTGTTTTGTGTCTGCGGATCAGGATGATTGGGTTGCTTTTTTGCCTTTGGCAGAGTTCGCCCTCAATAATCGGGCCAGCTCTGCCACCTTGGTGTCCCCGTTTTTCTGTAATTCGGGGTTTCATCCTCGATTTTCCTCCGGTCAAGTGGAATCTTCGGATTGTCCTGGAGTGGATGCTGTGGTGGAGAGGTTGCATCAGATTTGGGGGCAGGTGGTGGACAATTTGAAGTTGTCCCAGGAGAAGACTCAGCTTTTTGCCAACCGCCGTCGTCGTGTTGGTCCTCGGCTTTGTGTTGGGGACTTGGTGTGGTTGTCTTCTCGTTTTGTCCCTATGAGGGTTTCTTCTCCTAAGTTTAAGCCTCAGTTCATCGGCCCGTACAAGATATTGGAGATTCTTAACCCTGTGTCCTTCCGTTTGGACCTCCGTGCATCCTTTTCGATTCATAATGTTTTTCATCGGTCATTGTTGCGCAGGTATGAGGTACCGGTTGTGCCTTCCGTTGAGCCTCCTGCTCCGGTGTTGGTTGAGGGTGAGTTGGAGTACGTTGTGGAAAAGATCTTAGACTCTCGTGTTTCCAGACGGAAACTCCAGTATCTGGTCAAATGGAAGGGATACGGTCAGGAGGATAATTCTTGGGTCACTGCCTCTGATGTTCATGCCTCCGATCTTGTCCGTGCCTTTCATAGGGCTCATCCTGATCGCCCTGGTGGTTCTGGTGAGGGTTCGGTGCCCCCTCCTTGAGGGGGGGGTACTGTTGTGAAATTGGATTCTGGGCTCCCCCGGTGGCCACTTGTGGAATTGAACTTGTGTGCATCATCCCCTCTGTTCACCTGCTCCTATCAGGATGTGGGAGTCGCTATATAACCTTGCTCCTCTGTCAGTTTCTTGCCGGTCAACAATGTAATCAGAAGCCTTTCTGTGCATGTTCCTGCTACTAGACAACTCCCAGCTAAGTTGGACTTTTGTCCTTGTGTGTTTTTGCATTTTGTTCCTGTTCACAGCTGCTGTTTCGTTACTGTGTCTGGAAAGCTCTAGTGATCGGAAATTGCCACTCTGGTGTTATGAGTTAATGCTAGAGTCTTAAAGTAATTTCTGGATGGTGTTTTGATAGGGTTTTCTGCTGACCATGAAAGTGCCCTTTCTGTCTTCCTGCTATCTAGTAAGCGGACCTCGATTTTGCTAAACCTATTTTCATACTACGTTTGTCATTTCATCTAAAATCACCGCCAATATATGTGGGGGCCTCTGTCTGCCTTTTGGGAAAATTTCTCTAGAGGTGAGCCAGGACTGTCTTTTCCTCTGCTAGGATTAGGTAGTTCTCCGGCTGGCGCTGGGCATCTAGGGATAAAAAAACGTAGGCATGCTACCCGGCCACTTCTAGTTGTGCGGCAGGTTTAGTTCATGGTCAGTATAGTTTCCATCTTCCAAGAGCTAGTTCTCATATATGCTGGGCTATGTTCTCTCGCCATTGAGAATCATGACAGTTAGCACTGGGCAGCCCGCCATAGGGCATCATTAAAAGGCTGAGAACCAGATGCTCTGCATTCCTTGTGTGAACACGCCACATACAGAGTATATATTTTAGTGCATTGCAACATCCTGTGGCAGAGGGTGTTGCAGGGGAAGATTCAGGGGGGGCCCTGTCAGGGGTGGGATCCTGACAGAGGCCTAGCGAACAGAGAGAACGTTACGGGACCGCGACTGCACCTGATCACGGCGGTACCCTAAGAAAGGACAAGAGGCGAGGTTTATTGTGCTGAGTGAGAAATGAGATCAACGCAACAAGGAGATAACACCAGTAGGAGTCGTGCTGTAAGACGAGGCAACATCCTACTGAGGCGCGCAGCCGGTGGCCGGAATGCCGAGGAAGTATAGAGCTCCAGGCCTTACTTCAAACCTACGGCAGGACAGTCAGTTATAGGTGGGCTGTCTCACCCAAATCACCTAAGAAGACATAGGGGGCAACAACAGGAGAGGGGCGACACTAGGGTCCAGGAAGAGCTCCGAGCCTACCCGTCATACGGGTGCGTCCTAGCCATATCATCTGGGGGACGAAGAAGAACATCATAATCGAGTTGTGAGGGAACTTCAGAAACAGACACAACAGTTGTGGGGACTATCCCGTAAGAACAGCAGGGGAGGACCACAACACACAAGCGCTAGAAGGTAGGCACAGATTTCCACCTGGGAACTCTGGAGGTGCCATCGGACCGACCGGACTTGCGCAGCCCGGTTAACCGTATTCCGGGCTGAGGATCCTGAAGCCTTCAGTAAAGAGGTAAAGAGACTGCAACCTGGTGTCCTCGTTATTTACTGCGACCGGCACCGCACCATAACATCATCACCACCCTCCACCTTCATTGTACGCCCCTCAGCAGGGTCACGGGCCGGGTCTAGCCACCGTGACAATCCCAGAACAGAGACTCAGAGGCCCGGTAACGGGTACCCCTCGGCCCTGCGGCAGTGGGGGCGCTACAACTATCCTGCTGATACTGAAGCATCAGCTCAGCATTGGGTTACGTGTCCCTGTTACTGCACCTACTGTGTGGTACTGTGTGTTCTCTAGATGGTAAAACAAACCTCTAGAATATATTAATACTCTGTGCAAGTGCCCTAGAAAACAGTGTCCACATTTTGCCCCTGAAAAGTAATAATGACCTTCTTGTACTCCCTTGACAGTCCCAGTAACCTGAGTTCCCCTATAACAATAAGTGCCGACTTAACATTTAATAAGGTTCCCTGTTATGACCCCAATGGCGAGGGTCTCAGAGATATCAGCAAGTCTGCGAAGTACAAAAATCCAGCTCATAGGGCAGTGGTAACTGGGTTGACCATATATCTATTCCTAACGCCAACACTAGAAGTAGCCGGGGAACATGCCTACGTTGGTCGCTAGATGTCTCGCGCCAGCCAGAGGACTAACTACCCCTAGAAGAGGAAAACAAAGACCTCTCTTGCCTCCAGAGAATAGACCCCAAAAGTAGGATACAAGCCCCCCACAAATAATAACGGTGAGGTAAGAGGAAATGACAAACACAGAGATGAACTAGGTTTAGCAAAGAGAGGCCCGCTTACTAATAGCAGAATGTAGTAAGATAACTTATATGGTCAACAAAAACCCTAACAAAATTCCACACTGGAGATTCAAGAACCCCCGAACCGTCTAACGGCCCGGGGGGAGAACTCCAGCCTCCCTAGAGCTTCCAGCAAGGAAAGGATACAGATAATGAACAAGCTGGACAAAAATGCAAACAAAAACAAATAGCAAAAAGCAAGAAAGCGGACTTAGCTTAATCACGCAGGAACCAGGATCAGTAGACAAGAGCACTACAGATTAGCTCTGATATCAACGTTGCCAGGCATTGAACTGAAGGTCCAGGGAGCTTATATAGCAACACCCCTGACCTAACGACCCAGGTGAGCATACAAGGGATGATAGACATACCCAGAGTAAAATCACTAGTAGCCACTAGAGGGAGCCAAAAGGTAAATTCACAACAGTACCCCCCCCTTAGTGAGGGGTCACCGAACCCTCACCAAGACCACCAGGGTGATCAGGATGAGCGGCGTGAAAGGCACGAACTAAATCGGCCGCATGCACATCAGAGGCGACCACCCAGGATTTATCCTCCTGACCATAGCCCTTCCACTTGACCAGGTACTGAAGCCTCCGCCTGGAGAGACGAGAATCTAAGATCTTCTCCACCACGTACTCCAACTCGCCCTCAACCAACACCGGAGCAGGAGGCTCAGCAGAAGGAACCACAGGCACAACGTACCGCCGCAACAAGGACCTATGAAATACGTTGTGAATGGCAAACGACACCGGAAGATCCAGGCGAAAGGACACAGGATTAAGGATCTCCAATATCCTGTAAGGACCAATGAATCGAGGCTTAAATTTGGGAGAGGAGACCTTCATAGGAACAAATCGAGAAGACAGCCATACCAAATCCCCAACACGAAGTCGGGGACCCACACCGCGGCGGCGGTTGGCAAAACGCTGAGCCTTCTCCTGTGACAACTTCAAGTTGTCCACCACATGATTCCAGATCCGCTGCAACCTATCCACCACAGAATCCACTCCAGGACAGTCAGAAGGCTCCACATGTCCCAAGGAAAAACGAGGATGGAAACCGGAGTTGCAGAAAAATGGCGAAACCAAGGTGGCAGAACTAGCCCGATTATTAAGGGCAAATTCAGCCAACGGCAAGAAGGTCACCCAATCATCCTGATCAGAAGAGACAAAACACCTCAAATACGCCTCCAGAGTCTGATTAGTTCGTTCCGTTTGTCCGTTAGTCTGTGGATGAAAAGCGGAGGAAAACGACAAATCAATGCCCATCCTACCACAAAAGGATCGCCAGAACCTGGAAACAAACTGGGATCCTCTGTCCGACACAATATTCTCAGGAATGCCGTGCAAACGAACCACGTTCTGGAAGAACACAGGAACCAGATCAGAAGAGGAAGGCAGCTTAGGCAAAGGAACCAGATGGACCATCTTGGAGAAACGATCACATATCACCCAGATGACAGACATGCCCTTAGACACCGGAAGATCCGAAATGAAATCCATAGAGATGTGTGTCCAAGGTCTCTTCGGGACAGGCAAGGGCAAGAGCAACCCGCTGGCACGAGAACAGCAAGGCTTAGCTCGAGCACAAGTACCACAGGACTGAACAAATGACCGCACATCCCTTGACAAGGAAGGCCACCAAAAGGACCTGGCCACCAGATCTCTGGTGCCAAAAATTCCCGGGTGCCCTGCCAACACTGAGGAATGAACCTCGGAAATGACTCTGCTGGTCCATTTAGCAGGCACAAACAATCTGTCAGGTGGACAAGAGTCAGGCCTACCAGCCTGAAATCTCTGCAACACACGTCGCAGATCTGGAGAAATAGCTGACAAGATAACTCCTTCCTTAAGAATACCCTCAGGTTCAGCGACTCCAGGAGCATCAGGCACAAAGCTCCTAGACAGAGCATCGGCCTTCACATTCTTAGAACCTGGTAAATACGAGACCACAAAGTCAAAACGGGAGAAAAACAATGACCAGCGGGCCTGTCTAGGATTCAGGCGTTTAGCAGACTCGAGATACATCAAATTTTTGTGATCAGTCAAGACCACCACACGATGCTTAGCACCCTCGAGCCAATGACGCCACTCCTCAAATGCCCACTTCATGGCCAACAACTCCCGATTGCCCACATCATAATTTCGCTCTGCCGGCGAAAATTTCCTAGAGAAAAAGGCACAAGGTCTCATAGTAGAGCAACCAGGGCCTCTCTGCGACAAAACGGCCCCTGCCCCAATCTCCGAAGCATCCACCTCAACCTGAAAGGGAAGTGAGACGTCAGGCTGGCACAAAACAGGCGCCGAAGTAAACCAGCGTTTCAACTCCTGGAAAGCCTCCACGGCAGCAGGAGCCCAGTTAGCTACATCAGAGCCTTTCTTGGTCATATCCGTCAGCGGTTTAACAACGCTAGAGAAATTTGCGATAAAACGACGGTAGAAGTTAGCAAAACCCAAGAACTTCTGAAGACTCTTAACTGACGAGGGTTGAGTCCAATCATGAATAGCTCGGACCTTGACTGGATCCATCTCCACAGCAGAAGGGGAAAATATGAACCCCAAAAAGGGACCCTTTTGTACACCAAAGAGACACTTTGAGCCTTTTACAAACAAAGAATTTTCACTCAGAATCTCAAAAACCATCCTGACCTGCTCCACATGCGAGTCCCAATCATCGGAAAAAAACAGAATATCATCCAGATAAACAATCAAAAATTTATCCAGATACTTCCGGAAAATGTCATGCATGAAGGACTGAAAAACTGAAGGTGCATTAGAGAGCCCAAATGGCATCACCAAGTACTCAAAATGACCTTCGGGCGTATTGAATGCGGTTTTCCATTCATCGCCCTGCCTAATGCGCACAAGGTTGTACGCACCACGAAGGTCTATCTTGGTGAACCACTTGGCACCTTTAATCCGGGCAAACAAATCTGACAACAGCGGCAAAGGATACTGAAATTTGACAGTGATCTTATTTAAAAGCCGATAGTCAATACAAGGCCTCAAAGATCCGTCCTTTTTGGCCACAAAAAAGAATCCCGCACCAAGAGGGGAAGAAGAAGGACGGATATGCCCCTTCTCAAGAGACTCCTTGATATATGAACGCATCGCGGTATGTTCAGGTACCGACAGATTAAACAGTCTCCCCTTAGGAAACTTACTGCCAGGAATCAAATCTATTGCACAGTCACATTCCCTATGAGGAGGCAGTGCACTGGACTTAGACTCGCTGAAGACATCCTGATAATCAGACAAATACGCCGGAACTTCCGAAGGCGTAGAAGATGCAATAGACAAGGGCAGGGAATCTCCGTGAATTCCATGGCAGCCCCAGCTTGACACTGACATAGCCTTCCAGTCCAAGACTGGATTATGGGTCTGTAACCATGGCAAACCCAAAACAACCAAATCATGCATCTTATGTAGAACAAGAAAACGTATTACCTCCCGATGTTCGGGAGTCATGCACATGGTAACCTGTGTCCAAAACTGCGGTTTATTTTTTGCCAATGGCGTAGAGTCAATGCCCCTAAGAGGGATAGGATTTTCCAATGGCTCAAGCACAAATCCGCAGCGCTTGGCAAATGACAGATCCATAAGGCTCAGGGCAGCACCTGAGTCCACAAACGCCATGACAGGATACGATGACAGTGAGCAAATCAAAGTTACAGATAGAATAAATTTAGGTTGCAAATTACCAATGGCGACCGGACTAACAACCTTAGTAAGACGTTTAGAGCATGCTGAGATAACATGTGTAGAATCACCACAGTAGTAACACAAGCCATTCTGGCGTCTATGAATTTTCCGCTCATTTCTAGTCAGGATTCTATCACATTGCATTAAATCAGGTGCCTGTTCAGACAACACCATGAGAGGATTTGCGGTTTTGCGCTCCCGCAACCGCCGGTCGATTTGAATAGCCAGGGCCATAGAATCATTCAGACCTGTGGGAATGGGAAAACCCACCATCACATTCTTAATGGCTTCAGAAAGGCCATTTCTAAAATTTGCAGCCAATGCACACTCGTTCCACTGGGTCAGCACGGACCATTTCCGAAATTTTTGGCAATACACTTCGGCCTCGTCCTGGCCCTGAGACATCGCCAGCAAGGCTTTTTCTGCCTGAATCTCAAGATTGGGTTCCTCATAAAGCAAACCGAGCGCCAGAAAAAACGCATCAATGTCAGCCAATGCCGGATCTCCTGGCGCCAGCGAGAAGGCCCAATCCTGAGGGTCGCCCCGTAAAAAAGAAATAACAATTTTTACTTGCTGAGCAGAGTCTCCAGATGAACAGTGTCTCAGGGACAAAAACAATTTACAATTATTCCTGAAATTTCTAAATTTAAATCGGTCTCCGGAAAATGGTTCAGGAATCGGTATCTTAGGTTCTGACATAGGATTTCTGATAACATAATCTTGTATGCCCTGCACACGAGCAGCAAGCTGGTCCACACTTGTAATCAAGGTCTGGACATTCATGTCTGCAGCAAACACAAGCCACTCAGAGTTAAAGGGGAAAAGAAAAAAAAATGAGAGAGAGAAAAAAAAACTCAGAACTTTCTTTCTTATAATCCCGCTTCTGCAATGCATTTAACATTTAATCTTGGCCTGGCAAACTGTTATGACCCCAATGGCGAGGGTCTCAGAGATATCAGCAAGTCTGCGAAGTACAAAAATCCAGCTCATAGGGCAGTGGTAACTGGGTTGACCATATATCTACTCCTAACGCCAACACTAGAAGTAGCCGGGGAACATGCCTACGTTGGTCGCTAGATGTCTCGCGCCAGCCGGAGGACTAACTACCCCTAGAAGAGGAAAACAAAGACCTCTCTTGCCTCCAGAGAATAGACCCCAAAAGTAGGATACAAGCCCCCCACAAATAATAACGGTGAGGTAAGAGGAAATGACAAACACAGAGATGAACTAGGTTTAGCAAAGAGAGGCCCGCTTACTAATAGCAGAATGTAGTAAGATAACTTATATGGTCAACAAAAACCCTAACAAAATTCCACACTGGAGATTCAAGAACCCCCGAACCGTCTAACGGCCCGGGGGGAGAACTCCAGCCTCCCTAGAGCTTCCAGCAAGGAAAGGATACAGATAATGAACAAGCTGGACAAAAATGCAAACAAAAACAAATAGCAAAAAGCAAGAAAGCGGACTTAGCTTAATCACGCAGGAACCAGGATCAGTAGACAAGAGCACTACAGATTAGCTCTGATATCAACGTTGCCAGGCATTGAACTGAAGGTCCAGGGAGCTTATATAGCAACACCCCTGACCTAACGACCCAGGTGAGCATACAAGGGATGATAGACATACCCAGAGTAAAATCACTAGTAGCCACTAGAGGGAGCCAAAAGGTAAATTCACAACAGTTCCCAGTCTCTTCCCTGTACAGATCCCTTCTACACAGTATGATGCTCTCTTGTACACAGTATAATGCCCCCACACTGTATAGTAGCTCCCACACAGTATACTGATGACTTAGTACCC
Organism: Ranitomeya variabilis; assembly: GCF_051348905.1. Classification (NCBI taxonomy): domain Eukaryota; kingdom Metazoa; phylum Chordata; class Amphibia; order Anura; family Dendrobatidae; genus Ranitomeya; species Ranitomeya variabilis. The sequence goes on from NC_135233.1 coordinate 527,892,655, forward strand.
CCCCAAACTGTTTCATGGCCCCAATATTATATAATGGCCCCCACACTGTGCAGAGACCCCACATGAGCTCCCACACTGTATGATAGTCTCATCACTGTATGATGGCCCTCTCACTGTAATCCCCAAACTGTTTGATGACAGTCCTCCATACAGTATTATTATAATACACTCCCCATGAAAAAATATAACACTCACCTCTCCTCCTCGTTCACCCACTGCTCCGGTCTCTGCAGCGAGCGCTGTGAGTGCCCGCACATCTCAGCAATGCAGTCGCTATTTAGAGACGTCATGGCGCCCGCTACGCTGCAACGTCAGACAAGGATTTATGGGAGAGGGAGTGTTGGCTGATGCTCCATTTCTCATTATTGCTTTCAAGTTTGAACTTGTGATGACAGGGGGGCTGCCCTAGTGCTGGCATTGGACCCACCCACGGTGCAGGTAGATCATGTCGTTCCTGCTCTGCCGGAAAGTCTAACTGTAAGCACAGTGACGTCACCGCTGTGCTCTGCTTTTACTTTCCGGCCGGCAGTCAGTCAGTGCGGGAAGCAGACGGCTAGGGACCTGACGGACACCGGAATGTGAGTATGTACATTTTTTTTTTTTTTTACATTTACGATGGTAACCAGGGTAAACATCGGGTTACTAAGCGCGGCCCTGCACTTAGAAACCCGGTGTTTACCCTGGTTACAAGCGAACGCATCGCTGGATCGGTGTCACACACACCGATCCAGCGATGACAGCGGGAGATCCAGCGACGAAATAAAGTTCCAAACGATCTGCTACGACGTACGATTCTCAGCAGGATCCCTGATCGCTGCTGCGTGTCAGACACAGCGATATCGTATGGATATCGCTGGAACGTCACGGATCGTACCGTCGTAGCGACAAAAGTGCCACTGTGAGACGGTACCCTAAGGCAGTTGGAAGGTAAAGTCAGTCCAGAACATCATTGGGAGTCAGCCAAGTAGAATGAGATATCCAAGAAATACTGATAGAGAATTTAGATTGTGAGCCCCATTGTAAAGCGCTGCGGATTATGATAGCACTGTATACGTCACCCAACTTTCCACACAGACTCTTACCTCTGCTCCTAGTATTTACATGGTACGTCACCCAACTTTCCACATAGACTCTTACCTCTGCTCCTAGTATTCCCATGGTATGTCTTCCAACTAACCCCTGCTTTACCCCAGTGTTATTTATAACTTTGTTTACTTTGGTTTGATTATATGCATCTGGTCCACTCTTAATTCTCTGACCAAGATGAGCACAGACCACTCCTCTCTGCTTCACACCTGAATGCACTTAGCAGCACATATATTGCATAGCACAAGTCTGCCAAGACTTTAGACTGCAGTGTAGTAAAAAAGGCAGCACACTGCAGCGCTAAGACATGCAAACATGAAACATGAAAACTGAACTGCAATACTGCACTAGAAATATGAAAAATGAGAGCGTTTAGCGCATAAAAATGGCCAATTTTATGTGTACCTGATAGCCCCTTTACGGCATCTCTCTTATATCAGGTCCTACGCTTGCCTACCTCGCTGAGAATAAACGTCTCCATGTGAATGGGTACCTGTGAAAAACCTCTTCCTAGACTCATATTCTCTCTCTCTGTGGAGGGGTACTGGACCTGCTGTAATTAAAACACCTGAGGCTAGGAGGCGGAGTGCTCAGTCAGAAGGCTAAATAATATATTTGAAAAAACTGACCGTCACATCCATACATAGACTAAGTGTGAACAGGTGCTGAACCTAGAGTAACCAACTCATATACAGTCAAGTAAAAAAGGCAGCACACTGCAGCGCTAAGACATGCAAACATGAAACATGAAAACTGAACTGCAATACTGCACTAGAAATATGAAAAATGAGAGCGTTTAGCGCATAAAAATGGCCAATTTTATGTGTACCTGATAGCCCCTTTACGGCATCTCTCTTATATCAGGTCCTACGCTTGCCTACCTCGCTGAGAATAAACGTCTCCATGTGAATGGGTACCTGTGAAAAACCTCTTCCTAGACTCATATTCTCTCTCTCTGTGGAGGGGTACTGGACCTGCTGTAATTAAAACACCTGAGGCTAGGAGGCGGAGTGCTCAGTCAGAAGGCTAAATAATATATTTGAAAAAACTGACCGTCACATCCATACATAGACTAAGTGTGAACAGATGCTGAACCTAGAGTAACCAACTCATATAAATAAGAGAGAGAGAATATGAGTCTAGGAAGAGGTTTTTCACAGGTACCCATTCACAGGTACACATAAAATTGGCCATTTTTATGCGCTAAACGCTCTCATTTTTCATATTTCTAGTGCAGTATTGCAGTTCAGTTTTCATGTTTCATGTTTGCATGTCTTAGCGCTGCAGTGTGCTGCCTTTTTTACTTGACTGTATATGAGTTGGTTACTCTAGGTTCAGCACCTGTTCACACTTAGTCTATGTATGGATGTGACGGTCAGTTTTTTCAAATATATTATTTAGCCTTCTGACTGAGCACTCCGCCTCCTAGCCTCAGGTGTTTTAATTACAGCAGGTCCAGTACCCCTCCACAGAGAGAGAGAATATGAGTCTAGGAAGAGGTTTTTCACAGGTACCCATTCACATGGAGACGTTTATTCTCAGCGAGGTAGGCAAGCGTAGGACCTGATATAAGAGAGATGCCGTAAAGGGGCTATCAGGTACACATAAAATTGGCCATTTTTATGCGCTAAACGCTCTCATTTTTCATATTTCTAGTGCAGTATTGCAGTTCAGTTTTCATGTTTCATGTTTGCATGTCTTAGCGCTGCAGTGTGCTGCCTTTTTTACTTGACTGTATATGAGTTGGTTACTCTAGGTTCAGCACCTGTTCACACTTAGTCTATGTATGGATGTGACGGTCAGTTTTTTCAAATATATTATTTAGCCTTCTGACTGAGCACTCCGCCTCCTAGCCTCAGGTGTTTTAATTACAGCAGGTCCAGTACCCCTCCACAGAGAGAGAGAATATGAGTCTAGGAAGAGGTTTTTCACAGGTACCCATTCACATGGAGACGTTTATTCTCAGCGAGGTAGGCAAGCGTAGGACCTGATATAAGAGAGATGCCGTAAAGGGGCTATCAGGTACACATAAAATTGGCCATTTTTATGCGCTAAACGCTCTCATTTTTCATATTTCTAGTGCAGTATTGCAGTTCAGTTTTCATGTTTCATGTTTGCATGTCTTAGCGCTGCAGTGTGCTGCCTTTTTTACTTGACTGTATATGAGTTGGTTACTCTAGGTTCAGCACCTGTTCACACTTAGTCTATGTATGGATGTGACGGTCAGTTTTTTCAAATAAATTTAGACTGCAGTGTGTCCTATAACTGTGCATCATACAAGTGTGAGATATGAATTAATCCAGAATTGAACTGAAGGTAACTGGACACAGTCACTGTAATCAATGTTTCTGTTTGTTTTCACTCTCCCTTCCTATAATTCTTCACTTTCTGCTAACTCACCTAATCCCTACACCTAGTAAGGGACTGTTCATCTCTTCTTCAATCCTTCCCATCCATCTCACCACCTCCTCAGAGCTGTCCCTCAACATACAATCCTCTGTCTCTAAGCACAGACAACAACCTCATGCCCTCTCCTTCTCCCTCCTGCTAACACTTTCTCTGCTCCTTCTCACTGCTGGTGAAATCTCTCCAAATCCTGGTTCTCCTCACCACATCCCCACAGTCATTTCTACCTCCCATCCATGCTCTATCACAACTTTCTGTAACCTCTCTAACCTTATACCCATTCGCCCAGCCCCCGCTTCCCCAGTCCCACTAACAGGAGTTCTGTGGAACGCTCACTACGTCTGCAACAAACTTTCCTACATCCATGATCTTTTTATTACTAACAAACTTTCCTTCCTCGCCATCACCGAAACCTGGCTCACCCCTTCTGACACAGCCTCTCCTGCTGCACTTTTGTATGGTGGATTCCACCTTTCCCACATACCCCACCCCAGCAGCAAGCATGGTGGAGGAGTTGGTTTTCTCCTGTCAGATAACTGTTCCTTCACCCCAATCCCACTGCCACTCTCTGTTACCCTCCCTTCCTTTGAGGTGCACTCTGTGCTTATCTACTCCGCCTCCAACCTTCAACTGGCTGTTATTTACCGCCCCCAGGGCCAGCCACCACCTTCTTTGACCACTTCACCACCTGGCTACTTCATTTCTTCTCCGCTGACATCCCCTCTATCATCTTGGGCGACTTCCGCATCTCCATTGACACTTCCCTCTCAGCTGCCACTAAGCTTCTCTCACTTCCTCCTTCGGCCTCACTCAATGGTCTTCTGCAGCCACTCTCAAAGATGGCCTCACACTGGACCGCATCTTCACCCGCCTCTGCTCCCTATCTAACCTCTCTAAGTCGCCTCTACCTCATTCTGACCACAACCTACTCACATTCTCTTCCCTCTCCTCTCCTTGTCTACAATCCCCACCCCACAAACTTGCACACCCTCGCAGAAATCTTAAACAACTTGATCTACACTCACTCTCGGAATCCTTCATCGCTCTTACAGACATAAGTTCCCTGCACAATGTGGATGCCACTGCCGCTCTAAATAACACCACAATAGCTGTAGCTTTGGAATCGGTTGCCCCTCTCACACATACCAAAGCTCGCAAAATCAACAGACCGCCCTGACACACCAGCCTGACCAAAGAACTGAGGCGAGCTTCCAGGGCTGCTGAGCGAAGATGGAAAAGACCCCACTCAAATGAGCACTTCATTGCATTCAAACAGTCCCTTACTACTTTCAAGGCCACACTCGCCACAGCTAAACAAACCTACTTCTCATCTCTCATATCCTCCCTGTCTCACAACCCTGAACAGTTATTCAACACCTTCAATTCTCTCCTCCGTTCACCAGCACCTCCTCCCTCCCCACTCATCTCAGCTGAAGACTTTACCTCATTTTTCAAGCAGAAGATTAATAACATCAGAGACAGTTTTGGTTGACATTCCCCAGAGCCCTTCCTTCTAACTGCCCAGCCCTCCTCTTCCAAAACCAACTTCTCCACCATTACAGAAGATCGACTCTCCACTCTATTCTCAAGATCGCATCTCACCACCTGTGCACTTGACCCGATCCCATCTCACTTCATCCCAGACCTCACCACAGTCTTCATCCCAAACCTAACCCATCTCTTCAACTTATCACTAACAACTGGTGTTTTCCCCTCAAGCTTTAAACATGCCTCAATCACAACTGTCCTCAAAAAGACCTCTCTTGACCCATCCTCTGTATGTAGCCATCACCCTATATCACTTCTCCTCTATGCCTCAAAACTACTGGAACAACAGGTTCATCTAGAACTGGCCTCCCACCTCTCTTCTTGCTTCCTCTTCGACCACTTACAATTTGGCTCCCGGTCACACCACTCCACTGAAACTATGCTAATTAAGGTTACCAATGACCTCTTAACCGCCAAGGCCAAGCGACACTACTCTGTCCTCCTCCTCTTGGACCTGTCCTCTGCCTTTGGCGCAGTGGACCATTCCCTATTATTACAGACCCTCTCATCCTTTGGCATCACAGACTTGGCCCTATCCTGGATCTCGTCATACCTAACTGACCGGACATTCAGCGTCTCCCACTCACACACCACCTCCTCACCTCACCACCTATCTGTCGGAGTCCCGAAAGGTTCAGTTCTAGGGCCCCTGCTCTTCTCCATTTACACTTTTGGCCTGGGACAGCTCATAGAATCTCACGGTTTTCAGTATCATCTCTATGCTGACAACACACAGATCTACATCTCTGGACCAGGTATCACCACCCTACTAACCAGAATCCCTCAATGTCTGTCAGTTATTTCATACTTCTTCTCCGCTAGATTTCTTAAACTTAACGTGGACAAAAGAGAATTCATCATCTTTCCCCATCTCACGCGACCCCTCCATATGACCTATCCAATAAAGTAAACGGCTGCCCACTCTCCACAGTCCCACAAGCTTACTGCCTTGGGGTAATCCTTTACACTGATCTCTCTTTCAAACCACATATCCAATCCCTTTCCACTTCCTGCCGACTTCAACTAAAAAATATTTCATCCGTACATTCCTCAACCAAGAATCTGCAAAAACCCTAGTCCATGCCCTCATCATCTCTCGCCTTGACTACTTCAACCTTCTGCCCTTGGCCCCCTCAAGCACTCTCGCACCCCTCCAATCTATTCTAAACTCTGCTGCCTGACTAATCCACCTGTCCCCCCGCTATTCCCTGGCCTCTCCCCTCTGTCAATCCCTACACTGGCTCCCCATTACCCAAAGACTCCAGTTCAAAACCCTAAACGTGACATACAAAGCCATCCACAACCTGTGTCCTCCGTATATCTGTGACCTTGTCTCCCGGTATCTACCAGCACGCAACCTCCGATCCTCACAAGATCTCCTTCTCTACTCCCCTCTAATCTCCTCTTCCGACAATCGCATACAAGATTTCTCCTGCGCATCACCCCTACTCTGGAACTCTCTACCACAACATATGACTCTCACCTACCATCGAAACCTTCAAAAAGAACCTGAAGACCTACCTCTTCCGACAAGCCTACAACCTGCAGTAACCACTGATCCACCAAACCGCTGCACGATCAGCTCTATCCTTGCTTACTGTATCCTCACCCATTCCTTGTAGATTGTGATCCCTCGCAGGCAGGGTCCTCTCTCCTCCTGTACCAGTCTTGACTTGTATTGTTTGAAATGATTGTACTTATTATGTATACCCCTTCTCACATGTAAAGCGCCATGGAATAAAAGGCGCTATAATAATAAATAATAATAATATAAGCAATGCATTATAAATAAATAACAAAAGAATAAACCAAGGTCACTATATGCTTATAACTGCTAACAGCTTACTTGGTATTTCACTACTCTTGTGGCCCCATGAAGAATTATTCCTGCTCAGCTGTATAGCACACATACCCATTCCGACTGAGTACGCGGCACCACTTATCCAAGTCACACCAGTATCTTTGGCTACATTGAATCTGCAGCACCCAAGGCTATTGGCCCTGATGTCTCCTCCATCGACAGTGCTGCCTGAAGAATGAATACAGCTTTGCCTTGTGATAAGAGATGCTGCTTGAGCAGGTCCCAGTAACAGATTTTCATGTACATGGCAAATCTTTTTGCAGGTTAAAAGATTTTCATTTATTACAATTTGTTAACAACTCAAGAACAAGAAAAAATATCTTCTGGATCTCATAGTGATGACTGAGCAGGAAAGAAGCAGTAGAAATGCTATAGACTACTAGATTGTTTCACCAAACTTTGTTTTCCCTTCTTCAAGTTACTGCGAATGTGTAATTACAGGAACAAAAATCTAATTACTCATTGGAGAGAGATTTGCTGCCATATATAACACATAGGAATATATAAGTAAAGTGCAGTAAAATGAAATTTAAATTCAGCTAAGTGCTCCTGTGTTCTTTATGGAAGAGCCATCTCTAGACATATCTGGCAGCTTATCTACAGGAGAACAAAGCGGTAATGCCTGATCGACAATTCTACTAACAGTTGTATGTGGACCACACATACATTAAACTCTAGGCCGAACTCATCGATATGCGTTTTGTTTCACTGCATAAACCAAATATTATCAATATCAATGTGGAACACCTGTGGTAATGACTCTGCTAAACATGATGCAAAAAAAATTCATTGTCAAAATCAAAAGTGTGTCACAACAGCACAATGTGAGTTTATCCCTGGGAACATCAATAGCCTCTCTTTAACATGTTCACCTCCTAGTAGTATAACAGTAGTAGTTAGTGTCCAAAACGATTTAAGTTGTTTCCACAGGGGTCACTATTGTCCCTCTACATCAAGTTTGTTAGGCTTTTTGAGTGTGTAACAAACATCTGGTGTTCCTGAGTTACACCTCTGAGGAGCCTGGCATAGACGTCATATACTTTTTCATAGAAGCTCATTCCTTGGCTGATTGACTCTTCCCTTCACTTTCTGTTCCTCAGGTTTCTATCTGCAGCCTGGCTTTGTGAAACCATTGTTTCTCTTCTGAAATAGTTTAGATCCCATCGATGGGACTCATTCTCCTCTGCGGTACCCAGAGGCTTCTCTCTGAAAACTAATTGGTCTCAAGTCCTTTAACAAAAGGCTAACCTATTTAATGCCAATCCCTTGCTTATAAAGTATCTCCTGAATGTCCCCATATAATTTTATAGGCCAGCTCCTATGCAGTTGCACATTGGGATTGTCACAGTTACCTGGCAATAGTACTTCATTAAAGAGAACCTGTTATCAGGTTTATCCATGTTAAACTAAAAGCACTATTCACTCATATTCTCCTGGCAACCCTACCAAACTAGCCACACTTGCTCAGTCATTTTGAAATTCTACTGTCGTGAACGTAAATTTAAGTTGCTGAGGCCTTTGGAGTATGAGCTATAGCTGTTAAGGGTCAAGTTCCCGCCTCCGCACAGGGGGAATCTTGGGCCATCTCCGCTGCAGTCTCCCATTCTTCTCCTGCCGCAGTGGAGTCTGCTCAGCGGAGACATCGGTCCCAGTGCCTCGCTCAGTCTGACTCTGTGCAAAGGGTTACTGCTGCCTTTCCAGCTTCTGCCATTGTAGTCAGTACTGGGCAGCGGCGAGCAGATGTTTTTGGGACTAAGTCCTGCTTTTCCCCTTCTGAGCATGCCCAGGGTAAGATGTCTCGTTTGGAGATCAAGGGTCATATGCTTAGATACTGAAGCTAATCCCATTGGTCCTCTAGGAAGGTCCTGAAGGTGCTCAACTTCTGTGGCAGCCTCCCATTGGTCCTTCTGGGAAGGTCCTGTACTTGCTGCAGCTATAAAAGGTTTGCATGACGGCACGGCCATGCGCTAATATCAATCCAAGTTATGTGCTTTGTACCAGTGTGGTTATGTGTGATTGTAGAATACCGGCACTTCCGGTGAGGAGACTGTATGATTGTATTCAGGGACCCGGCTGAAATAAGCCCCTAGAATACCGGCACCTCAGGTGAGGAGATTTTGGGCTTGCATGACCACTGACTGCTTTCAGTTCGGCAGTTATCTTGTGCTCCTGTGATTCTAACAGGGTGCAGTGCTTTTCTTTCACGGCTACTCTGTGAAGTAACAGAGCTAGCCTATACCACCAAATAGTGCCACCATTCACGAGCAGCAGGTTCTTCCTGCACGGTGGACCCCGGGCTGTGAACGCACCAATAATAATAAACATCTATATTTACTCGGTGTGTTCCGCTAGCCCTAACAGAATACTAGCGCCAGGGTCTGGCTAGTAAATGGCGGATGATCAGCGTCTACAGCGGTACATCCAACAGCTGGAGGGCAGGTTGGCGGCTCTAGAACGCACAACCTCAGCTGTGGATGTTACCGCAGTCGCTTTACAGGCTGCGAGTGTAGCTGCAGCCAGTTTGTCCTCTGCCACCCCTGCTACGACTTTATCCCGTCTCCCGCTTCCAGACAAGTTTGCTGGTGACAGTAAGCTATGTTGGGGATTCGTGAGTCAGGGCTCCATACATCTAGAGCTCCAGGCTGCATGTTTTCCTACGGAACGGGCAAAAGTGGGATTTATTTTATCCCTTTTGTCAGGCAGGGCGCTGGAGTGTGCAACGCCGCTGTGGGAGCGATATGATCGTGTGGTGCAGAGTGCTCCTCTCTTCCTGGACGCTCTGAAACTGGTCTTTTTAGGTATCTCGTGTCACCCACGATACTACGCTCCAATTGTTGGCAATTACACAGGGTTCGTCCATGGTCAGCCAGTTTGCCGTCCAATTCCGGACTCTGGTCTCTGAGCTGGAGTGGCCGGATAACGTCCTTATTCCGGTGTTCCGGAAAGGACTGGCAGACCATGTGAAGGACGCCTTGGCCACCAGGGAGATTCACGCCACACTGGAGGAGCTCATTTCAATATCTACCCGCATCGACCTCCGTTTTAACAAGCGGAGGTTACAGCAGACCCAGTGTAGGCAGAGGCTTTGGCTGGCTCCCACCTTCGCCAGACCTCTAGAATCTTCCGTTCAGGTGTCCGACTCCCATGAGGCCATGGAGGTTTCTCGAGCGGGACCAAAGTCTCAGACCGCTCGAGTACCCATTGGTTGTAAAAATTGCCAACATCTAGGACATTATGCCAATAAATGTCCACGGCGGTCGGGAAAACGATCGCGTCTAGTAACCATTGGAAGAGGTTCACTAGACACAGCTGCATTTTCCTCCAAGCTGTCCTTTAAAGGGACAATCACATTAGGCTCATCCACTCTAACAGTCAAGCTTTGTGTGGACTCTGGAGAAGAGGGGAATTTCATGTCCTCTGCTTTTGCTCTACGCCATGCAATACCTCTGATGATGCTCGCCAAACCGGTGACTGTTAGAGTAGTGAATGGGCCGACACTTCCCTCACTAATCACACACCAGACTGTCCCTTTCACGTTATCCATGTCCCCTTCCCACCAGATTATTTCCCTTCTTGTCCTTCCCGAGGGAATGGACGAGATTCTGCTGGGAATACCCTGGCTCTGTTTCCACTCCCCATTAGTGTTGAGCGATACCGTCCGATACTTGAAAGTATCGGTATCGGAAAGTATCGGCCGATACCGGCAAAGTATCGGATCCAATCCGATACCGATACCCGATACCAATACAAGTCAATGGGACTCAAGTATCGGACGGTATTCCTGATGGTTCTCAGGGTCTGAAGGAGAGGAAACTCTCCTTCAGGCCCTGGGATCCATATTAATGTGTAAAAGAGAGAATTAAAATAAAAAATATTGCTATACTCACCTCTCCGACGCAGCCTGCACCTTACCGAGGGAAGCGGCAGCGTTCTTTGTTTAAAATTCGCGCTTTTCTTTCCTTACGTGAAGTCCCGGCTTTGTGATTGGTTGCGTCGCAGTCACATGGGCGACGCAACCAATCACAGCAAGCCGTGACGTAATTTCAGGTCCTTAAGGATTTTAAAATTACGTCCCGGCTTTGTGATTGGTTGCGTCGCAGTCACATGGGCGACGCAACCAATCACAAGCCGTGACGTCACGGAAGGCTGGACACGCGCGCATTTTAAAATGCGCGCTTGTCCAGCCTCCCGTGACGTCCCGGCTTGTGATTGGTTGCGTCGCGATCAACCAATCACAAGCCGGGAGGCTGGACACGCGCGCATTTTAAAATGCGCGCTTGTCCAACCTCCCGGCTTGTGATTGGTTGTTCGCGAAGCAACCAATCACAAGCCGGGACGTCACGGGAGGTTGGACAAGCGCGCATTTTAAAATGCGCGCGTGTCCAGCCTCCCGGCTTGTGATTGGTTGATCGCGACGCAACCAATCACAAGCCGGGACGTCACGGGAGGCTGGACAAGCGCGCATTTTAAAATGCGCGCGTGTCCAGCCTCCCGTGACGTCACGGCTTGTGATTGGTTGCGTCGCCCATGTGACTGCGACGCAACCAATCACAAAGCCGGGACGTAATTTTAAAATCCTTAAGGACCTGAAATTACGTCACGGCTTGCTGTGATTGGTTGCGTCGCCCATGTGACTGCGACGCAACCAATCACAAAGCCGGGACTTCACGTAAGGAAAGAAAAGCGCAAATTTTAAACAAAGAACGCTGCCGCTTCCCTCGGTAAGGTGCAGGCTGCGTCGGAGAGGTGAGTATAGCAATATTTTTTATTTTAATTCTCTCTTTTACACATTTTTACATTAATGTTGTTTCGATACCGATACCCGATACCACAAAAGTATCGGATCTCGGTATCGGAATTCCGATACAGCAAATATCGGCCGATACCCGATACTTGCGGTATCGGAATGCTCAACACTACTCCCCATACTTTGAGTGGACCTCTGGGAGGATATTGGGTTGGAGTGAATTATGTAGGGGCAGATGTGTGAGGGAGTGCGTTCAGGTTTCCACTACCGAGATACCCGCAGATCTTTCTTCCCTTCCCAAGTGCTATTGGTCCTATGCAGACGTGTTCTCCAAAAAGGCTGTGGAGACCCTTTCGCCTCACCGCCCCTATGACTGTCCTATTGATCTCATGCCTGGAGCAGAACCTCCTCGGGGATGGGTCTATCCCCTCTCTCTCCTAGAAATGGAGGCTATGTCCCAATACATCCAGGAGAATTTGGCAAGAGGGTTCATTAGGAAGTCAGTGTCACCTGCAGGGGCAGGGTTCTTCTTCATGCAGAGGTCTTAACGCCATCACCGTTAAGAATAAGTACCCATTGCTAGGGTTGAGCGAAACGGGTCGGCCATTTTCAGAAGTCGCCGACTTTTGGCAAAATCGGGTTTCATGAAACCCGACCCAACCCCTGTGTGGGGTCGGCCATGAGGTCGGCGATCTTCTGAATCTGGTATCGGAATTCCGATACCGAGTTCCGATATGTTTGCGATATCGGAAATCGGTATCGGAATCCATATTTAAGTGTAAAATAAAGAATCAAAATAAAAAATATTGATATACTCACCCTCGGACGCGCCCTGGTACTAACTGGCAGCCTTCCTTCCTAAGAATGAGCGCGTGAATGACCTGCGGTGACGTCGCGGCTTGTGATTGGTCGCGTGAGCGGTCACATGGGCGGCCGCGACCAATCACAAGCCGTGACGTCATCTAAGGCCCTTCACGCGCTCATTCTTAGGAAGGAAGGCTGCCGGAAAGAAGCCGAGGGTGAGTATATTCCTATTAGGTATATACTCACCCTCGGACGCGCCCTGCTTCTTTCCGGCAGCCTTCCTTCTTAAGAATGAGCGCGTGAAGGGCCTTAGATGACGTCACGGCTTGTGATTGGTCACGGCCGCCCATGTGACCGCTCACAAGCCGCGACGTCACCGCAGGTCATTCACGCGCGTGCTCATTCTTAGGAAGGAAGGCTGCCAGTTAGTACCAGGGCGCGTCCGAGGGTGAGTATATCAATATTTTTTATTTTGATTCTTTATTTTACACTTAAATATGGATCCCAGGGCCTGAAGGAGAGTTTCCTCTCCTTCAGACCCTGGGAACCATAGTATCCCATTGCACTGCATTGGGTTTCGTGTTTCGGCCGACCCCGACCCCGACTTTTTTATAGGATCGGCCGATTTCACTCGACCCGACTTTTGAGAAAGTCAGGTTTTGTGAAACCCGACCCGATCCTATAAAAATAAAAGTCGCTCAACCCTACCCGTTGCCCCTGATTTCTGAGCTCTTTGATAGGCTACGGGGAGCAAGGATATTTACCAATTTAGATCTGCGGGGTGCTTATAACCTGATTCGCATCCGTGAGGGGTATGAATGGAAGACGGCTTTTAATACCAGGGATGGGCACTATGAATATTTTGTGATGCCCTTCGGGCTCTGTAACGCTCCATCCGTTTTCCAAGACTTTGTTAACGATATCGTCCAGGATATGCTCACCTCAGTCGTAGTCTATCTGGATGATATTCTCATCTTCTCTCCAGATATTGACTCCCACCAGAGAGATGTTGGCAGAGTCTTCGACCTCTTATGGGCAAATTTGGAGAAGTGTATGTTTGAGCAGGAGTCTTTACCTTTCCTGGGCTATATCATCCCCGCCCAGGGATTGGCTATGGATCCTACCAAACTACAGGCTGTGATGGACTGGCAAGAACCCCATTCTCTTAAAGCGGTGCAGCGCTTTATGGGGTTCATTAATTACTATCGCCAGTTCATTCCCCACTTCTCAACTTTGGTAGCTCCCTTGGTAGCCCTTACCAAGAAGGGAGCAAATCCCAAATTGTGGTCTGAGGAGGTCTCCAAGGCTTTCTCTTCTATTAAGTCTCATTTTGCTAGCGCTCACATCCTACATCATCCCGATGATGATAAGCTGTTTATAATGGAGGTGGATGCCTCATCCGTTGGTGCTGGAGCAGTCCTCTTCCAGAAGGATGCTCAAGTTCGGAAGCATCCTTGCTTCTTCTTCTCCAAGACCTTCACACCAGCGGAGAGGAATTAATCCATTGGGGACAGGGAGTTACTAGCAATGAAGTTGGCATGCTCAGAGTGGAGACATCTTTTGGAGGGGGCTCGCTTTCCCTTCCAAGTCTTCACGGACCACAAAAATTTGGTTTATTTACAAACAGCCCAACGGCTAAATTCTAGTCAGGCCAGATGGTCCTTGTTCTTCTCTCTCCCGGTTCCACTTCACCCTCCATCATCTCGCTGGGGAGAAGAACATTCGTGCTGATGCCCTCTCTCGCTCTGTTGTGTCTTCTGAGGAGGAGGAAGGGGAGCCTCGGCTTATTGTCCCTTCTGAGAGCCTAAGAACCGTAGCTCCGGTTTCGCTAGAGTCAGTGCCTCCGGGCAAGACTTTTGTACCTATTAACTTGTGACCGGAGATTCTCTCTTGGGCTCATTCGTCCAGGGTGGGTGGACATTTTGGGACAAAGAGGACATCTGAGCTGCTGGCGAAGACGTACTGGTGGCCGCATATGGTCTGTGACATCGGAGATTATATTCGGGCGTGTGTCTCCTGCGCCAAAAATAAGTCTCCTCGACAATGGCCAGTGTTGTACCTGAACCTGACTGAACCTGTCAAAAACTGAACTCCTCGTGTTCTCTCCCTCTACTAACCTACCTTTGCCTGACATTGCCATCTCCGTGTGCGGTTCAATCATTACTCCAAAGCAACATGCCCGCTACCTTGGGGTCATCCTTGATTCTGAGCTTTCATTCACCCCCCACATCCGATCACTGGCTCGCTCTTCTTATCTGCATCTCAAAAACATTTCTAGAATTCGCCCTTTTCTTACTTTCGACTCTGGAAAAACTCTTACTGTTTCTCTTATTCATTCCCGTCTGGACTATTGTAACTCTCTACTAATCGGCCTCCCTCTTACCAAACTCTCCCCGCTCCAATCTGTCCTGAATGCTGCTGCCAGGATCATATTCCTCACCAACCGTTACACCGATGCCTCTACCTTGTGCCAGTCATTACACTGGCTACCCATCCGCTCCAGAATCCAGTACAAAACTACTACCCTCATCCACAAAGCACTCCATGGGTCAGCACCACCCTACATCTCCTCTCTGGTCTCAGTCTACCACCCTACCCGTGCTGTCATGATCTCCATGGCCAGAGAACTAGCATAAGCCTCAATAGGTACAAGCTCTTGGAAGATGTAACTGTACTGACCATGAACTAAACCTACCGCATCATCTAGAAGTAGCCAGGTAGCATGTCCTACTTTTTATCCCTATATGCCCAGCGCCGGCCGGAGAACTAAATAATGCTAGCAGAGGGAAACATAAGACCTGACTCACCTCTAGAGAAATGCCCAAAAAGGAGACAGAAGCCCCCCACATATATTGGCGGTGATATGAGATGAAACAACAAACGCAGCAGGAAAATAGTTTTAGCAAATTTGAGGTCCGCTTTCTAGATAGCAGAAGACAGAAAGCATACTTTCATGGTCAGTAGAAAACCCTAACAAAACACATCCAGAAATTACTTTAGGACTCTGGCATTAACTCATAATACCAGAGTGGCAATTCCTGATCAACAAGAGCTTTCCAGACACAGTAACGAAACTGCAGCTGTGAACTGGAACCAAAATACAAAAACAAAACATGGACGAATGTCCAACTTATCTAGTAGATGTCTGGGAGCAGGAACAAGCACAGAGAGGCTTCTGATAACATTGTTGACCGGCAAGCATCTAACAGAGAAGCCAGGTTATATAGCGACACCCAGATCTAATCAGAACAGGTGAACAGGGAAGATGAAGTCACAAGTTCAATTCCACCAGTAGCCACCGGGGGAGCCCAGAATCCAAATTCACAACAGTACCCCCCCCTCAAGGAGGGGGCACCGAACCCTCACCAGAACCACCAGGGCGATCAGGATGGGCCCTATGAAAGGCACGAACCAGATCAGAGGCATGAACATCAGATGCAGTGACCCAAGAATTATCCTCCTGGCCGTATCCCTTCCACTTGACCAGATACTGGAGTCTCCGTCTGGAAACACGGGAGTCTAGGATTTTTTCCACAACGTACTCCAACTCACCCTCAACCAACACCGGAGCAGGAGGCTCAACGGAAGGCACAACCGGTGCCTCATACCTGCGCAATAACGACCGATGAAAAACGTTATGAATAGAAAAGGATGCAGGGAGGTCCAAACGGAAGGAAACAGGGTTAAGAATCTCCAATATTTTATACGGACCGATGAACCGAGGCTTAAACTTAGGAGATGAGACCCTCATAGGGACAAAACGAGAAGACAACCACACCAAATCTCCAACACAAAGCCGAGGACCAACACGACGGTGACGGTTGGCAAAAAGCTGAGTCTTCTCCTGGGACAACTTTAAATTGTCCATCACCTGCCCCCAGATATGATGCAATCTCTCCACCACCGCATCCACTCCAGGACAATCCGAGGATTCCATCTGACCGGAGGAAAATCGAGGGTGGAACCCCGAATTACAGAAAAACGGGGACACCAAAGTGGCAGAGCTGGCCCGATTATTGAGGGCGAACTCCGCCAATGGCAAAAAAGCAACCCAATCATCCTGGTCAGCAGACACAAAACACCTCAGATATGTCTCCAGGGTCTGATTAGTCCGCTCGGTCTGGCCATTAGTCTGAGGGTGAAAAGCAGACGAAAAAGACAAATCTATGCCCATCCTAGCACAGAATGCCCGCCAAAATCTAGACACAAATTGGGTTCCTCTGTCAGAAACGATATTCTCAGGAATACCATGCAAACGAACAACATTTTGAAAAAACAGGGGCACCAACTCGGAAGAAGAAGGCAATTTGGGCAGGGGAACCAAATGGACCATCTTAGAAAAACGGTCACACACCACCCAGATGACAGACATCTTCTGAGAAACAGGCAGATCTGAAATAAAATCCATCGAGATGTGTGTCCAAGGCCTCTTAGGAATAGGCAAGGGCAACAATAATCCACTAGCCCGAGAACAACAAGGCTTGGCCCGAGCACAAACGTCACAAGACTGCACAAAGCCTCGCACATCTCGTGACAGGGAAGGCCACCAGAAGGATCTTGCCACCAAATCCCTGGTACCAAAAATTCCAGGATGACCTGCCAATGCAGAAGAATGTACCTCAGAGATGACTCTACTGGTCCAATCATCAGGAACAAACAACCTATCAGGCGGACAACGATCCGGTCTATCCGCCTGAAACTCCTGCAAGGCCCGCCGCAGGTCTGGAGAAACGGCTGACAAGATAACTCCCTCCTTAAGAATACCTGTGGGGTCAGAGTTGCCGGGTGAATCAGGCTCAAAACTCCTAGAAAGGGCATCCGCCTTAACATTCTTAGAACCCGGTAGGTACGATACCACAAAATTAAACCGAGAGAAAAATAATGACCAGCGCGCCTGTCTAGGATTCAGGCGCCTGGCGGTCTCAAGATAGATCAAATTTTTGTGGTCAGTCAATACCACCACCTGATGTCTGGCCCCCTCGAGCCAATGGCGCCACTCCTCAAACGCCCACTTCATGGCCAAAAGCTCCCGATTCCCAACATCATAATTCCGCTCAGCGGGCGAAAATTTACGGGAAAAGAAGGCACAAGGCCTCATCACGGCGCAGTCAGAACTTTTCTGCGACAACACTGCCCCAGCCCCGATCTCAGAAGCGTCGACCTCAACCTGAAAAGGAAGAGTCACATCAGGCTGACGCAACACAGGGGCAGAAGAAAAACGGCGCTTAAGCTCCTGAAAGGCCTCCACAGCATCAGGGGACCAATTAGCAACATCAGCACCCTGTCTAGTCAAATCGGTCAATGGCTTAACGACATCCGAAAAACCAGAAATAAATCGACGATAAAAGTTGGCAAAGCCCAAAAATTTCTGAAGACTTTTAAGAGAAGAGGGCTGCGTCCAATCACAAATAGCTTGAACCTTGACAGGATCCATCTCAATGGAAGAGGGAGAAAAAATATATCCCAAAAAGGAAATTCTCTGAACCCCAAAAACGCACTTAGAACCCTTGACACACAGAGAATTAGACCGCAAAACCTGAAAAACCCTCTTAACTTGCCGGACATGAGAGTCCCAATCATCCGAAAAAATCAGAATATCATCCAGATACACATAGTCACTTGTGTCCAGTATTGTGGTTTATTATTAGCCAATGGGGTGGAGTCAATCCCCTTCAGAGGAATAAGAGTCTCCAAAGGCTCTAAATCATACCCACAACGATTGGCAAAGGACCAATCCATAAGACTCAAAGCGGCGCCAGAGTCGATATAGGCGTCCGTAGTAATAGATGACAAAGAGCAAATCAGGGTCACAGACAAAATAAATTTAGACTGTAAAGTGCCAATGGGAACGGATTTATCAAGCTTTTTAGTACGCTTAAAGCATGCTGATATAACATGAGTAGAATCCCCACAATAGAAACACAACCCATTTTTCCGTCTAAAATTCTGCCGCTCGCTTCTGGACAGAATTCTATCACACTGCATGTTTTCTGGCGTCTTCTCAGTGGACACCGCCAGATGGTGCACTGGTTTGCGCTCCCGCAGACGCCTATCGATCTGAATGGCCATTGTCATGGACTCATTCAGACTTGCAGGCACAGGGAACCCCACCATAACATCCTTAATGGCATCAGAAAGACCCTCTCTGAAAGTAGCCGCCAAGGCACACTCATTCCACTGAGTAAGCACAGACCATTTACGGAATTTTTGGCAGTAAATTTCAGCTTCATCTTGCCCCTGCGATAGGGACATCAAAGTTTTTTCTGCCTGAAGTTCCAAATGAGGTTCCTCATACAGCAAGCCCAAGGCCAGAAAAAACGCATCCACATTGCGCAACGCAGGATCCCCTGGTGCCAATGCAAAAGCCCAATCTTGAGGGTCGCCGCGGAGCAAGGAAATCACAATCCCAACCTGCTGTGCAGGGTCTCCAGCAGAACGAGATTTCAGGGACAAAAATAACTTACAATTATTTCTAAAATTCTGAAAGCTAGATCTATTCCCTGAGAAGAATTCCGGCAAAGGAATTCTCGGCTCTGATACCGGAGCATGAACAACAAAATCTTGCAAACTTTGTACTTTCGTGGCGAGATTATTCAAACCTGCAGTTACACTCTGTAGATCCATTATAGACAGGTGAACATAGAGCCATTCAAAGATTAGAAGGAGAGAGAAAAAAAAGAAAGACTGCAGCATAGACAGACTGGCAAGTGATCCAATTAAGAGCACACTAACTACTAGAGAAAAAAAAAAAAAAAAAAAAAATTTTCAGCAGACTTCTTATTTCTCTCCTTTCTCAGCCAAGGATTTTAACCCTTTAGTGGGCCGGTCAAACTGTCATGATCTCCATGGCCAGAGAACTAGCATAAGCCTCAATAGGTACAAGCTCTTGGAAGATGTAACTGTACTGACCATGAACTAAACCTACCGCATCATCTAGAAGTAGCCAGGTAGCATGTCCTACTTTTTATCCCTATATGCCCAGCGCCGGCCGGAGAACTAAATAATGCTAGCAGAGGGAAACATAAGACCTGACTCACCTCTAGAGAAATGCCCAAAAAGGAGACAGAAGCCCCCCACATATATTGGCGGTGATATGAGATGAAACAACAAACGCAGCAGGAAAATAGTTTTAGCAAATTTGAGGTCCGCTTTCTAGATAGCAGAAGACAGAAAGCATACTTTCATGGTCAGTAGAAAACCCTAACAAAACACATCCAGAAATTACTTTAGGACTCTGGCATTAACTCATAATACCAGAGTGGCAATTCCTGATCAACAAGAGCTTTCCAGACACAGTAACGAAACTGCAGCTGTGAACTGGAACCAAAATACAAAAACAAAACATGGACGAATGTCCAACTTATCTAGTAGATGTCTGGGAGCAGGAACAAGCACAGAGAGGCTTCTGATAACATTGTTGACCGGCAAGCATCTAACAGAGAAGCCAGGTTATATAGCGACACCCAGATCTAATCAGAACAGGTGAACAGGGAAGATGAAGTCACAAGTTCAATTCCACCAGTAGCCACCGGGGGAGCCCAGAATCCAAATTCACAACACCGTGCCCTCCGCTCCGCTAATGACCTCAGGTTAGCATCCTCAATAATCAGAACCTCCCACTCCCGTCTCCAAGACTTTACACGTGCTGCGCCGATTCTTTGGAATGCACTTCCTAGGTTAATACGATTAATCCCCAATCCCCACAGTTTTAAGCGTGCCCTAAAAACGCATTTGTTCAGACTGGCCCACCGCCTCAACACATTAACCTAACTATCCCTGTGTGGCCTATTAAAAATAGAAAAAAAACAAAACACATAATCAGGTTCCTTGCATCGTGTTCTCATACACTTTATGCAGTTAATAGCCCTCTGTGTCTGTACTGCTACATACTTAGGCTGTTAACTGGTTCATGCAGCTTTACATGAACACCCGAGCCTTACACTATGGCTGGTCCAAATAACTAAAGCAATTGTTACCATCCACCTCTCGTGTCTCCCCTTTTCCTCATAGTTTGTAAGCTTGCAAGCAGGGCCCTCATTCCTCCTGGTATCTATTTTGAATTGTGATTTCTGTTATGCTGTAATGTCTATTGTCTGTACAAGTCCCCTCTATAAGTTGTAAAGCGCTGCGGAATATGTTGGCGCTATATAAATAAAAATTATTATTATTATTATAATAGCCAGGCTATTTATGACTGGACTCAACCTACATCAGTGAAGAGTCTTCAGAAGTTCTTGGGCTTTGCTAATTTTTACCGTCGCTTCATCACTAATTTCTCTAGTGTGGTTAAGCCTTTGACGGATTTGACCAAGAAGGGTTCTGATGTGACCAAATGGTCTCCTGCGGCCGTGGAGGCCTTTCAGGAGCTGAAACATCGGCTTTCTTCAGCTTCTGTCTTGCGTCAGCCGGATGTCTCTCTCCCTTTCCAGGTCGAGGTTGATGCCTCTGAGATAGGAGCAGGGGCTGTCTTGTCGCAGAAAAACTCTGATGGCTCTATGATGAGGCCATGTGCTTTCTTTTCAAGAAAGTTTTCGCCTGCCGAGCGGAATTATGATGTTGGTAATCGGGAGTTGTTGGCAATGAAGTGGGCATTTGAGGAGTGGCGACATTGGCTTGAGGGAGCCAAACATCGTGTGGTGGTCTTGACGGATCACAAGAATTTGACTTATCTCGAGTCTGCCAAACGGTTAAATCCTAGACAGGCTCGATGGTCGCTGTTTTTCTCCCGTTTCAATTTCGTGGTTTCATACCTTCCGGGTTCAAAGAACGTGAAGGCTGATGCCCTTTCTAGGAGTTTTGTGCCTGACTCTCCGGGAGTTTATGAACCGGCTGGTATCCTCAGAGAGGGGGTGATTCTGTCTGCCATCTCCCCTGATTTGCGGCGGGTGCTGCAGGAATTTCAGGCCAATAAACCTGACCGTTGTCCACCGGAGAGACTGTTTGTCCCGGATAGATGGACCAGTAGAGTTATTTCCGAGGTTCATTCTTCGGTGTTGGCGGGTCACCCTGGAATTTTTGGTACCAGGGATTTGGTGGCTAGGTCCTTTTGGTGGCCGTCCTTGTCGCGGGATGTGCGTTCCTTTGTGCAGTCCTGTGGGATTTGTGCTCGGGCCAAGCCTTGCTGTTCTCGTGCCAGTGGTTTGCTTTTGCCTTTGCCTGTCCCAAAGAGGCCTTGGACGCATATTTCCATGGATTTTATTTAGGATCTTCCAGTCTCTCAGAGGATGTCTGTCATCTGGGTGGTTTGTGATCGTTTTTCTAAAATGGTCCATTTGGTGCCCTTGCCTAAGCTGCCTTCCTCCTCCGATTTGGTGCCGCTGTTTTTTCAGAATGTGGTTCGTTTGCATGGGATTCCGGAGAACATTGTGTCTGACAGAGGATCGCAGTTTGTGTCCAGATTTTGGTGGTCCTTTTGTGCTAAGATGGGCATTGATTTGTCGTTTTCGTCGGCCTTCCATCCTCAGACGAATGGCCAAACTGAACGAACTAATCAGACCTTGGAGACTTATCTGAGATGCTTTGTTTCGGCTGATCAGGATGATTGGGTGTCCTTTTTGCCATTGGCTGAGTTCGCCCTCAATAATCGGGCTAGTTCTGCTACTTTGGTTTCACCTTTTTTTTGCAATTCTGGTTTTCATCCTCGTTTTTCCTCAGGTCAGGTTGAGCCTTCGGACTGTCCTGGGGTGGATTCTGTGGTGGATAGGTTGCAACAGATTTGGAACCACGTAATGGACAATTTGACGTTGTCACAAGAGAAGGCTCAGCGCTTTGCTAACCGCCGTCGCTGTGTGGGTCCCCGACTTCGTGTGGGGGATTTGGTATGGCTGTCTTCTCGTTTCGTTCCTATGAAGGTTTCCTCTCCTAAGTTCAAGCCTTGTTTCATCGGTCCTTATAAGATTTTAGAAATCCTTAACCCTGTGTCATTTCGTTTGGACCTCCCAGCATCGTTTGCCATTCATAATGTGTTCCATAGGTCATTATTGCGGAGGTATGTGGTGCCTGTGATTCCTGTTGTGAACTCTGTTTTTGGGCTCCCTTTTGTGGTCACAAGTGGTACTGTGTGAGTGCTGTCTTTGGGCTCCCTCTGGCGGCTCTTTGTGTCATTCTACAGGTCTGGGGCTGGCTTCAGCTGTCTCGTTATCTGTTAGCTGGTTTCCTATTTAGCTCACCTGGACTTTCAGTGGTTGCCTGCTGTCGATGTATTCAGTGCTATTTTGATCTCTCCTGAATTCCTTCGTTATCAGTCTCTCCAAGAGAAGCTAAGTTTCTGTTTGGTTATTTTTTGCTCATCAGTGTTCAATATGTTTCTTGGTTATTTATTTGTCCTTGTCCAGCTTGCTAATATGTGATTTCCTTGCTTGCTGGTAGCTCTAGGGGGCTGAGTTCTCCCCTCACACCGTTAGTTGGTGTGGGGGTTCTTGAATTCTCAGCGTGGATATTTTGTATAGGGTTTTTTACTGACCGCACAGTTCCCTGTCTGTCTTCTGCTATCTAGTATTAGTGGGCCTCATTTGCTGAATCTGTTTTCATTTCTACGTTTTGTATTTTCCCCTTACCTCACCGTTATTATTTGTTGGGGGCTTCCTATATCTTTGGGGTCATTTCTCTGAGGCAAGTGAGGTCTTACTTTCTCTATAGGGGTAGCAAGTTTCTCAGGCTGCGTCGAGATGTCCAGGAATTTAGGCACGTTCACCGGCTACCTTTAGTGTGTTGGTTAGGATCAGGTTGCGGTTAGTCCAGTTACCACCTCCCTAGAGCTTGTTCTATGTTCAGTAACTTAGCTAGTCCATTCTGTGATCCTCAGCCACTAAGGATCATAACAAATTCCTTCTGTTGATCCTCCTGCTCCGGTGTTGGTTGAGGGAGAATTGGAGTATGTGGTGGAGAAGATCTTGGATTCTCGTATTTCGAGACGGAAGCTTCAGTACTTGGTTAAGTGGAAGGGCTATGGTCAGGAGGATAATTCCTGGGTTGTCGCCTCTGATGTCCATGAGGCTGATTTGGTTCGTGCCTTTCATCTGGCTCGTCCGGATCGGCCTGGGGGCTCTGGTGAGGGTTCGGTGACCCCTCCTCAAGGGGGGGGTACTGTTGTGAATTCCGTTCTCGGGCTCCCTCCTGTGGTCATGAGTGGTATTGTGTGAGTTCTGTTCTTGGGCTCCCTCTGGTGGCCTTTAGTGCTTACTGCGGGTCTGTAGCTGGAATCCAGCTGCCTCGTTTTCTGCTAGTCTGGCCTCTATTTAACTCCACCTGGACTTCACTTTTTGCCTGCTGTCGTTGTATTCAGTACTGGTTCTGATCTCTCTGGACTTTCCTTGTGACCTGTCTCCTCCTGAGAAGCTAAGTCTTGCTAGTTCATGTTTGCTCATTATTTCCTTGAAAATGTTTCTCTGTATATGATGAGTTCTGTCCAGCTTGCTTATATGTAATATTCTCGCTTGCTGGAAGTTCTGGGGTGCAGAGTTGCACTCCTCACATCGTGAGTCGGTGTGGGGGTTCTTGTAATCTCTGCGTGGATTATTTTTGATAGCATTTTATACTGACCGCACAGATCCCTTGCTGTCTTCTGACTATTTAGTGTTAGTGGGCCTCGTTTGCTAAAAACCTGTTTTCATTTCTACGTTTGTGTTTTCCCCTTAACTCACCGTTATTATTTGTGGGGGGCTGTCTAAAACTTTGGGGTGATTTCTCTGAGGCAAGTGAGGCTTTGCTTTCTCTCTAGGGATAGCTAGTTTCTCAGGCTGTGACGAGGCGTCTAGGATTTTAGGTAACGCTCCACGGCTGCCTAAAGTGTGTATTGATAGAATCAGGGTTGCGGTCAGTATAGCTCCCACATCCCCAGAGCTTGTCCTAAGGATTTCTGTTACTTAGCAGGTCAGTTTGCGATCCTTACCACCAGGATCATAACAGACCAGCTGGGTTACTTTATCCCTTGCCGGTGGCAGACAGGCCCTGGCAGATGGTCGGGATGGACTTTATGGTGGGCTTGCCCATGTCTCGTGGCTGTACCATCGTTTGGGTTATCACCGATCATTTTTCTAAAATGGTGCACTTCGTGCCGCTTCCACGGCTATCTTCTGCACGGGCCTTGGCAGCATTGTTTCTAAAACACATCTTCCCCCTACATGGTATGCCGGACAAAATAGTCCTTGACCGGGGTTCCCAGTTTGCGTCTCAGTTCTGGAGAGAGCTTTGTCGTCTTCTCAGCATTGAGTTGAATCTCTCTTCCGCATATCATCCCGAAACGAATGGGTTGGTAGAGAGGGCCAACCAGACCTTGGTCACATATCTGCGACATTTTGTCTCAGCCAGGCAGGATGACTGGGCATCCTTGCTATCGTGGGCGGAGTTTGCGCTGAACAACGTCGTGGCCGACTCCATTGGACAGACCCCATTCCTCCTTAACTATGGTACCTGTGCCTATGCCGGTGTCTTCCGCTGACTCCAGGGTAGCAGACTGGGCTGTGGAGGCGCAGGACATTTGGTACCGCACTCACGATGCCATTCAGGCCTCCAAGGAGAGAATGAGGTCCTCCGCCGATGCACATCGGCGCCCCGCTCTGACCTTTGCTCCTGGTGACTTAGTGTGGCTCTCCGCCCGTAACATCAGGCTGCGAGTTGAGTCCACTAAGTTTGCACCTCGCTACTTGGGCTCTTTCAAGGTCCTAGAACAGCTTAACCCTGTGATCTACCGTTTAGCCCTTCAGCCACACCTGGGTATCACCGACACCTTTCATGTGTCCCTCTTGAAACCCGTATACATGTCCCGGTTTTCAGAGTCATCTGCCGGGACATCGGGTTCGTCTACGGATGATTACGAGGTGAACGCTATTTTGGGGTGCAAGGTGGTACGTGGCAAAAAAATTTATTAGGTGGACTGGAAGGGTTAGGGTCCTGAGAGCCTGCTGGGCACATTCGGGCTCCGCAGCTCATTGCTGCCTTCAAGTGTAGCAGGGTCCAAGGGGGGGGGCCCTGGAGGGGGGGGCCCTGGGGGGGGGCCCTAGGGAGGGGGGCCCTAGAGAAAGGGGGGCCCTAGAGAGGGGGGGGCCCTAGAGAAAGGGGGGGCCATAGGGGGGGCGCCCTGGAGGGGGCCCTGGGGAGGGGGGGGCCCTAGAGAAAGGGGGGGCCATAGGGGGGGCGCCCTGGAGGGGGGGGGCCCTAGAGAGAGGGGTAATGTTAGGGGTTGAGTTCCCGCCTCTGCACAGGGGGAATCTCGGGGAATCTCGGGCCATCTCCGCTGCGGTCTCCCGTTCTTCTCCTGCCGCAGTGGAGTCTGCTCAGCGGAGACGTCAGTCCCAGCGTCTCGCTCAGTCTGACTCTGTGCAAAGGGTTACTGCTGCCTTTCCAGCTTCTGCCATTGTAGCCAGAACTGGGCAGCGGCAAGCAGACGTTTTTGGGACTAAGTCCTGCTTTTCCCCTTCTGAGCATGCCCTGGGTAAGATGTCTTGTTGGATACTGCAGCTAATCCCATTGGTCCTCTAGGAAGGTCCTGAAGGTGCTCAACTTCTGTGGCAGCCTCCCATTGGTCCTTCTGGGAAGGCCCTGTACTTGCTGCAGCTCTAAAAGGTTCGCATGACTGCACAGCCATGCGCTAGTATCAATCCAAGTTATGTGCTTTGCGCCAGTGTGGTTATGTGTGATTGTATTCAGGGACCTGGCTGAAATAACCTCTAGAATACCGGCACCTCCGGTGAGGAGATTGTGTGATTGTGTTCAGGGACCCGGCTGAAATAAGCCCCTAGAATACCGGCACCTCCGGTGAGGAGATTGTGTGCTTGCATGACCACTGACTGCTATCAGTTCGGCAATTAGCTTGTGCTCCTGTGAGTCTAACAGGGTGCAGTGCTTTCCTTTCATGGCTACTCTGTGAAGTAACAGAGCTAGCCTATACTGCCAAATAGTGCCACCATTCACTAGCAGCAGGTTCTTCCTGCACGGTGGACCCCGGGCTGTGAACGCACCAATAATAATAAACATCTATATTTACTCGGTGCGTTCCGCTAGCCCTAACAACAGCTCTTGAAATTTTTGCAATTTCTCTAAGCATTAAAGCGAACATGTCAGCAGGATTTTGCTAAGTAAACTACTGGCATTGTCATGTTGCCACTGTTAAACTGATCAAAATTATACCTGGGGTGAAGAAATCAATCTTGTAGTTCTTGTGTAATCAGTGTTAGAAGTTTTCACTTAAGGTACCTTCACACTAAGCGACTTTGCAGCGAGAACGACGACGATCCGTGATGTTGCAGCGTCCTGGAGAGCGATCTCGTTGTGTTTGACACGCAGCAGCGATCTGGATCCCCAGCTGTGATATCGCTGGTCGGAGCTAGAAGTCCAGAACTTTATTTCGTCGTCAGATCACCCGCTGTCATCGCTGGATCGTCGTGTGTGACGCCGATCCAGAGATGTGTTCACTTGTAACCAGGGTAAATATCGGGTTACTAAGCGCAGAGCCGCGCTTAGTAACCCGATATTTACCCTGGTTACCATTGTAAAAGTTAAAAAAAACACAACATACTCACCTTCTGATGTCTGTCACGTCCCCCGGCGTCCACAGGGTTACGCGCTGCTGCCGAGAACTTCCTGCACTGAATGTGTCAGCGCCGGCAGTAAAGCAGAGCACAGCGGTGACATCACCGCTGTGCTCTGCTTTACTGCCGGCGCTGACACATTCAGTGCAGGAAGTTCTCGGCAGCAGCGCGTAACCCTGTGGATGCCGGGGGACGTGACAGACATCAGAAGGTGAGTATGTAGTGTTTCTTTTTTTTACTTTTACAATGGTAACCAGGGTAAATATCGGGTTACTAAGCGCGGCCCTGCACTTAGTAACCCGATGTTTACCCTGGTTACCCGGGGACTTCGGCATCGTTGAAGACAGTTTCAACGATGCCGAAGTCGTTCCCCTGATCGTTGGTCGCTGGAGAGAGCTGTCTGTGTGACAGCTCCCCAGCGACCACACAACGACTTACCAACGATCACGGCCAGGTCGTATTGCTGGTCGTGATCGTTGGTAAGTCTTTTAGTGTAACGGTACCTTTAATGATATGCCCATGCTCCGGGGCAGGTCTGTAAGCAGAGACTTATCTTCCTGCTCCAAGCCAGAGAGACCAAGGAAAGACCTGCCCACAGGCCGCCCGAAGCACAAACATGTTCCTCACCATAGAGACAAACTGAGCGCACCCGGACCAATGTTATTCAGTAGAGTTATTCAGATGTTTTTTTCACAGATCGAATGTTCGTCTTATTATCTGATTTTTCTGGATATGTTGCTATTATTACAGGAAACTGTATTTGGTCTTGTAAATGTTGACAACTGTTGATGTATAAAAAACGCCATACAGACTGCATATGTATAACAATACAAATATATAACATTTCTTGGTAAAAATTGGGAAAAAATGTGCGTGCTTGTTTGGGGTAGGGTCACACAACCGTTTTCTCCACTTTGGAAAAACAGTCTGATTATTCTGAACAGACTCTCATACATGGAGAGAAAAAAAAAGTTTCTCCATCTTCTTAATTTTGTCAGTCTTTCAGAATCAGACTGAACTCTGCTGTCACCTAAGTCCGGTCTGATTGTTTTCAAGGACTTATAGACTTGCATTGCCAATTTTGATCCTACGACATGTCACCAATTTCAGCCATGGACCACTCAGACCAAGGAAAAAGTGGACATTACAATACAACATCATAGATATGCATGCTATTTCTGAAAACCATGGATAGCACTCGTACGAGAAATTCAGTTGTGTACACAAGCCCTAGTTGTGGACAAAAGCAGGATTTTTTATTTCTTGGCGGTAAGGTTTCTCCTTGCTTGTCAAGGTAAGGAGGCTTATTCACCATGCAATGCTCTTCTGGGAAATTTACCGTATATACTCGAGTATAAGCCGACCCGAGTATAAGCCGACCCCCCTAATTTTGCCACAAAATACTGGGAAAACTTACTGACTCGAGTATAAGCCTAGGGTGGAAGATGCAGCAGCTACCGGTGAATTTCAAAATTAAAAATAGATGCTCCATACTGTTCATTATGGCCCCATAGATGCTCCACATAAAGCTGTGCCATATATAATGCTCTGCACCGTTCAGTATAGCCCCATAGACGCTCCACATAAAGCTGCCCCATATATAATGCTCTGCACAGTTCATTATGGCCCCATAGATGCTCCATAGAAAGCTGTGCCATATACAATGCTCTGCACCTTTGATTATGGCCCCATAGATGCTCCATAGAAAGCTGTGCCATATACAATGCTCTGCACCTTTGATTATGGCCCCATAGATAGCTGTGCCATATACAATGCTCTGCACCTTTGATTATGGCCCCATAGATAGCTGTGCCATATAGAATGCTCTGCACCTTTGATTATGGCCCCATAGATAGCTGTGCCATATATAATGCTCTGCACCTTTGATTATGGCCCCATAGATAGCTGTGCCATGTACAATGCTCTGCACCTTTGATTATGGCCCCATAGATAGCTGTGCAATATATAAAATGCCCTGCACCTTTGATTATGGCCCCATAGATAGCTGTGCCATATACAATGCTCTGCACCTTTGATTATGGCCCCATAGATGCTCCACATAAAGCTGTGCCATATATATAATGCTCTGCACCGTTGCCCCATAGATACTCCACATAAATCTGTGCAATATACAATGCTGCTGCTGCAATAAAAAAAAAAAAAACACATACTCACCTCTTTTGCTTGCAGCTCCTCAGCGTCCCGTCCCGGCGTCTCTCTGCACTGACTGATCAGGCAGAGGGCGGCGCGCACACTAGTACGTCATCGCGCCCTCTGACCTGCACAGTCAGAACAAGAGGACGCAAAGACAGAGCGGCGCCCGGCGTGTGGAACGCGGACAGGTAACTATGACATACTTACCTGCTCCCGGCGTCCCTGGCTCCTTCTCCCGGACAGCTGGTCTCCTGGTGCCACAGCCTCTTCCTCTATCAGTGGTCACCGTTACCGCTGATTAGAGGAATGAATTTGCGGCTCCACCCCTATGGGAGTGGAGTCCATATTCATTTCTCTAATGAGCGGTACCATGTGACCGCTGAACAGGGGACGAGCGGCGGCACCGAAGACCGTGGGACGGGCAGGGGGAGCGCCAGGGGCGCCGGGACTAGGTGAGTATGCGACACGCTCTCTCCCCCTCGCCCGCCGACCCCACCGCCGACCGTGACTCGAGTATAAGCCGAGAGGGGCACTTTCAGCCCAAAAATTTGGGCTGAAAATCTCGGCTTATACTCGAGTATATACGGTAATATGCAAATTGCCTCTTCAGAAAAAAAGAGGACCTGAATCCTATAGCGCCATCTGTTGGAAGTAGCGATCCTACAAGTCACAATCAACCCTTTAATGAGTCTTGCAATATGACTTAGGATAAAAGCCAAATCAGTATCTCAATTCGCAGACACGGTGTTTCGGGCAGTTGGCCCTCGTCAGTTCAATATGTCATCAACTGGGGGTGTTTGGTTGCCCCAGTTCCTTTCTGAAGGGGATTTATTTATATCCCACTTCCCAGTTCCGGTTTGGAACTCGCAACTCTCTGGTGCCCCCCTTACCCTCAGGTCAGACAGGGAATTGCGCCTAGGATAATTAGTCGCCAGAAAGGCTGCCTTGCTATGTACTGGCTACTGGGCACACTGTAGCAAGGGCGATATAACTACCCCAGGTCAGGCAGAAAAAATAATTATCAACGCCGTCCGTCGCTGCCAGTTTCCCCAAAAGCTCAGGACACTTCCGCTGCCATCAGCTCCTATTTCTTATTTAATAATGGATCAGGAGCCAACCCAATTAGTAGCAATGGCTTAGGTCAGAGGCTTCAAGGTAAGTTTTAGAGCAAGGACAGCAACACTAGTAAATATTATAACTTTTACTCCAAAAAAGGTTAGGCAGTGTTTACAAAAGTATATAAAAAGATATTATAAAAGAGACAATTATCGTATCTCCAGAACATTACAAAAAAAAAAGGTATTAAAGGAAGAAAAAACACTTACAGTTGCTTAAGTCATTTCATAGCAGACCATGTGGTGCGGGGGATGGGAAATACATCAAAATGCTTCACAGAGCATCTCTCAGCTAGCTCTCTGGAAAAAGACTAGTGCAAAATGAGCTCCCACTATCTTATACCTGTGCCCAAAACCAAGGCACTCCGTGCACACCGAAACACCGTGTCTGCGAAATGAGATACTGATTTATCTTTTATCCTAAGTCATATTGCAAGATTCGCTAAAGGGTTGATTGTGACTTCTAGGATATCTACTTCCAACAGTTGCCGCTATAGAGTTCAGGTCCTCTTTTTCTGTGAATAGGCAATTTGCATATTTAGTTTCTTCGACACACCTTCCCCAGGATAAAGTGTTTTCTTTTATAGCACCATAACTTGTCCTTACCCTTGTACTGACAAATGCCTTCATATAAATTAATGTCTACACACTCAGTGTTTTTTTTTTAATAATATAAAGGTCTAAAATGTATTACATTCAATTATCTATGCACATTTAAAAGGACATTATAAATAGTGATTAGCGAGCGTGCTCATCACTACTCGTTTCTCGCTCAAGCATCATTGTGCTTGAGATGCTCATTACCTGTCATGTATTTTTTGAATGCTCGAGCTGGAGCTCAAGTCCCCGCATGTTTGACGCTTTTTAGACAGCCAATGAACATGTGGGGATTGCCTGACAGTCACTGTAATGCCATAGCCATCGTGGTTGTGGAATTACTGTGATTGGCTGGCCACACAGCGTCATCAGGTCTATATAAGACTCGTGACGCTCTGAACTGTAACTCGGACACAGGCAGCGTACGGAGAGGTGCTGTTGAAAGAGGGACAGAATTGTAGCTGCATATTAGCCAGGGATTCAACCACATTTACATTTCTTTCACATACAACAAGAGTCCTTCTTAGGGCTAATTATAATCAATAGTAACACTGCTGACAATATCACTTGGGAAGAGATTGTGCTGAAGGGATCTTGTAAGAAAGGATAGGGTGAATTGCATGTCCTTTATGCTACAGCCTGTAACTCATACCAAAACCTCTTCTTGGGGCTAATAATATTTTTTCTCTTACTACTGAAAATTATTCTGAACAGTAAAATACTATATGCCATTTTACTATGGCTGTTGTGCATCAATAGCACACAGCCACACTTCGTTGGATCTCAATAGCATCGCTACATTGCTCATACAGTATAACCAATCCATCTGAGTTGTTCAAATTTTCCTGCAATAGTAATACTGCAAATTTTCTCAGCAGTGAAGTTTTGTCTGGCATTTATTGTGCTGCAGTTGTGCCTCAAAACAACATAAAAAAACTTGTTTGGTTGCAAATAGCATTCCTGTATTGATACTTCTAATAAGTCTATCTGAAGTGGGCCAATTTTCATGCCATTGTAATACTGTAATTTTTTTCAGCTGTGCAATTTTATACAGCTTTATTCGTGCTGAATTGATGCTTAACCCTAGAACGTATTGGGGGCCTAAATGCTTACATTTTTGCTATTATCTGCAAAATTACTTTAGTTAGAATTTTGAAACTCCAGGTATTCCTCAAGTATGTCGTTGTTGATAATATCCAGTTGTTCATACAATTTTTTTCATAGGCATTATGGTGTAACAATGCTTGTTTGGTGAAAACTACATCTGTACGAATTGGGGGCCTTTTAGGCCCCCGCTATTTTTATCATGTTCTCAGTAGTGTTTGTGTCTCAAGTTACTTTATTTGTACTCAGTAATGCTGGTGGAGGGGCCAGGGTGTGGATAATAACATGTGAGGATGTCATGTGATTTTTGGAGGGAGTGATAAGGCCATGATCACCTCAGGTCCTTCGGAACACAGTAATG
This sequence comes from Ranitomeya variabilis, assembly GCF_051348905.1. NCBI lineage: Eukaryota > Metazoa > Chordata > Amphibia > Anura > Dendrobatidae > Ranitomeya > Ranitomeya variabilis. The sequence continues at coordinate 527,924,966 of NC_135233.1, forward strand.
AGCTGTCTGGGGTCTTAAATAGTGGGATCTGGGATCTGGGGTCTGAAATAGTCAAAACTCTTGCTGTTCCGATATTCAATTCAGGTAGAAACATTACCATGGACAATTATTTCACCAATGTTGAACTAGGCAATATTCTGCTTGCAAAAGCTATTACACTTGTTGGTACTATAAAGCAAAACAGACGAGAAATTCCAGCAGCACTCAAACACAATCGTCAGCGAGCACTTTATGAGAGTGTCTTTGGATTCAATAACAAAGCGACTTTGGTATCTTACAAGGCGAAGAAGGAGAAATCTGTAATTTTACTCAGTACCATGCATCACGATTGCAGTGTTGACAGCAATGACAAAAAATTGAAACCAGAAATCATCCTGCATTACAATACAACAAAAGGAGGTGTAGATAAAATGGATGAGATGGTGGGAGAATATTCGTGTAAGAGGCAAACAAAACGATGGCCTGTAGTACTATTTTCAAATATGCTTGATGTAGCAGCCCTAAATTCATTCATTATTTATACAGAAACTCATCCGGAATTTCATGCACAGAGGAAGGACAGGAGACATATATTCTTGAAGGACCTTTGTCATGAACTTGTAATGCCTCACATGATAGAGCGAAGCGACTTGAAATGCTTGCCAAAGCAAACTAAAGAAGCAATGAAACGGTGTGGCGTACAGTTTCAGATTATTCCAGAGCCAGGAGAAAGAAAACGAAAGCGTTGTTTCATGTGTCCAAGAAACATAGAGAGGAAAACTGAGCGATATTGTTCCACTTATAAGGAAACTGTTTGCAAAGAACACACTTCTGAAAAAATAACATGTCAGAATTGATTGGAAGGCTAATATAATAGAAAAGAAAGTTAGAATAAAAATGTAGCTGCAGCTAGTTTGCTATAGATTTCTATGCGTTTTTGTGTGTTTTCATGTCTTTGTGTGAAATTTGGGAAAAAAAAGATTTTTTGGTGTTTTCTGTGAAAAATTATAATAAAAATTTTGTCCACTATTCATATTTTATTGAGCAATTTTGAAATAAACTTGTGAAAGTTATTTACGTGTGTTTTTCTACATTATGTGCATGGGGGCCTAAAAGGCCCCCAATACGTTAATATGTATATTTTTAACGTCATGCGTTCTAGGGTTAAAAACACCAAAATAAACTTAGGAATGGCATTGTTGTATTGATATTGCAGTCTAATAAGTCCATCTGAAGTGGGCCAACTTTCCTGCCATTGTAATACTGCAACTTTGTCTCAACAGGGATATATCATATGCAATTTAAAATGGACAAGGCGCTTGGTAAGAAACAGGGAAGTGAACGTGATGCTAATGGTGAGAGCAGAGGCTGAGGCCATGGGCAAGGGGAAACTGTGCCTGCTGCGGGAGTACAACAAACACACACATCATGTCGATCTAGCTTCCTGTCCCACTTTGTAGGGGAGCACGAAACACCATTCTTGAAGCCAGACCAGTGTGAAAAGGTTGTTGGATGGATAGCAGATAATCCTTCCTGTCACCTTGCCAGCACCACCAGTCTTCCACACGGTCCAGTCTTAGTAGCCATGATTCTTGACCACATAATCCTCACCCTGATCTTCCTTTCTCCCACCATCCCGAGTGCCCAGAGACAAGTGGGCAGTGGGGTGGCTAGAGACACAAGGTGGGCAATTGTTCCCCAGAGCACCAACATGGGTGAAGTTGCCAAGCCAAGGGTCAGGTGTTCCCGAGTCTGGCGCTTTTTAGTGGCAGCCCAGTTAACCCAAAAAAAGGCCATTTGCAACATTTGCCATGCCAGCATGTAGTGTTAATATAAAAATGGCTATTTTGAATCCATATTGAAATATACAGAATGCATTCAGACCATGACACAATCTGGAGAACTGTTTAAATATTGTCTGAAGCCCTTTCACCTCACAAACCGTTCTAAGTTTCTCTATGGTTTCTGTTTGTTATTGTAAAATATTACGATTTATTTAACCTCTGTCTGTGGTGGTTTTATATGTCTTGTGGCTTTTATATTCTAAGGGTTTATTGCCCATTGTCTGATGATTCCATGGTATTTTAGTTTCATCCTATCTTGAAAGCTGGTCACTTGAAGGGCACGGTGAAACCAGAGTTACACATAGTGCAAATCACTATGTAAGGTCAGAGAAACATAACTAAGACAGAAGCATATATTGGGGTACCTGTACACGTGTACAGTGTTGTGATACCTGCATAAGTGGGGACGCCCGTGCAGTGTTGTGAATTTCCCAAGGGTTCTCTTGTCTTGGTGCATGCTTCTCTGACATTCCAGATGGATGCTGGTTAAAAGCCCGTTGGTGATGATGTAAGTATATGTGGTTAATCTTTATATGTACTTAATCATTTTATGTATTTAAGCTTTATATGTACTTAACCTTTGTATGTTAAAATATACAAAAGTGTACGCAATCATACTATTCAATCATGCTATTCCTTTAATTTTGTACTTTGAAATAAAATTGCGTTATATCACAAGTAGTAGCCTTCTTTTTCTTTAAAGCCGTATCTGAACCTTAGTGTTAAAAAACTTGGCCATACACAGCATCGGCAGGGCCAGCGCAACTACAAGCCTGACCACCACCAGCATGCTCAGATACATTACAACAAAGTACCTGACTAGTTGGGCCAAATGCCAGGATCTAGAATTGCCTCTTCCCATGTTCGACATTCACGCCAATCCCCTGTTCATGACACAGGCGAAGATGCCTCCCACCCTGCACCTATCGTTGCACACTTGCAACCACCATAAGCAACCATGTCCATATCCTTGTCCCAGAGCAACATTCAATTGTCCCTACCCCAGTCCTTGGAATGCAAGCTTGTGGAGATATAAGGTTTCTGCAACTTCATGGCAGTGACCGTCCATTGGTACTCAGTCCCCAGCTGCCACTGTTTCTCTCGGTGTGCTGTCCCCACCTTACATAAGCACATGCCCCATAATCCATAATACCAGCCGTGCCCTGAACAACACTGTTACTGGGAAAGTCCACTTAACTACGGACACCTAGACAAGTCCTTATGGCCAGGGATGCTACATTTCCCAGACTGGACACTGGATGAACATTATGGAATAATGTAAATTGGATAATGCCACCAATCGGATCAACAAGTGTACATAGCAAGGTAGAACTGTAGTTAAATTATAAAAAATAACTTTTAATAAGATCCATTTAAAAGGGCCTCAGGCCTCAAAAAAAACAACACAAATACCAAAATAAACACACACAATATACATATACCACCAGAGGGATCTTGCCCTCAAGAGGGACACACCACTGGCAAGACATATGGCTATTGCACATGATGGGGATGCGTTGGGCCTGAAGTTCATGGGAATTTATAGGATAGAGGCACCAAAAAGGGGTGGAAATTGGGACAGGAGGATACTACAATGCGAGACGAAATGGATTTTTCGTCTTAAAACACAACAACCCCTGGGCCTGAATGAGACCCTGACTTTTGGCTGTTTTCTTTAAAGATATGATGTATCCTACTTCTTATCTTTCCCAACTTACAATCTAAACCCTAGATAGCATTGGTCTTGTGTCCTCCTGCCCACAATAAACCCCCTCTTTCCACCTTTGCATTCTATCTTTTGCAGTTCCTCTTCTCGCACTTAGATAGATTTTTCCTAAGAGAGGGTGGACTAGGGCCTCTGAGGGACAGCCGTCGTGGAGCTGGGGGTGCCATCTCTCGTTCCTTTTAGGGTGCCAATCCCCACTGTCTAGGTAGGACCCTTTTTAGGGCCTTATAGGGATATACAGTTTGCCCACGCCCCACTGAGTCTCCTGTCATCCGGAATCCTAAGAAAACGTAAATAACCTGTAACCTTTCTATATTGTCTTACCCCTACGTGTATTTTGTGGGATCTTTGCACTAAGAGCTATTATCTCAGCATGCTTTTTTCTACCTTTGAACTCTCTGACTAGGCGTTAAGATGAAAAAGCATAATGGGAGATAGAACAAAATGTATCTGCATTTTGTAATTATGCTGTCCACTTTGAGTAAAGAATGAAATATGGTCACATATAATTTGGAAATAAATGGGTGTTTATGCCCTTTGAGTATCGATGCACCTGTGTATGAGCATCTGACATATTGATATAATGTATCTAGCACCTAGCGAGTCGTGCTGTAGCTTTAAATCAGGACTACCAATGCCCCTTTCTTTTTGATATCCTCCTTCTAGATATTTGAAGTTGTAGGATTTAATTTTCATCTCATTCCCCATATTTTAAGGTTTGAAAATACGCTACCAAGTTACCTTAGTGGTGATAATCTAATCAACTAATCAGGCATTGAACAGTATTGTGTTTATTTAAGTTTTCTGTCAATGACCGCAATGTTATATACGCCTCCTGGAGGCGGAGGGAGTTTTCTGCTTCTCCTCTGACCGGAAGTGACGTTTGCGTGCCAATATGTGGTTCACGCCTACCTCTGAGGGCGTGTTAAACGCGGATCACGTGATCTCCTGCAAACCGGAAGCTTCACTCTATGGATGGTGTGCTTTGGGACACATGACGTACTTCATGTGGCGCCCTTTTTAAAGCCGATCATCCATGCGCGGTGAGTCCATTCCTCCAGCGTGATGTGCGATGCACAGCACACCCGCTATCTTTGTTTGGCTTCTCCCCTGATGATTGAGCCAAAGGAAACGTGTCGGGAGACTGATTGATGAGGGAGGAGGTAGATATGGTCCGGATGTAATCCAAAGAAATGGGGTATTGAACAGGCATGCAGAGAGCTTTTCCCATATAGGCTGGCATCTGAGATCATTCCAGTTCATGCTGCAAAAGGAAGGAGTTCGTATCTCGGGTGAGATTGTTCCTTTATGTACCTTGATATCGGCTCTTGCTTAAACTTGTGTTTTCTATGTGCAGACTATAGGGCAATGAGTAAAGATGCCTAATAGTATTTTTTTTGCATAAGAAAAGGGGTGTTTATAATTCACCGTGCTATTAGATTTGCAGCGCTCTGCAGGAGCGTCTGGTGGTATATGTCTATTGCGTGTGTTTGTTTTGGTATTTGTGTTGGTTTTTTGAGGCCTTAGGCCCTTTTAAATGGATCTTATTAAAAGTTATTTTTTATAATTTAACTACAGTTCTACCTTGCTATGTACACATGAACATTATGGAAGCAGAGATCCAGTCGGACCTTGGGATGGAACACGTGTTACTGATACCGAGGATTGCGGGACCTTGTTTAATCAGGGTTGCTTCCACCTTCTACAGAAGTTCCTGCATCTCCGTCTCTGGAATGTCAACATCAGTCTCAAGTTGGAAGCACTTCAGCACTGCCTCGGTCAAGCAGCAATAAGCTCTGCTAAAGCTAATCTGCTTAGGTGACAAACCGTACACCACCGCGGAGTTGTTGAAAAGTCTAACAGACCTTACTGATCTGTGGTTCTCACCCCTGAACTTACAACCAGGCATGGTCGTGTGTGATAATTGCCGTTACCTGGTGGCTGCTCTGAACCTTAGCAACTTCGCACACATACCATGCCTGGCCCACATGCTCAACTTAGTGGTTCAGCAGTTTCTCAAAACCTACCTAGATCTGCATGAGATACTTGTGAAAGTACGCCATGTGGATGCCCATTTCCACAAGTCAGCTACAGCTGCCGTCACACTGGCAGTGCTGCAGCAACTTTTGTAAGCTCTAGTTCACCGACTGGTGTGCGATATCACCATGTATTGGAACTCAACGTTACATATGTTGGGAAGACTTTGTGAGGAGTAGTTAAATACCATCTACACCATGCCCATCGGAATTCCGGTCAGCCTCCGCACATAAGAGCTGATGAGTGGGCATGGATGTCTGACATCTGTACCGTTCTCCAAAAATTTGAGGACTTGACCAAGATGGTGAGTGGCGATGACGCCATAATCAGTGTCACCATCCTGCTTCTTTGCCTACTGAAAGGCTCTCTGTTCAAAATTAAAGAGGGGGATTTGCAAGCGGACAAGATGAGATGGAGCAAGAAACTATACTGGGTGACGCTACAAAGCCCAGCTTTATCTCATCTTCTCAACATGGATTGGGTGATAATGAGGAGGAGGAACAGGAGCTGGTTGCCATCACTGCAGGCAGTACCACCCACATCACCTTCATCCTGTCTACTCAGAAGACTGATGATGAGGAGAAGAAGGAGGAATAGGAGGAGGACGAGGAGGAGAACATGGACAGTTGTCCTCCAGTTGGGGACAGGGAAGTCTTGGCTGTTGGCAGTCTGGCACACATGGCTGAATTTATGTTCCACTGCCTTTCTCATGACCCTCGCGTTGTACGCATTTTGGCCAACACTAATTACTGGTTGGTCACCCTTCTAGACCTATGCTACAAGGAGAACTTAACATCTCTCCTTCCCATGGCGGAGAGGTCTAATGAAATGTTGCAGTACCAGTAGGCCCTATTTGAAGAATTATTAAAAAATTCCCATCTGACAATGCTGGAGGCATAGGTTACAGTTCCTTGGACAACCAAGGAGTGGAGATGAGGGAGACACACACCAGATGCAGCAGAGACAGGGGAACACTCTCAAAGGTCTGGGACAGTGTTCTCAGACCCTCCCAGCACCTAGGGCCTGATAAGGAAGGAAAAGTTTTGGAAGATGCTGAAGGAGTACTTTGCCCACCGTACAGTGTCCTTTGTGATTCCTCTGTGCCTTACAACTAGTGTTGAGCGATACCGTCCGATACTTGAAAGTATCGGTATCGGATAGTATCGGCCGATACCCGAAAAGTATCGGATATCGCCGATACCGATACCCGATACCAATACAAGTCAATGGGACACCAAGTATCGGAAGGTATCCTGTATGGTTCCCAGGGTCTGAAGGAGAGGAAACTCTCCTTCAGGCCCTGGGATCCACATTAATGTGTAAAATAAAGAATAAAAATAAAAAATATTGATATACTCACCTCTCCGACGCAGCCTAGACCTTACCGATGTAACCGTCAGCTTCCGTTCCTAAGAATGAGCGCTTGAAAGAAAGGTCTTTCAAGCGCTCATTCTTAGGAACGGAAGCTGCCGGTTACATCTGTAAGGTCCAGGCTGCGTCGGAGAGGTGAGTATATCAATATTTTTTATTTTTATTCTTTATTTTACACATTAATATCGATCCCAATACCGATTCCCGATATCACAAAAGTATCGGATCTCGGTATCGGAATTCTGATACAGCAAATATCGGCCGATACCCGATACTTGCGGTATCGGAATGCTCAACACTACTTACAACTATTGGGTATCCAAGCTAGACACGTGGCATGAACTGTCTCTCTACGTCTTGGAGGTCCTGGCCACTAGCATTTTGTCATAGCAGGTTTTTACTACCGCCAGGGGGGTATAATAGCCGACAGGCACATCCGCCTTTCAGCTGAAAATGCAAAGAGGCTGATTCTTATCAAAATGAACAAGGCCTGGATTGGGCCAAAATTCTCGACACCACCGGATGACAGCAGTGGAGCACAAATTCAAATCCAGTGTTTTTTGTATATTTCCCAGGCACCCCTTCAGGATTGCATCTTTTTTGTGTCATTCTCCTCCACCACCATATCAACAGGGTGATCATGATACCCTCGCTGTACAATTTTTGAGGGTGTTTATAATGCCCCCATTAACAATTTTTAGAGGCCTACTTCAAACATTCTTTGATATATATGTATACCACCCAGGGATAAATGTTTTTCAGCCCATGCACATTGTGCATGGGCATTACCAGTCTAGGATACTCACTCCTTAATAATGGGGAATAAATGTTTTCTGAGGCCCACCACTATGCCTCTTCAAAGGGGTGTTGGAGTGCCTCCTTTTAATTTTTGGCATCCCTTTCACTTAGTACATACACTTTACCAGTTTAGGAGACCCACTCCTTAGTAATCAGAAGCAATGCTTTACTGAGACTCCATCTTCTAGTTGAGAAAACATTTTTGGAAACCAAAAGAGCCAATGGGTTCTATTAGTAATATATGAACTAGTGTCTTTTGGGTTGTCAGGTGGTCGTCACATAGGAAGTTCTCACACTGAATTCAGGATTTCACAGGTGAGTTTGTACAGTAAGTACAGAAGATCATGGCCACTTCAATATCAGGCTGAGCAGATGTGAGATGCTCCACTATATTCCCCAGCAGAGTTGATTAAATAAGTTCTTGATGATGCCATGTTAAACTAATCACTTTGCTCAGGGGTAATTCAAATAGATTCAATTCTGTTGTTATAGAAAGGGCCGCCTGATGGCTCTGAAAAAAAAAATTGTGACTTTCAATGTGTCTGATCATGTCTCACACACCACATGGCCAGATTAACCCTAGCATGCATGACGTCACAAATCTACACTTTTACGTAACGGAGGTCCATTTAGGCCCTCGTGCAAATCATATGGAGAAACTCACATTAATAACTTTTACAAGTTTATTTAAAAATTGCAAAATAAGATATGATATCTTCATATCAGTCTTCATCCCAACTCTAACCCATCTCTTCAACCTATCACTAACAACTGGTGTTTTCCCCTCAAGCTTTAAACATGCCTCAATCACACCTATCCTCAAAAAGCCCTCTCTTGACCCACCCTCTGTATCTAGCTATCGCCCTGTATCACTTCTCCCCTATGCCTCAAAACTACTGGAACAACACGTCCATCTTGAACTGTCCTCCCATCTATCTTCCTGCTCCCTTTTTGACCGCCTACAATCAGACTTCCGGTCACACCACTCCACTGAAACTGCCCTAATTAAGGTCACCAATGACCTATTAACCGCCAAGAGCAAGCGACACTACTCTATCCTCCTTCTCCTGGACCTGTCCTCTGCCTTTGACACAGTGGACCATTCCCTATTACTACAGACCCTCTCATCCCTTGCCATCACAGACTTGGCCCTATCCTGGATCTCGTTATATCTAACTGACCGAACATTCAGCGTCTCCCATTCACACACCACCTCCTCACCTCACCCCCTATATGTCAGAGTCCCGCAAGGTTCAGTTCTAGGGCCCCTGCTCTTCTCCATTTACACTTTTGGCCTGGGACAGCTCATAGAATCTCACGGTTTTCAGTATCATCTCTATGCTGATGACACACAGATCTACATCTCTCAACCAGATATCACCACCCTACTAACCAGAATCCCTCAATGTCTATCCGCTATTTCATCCTTCTTCTCTGCTAGATTTCTAAAACTTAACATGGACAAAACAGAATTCATTGTCTTTCCCCATCTCACGCGACCTCCCCAACGAACCTATCCATTACAGTAAACGGCTGCCCACTCTCCCCAGTCCCACAAGCTCGCTGTCTCGGGGTAATCCTGGACACTGATCTCTCCTTCAAAACGCATATCCAAGTTCTCTCCACTTCCTGCGGCCTTCAACTAAAAAATAGTTCACGGATCCTTACATTCCTAAACCAAGAATGTGCAAAAACCCTAGTCCATACCCTCATCATCTCCCACCTTGACTACTGTAACCTCCTGCTTTGTGGCCTCCCCTCTAACACTCTTGCACCCCTCCAATCTATTCTAAACTCTGCTGCCCGACTAATCCACCTGTCCCCCCGCTCTTCCCCGGCCTCTCTCCTCTGTCAATCCCTTCACTGGCTCCCCATTACCCAGAGACTCCAGTACAAAAGACTAACCATGACATACAAAGCCATCCACAACCTGTCTCCTCCATACATCTGTGACCTCGTCTCCCTGTACTTTCCTGCACGCAACCTCCGATCCTCACAAGATCTCCTTCTCTACTCCCCTCTTATCTCCTCTTCCCACAATCGCATACAAGATTTCTCTCGCGCATCCCCCATACTCTGGAACTCTCTATCACAACATATCAGACTCTCACCTACCATCGAAACCTTCAAAAAGAACCTGAAGACCTACCTCTTCCGGCAAGCCTACAACCTGCAGTAACCACCGATCGACCAAACCACTGCACGACCAGCTCTATCCTCACCTACTGTATCCTCACCCATCCCTTGTAGATTATAAGCCCTCGTGGGCAAGGTCCTCTCTCCTCCTGTACCAGTTCTGACTTGTATTGTTCAAGATTATTGTACCTGTTTTATTATGTGTACCCCTCCTCACATGTAAAGCACCTTGGAATAAATGGCTCTATAATTATAAATAATAATAATAATAATAATAATAATAATAATGATGAATAATGCACAACATTTTAATTATAATTTTTTGCAGAAAACACCAAATATCATTTATTTTTCCAAATTTAAAACAAAGATATGAAGAACACACAATGGTATATAAATCTAGAGTAAAATAGCTGCAGCTACATTTCTTTTCTAACTTTTTCTTTTCAATTTTATTGGTCTTCCAAACTATTTTCAGATGTTATCTTTTCTGAAGAATGTTTTTTACAGACATTGTCACCCACAAGTGATAATACCGCTCAGTTTTCTTCTCTAAGTTTCTTGGACAAATGACACAACGCTTTAGTTTTCTTTCTCCTGGCCCTGGAATATCCTGAAACTGTACGCCACATCGTTTCATTGCTTCTTTAGTTTGCTTTGGCAAGCATTTCATGTTGCTTCGCTCCATCATGTGAGGCATTACAATCAGTGTTGTCCACTATTTGCTTGTGTGTGACACACTGTAAAGGTACCGTCACATTAAGCGACGCTGCAGCGATAGCGACAGCGATGCCGATCGCTGCAGCGTCGCTGTTTGGTCGCTGGAGAGCTGTCATACAGACCGCTCTCCAGCGACCAACGATGCCGAGGTCCCCGGGTAACCAGGGTAAGCATCGGGTTGCTAAGCACAGGGCCGCGCTTAGTAACCCGATGTTTACCCTGGTTACCAGCGTAAAAGTTAAAAAAACAAACAGTACATACTCACCAGCGCGTCCCCCAGCCTCTGCTTCCTGACACTGACTGAGCTCCGGCCCTAACAGCACAGCGGTGACGTCACCGCTGTGCTTTCACTTTCAGTTTAGGGCCGGCGCTCAGTCAGTGTCAGGAAGCAGAGGCTGGGGGACGCGCTGGTGAGTATGTGCTGTTTGTTTTTTTAACTTTTACGCTGGTAACCAGGGTAAACATCGGGTTACTAAGCGCGGCCCTGCGCTTAGTAACCCGATGTTTACCCTGGTTACCAGTGTAAAATATCGCTGGTATGGTTGCTTTTGCTGTCAAACACGGCGATACACGGCGACCTAGCGACCAAATAATGTGCAGACCTTCTAGCAGCGACCAGCAATTTCACAGCGGGATTCTGATCGCTGCTGCGTGTCAAATACAGCGATATCGCTCCCTAGGACGCTGCAACGTCACAGATCGCTGGCGACGTTGCTTAGTGTGACGGTACCTTAAGGGTAAAGTTCCCCCTTCCTCCTCTCATCCTCAGCAGCTCTGTTATACTTTCTTTTAGGTGGTGTACAATTCTCTGGATTTTTGTGTCACAAGTAGTGTTGAGCGATACCGTCCGATACTTGAAAGTATCGGTATCGGAAAGTATCGGCCGATACCGGAAAAGTATCGGATCCAATCCGATACCGATACCCGATACCAATACAAGTCAATGGGACTCAAGTATCGGACGGTATCCCTGATGGTTCCCAGGGTCTGAAGGAGAGGAAACTCTCCTTCAGGCCCTGGGATCCATATTAATGTCTAAAAGAAAGAATTAAAATAAAAAATATTGCTATACTCACCTCACCGAGGGAACCGGCAGCGTTCTTTGCTTAAAATTCGCGCGTTTACTTCCTTACGTGAAGTCCCGGCTTGTGATTGGTCGCGTGCCGCCCATGTGGCCGCGACGCGACCAATCACAGCAAGCCGTGACGTAATTTCAGGTCCTTCAGGATTTTAAAATTACGTTCTGGCTTGTGATTGGTCGCGTCGCGGTCACATGGGCGACGCGACCAATCACAAGCCGTGACGTCACGGGAGGCTGGACACGCGCACATTTTAAAATGCGCGCGTGTCCTGCCTCCCGTGACGTCCCGGCTTGTGATTGGTCGCGTCGCCCATGTGGCCGCGACGCAACCAATCACAGCAAGCCGTGACGTAATTTCAGGTCCTTCAGGATTTTAAAATGACGTTCTGGCTTGTGATTGGTCGCGTCGCGGTCACATGGGCGACGCGACCAATCACAAGCCGTGACGTCACGGGAGGCTGGACACGCGCACATTTTAAAATGCGCGCGTGTCCAGCCTCCCGTGACGTCACGGCTTGTGATTGGTCGCGTCGCCCATGTGACCGCGACGCGACCAATCACAAGCCAGAACGTAATTTTAAAATCCTGAAGGACCTGAAATTACGTCACGGCTTGCTGTGATTGGTTGCGTCGCGGCCACATGGGCGACGCGACCAATCACAAGCCGTGATGTAATTTTAAAAATGCGCGCGTGTCCAGCCTCCCGTGACGTCACGGCTTGTGATTGGTCGCGTCTCCCATGTGACCGCGACGCGACCAATCACAAAGCCGGAACGTAATTTTAAAATACTGAATGCCTAGAAGGACCTGAAAATTACGTCACGGCTTGCTGTGATTGGTCGCGTCGCGGCCACATGGGCGGCACGCGACCAATCACAAGCCGTGACGTCACGGAAGGAAGGAAACGCGCGCATTTTAAGCAAAGAACGCTGCCGGTTCCCTCGGTGAGGTCCAGGCTGCGTCGGAGAGGTGAGTATAGCAATATTTTTTATTTTAATTCTTCGATACCGATACCCGATACCACAAAAGTATCGGATCTCGGTATCGGAATTCCGATACAGCAAATATCGGGCGATACCCGATACTTGCGGTATCGGAATGCTCAACACTAGTCACAAGATGTACCCTTTGCAAGCTTCTTATAGAAACAAAGAGACTGAAAATGAGTCTGACTTCCTCCCAACATCATATCATCACAGGTCCTTCAGCAATTAGCTCACAGTGTATACTGTCCTCAGTACTCTCTACACAGCTCATTACTGTGTACAGAAGAACCTGAGATGGTGTCATGGCCTTATCACTCCCTCCCAAAATCATATGACATCCTCACATGGCATGATCCACCCCCGGCCCCTCCACCAGTAACCCTGACTACAAATAAAGTAAGTTGAGACACAAACACTGCTGAGTACATGATAAAAATAGCAGGAGCCTAAAAGGCCCCCGTTCCGCACAGTGGAGGTGTATCTGGGGGGGCAGCCGGGGCATGTGCCCCGGGCGCAGCCTGCAGGGGGGCAAAGTCGGACCGCCTAATGCGGCGGTCCACAGTGTCTCCCCAGGCGGCTGCATTCTGCCGGTCCCCAGACTGTGAGTCGGCTGTTCTCTGTGCCGATTGTCAAGCTGACAGCCGGCACAGAAGCTGCAGCGTGCTGGCTCCCAAGGGACATGGGCGGACATACTGCATGTGCAGCGATCTGTCCTGTTTCCTGCCTGTGCTTCCTCTCTCTCACACAGACAGCAGCGCCGCTGGATGATGTCATCATTCAGCGGCCGGCTGTGCCAGAGAGAGGAAGCTGTCGACAGTAATGCTTCAGGTGCGGGAGAGCGTGCAAACAGGTGAGAGGTGCTGTGTGTGTCTGTGTGTGTACGCATTTTCTGTGTGTGTGCATGCATGCGTAGCACTGCAGGGGAATGTGCAGAGAGGTAAATTGTGTTGTGTGTGTAGGGGGAAAAGAGGACAATGATGGGGAGAGGGCAATGATGGGGATTGTGAGGAAGGAGGAAATAATGGAAGTGGTGGAATGAGCAAGGATGGGGGTGGTGGGGGAGGAGGAAATTATGGATGTGGTGGAAAGGGCAATGATGGGGGAGGAGGAAATGATGGAGGTGGTGGAATGGGCAATGATGGGGTGGGAGGAGAAGAAAGTGATGGAGGTGGTGGAATGGGCAATGATGGTGATGGGGGAGATGCAATGATGATGTGGAAGGGGGAGAAAATGATGGAGGTGGTGGAATTGGTAAGGATGGGGGTGGGCAAAGATGGTGGTGGGGGAGAATGCAATGATGGTGGTGGGGAGGAGGAAATTATGGAGGTGGTGGGAAGGACAATAATGGGGGTGGAGGGAGAGTAAGAAATGATGGAGGTGGGGGAGAAGGCAATGATGGTGGTAGTGGAAAAGACAATGATGGGAATCATGGGGAAGGAGGCAATGATGGGGTGGTAGAGGAGAAGGCTGTGATGGAGGTGGCAGAAAGGGCAATGATGGGGTGATGGAGAGGGCAATGATGGGGTGATAGGGGAGAAAGCAATGATGGAGGTGGTGGAAAGGGCAATGATAGAGTGGTGGGGGAAAAAATCAATGATGGAGGTGGTGGAAAGAACAATGATGGTGGTGGAAAGAACAATGATGGGGTGGTGGGGGAGAATGCAATGATGGTGGTGGTGGGAAGGACAATGATGGTAGTGGTGGAAAGGGCAATAATGGGGGTGGTGGGAGAGGAAGAAATGGTGGAGGTGGTGGAATGTGCAATGATGAGAGTGGTGGGGGAAAGGCAATGGTGGGGAGGAGGAAATGATGGAGGTGGTGGAATTGGCAATGATATGGAGTGGTGGAGGAGAAAGCAATGATAGTGGCGGTGGAGAAGGCAATGATGGAGGTATGGGGGAATGGGGGCATATATGAGGAAACAGTTTTTGGGATGGGTGCAGACAGTATGGGGAGCGTACGGGGTAATGTATGCAGACTCAGTATGAGTAGCGATGTGAAAAATGTATGTGGACAGAGTACGGGGAGTGAGGGTGATGGGATGTGTGCAGACACAGTATGGGTAGTCAGGTGAGCAGGCAGTATAGAAAGTGAGGGGGTAAATATATGAGGTGACAGTATGGTGAACAGGGAGGATGTGAGAGTAGACAGTATGAGGAGGGAGGGGAATAGTGTGAGGAGACAGTATGGGGGAGAAAAGTGAGTGGGCACAGAATAGAAACTGAGTAGTGGGGGCGTAGCATGGAGGGACAGTGTAAGGGCACAGCCAGGGGGGACAGTATACCAAGGAGGAGGAGTATGATGAGAGAGTACAGTATAAATACTGGGCCCTATAGGGGGAGACAGTATGAGAGGATAGTGTGAAGAGGGGGCCGGTATGGAAAGGAGAGGTCACTGTGAAGACATGTACCATAAGAAGGACAGTGTGGGGGTCATATTTTGTGCAGATAATATAGCGAGGGGCAATTTTTTATTCAGGAGCATTATGACACTTATATCTTTAAGGGCATCATGTGGAGATTTTCTGCAAAAGAGTGGAGAAGATGGAAGTCTGCAGAGACGAGCTGTGGATGAGAAAACTCATCATGGGGTCTGGACAACATGAAGAAAAGAAGGAGAACGACTCCAGAGACGACGTCATCTATAGGGTACCTGGATGTAAATGTTACTTGTGATACTAACTAATTCTCATGTTTTTATTTATGTTAGGAGCATTAAAGGGAACCTGTCACCACGTTTTTGGAAGATGGGATAAAAATAGCGTTAAATAGGGGCAGAGGTGGGCGTTACATTAGTGTGTGTGTTATGCGTTTATTACCCACCTAAGTTGCCGAAATAACTTTGCAAAGTCTCCGTTTTCGCCTGTCAATCAGGCTGGTCAGGTCGCATGGGCGTTGTCTTCCCCCAGATTTGGCGTAGTTTTCCGTTGGTGGCGTAGTGGTGTGCGCATGCCCAAAGTCCGGAATCCTCTTCCAGGGGATTTAAAATAGCGCGGTGTTCGTTATTGCATTGGTGATCGGTGGGCGCGGCCATCTTCCTTTGGCCGCGCGTGCGCAGAAGCGGCGCTCTGCTGGCCGCGGCTTCAGGAAAATGGCCGCCGCGATATCCATCTGCGCACGCGCGGCATCCCGCGGCCATTTTCCTGAAGCCGCGGCCAGCAGAGCGCCGCTTCTGCGCACGCGCGGCCAAAGGAAGATGGCCGCGCCCACCGATCACCAATGCAATAACGAACACCGCGCTATTTTAAATCCCCTGGAAGAGGATTCCGGACTTTGGGCATGCGCACACCACTACGCCACCAACGGAAAACTACGCCAAATCTGGGTGAAGACACCACGCCCATGTGACCTGACCAGCCTGATTGACAGGCGAAAACGGAGACTTTGCAAAGTTATTTCGGCAACTTAGGTGGGTAATAAACGCATAACACACACACTAATGTAACGCCCACCTCTGCCCCTATTTAACGCTATTTTTATCCCATCTTCCAAAAACGTGGTGACAGGTTCCCTTTAAAGGGGTTGTCCAGATTTGTAATGAGTCTGCAGTCATTCTTTGTGACTGCAGACTTCTGAATTCTCACAGTGCGCACTGCACGCTGTCAGGATTCTCTCATGCTGGCAATTTACATACATGCAGTCATGCGCTGACTAGACATGTGTGGCCCCACTCAATGAAAATGAACTAAGTGAGGCCGGGCACGTCTAGTCGGAATGTGGTCAGAGGTATATAAATCACGTGCTTGTGCTGACATGACCGTCCACCGGCAAGGGAGAATCCTAAAAGTGAGCAGTGCATTCATTGTAAGAATTCAGAAGCCTGCGATGTCAGGATTCAGCTCTGCAGGTTCCAGTAGTCGTCACATGGACACTTCACTCATATGCGACTTTCATACTTATGGTCCTGTGACAATGAGCTTCTCTTCCTGCTTCTCTGTTTTTCACTGAACATTGAGAGCATTATGGAGAGAAGCTTGTGGGTACAAGACTGAGTGTGCAAATTGCATATGTCCTTGGGAAGGGGAGGAGCGCCAAAATGAATTCTTGCCCCGGGTGCCAGAAAACCTAGATACACCTCTGCCGTACAGATGTGGTTTTCCCCAAAAAAGCATTGTTACACCAAAATGCCTATCAAAAAAATTATATGAACAACTGGATATTACCAACAACGACATTCTTGAGGAATACCTAGAGTTTAAAAATTGTAACTAAAGTAATTTTTGCAGATAATAGCAAAAAAGTAAGCACCGGGGCCTAAAAGACCCCCGATACGCATTGTAGGGTTAAGGTATTAAAATGATAAAATTACATTTCCTGTTGAATGACTTTTCACCATTGAAAGCAATACAAACGTACAAAAACGAATAAAAACACTGCATGTGGACATAGCCCAAGGTGTAGATATGCATTTTTTTTTGTCTTACTTATTTTGCCTTATATACAAGTCAGTATCCTGGAAAGACTGGTTCTTAAATTTTTTTGCAGTCAAATCCATTTTAAGTGCAGTTTTGTATGTTTTATTGTCAGTCTGCAAAAGTGGCATAATACTCTGACAACATTGTTCCCAGCAGCAACCTGGGATTCAGAGATGCTTCCAGGGGTCTTCCACATGCTGTTCCCATGCCATTTCAAAGCTTTTTCCACAGTTTTGAGCAGGGTCGGACTGGGACTAAAATTCAGCCCTGGCATTTGAAGTTACACAGACCCACTTGTCACATGGTGACTGTATAATATCTTTGTACACTTGTAGGTTACAAGAAGTGAGGGGAGTGTAACACGACTATATAACATATAATCAC
Organism: Ranitomeya variabilis; assembly: GCF_051348905.1. Classification (NCBI taxonomy): domain Eukaryota; kingdom Metazoa; phylum Chordata; class Amphibia; order Anura; family Dendrobatidae; genus Ranitomeya; species Ranitomeya variabilis. The sequence continues at coordinate 527,942,442 of NC_135233.1, forward strand.
AGCTGTATCCAGCATTACAGCTCAGTCCTATTTATTGCTTTTAGTTGCAGTACCAAGAAAAGCCGCTTCTTTACCTACATAACTGGATCTCGTAGATAATGAAGGGATTGAGATGACCAAAGGCTATGGAACCTCATTCTGATGCTCCATAAACGTTGCCTACAGCCACATTTGGTTCTGCTGCACAGCACAAGACCTGGTGACTCTGAAGAGCGGTGACATCAGTAACGTCACCACTTTTCAGATATTCTGGGTCTTACGCAGAGCTCGGCGACTGTGAAGAGCAGTATTGTTACTACCGTCACCGCTCTTCAGAGTCGCTGGATCTCATCAGGTCTGGGCTAGTAGTGGGGGTGTCTGATAGACACCTCTCCATTACTTACACCAGGGATTGATAGCAGCTGACATTACACAGCTGACATCAACCCTAAAAATCATTACACATACCAGAATTAAATGCTCTGGTGGCTGGGAAAAGCAGTAGAGTTAGCGCTATTCCCAGGCGCCGGGTGCTAACTACAACTGTCATCATCCTTGCCTGGTCTCCCTGTGAAGCATTTCTGCTGTATTTACATGCGCTAATCTTAGGCAGCTAAACGAGTGTGATCGACAATACTGAAGTCGTTCGCTTGTTTCCTGGCCTCTTTACACCAACTGAGAAAGAATGATGGAGACAGAACAATCACAATTAGATCAATCTGTCCCCATACAGTATCATGTTATCAGCAGCACATCTACAGTTTACACCGGCAATGTGCTGCTGAGAACAAGTATTTCTGTTCCCACATAAACAATCCAATCACTCGATGAATAGGCAGCATTTTGCTTGTTTAGTATAATACACCCCATAGTCCTCCATATATTATAATGTGCACCTCAGTCCTCCATATAGTATAATATACTCCTCAGTCCTCCATACAGTATAATACACTCCTCAGTCCTCCATATAGTATAATACACTCCTCAGTCCTCCATATAGTGTAATACGCTACCCATAGTCCTCCATATAGTATAATACACTCCTCATAGTCCTCCATATATTAAAATACACTGCAATTCCTCCATATAGTATAATACGCTCCTCAGTCCTCCATATAGTATAATGTACTGCCACAGTCCTCCATATAGTATAATACACTCCTCAGTCCTCCAAATAGTATAATACATTCCTCATAGTGCTCCATATAGTATAATGCCCCGCCATTGTCATCCATGTAGTACAATTCACTTCCCATAGTATAATACACCCCATAGTTCTTCATATAGTATAATGTATTCCCTATAGTCCTCGATACAGTATAATGCAGCCCACATATAGTATAATGATGCCACCCCAGAATATAATGCAGCCACTCCACAGAATATATTGTAGCCCCCTGAGTATAATGTAACCCCCCAGAGAATATAATGCAGCCCCTGCATATATAATATATGTTAGCCCCCTCATAGAGCATAATGCAGCCCCCCATAGAATATAATGTAGCCCCTCCATAGAATATAATACAGCACCCCATAGAATGTAATACAGCCCCCCATAGAATGCAATACAGCCCACCTCCCCATAGAATATAATACAGCCCCCATAGAATATAATGTAGCCCCCATAGAATGTAATACAGCCCCCCATAGAATGTAATACAGCCCTCCCCCATAGAATGTAATACAGCCCCCCCATAGAATGTAATGCAGCCAGTCCCCATAGAATGTAATGCATCCAGCCCCCATAGAATGTAATGCAGCCAGCCCCCATAGAATGTAATGCAGCACAGCCCCCATAGAATGTAATGCAGCACAGCCCCCATAGAATGTAATGCAGCACAGCTCCCATATAATGTAATGCAGCCAGCCCCCATAGAATATAATGCAGCCAGCTCCCATAGAATGTAATGCAGCACAGTCCCCATAGAATGTAATGCAGCACAGCTCCCATAGAATGTAATGCTGCCTGCCCCCATAGAATGTAATGCAGCCAGCCCCAATAGAATGTAATGCAGCCAGCCGCCATAGAATGTAATAAATCCCCCCCATAGAATGTAATAAATACCCCCATAGAATGTAATACAGCACAGCCCCCATAGAATGTAACGCAGCCAGCCCCCATAGAATGTAATGCAGCCAGCCCCAATAGAATGTAATAAATCCCCCCATAGAATGCAATACAGCCAGCCCCAATAGAATGTTATACAGCCCCCCCAATAGCCCCACAATCCAGTTACCACTCATTGATAAAAAAAACACTCTCCTCACCTCTCCTCATGCCCGCGCTGCTCCCGGCTCCGGTCTCAGCAACTGCAGTCTGCCCGCCCGACACACAGCAGGTGCGTGATGATATGACTTCATCGCGCACCCGCAGTGTCAGAGGCAGAGCGGGGAATGATGGGAGAGGGAGCGATAGCGGACGCTCTCTCCTCCATCATTGCATTCAACTGTACTGGCGTCATAGACACCGGTATAGTTGAATGCGGAGGCGCTGGTGGGGGGGGGGGAGTCGGCGCTGGTGAGGGGCCCACGACTGCCACCGGCCCTTCTGGCACATGCCAGAAATGCACGATGGCAAGCCCGGCGCTGGTTTTGAGCAATTTTTAAACCCCCTCCAGACCTCTGGGGGAGTCCAACGGAAAAATGCTTAATTTTCCCACTGACTTCCATTAAACTCATTACTCGGGTTGAGCAGCTGAGCATTACGACTTGCTCGACTCGAGTAATGAGTACCAGAGCATTTTAGTGCTCGCTCATCAATAGTTCTAAACACATTCGTGAAAATAACAGTTCTTCCTTCCTACAAATGTCTGGCATTTTACCATGTGTTTTTTGTAAAAAAAAAAAAAATGGAATAATTTCCAAAATTAGTTATATAAAGTAAAGAAATATGCAAGTAGATGCATTGACAAAAAACAACAGTGGTACCACCAGCTTCATGTACATTAATTATCCCCTGTGCTTCTACTATAGCAGTAGGATTGACCTTGCGGTCTAAGTTAAATGCATTTACTTCAGCTTTCACTGGGAAATCTAAATTTTCCTGAGAGTATTTGTTTCTGCCCTTCCCAGATAGCAATAAATTTATATTAACTGTGGTGAAATACACTAAAAGCTGCAAGATTGTAGAAATAGGTACTTTTTAAATTCATTTAGTACTTACGGTAAACATTTTAACATTATAAAGGACAATAAATGATGGAAGGAGGGCTTAGTCATGGAAATATTTCACCAGTTAAATGCCAGAATAGGAGCCACTCTGATAGAACCACTTTTTCTTCTGGCTCACATTGTACCCCTCTCTGACATTTACATTGCCTTATTGGATTCCATAGAAATATAATGGAAATGTGTTCCATCAGTCATAACAAACCACTATGTTTTTTATTGTTATTTAAAGTGCACCTGTTGCTTCAGGTAACTTTTTAGAATAATCCTTCATGTGTATACATGAGAAATAACACTATTTTTGGTCATTATGCGACTTGAATCCTGATTTTAGTACCATTTTTCCCTCTCTAATTTTCAGTTCTCTCAGAGCTGAGGGTGTGGAGAAAAGTTGATATGATGTCTCCAATAAACAGCACGCACAAAAAGATCTCTGCTCTTCTTTTTCTGTAGCACGCAGACAGGCACAGCAGCAGCACGGAAAGCATTATGGCACTGCACCATGCTGTGTGGCTACGAACCAAGCACTTTATGCACATATATTTGCTAGAAGCTTCAGTATAATCTGTCTGTGTCTCTCATTGTGCTCAGCTGTCTTCAATCGTCCTTTATCCTCCATTCTCCATAGAGTTTTGTAAGCTCTGTAAACTAACACCTCACTGTGCTGGAAATCTGTCTTGCTTTAACTGAGAAGGATTTGAGATGTTCTTCAGGGTGCATGATGACTTCAGCAGGAAGGGGGCGGAAAAGAGATAACTCAAAAGTGCTGAAAAGAGCTAGTTGCTCTGATAATATTTATTACAGTGTTTCCTATATTCGCATGCACTATTGATTTATGTGTAGTTTGTTGAATAAAGGTGAAAAAGGAAATCACCAGCTCACCTATGTTTCCAACTTTAGTTTTTGAAGAGCGAAGAGTAGAAGTCGTTGCAAAACGGCGATCAACTGAAAAAAAGAGATAGGGTTGGCCAGCTCGATCCAAATAGGTTAAAATTAGCACTTTATTTCAAAAATTTTAAATCAATTGAAGAGTTTTGAATGGATACTGATCATCAATGTTTTTCTAATGCTTTATGCGCTCTTAATCATGACGAAATACAATCATCATGATTAGGAACACATTGATGATCAGTATCCAATCACCATTCTTCTATGGATTTCAAATGTGTGAAATTAAGTGCTAATTGTAACCCTTTTCAGCAACAGACTTTTCTGGAGTATCAACCTCTGGAATCCTCACCTTATGACTAGGGTCACATGACTGTTTTCTCTCCATCTGAGAAAAACAGTCCTATCATCCTAATTAGACTTTGATTAGAGTTTGATCAGAGCTTGATTAGAGTAGGATACAATTTTCTTGGAGGTGGAGAAAAAAAAAGTTTCTCCATCTTCTCCATGCAGTCAGTCTGTGAAAATAAGACCGTACTTGAATCTCATATGAGTGCGGTTCGTTTTTTTTTTTCACGGATCCATAGCCTTGAATGGGCAAGTGCCATTTGATTCTTGGAGGCAAATTGTGCATGATGTCATTTTTCTTTTTTTTTTTTCCCTTGGACCACTCGGTCTCAGGAAAAAATCAGACATATGCACAGTCACATAGAATAACATGAGTCAAAACTAGAGATGGGCAAACCTGAACAGTAAAGTTTGGCATTCGTACTAAACACCTACTGTTCGGGCACGGACACTGAACATGGACACGGACTTTATCAGGAAGTCAGTGTTACTGCTCGGGTCAGCTGCCCGAACACCGATTGTTTGTCGCGCTGTCATGTGCATGGCAACACGGCAAACACCGCTTCTGATCAGCAGGTAAATCATCCCCACCGGTAAGAGAGGTGCGGTTCCCACGCTGTCAAATGACAGCAGGAGCGCTGAGCTGTGATTGGAGGTATAAACTTTACCTCTGGTCACTGGTGTCAGCTGATGGGACTACAGCTCCCATCATCCGACACCTGCTGCCACTAATAACAGTGACCGCAGGAGCGGTGGATGGGAGTATTCATCTGCCGCTCCTGCGTTGTAAATAATTAAAAAAAAACCCAGCATGGGTTCCTCTTTATTTTTGCTAACCAGCCAGACAAAACTCACAGCTGTGGGCTGCAATCGTCAGCTTCAGCAAGGCTAGTTATCAAGAATAGAGGGGTCCCCACGCTGTTTTTTTAATTATTTAAAAAAATAATTTAAAAAAAAGTTGTGGGGTCCCCCCCATTTTTGACAACCAACCTTGCTAAAGCTGACAGCTGGGGTTTGGTATTATCAGGCTGGTAAGGGGCCATGGATATTCCCCCCAGCATAAAAATAGCAGCCCACAGCTGCCCAGAAAAGGCGCATCTATTAGATGCTGCCTGGCTCTTCCCACTTGCCCTGTAGCAGTGGCAAGTGGGGTTCATATTTGTGGGGTTGATGTCACCTTTGTATTGCCTGGTGACATCAAGCCCACGGCTTAGTAATGGAGAGGCGTCTATAAGACACCTATCCATTACTAATCCTACAGTTGTATGGTAAATAAAGACACAGCAAGAATAAAGTCCTTTATTTGAAATAAGGCTGAACACCGTTTCCATTTTTATTTAAACGCCTATTTCCAGCGAAGCCCTCGATCTCCTGTAATAAAAGTAAAATAAAAAAACAACAATATACCATACCTGTCCATCGTTCTGTCCCATGCCGTAATCCATGTCTGGGGGATAATTAGTTTTCAACCTGGACGGTGCCAAGATACGACCGTCCAGGCTGAAAACCACTGGTGAATGAGCTGCTGGGAACGCATTCTTAGAGACCGGGGGTAACAGTGAGGTTACGTCCGGTCACTGAGGCTCTGTTCCCAACCAGGCTGAACTGCCATGACCTCGGTGACATCCCCGGTGTCAAAAATGTTTTTTGTTAAATAATTTTTTTTAAAAAATGCATGGGGATCCCTTTATTCTTGATAACTAGCCTTGCTGAAGCTGACAGCTGAGGGTTGTAGACTTCAGCTGTGAGTTTTGTCTGGCTGGTTAGCAAAAATACCTTGGAACCCACGCCGTTTTTTTCTTAATTATTTATTTAGCGTGCAGGAGCGGCAGATGAATACTCCCATCCGCCTCTCCTGCTCTCACTGTAATTAGCGATAGCTTGTGTCAGATGATGGGATCAGTAGTCCCATCAGCTGACACCAGTGACCAGAGGTAAAGTTTATACCTCTGATCACAGCTGAGCGTTCCCGCTGACTTAGTTGTTCTTTTCCTTATGTAGATACTTTTCTTCCCAGAATCAAGATCTCATGAGCAAGCTCTGTGCAGACAGAAATACTGCAAGATGATTTAACTAGGAAATTATGCAATCTGTAACAGTTGGTGGTTATGATAGAAAAATCTCTAACATATGGAATTTTTACCATATACAAGGGACCAATTTGCCTGAGCGTGTCAACAAACTGCTATGTCGGGGCCTGGGGATGCAGATAAAAAGCTGCAGCAGTGACAGAAGCCAATAGTCTGATCCCAGCTAGGAATATTATGGAGAAATAGATACATCCATCCTTGCCTTGCCAGAGTATTTTGATACACAACATGGAATTACGGTTGATGTTAAAAAGAACACAATGGAAGGAGTTAAATACAAAAGGAAGTCAAATATTTTTAGTGATTAAGGAAGGACCTTGTTCTTCCAGATAACATTCCACACCTATCCTTTCATGTTACAAGCCAAGAATTTGTTTTCAAAATCCACTTTGGAATTGGTGAAAAAGATCTTTCCCTCAGTCGGTAAAGTACTTCTTCTGTTTTTCCATAGCTGCAGTCTATCAAAATGATCCAGACAATATCAAACAATTTCATGATGTTATGGGTAATGGCTATCGTCTCATCATTATCGCAAGTAACATGTAGGTCAAAACTTCTCGTCTCAAATGGAGAAATACTAAATGAAGCACTCCATCCGGGTCCACACTTATTCTTAAATTGCTTTTTTATCCTGAATTCTGCAGATGCCAAACTAACTTGTAGAGGTGATCATTATAATTAATTTGTATTCCTTTCTGTATTGCATAGATATTCCTATGTGAAGACAGAATAAAAAGTCTTGTTTTTGGGAGCAAAAAGATGTATGAATTCTTGTGACCCAAAGGGACATCACAACAGCTTACTGTTTTTGCATGGCTGTAGTATCCCATGACTGCAATGTGAGTATTTCTTAGTACAATTAATCAAAGCTAAACAGGAACTAACAAAAACAGAGTGGGTGCAGGATCATTTATAATGGATCAACAGTGGAGTTCCCATGATAGAAATTAGTTAAATGCTACAATCATGACATCAGTTGGGGGGGGGGTTAGGGAAAAAAATAAATACTTCGCAATACTGATGCCTGGTATCCATTTATGTGCAATATCTACAGTATGTACAAGTGAGTATATTTTCTTTAGAACTGTTACATACAAATAAATATATAGAGATAAATTTTGAAGCATAAAGTATATAATCATTTAAACAGCTGATTTTAATAATTAATAATAACTTTAATTATAAAAAAATAACATTAAAATACAATAAAAAATTGCAAAATCAAACTAATTTTCACACATTTTCTTGAGCAATTATCTAAATCAATAATTATTTTTTTATTATCCAAATTTAGCTACAAAATGCTCAAATTGCAAAAAATATATATATTGAAATTGCTACAAATAATTATATTTTTTGGGAGAAGTTATTACATAATCTTAAATATTTGCATATTTCAAGTAAAAAAAATAACAAAAAAACAAAAGGTATGTATTTTATTTTATATGTAGTAAAGTTGGAGAATATAACAAATAAAAAATATACAAAATAAAATATATACTGAATGTGATTTAAATTGCTAGCTTAAAAGTTAAGAGAATTTCTTAATTAATCTTTTTTTTAATTATGTAACATAATGCATGATAATGTTATTTTTCTTTTTTTCTTTTACAAAATTTTAAAAATGTTGCCTCTTGATATGTTGAATACAATAAGAGTCACTGCTAAATTATCTTTACATGCATTGGTGCTGCGAATGAATTGCTACGAAATAAGGAGAGGAAAAGCGATGTACTTAAAAAATACATAAATATCTATACATTTTGCAATTTACAATATACTTACTAACGCAATAACTCATACCATTTTCCCATATCCACAAATCAAAATATGACCTTATTGTCGTTTTGAAATGTGTACAAATTATATGAATTTCATTTCTTGGTTGACGTGTTTTTTGGGGCCTTATACTATTACGCGAGGCAAACACCAAACACTTTTTAAAGAATATGAATCTAATCTAATCATCCAAGACTATAAAAACACTCAGTTTTAATTAAAAATCTTCAACTGTTTTTGTACAGCTCCAATGCAGGCTTATTATGTCCAATCTCCATGATTCTTTGGCTTTTTCTACAAACTTTCCCGCTCCCTTGCCCTTTATCGATGCATATGACCATGACAGCCAGGGTTGCTAGGAGCTTGGCAGGGGAATTACAGTTTCTAAGGAAAATATTATAAATTATATAATCAACTTATACAGGAAAAAAATATATCTTATTACCAGAAAATTATATCTTTGTGCCATGTTATAAAAAGAAAATTCTGAAAATCAGAGTTCTTATGACTGAATTTTTTTTTCTGTTTTTTATTGTTAAAATATGTATTTTTAAAAAAGAAAAAAAAAAGTGTGGCAATTAGGTGTTATTCTTTGCTTAATAAAGTGTATGCAATGTTTTAGCAACATTACTGCTAATTATTAATGTCATCTTTTATATCAGTATTTATTGCTCTTGTTGACATTTATTCCCACAATGACTTTGACTCAGTGTATTTTACCTGATCAATAACTGCAGTGTCTTAAAGTTCCAGCAAAGTGGATGGAATTTATAGAAATCTCATGACCTTTGTGCTAATTTTTCTCCACAGCATAAACTGACTGTGATCCGTGTTTGAAATCGACAACATATCAATTTATCTTACAAGTACGCTGATTAGTACAGCATGTTTTCCCCATAGACTTGCATTGAATGCACAGGTAAGAAAAGCACGTATTTTTACTGCATTTCTGCTGTAGAGACGCTCTAAAATGCATGTAATCAGCACATGACTGTATCAATTAAATTTTGTCAAAGCAAAATACCAAGTATTAACTCCTTCACCCCACACTGTTTTCACCTTCCTGACCAGGCCAATTTTTATTCAATTCTAACAATTGTCACATTATGAGGTAATAACTCTGGAACACTTCAATATATCCCAATTTTCATCATATCCCACATTCTCTCAATTCTAAATATTTTTCCAACATATCCCAGTAATTCTGAGAGTGTTTTGTCATGACACGTTGCACTTTATGGAAGTAGTACATTTTTGTTGATATGATGATTTGCATTTATTTATGAAAATTTAAAACATTTTGATGAAAATTTAGCAATTTTCAAGCTTTCAATTTTCATGCCCTTAAACCACAGAGTTACATCACATAAAATAGATAACATTTCCCTCATGTCTAATTCACATCAGCATCATTTCTGAAAGATAATTTATTTTGTTTGGAAGCTAGAAGAGTTAACATTTTATCAGCAATTTCTCATTCTTCCAAAAAAATATGAAAAACTCATTTTAGGGACCACGTCACATTTAAAGTGACTTTGAGGAGCCAATATGACAGAAAATACCCAAAAGTGGGTCAATTAAAAAAATACACCCCACCAAGTGCTCAAAACTACATTCAAGAAGATTATTTACCTTTTAGGGGCTTCACTGGAATTAAAGCAATATAGAAGGAAAAAAAAAAAAATTTACTTTTTCCAACAAAAATATTGATTTAGCCACAAATTTTGCATTTTTACAAGGATAACAGGAGAAAATGGACAATATAATTTGTTGTGCAATTTCTCCTGAGTACACTGATACCCCATATGTGGTGAAAAACTACTGTTTAGGTGCACGGCAGGGCTTATTATTATTATTATTATTATTATTATTATTATGCATTTCTTATACAGCACTATTTACAGACATTATTATCGCTGTCCCCAATGGGGCTCACAATCTAGATTCCCTATCAGTAAGTCTTTGGAGTGTGGGAGGAAACCGGAGTAACCGAAGGAAATCCACGCAAACACGGGGAGAACATACAAACTGATTGCAGATGTTGTCTTTGGTGGAATTTGCACCCAGGACCCCAGCGCTGCAAGGCAACAGTGCGATCCACTAAGCCACCGTGCTGCACCTGGACTTGGCAGGAAGGCGCATTATTAAACTTTTGGAGTGCAAAATTGGCTGATGTGCCTAAACAGTGAAAACCCCCCACAAGTGACACCATAAAAAAAAGCGGCGTTTTGACGCGTTTACATGCGTTTTTTCCTGCGTTTGCGTTTTTGAAACGCATGCTGAGAAGTGTATGACAGCTGCCAATCATCAAAATTAGGGTTGAGCGAAACAGATCGGCCAATTTCAAAAGTCGCTGACTTTTGGCAAAATCGGGTTTCGTTTTATATATATATATATATATATATATATATATATATATATATATATATATATATATATTTACTTCAGCGCGATATAGCAGAAAAGCTGATTGCCGGCTTTTCATTTCTCCTGCCTAAACCCGACATGATATGAGACATGGTTTACATACAGTAAACCATGTCATATCCCCCTTTTTTTGCATATTCCACACTACTAATGTTAGTAGTGTGTATGTGCAAAATTTCAGCGCTGTAGCTATTAAATTTAAGGGTTAAATCGCAGAAAAAATTGGCGTGGGCTCCCGCGCAATTTTCTCCTCCAGAGTGGTAAAGCCAGTGACTGAGGGCAGATATTAATAGCCTGGAGAGGGTCCACGGTTATTGGCCCCCCCTGGCTAAAAACATCTGCCCCCAGCCACCCCAGAAAAGGTACATCTGGAAGATGCGCCTATTCTGGCACTTGGCCACTCTCTTCCCATTCCCGTGTAGCGGTGGGATATGGGGTAATGAAGGGTTAATGTCACCTTGCTATTGTAAGGTGACATTAAGCCAGATTAATAATGGAGAGGCGTCAATTATGACACCTATCCATTATTAATCCAATTGTATGAAATGGTTAAAAAAACACACACACAATATTGCAAAGTATTTTAATGAAATAAACACACAGGTTGTTGTAATATTTTATTGCTCTCAAAAAAGTTCCCAGGCTCGAGGTCATATGAGGACATCCAGCAGAGGGTGCATCACCGCGACTGAAGGTAACTATAGGTCATTGACCTACATTACCTTCATTCCCCGGGGTTTACAGGCAGGAGCACAGCTGCATTATAGTAGAGCTCCTGCCTGTAAAATATTTTAACCCCTTCAGATGGATTTACATCGTGGGACGCTACAGATCTACGAAAGGTATGTATATTGTTGGTTTATTATTTTTAATTTGTTACAGAACGAGTGTCTTCAGGTGGATTGAGAGAGCAATAAAATATTACAACAACCTGTGTGTTTATTTCATTAAAATACTTTGCAATATTGTGTGTGTGTTTTTTTTTAACCATTTCATACAATTGGATTAATAATGGATAGGTGTCATAATTGACGCCTCTCCATTATTAATCTGGCTTAATGTCACCTTACAATAGCAAGGTGACATTAACCCTTCATTACCCCATATCCCACCGCTACACGGGAATGGGAAGAGAGTGGCCAAGTGCCAGAATAGGCGCATCTTCCAGATGTGCCTTTTCTGGGGTGGCTGGGGGCAGATGTTTTTAGCCAGGGGGGGGCAATAACCGTGGACCCTCTCCAGGCTATTAATATCTGCCCTCAGTCACTGGCTTTACCACTCTGGCGGAGAAAATTGCACTAGAGCCCACGCCAATTTTTTCCGTGATTTAACCCTTAAATTTAATAGCTACAGCTCCGAAATTTTGCACCTACACACTACTAACATTAGTAGTGTGGAATATGCAAAAAAAGGGGGATATGACATGGTTTACTATATATAAACCATGTCTCATATCATGTCGGGTTTAGGCAGGAGAAATGAAAAGCCGGCAATTGAATTACCGGCTTTAGGGTTAGGGGTAGGGTTAGGGGTAGGGTTAGGGGTAGGGTTAGGGTTTGGATCCCTTTATCACCTTGATGGTGGGGGGTGGCTTATCAGTGTGTATTCTTGTTTTTTTCTATTGAAACGCATGCGTTTAAAACGCAACCAAACGCATGTGCTTAAAAACGCATGCATTTACATAGACAGCAATACGTTTTTTTGCGGCAAATAAACGCCTCTAGAAATTACTACATGTTGCATTTCTGCAACAAAACGCAAGCATAGAAAAGACGCATGCGTCGTCAAACGCGGCAAAACGCATACAAAAAAACGCATGCGTTTTTAATGTTAAATATAGGGAAAAAAGCATGCTTTTTTGAGCTAAAACGCAGCGGCAAAAAACGCAAATGTGAAACCAGCCTTACAGGTCGGGTTGGGGCTTATATACAGCATTATAGAATGCTCTATATAAGCCCTGAAAGGCGGTAGCCGCATCTCATATCAGCCAAAACTGGTGACAGGTTCCCTTTAACCGTCAGGTGATTCATAAAATTTATAACATTGGACTCATTGGAAAATTAAAATGTTGCTTTGGCCAAAATTTTTCTATTTTTTTCTAACAGAAAATAAGAGAAAATGGACCATAAAATTTGTTAAGCAAAGTTTTCCTGAGTACACCAATACCCTATATGTGGTTAAAAACTATTTTTCCGCCACAGTGCAAATCTCCGAATGATGTGATTCAGATGAAACCCTCAAAGGATGCATTCACAATAATGAGGCAGTAGCATTACTCTGGACTCCTTCTGGCCTTTGCTCAGTGGTCTCCTTCTTTTCAGAAGTGCATAATATCTCCAAATGACGCGATACAGATGAAACCCTCAAAGGATGCATTCACAATAATGAGGAAGTAGTGTTACTATGGACTCCTTCTGGCCTTTGTTTAGTCATCTCCTTTTCAGAAGTGCACAAAACTGTGGCCGACCGCACTTTTATACCCGCTTAAAAAGACAGACATTGCCGGATGATAGGCAAAATGGCGTCCACAGTGACTCCGTCTGCCTCATAGGGAATGATCCATAGGTGGTTTCATCTGAATCATGTAATTCAGAGATTTACATGGAAACCCCAGTGTAAGCACTCAGCGTAAAGTGAAGGATAAATGTGAACTGAGCCTTACTGGGATCTTTGGGAGACAGAATGAACAAATCAACTGCAGGTGAAGAATTGGTTTTATTTATTTTCTACACCATTCCTCGTGCGGTATAAGTGATTAAACAACTCTATTCTGCGTGTCGGTGCGATTACAACGATACCAGATTTATATTTTTTTTATGTTTGGCTGCTATCATACACTAAACAGCTCTTTTTTTGCAAAAACTTACATCTCTATATTTTGAGAGCTATAATTTTTCTATATTCCTGCTGACAGAGTCATGTGAGCCTGTGTTTTTTGCAGGACAAGTTGACATTTTTATTGGTACTATTGTCACATGACACTTTATGATTACTTTCTAGTCTGATTTTTAGGAGGCAGAATGAACTAGCACCAACAATTCAGGAATTGTTTTTTGTTCCTTTTTATGCCATTCTGCAAGTGGTAAAGTGCTGACGCAGCTTTATTCTTTGGGTCAGTACAATTACAGCAATAACACTTTTTTTCATATCTTTTTATATTTTGCTGCTTTCACACAATAAAAAATGCGTTATAGAAAAAAGTAGCTGCAGCTCTTTTAATTCCCTGCTGAAGAAGCGGTATGGCAGCTTATTTTTTTGCAGGACAAGGTGGCATTTTCAGCAATACTATTTTTCTTTCTATTTAATTTTTTGATCGCATTTTATTCCACTTTTTATTTGGCAGTATGGTGAAAAAGCACAGGTTTTTTGCCATTTTTTTAAGGTCTTCGTTGAACAGGTTAAGTAGTGTGATAGTTTTATAGGTCAGGTTGTTCCAGCCATGGCAATATCAAAAAATGTGTACATGTTTTCGTTTATTTTTGTTTTCAAATAAATATACCTATTTATTAGTATAATATTATTTTCATTTTTTTTATATGTATTTATAATAAAATATTTTGACACTTATTTGAAACTTTTTATTTACTTTTTTACTTAGCATCTCTATGGGACTTTAACGTTTATTAGTCTTATCGTCGGTATAATGCATTGCATTGAAGTATACCTGTCAGCATTACACTGACTCCTGGCAAGGTCTAACAGGCTTGCTGTAGATGGCTGACCTAGGGGTCGTCATGACGACTTAGGCTAGTTTCACACTAGCTTCGGGAACAACCCGTCGCTGTGCGTCGGGCCGACGTTCCCGACGCTAGGGTGGTCTCCGCTGCACAACGGGGGCAGCGGATGCATTTTTCCCACGCATCCGCTGCCCCATTGTGAGGTGCGGGGAAGTGCGGGGAGGTGGGGGCGGAGTTCCGGCCGCGCATGCGCGGTCGGAAAAAGTGGACCGTCGGGAGCAAAAAACGTTTTTTTCTCCCGACGGTCCGCTACCACACGCCCAAGCGTCGCAAAACGGACGCGACGTTTGGCGATGCGTCACAAATGCGTCGCAAATGCGTCGCTAATATTAGTCTATGACGAAAAAACGTATCCAGCAAGAACTTTTGCTGGATGCGTATTTTCGGCAAAACGACGCATTTGCGACGTATTGCAGTTAACGCTAGTGTGAAACTAGCCTTAGAGTTCCCATGACAATGATAGGGTCCTCACAATGATGTCGCAGGGACTCCAACCAGAAGGGAGAGGGATCTCCTTCCCTTTCCTATCCCAGTAAATGTTGCGATTAATATCAGTCACAGCATTTAGGGTGTTAAACAGCTTGAGGAGGTGCAGGCACTGCTTCTGACAGTAACAGCCAGGTTTAGGCTATAACTTCAGCTGAGCTCCTGATGGTGATCGCACAGGCACAGTTCCTGTCCTGCGCACGATCACCATGACGTACCCTACATGAAAGCTCAGGAACCCCTATTCAACCATGATGTATGGGTATGTCAAAGGTAGTGAAGTGGTTAAAAACAAAGCAGCTTTATTTAAAACTTGACATACAAAAAAGAGAGAAAAGAAACAGCTTCAAAAATGTGATAAAAATGCATGTAAAAAAACGCACTAAAAACACAATGAAAAAAATGCTAATAAACTAATTTACCTAATAGGTACAGAAATGCTGAAGAAAATCTGCAACATCAAAAATTTACCAAATTCTCATTGTGGTAACATAGCTTTACGATACAATGAATTTAGGTGTCATACAAAGCTTTGTTTCTCCAAAACAGAACATTTGTGCTCCATGGTCTGAAGCACAGAACACTTCAAACATCATTTCTTGCCTTGTTGGAATTGTGAGGTAGTGACCGGTGTTATATGCGAGTGTCGCTATGTGTCCCCCAGGATGCGCACAGAAGCATATTGATGCCGCAAGAGAGCATTGCAGTCACAGGCATAGCTGTGATTGCAGTGCAAAATAAAAGTAAGAATTGGTCTTGGGCAAGTTATTTGCCCAAGGCAGACTTAAGAAAACCCGCCATGGGCTTTTATTTTTGAAGCGGACTACAGGATGGTAGTGGGGCTTTCCATTTCCTGCCGGCCAGGTCTTACAAGTGGCCCATGACCACAGGTTCCTTGTAAAATCCCTGCAGCAAAGGGTTGGGTGTGTCAGTCTTGTTTTGCAAACCTGCAGAGGATGAGGTTCTGCCAAAGCTTCAGCCTGTGTGAATCAACATGGAGCCAAGCGGAGCCAAAAGGCCTGGCACCCCTCGAACCCCTCAGAGTACATGGCAGTGCAGTCGCCCACAGCAGCCTTGTTTCCCGGCTGCAATTTAGAGGATACTATTTGTTTTCGCATTTGTGAGTACGCTGACCATTAAATGAGACTTTGCTTTGAACTTTCCTGGATCACTGCCTGTCTGTCATACTGCACCAACCCCGCTGCACTATACAATCTACCACAGTGGATACACAGTAGTTAGAGATGGTGAGTATGCACAGTCTTATTATTTAAAAACATCCCTGATTCATCAAGGTGTTCACAAAATAATTGTGTTGTAAAATGCCTTGAAATGTTGCAAAATTTTAGCGAAACCCAAAGTTGCAAAAACAAATGTGTGACTTTTGATGTTTTTACACCCTCCTTGGCAGGCTTCACCAAAGCGGGTAGAGCTGGGGTGGAACAGGATGTAATAAAGCTTCACTGGCAAATTACTTACAATAATGCTTCTTTGGTGGCGTAATTACACCAGCATGTGTACTCCACTCTTTGACTAGAGTAACGTTTTTGGTTGAGGCGCACATCAGTTGTAACATGCATACAAATCTTAATGAATTAGGCTCATCTTACTCCAGCGACCCCTACATTAAGACTGGCATGCACAACTATTCTCACGCAGTGTATCTTTATGCTATGAGCAGGATTTTTAAGGCATTTGTAATTGGTAAAGACGGTGTAAATAAGACCGATCAGTGCATTTGGGGCATAGTAACAGGAATTGACCTAACAAATACTGTAGTATCTAAAACCAAATGTGAGTCACACTGATGATTACTTTTCTGTGTTAGATTTTTTCTCTTTCTCAAAGTTTTAATTCTTGAGGTGAAGGACAGGAGTGTGGGGGAGTGCATTATTTTGCTTCTGGATTCAGTTCTGAGAGCTCTATCAAGGTCAAGTAGAGAGTACAATGAAAATCAGCCAGATTCAGCTCATTCACCAGAGAGTTTTCATTTTCTACCAACACCTGCTAGACTTCAGAAAGCTTATATTTAAAAAGCAAATGTTTGGTCTATGAAACTAAAACAAGAATTTAATTGTTCCTTACTCCGGTCACTCATTTAGATAAACACAACAAAGCCGATCTTAAAATTCTGAGTGATTAATGTGCATTTTATTACAGACCCAAAGGAAAAAAAACAGATTGTTCTCTACAACATAAATGTGTTCATTTACCATTTGCATTCAACATTCCATTAATTCTTCACCTGTCCATATGGACGCTGGCTGGTTTTGCAGATTATTAGATTACTTGATCAATGGCTTAATGCAGTGCTGAGGTCTCGTGTTTGAATCCAATCAACGGCATCATTTGCATGGTTTACTCAAAATACTCTGGATCCCTTCAGATTTCCTCTAAAAAAAACAACATACTGATGGGTTAACTGACATCTTATAAAATTGCCCCCAGATATTTGAGAATGTACATTATAAGCCCCATGAGAATTAATGTGAGCTATGACGATCTCTGTCCCACACTCAGAAATGTTGGTGCCATATAAGCAGCATAAACAAATGAATAAATTATTGAATACATGAGTCAGTAAATGAGAGAATCATTGAATCTGTGTGAATGTTTTCCCACAAATTACGAATCTTAACCCCTTCATGACCCAGCCTATTTTGACCTTAATGACCTGGCCGTTTTTTGCAATTCTGACCAGTGTCCCTTTTATGAGGTAATAACTCAGGAACGCTTTAACGGATCCTAGCGGTTCTGAGATTGTTTTTCATGACATATTGGGCTTCATGTTAGTGGTAAATTTAGGTCGATAATTTTTGCATTTATTTGTGAAAAAAATGGAAATTTAGCGAAAAATTTGAAAATTTCGCAATTTTCAAATTTTTAATTTTTATTCTGTTAAACGAGAGAGTTATGTGATACAAAATAGTTAATAAATAACATTACCTACATGTCTACTTTACATCAGCACAATTTTGGAAACAAAATTTTTTTTTGCTAGGAAGTTATAAGGGTTAAAATTTGACCAGCGATTTCTCATTTTTACAACGAAATTTACAACACCATTTTTTTTAGGAACCACCTCACATTTAAAGTCAGTTTAAAGGGTCTATATGGCTGAAAATCTGAAAATACCCAAAAGTGACACCATTCTAAAAACTGCACCCCTCAAGGTGCTTAAAATCACATTCAAAAAGTTTATTAACCCTTCAGGTGCTTCACAGCAGCAGAAGCAACATGGAAGGAAAAAATGAACATTTAACTTTTTAGTCACAAAAATTATCTTTTAGCAACAATTTTTTTATTTTCCCAAGGGTAAAAAGAGAAACTGGAACCCAAAAGTTATTGTACAATATGTCCTAGGTACGTCGATACACCATATGGGGGGGAACCACTGTTTGGGCGCACAACAGGGCTCGGAAGGGAAGGAGCACCATTTGACTTTTTCAATGAAAAATTGGCTCCAACCTTTAGCGGACACCATTTCGCATTTGGAGAGCCCCTGTGTGCCTAAACATTGGAGCTCCCCACAAGTGACCCCACATCGTGAATCGGTGTGGGGGTCTTTTTGTATTCTCTGCGTGGATAATTTTTGTAGTATTTTATACTGACCGCACAGATTCCTTGCTATCTTCTGACTATTTAGTTATTAGCGGGCCTCATTTGCTAAAACCTATTTTCATTTCTATGTTTGTGTTTTCCTCTTAACTCACCGTCATTATTTGTGGGGGCTGCTCTCACTTTGGGGAAAATTTCTCTGAGGCAAGTGAGGCTTTGTTTCTCTCTAGGGGTAGCTAGTTTCTCAGGCTGTGAAGAGGCGTCTAGGCCGAGTTAGGTACGCTCCACGGCTGCCTATAGTGTTTGTTGATAGGATCAGGATTGCGGTCAGTAGAGTTCCCACATTCCCAGAGCTTGTCCTATTTTTGGTTTACTTATTTGGTCAGTTCATGTGTTCCTAACCACCAGAACCATAACAATCCCCTATAATTATTACAGGATACTCTAGCCTAAAAAAAAAAAAGGAGACTGCTGGAACAATGACTGCAGAAAGCAGATTAGAGCAGGTGTTTCCATAATTAGATCACTGCAGAAAGTGTTGTGAATTTGCTTTTTGCTCCCTCTAGTGGTTACTAGTTTTTTGACTCTGGTTTTTCTGTCATTCCTTTTATCCGCACCTGGGTCGTTAGTTAGGGGTGTTGCTATATAAGCTCCCTGGACCTTCAGTTCTATGCCTGGCAACGTAGTTATCAGAGCTAGTCTGCTGTGCTCTTGTCTACTGATCCTGGTTCCAGTTATATCAGCTAAGTCTGCCTTTTGCTTTTTGCTATTTATTTTGGTTTTGTATTTTTGTCCAGCTTGTTCCAAATCTATATCCTGACCTTTGCTGGAAGCTCTAGGGGGCTGGTGTTCTCCCCCCGGACCGTTAGTCGGTTCGGGGGTTCTTGAATTTCCAGTGTGGATTTTGATAGGGTTTTTGTTGACCATATAAGTTACCTTTCTTTATTCTGCTATCAGTAAGCGGGCCTCTCTGTGCTAAACCTGGTTCATTTCTGTGTTTGTCATTTCCTCTTACCTCACCGTTATTATTTGTGGGGGGCTTCTATCCAGCTTTGGGGTTCCCTTCTCTGGAGGCAAGAAAGGTCTTTGTTTTCCTCTACTAGGGGTAGCTAGATTCTCCGGCTGGAGCGTGTCATCTAGAATCATCGTAGGAATGATCCCCGGCTACTTCTAGTGTTGGCGTTAGGAGTAGATATTTGGTCAACCCAGTTACCACTGCCCTATGAGCTGGATTTTTGTATTCTGCAGACTTCCACGTTCCTCTGAGACCCTCGCCATTGGGGTCATAACAAGAAAGATGTGGAAGGTCTGCAAAAGAAGTTTGGAAGTTTTGAACTCAATCAACAAGTGTTTGGACAGACTTTGCAAGACTTGAGCAACCGCATGGCAGCCCAGGAAAACAAACCTGCTGGCATAGAGTCCCAGTATGGACGAGCTTATCAGGACATAAACACGCAAATAGCTGCACAAGTGACTTTACCCTCTGGGCAACCGCCACTAGCTAGCCCACCTAAGTTGCCCCCATTAAGATTTAATGGTGATCGCGACAAATTTCGTGGCTTTGTGAATCAATGTACGCTATATTTTGATGTGCATGCTGACCATTTTCCTACTGATAGATCCAAAGTATTGTGTGTAATAATGCTACTGACCTCACGAGCGCTCGCCTGGGCGAATCCGATGATTGAGTCTCGTGACCCACGGTTAAATGACTTGGATGATTTCTTGGCCACTGTGGCATTAATGTTTGATGACCCTAATCGCCGTGCAACCGCTGAATCTGCTTTGTTGTCTTTACGCCAGGCTAAACGTTCTGTTATTGAGTATGCCACTGAATTCAGGAGATTGGCGGTAGATACCAATTGGGACAGTTATGCACAATTGCCTATTTTAAAAGGGGTCTGTCTAGTATTATAAAAGATGAACTAGCCCGCTCTGAGTCACCACAAGAGCTAGAGACATTTATACAGCATTGTGTGCGCATAGACATTTGCCTTACTGAGCGTAGGCAGGAGAAATTTGCTGCATATAACCGTGTTTCTAACTTTTCCCTTCCTTCCAAAGAGCCTGCAGGTAAAACCTCTCAGGAGGTAGAGGAGGTGCCCATGCAAATTGATTCCGTTCAGAGGCGCGAGATCAATGAGCGCCGGGAGCATCGCCTTCGTGAAAGTCTATGTTTCTACTGCGGCCAGACTGGCCACTTGATCAATTGTCCTAAGTGTCCTAGACGGCCTAACAAGGTGCTAGCAGCAATAGGGGAGTATGACAACTGTGATGATGAATCTGACATCTCTGAATGTAGCCTGCCTTTAAACTCTGTATTCCATTCACTTTCTATGACTTCACCTCCCAAGGAGCTTAAGGAAAAGAACTCTCACTGTTCTCTCCCTATTAAGATCCTGTGTTCAGGACAGTGGATTTCCAGTTCAGCTATGATTGACTCTGGTGCAGGTGGTAATTTCATGGATGTCGCATTTGCCAAGGAACATGGTATTAAAATTCAGCAAAGAGCCTCTCCAATTACCATGGAAACAGTGTATAGGTCACCTTTAATCTCTGGGCCTGTGGATCAGGAGACCGTACCCCTTGAAATTTTGTTGGAGCCTAATCATCAGGAGCAACTTTCTTTCTTGCTAATTTCTTCACCTCATTTTCCTGTGATTTTAGGCATTCCTTGGTTGCATTCTCAGAACCCAATTATCAACTGGGAGACCAAGGAGATTATCTTTCCAACAAGGAGCAACTCAGCATTAACAGAAGCTGTCCCTGAGTCCACAACTACGGAACCACATGTACAGGTATTTTCTTTACCTCCAGCTTATAAAGAGTTCTCTGACATCTGTGACAAGAAGAATGCAGATCAGCTTCCTCCACACAGGCATTATGACTGTCCCATTGAGCTGCTTCCCGGGGCAGCCATTCCTTTTGGTAACGTATACCCTTTGGCGGCACCTGAGCTTCAAGCCTTAAAATATTATATTGATGAAAATCTGGCCAAAGGCTTCATACGTCCTTCTTCCTCACCAGCAGGGGCACCTATCTTTTTTGTAAAGAAGAAGGATGGGACCCTGAGACCCTGTGCTGACTATCGAGAACTCAATAAGGTAACCGTACGAAACCGTTACCCTTTGCCTCTGATTCCCGAATTACTGGAAAGAGTCCGCCATGCTAAGGTGTTCTCTAAACTGGATCTTCGTGGGGCTTATAATTTGGTGCGTATTCGTCCAGAGGATGAGTGGAAGACAGCATTCAGATGCCGTTATGGACACTTTGAATATCTTGTGATGCCCTTCGGGCTTTGTAACGCCCCTGCAACATTTCAACACCTTGCTAATGACATTTTCAGAGATTTGTTGGACCAGTTTGTGGTGATCTATTTGGACAATATACTAATCTTTTCTGACTCTTTACAGGAACATGAAGAACATGTCAAAACTGTTTTAAGACGTCTGAAAGAGAACCATCTGTATATTAAGCCAGAGGAATGCGAGTTCCATCGTTCTGAGATTACAGTTCTTAGGTTATATCATCTCTCCCCAGGGGCTGAACATGGAATCTGGTAAGATTCAGGCTATCCTTGACTGGCCGGTACCCAAGAACGTTAAGGAGGTCCAACGTTTTATTGGTTTTGCACATTTCTACAGACGCTTCATTTGAAATTTTTCTGATATTGTCCGTCCCATTACTTCCTTGACAAAGAAGGAAAAGCCCTTTAAGTGGTGATCACAGGCTCAAGAAGCTTTTGATCGGCTTAAGATCTGTTTCACATCAGCACCGTTGTTGATACACCCAGATCCAACACTTCCTTTCAATGTGGAGGTGGACGCTTCTGATAATGCTTTGGGGGCTATTCTCTCCCAAAGAACTGGAGAGAAGGGTCTGCTACATCCTTGTGCTTTCTTTTCCCGTAGACTAACCTCAGCAGAGAAGAATTACGATGTGGGAGACAAGGAATTGCTGGCTATTATTGCGGCTTTCAAAGAATGGAGGCATCATCTGCAAGGAGCTGCACAACAGATCATAGTGCTAACTGACCATCGCAATCTAGAGTTCCTTAGATCTGCTAGATGTCTTTCTCCTCGTCAGGCTCATTGGAACTTATTTTTAAATCAATTTAACTTTGTTATCTCGTACCGTCCAGGTTCTCGTAATGGGAAGGCTGATGCTTTATCCCAAATCCATGCTGCGGATTCCGTATCTGGAGCCTTGTCCAAGACCATTCTATCTGATGCCAATTTCATCGGAGTTATCCACGATCAGGACTTGTGGAAGGAGTGCAGGGAGGCCTATGAAGGTGATGTATTTCTGGCCAACCCACCTGTGGATATTAATCTTGTCTTTAAGGGTGGCATGTGGTTCAGAGATCGACGTATCTACGTCCCGGAGGTCATCCGTCTGCAGATCCTCAAGTTGGTACATGACTCCAAGATGGCTGGTCACAGGGGGGTACAGAAGGCACAAGAGTTCCTGAGCCGATTCTCCTGGTGGCCAACTTGCCTGAAGGATACCAAGGACTATGTTCTCTCTTGCGAGGTATGTGCCCATTACAAGACTCCTCATGTGGCACCTACGGGTCTTCTACAACCATTACCTGTTCCGTCCCGCCCTTGAGGGTCTATATCAATGGACTTTATTGTGGAGCTGCCTACATCAGGGGTCATGAATACAATCATGGTGGTAGTTGATCGCCTGACTAAAGCTGCTCATTTTGTTCTGTGTACCGGCCTCCCCTCAGCTAAAGATACAGTGAACTTGGTTATACAGAATGCCTTTCGGTTGCACGGGGTTCCGGATGAGATCATCTCTGACCGTGGAGTACAGTTCACTTCAAGATTCTGGAAGGGGTTTTGCTCTGCACTCAATATTAATGTCTGCCTCTCTTCTGCTTACCATCCCCAGACAAATGGTCAGACTGAGCATACCAACCAGATGCTGGAACAATATCTAAGATGCTATGTCAGCCATCTCCAGGATGATTGGTTGGAGTTGTTGCCGTTAGCCGAATTTTCATATAATAATTCTCAGAGCGCCTCCACTTAATTTACATCTTTCTTTGCCAATCTGGGTTATCATCCGTGTATTTTACCTAGGTCTCTAATTAATTCTCCTGTTCCGGCAGTGGAGGAAAGGCTGACTGCGATGAGACAAAATCTGGAGGTTCTGAAGGAATCCCTGACCACAGCTCAAGAACGTTATAAGAGATCGGCTGATAGATTCCGTAAACCTGCACCCATGTTCAAGGTAGAAGATTCCGTGTGGTTAGCAACTAAGAATCTGAAGTTAAACGTTCCTTCACAAAAACTTGGACAGAAATTCATTGGCCCTTCAAGATCAACGGTATTGTTTGCACTGTGGCCTGCCGGCTGAAGCTGCCTAAGACTATGAAGGTACACCCAGTTTTTCATGTATCTTTACTAAAGCCTGTATCTCCTAATACCTTCCAGGGACATATTGTGCAGCCTCTGCAGCCTGTGGTGATTGATGGGCAAGAACAATTTGTGGTGGAGGAAATTATTGATTCCAGGATTCGCAGGAATCGGCTCCAATATCTGATAAGATGGCAGGGATATCCCCCTGAGGAAGACTCTTGGGAACCTGTGGAAAACATCAATGCCCAACAGAAGATTTCTCGTTTTCATCAGAGATTCCCTGAGAAACCAGGTCCAGGATCGTCCTGAGGCCGCTTCTAAGGAGGGAGTAATGTCAGGACTCTGAACATGTTTTACCTTTTGTGCATTACTGCCCTTTTCCAAGATGGCGTCTTTGGTCTCATGTGCACTGTGTCTTCCTGCTATAAAACTCCACCCCAGCCTTCAGTCTGTGCTAGAGTATTCTGCCTTGCATCCAGCTCCTGACCTCTGATTACTCCCTGGCTATACACCTGCTCCTGTGAACCTGTGTAGTTATCCTACTACTCTGCTCTGAGTTCCTGCTGCATACAAAAGTTTCCAGTAATCCTCCTTCATCTTCTGCGCGTGTTTACTTCCACCTGCATTTGCTGGACATGTAAGTTGCTGCTGCTGCTTTGCATTAACCTGAGACTATTAACCAGTTCTCCCTGGTTGAGCTAAGATATGATTTGAACTGCCTATAAGCATATCTATCTGTGTCTGGACTAAGACAAGGATTTATTCGTGTCAAGTATCCTCAAGAATAACTGTGCTTCATAGACTTTCTGCTTGATTGCATTTTGTTCTGAAGTTTCCTATAGACTGCTAAGCTGCGTTTATTATTTGCACCAAGTGTTGTGGACTTGAGTTTCTCTCTGCACCTGTTTGAATCACCGTGTGATAATATAGACTTTACCTCTTATAAAACTGTGTCCTGTAGTTGTCTTGTTCCACGCAAAGAGTCTCCTGAGTTATCCCCTATAATTATTACATGACGTTTTGAAATGCAGACTTTGATGGAATGGTCTGCGGGCATCACGTTGTGTTTGCAGAGCCCCTGATGTGCCTAAACAGTAGAAACCCCCCACAAGTGACCCCATTTTGGAAACTAGACCCCCCCAAGGAACTTATCTAGACATGTGGTGAGTAGTGTTGAGCATTCCGATAGCGCAAGTATCGGGTATCGGCCGATATTTGCTGTATCGGAATTCCAATACCGAGATCCGATACTTTTGTGATATCGGGAATCGGTATCGGGATCGATATTAATGTGTAAAATAAAGAATAAAAATAAAAAATATTGATATACTCACCTCTCCGACGCAGCCTGGACCTTACCGATGTAACCGGCAGCTTCCGTTCCTAAGAATGAGCGCTTGAAAGACCTTAGATGACGTCGCGGCTTGTGATTGGTCGCGTGGCGGTCACGTGACCGCTCACGCGACCAATCACAGGCCGCGACGTCATCTAAGGTCTTTCAAGCGCTCATTCTTAGGAACGGAAGCTGCCGGTTACATCGGTAAGGTCCAGGCTGCGTCGGAGAGGTGAGTATATAAATATTTTTTATTTTTATTCTTTATTTTACACATTAATATGGATCCCAGGGCCTGAAGGAGAGTTTCCTCTTTTTCAGACCCTGGGAACCATACAGGATACTGTTGTGAAATTGGATTCTGGGCTCCCCCGGTGGCCACTTGTGGAATTGAACTTGTGTGCATCATCCCCTCTGTTCACCTGCTCCTATCAGGATGTGGGAGTCGCTATATAACCTTGCTCCTCTGTCAGTTTCTTGCCGGTCAACAATGTAATCAGAAGCCTTCTGTGCTTGTTCCTGCTACTAGACAACTCCCAGCTAAGTTGGACTTTTGTCCTTGTGTGTTTTGCATTTTGTTCCTGTTCACAGCTGCTGTTTCGTTACTGTGTCTGGAAAGCTCTTGTGATCGGAAATTGCCACTCTGGTGTTATGAGTTAATGCTAGAGTCTTAAAGGAATTTCTGGATGGTGTTTTGATAGGGTTTTCTGCTGACCATGAAAGTGTCCTTTCTGTCTTCCTGCTATCTAGTAAGCGGACCTCGATTTTGCTAAACCTATTTTCATACTACGTTTGTCATTTCATCTAAAATCACCGCCAATATATGTGGGGGCCTCTGTCTGCCTTTTGGGAAAATTTCTCTAGAGGTGAGCCAGGACTGTCTTTTCCTCTGCTAGGATTAGGTAGTTCTCCGGCTGGCGCTGGGCATCTAGGGATAAAAAACGTAGGCATGCTACCCGGCCACTTCTAGTTGTGCGGCAGGTTTAGTTCATGGTCAGTATAGTTTCCATCTTCCAAGAGCTAGTTCTCATATATGCTGGGCTATGTTCTCTCGCCATTGAGAATCATGACAGTTTGACCGGCCCAAAAAAGGGTTAAATTACTGGCTGAGAAAGGAGAGAAAAAAGTAGTCTGCTACATTTTTTTTTTTTTTTTTTCCTCTAGTTCTGAGTGTGCTCTTAATTGAATCACTTGCTAGTCTGCCTATACTGCAGCCTTCCTCTCTTTCTCTCCTTCTAATCCTTGAATGGCTCTGTGTTCACCTGTTTCAAATGGATCTTCAGAGTGTAGCTACAGGTTTGAATAATCTCGCCACAAAGGTACAAAATTTGCAAGATTTTGTTGTTCATGCACCTATGTCTGAGCCTAGAATTCCTTTGCCTGAATTCTTCTCGGGGAATAGATCTCACTTTCAAAATTTTAAAAATAATTGCAAATTGTTTTTGTCCCTGAAGTCTCGCTCTGCCGGAGACCCTGCACAGCAGGTCAGGATTGTAATTTCCTTGCTCCGGGGCGACCCTCAAGACTGGGCTTTTGCATTGGCACCAGGGGATCCTGCGTTGCTCAATGTGGATGCGTTTTTTCTGGCCTTGGGGTTGCTTTATGAGGAACCTCATTTAGAGCTTCAGGCGGAAAAGGCCTTGATGTCCTTGTCTCAGGGGCAAGATGAAGCTGAAATATACTGCCAAAAATTCCGCAAATGGTCTGTGCTTACTCAGTGGAATGAGTGCGCCCTGGCGGCGATTTTCAGAGAAGGTCTCTCTGATGCCATTAAGGATGTTATGGTGGGGTTCCCTGTGCCTGCGAGTCTGAATGAGTCCATGACGATGGCTATTCAGATCGATAGGCGTCTGCGGGAGCGCAAACCTGTGCACCATTTGGCGGTGTCTACTGAGAAAACGCCAGAAAATATGCAATGTGATAGAATTCTGTCCAGAAGCGAGCGGCAGAATTTTAGACGAAAAAATGGGTTGTGCTTCTATTGTGGTGATTCAACTCATGTTATATCAGCATGCTTTAAGCGTACTAAGAAGCCTGACAAGTCTGTTTCAATTAGCACTTTACAGTCTAAGTTTATTCTATCTGTGACCCTGATTTGTTCTTTGTCATCTATTACCGCGGACGCCTATGTCGACTCTGGCGCTGCTTTGAGTCTTATGGATTGGTCCTTTGCCAAACGCTGTGGGTATGATTTGGAGCCATTGGAGGCTCCGATACCTCTGAAAGGGATTGACTCCACCCCATTGGCTAGTAATAAACCACAATACTGGACACAAGTGACTATGCGTGTTAATCCGGATCACCAGGAGGTTATTCGCTTTCTGGTGCTGTATAATCTACATGATGTTTTGGTGCTGGGATTGCCATGGCTGCAATCTCATAACCCAGTCCTCGACTGGAGAGCTATGTCTGTGTTAAGCTGGGGATGTAAAGGAACTCATGGGGACGTACCTTTGGTTTCCATTTCATCATCTATTCCCTCTGAGATTCCTGAATTCTTGTCTGACTTTCGTGACGTTTTTGAAGAACCCAAGGTTGGTTCACTACCTCCGCACCGGGAGTGCGATTGTGCCATAGACTTGATTCCGGGTAGTAAATACCCTAAGGGTCGTTTATTTAATCTGTCTGTGCCTGAACACGCTGCTATGCGAGAATATATAAAGGAGTCCTTGGAAAAGGGACATATTCGTCCTTCGTCATCTCCCTTAGGAGCCGGTTTTTTCTTTGTGTCTAAGAAAGACGGCTCTTTGAGGCCGTGTATTGATTATCGACTTTTGAATAAAATCACGGTTAAATATCAATATCCGTTACCACTGCTTACTGATTTGTTTGCTCGTATAAAGGGGGCCAAGTGGTTCTCTAAGATTGATCTCCGTGGGGCGTATAATTTGGTGCGAATCAAGCAGGGGGATGAGTGGAAAACCGCATTTAATACGCCCGAGGGCCATTTTGAGTATTTGGTGATGCCTTTTGGTCTTTCAAATGCCCCTTCAGTCTTCCAGTCCTTTATGCATGACATTTTCCGCGATTATTTGGATAAATTTATGATTGTGTATCTGGATGATATTCTGATTTTTTCGGATGACTGGGACTCTCATGTCCAGCAGGTCAGGAGGGTTTTTCAGGTTTTGCGGTCTAATTCCTTGTGTGTGAAGGGTTCTAAGTGTGTTTTTGGGGTTCAAAAGATTTCTTTCTTGGGATACATTTTTTCCCCCTCTTCCATCGAGATGGATCCTGTCAAGGTTCAGGCTATTGGTGATTGGACGCAGCCCTCTTCTCTTAAGAGTCTTCAGAAATTTTTGGGCTTTGCTAACTTTTATCGTCGATTTATTGCTGGTTTTTCTGATGTTGTAAAACCATTGACTGATTTGACTAAGAAGGGTGCTGATGTTGCTGATTGGTCCCCTGATGCTGTGGAGGCCTTTCGGGAGCTCAAGCGCCGCTTTTCTTCCGCCCCAGTGTTGCGTCAGCCTGATGTTGCTCTTCCTTTTCAGGTTGAGGTCGACGCTTCTGAAATCGGAGCTGGGGCGGTGTTGTCGCAGAGAAGTTCCGACTGCTCCGTGATGAGACCTTGTGCTTTTTTTTTCCCGTAAATTTTCGCCCGCCGAGCGGAATTATGATATTGGGAATCGGGAGCTTTTGGCCATGAAGTGGGCTTTTGAGGAGTGGCGTCACTGGCTTGAGGGGGCCAGACATCAGGTGGTGGTATTGACTGACCACAAAAATTTAATTTACCTTGAGTCTGCCAGGCGCCTGAATCCTAGACAGGCGCGCTGGTCGTTGTTTTTCTCTCGGTTTAATTTTGTGGTGTCGTACCTACCGGGTTCTAAGAATGTTAAGGCGGATGCCCTTTCTAGGAGTTTTGAGCCTGACTCCCCTGGTAATTCTGAGCCCACAGGTATCCTTAAAGATGGAGTGATATTGTCTGCCGTTTCTCCAGACCTGCGGCGGGCCTTGCAGGAGTTTCAGGCGGATAGACCTGATCGTTGCCCACCTGGTAGACTGTTTGTTCCTGATGATTGGACCAGTAGAGTCATCTCTGAGGTTCATTCTTCTGCGTTGGCAGGTCATCCTGGAATCTTTGGTACCAGGGATTTGGTGGCAAGGTCCTTCTGGTGGCCTTCCCTGTCACGAGATGTGCGAGGCTTTGTGCAGTCTTGTGACGTTTGTGCTCGGGCCAAGCCTTGTTGCTCTCGGGCTAGTGGATTGTTGTTGCCCTTGCCTATCCCGAAGAGGCCTTGGACGCACATCTCGATGGATTTTATTTCGGATCTGCCTGTTTCTCAGAAGATGTCTGTCATCTGGGTGGTGTGTGACCGTTTCTCTAAGATGGTCCATCTGGTTCCCTTGCCTAAGTTGCCTTCTTCTTCCGAGTTGGTTCCTCTGTTTTTTCAAAATGTTGTTCGTTTGCATGGTATTCCTGAGAATATCGTTTCTGACAGAGGGACCCAATTCGTGTCTAGATTTTGGCGGGCATTCTGTGCTAGGATGGGCATAGATTTGTCTTTTTCGTCTGCTTTCCATCCTCAGACTAATGGCCAGACCGAGCGGACTAATCAGACCTTGGAGACATATTTGAGGTGTTTTGTGTCTGCGGATCAGGATGATTGGGTTGCTTTTTTGCCTTTGGCGGAGTTCGCCCTCAATAATCGGGCCAGCTCTGCCACCTTGGTGTCCCCGTTTTTCTGTAATTCGGGGTTTCATCCTCGATTTTCCTCCGGTCAAGTGGAATCTTCGGATTGTCCTGGAGTGGATGCTGTGGTGGAGAGGTTGCATCAGATTTGGGGGCAGGTGGTGGACAATTTGAAGTTGTCCCAGAAGAAGACTCAGCTTTTTGCCAACCGCCGTCGTCGTGTTGGTCCTCGGCTTTGTGTTGGGGACTTGGTGTGGTTGTCTTCTCGTTTTGTCCCTATGAGGGTTTCTTCTCCTAAGTTTAAGCCTCGGTTCATCGGCCCGTACAAGATATTGGAGATTCTTAACCCTGTGTCCTTCCGTTTGGACCTCCCTGCATCCTTTTCGATTCATAATGTTTTTCATCGGTCATTGTTGCGCAGGTATGAGGTACCGGTTGTGCCTTCCGTTGAGCCTCCTGCTCCGGTGTTGGTTGAGGGTGAGTTGGAGTACGTTGTGGAAAAGATCTTAGACTCTCGTGTTTCCAGACGGAGACTCCAGTATCTGGTCAAATGGAAGGGATACGGTCAGGAGGATAATTCTTGGGTCACTGCCTCTGATGTTCATGCCTCCGATCTTGTCCGTGCCTTTCATAGGGCTCATCCTGATCGCCCTGGTGGTTCTGGTGAGGGTTTGGTGCCCCCTCCTTGAGGGGGGGGTACTGTTGTGAAATTGGATTCTGGGCTCCCCCGGTGGCCACTTGTGGAATTGAACTTGTGTGCATCATCCCCTCTGTTCACCTGCTCCTATCAGGATGTGGGAGTCGCTATATAACCTTGCTCCTCTGTCAGTTTCTTGCCGGTCAACAATGTAATCAGAAGCCTTCTGTGCTTGTTCCTGCTACTAGACAACTCCCAGCTAAGTTGGACTTTTGTCCTTGTGTGTTTTGCATTTTGTTCCTGTTCACAGCTGCTGTTTCGTTACTGTGTCTGGAAAGCTCTTGTGATCGGAAATTGCCACTCTGGTGTTATGAGTTAATGCTAGAGTCTTAAAGGAATTTCTGGATGGTGTTTTGATAGGGTTTTCTGCTGACCATGAAAGTGTCCTTTCTGTCTTCCTGCTATCTAGTAAGCGGACCTCGATTTTGCTAAACCTATTTTCATACTACGTTTGTCATTTCATCTAAAATCACCGCCAATATATGTGGGGGCCTCTGTCTGCCTTTTGGGAAAATTTCTCTAGAGGTGAGCCAGGACTGTCTTTTCCTCTGCTAGGATTAGGTAGTTCTCCGGCTGGCGCTGGGCATCTAGGGATAAAAAACGTAGGCATGCTACCCGGCCACTTCTAGTTGTGCGGCAGGTTTAGTTCATGGTCAGTATAGTTTCCATCTTCCAAGAGCTAGTTCTCATATATGCTGGGCTATGTTCTCTCGCCATTGAGAATCATGACAGGATACCTTCCGATACTTGGTGTCCCATTAACTTGTATTGGTATCGGGTATCTGTATCGGCGATATCCGATACTTTTCGGGTATCGGCCGATACTATCCGATACCGATACTTTCAAGTATTGGACGGTATCGCTCAACACTAGTGGTGAGCACTTTGAACCCCCAAGTGCTACAATGCAGAGCCGTGAATATAAAAAATCATTTTTCTTTCCTCAAAAATTATGTTTTAGTAAGTATTTTTTAATTTTCACAAGGGTAACAGAAAAAGTGGACCCCAATATTTGTTGCCCTTTTTGTCCTGAGTATGCTGATACCCCATATGTGGGGGTAAACCACTGCTTAGGCACACGTCGGGGCTCGGAAGGGAAGAAGTGACGCTTAGAAATGCAGACTTTGATGGAATTGTCTGTGGGCGTCACGTTGCGTTTGCAGAGCCCCTGATCTGCCTAAACAGTGAAAAAACCCCACATGTGACCCCATTTTGGAAACTAGACCCCCCAAGGAACTTATCCAGATGTGTGGTGAGCACTTTGAACCCCCAAGTGCTTCACAGAAGTTTATAACGCAGAGCCATGAAAATAAAAAATAATTTTTCTTTCCTCAAAAATTATGATTTAGCAAGCAATTTTTTATTTTCGCAAGGGTAACAGCAGAAATTGGACCCCAATAGTTGTTGCCCAGTTTGTCCTGAGTATGCTGGTACCCTATATGTGGGGGTAAACCACTGTTTGGGCACACGTCAGGGCTCGGAAGGGAGGGAGCACCATTTGACTTTTTGAACCCAAGATTGGCTGGAATCAATGGTGGCGCCATGTTGTGTTTGGAGACCCCTGATGTACCTAAACAGTGGAAACCCCTCAATTCTAACTCCAACACTAACCCCAACACACCCCTAACCCTAATCCCAACTCTAGCCATAACCCTAATCACAACCCTAACCCCAACACACCCCTAACCACAACCCTAACCCCGACACACCCCTTACCCTAATCCCAACCCTAATCCTTACCCTAATCTCAACCCTAACCCCAACACACCCTTAACCACAACCCTAACCCCAACACACCCCTAACCCTAACCATAACCCTAACCACAAGTCTAATTTTAACCCTATTTCCAACCCTAGCCCTAATTCCAACCCTAACTCTAATTCCAACCCTAACCCTAAGGCTATGTGCCCACGTTGCGGATCCGTGTGAGATTTTTCCGCACCATTTTTGAAAAATCCGCAGGTAAAATGTGGAGCGGCCCCCAAACGCAGGGCAGTGGGGTACTCGGTACCGGGTCCCTCGATTCTGGGGGGCCTGACCCGGTCCATGGCCCTGCTAAGGGGCACCCAATTAAAGATGTAGGTGACGGTGTAGGTCGCAGTAAATAATGAGGACACAGGGTTGCAGTCTATTTATCTTTTTACTGAAGGCTTCGGCTTCCGCAATCCAGAGCACTGCTAACAGAGCTGGCTGAGACCGGCCGGTCCGAAGGCACATCCAGAGTTCCCTTTGCAGGTGGAAATCACTAGCCTACCTACTAGCGCCTGGGTGTTGTAGTACTTCCCTGCTGAGCACCACAGGATAGTCCTCACAACTGTCGTGTATGTTTCTGTTCTCTCTCCGTCCCCCAGATGATATGGATAGGATGCACCCGTATGACGGGGTAGGCCTGGAGTTATTTTATAGGCACCCTAGAGACGCCCCTCTCCCACAATTGCCTCCGTTGTCTTCAATAGGTGAAAAGGTGAGACAGCCACCCTAGAGTTAACTGCCCTGCCGTAGTTCAAAGTAATGCGTAGAGTCTATTACTTCCTCAGCGTTCTGGCCGGCGGCTATGCGCCTCAGAAGGATGTTGCCATTCTCGGGGCACAACTTTCATCTGGTTCTATCGCCTTTGTGCTGTGATCTTGTTTCTCACTTCTCCACAATATACTTCGCTTCGTGTCCTTTCTTAAGATGCCGCCGCAATGAGGTGCAGGCACGGCTCTGTAACGATCTGTCCTGTGCTAGGCCACTGTCAGGATCGATGCCACCCCTGACAGGGACCTCCCTGTGTCTTTCCAAGCAACCTCTTCTCTCACTAGATGTTACCTGGGCAAAACCCAGTCAGCTTCTTCCTAACTTCCTATCCAACCCCCAGTTTTACCAGAGTGTGAGGAGTGGCCTAATACATAGAACCTTTTGCTCCCCCTGGTGGCCAGAGTGTGAAGTGTAATGTGTGACTGTGATACCTGGTCAGGTGAACTCCTTTAGTGCCATCAGACGTACCATCACTCCCCTTAGCGGCGGAGTGACAATACTGCAACGACCAGGACTCTGGGGTGCTGCACTTCCCCCCCCCCCGTTAAAGCCAGTACTCCCGGACTGGGAAAAGAAGAACAACAATACATGTAAACAAAAGACATACAAAATTTTGGAATGCTGTAAACAAGTAAATTTTAACATTGCTTCCCTTTATGGGAGGTGAGGACACTTGAACATTACAAACAGGAACATATTTACATTTGTGTTGAAGATTTTAAATAACACTTATTAAATATCTAGCTATAAATAACTATCATTACCCAGCCGGGCATACTATCTACTATCTACTATCTACTAAGTGCAAACTTTTCTTGAACAGTAATTTAACTTCTCCTTTAAGGGCGTATACTGGACCCACTAAAGGCATACTATAAGACTAAAAGTGCAAATCAACATTTTTCTCTAATTCTCTTTCTCATATGCAGGACTCTATTGTCTACCCCCACAGACCTACTGCATCTTTCCTTGGCTCTCTATCATCAGTTCTGGTAATCACTTTAACTTCAGTTTTATTCAAATAACATTATCAACATTCCTATTTCTTATCACTATCTTTCTAACTACATACTACTGCTATGTAAAACATTATTATGGTCTAACTACTTAAGGCACATTATGGTTTAAGCTAAGTGCAACAACTAAACATTCCCTTTAAGAGGGACACCAAGTTTCTTCTGAGGTAGTGCAACCTCTCAAGTTGCAAGTCTGGTTAAAGCAAGAACTTCTGCGCTGTAATCAGGAACAGTCTCTTTAAAAAGCTCTTCTTTTTGTAAAACCAGTAGGGGGCACCTTTAAGAAGATGCAAACTATATACAGCAACAGTTTGTGAATCATTCACCGTCCATGATTCGGCAGTCTTTAGAACAATGATGAACTTGTGCAAAAACATAAAACAATAGGGATCCCGGGTAAACGAAGGGATCCCTTTAAGAACTAACCCTGGTCGGGTTTTAGCAGCAAAACAGCAGGAAAACAAGCAGTTAACTATTTACAGTTTTTCGGGGCCTCGAGGTTTATTCTTGTTCTAGCAAAGGTCTTACCCTGCAAACCATCCTCCCTGGCCGGGAAAGGGTGGAGTCCGGGTTCCGCGCAGGGGTCTGCACAGCTTGGTCAGGAACAGCGGTCACCTCTGCTGCAGGCCCGGTCCCCTGGGCTTCCAGAGTCGCGAGGAGAGCGGCACACCACTGAACGTTCCGAGCCCACCAACCAGCCCCCTTCTGGTACCGCTCATAGGCCACGGCATCTCCAGGGCACAGATCACGATCAGCGTCATCCTGTCCGTAGCAGGGTCCCACCTCGTCTCTGTCGACGTGGACTCTCACGGGTAGTCCAATCTCCTGCACCAATCCTTTCCCTTCCCGGGGATTGAAGGCCACAACAACTCCCCATTTCGGCAGAGGGTCGTCCACATCGTCCTTCAGGTCAATCGTGACCACGGGTCGGGTCTCTTTTCTCCACGCAGCCACCAGGCGCCGCTGGTGTTCCATCCAAGGTAGGATCTTCAGATCCCGTTCCTGCAGCTCACGACCCGGTGATGGGGTTCTTGGGTCCTCCGCGGTCAGAGCAGACGAAGAGGGGAACGCGGGGGACAGGCAGATCTCCGCAGGGTGGCCCAGCTGGGAACCCACATGAAGGTGGGCCTCTCGACAGAACGCCAGATGTCGGGCCTCGGCCGCGGCCACCCAGTTATCCGGCGACTGACTGCTGGGCCTTCCCATAGGTAGCTCTGCGAAGGTCAATCCCCTTGGCAACGGTGGATCCGGGCTCGCCTCTGGTGATGAGGCCCTGCGCCAGGCCGGGATGTCCCCATGTGGCTGCCTGGAAGACGCCATGTTTGTCCCTTCCTCTCGGTCTTCTTCCCGCGCTCTCTTGCGGGGGCGGTCCCGTCTCCATGGTCTCCACCCTCCATAGAGAATGAGAAGGCGGACCTTAGCTGCTGACGGACACATCCTCAGGATACAGCAATGTTTAGACTGGGCGGCCATTGTTCTTCGCGCTCTTCAATTTGCTCATGCCCACAAATCCATGGCGGCGGTTTTGGCGGGAACTTTTGGCGGCAAACAGCAATACACAGTCTTTGCAATAAATCACGATTCAAGCACAATTCAGTCACAGTTCCAAGGCACACATGACCTGATTCCTCAGGCTTAAGTAGATCCTGTTCGTGATGCCAAGTTGGAGCGGCCCCCAAACGCAGGGCAGCAGGGTACTCGGTACCGGGTCCCTCGATTCTGGGGATGTCACGGTGGCCTGACCCGGTCCGTGGCCCTGCTAAGGGGCGCCCAATTAAAGATGTAGGTGACGGTGTAGGTCGCAGTAAATAATGAGGAAACAGGGTTGCAGTCTCTTTACCTTTTTACTGAAGGCTTCGGCTTCCACAATGCAGAGCACTGCTAACAGGGCTGGCTGAGACCGGCCGGTCCGAAGGCACATCCAGAGTTCCCTTTGCAGGTGGAAATCAGTAGCCTACCTACTAGCGCCTGGGTGTTGTAGTACTTCCCTGCTGAGCACCACAGGATAGTCCTCACAACTGTCGTGTATGTTTCTGTTCTCTCTCCGTCCCCCAGATGATATGGATAGGACGCACCCATATGACGGGGTAGGCCTGGAGTTATTTTATAGGGACCCTAGAGACGCCCCTCTCCCACAATTGCCTCCGTTGTCTTCATAAGGTGAAAAGGTGAGACAGCCAACCTAGAGTTAACTGCCCTGCCGTAGTTCAAAGTAATGAGTAGAGTCTATTACTTCCTCGGCGTTCCGGCCGCCGGCTACGCGCCTCAGAAGGATGTTGCCATTCTCGGGGCACGACTCCTTCTGGTTCTATCGCCTTTGTGCTGTGATTTCGTTTCTCACTTCTCCACAATATACTTCGCTTCGTGTCCTTTCTTAAGATGCCGCCGCAATGAGGTGCAGGCACGGCTCCGTAATGATCTGTCCTGTGCTAGGCCACTGTCAGGATCCCACCCCTGACAGGGACCTCCCTGTGTCTTTCCAAGCAACCTCTTCTCTCACTAGATGTTACCTGGGCAAAACCCAGTCAGCTTCTTCCTAACTTCCTATCCAACCCCCAGTTTTACCAGAGTGTGAGGAGTGGCCTAATACATAGAACCTTTTGCTCCCCCTGGTGGCCAGAGTGTGAAGTGTAATGTGTGACTGTGATACCTGGTCAGGTGAACTTTTCTAGTGCCATCAGACATACCATCACTCCCCTTAGCGGCGGAGCGACAATACTGCAACAACCAGGACTCTGGGGCACTGCAAATGCACTGCGTTTTACCTGCGGATTTCCAGCAGATTTTAAGCGTTTTTTTGTGCGGATTTCACTTGTGGATTCCTGTTGAGGAACAGGTGAAAAACGCTGTGGAATCTGCACAAAGAATTGACATGCTGTGGAAAATACAATGCAGCGTTTCCGAGCGGTATTTTCTGCACCATGGGCACAGCGGATTTGATTTTCCATAGGTTTACATGGTACCGTAAACCTGATGGAAAACTGCTACGAATCCGCAGCGGCCGATCCGCAGGCAAATCCACACCGTGTGCACATAGCCTTAGGGTATGTGCCCACGCTGCGGATTCCATTGCGGTTGCAGTTTTCTATTGGAGCAGGTGTAAACCCACAGCGGAATCCGCACAAAGACTTGACATGCTGCGGAATATAAACTGCTGCATTTCCACGCGTTTTTTTCTGCAGCATGTGCACTGCGGATTTCATTTCCCATAGGTTTACATTGTACTGTAAACTTATGGGGAACCGCTGCGGACCCACAGCTGCGGAAACGCTGCGGTTCTGCAGTGAAATCCACAGCATGTGCACATACCCTAATTCTAACCCTAATTCCAACCCTAACCCTAGCCCTAACCCTAGCCCTAGCCCTAACCCTAACCCTAACCCTAGTGTAAAAATAAAAGTAAATATATTTTCTTTATTTATATTATTGTCCCTACCTATGGGGGTGATAAAGGGGGGTTCATTTACTATTTTTTTTATTTTGATCACTGTGATAGGTTTTATCACAGTGATCAAAATGCACCTAGAATGAATCTGCCGGCCGGCAGATTTGGCGGGCGCAATGCGCATGCGCCCGCCATTTTGGAAGATGGCGGTGCCCATGGAGCAGACGGACGGACATCGGGAGGCTCGGTAAGTATGAGGGGGGGGATCGGAGCACGGGGGGGATCAGAGCACGGGGGGGATCGGAGCACGGGGGGGTGGGATCGGAGCACGGGGGAGCAGACAGGTGGACAGAGGGGGGCAGGGCACAGGACGGAGGACTGGGGAGGTGATCGGTGGTTGTGAGGGGGACAGATCAGGGTTTCCAGCCATGGCCGATGATATTGCAGCATCGGCCATGGCTGGATTGTAATATTTCACCATTTTCATAGGTGAAGTATTACAAATCACTCTGATTGGCTGTTTCACTTTCAACAGCCAATCAGAGTGATCGTAACCACAAGGGGGTGAAGCCTCCCCCCCTGGGCTGAAGTACCACTCCCCCTGGATTTTCTGGATTTTATTTTTGATATTCTATCTCTCAATGTTAAAATTAACCTACCCTTAAAATTATAGACTGTTCATGTCTTTGTCTGTGGGCAAACTTACAAAATCAGCAAGGGATCAAATACCTATATCCCCCACTGTGTGTGTGTGTGTGTGTGTGTGTGTGTGTGTGTGTGTGTGTGTGTGTGTGTGTGTGTGTGTGTGTAGATATACTGTATATATATATACACTCACCGGCCACTTTATTAGGTACACCTGTCCAACTTCTTGTTAACACTTAATTTCTAATCAGCCAATCACATGGCGGCAACTCAGTGCATTTAGGCATGTAGACATGGTCAAGACAATCTCCTGCAGTTCAAACCGACCATCAGTATGGGGAAGAAAGGTGATTTGAGTGCCTTTGAACGTGGCATGGTTGTTGGTGCCAGAAGGGCTGGTCTGAGTATTTCAGAAACTGCTGATCTACTGGGATTTTCACGCACAACCATCTCTAGGGTTTACAGAGAATGGTCTGAAAAAGAAAAAAAATCCAGTGAGCGGCAGTTCTGTGGGCGGAAATGCCTTGTTGATGCCAGAGGTCAGAGGAGAATGGGCAGACTGGTTCGAGCTGATAGAAAGGCAACAGTGACTCAAATCGCCACCCGTTACAACCAAGGTAGGCCTAAGAGCATCTCTGAACGCACAGTGCGTCGAACTTTGAGGCAGATGGGCTACAGCAGCAGAAGACCACACCAGGTACCACTCCTTTCAGCTAAGAACAGGAAACTGAGGCTACAATTTGTACAAGCTCATCGAAATTGGACAGTAGAAGATTGGAAAAACGTTGCTTGGTCTGATGAGTCTCGATTTCTGCTGCGACATTCGGATGGTAGGGTCAGAATTTGGCGTAAACAACATGAAAGCATGGATCCATCCTGCCTTGTATGGAGCATCTTTGGGATGTGCAGCCGACAAATCTGCGGCAACTGTGTGATGCCATCATGTCAATATGGACCAAAATCTCTGAGGAATGCTTCCAGCACCTTGTTGAATCTATGCCACGAAGAATTGAGGCAGTTCTGAAGGCAAAAGGGGGTCCAACCCGTTACTAGCATGGTGTACCTAATAAAGTGGCCGGTGAGTGTATATATATATATATATATATATATATATATATATATATATAAATAAAGGTAACACTAAAATCCTACTTCCTAGATATCACTGAATTAAATATTCCAGCTGTAAATCTTTATTCATTACATAGTGGAATGTGTTGAGAACAATAAAACCTTTAAATGACAAACGTAAATCACAACTAATATCCTAGGGGGGGTCTGGAGTTGGATTGATGTTCAAAATCAAAGTGGAAAATGAAATTACAGGCTGATCCAACTTCAGTAGAAATGCCTCCACACAAGGGAATGATACTCAGTAGTGTGTGGCCTCCATGTGCCTGTGTGATCTTCCTACAATGCCTGGGCATGCTCCTGATGAGGCGGCGGATGGTTTCCCGAGGGATCTCTTCCCAGACCTGGACTAAAGCATCCGCCAAGTCCTGGACAGTCTGTGGTTCAACGTGACGTTGGTTGATGGTGCGAAACATGATGTCCCAGATGTGTTCAATCGGATTCAGGTCTGGGGAACAGGCGGGCTAGTCCATAGCTTCAATGCTTTCATCTTGCAGGAACTGCTGACACCCTCCAGCCACATGAGGTCTGGCATTGGTCTGCATTAGGAGGAACCCAGGGCCAACTGCACCAGCATATAATCTCACAAGCGGTCTGAGGAACTCATCTCGGTACCTAATGGCAGTCAGGCTACCTCTGGCGAGCACATGGAGGGCTGTGCCCTCCAAAGAAATGCCACCCTACACCATTTCTGACCCACTGCCTAACCGGTCATGCTGAAGGATGTTGCAGGCAGCAGATCACTCTCCACTGTGTCTTCAGACTCTGTCATGTCTGTCACATGTGCTCAGTGTGAACCTGCTTTCATCTGTGAAGAGCACAGGGTGCCAGCAAATGCCAAGCATCCTGCACGCTGTTGGGCTGTGAGCACAACCCCCATCTGTGGACGTCAGGCATTCAGACCATCCTCATGGAGTCGGTTTCTAACCGTTTGTGGAGAGACATGCACATTTGTTGCCTGCTGAAGGTCATTTTGCAGGGCTCTGACAGAGCTCCTCCTGTTCCTCCTTGCACAAAGGCTGAGGCAGCAGTCCTGCTGCTGGGTTGTTGCCCTCCTGCAGCCCCCTCCATTCCTCCTGGTGTACTGGCCTGTCTCCTGGTAGTGCCTCCAGCCTCTGGACACTACGCTGACAGACATAGCAAACCTTCTTGCCACAGCTCTCATTGATGTGCCATCCTGGATGAGCTGCACTACCTGAGCCACTTGTGTGGGTTGTAGAGTCCGTCTCATGCTACCACGAGTGTGAAAGCACAACCAACATTCAAAAGTGACCAAAATATCAGCCAGAAAGCATTGGTACTGAGATGTGGTCTGTGGTCCCCGCCTGCAGAACCACTTCTTTATTGAGTGTGTCTTGATAATCGCCAATAATTTCCATCTGTTGTCTGTTATGGTTCTCAATGGCAAGAGAACATAGCCCAGCAAACATAAGAACTAGCTCTTGGAAGGATGGAAACTAAACTGACCATGAACTAAACCTGCCGCACAACTAACAGTAGCCGGGTAGCGTTGCCTACGTTTTTTATCCCTAGACGCCCAGCGCCGGCCGGAGGACTAACTAATCCTGGCAGAGGAAAATATAGTCCTGGCTCACCTCTAGAGAAATTTCCCCGATAGGCAGACAGAGGCCCCCACATATATTGGCGGTGATTTTAGATGAAATGACAAACGTAGTATGAAAATAGGTTTAGCAAAATTGAGGTCCGCTTACTAGATAGCAGGAAGACAGAAAGGGCACTTTCATGGTCAGCTGAAAACCCTATCAACACACCATCCTGAAATTACTTTAAGACTCTGGTATTAACTCATAACATCAGAGTGGCAATTTCAGATCACAAGAGCTTTCCAGACACAGAAACGAAACTACAGCTGTGAACTGGAACAAAATGCAAAAAACAAACAAGGACAAAAGTCCGACTTAGCTGGGAGTTGTCTAGTAGCAGGAACATGCACAGAAAGGCTTCTGATTACAATGTTGACCGGCATGGAAGTGACAGAGGAGCAAGGTTAAATAGCGACTCCCACATCCTGATGGAAGCAGGTGAACAGAGGGGATGATGCACACCAGTTCAATTCCACCAGTGGCCACCGGGGGAGCCCAAAATCCAATTTCACAACAGTACCCCCCCCTCAAGGAGGGGGCACCGAACCCTCACCAGAACCACCAGGGCGATCAGGATGAGCCCTATGAAAGGCACGGACCAGATCGGAGGCATGAACATCAGAGGCAGTCACCCAAGAATTATCCTCCTGACCGTATCCCTTCCATTTGACCAGATACTGGAGTTTCCGTCTGGAAACACGGGAGTCCAAGATTTTTTCCACAACGTACTCCAACTCGCCCTCAACCAACACCGGAGCAGGAGGCTCAACGGAAGGCACAACCGGTACCTCATTCCTGCGCAACAATGACCGATGAAAAACATTATGAATAGAAAAAGATGCAGGGAGGTCCAAACGGAAGGACACAGGGTTAAGAATCTCCAATATCTTGTACGGGCCGATGAACCGAGGCTTAAACTTAGGAGAAGAAACCCTCATAGGGACAAAACGAGAAGACAACCACACCAAGTCCCCAACACAAAGCCGAGGACCAACCCGACGCCGGCGGTTGGCAAAAAGCTGAGTCTTCTCCTGGGACAACTTCAAATTGTCCACTACCTGCCCCCAAATCTGATGCAACCTCTCCACCACAGCATCCACTCCAGGACAATCCGAAGATTCCACCTGACCAGAAGAAAATCGAGGATGAAACCCCGAATTACAGAAAAAAGGAGACACCAAGGTGGCAGAGCTGGCCCGATTATTGAGGGCAAACTCCGCTAAAGGCAAAAAAGCAACCAATCATCCTGATCTGCAGACACAAAACACCTCAAATATGTCTCCAAGGTCTGATTCGTCCGCTCGGTCTGGCCATTAGTCTGAGGATGGAAAGCAGACGAGAAAGACAAATCTATGCCCATCCTAGCACAGAATGCTCGCCAAAATCTAGACACGAATTGGGTTCCTCTGTCAGAAACGATATTCTCCGGAATACCATGCAAACGGACCACATTTTGAAAAAACAGAGGAACCAACTCGGAAGAAGAAGGCAACTTAGGCAGGGGAACCAAATGGACCATCTTAGAGAAACGGTCACACACCACCCAGATGACAGACATCTTCTGAGAAACAGGAAGATCCAAAATAAAATCCATCGAGATGTGCGTCCAGGGCCTCTTCGGGATAGGCAAGGGCAACAACAATCCACTAGCCCGAGAACAACAAGGCTTGGCCCGAGCACAAACGTCACAAGACTGCACAAAGCCTCGCACATCTCGAGACAGGGAAGGCCACCAGAAGGACCTTGCCACCAAATCCCTGGTACCAAAGATTCCAGGATGACCTGTCAACGCAGAAGAATGAACCTCAGAAATGACTTTACTGGTCCAATCATCAGGAACAAACAGTCTACCAGGTGGGCAACGATCAGGTCTATCCGCCTGAAACTCCTGCAAGGCCCGCCGCAGGTCTGGAGAAACGGCAGACAATATCACTCCATCCTTAAGGATACCTGTAGGTTCAGAGTTACCAGGGGAGTCAGGCTCAAAACTCCTAGAAAGGGCATCCGCCTTAACATTCTTAGAACCCGGCAGGTAGGACACCACAAAATTAAACCGAGAGAAAAACAACGACCAGCGCGCCTGTCTAGGATTCAGGCGTCTGACGGACTCAAGATAAATTAGATTTTTGTGGTCAGTCAATACCACCACCTGATGTCTAGCCCCCTCAAGCCAATGACGCCACTCCTCAAAAGCCCACTTCATGGCCAAAAGCTCCCGATTCCCAACATCATAATTCCGCTCGGCGGGCGAAAATTTACGCGAGAAAAAGGCACAAGGTCTCATCACGGAACAATCGGAACTTCTCTGCGACAAAACTGCCCCAGCTCCGATTTCAGAAGCGTCAACCTCAACCTGAAAAGGAAGAGCAACATCAGGCTGACGCAACACAGGGGCGGAAGAAAAGCGGCGCTTAAGCTCCCGAAAGGCCTCCACAGCAGCAGGGGACCAATCAGCAACATCAGCACCCTTCTTAGTCAAATCAGTCAATGGTTTAACAACATCAGAAAAACCAGCAATAAATCGACGATAAAAGTTAGCAAAGCCCAAAAATTTCTGAAGACTCTTAAGAGAAGAGGGTTGCGTCCAATCACAAATAGCCTGAACCTTGACAGGATCCATCTCGATGGAAGAGGGGGAAAAAATATATCCCAAAAAGGAAATCTTTTGAACCCCAAAAACGCACTTAGAACCCTTCACACACAAGGAATTAGACCGCAAAACCTGAAAAACCCTCCTGACCTGCTGGACATGAGAGTCCCAGTCATCCGAAAAAATCAAAATATCATCCAGATACACAATCATAAATTTATCCAAATAATCACGGAAACTGTCATGCATAAAGGACTGAAAGACTGAAGGGGCATTTGAAAGACCAAAAGGCATCACCAAATACTCAAAGTGGCCCTCGGGCGTATTAAATGCGGTCTTCCACTCATCCCCCTGCTTAATTCGCACCAAATTATACGCCCCACGGAGATCTATCTTAGAGAACCACTTGGCCCCCTTGATGCGAGCAAACAAATCAGTCAGCAGTGGCAACGGATATTGATATTTAACCGTGATTTTATTCAAAAGCCGATAATCA
Source organism: Ranitomeya variabilis (assembly GCF_051348905.1). NCBI lineage: Eukaryota > Metazoa > Chordata > Amphibia > Anura > Dendrobatidae > Ranitomeya > Ranitomeya variabilis. The sequence continues at coordinate 527,986,322 of NC_135233.1, forward strand.
ATACACGGTCTCAAAGAGCCATCTTTCTTAGCCACAAAGAAAAAACCGGCTCCTAAGGGAGATGACGAAGGACGAATATGTCCCTTTTCCAAGGACTCCTTTATATATTCTCGCATAGCAGCATGTTCAGGCACAGACAGATTAAATAAACGACCCTTAGGGTATTTACTACCCGGAATCAAATCTATGGCACAATCGCACTCCCGGTGCGGAGGTAATGAACCAAGCTTAGGTTCTTCAAAAACGTCACGATATTCAGTCAAAAATTCAGGAATCTCAGAGGGAATAGATGATGAAATGGAAACCACAGGTACGTCCCCATGCGTCCCCTTACATCCCCAGCTTAACACAGACATAGCTTTCCAGTCAAGGACTGGGTTATGAGATTGCAGCCATGGCAATCCAAGCACCAACACATCATGTAGGTTATACAGCACAAGAAAGCGAATAATCTCCTGATGATCCGGATTAATCCGCATAGTTACTTGTGTCCAGTATTGTGGTTTATTACTAGCCAATGGGGTGGAGTCAATCCCCTTCAGGGGTATAGGAGTTTCAAGGGGCTCCAAATCATACCCACAGCGTTTGGCAAAGGACCAATCCATAAGACTCAAAGCGGCGCCAGAGTCGACATAGGCATCCGCGGTAATAGATGATAAAGAACAAATCAGGGTCACAGATAGAATAAACTTAGACTGTAAAGTGCCAATTGAAACAGACTTATCAAGCTTCTTAGTACGCTTAGAGCATGCTGATATAACATGAGTTGAATCACCGCAATAGAAGCACAACCCATTTTTTCGTCTAAAATTCTGCCGTTAACTTCTGGACAGAATTCTATCACATTGCATATTCTCTGGCGTCTTCTCAGTAGACACCGCCAAATGGTGCACAGGTTTGCGCTCCCGCAGACGCCTATCGATCTGGATAGCCATTGTCATGGACTCATTCAGACCCGCAGGCACAGGGAACCCCACCATAACATCCTTAATGGCATCAGAGAGACCCTCTCTGAAGTTCGCCGCCAGGGCGCACTCATTCCACTGAGTAAGCACAGCCCATTTACGGAATTTCTGGCAGTATATTTCAGCTTCGTCTTGCCCCTGAGATAGGGACATCAAGGCCTTTTCCGCCTGAAGCTCTAACTGAGGTTCCTCATAAAGCAACCCCAAGGCCAGAAAAAACGCATCCACATTGAGCAACGCAGGATCCCCTGGAGCCAATGCAAAAGCCCAATCCTGAGGGTCGCCCCGGAGCAAGGAAATCACAATCCTGACCTGCTGAGCAGGATCTCCAGCAGAGCGAGATTTCAGGGACAAAAACAACTTGCAATTATTTTTGAAATTTTGAAAGCAAGATCTATTCCCCGAGAAAAATTCAGGCAAAGGAATTCTAGGTTCAGATATAGGAACATGAACAACAAAATCTTGTAAATTTTGAACTTTCGTGGTGAGATTATTCAAACCTGCAGCTAAACTCTGAATATCCATTTTAAACAGGTGAACACAGAGCCATTCCAGGATTAGAAGGAGAGAGAGAGAGAGAAAGGCTGCAATATAGGCAGACTTGCAAGAGATTCAATTACAAGCACACTCAGAACTGAAGGGAAAAAAAAAAAAAAAAAATCTTCAGCAGACTTCTCTTTTCTCTCCTTTCTCTGTCAATTAATTTAACCCTTTGAGGCCGGTCAAACTGTTATGGTTCTCAATGGCAAGAGAACATAGCCCAGCAAACATAAGAACTAGCTCTTGGAAGGATGGAAACTAAACTGACCATGAACTAAACCTGCCGCACAACTAACAGTAGCCGGGTAGCGTTGCCTACGTTTTTTATCCCTAGACGCCCAGCGCCGGCCGGAGGACTAACTAATCCTGGCAGAGGAAAATATAGTCCTGGCTCACCTCTAGAGAAATTTCCCCGATAGGCAGACAGAGGCCCCCACATATATTGGCGGTGATTTTAGATGAAATGACAAACGTAGTATGAAAATAGGTTTAGCAAAATTGAGGTCCGCTTACTAGATAGCAGGAAGACAGAAAGGGCACTTTCATGGTCAGCTGAAAACCCTATCAACACACCATCCTGAAATTACTTTAAGACTCTGGTATTAACTCATAACATCAGAGTGGCAATTTCAGATCACAAGAGCTTTCCAGACACAGAAACGAAACTACAGCTGTGAACTGGAACAAAATGCAAAAAACAAACAAGGACAAAAGTCCGACTTAGCTGGGAGTTGTCTAGTAGCAGGAACATGCACAGAAAGGCTTCTGATTACAATGTTGACCGGCATGGAAGTGACAGAGGAGCAAGGTTAAATAGCGACTCCCACATCCTGATGGAAGCAGGTGAACAGAGGGGATGATGCACACCAGTTCAATTCCACCAGTGGCCACCGGGGGAGCCCAAAATCCAATTTCACAACAGTTGTCTATTCCATTTGCACAACAGCATGTGAAATTGCCAAACAGCGTTGCTTCCTTAGTGGACAGGTTATGTGGGTTTATGCTGTATTTGCATCTAAGTTGTAATCTGTTTTTCCACATTATTACATGCCGTCTTGTACTTTTGCGCTGCTACACAGCGCCTGCAACTCGTCTGTTTCTCCTGTCACTTCTGTCCTTGGCTTTGCCCTTTCTAAATATGGCCGCTTCACACTTTATGTATAGTTGCGCATGCGCCGCCTTGTCCCGGCCTGTCCCAGTTGCTGATCACGTACTTCCGGATCACGTGGGGCCCCACGTGTTTCCGGTCGTCGGCTGGTCAGACTTACTGGGCGGGCGGAAGTCATCTATTGCGGCGCAGCCTGTTACCAATGGTGGGTCCGCTATAAATAGTTTCTGTGTGCCCCTTTATTGCCATGCGCCCCCTGAGGAAGGTATAATTACCGAAACCAGCGTTGGGATGGTTCGGTGTCCCTTACGCTGGTCCTGGGTTACTACATCAGGTAATATGTAATTACACTTGTTCACATGTCTGTGGTTAAACTATTACTTATTATATATATATATGGGTTATAGAGACATGTGTTGGTGCCACTATATATATATATTTTTCTATTGCCTATTTGTTTAAGACATGTTGATTGTTATTTAATACCCATGAGTTGTACCGGGAGTACCAGCGGGGTCCACCGTTCCTTGGGCTGCTGTTTTGCATGTTGCTTTTGGCACTTTTGTACCATCTGCTAGCCCTACCGCACACTGTTTGTTTGGTTGCTTTTTTCTTTTTCTTTATGTGTTTTAATCTACTATTAATAAAAGTGGTTTTTATTGGATTCTAAGACTGCATTGTGCTCTTTCTTATCTGTAACATTTTTGTAGGAAAAATATATTTATTTTCACAGATCAAAGTCGTAAAATTCTGTGAAACACCTGTGGGTTCAAGGTGCTTACTCCAAGAAAGATACATTTCTTGAGTAGTGTAGTTTTCAAAATAGGGTCACTTGTGGGGTTTTTCCACTATTTAAGCACATCAGGGGCTCTCCAAACACGACAAAAAAACACCGGCAGACCATTCCACCAAATTATAAAACATCACTTTTTCCTTTCTTAGCCCTTGTGCCCAAACAGTAGTTTACCCTGTACTCTGAAGAATTTGCACAATTAATTTTGGGGTCCATTTTCTCCTGTTACCCTTGTGAAAATGAAAAATTTGGGGCTAAAAGAAAATTTTGATGGGAAAAAATGTGATTTTTCCATTTTTACTTTTCTATGTTATAAACTTCTGTGAAGCACCTGAGGGTTCAAGGTGCTCACAACACATCTTGATAAGTTTACTGAGGGGTCTACTTTCCAAATTCACGTCACTTGTGGGATGTTTCCACTATTTAAGCACATGAGGGTCTCTCCTAACACAACGTGGCATCCACTAATTATTCAAGACATTTTTTTTATCCAAAATGTCAAATGGTGCTCCTTCCCTTCCAAGCCCTGTTGTGCACCCAAACAGTAGTCTTCCTCCACATGTTGAGTTTCATCGTACTCAGGAGAAATTGCACAACAAATAATATAAGGCATTTTCTCCTGTTACCCTTGTGAAAATGCAAAATGTGGGGCTAAAAAACATTTTTGTGGGCAAAATGGGCTCAATGTTATAAACTTCTGTAAAGTTCCGTGAGGAGTCTAGCTTCCAAAATGTTGTCATTTGTGGGCGTTTTTTACTGTTTGGCACATCAAGGGCTCTCCAAATGCAACGTAGTATCCACTAATTATTCCAGCAAATTTTATATTCAAAGGAGGGAAATGGTATTCCTTCCCTTCTGAGCCCTGCCGTGCACCCAAACAGTGGTTCTCTTCCACATTTTGGCTGTGGGAGTGCTTAGGAGAAATTGAACATCAAATTTTGTAGTCCAATTTCTCCTGCAACCTTTGTGAAAATAAAAAAAAGTTGGGATCAAAAGCAAAATTTTTGTGAAAAAAAGTTAAATGTTAATTTTTTCCTTCCACAGTCCATTAATTCCTGTGAAGAGCCTGACAGGTTAATAAACTTCTTCAATGTGGATTTGAGGACTTTGATGGGTGCAGTTTTTAGAATTGTTTCACTTTTTGTGTATTTTCTGTCATGTAGAACCCTCAAAGTCACTTCAAATGCAATGTGCTCCCTAAAAAAATAATTTTGTAATATTTGTTGGAAAAATGAAAAATTGCTGTTCAACTTTTAACACATAACTTCATAACAAAAAAAATTATGTTTCTAATTTTGTGTAGATGTAAAGTAGGCATGTGGGAAATGTTATATATTAACTATTTTTGCGACATAACTCTCTGATTTAAGGCATAAAAATTCAAAGTTTGAAAATTGCAACATTTTAAACATTTTAGCCAAATTTCCATTTTTTCACAAATAAACGCAAGTTAAAGCAAACTAATTTTAGCACTATCATGTAGTACAATATGCCATAAACAAACAGTCTCAGAATCAGAGGGATTCATTGAAGTGTTCCAGAGTAAAATGGGACTGATCAGAATTGGAACATTTGGCCTGGTCATGAATGTGAAAACAGGTTTGAAGGTGAAGGGGTTAAAACACTTTTATTGGGTAGATCACATCATTCTACTTTAATTAGATTAATAAAATACAAGTGGTGGCCTCTGTTCCTAATGTCTGGCTTTTTTAATATTGCTGCCTAGTAGAGAGCACAATTTTTCAACTCTCCTTTTTCTGTAATAGGAGGAGCTGGTGGGTTGTCTGCCACAGTACATACCACGTTACAAGTATAAAGGACAACCACCACAATAGTTAAAATGTTTCCCCACTAATCTGGCTTTATCATGGGTACTAATTGGAGCATGTTGTTCTTTTGAAGCCCTGTTTGTCTAGTTAGTCTGAATGTGCATACAATACCGGACATGTCTTTGTGCATGGATTTGCAGTTGCGACATCCAATTGTATGGCATCCTGAACTAACATAATCGCTAGTGCATGTGATTACTGACATCACTACAAATTGAGATTCTGGTTTGGCTATTATCCTAAGTCATGTGACAAGGCTCGTTAAAGGGTCGACATTGACTGTTAGGATTGCTACTTCCAATAGGTGGCACTAGAGTTCTAGTCCTCTTCCTCTCTGAAGAGACAATTTACAAATTGATTGGCATTTTGTTCAGGATGCAATATTATTTACTGTCACAACCTCCAATCAATTTATGCTGACACCAGATGACTGACAACTACAATATTCCATGATTTTTATTTTTAAATAAGTACATAAAATATGAAACTAAACACCCAAATGATATGCTTTATGCAAAAAAAAAAAAAAACTTGATTGGCTGTAATCAACATAATGGTTCATGGTTGACCAGATGAAAGGTTCTATTAGCTTTTTATGGACTTGAAACTGATTTGTTTTCATCAGTTCTATCATGATCAGGTCTATGATATATTTTTTTTAATTTTAACTTTGATGTGTTTGTGACACCATTGATAGAAATCCCATGCTGTATATACTATAGAACAATGCAGTCAGTCTGACATGATGAACACTAAAGCTGGAGTTACACTAAACGACTTACCAACGATCACGACCAGCGATACGACCTGGCCGTGATCGTTGGTAAGTCGTTGTGTGGTCGCTGGGGAGCTGTCACACAGACAGCTCTCTCCAGCGACCAATGATCAGGGGAACGACTTCGGCATCGTTGAAACTGTCTTCAACGATGCCGAAGTCCCCCTGCAGCACCCGGGTAACCAGGGTAAACATCGGGTTACTAAGTGCAGGGCCGCGCTTAGTAACCCGATATTTACCCTGGTTACCATTGTTAAAGTAAAAAAAAAAACAGTACATACTCACATTCTGATGTCTGTCACGTCCCCCGCCGGCGTCCACAGGGTTAAAACTGCTTTTGGCAGGAGCGCTGCTAATGCACGCGCTGCTGCCGAGAGCTTCCCTGCACTGAATGTGTCAGCGCCGGCAGTAACAGCGGTGACGTCACGGCTGTGCTCTGCTTTACGGCCGGCGCTGACACAGTCAATGCAGGGAAGCTCTCGGCAGCAGCGCGTGCATATTAGCAGCGCTCCTGCCGAAAGCAGTTTTAACCCTGTGGACGCTGGGGGACGTGACAGACATCAGAATGTGAGTATGTACTGTTTTTTTTTTTACTTTTACAATGGTAACCAGGGTAAATATCGGGTTACTAAGCGCGGCCCTGCTCTTAGTAACCCAATATTTACCCTGGTTACAAGTGAACACATCGCTGGATCGGCGTCACACACGCCGATCCAGCGATGACAGCGGGTGATCAGCGACCAAAAAATGGTCCTGATCATTCCCATCGACCAACGATCTCCCAGCAGGGGCCTGATAGTTGGTCGCTGTCACACATAACGAGATCGTTAGCGGGATCATTGCTACGTCACCAAAAGCGTGACATTGCAATGATATCGTTAGCGATATCGTTATGTGTGACTCAGCCTTTAGGACAGGGCTGGATACTCTACATGAAAAGAATTCATAATCATGACATGATGAACTCATTTCACTGCTAAAAGAGATGAAATGCTCCAAAAAGTATTTTATAGAAAGTGGGGTTGGAGAAACTTCTAGAAAGATTTATGGCACATTTATAGGCTGAACTGGATGGACAAATGTCTTTTTTCGGCCTTACTAACTATGTAACTATGTAACTATGTAACCTTAGACTATTCAGGAGTCTTATTATAACCTGTCTAGATTCTTTATGTTCCATCTTAGAACCATAGATCACATAGCAGTAGTACACTACATACAAAAGACACAGGGTCTGAAGCTATCACCCCATGTATACAAAACCAATGGTACTCCAACCCAAAAAGTCATCAGAATGCTATTCAAGAGTTTTGTTTTTTTAAATCATGATGAAAAGTATAATAAAAATAACCTTTATACTTTACAGCAGGAACATTTCAGTGGTGATCATACCATTATAGGTGGTCGTTAGCTCCATTGAGATCAATGAATAAGAAGTAAGCAGTAACACTCATTTGTAGCTGTGCGTCAGTTCATTATACTTTTCACAATGGGAAGAACGGATGCGCAGGTTGTGGCCTTCAGATGTGTCCCACTAAGAGCTTCCATTGACCTGAGCTGAACTGAAGTAGACCAGGATCTCAGAGAAGATTAAAAGAGTTAGGACAGGTCAAAGATCAAGATTAGATGTGCCATGTAAAGCCATAGTACAGCTCTGTAAAAATCCAGAGTTATAATGTGCCATTACATTGCACCCATGAGTTTATAGGCAACCTGTCAACATGTGTTTGTCGCCTTATCTAAGAGCAGCACAACATAGAGACAGAGACCATGACTCCATCAATATGTCATTTACTGGACTGCTTTTTGTAGATTTGAAAAATCACAGTTTTATTAGCAGGAGATTATCACTAGTAAACCTACTGCCAACTAGTCCTCTATATTATTATAACACTATAAACCTTGATTTTGAATGGAAGCATTAGCAATTATTTTTTGTGAAAAATGGCCTAACAGGACACTGAAAGAAGCAGAATGCGCAGAAAATAGTGACCTTTTGCAGATATCTTACAACTAGACAAGAAAATACAATCAAACCAAAAATGTATATCAAATGTGACTTGCGTTCCTAAAAGTAAATGGGTAATTGAACCAAATAGAACAAGGGGAGAACATGTTAAGTCTATTCTCTCCATTTACAATTAAGAGAAGTTGAGAAAAAATATTGTAGAATTTTATAAACATGATCTACTGTATATTCTTATGGAGCAAAGCTGCATGATTTTCCCATGGGCCTCTTCCTCTAATAATGTCCCCTGGATTGCATCCGATGATTTCAATGTAGTATGTCAATATAATATACTTTGAAGTCTCTGGTGCATTGTAAACTCGAAATAAAGCGTTGTACATTTGCTGACTTCAGCGCGAGGCTCACTCTGTCACTTCTTTGTGGGTTTTTTGAGTTGTTCTGGATGCTGATGTGCTCCTTATTGTAACGTGCTGGATGCCTCGGCTCCTCTGCTGGCTTTAATACTTGTCATAGCTAAGGAGCCACAGCTGTTTCTACTTTAATAGGACAAGAAAAAGAAAAATTCAAGTGAATGAATTAAAGCCTTTTTGATACAAAACTAGGTAAAGAAAACAGAAGCGTTCAAATAGTTTTGAACAAAATGTCAGCTCGGCAACCACAGCTCTACTGACTTATTGCCAGGAGATGACTTTAATTTGTAGCAGTTGCTCTTTGGCCTTAAAGACACATTGATTTAAGGAGAAAGATGAAGGTATTCTGCTAAGCGTTTTCTTTTATGACCAGAAAAATATTTAGAATTGAGAGTCCTCAGTGGTTGATACCTTTTAATGGCTAACTGAAAAGATGGTAACAAATTGCAAGCTTTCGAGACTACATACGTCTCTTCATCAGGCAAAGACTAAAACAAATTCTGAAGAATCACATATTTATGCACAACATAGTATAGAGAAAAAAAAAAAAAAGAGGGGAAAAAAACCATGGATAAGCCAGGTGACATGAAGCAGAATTACCATGGGTGATAAACAGTTACGTCCATAAATATTGGGCCAATTCTTAGATAAGGAATGTTTTATTGTCCTGTGATTAGGGTCTCTGTTGCTATGACCCCACATGGTCTGATGGGCAAGTTCCTTAATTGATGTAAAAAGACTTAAATCCGTGTGACACATTCATTCCTGCAGTTAGAGTGTCAAAGGTCGTCATCAGTTTATATTCCCAGACTCTCCTGTCTTTCTGTGTTTTGAAGTTACCTTTCAATACAATATCCTAAGTCATATTGTACGACTCGTTAAAGGGTTGATTGTGACTTGTAGGATCGCTACTTCCAATAGGTGGCGCTGTAGAGTTTAAGTCCTCTTTTTCTCAGAAGAGGCAATTTGCATCTTTCAATACAAGTAATTTCATGTCCATAATGTTATGATTTGGGAGACAGAAATGTATTGCCACAGGTAGATCCATTCTTTTTTCTTTTATTGTATGGCGATGAGAGTTCATCCTTGTTCTCAGTTTCTGCCCTGTCTCCCCCACATACAGACCCCCAGTTGGACATTTAGTACATATAATTAGGTACTGAGGACTCTCAATTCTAAACATTTTTCTATCTACTGGCTAACACGGTACCAAGATATATTTCTTTCCTGTATCTTTTATGACCAGGCACTTTTAGCAAAACTGAGAATACAATGTGATGTAGTATACCAAGCACAATAAAATGCCTCCTTATCATGCTTGACGACTCATGGTGGGGAGGGAAGACTACTCAAGTTTTGCTTTCAGATAAAATTAGTACATTCAACATATATTCTGCTATGGCAGCCCAGTGCATTTAGTAATTTGTTCCAATGCCTTGCTAAACTTGAGTAGCAGAAGAATCTCCATTTGGCCCAGGATTTCACACAGTGGTGGATCACAAACGTTCAGTGACGGATGAGCATGTTTTGATGTGGCTTTAGAAGCAATCCCTTGCCACTAGGGTCTATCTCTTATGTAGGGCCATATTTGCCCCTAGGCACTGGACGTCAGGTGCCTAAGGTGGAAGGTTGTTGGGAGAAACACTAATAACAACGCAATTGAAAGAAAGTGTAATTTTTTGTAAACTCTCCCGTCTGCCTTCCACTGGAGTAGCACTTGTACTGGGAGTTTGAGGGGAGGCACTTTGGTTATCCAATGGCTTTTCTGAGTATGCAAAGAGCATTATAACAAGCCCTCTTTTCTACATTTTCCACTGTGCAAAGAGCTTATTGGTAAAATAGTGGTCAGCAGGGGTTGTTCCATCAATTAGTGAGCTGCATGCACACTATACTGTTCATCCCAAGCATACTAGCAGTAATTAGGATGGAGAAAGCTTTCCCGCCTGCTGCCCACTCAAGTTACTACCACTGACACCCTCCTGAGGCACCAAGATGGGATGTTGACCGCAAGTGTAAGTAGAACACACATGAGAACTTGGCACACTGGAGACCACAGGAACAGGATGGCAGTTTAAGAGGGACATAGGAAGTCAAAAGCATAACCAGAGAGGTGGCAGAGGAAATACTGGTGTCATACAGGAAGGGATGTTTAACATGGGCAGAGTCAAAAACAGTATAACAGTTTACTGAAACCAAGGGTAAATCCAGGAGGTGGATAGCAGAGGGTTAACCAGCAAGGCAGAGTATTTACAGGGTCATAAAGGTAGATGCACAATAGGAGCTAATGGTGGAGCACAACAAACAAACTGAACACATAAATATTAAGCCCAAGACTCAGGTATGTGTCTTAGTTGTCGTCCTTAAAAGGTCTAGGGAGTTGGCATCACAGATGCGCACTGAGCAAAATCCACGTGTATCACAACACAGAGCAGCAACTATAAGGGGAGGAAGTGGAGCCCAGAATATTTGGGACGGGAGCACAGCATCAGTAATATGAAATAGTTTTAAGCAAGTTTGGAAAAAATTCTGCAAAATAAGAATACTTTCAAAAATAGAAGTGTTAATAATTTATTTGTATTTATTTTTATCAATTAATAAAATACAAGGTGATTGAACAAAAGAGAAATCTAAATTAGATCAATATTTGATGTGACCCTGGTAGTGTTGAGCGATACCGTCCGATACTTGAAAGTATCGGTATCGGATAGTATCGGCTGATACCCGAAAAGTATCGGATATCGCCGATACCGATACCAATACAAGTCAATAGGACACCAAGTATCGGAAGGTATCCTGATGGTTCCCAGGGTCTGAAGGAGAGGAAACTCTCCTTCAGGCCCTGGGATCCATATTAATGTGTAAAATAAAGAATTAAAATAAAAAATATTGATATACTCACCTCTCCGGAGGCCCCTGCACCTCACCGCTGTTAACCGGCAGCCTTCTTTGCTTAAAATGAGCGCGTTTTGGGCCTTCCATGACGTCACGGCTTCTGATTGGCGCGTGCCGCTCATGTGACCGCCAGGCGACCAATCACAAGCCGTGACTTCATTCTCAGGTCCTAAATTCCTAGAATTAGGGATTTAGGACCTGAGAATGACGTCACGGCTTGTGATTGGTCGCGTGGCGGTCACATGAGCGGCACGCGACCAATCAGAAGCCGTGATGTCATGGAAGGTGCTGAACGCGCTCATTTTAAGCAAAGCAGGCTGCCGGTTACTACCAGGGCGCATCAGAGGGTGAGTATATCCCTATTTTTTATTTTAATTCTTTAAAGTGAATGGTTCCATCAGAAAGAACGTCAGCTGTAATTCACCATCTGTACTGTGATCTCTTATATGTTCAGCAGGATTAGTATCTACCACTGACCATATGGCGGTAATATCAATGTTGGTCTTTATATACAGATTATTTTCAGCAACAGCGCTGTCATCTGCTGAGGTTCTCCTCCACAATTAGGGTGCGTCACCCAGTTGTAATCAAGGTTAACTGGTTAGGGGCCCACTCAGAAGTTTCTCCCCCCCCCCCCGAACCAAAACCCTAGCTATGCCTCTGTCTCAATGGCTATAGATCACAAATGAGCTGTCTGCTTTGGATAATCACATTAGTTAGAAAGATCTTCTTAACCATGAACTAAGTAATCTTCATCTTCCCCATTGCAGAGAATGATTCTCATGCACCATTGGTAACTCGGTGCTGACTCCGTATGACCCCAAGGTTAAACTCAACAGATAAGTCAAAACAGATTCCAAGGCACCAGAGAATAATAAGAATAAAACGTAGCGTTTATTCCATCATAAAATCACATATTGAGATACAAAAATGTGGTAGATGAAGCTTTGTCTACCTCATTTTTGTATCTCACTATGAAATTGTAAGTATGGAATAAAGGCTACATTTTATACCTAATATTCTCTGTTGCCTTGGAATCTGTTTGTATAATCTGTAACCTTAATCTTCAGAAAAATCTGTCAGCAAATAGATCATAAGGCTTACACAGGGGAAATTGAGAATTGCATAGTTCCAATGGATATCATGGACTATAACATCAAAACCATGGACTATATTTAGAGGCTGCTCTCCGCTACCGGTAAATGATCGCTACCTCTTCTATTGACAAACAATCCAAAATAGGATATTTGCAAATAAGTTTTCTAAAAAAAAATTTCCATTTTGGCTCAACAAAATCATAAACTTTTTAGATTTTATATACATTTTTACAAAATGCCATTATGCAAACTATGAAGCTGCTCTGACTCTGTCTGTAGAATTTCCTATAGGTTTAAACTTTTGTAAGGTCATGGGGTTCTTAGTGGTCATTAATATCCTTATTTTCAACCCGACTAGTGACTTATCCCATATATAACCATAATAATAATTTTCCTCTTGCAAATGATTGTCATTTATATAGTAGAGTACTGATAAGCCTCATCGTTATTTATGATTGTGACCAAGAGATAGCCCTTGTCTAGATAATCTGTAAATCTATAATGTTTTAGAAACAATTATAAAATAAAGCAGATGGCTGAAGCCCAAGTCCTATAAAACACAGTGATTTGCTACATTTTTTCCAGAGTAATAAGTAATAATTCATGCGTTTCTCAATTAGGTAATTTAATTTTCCCGAGGTCATTCTCTGGGTGTGGTTAAACAAGCGTAATACCAGATTATGGAGTTACTCTGCTAGAACCGCTGACTATACAGTGATTATGGTGCAGTATAACGTGGCACAACTGTGAAGGTGCACAAAGAAGGTTCCCAAACCAGAAGCTATATGAAGTAAACTTTGGCACTCAACTTTCGATGATATGAAAATTTTCTTGGCAGCCACTTGTACAACAAACGTTTTGGTCATTGACATTGACCTTCTTCAGTGTACTTAATATTTTGGAAAGAATATTTTGTGTGTGGCTCAAGACCAGAATGAGGTCCTATATGGATCCTAGACCATAGAGGTGGTACAAGGCAGAGGGGTCAGTACCGTAATGCTCCTAGTCTGGATTGTAGGAGATATCTTAGGGTCATGAATAGCAGTTATAATTGGAGAAGTCCTCTTCCGGGGTTATAATGATATCATATGTGCATCTAGATTGTGTATAGGATCCTAAGTGGACCGAAGCAGTGGTCCCTGCCGGTGAATGACAGCGATGTATGTGCAGAACGTGGTGTCCACATTGGAACAAGCGGTGGACACCGCGTTCTGCACATACAGCGCTGCCATTCACCGGCAGGGACCACTACTTCGGTCCACTTAGGATCCTATACACAATCTAGATGCACATATGATATCATTATAACCCCGGAAGAGGACTTCTCCAATTATAACTGCTATTCATGACCCTAAGATATCTCCTACAATCCAGACTAGGAGCATTACGGTACTGACCCCTCTGCCTTGTACCACCTCTATGGTCTAGGATCCATATAGGACCTCATTCTGGTCTTGAGCCACACACAAAATATTCTTTCCAAAATATTAAGTACACTGAAGAAGGTCAATGTCAATGACCGAAACGTTTGCTGTACAAGTGGCTGCCAATAAAATTTGCATATCATCGAAAGTTGAGTGCCAAAGTTTACTTCATATACAGTGATTATGGCACAGACTCTTTCCATGGCAACCATGAAAAATTAATACTGAAGAAGTTTTTGCTCTCACTGAAGAGCTGGAGAAGGTGATTTTCAGTACTCCTTTCATTTGGTGTGGGTGCTGTGTGGTGGCCATTGTTGCTGCGGTTTTGTGCTGGTGGGGCGGCGCGGTCTGGAGTCATGGGGACTCAGTCCTGCAGCATGGGTGCTGTGGGGCACCGGGCCGCCTGCCCTGCTGGTGCATTGCTGTTGTGGCGGTGGTCGCACATGGCTCCGCTCCATTAGGGCAGTAGGACCCACTACGAGGTTTGCCGTGATGTGGCAGTAGGCTTCATACAGTCTGATCAGAATGTTAAACTAAGAACCTCATGTTCACTTATATATATTTTTGCCGAGAAGCATTAGATCATTGTATGATTTTTGAAGGTGCTGTCCTTTCTCTTTTTTGAGCATATTTTAACACTGAAGAAGTATTTGCATGCATGGATCCACATCTCCTCTTCTCTTGAGTTCTGAAGCAGGGAACCACATTCTTCGTATAGGTAGGAGTCAAGTAGTTGAGCCTTCATCTATCAGTTATATCATATACCGTCAATATACCATTAATGTCTTAGATGGAGATACATCTCTTGGGAGTGGTACAAGCTGACATTGTGAGTGTGACCCTTAAACCAGAAAAAGTTGTTCACCCCTGATTTATTAAAACGTAATGTTAAAGGAATTACCAGATTGACATATAGTTTTATGCGAAAAGATTTGATATAAAAACTAATGGTGGCCATACACATTAGACAAACCTTGGTTGAATTAGCTGATTTTATTGGAAAGGTTGACAAACTCATGTATATGGGGGAGTCCTGACTTCTCTGATGGCAGTTATCAGGGAAAATATTAAGCAGGTTTGTTGAATTTCCACATACCCAATTTTTGGTTCTTGAAGATAAGATGTTGCCTGGGGTGTATGGCAGTGGCTTACTTCATTTCTTCATTGAAAATGCGTGAACGCTACATATATTTGAGGGTTTATGTGAATGGGAATGTAGGAAGAAATAACTGTTGGCCTAACAACAGCTAAAACAACTGTTTGTCGTAGATTTATAAATACCTTAATATATTCCCCTACCACTATCATTCATGGATAATCCTAGGGGTTGTGCTGGCCATAGACATAAAGCACCCCATTCAGTATTGCATTTTCACCTTTTTTGTCTAGTATTCGGTGTTTTATGCCTAATCCTACCTTAATTTGTGCTTTTTCAAAGCAATTTTAACATGTTCATATGTCGTTTTTTTCTAGTTCGTCATTGTGCGTTTTCAAGATATTTTCACCTAATTGGCAACTTTTCGAAATGTCTCATTTTTTGTACAAATGTAATCCAACCCTCCCCCCTCCCAGAGTGATTTTTTTTAAATGCCAGAATTTTTTTTTAGTATTTTTTGTGACCTTTTGTGAAACATGCGATTTTTTTTGCTAAACGATAAAAAAAAGTTAAAAACAAAAATAAAGGCTATATTTGACTTTGCACATAGATATAGATCTACAGTACATTGTTAGATACATCTAAAATTGATGAGAAAGGATACTGCCAAAATAAGCTGGATTTGTTAATTTTTTTGCAATTAAACATTTCATGCCAACTTTAAAGAGGCCACACGCCATACAATGATCATTGGACTAGACAGCTTTTTATCCTGACTCCACCATACAAATATACACTAACCTTGGCCTGTATGTATGTGACATCAATGAAAAAAAGGAAGTAGGATGCTAACAAATGGATCTCAACTTACCCAAAGGATTGGGCATGTTAATATCTACCATTGGGTGTGTGTTGGGATACCCCAAGGCGTAGAAGTTAACCGGTCCTACTAAACTCAAAAGATTTGGCCCATGTTCATCTATTGTGTATGGTCACTTTTAGGACCCCAGGTGGTAAATTAAAAATACCAGCCCACCCTCTCTCAGCCTGACAGGCATGTTAGAGGCTTATCCATACAAACATATAGATTAGTAAAACTTTCACACATATCTCCTGCCCTGGGGATGATCAGAGGTTATAAAGACATAAATGACTACACACAAGTAATAGCTGAAATACAGAGTTGAGGAATAATTCAGAAATCGCTTCCATAAATCACTGCTCTTCTCCTGCAATAAACTAGGAGTAACATTTCTGCACTAGAAAAGAAAGCCCTTCTGATACCTTCTTTAGTAAAATAGGGGTGAGGAAGGGGGGTCCTGCAAACCTTAACCTATACCATTACTGCACAAATTGGAAACGTATGTTTAAGCCATGGTGGTCTCCAATGTTTCAACTCATAAAAGCTCTTTGACTCGGTGTCATTATTCAAAGATTTTTATTTCATTAGCAGCAGCCTGAGCAGACACACACAGACAAATCACTTCTCTTATAAACTATAGATACTGTACATGTAATGAAAGTGAAAAGTAGCCTATTTTTACCCTGTAAAATGCACGGCCCTGTAAACTCTGAACCTGCAGTGGCCTTTGTTTCTTGTGACCCATGTAAGAGTGATTTATCCCCTTCTAACAATTCCAGACAGCAGGAGATGAAACATACTGTGTGCGTCCAATTCAACTCTTGAGATGTGACACGTGGTGATCATGGTGTGGATTTTCTTGTACTATTGTGCATTATTGGTCTAAAGGTTTGTAAGGCAATTTCAGAGACTGAGCTTCAGCAAATTTCCAACATGTTTTCATATGTGATCAAATTTTATGTTGAACTTTTTTAAAGAATATGAAGGATTATATTAGAACAGCAGATTCGAAAGATACCATTACTAATAAGCCACAGTAATGCTTCACCTTCCTTCTTAGGCCTCTTTGACACTTCCATCTTTCTTTTTCCGTCACAATCTGTCGTTTTGTGAAAAAAACGGATCCAGCAAATGATGCTGCTGGATCCATTTTTTTCTCATAGACTTGGATTAGCGACGGATTGTGACGGATGGCCACACGTTTCATCCGTCGTGCACTGGATCCGTCGTAAAATTGCTGTCCATCGGGCAGAGACAATGCACAGAGGAGCGTTTTTTTCTGTACGTCGGAAAATCGCTCTGCAACGGATCCTGCGCTGTCCCCCGTTGGCTATAATGGAAGCCTATGGACACAGGATCCGTCGCTGACTGTGAAAAACAGAAATCCAGCGACGGATGCAGTCTTTTCAAACTGAGCATGTGCAGCAGAATTTCCCGTCAGGGAAATTCTCTCTCGCTCTCTCTCTTTTTACTATTGTTTCTGCCTATGCTGCATCAATAGTAAAAAGATATAATGTTAAAAATAATAAAGAAAATAAAAAATTGTGATATTCTTACCTTCCGGCGGCCCCCGCAGCCTTCCCGATGCTCGCGATGCTGCCAGCAGCTCCGGCTCCCAGTGATGCATAGCGAAATGACCCGATGACGTAGTGGTCTGGCGAAACCGCTACATCATCACAGGTCATTGTCTCGCTATGGATCACTGGGAACAAAGCATCACGAGCATCGGGAAGGCTGCAGGGGCTGCGCGGGACGCCGGAAGGTAAGAGTATCACGATTTTTTATTTTTTTTAATTATTTTTATCATGGGTTGTGTTGTGCATGCGTTTTTGCAAGCAACAAACCACGGTGAAGATGCATACACAACGTGTGCACATAGCCTTCTAGGATGCACTGGAACTGTCAAAAAAAGGCTCCAGTGCATCCGTTTTTTACAATCAGCACAGGATCCATCTGTTCAACATTTTGACGGATTGTGACTGATTGTAAAAAACGGAAGTGTGAAAGAGGCCTTACCTGCTCCCCTCAATGTTCAGTTACCTCTGCACATGTCAAAGAGCAAATTGTTGTAAGGCAAATATCTGTAGTTGTTAATCATAGTTCATAGTAAGGTGCTCCACAATCATGTAATACACAGCTCTGGCAAAAATTAAGAGACCACCACATCAAAACCCTGTCATGGGCAGCCCAATCTCTAGACCTGAACCCCATTAAAAACCTCTGGAATGTAATCAAGAGGATGATGGATAGTCACAAGCCATCAAACAAAGAAGAACTGTTTACATTTTTGTGCCAGAAGCAGTGTGAAATACTAGTGGAAAGCATGCCAAGACCCATGAAAGCTGTGATTAAAAATCATGGCTATTCCACAAAATATTGATTTCTGATCTCTTCCTGAGTTAAAACATTAGTATTGTTGTTTTTCAATGATTTTGAACTTGTTTTCTTTGCAATATTTGTGGTCTGAAAGCACTGGGTTTTTTTTACATTTTGACCATTTCTCCTTTTCAGAAAAAAATACAAAATGTATTGCTTGGAAATTAGGAGACATGTTGTCAAAATTTTATAGACTAAAAGAACAATTTACATTTTACTCAAAAATATACCTATAAGGAGAAAAATCAGACAAACTGATCATGTTGCAGTGGTCTCTAAATTTTTGCCAAAGCTGTATATATCACAGGGTTTCCTGCGGATAGACACGCCCCCGGAAGATGCATGGGGAAACGGCATCTGGTGAAGTGGGAACACAGCACTCACATTGTCTCCACCTTGGTGCTTAACCCCTTAAGACCACTGATATGCCTTTTAGCGTTGGCAGTTAAGGGTAATTATTCCTCAGCGCCGCTTTTTAACAGCGTTGAGAAATACGGTTATAGCACCCCCCAGCGTCAGAAATTTTCCGGGGTCTCTGCTACTGGGGGTAGCTGAGACCCCAGAGAACATGATTCGGGTCGGTTTTTACCGACCCCAGTGTTGCGATCACCGTTATTTATGAAATAACGGCGACTGCAAAAAAAAAGTCAGATTTCCCATTTAATTTCTCTCTCCTCTGATATGATCTAGCACATCAGAGGAAAGATAAATGGGGTCCCCTGAGCCCCCACGGTACCTCCGGTGTCCCAGGACCCTATTGTATCCCCCCGGTCCGGTCCCACAGCCGTCAGTATCTTATTCCAGGAAGAAAATGGCGGGTGCATGTGCAGTGCGCCCGCTGAGATTTGCTGGCCAGCACCTGTAGGAAATTTTTCCTAGTGGTTCATTTTTTATCACTGTGATGGGGTCTATCATAGTGATTAAAATAAAAAAAATAGTAAATCAAGCCCCCCTTTATCACTCCCTTAGTTAGGTAAAAATAATGAAATTTAAAAAAATGTATTTATTTCCATTTTCCAATTAGGGTTACGGTTGGGCTAGGGTTAGGGTTGGGGTTAGGGTTAGGGTTGGGGTTAGGGTTGGGGCTGGGGTTAGGTTTGAGGTTAGAGCTAGGGTTTGGGTTGGGCTAGGGTTAGAGCTAGGGTTAGGGTTAGAGCTAGGGTTAGGCTAGGGTTAGGGTTGGGCTAGGGTTAGGATTAGGGTTAGGGTCAGGGCTAGGGTTAGGATTGGGGCTAGGGCTAAGGTCGAGGCTAGGGTTAGGGTTGGGGCTAGAGTTAGGGTTGGGGTTGGAGCTAAGGTTAGGGTTGTATTGGGGTTATGGTTGTGGTTAGGGTTGGGATTAAGGTTAGGGGGTGTGTTGGGGTTAAGGTTGGCATTAAGGCTGTGTTAGGATTGGGGTTAGGGCTGTGTTAGGGTTGAAACTAGAATAGAGGGGTTTCGACTGTTTAGGTACATCAGGGGGTCTCCAAATGCGACATGGCACCCACCATGGATTCAAGCCAATTTTGCATTCAAAAAGTCAAACAGCGCTCCTTCTCTTCCAAGCTCTGCCATACGCCCAAACAGTGGTTTACCCCCACATATGGGGTATCAGCGTACTCAGGACAAATTGCACAACAATTGTTCTAATTTCTCCTGTTACCCTTGGGAAAAATAAATAATTAGTGTAAAAAGATCATTTTGGGGGGAAAAAAATCTGATTTTTTATTTTCACGGCTCTACATTATAAACTTCTGTGAAGCACTTGGGGGTTCAAAGTGCTCACCACACATCTAGATAAGTTCCTTGGGGGTCTACTTTCCAAAATAGGGTCACTTGTGGGGGTTTCCACTGTTTAGACACATCAGGGGCTCTCCAAACGCAACATGGCATCAGATCTCAATTCCAGCCAATGTTGCGTTGAAAAAGTCAAACGGTGCTCCTTCCCTTCTGAGCCCTGCCATGCGCCCAAACAGTGTTTTTTCCTCACATATGGGGTATTGGGGTATTCAGGAGAAATTGCACAACATAATTTGTGGTTCATTTTCTCTTCTTACACTTGTGAAAATAAAAAAATTGGTTCTGAAGTAAAATGTTTGTGAAAAAAAGTTAAATGTTCATATTTTCCTTCAACGTTGCTTCAGTTCCTGTTAAGCACGTGAAGGTAATAACCTTTTTGAATGTAGTTTTGAGCACCTTGAGGGGTGCAGTTTTTTCTATCATATAGGCCCCTCAAAGTCACTTCAAATGTGAGGTGATCCCTAAAAAAATGGTTTTGTAAATTTTTGGGGAAAAATGAGAAATCGTTGGTCAACTTTTAACTCTTATGTTCTAACAAAAAAAATATGTTTCCAAAATTGTTCTGATGTAAAGTAGACATGTGGGAAATGTTATTTATTAGGTATTTTGTGAGACATATCTCTCTGATTTAAGGACATAAAAATTCAAAGTTTGAAAATTTCGACATTTTCAAAATTTTGCCAGATTTCCGCGTATTTCATAGATAAACACAAGTCATATCGAAGAAATTTTACCACTATCAGGAAGTACAATATGTCACAAAAAACAATTTCAGAATCAGCGGGATCCGTTAAAGCGTTCCAGAGTTATTACCTCAAAGTGACAGTGGTCAGAATTGTAAAAATTGGCTTGGTCAATAAGTAACTGTGACTGTGTCACTAAGGGGTTAAGATTTATGTAATATACAGTACCTGCTATCTTTAGCTTATTTAACCTGTTTGTACCATAGGTGGTTGTCACTATATTTGGTATATTACTATTGTCATTAGGATTATATTAAATGGTTATGCTTTTATTGTATTTTGAAAAAGAAATGTCTATATATTCCTCTCCTCATTTATATTTATTATGCTAATGTTTACCTTTTTGTGGATAGGACAGTGCATATCTTTGTCTTTTGCATTTGTACTTTATTCTTGGGTTCTACTTGGGCTCTTATGACCTATTTTGGATGCATGCACTACCCTTATGACAAATTATGTGCACTTTTGCTCTATTTACATTGCTCTTCATATATATATGTATATATATATATATATACTCATAATGTCACAAAGTGACTGTCCGAGCGTGATGCATCCCAAAGAGTGGTCGGTCGCAAAGCGGCGAGCGGAGAGACTCACAAGGGAACACCGGGGACACAATAACAACGGTGGGCCCTGCGATAGGGAACGGGAAATGGACACCTCCTGCACTCTTCTAATGAAGTGCCCTAATCTTCCTGGACTCCCTATACAGGTTCTTTCAATCTGTCGCCGAGCTGGATACCTTAGCCCTCAGTGGTCTCACCACTGCACTAATAAACACAAAGGGAAAGAAAGACAAACAAGGTTTCAGCAAAAAACACTTAGCTTTCATCTGCTGCAATGCACCGCACAGCAGAGTAAGGCACCAGAAATAAGTATTCAGCTGAAGAACGACAGCATTCAGCAAACTCCTTCTCAAGCTAGGTTGATCACCAGAAGGACCTGTATAACCAACAGTCAGCTGATGCATCAGGTGACCTAATGAAGGATGGTGGGAGTGGTCACCACCAACATCAGCTGACCCAGCAGCAATGCAATGCAATGCAATAACACCAGCGTCCACCGGGGGGGGGGGGACTGCATTTACGCCCAACGACCAGAAAGGAAAAAAGGTTTTAATCTGAGGGAAACCAGATCTGCCACAGATCCAAACATGGATCGTGACTAGAGATGAGCCACCTCCCTATTGTTCGGGTTCGGTTTGTCGAACAGGGACGTGTTCGACAAACTGTTGTCGAACGTTCAACGAACACCATCGAACCCCATTGAAACCAATGGCAGGCAAACACAAACACATACAAACACATGGAAAACACATAGAAAACACCTTAATAGGTGTCCAAAAGCTGACAAACTGCTCAGAAGACACAACAAACACATGGAAAAGTCACAACTACATATAATCATGCGAAAAAAAAGAGGTGGAGGAGTTAAAGGAGGAGGAGTCACAGATATAGGCATGTCATGCCCTTCTAAACTCAAGAAAGGCTGGAGTAAAAATCTAAACTCACTCTACCAACACCCAGACATCTTGACAAAAAAATAAAAAAAGAAATATCTTTAGGTAGAGTGGCGGTGGGTCCATTCAGAACACTTTTCTTAGAAGACGTAGTGGTACCCCCGTTGGGAGTTGTGCCAAAAAGGGAACCCAATACATTCAGACTAATCCACCATTTGTCATATCCAAGGGGCAGGTCAGTAAACGACAACATCGACGCGGAACTAAGTACAGTACTATGTACTGTACCTCCTTTGACGAGGCAATCAGGCAGGTGAAGAAGTTGGTAAGGGGCAAACTAATGGCCAAAACAGACATTGAGGGGGCATTCCGGTTACTACCTGTGCCTCCAAATAGTGTCCTCCCATTGGGCTGCTTCTGTGAAGGAGCATACTACATAGATCGCTGTTTGCCCATGGGATGCTCCATATCCTGCTCACTATTTGAGGCATTTAGTTGCTTCCTCGAATGGGTCATCATGGACGTTTGTAAGACGGCACATATCATACATTACCTCGACGACTTCTTATGCCTGGGCCCAAAAGATTCGCCACAGTGTGAAAACACATGGTAGTCCACCTGTGAGAAGGAGAGAGCTGGAGGGAGAGTGGACACCCCAGAGCCGAGGGGTTAGATTGAGAAAGAAAGAAGGCGGTGTAGCTTGCTTCATGGGTGGGGTACTCTGCTGAGTAGCACTAAATTCTACTAGGCCCAAAAGGATTTCCTGGGCCAGATGCCGTTACAAAATAGTAGTTAGGTAAACAGGCGGTGTAGCTTGCTTCATGGGTGGGGTACACTGCTGAGTAGCACTAAATTCTACTAGGCCCAAAAGGATTTCCTGGGCTAGATGCCATTGCAAAAAAGTAGTTAGGTAAACAGGCGGTGTAGCTTGCTTCATGGGTGGGGTACGCTGTTGAGTAGCACTAAATTCTACTAGGCCCAAAAGGATTTCCTGGGCTAGATGCCATTAAAAAATAGTACTTGGCTAAACAGGCGGTGTAGCTTGCTTCATAGGTGGGGTACGCTGCTGAGTAGCACCAAATTCTACTAGGCCCAAAAGGATTTCCTGGGCCAGATGCCGTTAAAAAATAGTAGTTAGGTAAACAGGCGGTGTAGCTTGCTTCATGGGTGGGGTACTGTGCTGATTAGCACAAAATGCTATTAGGTATAAATCGATTTCCTGGGCTAGATGCAGTTAAAAATTAGTACTTAGATCAACAGGCGGTGTAGCTTGCTTCATTGGTGGGGTACGCTGCTGAGTAGCACTAAATTCTACTAGGCCCAAAAGGATTTCCTGGGCCAGATGCCGTTACAAAATAGTAGTTAGGTAAACAGGCGGTGTAGCTTGCTTCATGGGTGGGGTACACTGCTGAGTAGCACTAAATTCTACTAGGCCCAAAAGGATTTCCTGGGCTAGATGCCATTAAAAAATAGTACTTGGCTAAACAGGCGGTGTAGCTTGCTTCATAGGTGGGGTACGCTGCTGAGTAGCACCAAATTCTACTAGGCCCAAAAGGATTTCCTGGGCCAGATGCCGTTAAAAAATAGTAGTTAGGTAAACAGGCGGTGTAGCTTGCTTCATGGGTGGGGTACTGTGCTGATTAGCACAAAATGCTATTAGGTATAAATCGATTTCCTGGGCTAGATGCAGTTAAAAATTAGTACTTAGATCAACAGGCGGTGTAGCTTGCTTCATGGGTGGGGTACTCTGCTGAGTAGCACTAAATTCTACTAGGCCCAAAAGGATTTCCTGGGCCAGATGCCGTTACAAAATAGTAGTTAGGTAAACAGGCGGTGTAGCTTGCTTCATGGGTGGGGTACACTGCTGAGTAGCACTAAATTCTACTAGGCCCAAAAGGATTTCCTGGGCTAGATGCCATTGCAAAAAAGTAGTTAGGTAAACAGGCGGTGTAGCTTGCTTCATGGGTGGGGTACGCTGTTGAGTAGCACTAAATTCTACTAGGCCCAAAAGGATTTCCTGGGCTAGATGCCATTAAAAAATAGTACTTGGCTAAACAGGCGGTGTAGCTTGCTTCATAGGTGGGGTACGCTGCTGAGTAGCACCAAATTCTACTAGGCCCAAAAGGATTTCCTGGGCCAGATGCCGTTAAAAAATAGTAGTTAGGTAAACAGGCGGTGTAGCTTGCTTCATGGGTGGGGTACTGTGCTGATTAGCACAAAATGCTATTAGGTATAAATCGATTTCCTGGGCTAGATGCAGTTAAAAATTAGTACTTAGATCAACAGGCGGTGTAGCTTGCTTCATTGGTGGGGTACGCTGCTGAGTAGCACCAAATTCTACTAGGCCCAAAAGGATTTCCTGGGCCAGATGCTGTTAAAAAATAGTAGTTAGGTAAACAGGCGGTGTAGCTTGCTTCATGGGTGGGGTACTGTGCTGATTAGCACAAAATGCTATTAGGTACAAAATGATTTCCTGGGCTAGATGCAGTTAAAAATTAGTACTTAGATCAACAGGCGGTGTAGCTTGCTTCATGGGTGGGGTACGCTGCTGAGTAGCACTAAATTCTACTAGGCCCAAAAGGATTTCCTGGGCCAGATGCCATTAAAAATAGTACTTAGGTAAACAGGCGGTGGGTAGCTGGGCTACTCTGCTGACTAGCAGACACTGAAGCTTTGGAGCAGACCTCTGAATCCCAGGCCATAGTATGAGTAAACAACTCTGCAGACGACCCCACCCACCTGGAATTGACGATGGCAAAGTCATGTAAAACTCAGCAAGGGGACTAAGTAAAAGACTCTCCATTTTTTCAAAAAATTCGGCCACAGACACCACTTAAGTGGCATCAATTTCGCCTGAGTTTTTTAAAATGGTTGGTGAGTAGTGTTGAGCATTCCGATGCTGCAAGTATCGGGTATCGGCCGATACTTGCTGTATCGGAATTTCCGATACCGAGATCCGATATTTTTGTAATATCGGATATCGGTATCGAAACAACATTAATGTAAAAAGGTGTAAAAGAAAGAATTAAAATAAAAAAAATCGCTATACTCACCTGTCCGACGCAGCCGGGACCTCGGCGATTGTAAGCGGCAGCGTTGTTTCTTTAAAATTCGCGCTTTTACTTGCTTACGTGAATTCCCGGCTTCTGATTGGTCAGGGCGGCCATGTTGCCGGGACTCGGACCAATCACAGCAAGCCGTGACGAAATTACGTCACGGCTTGCTGTGATTGGTCCGCGTCCCGGCAACATGGCCGCCATTAACCAATCACAAGCCGTGACGTCACGGGAGGCTGGACACGCGCTTATTTTGAAAAGCGCGCGTGTCCAGCCTCCCGTGACGTCACGGCTTGTGATTGGTCACGGCGCCATATTGCCGGGATGCGGACCAATCACAGCAAGCCGTGACAAAATTACGTCACGGCTTGCTGTGATTGGTCCGCGTCCCAGGAACATGGCCGCCATTAACCAATCACAAGCCGTGACGTCACGGGAGGCTGGACACGCGCTTATTTTGAAAAGCGCGCGTGTCCAGCCTCCCGTGACGTCACGGCTTGTGATTGGTCACGGCGCCATATTGCCGGGACGCGGACCAATCACAGCAAGCCGTGACGTAATTTCGTCACGGCTTGCTGTGATTGGTCCGAGTCCCGGCAACATGGCCGCCCTGACCAATCAGAAGCCGGGAATTCACGTAAGCAAGTAAAAGCGCGAATTTTAAAGAAACAACGCTGCCGCTTACAATCGCCGAGGTCCCGGCTGCGTCGGACAGGTGAGTATAGCGATATTTTTTATTTTAATTCTTTATTTTACACATTTATATGGTTCCCAGGGCCTGAAGGAGAGTTTCCTCTCCTTCAGACCCTGGGAACCATCAGGAATACCGTCCGATACCTGAGTCCCATTGACTTGTATTGGTATCGGGTATCGGTATCGGATTGGATCCGATATTTTGCCGGTATCGGCCGATACTTTCCGATACCGATACTTTCAAGTATCGGACGGTATCGCTCAACACTATTGGTGAGGTGATTTTCAAAAATCATCAAGCTTTTAGTCTCCCCAAGATGACACAGGGGTAGAAAAGTCCTTGCGGATCCAGGATTTGTTCAGCTTGATGAACGTTAGTCTGTCTACATTGTCATTGGACAGCCGCGTGCGCTTATCTGTCAGCACACCACCAGCAGCGCTGAACACACGTTCAGAGAGAACGCTGGCTGCGGGGCACGGCAAGATCTCCAACGCGTGAGTGGCGAGCTCAGGCCATTTTTCAAGATTGGAAGCCCAAAATGAGCAAGGGTCCAGTTCCACAGTCATGGCATCGATGTTAACTTGGAGATACTCTTGTACCATCCTCTCTAGGCGTTGGCTGTGCGTCAGACTTCTTGTCTCCTGTGGCCTTGCAAAGGATGGAAAAAATTGCTGTTACCACCAGATACGATGTTACTGTTATGAGTGATGACTCGATAGTCCCACGGTTGGCAAGTTAGAACTCAGAGATTGACTACGTGCACCACTGGTGTTTTGTGGAAAAGCAGATGTTAGATTCTGTAACAGTCTCTGCTGATACTCCTGCATGCGTGAATCCCTTTCTATGGCAGGAATTATTTCGCCAAATTTGCTTTTGTACCGAGGATCTAAGAGTGTGGCAACCCAGTAGTCGGCATTACTTCGGATTCTGACAATCCGAGGGTCATGTTGCAGGTAGTGCAGCAAGAAGGCACTTATGTGTCTTGCGCATCCAGGAGGACCAAGTCCTTGTTGTCTTGGTGGTGGCGAGGTGAGAATCATGCTTCCTTCATCTGCCCTCTCCCCCCAACCTCGCACAACACAAATTTGATCAAGGTCTCCCTCATCTGATGAGTCTTCCATGTCCAGCGCCAGTTCGTCCTCCACTTCTTCCTTGCCTCCTGCACCTTCCTCAACAGTTTGTCTGCTACCATGCGCCCTCGGTAATCCCTCTCCCCCAGCCTCCAATGCCAGCTGCCTTGGTGCTGCCAACCTTCTTGACCTTGGAGATATGATCCCTTCCGCATACTACTCCTCCTGTTCCTCCTCCTCCTCTTGTTCCACCACCTGACTCCGAACACTGTGTAAGGTGTGCTCCAGCATGTAAATCACAGGAATGGTCATGCTGATAATGACATCGTCAGCACTAAACATCTTCGTTGCTATTTCAAAACTGTGCAGAAGGGTGCATAGGTCCCTGATCTGAGACCACTCCTGCAGTGTGATTTGCCCCACCTCTTGATCTCGTTGGCCCAGGCTATACGTCATAAAAATTGAGATACACAGGCGGTATAGTTTGTTTCACAGGCGGGCTACTCTGCTGACGTGCAGACACTGCTCCTAGGCCCAAAACTATTAACTGGATTAGATGAAGTAAAAATTGAGATACACAGGCGGTATAGTTAGTTTCACAGGCGGGCTACTCTGCTGACGTGCAGATACTGCTCCTAGGCCCAAAACTATTAACTGGATTAGATGCAGTAAAAATTGAGATACACAGGCAGTATAGTTAGTTTCACAGGCGGGCTACTCTGCTGATGTGCAGACACTGCTACTAAGCCCAAAACCCTAAAACGATTTACTGTGTTAGATGCAGTAAAAATTGAGATACACAGGCAGTGTAGCTAGCTTCCCAGGCGGGCTACTCTGCTGACGTATAAATATAAAGACATAATCTGAAAGCACCCCTATATGATAAGATTGAGAGAAAAGATCTCTCCCCGAATGCCTCAAGGGCATCCACTCTCCAGGACAACTCCCAAAGCGATATAACAAGAAAAAACGGAGTAACACAGTCCCAAGCAACATAATAAAATAAATACACAGTTTATTTAGACAATAACCAGAAAATCATACAAACATGTATATGTATATATGTCTGCTGTACGCAGCATACATCAAACAGGAGTGTGAAATGTAGAGGACATAGCAGGTGATGTTGCAGGGAAACATCCCTATAGTGTGCACTATAATCAATATCTAATTGCCAGGTTAGGGAGGACAGCAATAATAGCTCACAGAGCATACAAAACACACATCAAGCTGTCCCCCACAAATGACCATAAGGCATACATATATACTATAGAAAGTGCACACTTACCCATGTACTAGAGGGATACCCCGCCACACGCCACCTGGAGGCCCTGGACGCGCGTTTCGCGTTGAGCTTTTTCAACAGGGAACAACATTATATATGTCAATCGTGCTTATATATAAATAGTACCGGAAATGAAGCCGGAGGAAGTAGCGCATGCGTAGTTGCGGCCCGCACATAGTACTCCTCCCCGTTAGCGTCCGTCATAGCGGGGCGTCCATGTGGGCGGAAAACCGCCAGATGACGTGACAGAACATGGGCGCGCCGCTCATACTGATAGCCACCAGGGGGGGGGGTGAGCGCCGAGGCCGACAACCGCGCATGCGCTCCTCCAGCCACCATTTTTCCGGAGACCAGGGGCGCAACCATGACTGCAAGGGCCACATTAAAGGAAGGTAAGATAATAGACGTGTCTGTAGTGAATATTCACTACAGACACGTCTATTATAGTGCACACTATAGGGATGTTTCCCTGCAACATCACTTCCATCTGTTGTACTGCTATGTCCTCTACATTTCACACTCCTGTTTGATGTATGCTGCGTACAGCAGACATATATACATATACATGTTTGTATGATTTTATGGTTATTGTCTAAATAAACTGTGTATTTATTTTATTATGTTGCTTGGGACTGTGTTACTCCGTTTACTCTGCTGACGTGCAGACACTGCTACTAAGCCCAAAACCCCAAAACAATTTACTGGGTTAGATGCAGTAAAAATTGAGATACACAGGCGGTGTAGCTAGCTTCACAGGCGGGCTACTCTGCTGACGTGCAGACACTGCTACTAAGCCCAAAACCCCAAAACGATTTACTGGGTTAGATGCAGTAAAAATTGAGATACACAGGTGGTGTAGCTAGCTTCACAGGCGGGCTACTTTGCTGACTTGCAGACACTGCTACTAAGCCCAAAACCCCAAAACGATTCAGTGGGTTAGATGCAGTAAAAATTGAGATACACAGGCCGTGTAGCTAGCTTCACAGGCGGGCTACTCTGCTGACATGCAGACACTGCTACTAAGCCCAAAACCCCAAAACTATTTACTGGGTTAGATGCAGTAAAAATTGAGATACACAGGTGGTGTAGCTAGCTTCACAGGCGGGCTACTCTGCTGACTTGCAGACACTGCTACTAAGCCCAAAATCCCAAAACGATTCAGTGGGTTAGATGCAGTAAAAATTGAGATACACAGGCGGTGTAGCTAGCTTCACAGGCGGGCTACTCTGCTGAAGTGCAGACACTGCTACTAAGCCCAAAACCCCCAAAACGATTTACTGGGTTAGATGCAGTAAAAATTGAGATACACAGGTGGTGTAGCTAGCTTCACAGGCGGGCTACTCTGCTGACTTGCAGACACTACTACTAAGCCCAAAACCCCAAACGATTTACTGGGTTAGATGCAGTAAAAATTGAGATACACAGGCGGTGTAGCTAGCTTCACAGGCGGGCTACTCTGCTGACGTGCAGACACTGCTACTAAGCCCAAAACCCCAAAACGATTTACTGGGTTAGATGCAGTAAAAATTGAGATACACAGGCGGTGTAGCTAGCTTCACAGGCGGGCTACTCTGCTGACGTGCAGACACTGCTACTAAGCCCAAAACCCCAAAACGATTTAATGGGTTAGATGCAGTAAAAATTGAGATACACAGGCGGTGTAGCTAGCTTCACAGGCGGGCTACTCTGCTGACGTGCAGACACTGCTACTAAGCCCAAAACCCCAAAACGATTTACTGGGTTAGATGCAGTAAAAATTGAGATACACAGGTGGTGTAGCTAGCTTCACAGGCGGGCTACTTTGCTGACTTGCAGACACTGCTACTAAGCCCAAAACCCCAAAACGATTCAGTGGGTTAGATGCAGTAAAAATTGAGATACACAGGCGGTGTAGCTAGCTTCACAGGCGGGCTACTCTGCTGACGTGCAGACACTGCTACTAAGCCCAAAACCCCAAAACGATTCAGTGGGTTAGATGCAGTAAAAATTGAGATACACAGGCGGTGTAGCTAGCTTCACAGGCGGGCTACTCTGCTGACGTGCAGACACTGCTACTAAGCCCAAAACCCCAAAACTATTTAGTGGGTTAGATGCAGTAAAAATTGAGATACACAGGTGGTGTAGCTAGCTTCACAGGCGGGCTACTCTGCTGACTTGCAGACACTGCTACTAAGCCCAAAACCCCAAAACGATTTACTGGGTTAGATGCAGTAAAAATTGAGATACACAGGCGGTGTAGCTAGCTTCACAGGCGGGCTACTCAGATGACTATCAGACAATGCTACTAGCCCGAAAGGATTGGCTGAGCTAGATTACACCAAATGCTGTGACTAAGGGTACTGTCACACAGTCACACTTTGATCGCTACGACGGCACGATCCGTGACGTCGCAGCGTCGTATGAGTATCGCTCCAGCGTCGTAGACTGCGGTCACACGTTGCAATCACGGCGCTGGAGCGATGCCGAAGTCCCCGGGTAACCAGGGTAAACATCGGGTTACTAAGCGCAGGGCCGCGCTTAGTAACCCGATGTTTACCCTGGTTACCAGCGTAAACGTAAAAAAAACAAACCGTACATACTCACATTCCGGTGTCTGTCCCCCGGCGTTCTGCTTCTCTCCACTGTGTAAGCAGCAGAGCCGGAAAGCACAGCGGTAACGTCAGACGTCACCGCTGTGCTCGCTTTCCGGCTGGCAGGCGCTCACAGTGCAGAGAAGCTGAGACGCCGGGGGACAGACACCGGAATGTGAGTATGTACGTTTTTGTTTTTTTTACTTTTACGCTGGTAACCACGGTAAACATCGGGTTACTAAGCGCGGCCCTGCGCTTAGTTACCCGATGTTTACCCGGGTTACAAGCGAACACATCGCTGGATCGCTGTCACACACAACGATCCAGCGATGTCAGCGGGAGATCCAGCGACGAAAGAAAGTTCCATACGATCTGCTACGACGTACGATTCTCAGCAGGATCCCTGATCGCTGCTGCGTGTCAGACACAGCGATATCGTATGGATATCGCTGGAACGTCACGGATCGTACGGTCGTAGCGATCAAAGTGTGACTGTGTGACAGTACCCTAACACTTGCACAGCACTGGCTCAGACCTGCCTGGCAAACAGTGCTATGAACTGCTGTAACCTACCCTGAAAAGGGCTGATATTACAACTAGTCCCGACTCCTCCCGACTCCCTAAACCTATCTCTCTGACAACTCGCTCCAAAAAAACACTCTTAGTCTGTATAGCGCTCACAGCAGCAGCAGTGCCGTCTAACACTAAGCTGCAACAGTAAGGAAATGGTGGCGACGGGGCAAATGGCTGGTTCTTATAGGGCAAGGACATGTGACATACACAGCCAATGACACAGGCCCCTGCTTGTGTGCATCACATGCACATTGCTGTGTGTGTGCACTGCTGATAGGCTGAGAGACTGGGAAAGAAAAAAAAATGGAGATCGGCGTTATTTCAGCACAGATCTATATACAGCCCGCCCCTCCCCCCCACGCTTTCTATACAATGAAACAGTCCATTAACAATGATAAACAGTTTTAATGTGCAAATCAAGCTAGGCTTTTGGTGAACGAACAGCTATCGAACAGAAACTCGAACAGCCGAATTTTAAGCAAATTGTTCAGGTTCGTCGAACGACTCGAACACCGCCCAAAACAGCTCAAATTTGAAATTGGCGAACAGTTCGACTCGAACACCGCTCATCTCTAATCGTGACACATACTGTATGTATCAACTATCCCTTATACTTATTTGAATCTATAGTTTTGCTTGTGTCCTCCCCAATTTTGGAGGCTTTTTGTGGCCTAGTTTTTTTTATTGTTATTTTGGTTTTATTTAAGAATACAATTATGAATTTTTAATTAAGCTTGAATCTTTTTATATCTGGCAGCTTCCTTCTTGCTGTGACAGATGCACATTGTTCATCAACTGTTTATATGCATCACAGGGATATGCCATCACTATATGGGCTCGTGCACACGAGCATATACATTAGACGAGTGCAAACAGAGTTTTTTCTCAAGCCAATTCGGCATGTGGGAGAAAAGCACAGCATGCCGCGATATGAAGTGCAAATAGGATGCCTCTCCCTCATTCAATTCAATGGGTGTGTGAGAAACATTGAACTGCACTCGGATGACATCCATGCTTCATAGAATTTGGGTAATGCACTACTTGCTGTAAGAGCAAAGCATTGGCATACCGCCAATGACAGCACACCACGTGGCTGCTATGGGGCCCGTGAGTTATAAGGTGCTAGTGCACTGGCATCGCACTTTCAACTGTATCAGCATCCTGGATGCCGATAATTGAAAACAATGATAAGGGAGCGAACCTTCAGTTGAAGCTACCACTGCCATAATTTCACCTCTGTGTTTGAGCTCTGAGATGTCTCAGTGCAGAGAGCACGATGATGTCACTACAGTATGCCGACTGTGTCGAGCAGTGCAGAGGGTCAGAAGACGTGCTGCAGAGACTGGAGCAGCGGGGAACGAGGAGAGGTGAGTTTTAATTTTTAATGTGAGGTCTATAATACTGTATGGAGGACTACATGGGGCCCATAATACTGTATTGAGGATTATCTGGGGCCCATAGTACTGTATAGGGGTATGTGTAAGGCCTATAATACTAAGGGCTATTATTCTATTTGGAGGGCTATTTGGGGGCCAAAAGACTATTGGGAGGCCTATGTAGGGGTCATTATACTATTTGGAGGTGTATGTGGGGACCATTATACTATATGGAGTACTATATGGGATCATTATACTATATGGAGGACTATGTGGCATCTGTTATACTGTTTTCAGGTCGATATGGGGGGCCATTATATTGTTTACAGGTCTATGTTGGGATGGAGCATTATACTGTTTGCAGGTATGTGAGGCGGCCATTATACTGTTTGCAAGAGTATGTGGAGGGCAATTACACTATTTTCAGGAAAATGTGGGGGTGCCATTATGCTGTTTGCAGATCTATGTGGTGGGAAATTATATTGTTTGCAGGGACATGTGGGGGTCCATTTATACTGTTTGGGGGTATACGTAGGGACCATTATACTATTTGGAGGGCAATGGGGGGCCATTATACTGTTTGAAAGGCTACAAGGGGTCATTTTACTATGTGGATGGTTGTGTTGGGGCTATTATATTGTGTGGATGGTTGTATTAGGGCCATCATATTGTGTGGATGTTTGTGTTAGTGTAGGGAGAAGAGCCAAACTAACGGTCTCTCTTGCATGTCTGGGCCAGAACTGTGGGGGCTGTCACCATTGTTGCAGGGAGAGGAGATTTCTGACCGGAGCAGTTAAGGACACTGACTGATGGGGCGGATCCGATATAAATAGCTTTCTGAGCGGGAAGATGGGACACTTGGCGGGGAACGCGCTTGTGAGCAGTGAGACTGTTGACTCCTTCTCGATGGACCCACGCCAGCTAGTTGCGCCTGTATTCCCGGCTAGCAAGACTGCCAAAAATTCCTACCCTCAGCCCAGAGAGACTTCCACACTGGGTAGTGACCAGGATAGAGTGCATACCTTTGCTCCACTCACCATCGCGGAGACATCGCATAGATCCATCCTTGCGGTGCCTGTTAAGGACCGGCCCGTGCATGTGGTTGTTTCCGCTGGACTGTGCTTCTACTGTGGCCTTGCCTACTGAACTTTCTGCTTTTTTCACTGTGCCGCCGACCATCATCTCTACCTCATTGTGTGCCCGGATCAGGAGACCACGTGCCAAAGGTCCTGGAGCATTAGTCATCTCAAGGAGACAGTGCATCACTCTTCTGTGGGACCGGATCGGAGATATCTCGCGCCGCCTGCGGGGCGCCGCCGAGGAATCTTCCAGCCACCTTCCTCCACCGCACAGAGACTGATAAGTTAACCGGTTTTTACCTTCTGCATTTGACTTTCCCCCATCCGCAAGTTTACGCCCTTTACCCCCCTGCTTCTAATATCACTGTTTGATATAAAATAACCTGTTAACCCTTGCTCAGCCTCCTGTGTGTCCCTGCATCCTACGCACCTGCTAACATACTACACTTGGCGTAGTCAGCAGGATACAGTCCAATATCATGCAGGCGGCAGACCAAGCACTGGGGGGTGGCCCCAGGACCAGCCTTTACCCAGGGGCCATGCTGAGCAATTTGCCCAAATTCACGGGGAGCAACACTATGCGGTGGAGCTGGGCTGAACACCTTAGAGGCATGCTGAGAATGCACTCCATGACCCCTGCGCTGGAGGCTGAGGTGGCCATTATGGCACTGGACAGAGAAGCCAGGGATTCAGTAATGGTACAGACCCCACGAGACCAGGATACCTTTAACCAGGTGTTACAAATATTGGAGGACACTCACGGAGACCCCACAGATGTAGGGGGACTGAGAACACATCTTTTTAGCAGAATGCAGAGGAAGGGGGAGACCGTAACCCAATATATGAATGCATTACAAGAGCTACACACTGCAATTATTAGAAAAGACGGCAGGGGAGTAGGACCCACAGACATAATGTTACGAGACCTCCTAGTGACAGGTTTGCAAGCCTCGCAGACGAAGCAAGCCCTGCGAGAACGTGCACGGGTGAACACCCAAATTACTTTTGTAGATGTGGGGATTGAGGCACGCATGCGTGATCAGGAGCAGGGGGTGACAGTCCCGGTGGGGAAGGTCCAGAGCGTGGGGGTGTCTGTAAACACCATTGCTGAACTCCCCATGGGTGGAAAAACTGAGAAGAGAATGGCAGCTACCAGTCTCCAGAGAGCAGGGAAGGCCCAGAGCCCTGCCATGACTCCAGAATGCTTCACCGGCAGAGGCTCATCACTTGTTACAACTATGGAGAGAACGGACACATTGCACGGGAGTGCACTCACCGAGGGAGAGTGACGTCTCGCTGCCCGTTAAACTAGAGAGCTCCGAGCCGGGGGAACGCCGGCCAGAGCCAGAACAGGTGAGGAAGAGTAGTGGAAGTCCCGCAAGTTTAGTGTCAACATGCCCCCTAATATGGGCAGAAATGGACTGACGTGCAGTGCGATGCCTGGTGGACACGGGCTCGCAGGTGACAACGATGCCAGAAGCCTACTTCCGGTGACATTTTCCCAGAGCAAAACAGCCTGAATGTGGCCCTGTGAAAGTTAAAGGCGGCCAACCAACTGCCCATCTCGGTCACAGGGGTGTTATGGTTGCAAGTGTCTTTCTGTGGGACGGAAAGGCGTGGTACTGACCCAGGTAGAAGTGAGTAATGGACCCGCTGTCACCTTGGGGATGAATGTGCTGAAGGAGTTTGAAAGTCTTATCAGAGGGCCCTCTAATGAGACTCTAAAACATTGAGGCCCACATACACAACAGAGAAGAATTTTCCAACATCTAGCACGAGTGGCACAGGTACAGGAGTCTAGTTGTGAGGGAGGAGTGTTAGGAAAGGTAATCGTCCTGGCCCCCACCAAAATTGTTCTTCCACCAGGGCAAACAGTACTGTCCCTGTCCGTTCATGCCTGCGACCCCTTGGATGGGGTTGAGGTCCAAATTGAATCTTCTCCGGGACAACTACCCACGGGGTTCCTAGTGGAGCATACATTAGCCATTGTATGGGAAGGGACTGTTCCGATGTGGTGCATCAACCTAGGAAATCAGGACATTACTGTTGTTCCCAGAAGTGTGATGGCCTGAATATTGAATCTACCTGAGAAAATAATGCCTCCCAAACAGTACAACTGGAGGTACAACCTTGAGACCCCTGGACTGTGTCAATAAGCTCTGTCTCCACATCAGAACCTCTTTACATCAAGAAGAGCAGCTCCATACTGGAACGAATGTGGGCCAAGCTGGCCGAACTCAAACCCACTCAGGTGCAACAGGTAGAAGCTCTGCTGGGAAGGTATAAAGAAGTTTTCGTCCTCCACGAGGATGATTTTGGCTGCACCACAGCCATTACGCACAAAATACCAACTGGGAGCACCACGCCCATAAGAGAGCATTACTGGCAAATTCTTTCACAGTTACATCAGGAAGTGAAGAGCATGTTGAATCAGATGTTGCAAGCCTGCGTGATTAGAGAGAGCCAGAGTCCGTGGGCTGCTCCAATTGTGTTAGTATGGAAGAAAGACAGCGCCTTACGTTTTTGTGTGGATTACCGAAAACTCAACCGCTGTACTGTGAGGGACTAGTACCCGTTACCCCGGATTGAGGAGTCCCTGTCTGCTTTGGGGAAAGCCAAGTGCTTCACTACACTGGACCTCGCCAGTGGCTACTGGCAAGTCCCCATGTCTGAACAAGATCGAGCAAACACTGCCTTCTTTCTTCCCATGGGTCTGTACGAGTTCAATCGTATGCCGTTCGGCTTAGCCAATGCTCCTGGAACTTTTCAACGTCTCATGGAGAGGTGCCTAGGGGACTTGAACTTTGAATCGATGCTCATCTACCTGGATGATATTATAGTCTTTGCAGCTTCATTCGAAGAACATCTGCAACGCCTAGAACAGGTGTTGGACCACCTTCAGAGACACGGACTAAAAGTAAAGCCCAGAAATGCCATTTGTTCCACACGCAAATTGAATACTAGTGCCATGTCGTTTCTGCCGAAGGGGTAGAACCCTCCAGAGAGGAGGTCGCCGTGATTCAAGACTGGCCCACTCCAGAGACAATGACGGATGTGCGTGCATTTCTGGGACTGACCGGCTATTATAGGCGGTTTGTGAAGAACTTCGCTCGAAGGGCAAAGCCCTTACAGGACATTGAAAAAAGGTACCCTCTGGTGCCAAGAACTGGAAGATCTGCTGGAAGGAGTCCCAAGAAGAGGCCTTTCAAGATCTCAAGAAGGCACTCGCCGAAGCTCCTATTTTGGCTTACGCGGATTTCTCGCAAACGTTCATTCTCCACACCGACGGGAGTCTGCTGGAATTTGGGGCTGTGTTATTACATATACAGGACGGAAGAGAGAGGGTGATCGCTTATGCAAGTTGGTCCTTTCACGATTCCAAATGCAATCTGGACAATTACAGTTTTTTCAAGTTGGAGCTGCTGGTGTTGGTGTGGGCTATGATAGAGAGATTCGCGGAATATTTATCTGGCTCTGAGGTGTTGGTGTGTACCAATAACAACCCGCTTGCACACCTGGAGAATGCGAGACTGGGGGCCCTGGAACAGTGATGGGTAGCCAGAATGGTGATATTCCGCTATAAGATTGCCTACAAAAGGGGTGCAGAAAATACCCATGCCGATGCTGTCCAGGAGGAAGAGAACCAGACCTGAGCGGAACAGAGACAAAGAGCTAGAAGATGATGAGGTCCCTAGATTCTGGAAGTCCACCAGGATGGTGGTGGCAACGCAGAGACAGATATATTCCTCAGCCCAAGACAGCATACTGGGACGAACTCGTGATGAGTGGGTTCAGCTTCAACAGGAAGATGGCTATCTGGCATCGTTAGGACGATGTGTGGCTTCTCAGAGACTTCCCAGCTCGAGAGAAAGAAGTACTTTGTCCCCGGGGGTGTTGCGGATCCTACGACAGTTGGAACAACTCCAGATGAAGAACGGATTACTATATCGGAAAACACAACTGCGGACTGAGCCGAATGTGACCTGGCAAGTCCTCGTTCCAACAACGTCATTGTCTGAAATTGCTGTCACTGCACATGAGCAAGGAGACCATTTTGGTTCAGAAAAAACCTTCCAATGGCTACAAAGGTTCACCTCTTCAGGAAAGCTTACAGCCTGCACTGACCCCGCTGCTTCCTCACCACTACCAGAGCTACCGCCTCACAAACACTGGAGCTGCTGCAACCCTCAACCTATTGGCTCCTTCCCCACCATTCTGTACATTGTAAGCTTGCAAAGGGCAGGGTCTTCGCCCCTCTATATCAGTCTGTAATTTAGTTTGCTTAACGTAAGTAATATCTGTAATTTGTATGTAACCTCCTCTCATGTACAGCACCATGGAATCAATGGTGCTATATAAATAAATAAATACTAATAATAATAATAATAATAATAATTTTCCACCCCCAGCTGAAGATTAAAGTGGACGAGGCCTGTAAAAAGTGTCGGACATGTGAACTGGCTAAGCTGCCAGAGTAGAAGGCTCCTGTTAAGTCCATTGTAACCTCTGCTCATTTGGAACTCTTGGCAATATACTATCTAACCATTGGCCTGGCTCATCAGGGCTATGAACATTGCCTGGAGATGGTGGATCACTTCACAAAATTTGCCATGGTGACTCCGACCCGGGATCAAACTGCAGAGTCCGCTGCATATGCAATATGTAAGAACTTCATCCAACCCTATGGGTGTCCAAAGAGAATTCACTCTGATCAGGGAGCATGTTTCTTGGGAAGAGTAATGGATGAGTTGCACCGCCTGTATCGGATTGACAAGTCCCGCACCACACCGTACCATCCTCAAGGTAATGGTGCCTGTGAACGATTTAACCGTACAAAGATTCAGATGCTAAGAACTCTAGAGGAAGATCGGAAGGCACGGTGGCCCGAGTACATTCCTGGTGTGGGTATATAATAATTGAGTACATTGAACCACGGGATATACACCTTACTCTCTTCTGTTCGTCTGAGAAGGAAAAGGAATAACCGAGTTGGCATTGGACCGAGAAGAGGACTACCCATGGACGAGGGTGTCCTCCTGCAGACCCTATACCGGTTGGTCCAGACCAGATTACGGAGCTGGTACATGCAGAGAAGACCCCATCAGGAGCAACAGAGTTTCGAATTGGAGATCATATCTTAGTATGGGAGAAGCGCCCTTGAGACAAGCTGGAAAATCGTTGGGAGAAAGACCCGTATCGGGTGAAGAGAAGAGTTTGTCCAGAGGGACCTGTCTACAAAGTCCAGCCTGAAGAAAAGGAAGATGCCCCCACTCAAAGTCTTCACCAGAATATGCTCTGACCCTGCCTGTCTAAGAACCCTGTCCCAGTAGAAGAGAAGCCCGAGGCTCCTGAGATCCAGAAAAATGTGTATGACCCAGCGATGAAGAACAGGTTTTGTATCTTAAAACTTCCATCTTATTGAAGAATAGTTAAAAAATATAAAAGAGCAGTTACATGCAGTCAAATCAGCCAGTGGACATCTAGAACCATGGTCTATGGTATGGTTCTAGATGTCCACTGGCTGATTTGACTGCATGTAACTGTATTCTTTTATAATTTGTAACTATTCTTCAATAAAATGGAAGTTTTATAATACAAGACCTCTGAAAGTGCAGCGCATTCTTCATCGCTGGGTCATACACATTTTTCTGGATTTTGTTGCAGTGGCTGCCGAGCCGTGACCCTGGCTGACAGATGGACTCCTGGAGTAAGATCAGGATGGTGAGCTGACTAAAAAATGTTTATTTTGTTGTGAGGCTCCTGAGATGGTCCATACGCCAGTGGAAGAAGAGGACGAAGAAGGGGGTGAAGGATTAAGCTTCGAGAGGTTGGAACCAGAGGATACGGGCTCTCCCATGGCTCTTCCATCACAGCCAGATTCAGCCCCACAAAAGAGCTCCACTGCTTTTCCTGATCTGGGACGCTCCGAACAAACAACAGCTGGCAAGCCCCACGATCGCTATAACCAAGAAAACTTTGTCTGGCAACAATCAGCACAGAAAAAGAAAAGACAGTCACACACTCCTCGAAGAGTCTCACCTATGGAATGGCGAGGAAAAGGAGCGGGGGAGTGTAGGGAGGAGAGCCAAGCTAACGGTCTCCCTTGCCCATCTTGGCCAGAACTGTCGGGCTGTCACCATTGTTGCAGGGGGAAGAGATTTCTGACTGGAGCAGTTCAGGACACCTGACTGATGGGGCCAGGTCCGATATAAATAGCTGTCTGAGCAGGAAGATGGGACACTTGGTGGGGAATGCGCTTGTGAGCAGTGAGACAGTTGACTCCTTCTCGACGGACCCACGCCAGCTAGCTGCACCTGTATTCCCAGCTAGGGAGACTGCCGACTCTTCCTACCCTCAGCCCAGAGAGACTTCCGAACTGGGTCATGACCAGGACAGAGTGCATACC
The DNA here is from genome assembly GCF_051348905.1 of Ranitomeya variabilis. Taxonomy (NCBI): domain Eukaryota; kingdom Metazoa; phylum Chordata; class Amphibia; order Anura; family Dendrobatidae; genus Ranitomeya; species Ranitomeya variabilis. The sequence continues at coordinate 528,026,551 of NC_135233.1, forward strand.
TTTGCTCCGCTCACAATCACTGAGAGGTTTGGGGTCCATTATACTTTATGGAGGCCTACTATATTGTATGTAGGGAATAGTGATCACAGTTGGGGAATCTTACTGTGTTGGGGTCACCATATTTTGTCAGGGGCCACTCTATTCTCTGAATCTGGAGGTCTAAAAGCTGGGACACCCCACTAGCTATACATTTGTGCTATTGTAACACCCCAGGGTCCTGGTTGTTACAGTGGCATTGCTTTCCTCACAGGGAGAGCGATGTCACGCTTGGAAGCGAGCGAAGATCTCTTTCATGAGGTAATCACAAGCATACAACATGTTCACACACCAGGCCAGAAGGGGGAGCTCTGATCCAGCTAATGGGTGGCTCCCCTATATATATATTCTGGCTTGGAGGTAAATTTAGTTAGTTGGTGCCAAACAGCAGACTGTCACGGGGATACAAGGAGGGCGAGAGCTAATAACCCGGGCCCCTGCAATTTCCCTCAGACTCGGGAAACCCTGTCTGACCCTCTACCTGAAGTTTACACTGAAGGTGTGCATGTTCAGGCCTCCACCCTCACCCTGACTCCTGATTCAGCCCTAGACTGAACACTACCGCCCACCACCCAGTGAATGCAATAAACCAATACCCACAGTTATAACAAACAAGGATAAAGGAAAATATACACTACGCGGCAGTCAATCAGGAATACACTATAAAGGTGCAGGGCAAAATAAATACAAATATAGGAAGGAGTAAATAAGACAAAGGAAAATACACCACCAGCAACGATTCTCCAACAACCAGCTCTCCACTCTGGACCGAGATAACTACGGATAAGACAGAAGCTATAATCGGCGACGCCCAAAGATCAGGAGAACCATTTAAAGGAAATGGGCATGGCCCAGCTTCCAATCCGAGGATCAGATAAATTAACCCCGGAGCAGCCAGACGAAAACTAGCCGACGCCAATGAGAAAACAGTGGTCAAACGCGGAATTACTGCTGTCTGTCAGACGACCTGGTCTGAACAGTGTCCGACATGACAGTACCCCGCCTTCTACGAGGGACCCCAGGGCCCTCACGGCTTATAGGACCCGGCTTGTCTGGATGGTGACGATGAAAACACCTGACCAGCCGATCCGCATGAATGTCCGAGGCTGGTACCCAGGACCTCTCCACAGGCCCATAACCACCCCAGTGTACCAAATATTGTAAAGTGCGGCGCACCACACGAGAGTCAACCACCCTGGAGACTTTAAATTCTAGGTTACCATCCACCAAGACTGGAGGTGGCATAGGCGCCGCGTCCACAGAACCCACCTCCTTCTTAAGAAGAGACCTGTGGAACACGTTGTGTATTTTATACACCGTAGGGAGCTCCAGTCGGTACGCTACTGGGTTAATGACGGCGGTGACCCTAAATGGACCAATAAACCGTGGACCCAATTTAAGTGATGGTATCTTGAGTCTTATGTTTTTTGTGGATAACCACACCCAGTCATCCACACTCAGGTCCGGACCTGGCACACGCCTACTGTTAGCCACACATTTGTACCTAGCACCCACACTCAACAGGCGCTGTTTCACTCTCCTCCAGACTGATGACAATTGTGTTCCTAACTGGTCTTCCTCCGAAACGCCGGAAGAGCCTCTCTGACTCAACGTACAAAACTGAGGATGTAGCCCGTAAACACAAAAAAACGGAGACTCCCCAGACGACTCCTGGCGGTGATTATTGATGGCAAACTCAGCCAAAGGAAGAAAGGTAGACCACTCCTCCTGGTTATCAGAGACAAAGCAGCGCAAGTACTGCTCCAAATTTTGGTTCATATGCTTGGTCTGGCCATTTGACTGGGGATGAAACGCAGACGAATGAGACAACTTGATCCCCAGCCGTGAGCAAAATGCTTTCCAAAATTTTGCTACAAACTGAGTACCCCTATCTGACACGATGTCAGATGGAACTCCATGAAGCCTGACCACCTCCTGCACAAACACCTAAGCAAGAGTCTTAGCGTTAGGTAAAGAAGGCAAAGACACAAAGTGCGACATTTTTGATATCCGATCCACAATCACCAAAATGACTGTGTTCCCAGCTGAGGGAGGAAAATCAGTGATGAAATCCATGGAGATTTCCGTCCATGGCTTACTAGGTACCTCCAGAGGAAGTAGTGTGCCAACAGGACGGGAGCGGGGCATCTTTGCCCTAGCGCACGTGGTGCAAGCTGACACATATGAGACCACGTCCTGTCGGATTTTGGGCCACCAAAACCGACGTGACACCAACTCCAAAGTACCTCTAACCCCTGGGTGGCCAGCCAGGAAGTATCATGATGCTCCGCCAACACCTTTAGGTGGAGATGAAGCGGTACAAAAGATTTGTTGATGGGAAGCTCAGATGGTACCTCCTCCTGAGCCTCGGCAATCTCAGCCTCAACCTCGGTAGTGAGGGCTGAAACCACAACACCCTTTTTTCTCCCCCCGGAAAACACCTGGACAGAGCATCCGCCTTAGTGTTTTTAGACCCAGGTCTGTAAGTGACAACAAAGTTGAACCGCGTGAAAAACAATGCCCAGCGAGCCTGCCTGGGAGACAGACGCTTGGCAGACTCCAAATACAGCAGATTCTTATGGTCGGTAATAACAGTGACCTGATGTACTGACCCCTCCAAGAAGTGTCGCCATTCCTCAAAGGCCAACTTAATAGCCAACAACTCCCTGTTGACGATATCGTAGTTACGTTCAGCGGACGACAGTTTTTTGGAGAAATAGGCGCACGGACGCAAACCACTCAAGGATGAGCCTTGAGATAGTACCGCCCCCACACCAACCTCAGACGCATCGACTTCCACGACAAAGGGTTTAGATACGTCTGGCTGCACAAGAATGGGGGCTGAAACAAAACTGTTCTTGAGAAATTCAAATGCGCGAACAGCAGCCTCAGGCCAAACGGAGAAATTGGTACCCTTTTTAGTCATGTCAGTTAGCGGTTTAGCAATGATAGAAAAATCCTTGATAAATTTCCTATAGTAGTTAGAAAACCCAAGGAACCGCTGAAGTGCTTTCAGGTTATCAGGACGTTCCCAATGCAGCACCGTTTGCACCTTAGCGGCGTCCATTTTAAAACCAGAAGCAGACACAATATAACCCAAGAAAGGCAACTCTTGAGCAAAAAATACACATTTCTCAAGTTTAGCATACAGCTTATTCTCTCTGAGAAGCTGTAACACCTGCCTGACATGATCTAAATGAGCATCACGGTCGCAAGAATATATGAGGATGTCATCTAGGTACATGATAACGAATTTCCCCAAAACATGCGAGAACACATCATTGATGAAATGTTGGAACACTGCAGGTGCGTTAGTTAACCCAAAAGGCATCACCAAATTTTCAAAATGACCCTCAGGGGTATTAAAAGCCGTCTTCCACTCATCACCTTGACGGACTCTTATGAGGTTGTACGCCCCCCTGAGGTCAAGCTTGGTAAAACACTTAGCACCTGCCACCTGGTTGAACAAGTCAGGTATCAGTGGCATAGGGTATGGATCACGAACCGTAATCTGGTTCAACTCCCTGAAATCCAAACACGGGCGTAATCCGCCATCTTTCTTCTTCACGAAGAAGAACCCTGCTGCCACCGGTGAGGATGACGGCCTGATGTGCCCTTTGCTCAAACTTTCAGAAATGTAATCCTTGAGCGCTTGTCTCTCCAGACCGGAGATGTTGAACATCCTTGCTTTAGGCAACTTGGCCCCTGGTTTAAACCTGATAGAACAGTCATAGGAGCGGTGTGGCGGCAACTCTGAACAACCCTTCTCAGAGAACACATCCGCATAATCCTGAAGTGACTCAGGAACGCTTGAAGTCACAGCGGACACACATGTGGCCAGGCAATTCTCCTGACAGAAATCACTCCACTGGATTATGTCCTGAGTTTTCCAGTCAATCACCAGGTTGTGTGTAGACAACATTGGAAAACCCAGAACCAATTGTGCCGGAAGACTCTTGAGCACCTTACCTGTGACCTGCTCGAAATGAAGAACCCCAATGTGGAGTTTAACCTCAACCACAAACTCAGTAATCTCCCCCTGTGGAAGAGGAGCAGAATTGATGGTGACCACACGGATAGGATGAGGCAGTTTTTCAATCTTAAAACCAGCAGTGCGCGCAAACTCCTCATCAATGAGATTTGTGGCGGAACCACTATCCACAAAAATAGTGATTGGTATCTCTCTGCCAGCGACAACAACTTTGGCAGGGAGCATGCACTGAGAAATCATCATGGAAGATATACATAAGCTCAGATTGGACTCCTCTACACCCTCTGAGCTCAGAAGTTTTCCGCCGTTGCGTTTTTCTTTAACAGCAGAGGACAGATATTAATAAAATGACCAGTTTTACCGCAGAAAAAACAGGCTCCCTGCTTCCTGAGTACAGGGGTACGATTCTTAACATGTGACACCCCTGCGATTTGCATAGATTCCGTGGGCTCACCTGCAGCAACCTCACGTGAACCTAAACCTTCACCCACAGGCGGCGTCTCACGATTCCACTGACGCAAACGGCGATCAATGCGGACAACCAGACTCATAGCGGAATCTAGTGAAGCAGGAGTCTCGTACATCAGGAGGGCTTTTTTTAACTCTATTAGAAACTCCATGAATAAAGTGACTCCACAATGCTGGCTCATTCCACTGAGTGTCAACCGCCCAGCGGCGAAATTCAGAACAGTAATCCTCTGCAACACGCTCACCCTGGCAAATTGTGCGTAACTTAGATTCTGCTAGAGCCATTCTGTCTGGATCATTGTAAATGTGTCCTAGAGCAGAAAAGAAACTCTCCACTGAGTTAAATGTAGCGGAATCAGACGGCAACGAAAATGCCCATGCTTGGGGATCCCCGCTTAATAATGACAACACCAGGCCCACACGTTGAGCCTCATTACCAGAGGAGATCGGGCGCATACGGAAATACAGTTTGCAAGCTTCACGAAAAGAAACAAATTTACTGCGTTCCCCAGCAAATTTTTCAGGCAATGGAAACTTGGGCTCATTAACTCCTGTCGCTCCAGCCTGTATATTAGATACTGCTAGTCCCTGTTGCTGCACTGCTCCCCTCAACTCAGTGACCTTTAGGGACAGCGCCTCCAACTGGCGGGTTATGGAAGTCATGGGATCCATGACAAAACACAGAGAAGAAAAAAAAAAAAAAGGAACCCCCTTTCTCTTTTTTTGTTTTGTTTTGTTGTTAGGCCAATTATAATGTCACGGGGATACAAGGAGGGCGAGAGCTAAGAGAGCTAATAACCCGGGCCCCTGCAATTTCCCTCAGACTAGGGAAACCCTGTCTGACCCTCTACCTGAAGTTTACACTGAAGGTGTGCATGTTCAGGCCTCCACCCTCACCCTGACTCCGGATTCAGCCCTAGACTGAACACCACCGCCCACCACCCAGTGAATGCAATAGACCAATACCCACAGTTATAACAAACAAGGATAAAGGAAAATATACACCACGCCGCAGTCAATCAGGAATACACTATAAAGGTGCAGGGCAAAATAAATACAAATATAGGAAGGAGTAAATAAGACAAAGGAAAATACACCACCAGCAACGATTCTCCAACAACCAGCTCTCCACTCCGGACCGAGATAACTACGGATAAGACAGAAGCTATAATCGGCGACGCCCAAAGATCAGGAGAACCATTTAAAGGAAATGGGCATGGCCCAGCTTCCAATCCGAGGATCAGATAAATTAACCCCGGAGCAGCCAGACGAAAACTAGCCAACGCCAATGAGAAAACAGTGGTCAAACGCGGAATTACCGCTGTCTGTCAGACGACCTGGTCTGAACAGTGTCCGACATTACACAGACTGGAGCAGTCTGAGGCAGAGAGACGTGTGAGGGGCCATGCAGCCAGAGGTGCTGCAGCTCCTGGATAGTGATATAAAGAAGGAAAGAACAGATTTGTAGTGAGCTTGCAGGAGAGCGAAGCACAGGCAAGTGACAACAGGGGAGGACAGCTGCGATTGGGCTATCTCCCTGCAAAGCGCAGATACTGGTAGCCGGAAGACTGAGGTTGTGGGGGACTCCAACACTTACAGCAGAAACTGGCAGGACAGCTGGACTTCACGTTACCTGTCTGCCCCAATACCCAGAAGACACAGTGGCATATAGAGCCCGGGTCGTGATAGAGAATCTGTAAAAAGGCTCGAGCCACCTGTCATACGGGTTATTGTCTCACCTTTATGGAGGACAGAGAGAACTGTGAGGACCTTGACAGAAGCTACAGTGTTATGACCCCAATGGCGAGGGTCTCAGAGATATCAGCAAGTCTGCGAAGTACAAAAATCCAGCTCATAGGGCAGTGGTAACTGGGTTGACCATATATCTACTCCTAACGCCAACACTAGAAGTAGCCGGGGAACATGCCTACGTTGGTCGCTAGATGTCTCGCGCCAGCCGGAGAGCTAACTACCCCTAGAAGAGGAAAACAAAGACCTCTCTTGCCTCCAGAGAAAAGACCCCAAAAGTTGGATACAAGCCCCCCACACATAATAACGGTGAGGTAAGAGGAAATGACAAACACAGAGATGAACTAGGTTTAGCAAAGAGAGGCCCACTTACTAATAGCAGAAATGTAGTAAGATAACTTATATGGTCAACAAAAACCCTATCAAAATCCACGCTGGAGATTCAAGAACCCCCGAACCGTCTAACGGCCCGGGGGGAGAACACCAGCCACCCTAGAGCTTCCAGCAAGGTCAGGATACAGATTATATACAAGCTGGACAAAAAATGCAAACAAAAACGAATAGCAAAAAGCAAGAAAGCAGACTTAGCTTAATCAAGCAGGAACCAGGATCAGTAGACAAGAGCACTACAGATTAGCTCTGATATCAACGTTGCCAGGCATTGAACTGAAGGTCCAGGGAGCTTATATAGCAACACCCCTGACCTAATGACCCAGGTGAGCATACAAGGGATGACAGACATACCCAGAGTAAAATCACTAGTAGCCACTAGAGGGAGCCAAAAGGTAAATTCACAACACTACAGGCAGCAAGGGACTACACCGAAGCACTAGTAGGAAGGCTTTCATCTCCACCTGGTAAAGGGGACTCTGAACTCGCTTCCAAGCCAGCCGGACCCTGCCTGTACCTGTGATCTGGTGCCCTGGACTGCGGTTGCCTGAAGCCTTCAGTAAACCAGGTAAAGAGACTGCAAACCTGTGTCCTCCGTTCTTTACTGCGCCACTCACCATCCTCATCTACACACCGGGAACCCTGGGGACCCAACTTCACCTGTGGGAAGTTATACCATCTCAGCTGCCATAACATCACCCCAGAGGACCCCTTTAAGCAGAGTCGGTCCCCATTGACCAAATACCACAGGTGGTGTCACGAACACGAACATTATTCCAAATCCCTTTAAGGACATTTCACATGGGCGCCGAGGGCCACTGACCGGGACGCCACCACCATGACATCCCCCTTTAAGTACCGGACCTGGTACCGAGTACCCCATGGCCCTGGCGGGCTTTCCACTATCACTTTATAATCTGTATTACAGATGCAATACTCAACCATCTTTGGTCACCATATGGTACAGCACTCTAGGTTCGGTTTTGTAGAACAGGACTCGAGATACGTACAACAGACATGATATGGATGACAAAATGTTACAACATTGCAGTCTTCTTATCCATGCTTAGTCCCTACAATCATGGGCTACTCTTCAGGATAGTAAATATATTATTCCCACCATTGGCTCCTACTTCCTTGTTCAATTACTGGCAGTGAAGGCAAGGGTTTACTTTGCAGTTTCACCACTCACAAACACTGAGACGCATTCTAACTCCTAAAGGAAGTCTCCATCTTAAGTGCCATCTTGATCCTTATTCATATTTTCTTTTAATAGATGTGCAAAGATGCTATCAGTAGGTTCTCTATTCACTAAAGAATAAGTGAAAATTTTTGTCTTAACTTTAGATTAACAGGACACTAATTTATGGCTGCAGCAACACGACCTTTTATCTGGCACCATATATCTCGCTGACAGATATGGCATTTCAATGAGAACAAGAAAAAAACGGCATTCAGCAACTCAGATCTAATAATAAGATTCTTCATGCAGCTCCAATTGTTTATTTACAAAAAAAAAGTATTTGTTTTAATCAAGAAAATAGTTTGGCAATATTCTATTACCAGTGAAAGGAACTCTCCAGGCGAAGATTATGCCCAATGTTGTCCCCGTGTCATTCCCCACCCATATCAGACCTTCCCCTAAGGGTGGCTCAACGCATGTATGTGTAGTGTGTGTATAAACATATGTATGTGCAGTGTGTGTGTGTGTGTATGTGTGTGTCGGTATGTGTGTGATGACATGATTATATTTTTAATCAATGTTGATTTTTTTGGTTCAAGAATAAATGTGGATTGCTGGTCATGAAAAAAATAAGACATTCCCTGAAAATAAGCACTAACCCATCTTTTGGAGCAACGAATAACATAAAACCCTGTCTTATTTTCTAGGAAACTCAGTAGATTAAGCGACCTGCCCAGCACTTTGAGTGCACCCCATCCAGGACAGACTCCCTAGTTTACAAATCCAACACTGATGGGCTTGACTGTATCCTCTATAAAAATAAATATAACGTGCAGAAAAATATATGTATGAGATATTGGTCGATATTTTGGCCAAAATACACAAGGTCATATCTCATGTCTTCATTTCTTGAGTCTATTTTTAGTCTGTTTTACTAAAATAAAAGCAAAGCCACAAAAAAGGTATTAAAATTCCTACAAAAATTCAAAAGTGTGACGCGAGTCATTATAGTAAGCATTAGTCCCAGAAGTGGAGAGAAAGTATCAATAACAATATCAGATAGTAAAAATATATGCTACTTACAGAATAAGTAATGGAAGGGCAAACAATCCGAGGTCAGGTCCAGGAAATGGTGCAGTACAACAAGGGGTAGTCAGAGATGAAATCCAATTCATGAGCCAAGGTCAGGAAAGCCAGAAAGACAAAACAGAAAGGTAAACAACAATTTACAACTCTCTTTAAAAATTCTGAACTGATCTTTTTCTCCCGAAAATTTGTCAGGGAGTGATATAACAGGTTCAGGGGGGGAAGGTCAAAGATACGTCAGATGGTTCAGAAGTCATACCAGTGGTCTGAGGAAAGAGATTCTGAGGAGCAGTAAGAGTACCAGAAATATGGCCCAGTAACTGAGCCTGTAAGGATGCCAGTTTGTGCTGTTCCAAGGCTAAATCTTGGACGAACTGAGTCAGATTTGCAACCTTATCACACAAAGTGCGTAGCGGATCCATAGGTGTAAAAAAGAAAAAATGTAACGGTCAATCGTAATGTGATGCGAGTAACTATAGCAAGTATTAGACCCAGAAGTGGAGAGAAAGACAACAATATCAGATAGTAAAAATATATACTACTTACAGAATAAGTAATGGGAGGGCAAACAATCCGAGGTTAGGTCCAGGAAATGATGCAGTACAACAAGGGGTAGTCCGAGACGAAATCCGATACATGAGCCAAGGTCAGGAAAGCCAGAAAAGACAACACAGTTAACAGGGAGCAGGTACAAGAAAAGTCAGGTCACAAGCAAAGGGTCAAAGTCCGGGTAGCAAATCAAGTCAAGCTGGGTCAGGCACAGATTACAGAGAGATCAGTCTTACACAGGCAGCAGCAAAAGTGTACGATTGATACTGGGTGAAAGAGCAAGCATGCTTAAATAGAAGACCAATCAAGGGAAGTGAACACAGATGATTGCAGCACAGACCCAGCACAACCAAAACAGACTGACAGCCGCTACATAAGGAAACAAATCATTTGGGAACAGAGTGATCATAACAGTACCCCCTCTTCAAGTAGAGGCCATTGGACCCCAGGTATCCCAGGAAACCTCCAATAAAAGGCTTGAACCAACCAATCAGCACTTACAAAATGAGCTGGGACCCAGGACCTTTCCTCAGGTCCATACCCCTTCCAATGTACCAGATATTGAAGGGAATTCTGGACCATTCAGATATCAATGATCCTTTGTATCTCATATTCCAAGCTTCCCTCAATAGACATCGGTGGAGGCGGGGGCGAGGAAGACAGAACAGGGGTTATAAATTCCTTCAACAATGACTTGTGGAACATATTAGGAATACGGAAGGACCGAGGGAGCTTTAATCGAAAGGCAACTGGATTGACCACCTCCAGAATTTCATACGGACCAATAAATCTAGGACCCAATTTCAGCGAGGGCATCTTCAATCTGATATTCTTGGAGGATAGCCATACTTTATCTCCCACTTTGAAGTCGACCCATGACGAGCGCCTCCTATTGGTCTTCAGCTTCTGCCAATGCTGAGGCACCCCAATGTTCTTTTTAACCTTCCTCCAGACATCCCCCAGCTCTTGAATGGTGACGTCCACCCCAGGACACCCAGAACTTATCCTGGAGAACCCAACAAAATGAGGATGAAACCTGTAATTACAGAAAAATGGTGAGGTCCCGTGGACTGATTAATCCGACTGTTAAAGGCAAACTCAGTCAGAGGAAGAAATGATGACCAATTCTCCTGCTGATCAGTGACAAAACATCTTAAAATTTGCTCCAAAGACTGATTTGTCCTCTCTGTCTGACCATTAGTTTCAGAGTGATAAGAAGAGGAAAAGGACAAATCTATCCCCAATTTTCTGCAGAAAGCCCTCCAAAATCTAGAGATGAAATGTACACCCCTATACAATACAATATTTAGAGGAATCCCATGCAATCATACCACATGAATAATAAACAGTTTGGAGAGAGTTTCAGCATTGGGTAACCCAGATAATGGGACGAAGTGAGCTTGTTTGCTGAAGCGATCGACTACCACCCAAATAGCAGTCATCCCCCCAGATAGCAATGAATTTGAAATGAAATCCATGGACAAATGAGTCCATGGTCTTTCCTGAATTGGCAAAGGTGCCAATTCCCCAGCCAGCCAGCAATGATTTATTTTGGCGCATGAACAAGTTTCACAAGCAGACACAAAATCTCTAAAATCCTTATACGTAGCAGACCACCAAAAAGTCTAGCAACTGCCTTCTGGGTGGCAGTGACCCCAGGATGACCACTCAACACAGAATCATGGAATTCCGCAAAAGGCGTAATCTGAGATACACAGGGACATATAGCTTGCATTCAGGGGTATTAGAAAGAGCCAAGGACTGAGCAGTACGGATTTCAGCTCCAGCTCAGAGGAAACCATGGCCACAACAATACCCTGAGGAAGAATGGAGGAAGGAGGTTCTGGATGAGACACAGAATCAAGACTATGAGACAAGGCATCCATACTCACTTTCTTAGACCCTGGTCTGAACGTAATATAAAATTAAATTGTGAAAAAAAATAAAGACCATCGGGCCTGTCTAGGTGTCAACCACTTGGCAGATTCAATATAAGCTACGGTAGATTTTTGTGATCTGTCACCACGGTGACTGGATGAACGGCTCCTTCCAAAAAATACCTCCATTCTTCAAAAGCCAACTTGACAGCAAGTAACTCCTGATTACCCATATCATAGTTTCTTTCAGCAGGAGAATATTTTTTAGAGAAGAAGGCACATGGTCGCAGGTTAGTTAAAGTCACAGGATCTTGAGACAATACAGCCCCCACCCCGACCTAAGAAGAATCTACCTCCACAATGAATGGCCTCTGGAGGTCTGGTTGCACAAAAACAGGAGCAAACATTTCTTCAAATTTTTAAAAGCCCCAACTGCTTCCGCGATCAAACCTTTAGCTCCACCACTTTAAGAGTGAGGTCTACAAGAGGCATGACAATCTGGGAAAATCCTCTAATAAATTTTCTATAATAATTTGTGAACCCTAAAAAGTGCTGCAGAGCTTTGAGGTTGCTGGGTTGCACCCAATCAATGATGGCCTGAACTTTCCCAGGATCCATCTTAAACCTGGAGGCTGACACAAACCCAAGAATGATATTTCTTGAACAGAAAAGGTACATTTTTCAATTTTAGCAAACAAATAGTTATCTCTCAACCTTTGCAGAACCAAACGGACATGTTTATAATATGAATCCAGGTCAGGTAGGAAAATTAGAATATCATCCAAATAAACCACAATAAATCTCCTAATATAAATCGGAAAAAATATAATTAATAACATTTTGAAAAACTGCGGGTGCATTCGTAAGACCAAAAAGAATGACGAGATTTTCAAAGAGACCTCCAGACGTTAAAAATGCTGTCTTCCACTCATCAACCTCACAAATCCGTATCAGATTATATGCCCCTCTGAGATCCAGTTTGGAAAACCATTTGGCCCCGGAAAGCTAATTATATAGATCGGGGATAAGTGGAAGCAGATATGTATTTTTAACCGTTATTTTGTTTAATACTCGTAAATCGAGGCAGGGACAGAGACCTCCATCTTCGTTTTTAACAAAAAAGAATCCGGCAGCTACCGGCGCTGAGGATGGGCGAATATGACCTTTACGTAAACTTTCGTTAATATAAACTTTCATGGCAGACCGCTCAGGGCCAGACAAGTTATACAAGAGAGCCTTGGGTAATTTGGCATTAGGAATGAGATTAATAGCACAGTCATAGGGGTGATGAGGAGGTAATATCTCAGACTCTTTTTCTGAAAAAAAACATCTCCGAAGTCTTTCAGGTATTCCGGAAGACCCTCCAGACTAACGGAGCAAACATACACAGGTTTCAGACATTTTTCAATACAATAATGACACCATTTGACAAAATCTTTCTGATCCCAGTAAATAATCAGATTATGCATACGCAACCAAGGAATACCCAACACAATTCCATCAGGTAAATTGTCCAAAACAAAACAGGAGATTCATTCCGTATGAAGAGACCCCACCTTGAGTGTGAAATCCACCATAAAAACCAGATTTTTGAGCAATGGTGCTCTGTCAATGGCCACTATTTGAATAGGGCTTTCTAGCTTAACTGCGCCTAACCATAACTTCAGAACAAGTCCCGCATCAATGAAATTAGCAGCAGATCTGCAGTTAATAGAGGCAAATGTGAACAGACACTGATCTTGAAAAAGAAGTTCAGCATTCACCAATACTTTATTGGAGGAGTAAAAAGGTACCTGTAAGTCTGAGTGACCTCCTCGACAATCACCCAGGCTTAGGCATTTTCCAACAGCTTGTTGCTGCAGATCGTGCCAAACAATCCTTGAAGAAATGTCCAGCTTGGCCACAATAGAGACAAAGTCCAAGTTCACGACAGCGTCTCCTTTCCTTAGTCCTTGAGCTGGCAGCACCAACCTCCATAGGTTCCATCTCAGGTGAATAAATCAGGCCAGTAGGACAAAATGACAAAATGGAACTTTGCTGCACCTGGCATCTCTCCTGCATACTCTGGTCCATGCGGATAGCCCAAGTCATGGCCTCCACCAAATAACCAGGTGAAGCATGTAGAGCCAGAACGTCCTTTAGAGACTCCGAAAGACCCCTGAAGAATTGGCATCTGAGAGCTGTGTCATTCCACAGGACCTCAGAAGACCACTGAAGACCACCTGTGTCAGGTTCATGATCCTTGTCTGTGCCAACTTGTCCCAGTCAGGTTCATCATAGATCTGTCCTAAAGCGCCAAAAAGGCATACACCGAAAGACAATTAGGAGCAAGAGAGGGAAGGGAAATTGCCCAGGTCTGAGAACCCCCCCACAAAAGCACAAAAGTGGCATTATAATTCTTACCCGCTGTGACTCATTCCCTGATGACCAGGGGTGCAAGGTAAACAACAATTTACAACTCTCTTTAAAAATTCTGAACTGATCTTTTTCTCCCGAAACTTTGTCAGGGAGTGATATAACAGGTTCAGGGGAACTCAAAGATACGTCAGATGGCCCTGTAACTGAGCCTGTGAGGATGCCAGTTTGTGCTGTTCCAAGGCTACATCTTGAACGAACTGAGTCAGATTTGCAACCTAATCACACAAAGTACGTTGTGGATCCATAGGTGGAAAAAAGAAAAAAATTAACGGTCAATCGTAATGTGACACGAGTCACTATAGTAAGTATTAGTCCCAGAAGTGGAGAGAAAGACAACAATACAAGATAGTAAAAATATATACTACTTACAGAATAAGTAATGGGAGGGCAAACAATCCAAGGTCAAGCCCAGGAAATGGTGCAGTACAACAAGGGGTAGTCTGAGACAAAATCCAATACATGAGCCGAGGTCAGGAAAGCCAGAAAGACCAAACAGTTTACAGGGAGCAGGCACAAGAAAAGTCAGGTCACAAGCAAAGGGTCAAAGTCCGGGTAGCAAATCAAGTCAAGCTGGGTCAGGCACAGATCACAGAGAGATCAGTCTTACACAGGCAGCAGCAAGTGTACGATTGACACTGGGTGAAGGAGCTAGCATGCTTAAATAGAAGACTAATCAAGGGAAGTGAACACAGATGATTGCAGCACAGACCCAGCACAACCAAAACAGACTTTTGAGGGCAGAGCAAAGTACTGCAGTGCGCAGGTGTGGGCCTCTCTGACCTTTCCCGGCGCCTGCGCACTGCAGTACTTTGCTCTGCCCTCAACAGGGTAGACAAAGTATGCCTGCGCCTTAGCCGCAGCGTTAAGATCAGAAGAGGACGTCATCTGATGAAGATGGGAGGTGCCGAACCCAGACCAGCAACGAGAACGCCCCTGGGTGAGTATAATCTTACCTCTTTTTCTCATCTTTTAGGTTACACCAGGGGCTTATCTACAGCATTACAGAATGCCGTAGATAAGCCCCTGATGCCAGTGGGCTTACCTCACCCACGATTTTAGGGTTGACAGATTCCCTTTAAATGTTGTATTAAAAGCTGATTCTTGATATTTTTGAATGGCTGCTGCTTTCCTCTTATATCAGCTCCTACAGCTTATTGTCAGCCATCTTTGCAAGGCAGGAATGCATGATCATTGAACAATGGATGTTTGGTAATATGTTGATAGATAATTTTGTGGGACCCTGTGGCTTGTTGACTTGCAAAACAGATGAGGAAAAACTATGCAAATTGATTAAATACTAAAACAATGTGAGCTAAACTCATTCCACCTCCCCCGACCTGTGTATGACGACCTAAACCACAGAAGTTGATACAAAAAGGAATTTTCTATCCTTCTGAGAAAGTCAGAGACTCTTTACAAAACCACAGCCACTCTACAGGACAGCAGCCAGGACATTATGGCTCCATCACAAGAGACACAGATTTGATATTTTACAGGATGTCAGCTTCAGGGACCATGGCCCTGGCTGAAACAATACAGATCTGCTCCATTAACCATCACTGAACCCATGGATTTCTTTGGGGAAGCCAGGATTGGGACCCACCGGTCATCTCACTCCATGGAGACATTTGGAGAAGCCAGGTTGTGACCATCTGGTCACCTGGCCAAATTCCTCAATGGACTATCAGCTTCCTAAGCTTGTCATTATCTTCTCTCTATGGGTGTCATAGGTGGAGGTAGTTGACACTGGAAGCCCGAGGATCCCAGCTGCTCTAATGCCGGTGAGTCAACAAAGGAGGATAGTCTGTAATTTTGCATCATCATGGATATTTTTATGGGACTGTTCTATATGTCATTGTCCATTTTGTAGTTCATTAAAGTATTACCACATGTTTTACCTTTAACCTGTGTTTTCTGAGTAGATTTAAGCCCATGGTAAAAGGGAGAGCAGGCATTCAGTGGGATGAGCCCTGGTCCATGTGGTCTCGGGCCAGTGTGTGAGAGCACCAACTGGCACCCTGTGTCTCCACACTTTCATCCTATAGAATATAAAATCTGTGTCCTTCGTGATGGAGCCTGTTGTGAATTTACCTTTTGGCTCCCTCTTGTGGCTACTAGTGATTTTACTCTGGGTATGTCTATCATCCCTTGTATGCTCACCTGGGTCGTTAGGTCAGGGGTGTTGCTATATAAGCTCCCTGGACCTTCAGTTCAATGCCTGGCAACGTTGATATCAGAGCTAATCTGTAGTGCTCTTGTCTACTGATCCTGGTTCCTGCTTGATTAAGCTAAGTCTGCTTTCTTGCTTTTTGCTATTTGTTTTTGTTTGCATTTTTGTCCAGCTTGTTCATAATCTGTGTCCTATCCTTGCTGGAAGCTCTAGGGAGGCTGGAGTTCTCCCCCCGGGCCGTTAGACGGTTCGGGGGTTCTTGAATCTCCAGTGTGGATTTTTGTTAGGGTTTTTGTTGACCATATAAGTTATCTTACTACATTCTGCTATTAGTAAGTGGGCCTCTCTTTGCTAAACCTAGTTCATCTCTGTGTTTGTCATTTCCTCTTACCTCACCGTTATTATTTGTGGGGGGCTTGTATCCTACTTTTGGGGTCTATTCTCTGGAGGCAAGAGAGGTCTTTGTTTTCCTCTTCTAGGGGTAGTTAGTCCTCCGGCTGGCGCGAGACATCTAACGACCAACGTAGGCATGTTCCCCGGCTACTTCTAGTGTTGGCGTTAGGAGTAGATATATGGTCAACCCAGTTATGCCCAGTGCCCTATGAGCTGGATTTTTGTACTTCGCAGACTTGCTGATATCTCTGAGACCCTCGCCATTGGGGTCATAACAGTTTGCCAGGCCGGTATTAAATGTTAAATGCATTGCAGAAGCGGGATTATTAGAAAGAAAGTTCTGAGGTTTTTTTTTTTTTCTCTCTCTCATTTTTTTTTCTTTTCCCCTTTACCTCTGAGTGGCTTGTGTTTGCTGCAGACATGAATGTCCAGACCTTGATTACAAGTGTGGACCAGCTTGCTGCTCGTGTGCAGGGCATACAAGATTATGTTATCAGAAATCCTATGTCTGAACCTAAGATACCGATTCCTGAACCGTTTTCCGGAGACCGATTTAAATTTAGAAATTTCAGGAATAATTGTAAATTGTTTTTGTCCCTGAGACCCTGTTCATCTGGAGACTCCGCTCAGCAAGTAAAAATTGTTATTTCCTTTTTATGGGGCGACCCTCAGGACTGGGCCTTCTCGCTGGCGCCAGGAGATCCGGCATTGGCTGACATTGATGCGTTTTTTCTGGCGCTCGGTTTACTTTATGAGGAACCCAATCTTGAGATTCAGGCAGAAAAAGCCTTGCTGGCGATGTCTCAGGGCCAGGACGAGGCTGAAGTGTATTGCCAAAAATTTCGGAAATGGTCTGTGCTGACCCAGTGGAACGAGTGTGCATTGGCTGCAAATTTTAGAAATGGCCTTTCTGAAGCCATTAAGAATGTGATGGTGGGTTTTCCCATTCCCACAGGTCTGAATGATTCTATGGCCCTGGCTATTCAGATCGACCGGCGGTTGCGGGAGCGCAAAACCGCAAATTCCCTCATGGTGTTGTCTGAACAGGCACCTGATTTAATGCAATGTGATAGAATCCTGACTAGAAATGAGCGGAAAATTCATAGACGCCAGAATGGCTTGTGTTACTACTGTGGTGATTCTACACATGTTATCTCAGCATGCTCTAAACGTCTTACTAAGGTTGTTAGTCCGGTCGCCATTGGAAATTTGCAACCTAAATTTATTCTATCTGTAACTTTGATTTGCTCACTGTCATCGTATCCTGTCATGGCGTTTGTGGACTAAGGTGCTGCCCTGAGCCTTATGGATCTGTCATTTGCCAAACGCTGCGGATTTGTTCTTGAGCCATTGGAAAATCCTATCCCTCTTAGGGGTATTGATTCTACGCCATTGGCAAAAAATAAACCGCAGTTTTGGACACAGGTTACCATGTGCATGACTCCCGAGCATCGGGAGGTAATATGTTTTCTTGTTCTGCATAAAATGCATGATTTGGTTGTTTTGGGTTTGCCATGGTTACAGACCCATAATCCAGTCTTGGACTGGAAGGCTATGTCAGTGTCAAGTTGGGGCTGCCATGGAATTCATGGAGATTCCCTGCCCTTGTCTATTGCTTCTTCTACGCCTTCGGAAGTTCCGGCGTATTTGTCTGATTATCAGGATGTCTTCAGCGAGTCTAAGTCCAGTGCACTGCCTCCTCATAGGGAATGTGACTGTGCAATAGATTTGATTCCTGGCAGTAAGTTTCCTAAGGGGAGACTGTTTAATCTGTCGGTACCTGAACATACCGCGATGCGTTCATATATCAAGGAGTCTCTTGAGAAGGGGCATATCCGTCCTTCTTCTTCCCCTCTTGGTGCGGGATTCTTTTTTGTGGCCAAAAAGGACGGATCTTTGAGGCCTTGTATTGACTATCGGCTTTTAAATAAGATCACTGTCAAATTTCAGTATCCTTTGCCGCTGTTGTCAGATTTGTTTGCCCGGATTAAAGGTGCCAAGTGGTTCACCAAGATAGACCTTCGTGGTGCGTACAACCTTGTGCGCATTAGGCAGGGCGATGAATGGAAAACCGCATTCAATACGCCCGAAGGTCATTTTGAGTACTTGGTGATGCCATTTGGGCTCTCTAATGCACTTTCAGTTTTTCAGTCCTTCATGCATGACATTTTCCGGAAGTATCTGGATAAATTTTTGATTGTTTATCTGGATGATATTCTGTTTTTTTCTGATGATTGGGACTCGCATGTGGAGCAGGTCAGGATGGTTTTTGAGATTCTGCGTGAAAATTCTTTGTTTGTAAAAGGCTCAAAGTGTCTCTTTGGTGTACAGAAGGTTCCCTTTTTGGGGTTCATTTTTTCCCCTTCTGCTGTGGAGATGGATCCAGTCAAGGTCCGAGCTATTCATGATTGGACTCAACCCTCGTCAGTTAAGAGTCTTCAGAAGTTCTTGGGTTTTGCTAACTTCTACCGTCGTTTTATCGCAAATTTCTCTAGCGTTGTTAAACCGCTGACGGATATGACCAAGAAAGGCTCTGATGTAGCTAACTGGGCTCCTGTTGCCGTGGAGGCTTTCCAGGAGTTGAAACGCCGGTTTACTTCGGCGCCTGTTTTGTGCCAGCCTGACGTCTCACTTCCCTTTCAGGTTGAGGTGGATGCTTCGGAGATTGGGGCAGGGGCCGTTTTGTCGCAGAGAGGCCCTGGTTGCTCTACTATGAGACCTTGTGCCTTTTTCTCTAGGAAGTTTTCGCCGGCAGAGCGAAATTATGATGTGGGCAATCGGGAGTTGTTGGCCATGAAGTGGGCATTTGAGGAGTGGCGTCATTGGCTCGAGGGTGCTAAGCATCGTGTGGTGGTCTTGACTGATCACAAAAATTTGATGTATCTCGAGTCTGCTAAACGCCTGAATCCTAGACAGGCCCGCTGGTCATTGTTTTTCTCCCGTTTTGACTTTGTGGTCTCGTATTTACCAGGTTCTAAGAATGTGAAGGCCGATGCTCTGTCTAGGAGATTTGTGCCTGATGCTCCTGGAGTCGCTGAACCTGAGGGTATTCTTAAGGAAGGAGTTATCTTGTCAGCTATTTCTCCAGATCTGCGACGTGTGTTGCAGAGATTTCAGGCTGGTAGGCCTGACTCTTGTCCACCTGACAGATTGTTTGTGCCTGCTAAATGGACCAGCAGAGTCATTTCCGAGGTTCATTCCTCAGTGTTGGCAGGGCACCCGGGAATTTTTGGCACCAGAGATCTGGTGGCCAGGTCCTTTTGGTGGCCTTCCTTGTCAAGGGATGTGCGGTCATTTGTGCAGTCCTGTGGTACTTGTGCTCGAGCTAAGCCTTGCTGTTCTCGTGCCAGCGGGTTGCTCTTGCCCTTGCCTGTCCCGAAGAGACCTTGGACACACATCTCTATGGATTTCATTTCGGATCTTCCGGTGTCTAAGGGCATGTCTGTCATCTGGGTGATATGTGATCGTTTCTCCAAGATGGTCCATCTGGTTCCTTTGCCTAAGCTGCCTTCCTCTTCTGATCTGGTTCCTGTGTTCTTCCAGAACGTGGTTCGTTTGCACGGCATTCATGAGAATATTGTGTCGGACAGAGGATCCCAGTTTGTTTCCAGGTTCTGGCGATCCTTTTGTGGTAGGATGGGCATTGATTTGTCGTTTTCGTCCGCTTTTCATCCACAGACTAACGGACAAACGGAACGAACTAATCAGACTCTGGAGGCGTATTTGAGGTGTTTTGTCTCTTCTGATCAGGATGATTGGGTGACCTTCTTGCCGTTGGCTGAATTTGCCCTTAATAATCGGGCTAGTTCTGCCACCTTGGTTTTGCCATTTTTCTGCAACTCCGGTTTCCATCCTCGTTTTTCCTCGGGACATGTGGAGCCTTCTGACTGTCCTGGAGTGGATTCTGTGGTGGATAGGTTGCAGCGGATCTGGAATCATGTGGTGGACAACTTGAAGTTGTCACAGGAGAAGGCTCAGCGTTTTGCCAACCGCCGCCGCGGTGTGGGTCCCCGACTTCGTGTTGGGGATTTGGTATGGCTGTCTTCTCGATTTGTTCCTATGAAGGTCTCCTCTCCCAAATTTAAGCCTCGATTCATTGGTCCTTACAAGATATTGGAGATCCTTAATCCTGTATCCTTTCGCCTGGATCTTCCGGTGTCGTTTGCCATTCACAACGTATTTCATAGGTCCTTGTTGCGGCGGTACGTTGTGCCTGTGGTTCCTTCTGCTGAGCCTCCTGCTCCGGTGTTGGTTGAGGGCGAGTTGGAGTATGTGGTGGAGAAGATCTTAGATTCTCGTCTCTCCAGGCGGAGGCTTCAGTACCTGGTCAAGTGGAAGGGCTATGGTCAGGAGGATAATTCCTGGGTGGTCGCCTCTGATGTGCATGCGGCCGATTTGGTTCGTGCCTTTCACGCCGCTCATCCTGATCGCCCTGGTGGTCTTGGTGAGGGTTCGGTGACCCCTCACTAAGGGGGGGGTACTGTTGTGAATTTACCTTTTGGCTCCCTCTTGTGGCTACTAGTGATTTTACTCTGGGTATGTCTATCATCCCTTGTATGCTCACCTGGGTCGTTAGGTCAGGGGTGTTGCTATATAAGCTCCCTGGACCTTCAGTTCAATGCCTGGCAACGTTGATATCAGAGCTAATCTGTAGTGCTCTTGTCTACTGATCCTGGTTCCTGCTTGATTAAGCTAAGTCTGCTTTCTTGCTTTTTGCTATTTGTTTTTGTTTGCATTTTTGTCCAGCTTGTTCATAATCTGTGTCCTATCCTTGCTGGAAGCTCTAGGGAGGCTGGAGTTCTCCCCCCGGGCCGTTAGACGGTTCGGGGGTTCTTGAATCTCCAGTGTGGATTTTTGTTAGGGTTTTTGTTGACCATATAAGTTATCTTACTACATTCTGCTATTAGTAAGTGGGCCTCTCTTTGCTAAACCTAGTTCATCTCTGTGTTTGTCATTTCCTCTTACCTCACCGTTATTATTTGTGGGGGGCTTGTATCCTACTTTTGGGGTCTATTCTCTGGAGGCAAGAGAGGTCTTTGTTTTCCTCTTCTAGGGGTAGTTAGTCCTCCGGCTGGCACGAGACATCTAGCGACCAACGTAGGCATGTTCCCCGGCTACTTCTAGTGTTGGCGTTAGGAGTAGATATATGGTCAACCCAGTTACCACTGCCCTATGAGCTGGATTTTTGTACTTCGCAGACTTGCTGATATCTCTGAGACCCTCGCCATTGGAGTCATAACAGGAGCCATGATGTCCAAGCTGCTGTCCTACAGAGTGTTCCTGGCTGTGGTTTTGCAAAGAGTCTCTGGCTCTCTGGGAAGGATATAAAAATCCCTTTTTATACCTACTTCTGTGGTTCGGGTCATCATCCACAGGTCAAGGGGGAGGTGGTATGAGTTTAACTGTTAATTGTTTGAGTATGTAATCAATTTGCATAGTTTTTCATTCTCTGTTTTGCAAGTCAACAAGCCATAAGGTGCCACGTAATGGTCAATCAACATATTATTAAACATCCATTGTTCAATGACCCTGCGTCCATGAATTGCAAATATAGCAGACAATAAGTTGTAGGAGCTGATACAACAGGCAAACAGTGGTTATTCAAAAATATAAAAAATCAACTATTAAGGATCATTACAACAGTCTATGGTTCTGGACCAAATAGATGACTGGATAATTATTATTAAATGCTATGTCGTCACAACAGTATTTAACCACTTAATGATGTCACCATCTCCACTCTGTTCCTATCTGATATGTTACTTTGTGTAGGGGTTATGCTGGGTCTGTGCTGCATCACCTGTGTTCACTTTCCTTGATTAGTTTCTACTTAAGCATGCTAGTTCCTTCACTCTGTGTCAATCGTACATTTGCTGCTGCCTGTGTAAGTCTGATCTCTCTGTGCGGTGCGCCTGACCCAGCCTGACTTTATTCCCTTCCTGGACTTGACTCTTTGCTTGTGACCTGGCTTCTCTTTTGCCTGCTCCCTGTAAACTATATTTGCCTTTCTGATTTTCCTGACCCCAGCTAATGAATTGGATTTCGTCTCTGACTAATCCCCTGTTGAAATGTGCCATTTCCTGGACCTGACCTCTGATCGTTTGACCTCCTTTACTTATCCAGATAGTATTAAAGTATATTACTATAGTGACTCGCATCACACATGACCTTTGACGTAAGTTTGTCATATTCGGGAAGAATCTATGATTCATGGTCTATGACGTAAACTCATGTCATGGCAATCGTGTGGGCACATGAGCTGTACCTGTATGATCCATACCGTGAGCTCGGTGTACACTGTAAGTGATTGCCAAGCTCAGGCTCTCCTATTTAACCCCATACATGCCGTGATAGATAGCAATCTCAGCATTTTGGAGGCGAGAAGAAAAAGGGAGCTTCCTCTCCAATCTGATTGGCGCCTCCGCAACGTCATTGCGAGGACCCGGTTGTTGCTATGGCAACCAAAGGTCATCATGACGACCTTCGGGTCTGCCAGCTACGATAGCCTGTTTAGAACATGCCAGGAGCATGGTCTGAAAGGCTTCTGTCGGTGTGACACTGACCGGTATAATACATTGCAATGCTGGTGCATTGCTATGCATTATAACAGCAATTAGAGTAATAAAAATGAAAGTCTCATAGAAGGACTAAGCGAAAAAAGGTATATTAAAGGAAAAACAAAAATAAACAAATAAAGTACACATATTTGGTATCACCAAGTCTGGAACAACCTGATCTATAAAACTGTAACCCCTTCAGTAAACACTGTAAAACAAATTTGAGAAAAAAACTATGCTTTTTAAATCATGCCACCAAACAAAAAGTGGAATAAAACATGATCAAAAAGATGAATATAAACTAAAGTGGTATTAATAAAAATGTCATCTTGTCCTGCAAAAAACAAACCGCCATATAGCTCCAGCGGAGAAACAAAAAAAGTTCTCAGAATATAGAGATGCAAAACAATAAATTTTTCTTTAAAAAAAACAAGTGTATTGTGTAATGGCATCAAAACATAAAACGTCAACTCGTCACATGACTCTGATATCACCCAAGTGCAGTGCAATTCCCGCAATCCCAGCAATGGATGAGATGGAGAAATTACTTTCTCAGTCTCCTCTGCACCTGTAAACCGATTCTCACATATGAGAGGATTGGAGCACACAGCTCTGACACTCGGTGTCATGACTCTGTTGTCAGATGTCCAGTAACAGGGGCTTCTTCCCTGTCCCTAACACTAGGGGAACCCTAGCTTGCCCTGTTCCCTGGATTAATTCTGATGGTGAAGATGCCAGGGCCACGTACCTTGCCTTAGCACCTGAATCCACTCTATACC
Organism: Ranitomeya variabilis; assembly: GCF_051348905.1. Classification (NCBI taxonomy): domain Eukaryota; kingdom Metazoa; phylum Chordata; class Amphibia; order Anura; family Dendrobatidae; genus Ranitomeya; species Ranitomeya variabilis. Next base: position 528,050,197 of record NC_135233.1, read on the forward strand.
CTTCCCCCACCAAGGGAATAAGGAAGTAGTAGTATACGGTAATACACCAACCAGACTAACAAGGTATTACGAACAGGGCTAATGAAAAATATCAAACATACAAATATTCTCACACAGACAACAGAGGAATGCATCGGGGAGTGGAGGATGGGGTAAAACCAAAATAGGAGAAGAAAGGGAATCACACACTCAAAATATAGTCACAGATAAATCCACCAAACACCTCTCCAATAACAGCCACCAGCCATGCAGCAAAAGCTAGCTCTGAGTGCTAGCCAGGACCAAGATTATATTGGAGAAGGGAATGGCTAACAGTGAACATAATCGGTGTTTGTCTTTTTGAGATCCCATAAAAGGGTGATTGGCCACAGTTTTGTGCACCTCTGAAAAGGACAATGCTAAACAGAGACCAAAAAGGGTCCAGAGTAACGCTGCTGCTTCATTATAATGAATGGATCTGTCAGGGGTTTAATCTGAATCATGTCATTTGGAGACTTAGATGGACTCCCCAAAGTAAGTGCTCAGCGTAGAGCGCAAAATAAATGTGATCCAAAATGTTATGTAAAATGTTCCCAATATGTTCATTTCAATACACAAAAAAATCCCCCACTCAGGTCCATCATCTGTCAATGGAAATATAGGGGGCTTCCACATTACTTGTAGCACAAAGGCTCTGGAAAACCACTATAGCTTCTCACCCCCCCCAAAAAAAAGAAATCCTGGGAATTCTGTGCTCCTATATCCAAATGCACCTCTCCCTTCTGAGTCTCACAGAGTGCCTAAACCACATTTAGTATCCACAGATTTGGCATTTCTGCAGCAATGAGAGCCTGCTTAATTTATGGGGTCCATGTCTCCAGAAGCACAAGTTGAGCACAATGTATGGAGCTACAATGGCAGATTTTGAATTTCCACTCAGCAACATCTACTACTGCTTGTTTTTTTTTTAAATAACCATGGAGTCAAAATCATCGCTGCTCCTGTAGATAAATTCACAGAGTAGTGCAATTTCCAAAAATGGGGTCACTTGACAGGGGTGCTGCTCTTCTGGCACTTAGAGGCTTTAAATATGAAGTATGAAAACTATTGTACAATAATTTGTTCTCCAAGAGTCAAATAGCGCTCCTTCCATTCAGGTCTTGATGTGTGGCTAAGCAGTACTATACATCCACATAGAGGGCATTGCCACGTTCAGCAGAAATTGTGCGACAAGTTTTGGTGCCATTTTTACCCATTTGCCTGTGTGAAAATGTAAAATCTGGGGCCCAAACAACATATTTTGTGGTAAAAATGTAATTATGTTTTCATCACGGTCCAATAGTATAACATTCTGTGACACACCTGCGGTGTCAATACGATCACTGCACCCCTAGATGAATTCATTGAGAGGTATAGTTTGTAAAATTAGGACACTTATGGTGAGGTTTCTGCTGTTCTGGGACCTCAGGTGCTCTGCCAATGTGACATGGCACACGCAAACCATTCCAGCAAAATGTGTACTACAATATGGCACTCATTGCCATCTGAGCTATGAAGTATGCCTCAAAAGTGGTTTTCGACTACATATGAGGTACTCATAATAATAATAATAATAATAATAATAATTTTTATTTATATAGCGCCAACATATTCCGCAGCGCTTTACAACTTATAGAGGGGACTTGTACAGACAATAGACATTACAGCATAACAGAAATCACAGTTCAAAATAGATACCAAGAGGAATGAGGGCCCTGCTCGCAAGCTTACATCCTATGAGGAAAAGGGGAGACACGAGAGGTGGATGGTAACAATTGCTTTAGTTATTTGGACCAGCCATAGTGTAAGGCTCGAGTGTTCATGTAAAGCTGCATGAACCAGTTGACAGCCTAAGTATGTAGCAGTACAGACACAGAGGCTATTAACTGCATAAAGTGTATGAGAACATGATGCGAGGAACCCGATTATGTTGTTTTTTTTGGTTGTTTGTTTGTTTGTTTTTTATTAGGCCACACAGGGATAGTTAGGTTAATGCGTCGAGGCGGTAGGCCAGTCTGAACAAATGTGTTTTTAGGGCACGCTTAAAACTGTGGGGATTGGGGATTAATCGTACTCATAGTGTCAATATGATCACTGCACCCTTAACTGAATTAATTGAGATTTGTAGTTTGTAAAATGGGGTCACTTACTAGAGGTTCCGCTGTTCTGGCACCTCAGGGGCTCTTCCGTGCGTCATGGCACCTGCAAATCATAACAGCAAAATCTGCAATATAATATGGCTATTCTTCCCTTTTGAGCTTTCAACTGTCCTGAAAAGTAGTTTCCGATTACATGTATGGTACTGGTGCATTTAGGAGAAATTGCACAAGAAACTGTGAGGTATATTTTTCTTATTAGCCATTCAACAAAAATAAAAACTTGGGGCTAAAACAACATTTTAGTGGTAATTATCCTTTCTTCACCACCCAATGGTATAAAATTCTGTCATGCACAAGTGGTGTCAACATGCTCCATGCAGCCCTAGATGAATTTGATCGATCCAGTTTGTAAAATAGGGTCACTTATGGGTTTTTATGTTTTGGCATGTCAGGACCTCTGCAAATGTGACATGGCATCTGTATTCTATTCCGGCCAAAATTGCACTCCAAAATTCAATTGCCATGCCTTCCTTTCTGATCCCTGGCAGTGTGCCCAAGAGTTGTTTTTCCACCATATAGAGGTATCTGTGCACTCAGGAGAAATTGCAGAACAAATTTTGGAGTCCATTTATCCTTTTACCTTTGTGAAAAGAAAACATTTGAGTCAAAAACAAAACATTTTCTGGAAAAATGTATTTTTTAATTTTCACGACTCAACGTTATAAAGTTCTATGAAGAACCTACTCACCACATCTCTCGATAAGTTACTTGAGGGGCAAAATTTCCACAATGAGGTCACTTATGGGGGGGATTCCACTGTTTAGGTGAAACAGAGGCCAGGGGGTAGTCGTGGCTGAGGGTGGCAGTACTGGCACACCCTGGCCCTCCGTCTCATAAACATATTGTCCCTTCTGTGGTGCACTTGGTTGTCCACTTACTTGTACATAAATGGTATGTTGTATGTGGAAATTCCTGACGAAGGGATCGCACTGACCTTGAAATGCGTTGAATAAACCACCGTCTAATTTCATTATCCTTTTGAACTTCATTATTAAGGCAGCGCGGATTTAACCCATACCTCCTACACAGTTTATCATGTCATACCACTGTTGAACGGCTTGTGGATCTGCAGCAGCCAAAATCTCTACACGCTCTCTATTCAACAAAATCAGGTGAGCAATTCTAAGAAAGCTCTCTTGGTTATCGGTAGGATAAGACCCTATTTTGCGCTTTGTGTCTCCACTTTTTTCCCTATAGTATGATCACTATGTCATACTTTTTTGAGAACAGAGACATCTGATGTAAAAATAGTTCATCCATATCTTCTGTCCGACCAAGTGGCTTATAGTAAACACCTACAGTAGTATCCTTTCTGTTCTTTTCTCTTTGAATTTTTACTCAAACAGTTTCTACAGTGCTACCAGTCTCTGAAGCTTGGATCTCTGTGGAGATATAAGTTTTCCTAACATACAATAGACCATTTCCTCCCTTCTTGTTAATCCTGCTTCTAATAAATAAGTTGTAAATAGGATTACAAAGAAGGGTTGTCCCATCTGGATAGCCCCTTCTCTAAATGAGGAACTGTCAGTAATCATCTGCGGGCCCCATGACCATAAAGAACACCTTTTTTCTACAGTGGCCTCTGCAGGACAGATGTGGAATTACATGGTGATCTTTCTAAATACAGTAACAAGCAAAAAGGTAACAATATTTTGAACCTTTGACTTTCAGGCTCAATATCTAACCATCCTCTACTGCTTTGAACATGAGACTGCCATCATTTTATAAACAATCAACTTGGCTATCTCATACATAAGAATCTGCATACAGTGCCTTGCGAAAGTATTCGGCCCCCTGGAACTTTTCAACCTTTTCCCACATATCATGCTTCAAACATAAAGATACCAAATGCAAATTTTTGGTATGGGTCACAATAGTGAAGTTGAATGAAATTTTTTGGTTATTTTAAATTTTTGTGGAAATTCAAAAACTGAAAAGTGGGGCGTGCAATATTATTTGGCCCCTTTACTTCCAGCGCAGCAAACTCACTCCACTCATCATCTCTGAATGATCCAATGTTGTCCTAAATGCCTAATGATGATAAATATAATCCACCTGTGTGTAATCAAGTCTCCCTATAAATGCACCTGCTCTATGATAGTCTCAGGGTTCTGTTTGAAGCACAGAGAGCATCATGAAGACCAAGGAACACAACAGGCAGGTCCGTGATTCTGTTGTGGAGAAGTTTAAAGCCGGATTTTGATACAAAATTATTTCCAAAACTTTAAACATCCCAAGGAGCACTGTGCGAGCGATCATATTGAAATGGAAAGAGTATCATACCACTGCAAATCTACCAAGACCCGGCCGTCCCTCTAAACTTTCATCTCAAACAAGGAGAAGACTGATCAGAGATGCAGCCAAGAGACCCATGATCACTCTGGATGAACTGCAGAGATCTACAGCTGAGGTGGGACAGTCTGTCCATAGGACAACAATCAGTTGTACACTCCACAAATCTGGCCTTTATGGAAAAGTGGCAAGAAGAAAGCCATTTCTCAAAGATATCCATAAAAAGTGTCATTTAAAGTTTGCAACAAGTCACCTGAGAGACACATCAAACATGTGGAAGAAGGTGCTCTGGTCAGACGAAACCAAAATTGAACTTTTTGGCAACAATGCCAAATGATATGTTTGGCGTAAAGGCAACACAGCTCATCACCCTGAACACACCATCCCCACTGTCAAACATGGTGGTGGCAGCATCATGGTTTGTGCCTGCTTTTCTTCAGCAGGGACATGGAAGATGGTTAAAATTGATAGGAAGATGGATGGAGCCAAATACAGGACCATTCTTGTTAAAACCTGTTTGAGTTTGCAAAAGACCTGAGACTTTGACGGAGATTTGTCTTCCAACAAGACAATGATCCCAAACATAAAGCAAAATCTACAATGGAATGGTTCACAAATAAACGTATCCAGGTGTTAGAATGGCCAAGTCAAAGTCCAGACCTCAATCCAATCGAGAATCTATGGAAACAGCTGAAACCTGCTGTTCACAAACGATCTCCATCAAACCTCACTGATCTCGAGCTGTTTGCCAAGGAAGAATGGGCAAGAATTTCAGTCTTTCGATGTACAAAACTGATAGAGACATACCCCATGCAACTTGCAGCTGTAATCACAGCAAAGGTGGTGCAACAAAGTATTAAGTTAAAGGGGCCGAATAATATTGCACGCCCCACTTTTAAGTTTTTGAATTTCCACAAAAATTTTAAATAACCAATAAATTTCGTTCAACTTCACAATTGTGTTCCACTTGTTGTTAATGCTTCACCAAAAATGTACATTTGGTATCTTTATGTTTGAAGCATGATATGTGGGAAAAGGTTGAAAAGTTCCAGGGGGCCGAATACTTTCGCAAGGCACTGTAACTAAGCATGATATTTTTCATGGCACTGCATTGTTACTATTTTGCTCCTGGTGGTGGAAAAATCTTTTTCTTCCTGTATCCTACAAAATGTAGCTCGTTCTCACTTTCCCTAATAGCTCAGTGTGTTAAGGTGATTCCCAAACCAATGGTCACTGGTTTGAATCGAGGAGCAGCCATGAAGATTTCACAAGAAAATATAAACAACATTATCCAGTGCATCGATAGCGGTCTCTCGGCCAAGAAAATTACCAAACTGATTCATATTAGTGCTATGACAGTTGGAAGAATACAAAATGACCACTCCATCCTTTAAAAGCTGGACATCCAGGCAAAATATTGGAGTCAAGAAGTCAGCTCACCACAAGGTTTATCGGTTCTGGCATCACAAATATGGCAGTTAACGTGACTTATATGCTTAAAAATAGTGAAATCACAGATGTTCATGCATGCACCATGCAACACATATTGCACAAGTCTGGAAACATGGCTCAAAAAAAGGTGAAGAAGCCTAGCCTTCAATATCTTCATAAGAAAATTCGGCTCGGGTTTGTAAAAAAGTACAAAAAAATGGAAATTAGAAGATTGGAAAAGGGTGATTTGGAGCGATGAGATGAAAGTCAGTAGAATAGACTTTGATGGGTGCAAATGGGTCTGGAAGAAGCAAGGGAAAAAAGGGGATAACGGACTGAGAAATTGAAGGAACTGTCAAGTTCGGTGGAGTTAGCCAGATGATATGGGGTTGTTTCACAGCCAATGACATTGGATACTTGACCAGGATTGATGATGGTCTCAATGTTGAGCTATATGTGAGTATCTTACAAGACTAGTTAGTTCATACACTTGAGTACTATGGGTATGAAAAGGGCGACATAGTGTTCCAGCAGGACAACGAATCTAAGCATACGTCAAGATTGGATAAGTAAAGGTTCAATGATAATAAAGTAGAGGTGCTGGATTGGCCCCCACAGTCCCCAGACCTCAGCAAAATTGAACAATTGTGGGTAGAGTTGAAGAAAAAATTGTATAAATACCCAAGTGACTCGACCAGTATGCACCAACTTTGGGAACGTGTTGAAGAGACCCGGGATCATATTTCAGTCTAGACTTGTTTGAATCTTATCGAGAGCATGACCAGAAGAATTCAAGCAGTGTTGAAAGCTAAAGGTGGATTTACAAAATACTAACACAATAATAAAAATTAAAAATGGAGATGTTTAGGAGCAAAACAGTAACAATGCAGTGATATGACAAGAATCTGAGTAACTAATTATTTATTAAATAGAAGCAAGTCAAATTTATGAATAAGTTAGCCAAGATGATTGCCTATAAAATGATTAGCAAATAGATCAATGGCTGTACTCAACTGTACTAAAGCAAGGAAATGTGCGATACATGAAATGTGAATAGCATAATGGCTTGTGAAATCTATGAAAAAACACATGAGATGCTTAGCACAAGATTTGGCCAAAAAATGTGAGCCCATCCACCAAACGTCAAGGTAATCTCAGATCGGATGGGTCCCTGGCCTGACTGCCTAGTGCGAACACTTACCTCTGGCTAATAACATGGTAAAGCCTGCATTTATAGGAAGGTCGGAACCAACTGTGTTTGGATGTAATTAAAATCACAGCATGGTGAAGGGCGGGGGGTTCAAGTCTGAAAAAATAGTACATAGTAAATATAGGAAAACTGACTGACCAAACACAGTTGGTTCCGACCTTCCTATAAATGCAGGCTTTACCATGTTATTAGCCAGAGGTAAGTGTTCACACTAGGCAGTCAGGTCAGGGACCCATCCGATCTGAGATTACCTTGACGTCCACCAGGGGGAGTGATATTACGTCTGAAGGTAATAAAGGAGATCTTCCTACCAGGTATCACAAACCATACATCACACTTCACACTCCAGACCACAAGGGGGAGCCTTGCTCCTATCTACCAGGGCACTCCTCACAGAAGGGTAAATACATTTCATGTTTCGCACATTTCCTTGCTTTAGTACAGTTGAGTGCAGCCATTGATCTATTTGCTATTTTTGGTTATGCACCAGTTCAGACTAGATTGCTGTTCAGTCAGTTTACCTATATTTACTATGGCTATAAAATGATGGTATTCTCATATTCCAAACAGTAATGGATGGTGAGATATGGAGCATGAAAGTCAAAAGTTCAAAACATTGTTACCCTTTTGCTTGTCACTGTAATGTTTTCAATGGCGACCCATTTGCTTGTCTAGCAAGATCATGAACATAGGAAGCCCTTCATGAGGTTCATATGCCCTAATGAAGCATGAATTTTTCCGGTTGGAAGGAGCAGTCAATCAGGAAGCAGCTATTATAACATAATTAAAGGAATGTAATTCAATTCAATTTGTAATTAAAAAAAACTGTAGGAAAATATTAGATGCTGAGGTTCATTTATATAAAACACTAAGCAAACAACTACAGGCAAGCTTGAAGGAACTCAAGTAAGGCCCTTGTAATGCATATCTGCAATAAAAAGCCAGCAAGATATTTCTCTTCACATACTACGCTGTTCAATTTAGTCCTCTCTATATAAGGGTTAAACCTAATTTTAAAATCCAGTCTTCGCAGCTTTCCAGAATCACTAAGGCCCTTTGAAGCACTGAGCTAAGTGTATCCCATAAGTTACAGCAAGAAGAAAGTTTATTATGATCAAATGAAATGTTTAATGGGAATTGATAGAATCTTTCATGAAAGGGACTTTCCATGCAGCCAGATCATATCCGGATCCATTTAAGTGTAATAACCTTCCTGTGGCCCTCATTACAGACCTTCATATATACGGCTCAGTATAAATAACTAGGCCCTGTGTTATGGATGTAACATTTTTATAAGTAATAGTACATTTGTCTTCCTCAGATGAATTAGACAGCTCCATATTACAAACTCTAAGCAGTCATTTTAGCTGTTGGGAGCATTAATGAACAGTAGAGATTAGCAAACTTGATTGGAAAACATTAGGCAATCACAAATACAGAATGAACATAGCACATTTGGATTCGTGATTGGTGACCTGAGCATTTTTTCTCAAAGTTGGCAAAATTTGTTCAAAGATCAGCAAATTATCGTGTTTCCACTAATCCTTTTGTTTGGACTTTGTCTAGGATAGTGGTGTTGTATGGTGAGAGGGGGCAACGTGTTTTATAAGGGGAGGGGGTCTGTCTAGATCAGTGGAGCAGCGTTAATAAGTTAATGTGTGTACATTCTGGCAGCCAATCAGGGAGCAGGAACCATCCAAAACATCATAACACAAGTGCTTCTGTGATAGGCTGCCAAAGTCACATGTTCCTCTCCATATAAAAAGAGGACATCTTGTTTTACTAACGCTCTTTTCTCAGTGTATCAGTGCAGAGAAGCCGCTACTGCTGATGCTGCAAGCGAACTGGTCATTTAGTTAGATAGGATCCTGTGAAATCAAACTTCCAGCATCTAACTAGATTGTGCTAAGTCTTGTGCAGGTAAGAGTCCACATTTCCTACTCAAAATTGTTTGGGATAAAACTGTGTTGCAGTCAGGAATCAGGAGGCCACATTTGCCAATTAAAATCATTAGGCCAAATATTGGGGTTCAGCCATGATGCCCCATTTGTTAATCCAAATTATTTGGGCTAAAACTGTGTTGCAGTCAAGAATCAGGAGGCCCCATTTGCTAATCAAACTCATTAGGCCTAATATTGGGGTTCAGCCAAGAGGCCCTATTTGTTAATCCATATAATTTGGGCTAAAACCGTGTTGCAGTCAGGAGGTCCTATTTGCTAATCCAAATCCTTTGGGCTAAAACTGTATTGCTGTCAGGAATCAGGAGGCCCCTTTTACTAATCAAAATCGTTTGACCTAATATTGGGGTTCCGCCAGGAGGCCCCATTTGCTAATCAAAATCGTTTGGCCTAATATTGGGGTTCCGCCAGGAGGCCCCACTTGCTAATCAAGATTGTTTGGGCTAAAAGTATTGTTCAGGCACACTAAAAAAATAAATACTGATTGTTCATTTAGTGACAGATGACTGACAGGTCTGGGTCTAAGACACGGAGTGATGCAACCACAACAAGCACTGCAACTTCAGCCACAACTGTGCCTCTGGCCAGCACTGGTCACGAAACTCTCAGAAACTACACTTGTTTACCCCCTAGAGCCCGTCAGCTGTTACAGTAATGGGCATGACTGCTGTTTTCGTTTCCCCTAGTACAACACATCTTTCTCAATCCATCATAACATCTCCGCCTGCACCTCACTCACATTCCAGCAGTTTGTCCTATTCTCGGTACTCCACCCTGTCTCAGCCCAGCAGCAAGCCCTTGGTCCTGCAGTTGTGGTCATGTAAAATAATTTTTCCTCCTACACACGCCAAAGCTAAGAGCTTCAACTTGACCACCTCAAATCTGTTGGCCACAGAAATGCTGCCGTTCCGCCTGGTGGATACAGACGGTTTCCGAAAGTTGATGTCCATCGCACTCTCCCAGTATCCGTTTCCCAGTTTCCATTACTTCTCTAAAACAGCTGTGACTGCACCTCACCAGCATGTAACAGAAAACATCATCCGTTCCCTAAAAAAAAAAAAGTCTGCCAGGGTACATTTTACCACTGGCTCTTGAAGGAGCAAACATGGGCAGGGGTGATACATCTTGCTGACTGGACACTGAGTGACTCTGGTGTCTGTTGGGGCAGGTGGGCAAGGGGCTGCTTCACAAGTCTTTGAACCCCCAAGGCTTGTGGGACAAACCTCCGTATCTTTTACTTCCAGCACTGCTTCTGGCTCCTCCACATCCTCTAGGACCTCCATCTGCTCCCTCAACCACGTGTTCCAACAGTGCTAAGAGAATGCCCCTCACCTCCATACTGCGCAGCCAGGGCTCACCGCAATAAGCCAGTGTTTAAACCAATATGCCTTGGAGATCGCAGTAACACAGCTCAAGAGTTGTGAACAACTATCCAGGCCGATTTAGAGCAATGTCTGTCTCCACTGAACCTGGAACCAGGGAATGTCAGGTACGATAACGGTGCCAACCTGGCGGCCCTATGCAAGGGACAACCGCACACATGTGCCTTGCATGCTCATGCCCTCAATCTGGTGGAACAGCAGTTTCTCAGCCACTTTCCTGGCCTGGATGTGCTGCTGCGGAAAACACGTTCACTGGGCGCTCACTTCCGGCGATCACACCCTGCAGGTGATCCACTTGCATCGCTACAGAGGTCTTTCAGCCTACTGGTTAGCCATTTAATTTGGCAAAATTCCACTTTGCACACATTGCAGCAACTGTGGCAGAAGCTACGAGCCCTGAGCCCTTGTGCAGTATATCCTTTTCTGTAGCCTGTGTGTGGTGTCCCTGAGGGTCCAGTCGCCAGAGGTACTGCACCTCAGCCAGAGTTGTGGTACTCCGCTCTTGGGTAAGGAGGGGGCACTACCCCAGACTCACAAACTAGCATCCAACAGAACACCACTCCAGGCCAGGGGATCTGGGCAGACCCTATTGAGGGAGGGCCCCATCTCAGGCTGGAGGGGGAACTAGGTAGAGGGTGTGAGTGGAGAGAGTGTCAGTTCTGAGGAGTTGTCATGGAAACTAGAGGGAGGGAGTTAGTTAGTCACTTAGGGAGTTTGGTGAGGAGGAGTCAAGGAGAGAAGACTTGAAGGAAAAAACTCCTGAAAGAGGGAGAAGGGGTCCTAGGGGCCAGAGAAGTGAGGAATCCACCCTGGGCACCACAATCCATGCCGACCATAGTCAGGTGGAAGGACCAGGTCGCAGTGGGGGAACTGGCCCCCAGACTAGTGAATGAACTACAAGTCTCAGCTAGCAAGCCGGAGGCTTTGGTAACTGTAGGTGCCACAGCCACACACATTCCCCCAAAAGGCAGCCACATAAGATCAAGGGGACCAGGAGGACATTGCCCGATGGGATATCCGAAGCTGCTGGCCGGGGACGCTGTGTGTGAGGCTCAGGGCAGGAGGGCGAAGCCAGCACAGAGAGACAACCAGAGAAGAAACATAAGAAAGGGAGTCTCGGTAAAGCGTACCCCAAATTACCAGAGAGCTGGCTGGACCACAGACCCGGAATACACAGCACCCGGCTAGGGACTGCATCTAAGAACTGTGAGTAAAGTGTGGAAACTGCACCCTGCTGTGTCCTCAAAATTATTTTCTGTGTCACCTGCCCTACACTACAACATTCACCATCATTGACTTTAACTCCTTAACTGCCCTGGGGCCTAGCTCTACCCGTGGAGAGCTGTAACATCTCTGCTGCATCACCAACTGCCCCAGTGGACCTGAACCGCAGCATCGGTCATCTCCTTATTGCCGAACACCACAGGTGGCGTCAAGAACACAACCCATATAAACTTTATTTTCTCCTTTAATTGACTTTTTTTGGACACCCAGGGCCACGGACCGGGTCACTGCTGCCATGACCACCCCTTTAAGAACCGTCGGACCTGGCCCGAGTACCCCACGGCCCTGGAGGGTGCTTCATGTGCAAACCACGCTGAGTGGAGTGGGCACAGATGAAGGATCTCTGCACCCTTCTACACAGTTTTGAAATGGCTACTAAGATGGTTAGCGCTGTCGATGCCATCATCAGCATCACTATTCCGGTCATCTGCATGCTAGAGAACACTTTGAATAGTCTGCGGGAGGAGGTGGTGGTCCCAGAGGAAGAGATGGAAGCAGCGAAAGATATAGAAGGGATAACAATATCTCTAAGTTTCGGACTGTCATTGAAGAGGTAGGTGCCATGGGAGGGTGGAATACAGCGATCGAGAAAGGCTCATGGTACCAGACAAACTGTTAGTGAACTTGCAGGAGCCGAGGAACAAATGGTGAAGGACAAGGAGGAAGAGAAGATGGGAGCGCAACAGTCAGGAGATGAGGGGGATAATCATCCTCTCTCTGTTGTCCGTGGTTGGCAGGAGGGGACGGAGGAAGCAAGCTTGAGTATTACCCTGCCACCAACACACCATGGACTTGGACCTCATGGAAGCGCCTGACACATGAGGGCCTTCATGCTGCACTATATTCAACATGATATAAGTATTCTTAGGGATAGAAATAGAGCTGACTACTGCGTTCCCACAATGTTATATCCACGGTACAAGAGTAAATTTTGACAGAGGCTTCCCCCCTCTGGAAAGGGATGCGCGCATGCTGCAGTATCGAAACATGCTTGTAAACAATCTTAAGAGTGTTTTTCCCCCAAGACAGCAGTGAGGCACACAGTGTGCATCATAGTTCTAGACTTACAACCTGGGAACGTCAAGATGTCACCGCAAAAACATTAGCAGCAGCAATGTAAGTGGCATAAGCAATTTCTGTGAGTCACTTCGCACACTTTTTTAGACCAGCCCGTACACAAGCAGAACAGAGTACATGGATCTCCAATGACTTTTGCACCCCAGTCACAAACTGGGCAGAAAAGACGTTGGTGTAGTTTTTAGTGTCATGCATTGATCTCGTGTTATTGCAGTCTGTGACACCTTTGTAGTGGCTTCTGTGCCTGCTGTTGATACTGCAACTGATGTTATAAACAATTTTTTGAAAAATGGAGACTCCAATTTGTGTCTCCACCTATTGGGTTGCCTGTAGTGGAAGGTGTGTCAGAGGCCCATTAGGGTAGGTGCACACAATCCGTAAACTCTGCGGGTTGGCCGCTGCATGCTTGTTACAGCATAAAGAAATCCCATACAGCATCAAGAAATCCCATGTCCACTATGCGTGCAGAGACACCCTGCGGATCACCCTCGACGACTGACATACGGCTCGTATTTCCAGACCACATCATGTCTATTTATCTTGCGGAGACGTGAGCCTACGCAAGATAAAATTTCACCCGTACAATGTACTGGATGCGGTGAATCCACATGGTTAAATGAACACACGGATTTACCTGAGTTCAATAGCTGACAGTACTTTGGACACAGCGGACATGTGCTGCATCCAAAGCTTTGCCAATTCCTGAACGTCTGCATATACAGTTATACTGTTTCTATTCTGAGGCAATTGATGATACCACTTTAGTGGTACGTGACAATAATTTTTTCAAACGTGGAGAATCCAAGTTGGTCTCATTCATGTTTGTTGCCTGTAGCAGTAGGGCTCCCAGACCGACAGACCTGCACTTACTTTCAGTCAACTACCTGTGTTACTATCCTTACATTTTTCTAACATTAGTGCTCTACTAAGCTGATATTTGTGCTACCTAAGTGTGGCTACTAGTGATGACCGAGCACTAAAATGCTCGGGTGCTCGTTGCTCGGGTCGAGCAGATTGGGGTACTCGGCCAACAACGAGCCCAATGTAAGTCTATGGGAGACCCGAGTATTTTTACCGCGATCCTCCCGGGGTCCTTTCAAGGTCTAAAAATGTCTGAAAATCATGGAAACACTGCACACAGGGACATCATGCGGATCGCCTCTGGAAGCATTCCTGACTCCTAGTTCACAGCTTCCTGGATTCATGCCATTTTTCTAGGTGCAACAAAAAGCACACTAAACGAAACCAAAATGGATTTTGCTGGGAAATATGTCAAGGTACATCCTTTGCAGGTTAGTAACTTGCCTGTAAGGCCAAATATTTAACCGCAGACCGAAAATTTCCTCCCCCACTTAGTTCAGACACAGCATTTTTGAAGCATTTTTTCAACTTTAACATTGCTTTCAACGACTACAAATGCGTTCACTAGGAAATGTCATTGTAACATTTAAAGGGAACCTGTCACCCCGGTTTTTCCGTATGAGATAAAAATACTGTTAAATAGGGCCTGAGCTGTGCATTACAATAGTGTATTTTGTGGACCCCGATTCCCCACCTATGCTGCCAAAATACGTTACCAAAGTAACCGTTTTCGCCTGTCAATCAGGCTGGTCTGGTCAGATGGGCGTGGTGTCTTCCCCCAGTTCTTGCTTATTTTTCCGTTGGTGGCATAGTGGTTTGCGCATAATGGAGATCGCTGCGGTCATTTTCCTGAAGCAGAGATGCAGACTCTGCTTCAGGAAAATGGCCGCCGCGATCTCCATCTGCGCACACGCGGCATCCCGCGGCCATTTTCCTGAAGCCCCGGGCAGCAGAGCGCTCCATCTGCGCACGCGCGGCCACAGGAAGATGGCCGCCCCCACCGATCACCAGGGAAATAGCGCAGATCGCGCTCTTTTCCCGCCCCTGTGCAGTGGATTCTGGACTTGGGCATGCGCAAACCACTACGCCACCAATGGAAAAATAAGCAAGATCTGGGGGAAGACACCACGCCCATCTGACCAGACCAGCCTGATTGACAGGCGAAAACGGCTACTTTGGTAACGTATTTCGGCAGCATAGGTGGGGAATCGGGGTCCACAAAATACACTATTGTAATGCACAGCTCAGGCCCTATTTAACAGTATTTTTATCTCATACGGAAAAAACGGGGTGACAGGTTCCCTTTAACAAACCTAGCTGGCCATGTGGTATGTGACACATAAGCAGACCCATCTTGTTTCATTTATGAAGGAGGGACTTTTAAAGTCACAGAGCCTATTTTTACTGGTGCATCAGGTGGCATTAATCTTCTTAAAGGGCCATTATTAAACAGTGGGTCTCCTAAGCTGTTGTAGCCTATGCTGTGAGTGGATGGACTGCCAATAATTACAATGCACCACAATACACCTTTCATAAGATGTCCAGTGGGGACTCCTGAAAACGTGTTGCATTGAATTCAAGGCCTGCACTGCTACCAATTCATATGCACCCCATTACGCCTTTGAACCCACATACTGGATGGGCCCAGGAAAATCCACTTCACAATATGTATTTTGTACTCCCGTACTCCTGTTTTTCACATTGGCAGCAAGGCCAGCCCTGCTGCATAGTCAGTCATACGCACCCCATTAGGCCTTGGAACCCACACACTGAATGGGCCCATGAAAATCCACTTCACAATATGCATTTTGTACTCCCATTCTCTTTGTTTTAAACATTGACAGCAAGGCCAGCCCTGCTGCATAGTCAGTCATATGCACCTCATTAGGCCTTGGAACCCACATACTTGATGGGCCCATGAAAAGGCACTTCACAATATGCATTTTGTGCTCCCGGACTCCTTTGTTTTACACATTGGCAGCAAGGCCAGCCCTGCTGCATAGTCAGTCATATGCACCCCATTACGCCTTGGAACCCACATACTGAATGGGCCCATGAAAATCCACTTGTATTTTTTAATGGTATAATGGTTCCCTTTTTGCCGAGTTTTTAACTGGAGAATTTGGCAATTTTATTTGCCATGCTTTTAACACTAAGTTTCAGATACGTCTCTAAATAAGGCTAATACTTGCAATACAACACAATTTTATTGCAAACTACAAAATTCAAGGAATAGTATGATTGAATAGTGTGTGTGTGTGTGCACACTTTTGTATATGTTAACATACCAAGGTTAATAAGTACATATAAGGATTAAATACATATAGTGATTACGATAGATTTTCTACATACAGTATACTTACATCATCCACAAGAGGTTTTTAAACATCATCCATCTGGAATATCAGAGAAGCAACACCAAGACAGAGAACCCCTGGGAGATTACCTACACTGCATGGGCATCCCCAATTATACAGGTATCAGCACACTGTACATGTACAGGTACCCCAGTTTTGGCATCTGTCTTAGTCATGTTTCTCTGGTCTTATATGGTGATCTACACTATGTAGTAACTCTGGTTTCACCTAGACCTTCACATGGCCAGCTTTCAAGGTTGTAAGAAACAAATATCATGGAGTCATCAGACGAGGGGCCATAAATCCCTAGAATATAAAAGCCACAAGGATTTAGATCAAACCACCACAGGCAGAGTTTCAGTAAACGTTAATGTTTTACAATGAGAAACAGCAAACATAGAGGCTTAGAACTGTTTATGAAGTGAATAAAGAAACATTTCTCAAGATTGTGTCACTATGATCATTGTCTGTCACATCTGTAAATGTTTTACAAGAAATGCAGCTATGTGATTGTTTGAATGCATTCGGTATACAGTATTTTAATCTTGATTCCAAATCGCCATTTGCATATTCGCCATTTGTATATCTGAGGCAGCCAAAGTTATGGCTCTCAAGGAGAGAAACTAATATAGTCGACAAAGAAATATTTGTAATGAACTACTGAGCCAAACTAACAGCAATGCTTTATCAAATTTAATTTATATGAAGTATATTATGTACAATGTGAGAAAATAGGCAACACAAAAAGGAGCCTTTTAAGTGAGTTCTTTAAGGTACACAAACGTTATGAAGTCTTTGCCAACAAGGATGTGGTTTCATCAATTGGGGTACCTTTTATAAAAATATACTATTGCCATCACAGCCCCCTTGCGCAAAACTCTGGGGCCTATAAAAGTACAGAACACGTTCACATTGCAGGAAAAAGAGTTAAGAAGAAGGCCCAATGTAATGTCATGCCAAATTCCCCAATGTGGGGTCCTTTTTTTACAGAATAAAATAGTGCCATCATAGCCCTCTTGACCATAATACACCGTACAGAGCACCTTCACCCTGCTGATCTAGTGGCAGTTAAAGGACACATTGCAGGAGACAGAATTAAGAAGTAGGCCCAGTGTAATGTAATGCCCAATTCCCCAATGTCGGGTCCTTTTTTTAATAAATAAAATAGTGCCATCACAGCCCCCTTGCCCAAAATTCACTGGCCTATAACAGTACAGAGCACGTTCACCCTGGTCATCTAGTGGTTCTGAATGATGAGGATGAGGATAAGGAGGAGGATAACAACAAACAGACCAAATCTGGAAGCGTATACCCATGTGTGGTTGTGAAGAGGTGCATGAGAGTACACCTCCCCAAAAGAGAGAATGTATTTGAGGTTATATTTCACTGTTTTCACTCAGTGGTATACAGAAGTCTTTCCCCATCCAGCCCTTGCTCATTTTTATAAGAGTCAGCCTGTCAGCATTTTCAGTTGACAGGCGGATGCGCTTATCTGTTATAATTCCACCAGCGGCACTAAGAATCCGCTCTGACAGAACGCTAGCAGCAGGGCAGGCCAGGACCTCCAAGGCATAGAGAGCCAGTTCATGCCACGTGTCCAGCTTGGATACCCAATAATTAAAAGGCACAGAGTAATCACGGAGGATGTTTGAACGATCTGCAAGGTACTCCCTCACCATCTTCCCAAACATTGCACTTTTTGTGACAGCACCCCTTGCCTCTGTCCCGGCACGATGGGAGGGTCAGAGAAAACTGTCCCAGAACTTTGCCATTGTTCCCCAGCCTGAGCTGGATTGTACTTCTGTCTCTCTCGCTTGGACTCCTTGGTTGTACAACAAACTCTGACGTCTGCTGCAAGCGTTCTCACATGGCAATTTTCTAAGTAATTGTGCTACAAGGGCCCTGTGGTACTGCAACATTTTAGTACACCTCTCTGCCTCTGGTAGAAGAGATTGAAAGTTATCCTTGTAGCGTAGGTCTAGAAGTGTCACCAACCAGTAATGAGTGTCACCCAAAATTTTTATAATGCGAGGGTCACGTAAAACGCAGCGCAACATCAAGTCAGCCATGCATGCCAGACTGCTAACAGGCAAGACTTCGGTGTCCTCACCAACAGGACGACTGACCATGCTGTCCTCCTCCTCCTCCCTGTCCTCAGGCCATCCCTGCTGAACAGACGGTATGCCAGCTGTGTTTGTAGTACCGTCTATAGCGCATGAAAGTAGCTCCTGTTTTTCCTGCTCATTGACTACCAATCCACGTTGAGAAGACATGAGGCTGGGCTGAGTGTAATCCCCCTGTATGGTTCCTTGCTCCATGTCCTCATGCTCTGCCTGCATTGCATCCTCTTTAATTGTGAGCAGAGCAAAGAGGTTTTCAGAATGCTGAGAAGCAGGATGGTGACACTAATTATGCGTCATCGCTGCTCACCATCTTGGTGCAGTCCTCAAAGTTTTGGAGGATTGTACATATGTCGGACATCCATGTCCACTCCTGAGGTCTTATGTGTGGAGTCTGAACTGAATATCGACAGCCTTTTTGATGTTGGTAGTCAACAACTGCCCTCTTCTGCTCACAAATCCTTTTCAACATATGCAGCGTAGAGTTCCTGCACGTGGGGACATCACACACCAGCCGGTGACCTGGAAGCTGCAAACACTGCTGAAGCATGGCAAGGGGGGGCTGAAGCTGTAGCTGACTTTCTAAAATGGGCAGACAGACGGCGTACTTTCACTAGCAGATCCACAGCTACAGGTAGCTTTTCAGAACATGTTGAACCACGAGGTTAAGCACATGGACCAAGCAAATTATGTGTGTGCTCACCTTGCCTCAGAGCCGCCACCAGGTTATGGCCATTGTCACACACGACCATGCCTGCCTGTAGGTTCTTTAAAAAATAACCAGACTCAGGAAGATCTAACAGTTGGAATGGCAACTTCCCTCATGTTGTTACAGGGAACAGATGCACGCCTTCTGTCTGTGGCCACCACACTGCTTCTTCCTGCCTGTTGGGGTGATATGCCTCCTTCCCCATGTGTGCTGCTGCCCTCGCTCTGCATGTCCTCCTGTCAGGTTGGGTCAGTCACATAGTGATCCACCACCTCATCTTCCACATCCGCACCCTGCTCCTTCTCCTGACTTTCTGGCAATTGTGTGTCATCGTCCACCTCTTCTGACACCTTCTCACCATCGCCTTTGTGTGACCGGGGCTGGTCAAAGCTTTGGGCATCTCTACACGCGATCTCATCTGTCCCCACTTCATGTTGACCGGCCGAGAGTTCTGAATCTTGAAACGGAAAACTGAACAGCTCTTCAGAGTGTCCAAGTGTGGGATCAGTTGTCTCAGGGCACTCGGCATGGTGGGAGGAAGGAGGATCAGAGTGAGGAATATCCGGGCCATACTCACGGCTACTCAGACTTGACTGTGTGGAAGACATTGTGGTGGTGGTGGCTAAGTGACTGGAAGCATTATCCGCTATCCAACCAACAACCGTGCTGCGGTCCCCTAGAAACTGGGACAGGAAGGTCAAGTGAGAAGATGTGGGTCTTTGTTGTTGCCCACTTTGATCTTGGACATGGCCTTGTTCTCTGCATGCACCATCAACATCACGTCCACTTCCCTGTCCCTTGCCTTGCCCATTTTAAATGGACTACTGCACTATTTCAAATGCTCAACACAAATATATTTATCAGTAGCAAAATAATATCTGATCAGTATGCATGCAAATCTACGATTTTTCAAACCCAAACACCAGGCAGGCCTCTGCCTGACATAACAGACTGTATTCAATTTTAGGGGGCTTTTTGGTGAAGTTAATTTATGCTAGATAGTGCTGTATATAATTAGAGTATAAGACAGCAAAAAAGTGGTACACCGGCCTACAATACCCAAACTTGGAGCACGCAGATATATAAGGGCTCTCACGGAAATACCACACTGGCAAATATGCAGCCTTTTTACATTTTTTTATGCTAAATAGTGCTGTATATAGAGTATCGGACAGCAAAAAAAGTGGTACACTGGCCTACAATGACCAAACATGGAGCAAGCCGATATATGAAGGCTCTCACGGAAATACCACACAGGCAAATATGTGGCCTGTTTTTTTTTTTTTTTAAATGCCAAATAGTGTTGTATATAATTAGAGTAACAGACAGCAAATACAGTGGCAAAACGGCCTAAAATGCAAAAACTTGGACCACGCAGATATATGAGGCCTTTTTTGGTGAATTTAAAACACCAAAAAAAAAATGGCACAAGGCTAGCACAGACAACTATGCTACGTATGCCTGACAAACTATGATTTTTAAACAGGCCCCAGCCTGTCAGAACAGACTGTATTTTTTTTTTGGGGGGGGGATTTTTGGGAAAAAAAATGCAACTAGGTATATAGTAAAGAAGCTACAGAATCAGCAGCAGACAGTTATGGAGCTTTGGGAGGGATGCAATGGGAGCAATGGACGCATATACAGTGCCTGCATATAATCAAAAACTCCGGCACTCAAAAAAATCGTCTGCAATTAAGATTTATTCAGATGCAATCCAAAATTCATTCATATGACGTTTCGGTCAATAACTTAGACCTTCCTCAGATGGATTGCTGTGAAGGAAAGGGTATCAGCTTACATAGCGCGTGGTGTAGGATAAGCTCCTGTGAGTAATGGCACCTGCAGGCCTTGCACTGATGTGGATATGCTGTGCCCTGCGTACCTAGCGCTGCAATATCGGGACCCACGAATTAGCCCTAAAAAGGACTGTTGGTTTCTCAGGAGTTGTGAATTTAAGAGTTGCAGACCTACATTACCTCTAAAAACCACAATTCTGACCCTATCTCGGCAGCAGCCCTCCCTACTCTCACTGATTCCGGAGCAGAATGCGGCGCCAGGTCTCTTATACTCGGGATGATGCTGTGCGGCCAAGCCTAATCACTGCACGACCACAACAAAGATGGCTGCAGCATTTCATGGCCTGGCAGACAATCCCTGCATCATGATTGGGTCTCTAAAGTATGCCAAAAATGCTGGGTGGAGACACCAGTTACCGCCGAATATTCCCAAAAATGCTCTGTGAGTACATCGAGCATAGTGATACTCGGGCGAGTAACGAGTAGTGGCGAGCACGTTCGCTCATCACTAGCCCCAATGCATGAGGCAGGTTGCAGTTTCTGTTAGCTGAAAAGCTACTCCTAAAATGAGGTCCCATATTTTATACCCTCTGCTAGTGACATCACTGAGGGGCTGGACACGCCCTTCTTGGAAAGATATGGAAAACCTTCTAATGGCTCATAGCCATCCTAACTCGGTCTGTGAGGCTCGTAGACGGACAACAAAATTATCATTTTTCTCAGCATGACATTGGCGTTCATTTGAGTCCAAACAGGACTTGGCTATGTGACTGGGATAAGCAGTAATGAGTTTCTCCGATTCTGCCAGGCGCTGAGCTTAGAGAAAGCACTGGTGTGTAGCGCTATCGCCGCACATCAAATACATGTAACTTTAACACTTATATCGCTACTTGGGGTTGAATTATTTAATCTTGAATAACTTTCTCGTGCACACATGGAGCACATGGCTGCAGACAAAGATCTGGGTTCTGCTAATTAACGCATTCTTGAGGGAGGGGGATAGGAGTATAGGATTACACATGCAGGCAGAGAGAGAAGGAGGAGTGGTGAGGGGGACCAAAGCTGCAGCGTGTCTGCAAAACCAAATGATGTAGCAGAGCTCAGTGTGTGATCA
Source organism: Ranitomeya variabilis (assembly GCF_051348905.1). Taxonomy (NCBI): domain Eukaryota; kingdom Metazoa; phylum Chordata; class Amphibia; order Anura; family Dendrobatidae; genus Ranitomeya; species Ranitomeya variabilis. The sequence continues at coordinate 528,071,965 of NC_135233.1, forward strand.
AACAATAAGACATTACGTCATATTTCCTGACACCATAACAGTAAAATCTGGCGCTTCTTGCTTTCTGAGCTTTGCACTGTGCCTGAAAAATATTTCACGATTACATGTAGGGTATTGGCACACGCAGGAAAAAATGGAGCTCAGTTTGTTTAGAAAAAAAAAATTCCTTTGAGCCCTTAGAAAAATTAAAAACTTGGGGCTAAAACAACATTTTAGTGGTAATTTATTTTTTCTTCTCCGCTCAGTAGTATAAAATTCTGAGGGACATATGGAGTCAATATGATCACTGCACCCATAGATGAATTAACTGGAGAGTGCAGTTTGTAAAATGAGTTCACATATAGGGGGGTTTCTGTTGTTCTGGCACCTCAGGGGCTCTGCCAATATGACATGGCAGACCATTCCAGCAAAATCTGAACTCCAATATGGAGCCTCTTCCCTTCTGAGCTTTGCACTGTGCCTCAAAAGTAGTATCCTCTACATATGGGGTATCAGCGTATTCAAGAAAAACTGCACAACAACTTTTGGGGTCCAATTTATCCTGTTACTCTTGGTAAAATAAAAAAATTGGGGTGAAAAATAATTTTTGTGCAAAAAATATGCTTTTTTATTTTCACGGCTCTACGTTATAAACTTCTGTGAAGCACTTGGGGGTTCAAAGTGCTTACCACACATCTAGATAAGTTCCTTGGGGAGTCTAATTTCCAAAATGGTTTCACTTGTGGGGGGTTTCCACTGTTTAGGCACATCAGGGGCTCTCCAAATGCCACATGGTGTCCGATCTGAATTCTAGCCAATTTTGCATTGAAAAGTCAAATGGCGCTCCTTCTCTTCTGAGCTCTGCCATGCGCCCAAACAGTGGTTTACCAGCACATATGGGGTATCAGCATACTCAGGACAAATTACACAACAACATATGCCATCCAATTTCTCACGTTACCCTTGGTAAAATGAAAAAAATTGGATCTGAAATAAATGTTTTGTGAAATAAAGTTAAAATGTTCATTTTTTTTAAACATTACAAAAATTCCTGTGAAGCACCTGAAGGTCTTGAATGTGGTTTTGAGCACCTCGAGAGGTGCAGTTTTTGGAATGGTGTCACTTTTGGGTATTTTCTATCATATAGACCCCTCAAAGTGACTTCAAATGTGAGGTGGTCCCTAAAAAAATAATGGTGTTGTAAAAATGAGAAATCACTGTTTAACTTTTAACCCTTATAACTTCCTCACAAAAAAAAAAATTGGTTCCAAAATTGTGCTGATGTAAAGTAGACATGTGGGAAATGTTACTTATTAAGTATTTTGTGTGACATATCTCTGTGATTTAAGGGCCTGAAGCTTCAAAGTTGGAAAATTGCAAAGTTTTCAAAATTTTTGCCAAATTTCCGTTTTTATACAAATAATCGCAAGTCGTATCAAATAAATTTTTACCACTATCATAAAGTACAATATGTCAAGAAAAAAGTGTCAGAATCACCAGGATCCATTGAAGCATTCCTGTTGTGAATTTACCTTTTGACTCCCTCTAGTGGCTACTAGTGATTTTACTCTGGGTATGTCTATCATCCCTTGTATGCTCACCTGGGTCGTTAGGTCAGGGGTGTTGCTATATAAGCTCCCTGGACCTTCAGTTCAATGCCTGGCAACGTTGATATCAGAGCTAATCTGTAGTGCTCTTGTCTACTGATCCTGGTTCCTGCTTGATTAAGCTAAGTCTGCTTTCTTGCTTTTTGCTATTCGTTTTTGTTTGCATTTTTTTGTCCAGCTTGTATATAATCTGTATCCTGACCTTGCTGGAAGCTCTAGGGTGCCTGGTGTTCTCCCCCCGGGCCGTTAGACGGTTCGGGGGTTCTTGAATCTCCAGCGTGGATTTTTGATAGGGTTTTTGTTGACCATATAAGTTATCTTACTACATTCTGCTATTAGTAAGTGGGCCTCTCTTTGCTAAACCTAGTTCATCTCTGTGTTTGTCATTTCCTCTTACCTCACCGTTATTATTTGTGGGGGGCTTGTATCCAACTTTTGGGGTCTTTTCTCTGGAGGCAAGAGAGGTCTTTGTTTTCCTCTTCTAGGGGTAGTTAGCTCTCCGGCTGGCGCGAGACATCTAGCGACCAACGTAGGCATGTTCCCCGGCTACTTCTAGTGTTGGCGTTAGGAGTAGATATATGGTCAACCCAGTTACCACTGCCCTATGAGCTGGATTTTTGTACTTCGCAGACTTGCTGATATCTCTGAGACCCTCGCCATTGGGGTCATAACACATTCCAAAGTTATTACCTCATAAAAGGGACAGTGGTCAGAATTGTGAAAATAGGCTTGGTCATTAACATACAAACCACCCTCGGGGTTAAGGGTTTAATTAGGTAAAAATAATGAAAGAAAAAAAAAGTATTTTTTTCTATTCTTTGTAGTTAGGGTTAGGGTTGGGCTAGGGTTAGAGCTAGGGTTATGGTTGGGGCTAGGGTTATGGTTACGGTTGTGTTGTTGAGGTTACAGTTGTGTTGGGGTTACAGTTGTGGTTAGGGTTGGGATTAGGGTCAGAGGTAGGACTGTGTTTGGGTTTGAGTTAGAATTGGGAGGTTTCTACTGTTAATGTACATCAGGGGATCTCCAAACACGACATGCCGCCCACCATTCATTCCAGACAATTTTGAGTTCAAAAAGTCAAAGGTGCTCCCTCCCTTCTGAGCCCTGCCACAAGTCCAGATGGTGGCTTTCACGCATATATGTAGTATTGGCGTACTCTGGAGAAATTGCAGAACAAATTTTATGGTCCATTTTCACCTGATACACTTGTGAAAATAGAAAAAATAGTGAAAACAGAAAATAGAAAGAAGTAAATTCTTTTGTGAAAATAGTAAAATGTTCATTTTTTCCTTCAACATTGCTTTAGTTCTCGTGAAGCACCTGAAGAGTTAATGTGGTCTTGAATGTGGTTTTGAGCACTTTGAGGGGGTGCAGTTTTTAGAATGGTGTCAGTTTGGGGCATTTTCTTTTATATTGATCCTCCAAACTCACTTCAAATGTTCGGTCGTCCCTTAAAAAAATAGTTTTGTAAATTTCGTTGGAAAAATGAGAAATTCCTGGTCAATTTTTAACACTTATAACTTCCTAACAAAAATAATTGTTTTCAAAATTGTGCTGATGTAAAGTAGACATGTGGGAAATGTAATTTATTAACTATTTTGTGTGATATGACTCTCTGATCTAAGGGTACATAAATTTAAAGTTTGAAAATTGCAACATTTTCAAACTTTTTGCCAAATTCCCATTTTTTTCATAAATAAACGCAAGTCATTTCAAAGAAATTTTATCACTAACATGAAGTACAATATGTTATGAAAAAAACAAATCTCAGAATCAGTGGAAGCCATTGAAGAGTTCCAGAGCTATAACCTCATAAAGTAACAGGGTTGAGAATTGTAAAAATTGGCTTAGTCATTAACTACAAAATTGGCTCTGTCACTAAGGGGTAAGCCTCTTGAGTGTTGCTTTAGCAGTAGCTTTGGGTCATTGTCTTGTTGGAAGCTGAACCTTTGTCCCAGTCTCAAATCACTGACAAACTGAAACAGGTTTTGCTCAGGAATATCCCTGTATTTCACAGCTTCCATTTTCCCCTCGACTCAGCCCATTTTCCCTGTCTCTGCTGCTGAAACATATCCCCACAGCATGATACTGCCACCACAATGTTTCACTGTGGGGATGGTGTTCTTGGCGTGATGAGCTGTGTTGGTTTGATGGCAGACATAGCGTTTACCATGGTGGTCAAAAAGACACATTTTGGTGTTATCTGACCATAGCACCTTCCTCCATACATTTGGGAAGTCTCCCACATGTCTTTTGGAAAACTCAAAAGGAGCTTTTTTCTGCTTACTCTCCCATAAAGGCCACTTCTATGGAGTGTATGGCTTATTTTGGTCATATACACAGATACACCAGTCTCTGCTTTGGAACTCTGCAGCTCCTTCAGGGTTACCTTTGGTCTGTGTGCTGATTATTGCCCTTTAAATGCCTATATTGTTCTCACATCAACTATTTAGTGCTGATGCCTCACACACAAATTGGATTACAAAAATATTTAAATACAGGTTGTAAAGTAACAAAATAGGTAAAAAGCCAATAGGGGTGGGGAGAGTGAATACTTTTGCAAGCCACTGTAATTGAGGTACCATTGTAATCATACTAACCCGAAAAATAAAGAACTCATCACTTTTGCCACACAGTAAAAGGCATAAAAAACCCATCAAACAACAATCATTGAGTTGCTGCTTTTCAATCATTCTGCCTCCCAAAATATCTCATTAAAAAGCTATCAAAAAATGTCATGTGCCCAAAAATGGTACCAACAAATATGTCAACTCGTTCCACAAAACAAAGCCCTTCCATGTCTCTGTTAGCAAAAATATAGAAAAATTATAGCTCTCACATTTAGCGATCCATACCTTTTTTTTATTGAAATTACTCTAAAAGTGTGTGAGCAGCCAAACAAAAAAAGCAATGTAAATCTGGTAACACTGTAATCTTATCACCTAAAAAAAAACATTTGTCTAATCATTTATACCGCATAAGGAAAGGAGTAACAAATAAATAAAACTATTTTTTTACCTACTATTGATTTGTTCATGTTGCCTCTCAAAAATCAGTCAGGCTCGACGCATATTTATCCTGCACTCTGCGCTTATACTCGGGTTTCCATAAAACTCTGAAATATGTGATTCAGACTGAACCCCAGGTGGAAGATTCCCTATAATGAGGCAGATGGAGACACTGTGGATGCCATCTGATCTGTGATATGGCACTGTCCGTCTTTTGAAGTGTGCACTTCTGAAAAGAAGGATACCACTGAACAGAGGCCAGACGTAGAACAGAGTAACTCTGCTGCCTCCTTATAGTGAATGGATCCATTGGGGGTTTCATCTGAATTATGTCATTTGGAAACTTACATGGAAACCCCAATATAGAGCACAGGTGTCAGGACTCTGGACTCCCTGTTCATCTTTTGTGCTTTATAGCCCTTTTTCAAGATGGCGCCTGCTGCCTCGCTCCTGCTCATGTGATCCACCTTCTCTATCTTTATAACCCTAGTTTGCCTTCCAGCCCATGCTTGTGTATTCTGCTTGAATTCTTGGCTCTGTTTTGCAAGAGACTGTTCCTCTCCAGCGAATCCAGTTCAAGCCCTTCCAGCAAACCTTCACAGCTCACAGTGGTGCTCCTGCTACAAGCTGTGTGTCTGTTTTTCTCATCTGCTTCAGCCTGCCTGCTTAGGACACGTAAGCTCGGCCTGCTTCAGCTAATCTTGTTTGTGTGCAGTAGCTGTTTATCTGACTGCTCTGGACTTCCTTTGAGACTCACAGCTCTGCACTGCTTTGGGACTCTTAGGCTACTTTCACACTAGTGTCGTACGATGCACGCTGCAATGCGTCGTTTTGGAGAAAAAACGCATCCTGCAAAGTTGCCCGCAGGATGCGTTTTTCTCCATAGGCTTGCATTAGCGACGCATTGCCACATGTCGCATCCGTCGTGCGACGGATGCGTCATGTTTTGGCGGACCGTCGGCACAAAAAAAGTTACATGTAACGTTTTTTGTGCGTCGTGTCCGCCATTTCCGACCGCACATGCGCATCCGAAACTCTGCCCCCTCCTCCCCGGACATCACAATGGGGCAGCGGATGCGTTGAAAAACTGTATCCGCTGCCCCCGTTGTGCTTCTATTTCACAGTATGCATCGGTACATCGGCCCGACACAATGCGACGGGCCGACGCTAGTGTGAAAGTAGCCTTATTGAGAGACTGCCAGCCCTGTTGTGAACTGTGTCTTCTGATCAGCATTCCCCAGCGTTTTTGCCTCTCCTAAGAGACTCTTATGCAGCAGTACTGCATATGAGCTACCTTTAGTATCTCCCGGTTTGCTGTGTTTTGAACTGTTGCTCACTTGCTGCACCCACATTTATTTGTGCAAATACAGACTTGTTATCATACCCTTGTTCAAGCGACTCATTTGTCTCAAGCCAAGAGGTTCCTGAGTGTTCCACTATAATTGTTACAACAGGATACCCGTATATACTCAAGTATAAGCCGAGATTTTCAGCCCTTTTTTTAGGCTAAAACTGCCCCTCTCGGCTTATACTTGAGTCATTGTCCCAGGGGGTTGGCGGGGGAGCGGCATGAGTGGTGGCTGTCACATCATACTCACCTGCTTCCGGCGTGGTCTCTGCACTTCCCTGTTTCTCTGATGGTCTCTGGCACCTGCAGCTCTTCCTGTGTTCAGCGGTCACGTGGTACCGCTCATTAAAGTAATGAATATGGACCCAACTCCACTCCTGTGGAGCGCAAATTCATTAATTTAATGAGCGGTATTATGTGACCGCTGAACACAGGAACAAGCTGCCGGCATGCGCCGGAGTCTATCAGAGAAGCAGGGATGAACAGAGAGACTGCGCCAGGAGGTGGTGAGTATGACGGGGGAGGGTGAGCCATGCGATGTTCACCTGTCTCCGTTCCACCGCCGCGCGTCGTCTGGCTGTGACATTCAGGTCAGAGGGCCCGATGACATGGTTAGTACGCGCCCAGGACCGTTGAAACTCAGTCAGTGCGAAACGGCCGTCATCCCACTCTGTTACCCTGCACCCTCAAATGTACCTGCCTTTGATGTAATGTCCTCGGCCCAAGATATGGGGAAATTAAAGAACTTTTAAAGTAACACAACTTGGTGAGTGCTACATCTTCAATTTTTTCTTTTATAAGTATATTCTATGGAGCATCTTATGGGGCTATCATTAACCTTTTATGCTGCATTATATGGGGCCTATTTTAATATGGAGCATCTTATGGGGCCCATCATGAACTTTATGGAGCATTATATGGGGCTCCTGATTCAATATGGATATTCAAAAACACAACCTACTGATGTCTCAATAAATTTTACTTTTATTGGTATCTATTTTTATTTTTGAAATTTACCAGTAGCTGCTGCATTTCCCACCCTAGGCTTATACTCGAGTCAATAAGTTTTCACATTTTTTTGTGGCAAAATTAGGGGTCTCGGCATACTCGGGTTGGCTTATACTTGAGTACACATGGTAAATGTGATCCAAAATGTTATGTAAAATGTTCCTAACAAAAGCTCCAAATCTATCCACAAAAAACACGCTCCCATAAAGGTCTGTCATCTATCAATGGAAATGTAGGTGGCTTCCACGTTACTGGTAGCACAAAGGCTCTGGAAAAGCAAACTGGCTTCTCGTCCCCCAAAAGAAATCCAGCAAACTCTACACTCCCAAATCCTAATGTCCCCCTCCCTTTTGAGCCCCAGAGATGTGCCTAAACCAGTTAGAATCCATATTTGGCATTTCTGTATCGATGAAAGCCGACTTAATTTAATGGTTGCATGTCTCCTGAAGCATGAGCTGGGCACAATGTATGGGTACTACTACAGGCTCTAATATGTACTGGGCACTACACAGGCAGGTTTGCAATTTTAGAGTATGTGTTGCAGCGGCGCTAGTATATGAGGTATCCTATTGCTGCAGATCTAGACAATAACCACAAATGTTGTCAAAATGAAATAAAATCAATAAACAGATTTGCGCAAAAGGAACCAAAAGGAAAATATTGTAAACCCAAATGTAATAGACACACTTGAGGGAACCTAAATGGAAAAACTAAGCATTTAATAAGAATACTTGTCAAGAAAATTGTAGGCTGAAAAGGAAAAATTAATAAGTATATATTAAAGCTATAATGAAAAGATAACACTATTCACTGGTTGTGTGCGATGGTCAGGGCAGCAACTGGAAGCTGGCCGAACGGAGCTTCCACACACCGTCTGATCACCTCGCCGCCCGTACCGCTAGGAAGGAGGAAGCGGAGTCGCCTTCACTGGCGCTCCACGACCAGGTAAAAGCAGTGCGCGCACAGATTTCCAACCCGGCTAATTTGTACGGAGCGCACTGCAACAATTTAACTTTTAGAAGCACTGCCACCGGCCGGGGCATCTTCTATTAAACTCTGACTTCTACAGCATGTCCTATTTTCAACTTCTATAGGACTCTTCATTGTGGACTAAGGAATCGGAAAGTTACACAGTGGAAGGGTTTTAATCCCTCCTTTTAAAAAACCTCAATTGGACTGTTTAGAGACTTTTTATGATCTAATGCTCCCATTTTTTCTATTGTATAGGTTCCTAGCATACATTCTTCATGATCTCCAACCTAGGTGGCTGACATTATACACTAGCTAAGTTGAGCAATTCATCCCTGAGTATTTCTCCTGTTTTTTCCATAGGTACCCAACATTATACATATAGGTACTAATTGCCTTTTTTTTCTACAGCGCAACAAAATTATCACTGTTGGTTTTATGGGCATAGTGCAATCCTAGTATATACCTTGAATAGTGTTATCTTTTCATTATAGCTTTAATATATACTTATTACTTTTTCCTTTTCTGCCTACAATTTTCCTGACAAGTATTCTTATTAAATGCCTATTTTTTCCATTTAGGTTCCCTCAAGTGTGTCTATTACGTTTGGGTTTACAATATTTTCCTTTTTGGTTCCTTTTGCACAAATTTAATGTTTATAGATTTGCAATTTTCACTACTGCTTGTTTCTGGCAAATATCTATGGAGTCAAAATCATCACTGAACCTATAGATCTCAGAGGGGTGTAATTTCCAAAATGAGATCACTTGCTGCTCTTTTGGCACTTAGGGGCCCTGTAGCTGGAGTTTGCAAACTATTGTACGATAATTTGTTCTCCTAGAGTCAAATAGCCCTCCTTCCTTTCAGAGTCTTGCTGTGTGGCTAAGCAGTACTTCACAGCCACACACTGTATGGGGTATTGCCACGTTAAAGGGAATCTGTCACTCCATTTTTGGCCTATAAGCTGCGGCCACCGCCATCAGAGGCTTATCTACAGCATACAAAGTACGCGTGCGCAGGTGGCGCGTAAAAAATGGGGTGACAGATTCCCTTTAAGCAAAAATTGTGTGACAATTTTGGTGCCATTTTTACACATTTTTCGATGTGAAAAAAAAGTTACAAAAATGTAATTATTTCTTCACAATGCTACAAAATTCTCTGACACATTTGTTGTGTCAATCTGATCACTGCATCCTTAGATGAATTCATTGAGGTGTAGTATGCAAAATGAGGACACTAATGGTGGGCATTCTGCTTTTCTGGGACCTCAGGAGCTCTGCAAATATGACATGGCACACTCAAACCATTCCAGCAAAATATGTAATACAACAATGGTGCTCATTCACATCTGAGCTTTGAACTGTGCCTCAAAAGTTGTTTTTGACCGCATATGAGGCATCAGCGTACTCAGGAGAAATTGTGTAACATTCTTTGTGGTCCATTTTCTCCTATTATCACTTCCTGTGCATGTGCACTGTCCTATCAGGCTGTGCGCGTGCTGGGTAGGCGGATGGCACATAGGTTGAGGAGAGTGGCGGCGTTATTGCTGAGGAGATGGTGCGCGTGCCCACAGAAAGGATTGTGATATATGAAGAGACCAGATCAGCATTGGAGTGGGCAGAGGTAGTAATTTTGTTTTATGTGAGGCCATTATACTGTATGTAAGATCATGTGGGGCCATTATACAGTATAGAGCATCATGTGGGGCCATTATACAGTGTGGTGCAGTATATGTGGCCATTATACAATATGGAGCATCATGTGTGGCCATTATACAGTATGGAGCACTATGATAGGACACTATACAGTATGGAGCATCATGTGGGGCCATTATACAGCATGCAGCATCATGTTGGGCCATTATACAGTATGGAGCATTATGTGGGGCCATTACACAGTATCGAGCATCATGTGTGGCCATTACACAGTATGAAGCACTATGTTGGGCCATTATACAATATGGAGCACTATAACAAAACAGAAGGAATAAAAGATAATTTAGCCCAGAATATATGAAAATAATAAAACTACAATAAAGTATTTTTTATAAGAGAACAGGTTTAAAAATAGGAAAAAAAAAACACATTGTATATGTACAGTTACAAATGCGGGACGCAGATGTGCTGATATAAAAGAGATCAAATATTATACCAATATTACACTAACAGTGACTAACAGTCATACAAAATATGAGACTGTTCTGACATAGTGTCCTAACGGAAGCCTTCAATAATACCATAGTCAGTCATACGATGTATATCAAAGACAAAGTATAAAATGGTAGTCCATACATAGAAAGTATGAAGTATGCATGAAAGGCATAACAGTATCAGCAATAGACATATAGAAACTCATATAGAGAGTATATTCCAAGTTAGCATACCTTAGATAGATACCACATGGGCAAGCCAAGGGAGGCAGGGGGGTACTTGTAACACCCCAGGTAAAAGGGTTGCTACAGTGGCATTGCTTTCCTTATGGGGAGAGTGATGTCATGCTTGGAAGCGGGGAAGGATCCCTTTAACAGTTATGCAGTACATGCAACACTGTTCGGACTCCAGGCCAGAAGGGGGAGCTCTGAATCAGGTTTCAGGGGAGCTTCCCTAGATATACAGTGGGGCAAAAAAGTATTTAGTCAGTCAGCAATAGTGCAAGTTCCACCACTTAAAAAGATGAGAGGCGTCTGTAATTTACATCATAGGTAGACCTCAACTATGGGAGACAAACTGAGAAAAAAAAATCCAGAAAGTCACATTGTCTGTTTTTTTATCATTTTATTTGCATATTATGGTGGAAAATAAGTATTTGGTCAGAAACAAACAATCAAGATTTCTGGCTCTCACAGACCTGTAACTTCTTTTTTAAGAGTCTCCTCTTTCCTCCACTCATTACCTGTAGTAATGGCACCTGTTTAAACTTGTTATCAGTATAAAAAGACACCTGTGCACACCCTCAAACAGTCTGACTCCAAACTCCACTATGGTGAAGACCAAAGAGCTGTCAAAGGACACCAGAAACAAAATTGTAGCCCTGCACCAGGCTGGGAAGACTGAATCTGCAATAGCCAACCAGCTTGGAGTGAAGAAATCAACAGTGGGAGCAATAATTAGAAAATGGAAGACATTCAAGACCACTGATAATCTCCCTCGATCTGGGGCTCCACGCAAAATCCCACCCCGTGGGGTCAGAATGATCACAAGAACGGTGAGCAAAAATCCCAGAACCACGCGGGGGGACCTAGTGAATGAACTGCAGAGAGCTGGGACCAATGTAACAAGGCCTACCATAAGTAACACACTACGCCACCATGGACTCAGATCCTGCAGTGCCAGACGTGTCCCACTTCTTAAGCCAGTACATGTCCGGGCCCGTCTGAAGTTTGCTAGAGAGCATTTGGATGATCCAGAGGAGTTTTGGGAGAATGTCCTATGGTCTGATGAAACCAAACTGGAACTGTTTGGTAGAAACACAACTTGTCGTGTTTGGAGGAAAAAGAATACTGAGTTGCATCCATCAAACACCATACCTACTGTAAAGCATTGTGGTGGAAAAATCATGCTTTGGGGCTGTTTCTCTGCAAAGGGGCCAGGACGACTGATCCGGGTACATGAAAGAATGAATGGGGCCATGTATCGTGAGATTTTGAGTGCAAACCTCCTTCCATCAGCAAGGGCATTGAAGATGAAACGTGGCTGGGTCTTTCAACATGACAATGATCCAAAGCACACCGCCAGGGCAACGAAGGAGTGGCTTCGTAAGAAGCATTTCAAGGTCCTGGAGTGGCCTAGCCAGTCTCCAGATCTCAACCCTATAGAAAACCTTTGGAGGGAGTTGAAAGTCCGTGTTGCCAAGCGAAAAGCCAAAAACATCACTGCTCTAGAGGAGATCTGCATGGAGGAATGGGCCAACATACCAACAACAGTGTGTGGCAACCTTGTGAAGACTTACAGAAAACGTTTGACCTCTGTCATTGCCAACAAAGGATGTATTACAAAGTATTGAGATGAAATTTTGTTTCTGACCAAATACTTATTTTCCACCATAATATGCAAATAAAATGATAAAAAAACAGACAATGTGATTTTCTGGATTTTTTTTTCTCAGTTTGTCTCCCATAGTTGAGGTCTACCTGTGATGTAAATTACAGACCCCTCTCATCTTTTTAAGTGGTGGAACTTGCACTATTGCTGACTGACTAAATACTTTTTTGCCCCACTGTATATATATATATATTCTGGCCAAGGGAGGAGATAGTCTGTGAGAGGAGTCGGTTAGAGGCAGTCTGTCAGAGGGACAGAGCAGAGAGGAAACAGACAGAGAGTCTGAGAAAGGAAAGCTGGGGCCTTGCAGCCACAAGGAAAGAGCAACAGAGCAGTATGTAGGAGACTGAAAGGGGAAGAGAAGCATAGGAGAAGTAAAGAGCTGGAGGAAAGCTGCGACTGAGCTTCCTCCAAACTGATGCGCAGAAATCCGGTAGCTGGAGGACCGAGGTTGTAGGGGTAACTATCCCCATGGCAGAAACTAGCAGACAGGAGATTGCAGGTCGCCTGTCCACCATTAACAACCAAAGGAACAGCAACAGATAGAGCCCAGAGTCATCATGAGAGACCCTGTAAAAAGGCTTGAGTTACCTGCCATGCGGGTAGTGTCCTACCAGCAAGGGGGACAAAGAACGTGAGGACCTTGTGTGAGAACTAAGGCAGCAAGGGACTACAACACATCGCAGAAGGGAAGGCTTCCAACCCCACCTGGTTAGGGGGATTCCTGATTTGCTACGAAGCCGGACGGACCATACCAGTACCTGTGATCTGGTGCCCTGGACTGTGGCTGACTTACAACAGTAAAGAGGTAAAGAGACTGCAACCTTGTGTCCTGTTTCTTACTACACCATCTCTATCTACTACACCGGGAGCCCTGGGGATCCAGCTTCACCTGTGGGAAGCTATCCCATCCCTGCTGCCATAACATCACCCCAGTGGACCCCTTTATATAGCATCGGTCATCCCTGGCCGAATACCACAGGTGGCATCACGAACATTCTTTTTCCTAAAAACCCCTTTAAAGACCTTTCATTTAATTTGGACGCCCAGGGCCACAGACCAGGTCGCTGCCACCGTGACCACCCCTTTAATGATGACCGAACCCGGTACCAAGTACCCCTAGGCCCTGGCAGGCGCTCCATACTCAAGCAACAACCGCATCACCCCGACGCGCGTTTCAGCAAAGCCTTCGTCAGGGGCATACAACAAACATTGATGCGGTGTTTAAAAAGGGGGCCGGAACCAATCGGTACTAATCCAGAAGTGTCATACCATTGCCAAGGCAACAACCACGCCGGCCAATGTCACTGCAACATCCCAGGCTATGCCAGGAGTAAACTCCGCACAGCGCTGACTTACAGGGAGCGCAGGAGGCAGCAGGCACAATGGGAGGTTCAGCAACTGTTTGGAGAACGCCAGCCACCTGGACTGAAAAGCGATGCATGCGCAGTCAAAGCATCCCCCATGTCGGTTGGCATCCATGTCAGAAGGCGATGCCAGAGCACGACAAGTAATCTGACGTCAGCCACCCCAAGAGACGCCGAGAGCCGACAGAGAGAGGGAGGACATGACATGCATGCGTACAAAGCCACAGCTGGCAGCAGACTGCAGTCCTGAAAACAATTGTATATCCAAAATAAACATTGGTATTAATTTCACTAAATGTGTGACCGTGGCCATAGTGAAATAGTTGACAGCAGTGACCACCATGACATAACCAAATAGATATAATCAGTATTGAATGTATAGTAATCAGCAATGATCTCAATATATTTAATTATAAGACAAATTTAACAAATAAATAATAGATAGCCATTGCCTTAATGTGGATATACAAAACAAAAAATAGGATAGAGAATAGTGACAGACTATATATACACTTGTAATACAATAATCATGATAGGACATCCACAATAGTCCATAAATACATTTAAAGTTAGCACAAAGTTTTGTCACATATCAAAAATAGGTATCAGAATATACATAATGTAAGATAACAAAAACTAATGGTGCAAAAATCCACGGCATGAATGATGAATCCTCATAGAGTAGATGGTCAACGAACTCCAATAAAATCAACAGCAGGGAAGACCAAAAAAGAAACTAGCACTCCTAAGATAAGAAAATGACATGTTAAAAACAATACTAAAAAATACATAGAGAGAAAAGAAAAAACAACATAGGCACAAAGGATGGAAAAATCGACTAGCAGACCATCAGAAGTCAGTCAAAGAAAGGGAACAAAACTAATATGCGTGACATCGACAGAGTAGATGCTTCTCATCCGAAGGAGGGTGGCATGGCAGTATGCAAAATGAGGACTCTAATGGTGGGCATTCTGCTTTTCTGGGACCTCAGGAGCTCTGCCAATGTGACGTGTCACCCACAAACCATTCCAGCAAAATATGTAATACAACAATGGTGCTCATTCACATCTGGGCTTTGAACTGTGCCTCAAAAGTTGTTTTTGACCACATATGAGGCATCAGTGTACTTATGAGAAATTGTGTAACATTCTTTGTGGTCTGTTTTCTCCTATTATCACTTTCTGTGCATGTGACCCGTCCCATCAGGCTGCACGCGTGCTGTGTAGGGGGATTGTGCGTGGGTTGAAGAGAGTGGCGGCGTTATTGCTGAGATGGCGCGCATGCCCGCAGGTATGATTGTGATATATAAAGAGACCAGATCAGCGTTGGAGTGGGCAGAGGTGAGTAGTACATTTTTTTTTTATGAGAGAACATCATACTGTATGTAGGATCATGTGGGGCCATTATACAGTATGGATCATCTTGTGGGGCCATTGTACAGTATGGGGCAGTATATGTTGCCATTATACAATATGGAGCATCAAGTGTGACCATTATAAGATGTGGAGCATCATGTGGGGCCATTATCTAGTATGGAGCACTATGATGGGCCACTATACAGTATGGAGCATCATGTGGGGCCACTATACAGCATCATGTCTTGCCATTATACAGTATGGAACACTATGTGGGGCTATTATACAGTGAGGAGCATCATGAGTGGGGCCACTATACAGCATGTAGCACTATGTGGACACATTATTCAGTATGGAGAACTACGTGGCTTCATTATACTGTATACACGTGGTCAAAATTGTTGGTACCCCTCGTTTAATGACAGACAAACCCACAATTGTCAAAGAAATAACTTGAATCTGACAAAAGTAAATATCAAAAAATATATGAAAAGGAACAAATGAAAGTCAGACATTACTTTTCAACCATGCTTCTACAAAATTTTTTTTTAAAATAACTCATGAAATAGGCCTTGGCAGAAATAATGGAATCCTTAACTTAATATTTTGCTGCACAACCTTTTGAGGCAATCACACAATTCTTGTAACTGTCAATGAAACTTCTGTACCTCTCGACAGGTATTTTGGCCCACTCCTCAAGAGCAAACTGCTGCAGTTGTCTCATGTTTGAAGGTTGCCTTTTCCTGACGGCATGTTTCAACTCTTTTCAAAGATGCTCAGTAGGATTTAGGTCAGGGCTCATAGAAGGCCACTTCAGCATAGTCCAATGTTTTCCTCTTAGCCATTCTTGGGTGTTTTTAGCTGTGTGTTTTGGGTCATTATCCTGTTGCAAGACCCATAATCTGCGACTGAGACCAAGCTTTCTGACACTGGGCAGCAAATTTCTCTCTAGAATCCCTTCATAGGCTTGAGATTTCATTGTACCCTGCACAGATTAGACACCCTGTTCCAGATGCAGCAAAGCAGCCCCAGAACATAACAGAGCCTCCTCCATGTTTCACAGTAGGGACTGTGTTCTTTTCTTGATATGCTTCATTTTTTCATCTGTGAACATAGAGCTGACGTACCTTGCCAAAAAGTTCAATTTTTGTCTCATCTGTCCATAGGACATTCTCCCAGAAGCTTTGTGGCTTGTCAACAAGTAATTTGTAGTGATGAGCGAGTGTACTCGTTGCTCGGGTTTTCCCGAGCACGCTCAGGTGACCTCCGAGTATTTGTTATTGCTCGGAGATATACTGTAGTTTATCGCCTCAGTTGCATGATTTACGGCTTCCAGATACGCTGAATACATGTGGGAATTCCCTAACAAACAGGCATTCCTCACATGTATTCAGCATATCTGGAAGCCGTAAATCATGCAACTGAGGCGATGAAAACTATATCTCCAAGCAATAACAAATACTCAGAGGTCACCCAAGCGTGCTCGGGAAAACCCGAGCAACGAGTACACTCGCTCATCACTAGTAGTTTGGCAAATTCCAGTCTAGCTTTATGATTTTTTTTTCCATCAATGGTGTCCTCCTTGGTCGTCTCCCATGAAGTCCACTTTGGCTCGTATGACGGATGGTGGGATCTGACACTGATGTTCCTTGAGCTTGCAGTTCACCTTTAATCTGTTTCATAGTTTTTCCGGGCTCTTTTGTTACCATTCGTATTATCCATCTCTTTGATTTGTCAACAATTTTCCTCCTGCGGCCATGTCTAGAGAGATTGGCTATAGTCCCAAGGATCTTCATTTTCTGAATAATATTTGCAACTGTAATCCCAGGAACATCAAGCTGCTTGAAAATGGTCTTCTAACTTTTATATGTTTGTCTATAATTTTAATTTCCTGAGACAATTCTTTCCTTCGCTTCCTCTGGCCCATGTTGAGTGTGATGCACATCACCATGTCACCAAACAGCACCATATCTGTAGCCCTATATACAGTCCCACTCAAGACTGTAAAACACTTGTAATGCTAGTTAGGGAACACACCTTGATTTAACATGTCCCTTTTGTCACATTTTCTGGGGTACAATCATTTCTGTTCAGGCCTATTTCATAAGTTTTATTTTTTTAAAAATTCAATGGAAGCATGGTTGAGAAGCAATGTCTGTCTTTCATTTGTTAATTTTCATAGATCTTTTATTTATTACTTTTGTCAGATTCAAGTTATTTCTGTTACCATTATGGGGTTTTCTGTGATTAAACAAGGGGTATCAACAATTTTGACCACATATGTACAGTATGGAGCACTATGTCGGGCCATTATACAGTGTGGAGCATCATGTTGGGCCACTATACAGCATGGAGCACTATGTGGGCACATTATACAGCCTGGAGAACTATGTGGGCACATTATACAGTATGGAGAACTATGTGGACACATTATACAGTATGGAGAACTATGTGGGCACATTATACAGTATGGAGCACTATGCAGGGCCATTATACAGTATGGAGCATCATGTGTGGCCATTATACAAGTATGTAGCACTATGTGGGGCCATTATACAGTATGGAGCATTATGTGGGCACATTATACAGTTTGGAGCACTATGTGGGGCTATTATACAGTATACTTTATATATTTAAATTATGCGATTGGGCTATATGCTTTTTACTGCTCTTACATAACATATTATACTGTATTATTCCACTATAATTCCAATTTTCTAAATTAAAAAATCTCAGTATTCAGGTTAACTTGCCATGTTGGCACTTTGCGATAAATAAGTGGGTTTCGGATTGCAGTTTGGGCACTCAGTCTCTAAAAGGTTCACCATCACTGACATATGGAGTATTGTCATACTCAGGAGAAATTGCACAACAAATTGTATTGTCCATTTTCTCCTTTTTTCCTGAGGGAAAAATTAAATGTTCATTTTTTTTCCTTCCACGTTGCTTTAATTCCTGTGAGCACCTAAAGGGTTAACATCTTGAATGTGATTTCGAGCACTTTGAAGGGTAAAGTTTTAGGCATTTTCTGATATATAGACCCTGCAGAATCACTTCAAACGTGATGTGGTCCATAAAGAAACTGTTTTGTAAATTGCTAAATTTTCAAAATATTTGCCACAATTCCATTATTTTCACAAATAAATGCAAAAAAATGTAAACAAATTTATCACTATCATAAAGTACAATGTGTCACGAAAAAACATTCTCACAATCACTGAAATTCCTTGAAGCATTCCAGAGTTATTACCACATAAAATGACACTTGGCCTGGTCAGGAAGGTGAAAACAGACTTGGGGTTGAAGGGGTTAAGTTGGAGGGGTTATAGAATGGCCTTACGGTGAAGTGAGTGAATGTGTTATGTTTTTCCCCTTTGCTACCACGCAAAAAATATATATCCTATAAATATTGGATTGATGGAAACCCAATATTCATCACTGACTACAGGCTACAAAGAGTCTGGAGACCAATGATTTGATCAGTGGAAGCTCATGCCTTGGAAGAATATTTCACAGCTCCTGGACAAACAAATCCCAGACTTTAGGCCGGGGACACACTAGAGAGAAATATGGACGAAGGAGCAGGGCCGGTTTTAGGCAAAGTGGGGCCCTAGGCAAAAGTTTAACCCTGCTGTTCTGTTTAGATTTCACATACACTTGTACTGTTCCCGGTCATTTTTGACCGTCCTTATAAAATAATCATTTTTAGCTAATCTAAGTGGTTTTTTTAAACAGTTTTTGCACTATTATATTGCTTGTGAAGATGGTTGTTCAAATACCAGAAAGAAAAATAAATACAAAGCTTGTTTTATATTTTTTTTATATCCAAAAGGGAACATGGTATTTTTTCGATTTTTGTAAAAATTGATTATTTTTGCAGATAAAAAAAAAATCTTGATCTAAATGTTAACTATAAGTAATAATATCAAACATTATGTAGATATACTTTTTTCAAAGGCAAAAAAAAAAAAAAAAAGCTTTTTTCTCTATAAAATGGCAAAAAACGTTGTTTTTTATACACTTATACTGTTCCCGGTCATTTTTGACCGGACCTAACAAAGTTGTGATTTGTACTAATTCAAGTGTTATTTGATTACCTGTTGCATTGTTTTACTGTATGTGAACATGGTTTTCAATAATCAGATGAAAAATTAAATCAAAAACTTTTATTTTTTGAATCAAATAAATTAACATTTATGTACAGTGTAATACTGTACAACCAGCAAACACATGGAAAATCAGAAAATCATGATTTACAATATGAAATGTTGACAACTGAATGGAACTAGATCTATATGAACAGCAGGGTAAATAAAAACCAGTGAAATAAATTGCGCATAGCTATACTGGAAGCGAATCCGTCGGCTGTATCGCAACTTGAAAATGTTGGTATGTGTAAATCTGTTCTGACCAAAAGTAGTCAGATACATTGATAAATAGTAGTAGATGCAATATATAGTTCAAAATGAGGTGATAGCACCTTTATTTTTGTCAAAAATTGTCTGGAGAGCTGAATAAAGGCCTATTGGTCATTTTTGACCGAACAGTACAAGTGTAAAAAAAATTGTACCAAATAAAGTAAACAAAAATTAAAAAAAAAAAAAATTCCCACAGAGAGTACCCCCCTAATGACGAAAAGTCAGGGAGCCTCAAGTCTCAGAATCACACGCTGAATTTTTATAACATTATAGAATTTCAAAAACGGTCATTTTTGACCTAACAGAACAGCAGGGTTAAAATGGGGCCCCAAATGCTAACATATTGCACCAACAGAAACATTTTGGTTGTAGCTACATGCGCTGATTTCAGGCCACTAAATGAGCGTGATCAACAATATTGAAGTCATTCGCCACTTGTTTCCAGCCTCTTTACACTGGCTGGGGACAGAATGATCACTAGTAAATCAATCTGTCCCCATACAGTATCATCTTAGCAGAATATCTGCAGTTTTAACTGGGCGATGTGCTGATGAGAACAATTATTTTTGTTCCGGCATATACTGTACATACATACACCGTACATACACACAGGTACACATACCGTACATACACACACAGACATACACATTACATGCATACACACATACAGTTATATACACAGATAGTATACACATACCGTACATACATATACCATACATACACACAAATACACATACATACACCATACGTACACACAGATACACATACAAATACAGTATATGCAAACACATACATATATCATACATACAAACAGATACACATACCTATGCCATCATACATACACATACCGTACATACACACATGCATATACCGTACATTCACACAAATGCCGTACACACATATACCGTACATACACACAGATACACATACATATACCGTACATACACAGATACAGTTATATACAGTACATATAGTACACACATACCGTACATACATATAAAATACACCCAAATGCACATACCGTACATACATACATATACCGTACATGCATACACACACATATACCGAACATACAGATACACATACACGTACCGTACATACACACATACAGTATATACACATACCGTACACACATATACATACACATATACTGTATGTACATGCACATAAACATACATATATACCATATATCCATACAAATTATTGCACATACACAGATACACACTGTACATGCATACACACACAGCCATACAACTATACCATACATACACACATATACTGTACATACACAGATACACACACACAGATAGAAACATACACATAGATACACACAGATGCACACATACATATACAAGCATATACATATACACATACTAATCTTGTATAGGTGATCAGATGAGCCCTGCAGGTCAGTTCAGCTGGAGAGGGCTGCAGACCCCACTGTGGGGGATGGGGCACAGAGCAGGCAGCACTGATATCGGCCCCCTGCTGCTGGCGTGCTGTCCCCTGCAGTGAGCTCCTCCTCCATCTCTTCTCTGTGAGGAGACGCTGCAGCCTGCTCTGAACAGAACAGTGGAGGGAGCAGAAGAAGTCCTGCTCTTCCTCCACTGCTGTCTCTATGTGCTGTGCAGCTGGGGCCCCTGACTGTAGGTGAGCAGCACTCACCATTGGGACGCTCCATGCAGGGGGACAGACGGCAGTCAGTGAGCGCTCTCCTCAGTCTGGTCACTGTGAGGTAAGGAAAGCGTTCATTGGCCAGCGTCTCTCCCTGCATGACACACCCCCTTTTTGATCTCCTGCACTTCGCGCCCGCTCTCTCCCCGGCACTCAATGTTCCGTGATTACAGGAGGGAGTGAGAGGGGCCCGACCCTGCATGATACCGGGCCTGCCTGCAGGGGCCCCCCTCCACCTCTGGGCCCCAGAGCAGTGCCATCAACAGTATGTCTGCCCCTGGCTGGGGGCCAGCGGGGGCCCCAGGCAGCTGCCTAGTCTGCCTGCCCCTAACGCCGGCCCTGCGAAGGAGAGGCGCAAAAACAATGCATTGCACTCGGACCAATGTTTCTCTATGGGGCAGCTTCCATCAGCCTTATATTTCTTGGCCGTATTTTATGGGCTGAGAAAATCGCAGCCTGCAGCGATTGTCAGAGTATTCCTACAAAAACACGCCAATGCAAGTTTATGGGGGCGAGAAAAAATATGGATTACACATGGACCATGGACTTGCGAGAAATACGCAAGACTTTTCCAGGTGACAGGAAATGGGCCAAGCCATTATCTGAAAGCTTAGACATGCTAATTAGCTTAAAAACTGCTCCAGACATCCCAGAAGAACACATCCACGGAGTCTTGCAGCATGTCTTCATTCATCAATGTAGAGATGCTAATCGTTCTGGTCCAAGAAAGGCCTGAGCATTGGGACCAGAGGGATGCACATTATTCCAATCGGGCCACTAAAGAGGCGGCACGGAGGAGGATCTGTGGGCTACTTTTTGCAGATTTTACAGACTGTCCACGTGAGGGACAGCAACAAATAAGTTCACTCATGTTTTGAAAATAATATTAACTGCACTAAATAACACGTTTTCACAGTATCCCCTTAAATCCTAGTATGTGTTTTTTTATTCTATTATTAGTAATTACAGTAAGATTATGTTTAGAAAATACAGCTTACTAGGCCACATGAGTATGTAAAATGTCACTAAACTTGTGGACCCTATGTGCACAATGTCCTTATACGTTATTATTGTTTGTTATTGCAGTGGAAGTTGTTATGAGACGCTGGCGCAGCATCCGTGACCAATAAAGGCAGGACGGTCAGCAGTGGGCCAGGAGTGGTGATGCAGCACCGACCAAGCGGAAATACATTTATTTTGACAACCTGGCATTTCTGGCTTTCAGTATGGATCTCAGACCGTAAGTACATACATCACACATATCTTTTTTAGGGTCATATGTCTTAATTTTTTTTTTCTAATAAAATTTCAAAACAGAACTCAGTCCAAACTCACTGAGGCCACTGACAGGGTCGGATTCTGAGGCCATTATAGATCCGGTCGGGGAAGGTGAAGAGGTGGTTGGCCCATCTTCTGAGTCTTCCAGCTGCATCCCTCAAGCTCCAGTTGCACCTGCACCAGTAGCTCCACCTTCACCACACCAGCAACTGCACCAGCACCTGTCTGCCTTGAAGAACCAGGCAACAGGAGCCGCCCTACTGTTCCTCTGGAGGCCTCCCCCAGCCTGCTGTCAAATCCCGCCGTGGGCGAAGGTGAGAGATCCCTGCCTCTGATACCAGGAGGCATGTTGACATGGGGGTTCTCAACTACCTGTCCAGGGCTGCCCAGGATGAGAGTGATGAGGTATATTCCCGCAGTCTGACCCGGTACCTTCGTCCCCTACCCTGTGAGGTGAGGCTACGTGTGTGAGGAACAATACAGATCCTCATTGATGCATGTACATCCCCCAATACCCCATATGAGGTCTTTGAGTTCTTAGAGAGGTGGCTGCTGAGACTTCAACCAAACCCACAAGTGCATATCCAACATGGATCTGACACACCTCCTCCATGGGTGCCTACACTTCAACCCATTCCCCCCCCAAAACCAACCCAGGCCCAAATGGCATCCTATAACCAACCTGCCCAATATGGCCACTTGTACAGACCCAGTGTTGGAGGCTGGTCCCAACCTGGGTTTGGATGACATGGCCATATTGGGGGGTATGAGTCACGTGGGTTCCACAATCCCCAGGAGTCTCATCTCCATTTTCCATATGGTCACTTTGCAACTCAGCAATGTGACCCGGGCCACAACATACAGCATGGCCAAGATTATGTACCCACACAGGGTGGAGGACAATTTGGACAACAAAGCCAGCAAGAATGATAGGCTAGACTTCCGCCATCACCTTCACCAACTTTCCAAAATCTATAATTTTGTTTTGGTATTTGATTTTACTGTTGCAAAATAATATATGTTTGTTTTACTTTTATGTGTAACTACATTTAAAAAAGGGGTTTGACCAAATTTCGAGGGCCACAAAAGCCATATGTCTGCAATATGGTTTTAAGCAAAAAATATTATGTTTTGGCTATATAAAAAAGTTTGAAATGCCAATTTTTGTGTCTTCTTACAATTATTAAGACAAGGTACCAAAATGCCAAAAATCAAAATGAACACACACACAACAACTCAGCTGAATGGCTGACTGGAGGATCCGCCATTTGGCACAAAGAATGCCAAAGGCACACTCCACCAGACGCCG
Source organism: Ranitomeya variabilis (assembly GCF_051348905.1). Lineage (NCBI taxonomy): Eukaryota > Metazoa > Chordata > Amphibia > Anura > Dendrobatidae > Ranitomeya > Ranitomeya variabilis. Next base: position 528,095,325 of record NC_135233.1, read on the forward strand.
TGCGCGTGATAGGCGCAAGTTAAAGATCCTACGCTGGTGATCCAGGTTTCGACGGGGATATGGCTTCATTACATGCCTAGTTAATTGAAAGGCCTCATCTGCAACAAGGACATAAGGCACAGAATCTTGATTGGAGCCTGGAAGCTGACGTGGTGGTGGTAGGTCCAACTGGTTATTGCGCAGCCACCGACCCATAATGGAAGAATTGAAGACTCTAGAGTCTCCAGTTCTCTCACAGGCCCCAATGTCTACAATTATAAACCTGTAGTGACTGTCAACCAGAGACAACAACACTACAGAAAAATATTGTTTATAAATTATAGAATTGGGACCCTGAGTTCGGAGGCTTACGCACATGGATGTTTCCCATCAAGTGCTCCAATTGGGAAATTGTCATTGTTCCTCAAATCCACAGGCAATCCACAACCAGTCTTCCATCTTGGGCTCAGGCATGACCACTTGATGAAGTCTGGACCAGATTTCTGAAAAGGTAGACCAGACTATGCCTGAGATTGTAGACCTCCCAATCAAAAATTCATGATGGAGTGCTGGATATGAAAGACCAGTTGTCAGGAAGCTAAAACAAAACAAACAAAAAAATACATTTAAACTGTTTGAAGGTTTGAAAACATTTATATACAGCCAGGGCCGTATTTAGAGTTTCTGCTGCCCTAGGCACTTTTCGTGCTGCCTCCCCCACTGGTCAGTATGACTAATGCAGACACTGTCGGAAGTGACTTGGGCTACTTTCACATCAGCCGATCCGGCAGTTTTTCTGCATCTGTCACGTAACGCATCACTTACGGCAACACTGCGTTCGGTCTCATTCATTCCCTGTGGGACTTGCGGACATGTGCCGCACTTGCAGTTTTGCCGCGATCCGATAAATGCGGTACTTGCAGCAACGGAAAAAAACGCTGCTAGCAGTGTTTTTATGTCTCATCGTAAGTGTAAAACCGCAAGTGCTGCATATGTTCGCAAGTCCCATAGGGAATCAGTAAGGGGTCTAAATCTATGTATATGCCCATGTAGCTCTTTCAAAGACAATTCCAGCAATATTTTTACATGTTCAGTCCATTCATCTGAAATCAGTTTGCATACATATGCAAATGAGGGAGTAGATCTGTTACTCCAGCTCTATACCCCCTCAGTGCTGTATTATATAGTATATAACACAGCCACATAGTATATAAGAGCCACGTAGTATATAAGAGCCACGTAGTATATAGCAGCCACGTAGTATATAGCACAGCCCACACAGTATATAACACAGCCCACGTAATATATAACACAGCCCACGCAGTATATAGCACAGCCCACGCAGTATACTGCACAGCCCACGCAGTATACTGCACAGCCCACGCAGTATATAACACAGCCCACGCAGTATATAACACAGCCACATAGCATATAAGAGCCACGTAGTATATAAGAGCCACGTAGTATATAGCAGCCACATAGTATATAGCACAGCCCACACAGTATATAACACAGCCCATGCAGTATATAGCACAGCCCACACAGTATATAGCACAGCCCACGCAGTATATAACAGCCCACGCAGTATATAACACAGCCCATGCAGTGTATAACACAGCCCACGCAGTGTATAACACAGGCCACGCAGTGTATAACACAGCCCATGCAATGTATAACACAGCCCACGCAGTGTACAACACAGCCCACGCAGTGTATAACACAGCCCACGTAGTGTATAACACAGCCCACGTAGTGTATAACACTGCCCACGCAGTATATAACACAGCCCACGTAGTATATATCACTGCCCACGTAGTATATAGCAGCCAGGCAGTATATAACACAGCTCACGCAATATATAACACAGCCCACGTAGAATATAACAGCCCACGTAATATATAGCAGTATAGGCACCATATCCCTGTTAAAAAAAGAATTAAAATAAAAAAGTTAGGCTACTTTCACACTAGCGTCGGGCTCGGCCCATCGCGGTGCGTCGGGCCGAGGTCACCGACGCTAGCGTTGTCTCCGCCGCACAACGGGGGCAGCGGATGCATTTTTCCAGCGCATCCACTGCCCTATTGTGAGGTGCGGGGAAGTGCGGGGAGGTGGGGGCGGAGTCCGAAAAAGCGGACCCTCGGGAGCAAAAAACATGTAACGTTTTTTGATCCCGACGTTCCGCCACAACACGGCGCAACCGTCGCACGACGGTTGCGACGTGTGGCAATGTGTCGCTAATGTTAGTCAATGCAGAAAAAACGCATCCTGCAAGCACTTTTGCAGGATGCGTTTTTTCGGCAAAACGACGCATTTGCGACGTATTGCAGTTAACGTTAGTGTGAAAGTAGCCTTATATACTCACCCTCCGTCCACCGAAGCTGTCCCGATGCGCGTGATGCTGCCACCAGCTTCTGTTCCCAGTGATGCATTGCGAAATTACCCAGATGACTTAGTGGAGACCGGGAGTCATCTGGGTAATTTTGCAATGCATCACTGGGAACGGAAGCTGGCGGCAGCATCGCGCGCATCGGTGGACGGCGGAAGGTGAGAATAGCACAATTTTTAAATTTTTTACTTATTTTTAACATTATATCTTTTTATTATTGACGCTGCATAGGCAACATCAATAGTAAAAAGTTGGTCCGGGAAGGGGCGACACACTGGCACTGACAGCTCCGCACACACGTACAGCTCCACACAGACACACAAATACATACAGCTCCACACACACACAGCCCCACACACACACATACAGGTCCGCTGCTTGCACACACACATACAGCCCCACATACATACAGCACCGCACAGACACACAGCCAGCTCCGCTGCCAGCCCACACACACATACAGCTCCGCTGCCCGCACACACACATACAGCACCACACACATACATACAGCCCCACACACACATACAGCACCGCACAGACACACACATACAGCACCGCACACACAGAGCTCCGCACACACGGACAGCTCTGCGCACACAGACAGCGCCGCACACACAGAGCTCCGCACACACAGAGCTATGCACACACACACACACACACATACAGCTCTGCACACCAGCACTGGCAATGTTTGTTCCCAGGACCCAGATAGAGTGAGTGGGGGTGTACTATACCCCACCCCCACCACTCACTCTCTGGGTCCGTCTGCCGGGAGGAAAGATCAAACAGATATCATACATTCAGGGCTGCTGTGTTTGCACGGCTCCTCCAGCCTCAGGCACTGTAGGCAGAGATGAGGCTGAGGAATGTGAGGGAAGAAGTGAGGACCGTGAGGTGAGTCACAGACAGCCGTGCAGCAGCCAGGAGGGAGATGATTACAGACAGAGTCACAGAGACAGTACACTACTTACTGTGCATGTACTGCTCTACTGTCTGTGAGTCCTCCAGCTCCTGGCCAGTAATGTGTGAGTCCAGGACAGGACCCAGGGTCGGCACACAGGGCGCCGCCGCTCCACCTCAGCAGACACATTATTCCGGCCGGCACCACCAGTGAGGCTGTGAGCAGGGGGTCAGTGAGGTCACTGTGTCTCAGCAGGGGGCGTAGGGAGAGTTTTGGCTGCCGCTCTGCCGCCCCCTGTCTTCAGGAAGGGACCCACAGGACTAGTATTCAAAAAAAAAAAAAAAAAAGAAAAAAAAAATACACTTGCTCAGGTGCCGCCCCCCCGCCTGTCCCCGCCCTAGGCACGTGCCCTCAAGTGCCTAGTGGCAAATACGGCCCTGTATACAGCACAAGTACTATGTGGAACTAACAAGCCAGGCAATCACTACCTTAAAAAATTTACACTGGCTATGTGAATTTAACATAAATAACATATTCTTATTACTAAGAGTAGAGATTTGAGATATATTAAGAATAAAAGAAACAATTGGTAAGCAGAAGTATTGAGGAGGAGGAATACATATCGTAAGATAAGGAGAAGACGCTCCTCAGCAGATAATAATCTTTATTTTTATATAGCGCTAACATATTCCGCAGCGCTTTACAGTTTGCACACATTATCGTCGCTGTCCCTGTTGGGGCTCACAATCTAAATTCCCTATCAGTATGTCTTTGGAATGTGGGAGGAAACCGGAGTACCCGGAGGAAACCCACGCAAACACGGAGAGAACATACAAACTCTTTGCAGATGTTGTCCTTAGAACCCAGGACTCCAGCGCTGCAAGGCTGCTGTGCTATCCACTGCGCCACCATGCTGCCCGTATAAATTTACGCATCCTGGTGTCCTGGAAGGTGATCCCTGGGCATAGGGTCTCCAACAAAATATAAAAGGTGGCAAGGCTCATGTGACAATATTGATAAAACTTGTCGGGATGTGTCCGTAGAGATGCATAGAGATGGTGGAAATGGCCTTTAGTGAGACATTGCCTCAAAAGCTGATGGACCCACATTAGTATCCTCCTTCTCGGATCCACTATCACTGGGAATGGCTGCCCAAAGCGGCGTGACAAAATCCAGTTGTATAGGACAAGCTCAGTTGGGGTGAACCTAAGTATGTCTGACATGTTGCTAACAAACCACCAATACACGAACAAGAACAGCAACAAAATGGCCAGATTGGAGGCTGCCACCTGTTGTAGAGGCAATAAATAGGGTTGCTGATGATGATTTAAATCATTTTCAAGCCTCAAAACCATTAAATGCCATTTTGGAAGGTTGCGAGAAAAAAACGCTATACGGATGACATACGGAGGATTACATGCACAAATTATGCAGCCACACCTTGCCAATGGATGACATACGGATCACTGTTCAGGGAACATTTCTGCATATTAGGACAGTTAAAAACGGACCGTATTTCTATACGTTATGTCCGACCCCGGCCTTAGTGTCTGGCTCTGAGTGCTGTCATTTTCTGAGCACTGCAGGAGGTCCCCACTTCAATGGATGTTAAAGTGTCAACTCTTTCTTACTTTCTCAATTATAATTAATCCCATATTCAATGTGAGGTTGATATGTCTGCTCTCCGGAGATGTCTGTATGGATTTAATTTTTTCTCTGACACCTCCTCCTTTTAGAGGTGGCATGGGAGACTGATTTACAAATAGTCTAACCAACCCATCACAGGGCACTACCTCCCTGGATCCCACAACACCTTTTTCTTCTTGGTTTTGGAGATGGGCTTCTCAGGGAGATCGCTCAGCATCTCAAGACTGGCATCTATGGGTAGTGCAGTCTGAAATGCCTGGCTAGAGGTAGCCAGAAGCGATGTTAGGCTCAACCCCACAGGAACCCTCTGGGATCTGCTCTGGGTTAGTAACTTCTCCTGTTATCCTGCTGGATGATGAGGTTCCAGAAGGCGGTGGAGTACCTGCGTTCTGTTAATTCTGACTGTGGGTGACAGCGGCTATGTAGGCTGCCTCTCCCTGGGGGATAACAATACTTTCCCATCAGCCTTACATTCTGTGGTTAACAATTTTCCTTCACCCTGACAGGCTATTGGTACCGCTTTCCAATCACCATGACAGGCTGTGGGACACACCATACTAAAACTTTCCCCGGACTTTGGAAAGTTGTTCACACACCTGTCTATATAAGACCTCACAGCTCACAGTGCATGTCAAACCAAATGAGAATCATGAGGTCAAAGAAACTGGCCAAGGAGCTCAGAGACAGAATTGTAGCAAGGCACAGATCTGGTCAAGGTTACAACAGAATTTCTGCAGTACTCAAGGTCCCTTAGAGCACAGTGGCCTCCATAATCCATAAATGGAAGAAGTCTGGGACCACCAGAAGTCTTCCTAGACCTGGCTGTCCAGCCAAACTGAGCAATCGTGGAAGAGCCTTGGTGAGAGAGGTGAACAACCCCAAGATCACTGTGGCTGAGCTCCAGAGATGCAGTAAGGAGATGGGAGAAAGGTCCACAAAGTCAACTATCACTGCAGCCCTCCACCAGTCGGGCCTTTATGGCAGAGTGTCCCAAACAACTTCGTAACACTCTACTCCCTACGGCAAGGGAAGTGAATGAATAAAGCACAAAATCTCAAGTATACTAAACATGTCATTTTTTATTACAAATTACTTACAAAAAATCCAATAATAAAATTCAAATCAAGACCTCAGATGTTAGAGGCACCTCGCTAACGAATCCTTTATACACATCATCAGATATCATATTGCTATATAGCATTTTAAAAAGTCAAAAAGAGGAGAGATCCAAACATTCTTGCAGCCCTTTAGCTGATAGCATATCTACTCGCCCTTGTAGCTAGGCAACATACCAGAGCAATTGTGAATGAGCTTGGTGATATATATTCCTACTTCCCATCACGTCTGATGTGCCTACCTCTACAGTTCCTTAGTATGGCTGATACATGATCAATACCAAAATTAGCATAAATGTGCAAGAATATCTCCTTTTACTTACTCAATATGTGGATTCGATGCTGTGTCCCGCGACCCCGACGTGCATTTCATGCAAACTTCTTCAGGGGACGTCCTGGGATATATGTGTTTGGCACATGATACTTTTCGATTTTTCAGTGATTTAACTTTATGGCAGAGTGGCCCGGCAGAAGCCTCTTCTCAGGGCACAACATATGAGAGCCCGCATAGAGTTTTCCAAAAAACACATGACCTACTCCCAGACCGAGAAATAATTTTCTCTAGTCTGATGAGAGGAAGATAGACCTTTTTGGTGTTAATTCTAAGCGGTATGTGTGAAGAAAACCAGGCACTGCTCATCACCTACCCAACACAATCCCAACAGTGAAACATGGTGGTGGCAGCATCATTCTATGGTGGTGTTTTTCAGCTGCAGGCACATGATGACTGGTTGTCATTGAAGGAAACATGAATGCAACCAAGTACAGAGATATCCTGGATGAAAACCTCTTCCAGAGTGCTCTGGACCTCAGACATGGCCAAAGGTTTATCTTCCAACAAGTCAATGACCCTACGCACACAGCTAAAATAACAAAGGAGTGGCTTCAGAACAACTCTGTGACCATTCTTGAATGGCCCAGCCACAGCCCTGACCTAAACCCAATTGAGCATCTCTGGAGACCTGAAAATAGCTGTCCATCAACGTTTATCCAACCTGACGGAACTGGAGAGGATCTGCAGGGAAGAATGTGTTACACCCGGTCCCATACCTTTGCGGGGTCCCTAGTGGGACTCTCGCTCTGTCCCACTGCAGCCCCTGCTTCCTCTCTTCCCTCTGCTTTCTGGCACACGGCCAGCAGGTCCTTGGCTAGAGTGCTTAGGTCGCGTGAGCTCCCGTTCTCTTAAAGAGACAGAGCGCATTTTTCAAAAAGTACTTCTGACCAATGGCATTAGTGATTACTAGCCCCTCCGCCATAGGGAAGGTGCCAGAGCAACAAGTATCCTCTGCTGCTATCTTTCGGTTTCAGCTAGTGGGTGCTTTAGCTTCTGAAGTGTGTTGCCAGTACTCAGCTTACACTGTTTGTCTCTGCAGACTATCATCTGCCTGCTACCCGGCTATCCTGGACTACGTCCGTTCAGTCTACGCCAGTTCTGTCACATCCCGCCATTCAGCCATCCGTAGCTCAGTACAACACCTGTACCACCGGCGTCAGCTTCTACCCGTACACCCAGAATCCACCGGTCAGCTCCACGATATCTGCTACCTCTGCTTGTCCCGCTTGGACAGCTGCCACATGTCCGGGGTCTAACTGGAGGTAGCACCCATGTCCTCCAGGCATTCCATTCTGACCCCGCTCGAGGGGACTTACCACAGGTGTCTGGGGCTCACGTAGTAACGCCCCCTTCAGAGCTCCCCGGACCGGGGTCCCGAGGTTCCACAGATTTATCAATAAAAAAATGAATGTGAACTTCACCACCTGTGCAGCTGCTTCCGTTTATTACAGAATGGCAGAGGATCCCCAAATTCAGGTGTGAAAAACTTGTTGCATCATTCCCAAGAAGACTCATGGCTGTGCAAAGCTTAAAAGGGTGCTTCTGCTCAATACTGAGCAAAGGGTCTAAATTCTTATGACCATGTAATATTTCAGTTTTCTTTTTTAATGAATTTCTGTTTTTTTTTCAGTAAAGATGGGGTGAATTTACCAAATGGCTGCAATGAAATAAAGAGTTAAAAATTGAAAGGGGTATGAATACTTTCCGTATCCACTGTATATATACACACACACTCTGGTTTGATCACTGACAACTAATGTTGAGCGATACCTTCCGATACTTGAAAGTATCGGTATCGGATAGTATCGGCTGATACCCGAAAAATATCGGATATCACCGATACCGATACCCGATACCAATACAAGTCAATGGGACACAAGTATTGGAAGCTATCCTGGATGGTTCCCAGGGTTTGAAGGAGAGGAAACTCTCCTTCAGGCCCTGGGATCCATATTCATGTAAAAAATAAAGAATTAAAATAAAAAATAGGGATATACTCACCCTTCCGGCAGCCCCTGGACCTTACCGATTGTAACCGGCAGCCTCCGTTCCTAAGAATGAGGAGTTTAGGACCCTCGATGACGTCTTCGCCTCATTGAGGAGTTTAGGGCCTGCGATGACGTCGCGGCCTGTAATTGGTCGCGTGAGCGGTCACATGAGCGGCACATGACCAATCACAAGCCGCGACGTCATCGAGGGTCCTAAACTCCTCATTCTTAGGAACGGAGGCTGCCGGTTACAATCGGTAAGGTCCAGGGGCCGCCAGACGGGTGAGTATATCCATATTTTTTATTTTAATTCTTTATTTTTTACATGAATATGGTTCCCAGGGCCTGAAGGAGAGTCTCCTCTCCTCCAGACCCTGGGAACCATACACTGGGAACTTCCGATTCCGATTTCCGATACCACAAAAATATCGGAACTCGGTATCGGAATTCCGATACCGCAAGTATCGGCCGATACCCGATACTTGCGGTATCGGAATGCTCAACACTACTGACAACTACATCAGAGGTGTCAAACTGCATTCCTCGAGGGCCGTAAACAGGTCATGTTTTCAGGATTTCCTTGTATTGCACAGGTAATAATTTAATCACCTGCACAGAATGATTCCAGCACCTTGTGGAATGCTAAGGAAATCCTGAAAACATGACCTGTTTGCGGCCCTCGAGGAATGCAGTTTGACACCCCTGAACTACATAATAACAAAAAGAATGACTAGCTGCACCACCGTTTATACAGGCCGGTTGGACAACCATTACAGATAGAGTATTGTTTCAGGGGAGCGGTTTACAGGGCAAGAGTAACAGAGCTATTAAAGTTTATATTTATTTATATTTAATCCAAAATGGTAGGAAGTGTTTATAACAAACATACAAAGATGAAACAACATGGAAGGAAAAAATAATATATGCAATTACATAAATTAAAAAATAACGAAAGAGAATTCCTAAACCTGATGTTGCAGAAATGGCTATCTTTATGGAGGGAAGTGCTCAGATTACGAAAATGGGACACTTTCACAGCAAACTGTCTTCCAGAATGAACAGTGACAAACACACAAACTCTCTCATTTTTATTAGATCAGGGTTACGCCCACATACCTCCCCATGGTGAGCTTGTATGGGGGCTGGCTGTGGGAAGTTCTAGGTCTGTTAGAATTTTATGAGATCCCTAATTTTCAGGATATCTTTGCCCCTGGAGGTCCCAGTCGGTAGATATTGTCATCGTGTTTCATATTCTGATTTTACCTTTCTATAGGAGGTGAAACATGACGAGGATTGCATCATCCATTGGAGCAATATTAAGTTGAAGGTGGAGGGGTTAGAATGGCCTTGTGGTGATGTCAGTGAATGCATTATGTTGATCCATTTGCTATGATGGTGAAAATATGTCCCCTATAAATATTGGATCGATGCATACCATAAAATACATCACTGACCATTGGCTCCAAAAAGGCTGGGGACCAGTGCTTTGATCAGAGCAATGGTAGCACGGTGGCTCAATGGTTAGCACTGTAGCCTTGCAGGGAATCTAGACTGTGAGCCCCAATGGAGACAGTGTTGATAGTGTCTGTAAAGCGATGTGGAATTAATGGAGCTATATAAGTGAATAAAATAGATAAGAGGAAGCTCATGCCTTGGAAGAGTACGTCCCAGCCCCAGGATAAAATAATCCCAGGCTTCGTGTTTGGCTTTCAGAGCAGTTCTCTTCTGTGATTACCTGGTCACTGCAAGAAGTACCTACTTCAATGGAAAATTAAGTGTCAGCTCTTTCTCACTTCCCCAACTAAAATTAGTTTTTCTCTTCTACAGTTATAATTAATCCCATATGTTCAATGTGAGGGTGATATTTCTGCTCTCTGGAGATGTCTTTATGGATTTTAATTTTTCTCTTTGACAGTCCTCATTATAATCAACCCCTGCAAATGACAACTCCTACAAAAGAAACCCATAGCATTATCTCAACTATACAAAACTTTATGGATGGCACAATCCAGGTTTGTCCATCAGACTGCAAGATGAATCACTCCACAGAATATGCTTCCACTGCTGCAAAGCCAGTGGCAGCGTTTTTTTGTTTTTTTTTATTATACCACTCCATCTGATACCTGGCATCATTCTTGGTGATGTAAGGGTATGTTTCCACGGTCAGTAAACACTGCATATTGGACGCTACATGCAGTGGCCAGATGTTACAGCATAGTGGATGGGATTTTATGAAATCCCATCTCCACTATGCATGCAGGTACGACTCTGGCTTCTCTGCGTATACGCACTTGCGGTGCGTCTTTCTAGACTGCAGCATGTCAATTTATCTTGCGGAGATGCTCAGTCTCCGTATGATAAATATCACAGTCCAATGCATAGGATGCTGTGATTCCGCATGTTTCAATGAACACATGCGGAATCACTGCGCGTACAAAAACCGGCAGCGCTTTGGATGGAGTTGATATGTGCTGTGTCCAAAGCGCTGCCGATTTGTGCCCCTGGAAACATACCTTTAAGCTTTCATGCAGCACCTCGGTCATAAAAACCTAAGCCATGAAGCTTTGGGCACAGTTTTTGTGCTGCTGTTGAAGTCAAAAGAGGTTTGGAGCACTGAATTTTTGAGCCAGCACAGCATTGGCAACTTTTCAGCACAATATGTTAAAAGACTACTAAGTAGTCTGTCACTTTTTAACTTAATTGTTGTGGATCCTAAATGAATTGACATTTCAATAACACCACTCACAGATGATTGTGGAATATTTAAAAGGGAAGAAATGTAATGTACTGACTTGTAGCAATAATGGCATTGTATTAACAGTACCATGGTCAAATTCAGTTCACTTTTAAGAATAACCCAGTTGTTCAAAAATGTTTGTAAAGCCTTTAGTTTATACACCCATGGAAATGGGACCTAAATTCAATGATTAAAAGAGGTGTTCCAATACTTTGGTTTTTGTGGTGTACTTATGTTAGCCATTAGATATCCCAAAAAATGTCCTTACGTTTAAATAATTTATAAATTCTACCTGTTATAATCATGTTAAAAATAGTTATTTATTTAGTTTTTAGTTAAAGTCACAAAATTCTTTTTTTTTTCATATTGGTTTTAACCATTTTTAAATAATTGTGAGCGAGTGCATGATTCATGGTTTGTGTAAACACTTCTGTAGCAGGATAGCAGTACCAGCCTCGGATGCCTCTTCTAATATGTAATCATCACAGCTGCTGCTCTCCTGGCATAAAACTTGCACACATTCCAGAAAGAACTTTCGGATTGTTAGTTACTTTTGAACAGAGGGGACAGGCAGTGCAGAATACACAGCTGCTAAGGGCCAACAACCTGAATTTCTATTTTGTTTTAGAAAAATTTGAAAGAAAATATCTGGACAAATTGGAAAACCTAAAAAAATAATGATATATGCCCAAAGCTTAAAATACTGATATGAACTCTTTACCAGCCTTTACTGTGAGCTGTAAACCAAAGATAATTACAATCACAATAAGGTGAACAATCTATATAAAATAAAGGCAGATGCATCAATTTTTTTTTACAGACTTTTGAGGAATTTAATAAAAGTTGTAAAATTTGGATATTTACCAAGGAAAATGCACTAATTTATGACGTAATGAGCAATGTTTTTATGAGGAATTTTATGTCAGTCTTGATTAAATTTCTTCTATAATTTACTTTTAAATTTAAGTTATAGTTAATCTGGCAGGCCATGGTTTGCTTTGCCCCATCCTCAAAAACACAGCCACTTATTAAAAAATGACCTGAGGCTGAAAAAGTCAAAATTTTGCCACTTTTTATACAGTAGTTTTCTGAAGACTTTGATTCATTGCCCCTAAAGACTGTAAAAACTGTTTAGTAAAAGATTCCATAGTTTCAAAGTTGATAGGTCCATCAAGGACCTCTGTTTAACCTATAGTGCTACAACATGGATTAATAGAAAGGTATAAACCTCTGTAAGGGGGATACCAAATGCCCAATTTTAGGTATTAAGATTAACCTAGTATTTAATATAACATTTTTCCCAAAAATATACAGGCCCTTTTTGAATCTGTTCATTGAGAGGTCCACACAACACTAAGTGTCAGAGGATATCCATAGTCTCACTGCTCCTCCAGTAAAGATAGCCCTTACATGTGTATGGGATAAGAGTACTTGTAAAATCTGCCAAATTGAGCTGAACCATTTCACTGTGCCAAAACTTCTCTGCACCACAAAGTCTGGTGTAAAAGTTAATTGCATCATATAAATCATTTTGATACACTTTGTGCAATTTGACCCATTTATTACAACCAGTAAATTCATACATTTTGCACGATTGATAAATTCCACACAATATGTGAATGTAAATTGTAAAAAAAAAAAAAAACAACATCTAACTGCTCGGATAAATTGACATGTTGACCTAAATGTACATATGAAATTAGCTTCTTTCAACCCAGGTGGATTGGCTATATTGTAAGGGATATACTGTATGTATCAATAAGAATGTTTTACATATAATGGGTACGGAAAGTATTCAGACCCCTTTAAAATTTTTCACTCTTTCATTGCAGCCATTTGATAAATTCAAAAAAAGTTCATTTTTTTCTCATTAATGTACACTCTGCACCCCATCTTGACTGGAAAAAACAGAAATGTTGCAATTTTTGCAAATTTATTAAAAAAAAAACCCCTGAAATATCACATGGTCATAAGTATTCAGACCCTCAGTATTGAGTAGAAGCACCATTTTGAGCTAGTACAGCCATGAGTCTTCTTGGGAATGATGCAACAAGTTTTTCACACCTGGATTTGGGGATCCTCTGCCATTATTCTTTGCAGATCCTCTCCAGTTCTGTCAGGATGGATGGTGAATGTTGGTAGACAGCTATTTTCAGGTCTCTCCAGAGATGCTCAAATGGGTTTAGGTCAGGGCTCTGGCTGGGACAGTCAAGAATGGTCAAAGAGTTGTTCTGAAGCCTTTCCTTTGTTATTTTAGCTGTGTGCTTAGGGTTATTGACTTGTTGGAATGTGAACCTCTGGCCAAGTCTGAGGTCCAGAGCACTCTGGAAGAGAATTTCATCCAGGATATCTCTGTACTTGGCCGCATTCATGTTTCCTTCAATGACAACCAATCGCCCTGTCCCTGCTGCTGAAGAACACCACCATAGCATGATGCTGTTGGAATTGTATTGGGCAGGTGATGAGTAGTGCCTGGTTTTCTCTACACATACCACTTCGAATTATCACCAAAAGGTCTATCTTTGTCTCATCAGATCAGAGAATCTAATTTCTCAGTCAGAGTCCTTCATGTGTTTTTTAGCAAATTCTATGCGGGCTTTCATGTCTTGCACTGAGGAGAGGCTTTCGTCAGGCCACTTTGCCATAAAGGCCCTACTGGTGGAGGGCTGCAGTGCAGTGATAGTTGACTTTGTGGAACTTTCTCCCTACTGCACCTCTGGAGCTCAGACACATTGAACTTGGGGTTCTTCTTTACCTCTCTCACTATGGCTCTTTTCCCACAATTGCTCAGTTTGGCTGGATGGCCAGGTCTGGGAAGACTTCTGTTAGTCCCAAACGTCTTCCATTTAAGGATTATGGAGGCCACTGTGCTCTTAGGAACCTTGAGTACTGCAGAAATTATTTTGTAACCTTGGCCAGATCTGTGCCTTGCCACAATTCTCTCTGAGCTCCTTGGCCAGTTCCTTTGACCTCATGATTCTCATTTGGTCTGACATGCACTGTGAGCTGTGAGGTCTTATATAGACAGGTGTGTGCCTTTCCAAATCAAGTCCTATCAGTTTAATTAAACACAGCTGGACTCCAATGAAACGGTAGAACCATCTCAAGGAGGATCACAAGGAAATGGACAGCATGTGACCTAAATATGTCACGGGAAGCCTAGGTAGGCAAGAGCTAATAACCCAGGCCCCTGCGATTTCCCTCAACTCTGGGAAACCCTGACTGACCCTCTCCCAGAGTTTACACTGATGGTGTGCATGTCTGGGCCTCCACCCTCACCCTGTCTCCTGTTTCAACCCTAGGCTGAAACCTCCACCCACCACCCAGTGAAGAGATCACTAACCAATACCCACAGTTAGCACAGATAACAAGCAAGTTAGCAAGGATAACGGAAAATATACACCACGCCGCAGTCACTCAGGAATACACAATAAGTGCACAGGGCAAAACAAATACAAATATAGGAAGGAGGAAAATATGACAAAGGGAAATATACACCACCAGACACGATACTCCTTTTCCTAGACCACCACTCCAGACCGAGATAACCAAGCACAAGACAGAAGCTATAATCGGCGACGCCCAATGTTCAGAAGAACAATTTAAAGGCAGTGGGCGTGACCCAGCTTCCAATCCGAGCACCAGCTAAATTAACCCCGGACCAGCTAGACAAAATCTAGCCGACGCCACTGAGCGCATAGTGGACAAAAGCGGAATTACCACTGTCTGTCGAACGCCCTAGTATGAACAGCGTCCGACATGACAGTACCCCGCCTTCTATGAGGGACCCCAGGGCCCTCACGACTTATACGACTCGGCTTGTCCGGATGGCGGCGATGAAACATACTGACCAGCCGATCCGCATGAATGTCCGAGGCTGGTACCCCAGACCTCTTCTCCGGCCCATAACCACGCCAGTGTACCAAGTACTGTAAGGTGCGGCGCACTACACGAGAGTCAACCACCTTGGAGACTTCAAATTCCAAATTACCATCCACCAAGACTGGAGGAGGCATCGGTGTTGCATCCACAAGTCCCACCATCTTTTTTAGCAACGATCTGTGGAACACGTTGTGTATCTTATACATCGTAGGAAGCTCCAATTGGTAAGCTACAGGGTTAATGACAGCGGTGACCTTAAATGGAATAATAAACCTAGGACCCAATTTAAGGGATGGTATTTTGAGTCTTATGTTTTTTGTGGATAACCACACCCAGTCATCCACACTCAGGTCCGGACCTGGCACACGCCTACTGTCAGCCACACGTTTGTACCTAGCACGCACGCTCAACAAGCGCTGCTTAACTCTCCTCCAGACTGATGACAGTTGTGTTCCTAACTGGTCTTCCTCCGGGACGCCGGAAGAGCCCCCCTGACTCAAAGTACAAAATTGAGGATGTAGCCCGTAAACACAAAAAAACGGAGACTCCCCAGAAGACTCCTGGCGGTGATTATTGATGGCAAACTCAGCCAAAGGAAGGAACGTCAACCACTCCTCCTGGTTATCAGAGACAAAGCAGCGTAAGTACTGCTCTAAATTTTGGTTCATACGCTCGGTCTGACCATTTGACTGAGGATGAAACGCCGAAGAATGAGACAACTTGATCCCCAACCGTGAGCAAAACGCTTTCCAAAATTTTGCCACAAACCGAGTACCTCTATCAGAAACTATGTCAGACGGAACCCCATGAAGTCTGACCACCTCCTGCACGAATACCTGAGCCAAAGTCTTAGCGTTAGGCAACGAAGGCAAAGACACAAAATGCAACATTTTTGAGAACCGATCAACAATCACCAAAATGACCGTGTTCCCAGCTGAGGAAGGCAAGTCAGTGATAAAATCCATGGAGATCTCCATCCAAGGCTTACTAGGTACCTCGAGAGGAAGTAGTGTGCCAACAGGACGGGACCGGGGCATCTTAGCCCTAGCGCATGTGGTGCAAGCTGACACATATGAGACCACGTCCCGTCGGATTTTGGGCCACCAAAACCGACGTGACACCAACTCCAAAGTACCCCTGACCCCTGGGTGGCCAGCCAGGACAGCATCATGATGCTCCGCCAAAACTTTTAAGTGGAGACAAAGCGGTACAAACGATTTGTTGATGGGAAGCTCAGATGGTACCTCCTCCTGAGCCTCGGCAATCTCAGCCTCAACCTCGGTCGAGAGAGCCGAAACCACAACACCCTTTTGGAGGATGGGTACCGGATCTTCCCGAGGTTCTCCCCCCGGAAAACACCTGGACAGAGCATCCGCCTTAGTGATTTTAGACCCAGGTCTGTAAGTAACAACAAAGTTGAACCGCATGAAAAACAATGCCCAGCACGCCTGCCTGGGAGACAGACGCTTGGCAGACTCCAAATAAAGCAAATTCTTATGGTCGGTAATTGCAGTAACCTGATGAACCGACCCCTCCAAGTAATGTCGCCATTCCTCAAAGGCCAACTTGATTGCCATCAACTCCCTGTTGCCGATATCGTAGTTACGTTCGGCAGATGACAGTTTCCTGGAGAAATAGGCACAAGGACGCAAATCGCTCAAGGATGAGCCTTGTGACAACACCGCCCCCACACCAACCTCAGACGCATCGACTTCCACAACAAAAGGTTTAGATACATCTGGCTGCACAAGAATGGGGGCCGAAACAAAACTGTTCTTAAGAAATTCAAATGCGCGTACAGCGGCCTCAGGCCAAACAGAGAAATTGGTACCCTTTTTAGTCATGTCTGTTAGCGGTTTAGCAATGATAGAAAAATCCTTGATAAACTTCCTATAGTAGTTAGAAAACCCAAGGAACCGCTGAAGTGCTTTTAGGTTATCAGGCCGTTCCCAACGCAACACCGCTTGCACGTTAGCGGTGTCCATTTTAAACCCAGAAGCTGACACAATATAACCCAACAAAGGCAACTCCTGAACCGAAAATACACATTTCTCAAGTTTTGCATAGAGCTTATTCTCACAGAGAAGCTGTAACACCTGCCTGACATGATCTAAATGAGTATCACGGTCGCAAGAATATATGAGAATGTCATCCAGGTATACAATAACGAATTTCCCCAAAACATGCGAGAACACATCATTTATGAAATGTTGGAACACTGCTGGTGATGGCATCACCAAATTTTCAAAATGACCCTCAGGGGTATTAAAAGCCGTCTTCCACTCATCACCTTGACGGACTCTTATGAGGTTATACGCCCCCCTGAGGTCAAGCTTGGTAAACCACTTAGCACCTGCCACCTGGTTGAACAAATCTGGTATCAGTGGCATATAGTATGGATCACGAACCGTAATCTGGTTGAACTCCCTGAAATCCAGACACGGGCATAGTCCGCCATCTTTCTTCTTAACGAAGAACCCCGCTGCCACAGGCGAGGATGAAGGCCTGATGTGCCCTTTGCTCAAACTGTCAGCAATGTAATCCTTTAACGCTTGTCTCTCCGGACCGGAGATGTTAAACATCCTTGCTTTAGGCAATTTGGCCCCTGGTTTAAACCTGATAGTACAGTCATAGGAGCGATTAGGAGCGATGTGGCGGCAACTCTGAACAACCCTTCTCAGAGAACACATCCGCAAAATCCAGAAGTGACTCAGGAACGCTTGAAGTCACAGCAGACACACATGTGGCCAGGCAATTCTCCTGGCAGAATTCGCTCCACTGAATTATGTCCTGAGTTTTCCAATCGATAACCGGGTTGTGCATGGACAACCATGGGAAACCCAAAACCACCTGTGCAGGAAGATTCCTGAGCACCTTACATGTAACCTGCTCGGAATGTAGAACCCCAATGTGGAGTTTCACCTCAGCCACAAACTCAGTAATCTCCCCCTGTGAGAGAGGAGCTGCATTGATGGTGACCACGTGGATAGGATGAGGCAGTTTTTCGATCCTAAAACCTGCTGTGCGCGCAAACTCCTCATCAATGAGATTTGTGGCAGAACCACTATCCACAAAAACAGTTATTGGCAGCTCTCTGCCAGCGATAATAACTTTGGCAGGGAGCATGCATTGAGAAACCACCATGGAGGATATGCATAAGCTCAGATTGTTCTCCTCCACACCCTCTGAGCTTAGAAGTTTTCCGCCGTTACGTTTTTCCTTAGACAGCAGAGGACAAATGTTAACAAAATGAACAGTTTTACCACAGTAAAAACAGGCTCCCTGCTTCTTGAGCACAGGGGCTCGATGCTTAACATGTGACACCCCTGCGATCTGCACATGCTCCGTGGGCTCACCTGCAGCAACCTCACGTGAACCTACATCTTCTCCCATAGGCAGCGTCTCAGGCTCCCCTGTTATGGTTCCCAATGGCAGGGGAACATCAGAAACATAGAAAAACGGACAAGCTCTCGGGTGATGGAAACTAGAGCTGACCGCGATGCTAAACCTATACACACAACTAATAGTAGCCAGGGAACGTGCCTACGTTTTCGCTAGACGTCTCGCACCAGCCGGAGGACTAACTACCCCTAATAGATGAAACACAGTCCTGGCTTGCCTCCAGAGGAAAATTCCCCACAGGAGATAGTAGCCCCCCACATATAATAACGGTGAGTTAAGGTGAAAAGACACACAACAATCACAACAGTACCCCCCCCTTAAGGAGGGGGCACCGAACCCTCACAAGAACCACCAGGGCGATCTGGATGAGCCCTATGAAAGGCACGGACCAAATCAGAGGCATGAACATCTGAAGCTGAAACCCAAGAATTATCCTCCTGACCGTAGCCCCTCCACTTAACCAGATACTGAAGTCTCCGTCTGGAAACACGGGAGTCCAAGATTTTCTCCACCACGTACTCCAATTCACCCTCAACCAGCACAGGAGCAGGAGGCTCAACAGAAGGCACAACTGGCACCTCATACCTCCGCAATAACGACCGATGGAAAACATTATGGATAGCAAAGGATGCTGGGAGGTCCAAACGAAAAGACACAGGGTTAAGAATTTCCAAAATCCTATAAGGACCGATGAACCGAGGCTTAAACTTAGGAGAAGAGACCCTCATAGGGACAAAACGGGAAGACAACCACACCAAGTCCCCAACACGAAGACGAGGACCAACACGACGATGGCGATTAGCAAAATGCTGAGTCCTCTCCTGGGACAACTTTAAATTGTCCACCACCTGACCCCAAATACGATGCAACCTGTCCACCATAGTATCCACTCCAGGACAATCCGAAGATTCCACCTGACCAGATGAAAAACGAGGATGGAACCCCGAATTGCAAAAGAAAGGGGAAACCAAAGTGGCAGAACTGGCCCGATTATTAAGGGCAAACTCCGCCAACGGCAAAAAGGTGACCCAGTCATCCTGATCAGCAGACACAAAACACCTCAAATAAGTCTCCAAGGTCTGATTAGTACGCTCCGTCTGGCCATTCGTCTGAGGATGAAATGCAGACGAAAAAGACAAATCAATGCCCATCCTGGCACAAAACGCCCGCCAAAATCTGGACACAAACTGAGATCCCCTGTCAGAAACCATATTCTCCGGGATACCATGCAACCGAACCACATTCTGAAAAAACAGAGGCACCAACTCAGATGAGGAAGGCAACTTGGGCAAAGGTACCAAATGAACCATCTTAGAAAAACGGTCACACACCACCCAGATGACAGACATTTTCCGAGAAACAGGGAGATCAGAAACAAAATCCATAGAGATGTGCGTCCAAGGCCTCTTAGGAATAGGCAAGGACAACAACAATCCACTAGCCCGAGAACAACAAGGCTTGGCCCGAGCACAAACATCACAAGACTGCACAAAAGTACGCACGTCCCGAGACAGGGAAGGCCACCAGAAGGACCTAGCCACCAAATCCCTGGTACCAAAAATTCCCGGATGACCTGCCAACGCAGAAGAATGAACCTCCGAGATGACTCTACTGGTCCACTCATCCGGCACAAACAATCTACCAGGCGGACAACGATCAGGCCGATCCGCCTGAAACTCTTGTAAAGCACGTCGCAGGTCAGGGGAGACAGCAGACAATATCACCCCATCCTTAAGGATACCCGTAGGTTTGGAATCACCAGGGAAATCAGGTTCAAAACTCCTAGAAAGGGCATCAGCCTTCACATTTTTAGAACCTGGCAGATACGAGACCACAAAATTAAACCGAGAGAAAAACAATGACCAGCGCGCCTGTCTAGGATTCAAACGTCTGGCCGACTCAAGATAAATCAAATTCTTGTGATCAGTCAAGACCACCACCTGATGTCTAGCACCCTCAAGCCAATGACGCCACTCCTCGAATGCCCATTTCATCGCCAAAAGCTCCCGATTACCAACATCATAGTTTCGCTCGGCGGGCGAAAATTTTCGAGAAAAGAACGCACAAGGTCTCATCACTGAACCATCTGAACTTTTCTGTGACAAAACCGCCCTCGCTCCAATCTCGGAAGCATCAACTTCCACCTGAAAAGGAAGTGAAACATCAGGCTGGCGCAACACAGGGGCAGAAGAAAAGCGGCGCTTAAGCTCTCGAAAGGCCTCCAGAGCAGCAGGAGACCAATCGGCAACATCAGCACCTTTTTTAGTCAAATCAGTCAAAGGCTTGACCACGCTAGAAAAACCAGTTATGAATCGACAATAAAAATTAGCAAAGCCCAAAAATTTCTGAAGGCTCTTAAGAGAAGTCGGCTGCGTCCAGTCACAAATTGCCCGAACCTTAACAGGATCCATCTCAATAGAAGAAGGGGAAAAAATGTACCCCAGAAAAGAAATCTTCTGAACCCCAAAAACACACTTTGCACCCTTTACAAACAGAGAATTGGTCCGCAAAACCTGAAAAACCTTCCTAACCTGTTGAACATGAGACTCCCAGTCATCCGAAAAAATCAAAACATCATCCAGATACACAACCATGAATTTATCCAGATATTCACGGAAAATATTGTGCATAAAAGACTGAAAGACCGAAGGGGCATTTGACAAACCAAAAGGCATTACCAAATACTCAAAATGGCCCTCAGGCGTATTAAATGCGGTTTTCCACTCATCCCCCTGCTTAATTCGCACCAAATTATACGCACCGCGAAGATCAATCTTAGAGAACCACTTAGCTCCCTTAATGCGAGCAAATAAATCTGTCAGCAATGGCAAAGGATACTGATATTTGACTGTGATCTTATTTAAGAGTCTATAATCAATACAAGGTCTCAAAGAACCATCTCTTTTGGCTACAAAAAAGAACCCTGCTCCTAAAGGAGACGAAGAAGGACGAATATGTCCTTTTTCCAAGGACTCCCTAATATACTCTCGCATAGCAGCATGTTCAGGTACAGACAGATTGAATAAACGACCCTTAGGAAATTTACTGCCAGGAATCAAATCTATGGCGCAATCACAATCTCTGTGAGGGGGAAGAGAATTAAGAGTAGACTCCTCAAAAACATCACAATAATCAGACAAAAAAGCCGGGATCTCAGAGGGAATAGATGAAGCAATGGAAACCAAAGGTGCGCCCCCATGATTTCCCTGACATCCCCAGCTTAGTACAGACATTGTTTTCCAGTCAAGGACTGGGTTATGGGTTTGCAACCATGGCAATCCCAGCACTAATACATCATGTAGATTAAACAACACAAGGAAGCGAATCACCTCCTGATGGTCTGGAGTCATACGCATAGTCACTTGTGTCCAGTATTGTGGTTTATTACTAGCCAATGGTGTAGAATCAATACCCTTTAAAGGTATAGGGACTTCCAGAGGCTCTAGATCAAACCCACAGCGCCTGGCAAAGGACCAATCCATAAGACTCAAAGCGGCACCAGAATCCACATAAGCATCCGCGACAATAGAAGATAATGAACAAATTAAAGTCACAGACAAAATAAACTTGGACTGCAAAGTGCCAATAGCAGAGGATTTAGCAACTTTGTGTGTTCGTTTTGAGCATGCTGATATAACATGAGTTGAATTCCCACAATAGAAGCACAACTTATTTTTGCGCCTATAATTCTGTCGTTCGCTTCTGGACAGAAAACTATCACATTGCATACTCTCTGGTACCCTCTCAGAAGACACCGCCAAATGGTGCACAGGTTTGCGTTCCCGTAAACGCCGGTCAATCTGAATAGCCATTGTCATGGACTCATTCAGACCCGTAGGCGTAGGAAACCCCACCATGACGTCTTTTACGGCATCAGAGAGACCTTCTCTGAAATTTGCCGCCAGAGCGCACTCATTCCACTGAGTAAGCACAGACCATTTTCGAAATTTTTGGCAATATATTTCGGCTTCATCTTGCCCCTGAGAGAGGGCTATCAAGGCCTTTTCAGCCTGTATCTCTAAATTAGGTTCCTCATAAAGCAACCCTAAGGCCAGAAAAAACGCATCCACATTGAGCAACGCAGGATCCCCTGGCGCCAATGAAAATGCCCAATTTTGAGGGTCACCCCGCAATAATGAAATCACTATTTTAACCTGCTGTGCAGGATCTCCAGCAGAGTGAGATCTCAGAGAAAGAAACAATTTACAATTGTATTTAAAATTCAGAAAACAAGATCGATCTCCGGAGAAAAACTCTGGTAAAAGGAATTTTAGGTTCAGACCGAGGAGCATGTATAACAAAATCTTGTATATTCTGAACTTTAGCAGCAAGATTATTCAAATTTGTAGCCAGACTCTGGAGATCCATATTTCAACAGATAAAATCTGAGCCATTCAGGGGTTAAGAGGAGAGGAAAGCAGGAGACTGCAATTAGAGCTGGAGTGCAACTTCAGAGAAAAAAAAAAAAAAAAAATTCCACACAGTTCCTTTTTCTCTCCTGCTTCAGCCCATAGATTAAGCATGTATGCCGGCCATACTGTTATGGTTCCCAATGGCAGGGGAACATCAGAAACATAGAAAAACGGACAAGCTCTCGGGTGATGGAAACTAGAGCTGACCGCGATGCTAAACCTATACACACAACTAATAGTAGCCAGGGAACGTGCCTACGTTTTCGCTAGACGTCTCGCACCAGCCGGAGGACTAACTACCCCTAATAGATGAAACACAGTCCTGGCTTGCCTCCAGAGGAAAATTCCCCACAGGAGATAGTAGCCCCCCATAATAACGGTGAATTAAGGTGAAAAGATAAACGTAGTATGAAAACAGATTTAGCACAGCGAGGCCCACTAACTAGATAGCAGAAGGATACAATAGTGGACTTCGCAGTCAGCTACAAAACCCTATCAAAAACCATCCTGAAATTACCTTAAACTCATGTGCCAACTCATGGCACCGGAGTGGTAATTTCAGCCCACAAGAGCTTCCAGGTGCAGAGAATCACATAACTGCAAACTGGACAAAACATACAAAAATAGACTAAGGACAGAAATGTCCAACTTAGCTTGTCAGCAGACTGGGAGCAGGTACATGCAACAGAAAGACTCTGGTTACATTGATGGACTCTGGTTACATTGATGGCCGGCATTGGAATGACTGAGGAACAAGGCTAAATAGGAAACTCACATATCCTGATAGAAACAGGTGAAAAGCTCACAAGACACCAGTACCACAAGCGACCACTGGGGGAGCCAAATAACCGAATCACAACACTCCCCCTCACGCAAACGGCGATCAATGCGGACAACCAGACTCATAGCGGAATCCAGAGATGCAGGAGCCTCGTACATCAGGAGGGCTTCTTTAACCCTTCCAGAAACCCCATGAATAAACTGACTCCGCAGCGCGGGATCATTCCACAGAGTGTCGACCGCCCAGCGGTGAAATTCAGAACAGAAATCCTCTGCAACACGCACCCCCTGTCGAATAGTGCGTATCTTAGATTCTGCTAGAGCCATTCTGTCAGGATCATCGTAAATGTCTCCAAGAGCAGAAAAAAAACTCTCCACTGAGTTAAATGCAGCAGAATCAGAAGGCAAAGAACACGCCCATGCTTGAGGATCCCCGTTTAGTAATGACAACATCAGACCCACACACTGAGCCTCATTACCTGAGGAGATCGGGCACATACGAAAATAAAGTTTGCAAGCTTCACGAAAAGTAACAAATTTACTGCGTTCCCCAGCAAACCTTTCAGGCAAAGGAAACTTAGGCTCAGCAACTTTACCTGCCACTCCAGCTTGCACATTAGACACTGCTAGTCCCTGTTGCTGCACTGCCCCCCTCAACTCAGTGACCTGTAGGAACAGCGCCCTCAACTGGCGAGTTACGGAAGTCATGGGATCCATGGAATTCAAATAATGTTGGCCAATTATAATGTCATGGAAAGCCTAGGTAGGCAAGAGTTAATAACCCAGGCCCCTGTGATTTCCCTCAACTCTGGGAAACCCTGACTGACCCTCTCCCAGAGTTTACACTGATTGTGTGCATGTCTGGGCCTCCACCCTCACCCTGTCTCCTGTTTCAACCCTAGGCTGAAACCTCCACCCACCACCCAGTGAAGAGACCACTAACCAATACCCACAGTTAGCACAGACAAGGATAACGGAAAATATACACCACGCCGCAGTCACTCAGGAATACACAATAAGTGCACAGGGCAAAACAAAAACAAATATAGGAAGGAGGAAAATATGACAAAGGGAAATATACACCACCAGACACGATACTCCTTTTCCTAGACCATCACTCCAGACCGAGATAACCAAGCACTAGACAGAAGCTATAATCGGCGACGCCCAATGTTCAGAGGAACTATTTAAAGACAGTGGGCTTGGCCCAGCTTCCAATCCGAGCACCAGCTAAATTAACCCCGGACCAGCTAGACAAAATCTAGCCGACGCCACTGAGCGCATAGTGGACAAAAGCGGAATTACCGCTGTCTGTCGAACGCCCTAGTATGAACAGCGTCCAACATGACATCTACAGTGTTATTCACTGTAATATTCACATACACCAGATTTAGCATGGTGATTAAAACCTAAAGAGGGTGTATCCTTATAGGAGTTGTCCACCTTTCCAAACAAATTTTTTTTAACACTTAAATGATTGCAATTTTGGGTTGAAAAAATATTTTTTGCAATTGCGTTTACTTATATATGCACCATTTTCCTCAAACAGGTGCTCTATTATACTGTTCATTGTTGACTGCAGAATCAGTTACCATTTTGGCCATGTCTTTATTTTATCCGATGTGTTGTGGTTTCCTGTCTGTGTGACAGCTCCCCAGCGACCACACAACGACTTACCAACGATCACGGCAGGTCGTATCGCTGGTCGTGATCGTTGGTAAATCGCTATGTGTGACGGGGCCTTTACTGTACTAAATAAAGATTTATTTTTTTTGTTGCATTGACTGATATTATTTGAGCCACATGTGCTTCGTAGGTTTAGGTTTTTGTTTTCTTTCTGGTTTTTGGCAACACCATGTGCTAACTGGATGATCTCTTGGTTGAGGGTCTTCTAGAGCAGCTCAGCTGTGCCTTGGTGCTATCTTTAGGTCTATGCTATTTGTCTTTCTCCACTTTCTCAGCACTATCTGTCTTATGAACCCTATACTGTCCTATTTCTTCCAGTCAAAGCAAAAAAGCCTCACCTGCCTTGGTGTACCCCTACCATCAAGAAAGCTGCTCCTGCTCTGAAAACCCTAATCTTCAATCTTGATCTAAGAGACTTTATCAGCCCAATTTCTTCTGGACAAAATTGTAAAGTTGCTACTAAAGCTGACCCCCCTCCCAGCTCATTGAGACATTGATAAACGATTCCAATCTGCAGTGGGTACGGAAAGTATTCGGACCCCTTTACGTTTTTCATTTTTTGTTTCATTGCAGCCATTTGGTAAATTCAAAAAAGGTAATTTTTTACGCATTAATATACACTATGCACCCCATCTTTTCTGAAAAAAATTAAATGTAGAAATTTGACCCTACAGGTCACTGAGTTGAGGGGGGCAGTGCAGCAACAGGGACTAGCAGTATCTAATGTGCAAGCTGGAGCGACAGGTAGAGTTGCTGAGCCTAAGTTTCCTTTGCCTGAAAAGTTTGCTGGGGAACGCAGTAAATTTGTTTCTTTTCGTGAAGCTTGCAAACTATATTTCCATATGCGCCCGGTCTCCTCGGGTAATGAGGCTCAGCGTGTGGGCCTGGTGTTGTAATTATTAAACGGGGATCCCCAAGCATGGGCGTTTTCTTTGCCATCTGATTCTGCTGCATTTGACTCTGTGGAGAGTTTTTTTTCTTCTCTTGGAAACATTTACGATGAGCCTGACAGAATGGCTCTAGCAGAATCTAAGATACTCACTATTCGCCAGGGGGAGCGAGTTGCAGAGGATTACTGTTCAGAATTTTTCCGCTGGGCGGTCGACACTCAGTGGAATAATCCAGCGCTTCGGAGTCAGTTTATTCATGGGGTTTCTGGAAGGGTTAAAAAAGCCCTTCTGATGTACGAGACTCCTGCTTCTCTAGATTCCGCTATGAGTCTGGTTGTCCGCATTGATCGCCATTTGCGTCAGGGAGAGCATGAGACGCCGCCTGTGGGAGAAGGTTTAGGTTCACGTGAGGTTGCTGCAGGTGAGCCCACGGAGCCTATGCAAATCGCAGGGGTGTCACATGTTAAGCGTCGAGCCCCTGTGCTCAGGAAGCAGGGAGCCTGTTATGATCCTAGTGGCAAGGATCGCAGGATGGACTAGCTAAGTAACTGAACAGACGACTAGCTCTGGGGAGGTGGTAACTAGATTGACCGCAACCTGATCCTATCCGCAAACAACTATAGTAGCCGTGGAACGTTACCTGAAAATCCTAGAGAAACGGCCTGAGAAACTGACTATTCCTGGAGGGAAAGAAAGTCCTCTCTTGCCTCAGTGGAATGACCCCAAAGATATAGAATAGCCCCCCACAAATATTAACGGTGAGTTAAGGGGAAAGCACAAACACAGAGATGAAATCAGATTTAGAAAATGAGGCCCGCTAATACTAGATAGCAGAAAATAGGAAGGAAACTGTGCGGTCAATAAAAAACCCTATTCAAAATATCCACGCAGAGATTGCTCGAGCCCCCGCACCAACTAACGGTGCGGGGGAAGCAACTCCGTACCCCAGAGCTTACCAGCAACAAGAAATCACATATTAGCAAGCTGGACTAGACTCATCTTACACAGAAATCATATTGCAGGCAGATGAGCAAAAAATATTCAAACAGAACTTAGCTTATCCTGAAGAGGCAGAAAACGAGATAATCAGGAGTAATCAGAATAGCACTGAATACATTGACAGCCGGCAACAAGTGGAAGTGAAGCAGAGCTAAATAGGAACCTCCCTGGTGAATAACGAGACAGCTGATCCAGCCAGACCCGCAGGATAATAAACCAAACCACCAGGGGAAGCCAAAAAACCAAAGTCACACAATACCATCTGTGACCACAAGAGGGAGCCTGAAAACGGAGTTCACAACAGGAGCCTGTTTTTACTGCTTTATTTTGTTAACATTTGTCCTCTGCTGTCTAAGAAAAATGCAACAGCGGAAAACTTCTAAGCTCAGAGGGTGTGGAGGAGGCCAATCTGAGCTTATGTTTATCCTCCATGGTGGTTTCTCAATGCATGCTCCCTGCTAAGGTTATTATCGCTGGCAGTGAGCTGCCAATTACTGTTTTTGTGGATAGTGGTTCTGCCACAAATCTCACTGATGAGGAGTTTGCGCGCACTGCTGGTTTTAAGATCGAAAAACTGCCTCATCCTATCCGTGTGGTCATCATCAATGCTGCTCCTCTCTCACAGGGGGAGATTACTGAGTTTGTGGCTGAGGTGAAACTCCACATTGGGGTTCTACATTTCGAGCAGGTTACATGTAAGATACTCAAGAATCTTCCTGCACAGGTGGTTTTGGGTTTTCCATGGTTGTCTATGCACAACCCGGTTATTGACTGGAAAACTCAGGAAATAATTCAGTGGAGCGAGTTCTGCCAGGAGAATTGCCTGGCCACATGTGTGTCTGCTGTGACTTCAAGCGTTCCGGAGTCACTTCTGGATTTTGTGGATGTGTTCTCTGAGAAGGGTCGTTCAGAGTTGCCAACACATCGCCCCTATGAATGTACTATCAGGTTTAAACCAGGGGCCAAATTGCCTAAAGCAAGGATGTTTAACATCTCCGGTCCGGAGAGACAAGCGTTAAAGGATTACATTGCTGAAAGTTTGAGCAAAGTGCACATCAGGCCTTCATCCTCGCCTGTGGCAGCAGGGTTCTTCTTCGTTAAGAAGAAAGATGGCGGACTACGCCCGTGTCTGGATTTCAGGGAGTTGAACCAGATTACGGTTCGTGATCCATACCCTATGCCATTGATACCGGATTTGTTCAGTCAGGTGGCAGGTGCTAAATGGTTTACCAAGCTTGACCTCAGGGGGGCGTACAACCTCATAAGAGTCCGTCAAGGTGATGAGTGGAAGACGGCTTTTAATACCCCTGAGGGTCATTTTGAAAATTTGGTGATGCCATTTGGGTTGACTAACGCACCTGCAGTGTTCCAACATTTCATTAATGATGTGTTCTCGCATGTTTTGGGGAAATTCGTTATCGTGTACCTAGATGACATTCTCATATATTCTTGCGACCGTGATACTC
This sequence comes from Ranitomeya variabilis, assembly GCF_051348905.1. Classification (NCBI taxonomy): domain Eukaryota; kingdom Metazoa; phylum Chordata; class Amphibia; order Anura; family Dendrobatidae; genus Ranitomeya; species Ranitomeya variabilis. Next base: position 528,123,929 of record NC_135233.1, read on the forward strand.
ATTTCGATCATGTCAGGCAAGTGTTACAGCTTCTCAGAGAGAATAAGCTGTATGCTAAACTTGAGAAATGTGTATTTTCTGTTCAAGAGTTGCCTTTCTTGGGTTATATTGTGTCTGCTTCTGCTTTTAAAATGGACGCCGCTAAGGTGCAAGCGGTGCTGCATTGGGAATGGCCTGATAACCTGAAAGCACTTCAGCGGTTCCTTGGGTTTTCTAACTACTATAGGAAGTTTATCAAAGATTTTTCCATCATTGCTAAACCGCTAACTGACATGACTAAAAAGGGTACCAATTTCTCCGTTTGGCCTGAGGCTGCTGTGCGCGCATTTGAATTTCTTAAGAACAGTTTTGTTTCAGCCCCCATTCTTGTGCAGCCAGACGTATCTAAACCCTTTGTTGTGGAAGTCGATGCATCTGAGGTTGGTGTGGGGGCGGTACTATCACAAGGCTCATCTTTGAGTGATTTGCGTCCATGCGCCTATTTTTCCAAGAAACTGTCGCCCGCCGAACGTAACTACGATATCGGCAACAGGGAGTTGTTGGCAATCAAGTTGGCCTTTGAGGAATGGCGACACTTCTTGGAGGGGTCGGTTCATCAGGTTACTGTTATTACCGACCATAAGAATTTGCTTTATTTGGAGTCTGCCAAGCGTCTGTCTCCCAGGCAGGCTTGCTGGGAAATATTTTTCACGCGCTTCAACTTTGTTGTCACTTACAGACCTGGGTCTAAAAACACTAAGGCGGATGCTCTGTCCAGGTGTTTTCCGGGGGGAGAACCTCTGGAGGATCCAGTACCCATCCTCCAAAAGGGTGTTGTGGTTTCGGCTCTCACTACCGAGGTTGAGGCTGAGATTGCCGAGGCTCAGGAGGAGGTACCATCTGAGCTTCCCATCAACAAATCTTTTGTACCACTTCATCTCCGCTTAAAGGTTTTGGCAGAGCATCATGATGCTGTCCTGGCTGGCCACCCAGGGGTTAGAGGTACCTTGGAGTTGGTGTCACGTCGGTTTTGGTGGCCCAAGATCCGACAGGACGTGGTCTCATACGTGTCAGCTTGTACCACGTGCGCTAGGGCTAAGATGCCCCGCTCCCGTCCTGTTGGCACACTACTTCCTCTTGAGGTACCTAGTAAGCCATGGACGGAAATCTCCATGGATTTCATCACTGATTTGCCCTCCTCAGCTGGGAACACGGTCATCTTGGTGTTTGTTGATCAGTTTTCAAAAATGTCGCGCTTTGTGTCTTTGCCTTCGTTGCCTAACGCTAAGACTCTGGCTCAGGTATTTGTGCAGGAGGTGGTCAGACTTCATGGGGTTCCGTCTGACATCGTGTCTGATAGGGGTACTCAGTTTGTGGTAAAGTTTTGGAAAGCATTTTGCTCACGGCTGGGGATCAAGTTGTCTCATTCTTCTGCGTTTCATCCTCAGTCAAATGGTCAGACCGAGCGTATGAACCAAAATTTGGAACAGTACTTACGCTGCTTTGTCTCTGATAACCAGGAGGAGTGGTCGACGTTCCTTCCTTTGACTGAGTTTGCCATCAATAATCACCGCCAGGAGTCGTCTGGGGAGTCTCCTTTTTTTGTGTTTACGGGCTACATCCTCAATTTTGTACTTTGAGTCAGAGGGGCTCTTCCGGCGTTCCGGAGGAAGACCAGTTAGGAGCACAATTGTCATCAGTCTGGAGGAGAGTTAAACAGCGCCTGTTGAGTGTGGGTGCTAGGTACAAACGTGTGGCTGACAGTAGGCGTGTGCCAGGTCCGGACCTGAGTGTGGATGACTGGGTGTGGTTATCCACAAAAAACATAAGACTCAAGATACCATCCCTTAAATTGGGTCCAAGGTTTATTGGTCCATTTAGAGTCGCCGCCGTCATTAACCCTGTAGCGTACTGATTGGAGCTTCCTACAGTGTATAAGATACACAACGTGTTCCACAGATCGTTGCTAAAAAAGACGATGGGTCTTGTGGACGCGACACCAATGCCTTCTCCAGTCTTGGTGGATGGTAATTTGAAATTTGAAGTCTCCAAGGTGGTTGACTCTCGTGTAATGCGTCGCACTTTACAGTACTTGGTACACTGGCGTGGTTATGGGCCTGAGGAGAGGTCCTGAGTACCAGCCTCAGACGTTCATGCGGATCGGCTGGTCAGTATGTTTCACCGCCGCCGTCCGGACAAGCCGGGTCCTATAAGTCGTGAGGGCCCTGGGGTCCCTCGTAGAAGGCGGGGTAATGTCATGTCGGACGCTGTTCATACTAGGGCGTTCGACAGACAGCGGTAATTCCGCTTTTGTCCACTATGCGCTCAGTGGCGTCGGCTAGATTTTGTCTAGCTGGTCCGGGGTTAATTTAGCTGGTGCTCGGATTGGAAGCTGGGCCAAGCCCACTGTCTTTAAATAGTTCCTCTGAACATTGGGCGATGCCGATTATAGCTTCTGTCTAGTGCTTGGTTATCTCGGTCTGGAGTGGTGAGCTAGGAGTTGGAGTATCGTATCTGGTGGTGTATTTCCCTTTGTCTTATTTACTCCTTCCTATATTTGTATTTGTTTTGGCCTGTGCATTTATAGTGTATTCCTGAGTGACTGCGGCTTGGTTCATATTTTCAGTTATCCTTGTCTGTGCCAACTGTGGGTATTGGTGTAAGATCTCTTCACTGGGTGGTGGGTGGTGGTTTCAGCCTAGGGTTGAAACAGGAGATAGGGTGAGGGTAGAGGCCTAGACATGCACACCATCAGTGTAAACTCTAGGAGAGGGTCAGTCAGGATTTCCCTAGTCTGAGGGAAATTGCAGGGGCCCGGGTTATTAGCTCTTGCCCACCTAGGCTTCCCATGACAGTTGATCTTTTATATATTAAAGCAATTTTGTTACTGTTTCTCATATCATGTATTTTCTTTTCAATAAAGTTAACCCCTTCCCATTATTTAAAGCACCTATACATCATGATCGGATAGGGGTTCCCGATCAATGACGTATATGTATGTCATAGCGATGGTGAGCAGCAAAGGAGCAGTGCCAAAAAACTTGATACCAAAGGCAAAGCACCTTTTAAGTGGAAGAAAAATGGTAATTTGCTATTGAGTTAGGTCAAGGCGGGTCACTTCTGGGGCTTCTGCTTTTTTGGCATATCAGGGGATCTTCAAATACAACATGGTGTCTGCTATCTATTCTAGTCAATTGTGCACTCCAAAAGTCATTTGGCGCCCCTTCCTTTCCGAGCTCTGCCATGCACGCAAATAGTAGTTTTCTACCACATATCTGGTACTGGTTTACTCAGCAGAAATTGCACAGCAAACTGTATGGTCCATTTTCTTCTGCCACCCTTGTGAAGAATGTGGGGCTGAAGCAACATTTTTGCAGGAAAATGTATTTCTTTATTTTCATGGATCATGGTTACAAAATTCTGTGAAGCTCCTCAACCAGAGGGGACTCTTGGTCTTCCTTTCCTGCGGCGGTCCTCATGTGAACCAGTTTCTTTGTAGCGCTTGATGGTTTTTGCAACTGCACTTGGGGACACTTTCAAAGTTTTCCCAATTTTTCAGACTGACTGACCTTCATTTCGTAAAGTAATGATGGCCACTCGTTTTTCTTTACTTAGCTGCTTTTTTCTAGCCATAATACAAATTCTAACAGTCTATTCAGTAGGACTATCAGCTGTGTATCCCCCAGACTTCTGCTCAACACAAATGATGGTCCCAACCCCATTTATAAGGCAAGAAATCCCACTTATTAAACCTGACAGGGAACACCTGTGAATTGAAAACCATTCCTGGTGACTACCTCTTGAAGCTCATCAAGAGAATGCCAAGAGTGTGAAAGCAGTCATCAAAGCAAAAGGTTGCTACTTTGAAGAACCTAGAATATAAGACATATTTTCAGTTGTTTCACACTTTTTTGTTAAGTATATAATTCCACATGTGTTAATTCATAGTTTTGATGCCTTCAATGTGAATGTACAATTTTCATAGTCATGAAAATACAGAAAAATCTTTAAATGAGAAAGTGTGTCCAAACTTTTGGTCTGTACTGTATATATATATCTATATTTCATAGAGCGCAAGATAGCAGAAAAGCCGGTAATTCAATTACCGGCTTTTGCTATCTCCTTCCCAAACCTGACAGGATATGAGACATGGTTTACATACAGTAAACCACTTCATATCCCTTTTTTTTTGCATATTCCTCACTACTTATGTTAGTAGAGTGTGTGCAAAATTTGGGGGCTCTAGCTGTTAAAATAAAGGGTTAAATTTTGGAAAAAACTGGCGTGGGCTCCCACGCAATTTTCTCCGCCAGAGTGAGAAAGCCAGTGACTGAGGGCAGATATTAATAGGGACCATGAATATTGGCACCACCCCCTGGCTAAAAACATCTGCCCTTAGCCACCCCAGAAAAGGCACATCTGTAAGATCCGCCTATTCTGGCACTTAAGGTACCGTCACATTAAGCGACGCTGCAGCGATAGCGACAACGATGCCGATCGCTGCAGCGTCGCTGTTTGATCGCTGGAGAGCTGTCACACAGACCGCTCTCCAGCGACCAACGATGCCGAGGTCCCCGGGTAACCAGGGTAAACATCGGGTTGCTAAGCGCAGGGCCGCGCTTAGTAACCCGATGTTTACCCTGGTTACCAGCGTAAAAGTAAAAAAAACAAACAGTACATGCTCACCTGCGCGTCCCCCAGCGTCTGCTTCCTGACACTGACTGAGCTCCGGCCCTAACAGCACAGCGGTGACGTCACCGCTGTGCTTTCACTTTCACTTTAGGGCCGGATCTGTCAGAGCAGGAAGCAGACGCTGGGGGACGTGCAGGTGAGCATGTACTGTTTGTTTTTTTTACTTTTACGCTGGTAACCAGGGTAAACATCGGGTTACTAAGCGCGGCCCTGCGCTTAGTAACCCGATGTTTACCCTGGTTACCAGTGTAAAACATCGCTGGTATCGTTGCTTTTGGTGTCAAACACAACAATACACGGCGATCGGACGACCAAATAAAGTTCTGGACTTTATTCAGCGACCAGCGACATCACAGCAGGATCCTGATCGCTGCTGCGTGTCAAACTAAACGATATCGCTAGCGAGGACGCTGCAACGTCACGGATCGCTAGCGATATCGTTTAGTGTGACGGTACCTTTAGCCTCTCTCTTCCCACTCCCCTGTAGCGGTGGGATATGGGGTAATAAAGGGTTAATGCCACCTTGCTATTGTAAGGTGACATTAAGCCTGGTTAATAATGGAGAGGAGTCAATAAGACACCTATCCATTATTAATCCAATAGTAGTAAGTGGTTAATTAAACACACACACATTAAGAATAAAGTATTTTATTGAAATAAAGACACAGGGTGTTGTAATAGTTTATTATACTCTTAATCCAAATGATGACCCTCGTTCTGCAAAAAAAGGAAAAATAAAAAAACAACAATATCCCATACCTTTCCGGCGCTCAGTCACGTCCCACGATGTAAATCCATCTGAAGGGGTTAAATAATTTTACAGCCAGGAGCCTGCTAATGCAGCTGTGCTCCTGCCTGTAAAATCTGGAGAATGAATGGAAAGCAGGGGAACGTAGCTACCTACACTTGCGGTGCTGCGCCCCCTGCTGGCATAAACTCATATGACCTCTAGCGTGGGAAAATATTCAGACAAATACCCATGCTAGAGTTCATTTATTTTATTATTTTATTAATGTAATTATTAATTATTATTACCGTATATACTCGAGTATAAGCCGAGATTTTCAGCCCAAATTTTCAGCCCAAACGCTGAGGAGCTGCAAGCAAGAGAGGTGAGTATGTGTTTTATTATTTTTATTGCAGCAGCAGCAGCACAGCTTTCTATGGCACAGCTATGGGGCAATTATGAACGGTGCAGAGCACTATATGGCACATCTATGGGGCAATTATGAACGGTGCAGAGCACTATATGGCACAGCTATGGGGCAATTATGAACGGTGCAGAGCACTATATGGCACAGCTATGGGGCAATAATTAACGGTGCAGAGCACTATATGGCACAGCTATGGGGCAATTATGAACGGTGCAGAGCACTATATGGCACAGCTATGGGGCAATTATGAACGGTGCAGAGCACTATATGGCACAGCTATGGGGCAATAATGAACGGTGCAGAGCACTATATGGCACAGCTATGGGGCAATAATGAAAGGTGCAGAGCACTATATGGCACAGCTATGGGGCAATAATGAACGGTGCAGAGCACTATATGGCACAGCTATGGGGCAATAATGAACGGTGCAGAGCACTATATGGCACAGCTATGGGGCAATAATGAACGGTGCAGAGCACTATATGGCACAGCTTTCTATGGTACAGCTATGGGGCAATAATGAATGGTGCAGAGCACTATATGGCACAGCTATGGGGCCATAATAAACGGTATGGAGCATCTATTTTTATTTTTGAAATTCACCGGTAGCTGCTGCATTTTCCACCCTAGGCTTATACTCGAGTCAATAAGTTTTCCCAGTTTTCTGTGGCAAAATTAGGGGGGTCGGCTTATACTCGGGTCGGCTTATACTCGAGTATATACGGTAATTATTAATTTAATTATTTTATTAATTTATTTTAAAAGCTAGAGCCCCCAAATTTTGCACACACACACACACACTACTAACATTAGTAGTGAGGAATATGCAAAAAAATAAGGGATATGAAAGGGTTTACTGTATGTAAACCATGTCTCATATCATGTCGGGTTTGGGTAGGAGATAGCAAAAGCCGATAATTGAATTACCGGCATTTCTGCTAACTTACGCTCTATGATAAATATATATATATATATGTGTGTGTCTCACTGACATTATATATATATATATATATATATATATATATATATATATATATACTGTATATATGTTTTAAAGAATATTTGAGCCCATGGATCCATTCTATGTCCATTTTGCAAACTTGCGAGAAAATATTGCAGTACGGATGCCATACGGAGGTTTACATGCGCAAAATACGCAGACACACCCTGCCTACAGATGACATACGGATCACTGTTTTGGGATAATTTCTGCGTATTACGCATGTAAAATACGGATCGTATTTGCCTACGCTCAGTGTGACCCCTGTCTTACACTGGACTCTGTCTGGCCTCGGATCAGCTGTGTTTTTTTCCAGAGGTGAACTGTCGACCATGCTTTTATGCATGCTTAAAAACACGGACATCGCTGGATCATAGGCCAGACAGCGTCAACAGTGCCTCCATCTGCCTCAGTATAGGGAATCTTCCGCTGGGGGTTCTGTCTGAAATCGCATTTAAAAAATTTACATGGAAACCCCGGTGTAAGCGCAGAGTGCAGGATGAGCCAAGCATTACTGCGACCTTTGGAAGACAGAATGAATAAATCAACAGCTGGTGAAGGATTGGTTTTATTTTTTACGCCGTTTCTCAGGCGGTATATGTGATTAGATTACTTTATTCTTAGAGTTGATGCGATACCAGATTTATATCGTTTCTTATGTTTGTCTGCTATCACACACTAAAAGATGATATTTTTGGCAAAATAAAGTTTTTGCATCTCCATACTTTCTGAGAGATATGTTTTCCGACAGAGTCATGTGCTTGTTTTTTGTGGGACGAAGTGATATTATTGGCACCATTTTCAGGCTCATTACATTTTTTGATTGCATTATATGTTAGTGGTCGAGTTTCCCCCTCTGCACAGGGGAAATCTCGGGCCATCTCCGCTGCGGTCTCCCATTCTTCTCCTGCCGCAGTGGAGCCTGCTCAGCAGAGACGTCGGTCCCAGCGTCTCGCTCAGGCTGACTCTGTACAAAGAGTTATTGCTGCTTCTCCTGCTTCTGCCATTGAAGCCAGTGTTGGGCAGCGGCGAGCAGACGCTCCTGGGACTAAGTCCTGCTTTTCCCGTTCTGAGCATGCCCAGGGTAAGATCTCTCAGTGGAGATCGAGGGTCACATGTTCAGATACTGCAGTCTAATCTATTGGTCCTTCTAGGAAGGTCCTGTAGGTGCGCAGGCTCTGTAGCAGCCTCTCATTGGTCTTCCTAGGAAGGTCCTGTACGTGCTGCAACTATTTAAGGCTCACATGGCCGCACGGCCATGTGCTAGTGTCTTTCTAAAGTTATGTGCTTTGCGCCAGTGTGGTCATGTGAGTGTGTGTTCAGGGACCCGGCTGAAATAAGCCCCTAGAATGCTGGCACCTCCGGCGAGGATATTGTGTGTGTATGTATTCAGGGACCTGGCCGAAATAAGCCCCTAGAATGCTGGCACCTCCGGCGAGGAGTTATGTGTGCATGCATGACCACTGACTGCTCTCTTTTGGATAGTTAGCCTGTGCCTCTGTGAAGTCAAACAGGACACAGAGCTTTGCTTTCTCGGCTACTCTGTGAAACTAACAGAGCTAGTTCATACTGCCATATAGTGCCGCCGTTAACTAGCAGCAGGTTCTCCTGCACGGTGGACCCCGGGCTGCGAATGCATCTACTTCAATAAAACATTTATATTTACTCGGTGCATTCTGCTAGCCCTAACATTATATTCCAAAAGTTTAGGAAAATTAACAAAAAGCAGCAATTCCGTAATTTTTGGGGACTTTTTATTTATGCCATTCACCATATAGTAAAATTGATAAGGCACTTTAATTCTTTGTGTCAGTATGATTACAGCGATGCCACAAATATATAATTTTTTATGTTTTGCCACTTTAACACAATCTATTTTATAGAAAAAAGAATTATTTTTGTATTGCTTTATTCTGAGAGCTATAACTTTTTTATTTCTCTGCTGATGGACCTGTATTGCGGATTGTTCTTTGCAGGACAAAATGATTTCAACTATAACATTTTTATTTACATTCGGCGTTTTGATTGCGTTTTATTCAATTTTTTCAGCACTTTTTTTAATGAAAAACATTTGCCACGTTTTTATTACAGTTTTTATACCAGTTACTTGCCACAGGCGAGTTTGAATGAGCATCACATGCTTGAAACAAAGATGTTTACCCAAAATTTTGGAAAGGTGCCAGGAATCTTGTCAGAGGCATTTTTGGAGTTTTGTTGGAAAATATTTCCAACTTTTGCCTTTTTTTCTCCGTTTATTTGTGTTGTTCCAATGCACACAAAGGAAATAAACATGTGTATAACAAATCATGTGTAATTGCAATAGTTTTCTGGGAGAAATACGGTACTTCAATTTCTGGAACAATTTCAAGGGTGCCAACACTTTCGGCCATGAGTAAATGGAGCCAATCACAATGTTTTTGTAGCCCAGCACTATGCGCTGAACTACGATTTTCCTCTGTCACCGCTTACCTGCGCTTGCAGTGTTCTGAGGCTACTAATGTCAGTATACTAATCTGTTCTTACTGCTAAAATAAGTTATCAAAGGGGGTTAATGTCACCTTTGACTTGTAAGGTGACATCAAGCCGGCTTAGCAATGGAGAGGAGTCAATAAGACACCTATCCATTACTAATCCTATAGTTGTTAATAGGTTAAATAAACACACACATGCAAAATAAAGTATTTTAATGAAATAAAACACCACACATCTTTATTGCCATCTTTGCCATCTTTATTGTTACTGGTTACATAGTTACATAGTTATTAAGGTTGAAGGAAGACTTTAGGTCCATCTAGTTCAACCCATAGCCTAACATGCCCTAACATGTTGATCCAGGGGAAGGCAAAAAAAACCCCATGTGGTAAGAGTAACTCCACCATGGGGAAAAAAATTCCTTCCCGACTCCACATACGGCAATCAGACTAGTTCCCTGGATCAACGCCTTATCAAGGAATCTAATATATATACCCTGTAACATTATACTTTTCCAGAAAGGTATCCAGTCCCCTCTTAAATTTAAGTAATGAATCACTCATTACAACATCATACGGCAGAGAGTTCCATAGTCTCACTGCTCTTACAGTAAAGAATCCGCGTCTGTTATTATGCTTAAACCTTTTTTTCTCCAGACGTAGAGGATGCCCCCTTGTCCCTGTCACCGGTCTATGATTAAAAAGATCATCAGAAAGGTCTTTGTACTGTCCCCTCATATATTTATACATTAAAATAAGATCACCCCTTAGCCTTCATTTTTCCAAACTAAATAGCCCCAAGTGTAATAACCTATCTTGGTATTGCAGACCCCCCAGTCCTCTAATAACCTTGGTCGCTCTTCTCTGCACCCGCTCCAGTTCAGCTATGTCTTTCTTATACACCGGAGACCAGAACTGTGCACAGTATTCTAAGTGTGGTCGCACTAGTGACTTGTATAGAGGTAAAATTATGTTCTCCTCATGAGCATCTATGCCTCTTTTAATACATCCCATTATTTTATTTGCCTTTCTAGCAGCTGCCTGACACTGGCCACTGAATATGAGTTTGTCATCCACCCATACACCCAGGTCTTTTTCATTGACGGTTTTGCCCAGAATTTTAGAATTAAGCACATAGTTATACATCTTATTACTTCTACCCAAGTGCATGACCTTACATTTATCCCCATTAAAGCTCATTTGCCATTTATCAGCCCAAGCTTCTAGTTTACATAAATCATCCTGTAATATAAAATTGTCCTCCTCTGTATTGATTACCCTGCAGAGTTTAGTGTCATCTGCAAATATTGAAATTTTACTCTGAATGCCCCCTACAAGGTCATTAATAAATATGTTAAAAAGAAGAGGGCCCAATACTGACCCCTGTGGTACCCCACTACTAACCGTGACCCAGTCCGAGTGTGCTCCATTAATAACCACCCTTTGTTTCCTATCCCTGAGCCAGCTCTCAACCCACTTGCACATATTTTCCCCTATCCCCATTATTCTCATTTTATGTATCAACCTTTTATGTGGCACCGTATCAAAAGCTTTTGAAAAGCTTATAACAAACCCCTATCAGTAATTTATTATTTTTTCCCCGGTAATCCATGCGACACCCTCGATCTCCTGGAAAAAAAGAAAAAATAATAAACCAACACAAATACTCCCTGGTCTGACACAGTCTATTTAATAACGAGTATCCCACGACGATCTCCCCTATAGAGCAGTCACATCAGGAGATGTGACAGCTCTATAGGCCTCCAGTGACACACTGACAGGAGACAATGACTCCTGCAGTGTTATCACTGAGGGTTCAATGGCCTCTCGGGAGATCGTTGTGGGACACTCGATATTAAATGGATTACATCGGATCAGGGAGTATACTGTTGGTTTATAATTTTTTTTTGTTACAGGTGATATTGAGGGCTTCGGGGACTAGCTGTATGGGGAGTATGTACTGTATGTTGTATGTCTAAATGTATGTACTGTGTTTGTTTTTACATTTTAACACAGTAGCCGGATGATGGGACTACTACTGTCCTATCATCCGGCTAGCTCTCACTGTAGCTGGATAGGACTAGTAGTCCCATCGGACAATGCCTGCCTACACACAGGAAAGATATATATCTTGTTACCGTGTTAGCCAGTAGATAGATATTTTTCTACTACATCTACTACAATATCTACACAGACACACACAGCCCCGCAAACACACACACACACACAGCCCTGCAGACCCCCGCACACACACAGACACACACAAACACCCGCACATCTTCTCCGCCCACACACTCTTCCCCCTCCCGATCTGCAGAGTTTCTCACATGCACATCCGCAGCAAAACCACAGATCTTTTTTGAACCTGCGGATTGGCCTGTGTTTTTTTCCGCAGCATGTGCACACCAAATGTCAATTTCTTATTGATTAACATTACTTGTGCACTACACTGCGGATTTGATGCAATTCCGCGCCTCCAAAAACATTGCGGATCTGCATCTAAATCCGCACCATGTGCACATAGCCTAAATCGTCACTGCCAGCCGTCCTTGGTTACACAGCCCAGATGTTGATATCACTTTGCAGTCGCCAACAAAATGGCTCTGTGTTGCGATTCTAAACTTCATCATACCCTTTTGCAAACCCCCAGAAGGGGAGGGGTATAGTGACATCAGACACATGTGAGCAGATCCCACCCACATTTACTGTAGTCATAATCTAAGCCAACAGTACACATCCTTTTCTTGCTCCCCCTAATTTTAAAAAAAAAAATGAAAACTTTTTAAAGTATTTTTCAGATTTCATATAATTTAAAACATGTAAACTAAAGGAGAAAATAGGAGTAACAGGTGGTATAGGATAAAATCAGATGTAAACTTTATTAAATATCATGCATAAAAGTAAAGTGCAGTTTTATAAAATTGCACTTTACTTTTTTTACATGATACTTAATAGTTTACATCTGATTTTATCCTATACCACCTGTTACTCCTATTTTCTCCTTTGGTTTCCATGACTTTTGGAGTGGGTGTTGTTCTCTGGGTGGGTCACTCATGATTCATGCCGCCACCCCTGCTTTTGGTATGCAGCTGGGATTTTTTATATTACTAATTTAAAACATGTAAATATATAAAAAAGAAAAACTGTAAAGTATTGTTTTAAAGTGAGGTTTTTTTATGACCAATTCCTATTAAGCACTGCTCTACTGGGATGTCTAATGCTGGGAGGAGTGGTGATCAGTAAGTAATACGCACACATTAGTGCCACGGAGTACTGCTCACTGCATGTTAGTCAGAATAAATTTAATACACCGCACACTCTAGGGGTATCATTAGAAAAACTATAGAATTTATTGAAGTGCTATAGATTTATTATTCAACAGTGCAAAATGCGACCAGAAGTCAAACTGACAACGTTTCGACTCTTCCCGAGTCTTTATCAAGAGGTCGCTTAGCAAGGTGAATAGTGGTATAGCGTGAATAGAATCCTTGTAGCATACAGAAAATCTTGTAGAATCTATTATGTAGTGATAGGCGGGTAGCCTTTCCTAGTAGTATCGCAGATATAGTCTGTCTGTCAAAATAGGTAGGGGTACTGAATGGTATAGTAGTGGCCCAAAATTTGCAATGAACCTGTGATGCCGTGGAAAGGGAACCTGGCAGGATCTGTAGGTGAAGGGAGGAACAGCCTCGTAAGGTATGGGTCTGCCGTTTCCAATGCAAAATCTTGTACTGCTCGTAATGTGGAACTATGGCTGAAGTTTTACAGGAAATGTCGGTGGGCAGGTAGCCTTAACCAACAATGGGACTGTAGGTGGGGGACCTCTTAGGCTGCAACTAATAAAGGTATTCGCTTGCCAATTCTGTGGCGGTGGGTGCCAGGTAATGGATCACACAAATTGCAGAGGGGCTGGAGGTCCTGGGGTGTAAGCGGCGCTCCTGCGCCTTGCTATGTCGGCAGGTCCGGATTATTTGCGGATTTTGCGTCTTTTTTCGGTGGTATTCCGCGGCAAAAAGGCATAAAAAGCGGGTACATTATGCATCCCATCATTTCCGCAATTTTTGTGCACATGTTGCGGATTTTTCCACAAAAAAATGCATGTGGAAAAATACGCAGCATGTTCATTAATTTAGCGGAATTTTTGAGGATTTCCAACTATGTTATTGATTTGGGAATCTACGGAAAAAAATGCGAAAAATCCAAGCAAGAAACATGCGGATTTTATGCGGAAAATCTCCGGTTTTGCTCAGGAAATTTCTGCATAAAATCCTGACGTGTGCACATACTTTCATGTCGGACACTATTCACACTAGGGCGTCCGACAGACAGCGGTAATTCCACATTCGTCCACTATACGCTCATGGCGCCGGCTAGATTTTTATCCAGGTTGCCCAGGGTTAATCTAGCTGGTACTCGGGTTGGAGGCTGGGTCACGCCCACGGCCTTTAAATAGTATTGCTGGACTTTGGGCGTCACCGATTATAGCTTGTGCCTCGTGCCTAGTGATTCCGGTCTGGAGCGGTGGTCTTGGAGAAGAAATATCGTATCTGGTGGTGTATTATCCTTTGTTATATTTCTTCTTCCTATATTTGTATTTGTTTTGCCCTGGGCACATTATTGTGTTTTCCTGTGTGTCTGCGGCGAGTTGCGTTTTTTAGTTTTCCCTGTCTGTGCTTTCTGTGGGGGTTGGTGTGTGGTCTATTCACTGGGTGGCGGTTGGTGGTTTCAGCATAGGGCTGAAACAGGAGTTACGGCCAGGCCTGATGGCCCAGACAAGCACACCATCAGTGTAAATTCTGGGAGAGGGACAGACAGGGTTTTCCCTAGTCTGAGGGATATCGCAGGGGCCCGGGTAACCAGCCTTTGCTTACCTAGTCTCCCCGTGACATTATAATCGGCCCCAAAATTTTGTATTCCATGGATCCCATGACTTCCATAACCAGCCAGTTGGAGGTGCTGTCCTTACAGGTCACTGAGTTGAAGGGGGCGGTTCAGCAACAGGGTCTAGTAATATCTAATGTGCAAGCTGAAACTGCAAGTAGAGTTGCAGAGCCAAAGATCCCTTTACCTGAGAGGTTTGCTGGGGAATGCAGTAAATTTTTTATTTTTTGTGAAGCTTGCAAATTATATTTTCGTATGTGCCCGATCTCCTCAGGTAATGAGGCTCAGCATGTGGGCCTGTTGTCATTACTGAACGGGGACCCCCAAGCATGGGCATTTTCTTTACCATCTGATTCAGCTGCATTTAACTCAGTGGAGAGTTTTTTTTCTGCTCTTGGGCTCATTTATGATGATCCTGACAAAATGGCTCTAACAGAATCTAAAATACGCGCTCTCCGCCAGGGGGAGCGAATGGCGGAGGATTACTGTTTTGAATTTCGCCGCTGGGTGGTGGACACACAATGGAATGACCCCGCACTGCGGAGTCAGTTTGTTCATGGGGTTTCGAGAAGGGTTAAACAAGCTCTCCTGATGTATGAGACTCCTGCTTCTCTAGAGTCTGCTATGAGTCTTGTTATCCGCATTGATCGCCGTTTGCGTCAGAGGGCGCAAGAGACGCCGCCTATGGGGGAGGGCGTAGGTGCATGTGAGGTTGCTGCAGGTGAGCCCACGGAGCCTATGCAAATCGCAGGGGTGTCACATCATGGAGCCCCCTCGCTCAGGAAGCAGGGAGCCTGTTTTTGCTGTGGTAAAAATGGGCATTATGTAAATGCTTGTCCTTTGTTATCTAAGAAAAGTGCAACGGCGGAAAACTACTAAGCTCAGAGGGTGTGGAAGAGGCCAATCTGAGCTTATGCATATCTTCCATGGAGGTCTCTCAATGTATGCTCCCTGCCAGAGTTATGGTCGCTGGCAGAGAGCTGCCAATCACTGTTTTTGTGGATAGTGGTTCTGCCACTAATCTCATTGATGAGGAGTTTGCACGCACAGCCAGGTTCAGGATCAAAAAACTGCCTCATCCTATCCGGGTGGTCACCATCAATGCCGCTCCTCTCCCACAGGGGGAGATTACCGAGTTTGTGGCTGAGGTGAAACTCCACATTGGTGTCCTACATTTTGAGCAGGTTACATGTAGGGTGCTTAGTAATCTTCCTGCACCAACTTTTTCTGGGTTTTCCATGGTTATCTATGCACAATCCAGTGATTGACTGGAAAACCCAGGACATAATCCAGTGGAGCGGATTCTGCCAGGAGAATTGCCTGGCCACATGTGTGTCCCCTGTGACTCCTAGCATTCCTGAGTCACTGCTGGATTTCGCGGATGTGTTCTCTGAGAAGGGTTGCTCAGAATTGCCACCACATCGACCCTATGACTGTACTATTAGGTTAAAAACAGGGGCCAAATTGCCGAAAGCAAGGATGTTTAACATTTCTGGTCCTGAGAGGCAAGCTTTAAAAGACTACATTGCTGAGAGTTTGAGCAACGGGCACATCAGGCCTTCATCCTCACCTTTGGCAGTGGGGTTCTTCTTCATTAAGAAGAAAGATGGCGGATTACGCCCGTGTCCGGATTTCAGGGAGTTAAACCAGATTACAGTTCGTGATCCATACCCTATGCCATTGATACCTGATTTGTTCAACCAGGTGGCTGGTGCTAAGTGGTTTTCCAAGCTTGACCTCAGGGGGGCGTACAACCTCATAAGAGTCCGTCAAGGGGATGAGTGGAAGACGGCTTTTAATACTCCTGAGGGTCATTTTGAAAATTTGGTGATGCTATTTGGGTTGACAAACGCACCTGCTGTATTTCAACATTTCATAAATGATGTGTTCTCGCATGTCCTGGGGAAATTCGTTATTGTGTACCTAGATGACATTCTCATTTATTCATGCGACCGTGATACTCATTTAGAGCATGTTAGGCAGGTGTTACAGCTACTCAGAGAGAATAAGCTCTATGCAAAACTTGAGAAATGTGTATTTTCGGTTCAGGAGTTGCCTTTCTTGGGTTATACTGTGTCTGCTTCAGGGTTTAAAATGGACGCCGCTAAGGTGCAAGCGATGCTGCATTGGGAATGGCCTGATAACCTAAAAAGCGCTTCAGCGGTTCCTTGGGTTTTCTAACTATTATAGAAAGTTTATCAAAAATTTTTCTATCATTGCTAAACCGCTCACTGACATGACGAAAAATGGTACCAATTTCTCCACCTGGTCTGAGGCTGCTGTGCGCGCATTCGAATTTCTGAAGAACAGTTTTGCTTCGGCCCCCATTCTAGTGCAACCGGATGTATAAAAGCCATTTACCGTGGAAGTCAATGCATCTGAGGTTGGAGTGGGGGCGGTGCTGTCACAAGGCTCATCCTTGGGCGAGTTGCGTCCATGCGCCTACTTTTCCAAGAAGCTGTCGCGCGCCAAACGTAACTACGATATCGGCAACAGGGAGTTGTTGGCTATCAAGTTGGCTTTTGAGGAATGGTGACACTTCTTGGAGGGGTCGGTCCACCAGGTTACAGTTATCACCGATCATAAAAATCTGCTTTATTTAGAGTCAGCCAAGCGTCTGTCCCCCAGGCAGGATCGCTGGGCATTGTTTTTCACGCGATTCAACTTTTTTGTTACTTACCGACCGGGGTCTAAGAACACTAAGGCGGATGCTTTGTCCAGGTGTTTTCCGGGGGGAGAACCTCAGGAAGATCCGGTACCCATCCTTCAAAAGGGTGCAGTGGTCTCGGCTCTCACGACCGAGGTTGAGGCTGAGATTGCAGAGGCTCAGGAGGAGGTACCACCAGAGCTTCCCATTAACAAATCGTTTGTACCGCTCCATCTTCGCCTAAAGGTGTTGGGTGAGCATCCTGATGCTGTCCTGGCTGGCCACCCAGGGGTTAGGGGTACCTTGGAGTTGGTGTTGCGTCGGTTTTGGTGGCCCAAAATCCAACAGGACTCGTACGTGTCAGTATGCACCACGTGCGCTAGGGCTAAGACGCCCCGCTCCCGTCCTGCTGGCACACTACATCCTCTCGGGGTACCCAGTAGGCCATGGACGGAGATCTCCATGGATTTTATTACAGACTTGCCCTCCTCAGCTGGGAACACGGTCATCCTGGTGGTTGTTGATCGGTTCTCAAAGATGTCGCACTTTGTGTCCTTGCCTTCGTTGCCTAACGCGAAGACTCTGGCTCAGGTATTTGTGCAGGAGGTGGTCAGACTACACGGGGTCCCGTCTGACATCGTGTCTGATAGGGGTACTCAGTTTGTGGCAAAATTTTGGAAAGCTTTTTGCTCACGGCTGGGGATCAAGTTGTCGCATTCTTCGGTGTTTCATCCTCAGTCAAATGGTCAGACCGAGCGTATGAACCAGAATTTGGAGCAGTATTTACGCTGCTTTGTTTCTGACAATCAGGAGGAGTGGTCAACGTTCCTTCCTTTGGCAGAGTTTGCCATAAATAATCACCGCCAGGAATCGTCTGAGGAGTCCCCGTTCTTTTGTGTTTATGGGCACCATCCTCAATTTTGGACTCTGCGTCAGGGGGGCTCTGCTGGCGTCCAGGAGGAGGACCAGCTAGGAGCACAACTGTCATCTGTCTGGAGGAGTGAAACAGCGCTTGCTGAGCATGCGTGCTAGGTACAAACGTGTGGCTGACAGTAGACGTGTGACAGGTCCGGACCTGAGTGTGGGTGACTGGGTGTGGTTGTCTGTTGTGAATTCTGCTCTTGGGCTCCCTCCGGTGGTTGTTGGTGGTAGTGCAGTTGTCTTGGGGTTGTAATCCGGGCAGGTGTTTCTGCTGATTGCAGCTCTATTAGGTATTTAGGTGTGCAGGATCCTTGAGTCCATGCTAGTTGTCCATTGTACTTGGAGGGATTGCATCTCTCTCTGGCTCCTCATGCCCTGCTGCCATTTCAGCTAAGATAAGTGTCTGTTTTTTTGTCTCTGTGCACACATGCAGTGTGCTTTGCAATTCAGTGCAATTCATTGTGTTTTTGTCCAGCTTAGACTTTGTTTGGATTTTTCAGTCATGCTGGATTCTCAGGAGATGCAGATATACTTTCTATGTCTTTAGTTAGATGTAGAATATTTGTATTATCTGCTGTGGATATTTTTAGGATTTTAATACTGACCGCTTAGAATTCTGTCCTATCATTTTCTATTTAGCTAGAAGTGCCTCTTTTGCTAAATCCTGTTTTTTTGCCTGCGTGTGTTTTTCCTCTTGTACTCACAGTCAATATTTGTGGGGGGCTGCCTATCCTTTGGGGTTCTGCTCTGAGGCAAGATAGAATTCCCATTTCCATCTATAGGGGTATTTAGTCCTCTGGCTGTGTCGAGGTGTCTAGGACGTGTTAGGTACATCCCACGGCTACTTCTAGTTGCGGTGTTAGTTTAGGGGTTGCGGTCAGTACAGTTACCACCTACTTCTGAGAAAGTCTCTCATGCGGCTCCAAGGACACCGGATCATAACAGTTGTCCACAAAAAACATAAGACTCAAAATACCATCCCTGAAATTAGGTCCAAGGTTTATTGGTTCATTTAGGGTCGCCGCCATCATTAACCTGGTAGCCTACCGATTGGAGCTCCCTACGGTATATAAGATACACAACGTGTTCCACAGATCTTTATTAAAAAAGGTGGTGGGTTCCGTGGACGCGGCGCCGATGCCACCTCCAGTCTTGGTGGATGGCAATTTGGAGTTTGAAGTCTCCAAGGTGGTTGACTCTCGAGTAGTGCGCTGCACTTTACAGTACCTGGTACACTGGCGTGGTTATGTGTTATGACCCCAATGGCGAGGGTCTCAGAGGAACGTGGAAGTCTTGCAGAATACAAAAATCCAGCTCATAGGGCAGTGGTAACTGGGTTGACCATATATCTACTCCTAACGCCAACACTAGAAGTAGCCGGGGATCATTCCTACGTTGATTCTAGATGACACGCGCCAGCCGGAGAATCTAGCTACCCCTAGTAGAGGAAAACAAAGACCTTTCTTGCCTCCAGAGAAGGGGACCCCAAAGCTGGATAGAAGCCCCCCACAAATAATGACGGTGAGGTAAGAGGAAATGACAAACACAGAAATGAACCAGATTTAGCACAGAGAGGCCCGCTTACTGATAGCAGAATAAAGAAAGGTAACTTATATGGTCAACAAAAACCCTATCAAAATCCACACTGGAAATTCAAGAACCCCCGAACCGTCTAACGGTCCGGGGGGCGAACACCAGCCCCCTAGAGCTTCCAGCAAAGGTCAGGATATAGATAAGGAACAAGCTGGACAAAAATACAAAACCAAAACAAATAGCAAAAAGCAAAAGGCAGACTTAGCTGATATAACTGGAACCAGGATCAGTAGACAAGAGCACAGCAGACTAGCTCTGATAACTACGTTGCCAGGCATTGAACTGAAGGTCCAGGGAGCTTATATAGCAACACCCCTAACTAACGACCCAGGTGCGGATAAAAGGAATGACAGAAAAACCAGAGTCAAAAAACTAGTAACCACTAGAGGGAGCAAAAAGCAAATTCACAACAGTTATGGGCCGGAGGAGAGGTCTTGGGTACCAGCCTCGGACATACATGCGGACCGGCTGGTCAGTATGTTTCACCGCCGCCATCCGGACAAGCCGGGACCTATAAGTCGTGAGGGCCCTGGGGTCCCTCATAGAAGGCGGGGTACTGTCATGTCGGACACTATTCACACTAGGGCGTCCGACAGACAGCGGTAATTCCACATTCGTCCACTATACGCTCAGTGGCGCCGGCTAGATTTTTATCCAGGTTGCACAGGGTTAATCTAGCTGGTACTCGGGTTGGAGGCTGGGTCACGCCCACGGCCTTTAAATAGTATTGCTGGACTTTGGGCGTCGCCGATTATAGCTTGTGCCTTGTGCCTAGTGATTCCGGTCTGGAGTGGTGGTATTGGAGAAGAAATATCGTATCTGGTGGTGTATTATCCTTTGTTATATTTCTCCTTCCTATATTTGTATTTGTTTTGCCCTGGGCACATTATTGTGTGTTCCTGTGTGTCGGCGGCGTGGTACGTTTTTTAGTTTTCCCTGTCTGTGCTTTCTGTGGGGGTTGGTGTGTGGTCTATTCACTAGGTTGCGGGTGGTGGTTTCAGCATAGGGCTTAAACAGGAGTCAGGGCCAGGCCTGGTGGCC
The DNA here is from genome assembly GCF_051348905.1 of Ranitomeya variabilis. Classification (NCBI taxonomy): domain Eukaryota; kingdom Metazoa; phylum Chordata; class Amphibia; order Anura; family Dendrobatidae; genus Ranitomeya; species Ranitomeya variabilis. Next base: position 528,144,308 of record NC_135233.1, read on the forward strand.
CAGACAAGCACACCATTAGTGTAAATTCTGGGAGAGGGACAGACAGGGTTTTCCCTAGTCTGAGGGATATCGCAGGGGCCCGGGTAACCAGCCTTAGCCTAGTCTCCCCGTGACACATACCCTAAGTGTAACCTTGGCCTACAGCTACATTCCCACAATGAGTTTTGTATGTGTGTATTTAAAAAAAATGCAAGTTAACCATTTTACTTAATTGGTGCCGAAATCAGCAGCATCAAAAACTCACCAAAAGCTCATTGTGGGAACATAGCCTAGCATGGATTGGCAGGAGCGCAGTCCATCAGTGTTAGATTTGTTTGAGGCCTCTTCTCCGTGATGCAACACAGCTCAAGTAATGAGCTATGCTGTGGTTAGTAGTGTGCCTCCCCAAGACCACATTGTTGCAGGCTGACAGTACAGAGCACAAGGCGATGGATGGCCCCCAGCTGCATTACTTGCCAAAGTTTAGATTTATGTCCTTTAGTGGGATTATCATACATAACTGAGCCCCTGCCAAGACCAAGTGTCAATGGGAGGCTTTGTCATTGGTTACATAGGGCGAGAAGGCTCAGTCACTAAGGGATGTGTGAGAGCCCTCCTCCCTAATTACACCCCTTTTCCCTGTATCACCCCTGAGCCCCCCGTATCATTTTTGCATGACTTGGTCCCCCCTCCCGTATCACCCCTGACTGACTGAGCCCCCCTGTATCACCCCTTACTGGTATAATGTCCCCATTCTGGCATCATGTCCCCTATCCTGGTGCCATTCCAGTAACAATGTCCCCCTTCTTGCATAATGTCCCACATTCTGGTACAATGTCTTCCATTCTGATATAACGCCCCTCATCCTGGATTAAAGTCCTCCATCCTTTTATAATGTCTCCCATCCACATAAAATCCCCCTCATCCTGGATTAAAGTCCTCCATCCTGGTATAATGTCACCCATCCGGATATAATGTCCCTCATCCTGGATGTCACCCATCCTGGGCCCTTTACAATTTTAAAAAGAAAAAAACAATTACTTTTATTTTCGTCTATTCCCACGAGATGCTGCGTCATTTTCAATAGCTGATGCAGGAGCTGACTTGTGTGTGCCGGTACAGGCAATGCACGAAGTCACTACCATGCACAACCCATCATTGGCAAGCCGACATCTGCTGCCGACCTCTGATTAGCCTGCAGCGTGTATTGCAGTGCAGGGAGCTGGTGGATCTCTGTGCCACAATGCATTTCAGCTGAATGTGTGTCTGAGCATGCATACTCAGGTGAAATTGGCTTCGGTGGGCCTCCGTCCAGCACGAACCTGGTCGCAGTTGCACCCTCTGCAACCGCGATCATTACACCCCATCTTGTTCTGTATGCTTCAACACAACAATATCGCAATATATAGTGTAGATAATGATCTCATATCCAGGGCTGTGGAGTCGGAGTTGGTATCATGGAAATTGAGGAGTTGGAGCCCTGGTATGAGGCAGTTGGAGTCATGGAAATTGAGGAGTCGGAGGTTTGGCTTACTGTCTCCACAGCCCTGCTCATATCAATCCAGCCTAATGCTGCACTTCAGTCGTATCAAGATGGCAGCGATAGAGTCACACAGCTGCAGGGTAACCCATCAGCATCTTGCAATCATGAAAATTTAAAGGAGATTTTGGTGTACTCACAGTAAAATCCTTTTCTCTGAGCCAATCATTACTCCGCTCTTTACACCTCGTACACACACACAAGCGGCTCCGCTCGGTACACCTCGCACACACATGCGGCTCCGCTCGGTTCACCTCGTACACACACATGGCTCCCCTCAGTACACCTCGTACACACACGCGGCTCTGCTGTATAGATCAGCTGACGTGCTCAGTTCAGTGAGGGCTCAGCGCCGGAGCCCGCGCTGAAACGGGGTTTATTACGTATGTCGTACTATTACGGCATAGGTAATAAAGGAGTTAAAGAACAGCACCAGAATGGGGGGGGGCATATACCAAGATAAGGGATATATATTACCAGGATGGGGATATATATACCAAGATGAGGCCCAGTATAAGGGACATATACCAGTGTGTGTATATAGATAGACTGGCTATTGAACCCGTTCTACGCCCGGGTGGCGAGCATTCATATTGCTATATGGTCTCCATCCTGGTATGTACTGCTTCCATCCTGCGTCCCAATCCTGTCATTTGCTCCCATCCTGTGCCCCTATTCTGTCATGCGCTGCTCCCATCCTGCGCCCCCATTCTGTCATGCACTGCTCCCATCCTGCGCCCCCATTCTGTCATGTGCTGCTCCCATCCTGCGCCCCCATTCTGTCATGTGCTGCTCCCATCCTGGCCCCCCATCCTGTCATGCTCTGCTCCCATCCTGCGCCCCCATTCTGTCATGCGCTGCTCCCATCCTGCGCCCCCATTCTGTCATGTGCTGCTCCCATCCTGCGCCCCCATTCTGTCATGTGCTGCTCCCATCCTGCGCCCCCATTCTGTCATGTGCTGCTCCCATCCTGCGCCCCCATTCTGTCATGTGCTGCTCGCATCCATATGCCCCGTATGCTGCTCCATGAAGGTTGATGGCCCCCATAAGATGCTCCATAGCATAATATGCCCCGTATGCTGCTGCGATAAAAAAAAAATGGTTCAGGCCCCCGACACTTTCGAAATTCACCTGTCCACGTTCCACCGCTGTGCGCCAGTCTGTCTTCCGGGTCTCTGGCTGTGACTGTTCAGTCAGATGGCGCGCACTAAGCACGTCATCGCGCCCTCTGACCTGAACGTCACAGCCAGAGGACGCGGAAGCCGGAGCCCAGTGGTGGAACGGGGACAGGGGAATATCGCATACTCGCCCTCCTGGCACATCCGTGCTTCTCCATCAGAGATCTCAGTATGCGCTCCGTGCTTACGCATACCGCGATCTCCTGGGCCACAATTCTCATCCCTGGATGCATAACTCTGTGGAGTCCAGACTGCGCAGGCGCTTGCTCAGTTTATAAAGGCTTCGGACACAGTGATGCTCCCAGTGTTATATTATAGATAGATATGATGCGGGGGTCCGGTTCAAATCTTGCACCACAACCCATCACACTCTAGACTGCAGAGACCCGTGTGTCGTAACCAGTGCCTTCCCCCCGTCCCACCATTCCGTAATAAAAGACACCGACAATCCTGGATGGGTTGAACAGGTCGGTCACAGTTTTATTATTTGCAAAGTAGAGAAAGGCAATTACACATCGCGACGCACTCATTGCTGAAGGCCCCAGCCGATGACCGCTGGGCCAGCAAGCCGATGAGAGGTCACGAACCTTTGCCCCCCTCTACTTACCGCTGTGACATATATAAAGAAAAAATCGATTTTTTATTTTTTATTTTTTTTTTTTTTAATTTAAAATTCAAAACATTTTAACAGTAATTGCACAGTACATTTACCAGTTTATAAGGGAGGGAGGGTGGGACAACAGCTTCCAAGGGTCAGCCGGGGAGAAAGAGGGAGAACCTGGGCCCGTCACTAGAATTTAACCCCTGAGGGTGTGGCCTGACTCACCTCTTCTCCCCGGTTGGTCCGCTGGGCGTCCCAATCATGACCTCACCTGGGGAGGTAGTGGGAGGGGGGAATTTGGCACTGCACAAATTTCCCCTCTAGCTGTCCCTTAGGGGCTCTGCAGTCAGAGGCACGTTCCTTATACAGTGCCGTGCCTACCAGACTGCAGAGACCCGTGTGTCGTAACCAGTGCCTTCCCCCCGTCCCACCATTCCGTAATAAAAGACACCGACAATCCTGGATGGGTTGAACAGGTCGGTCACAGTTTTATTATTTGCAAAGTAGAGAAAGGCAATTACACATCGCGACGCACTCATTGCTGAAGGCCCCAGCCGATGACCGCTGGGCCAGCAAGCCGATGAGAGGTCACGAACCTTTGCCCCCCTCTACTTACCGCCACGGAGGATCATGTGTATGACCTACACAAGACTCCGACCCCCACACAACATCCTTAGAGCCTGTTCAACACCATCCCGCAAACCCTCCAAACTTATGTTGAGCCCGATGTCCGTGAGGTGGATGCCATCCAGTCTTAGCAAAGCAAAATTGTTCCCTTCTCACTCTTGGTGTCGAACCACAATGTCGTACTTTTCTCACACAAACTTCGACATCTTTGTGTTAATCCTTTTTCTTGCGTTTTCAATGGCTTTTACGTCCTTAGCTCCGTGCCAGACCGCTCGAGGTATTATCTCGGACCACACCACCGCCATATCTGGTAATAAACCGCCAAAGCGATCGATGTCTGTTGACATTACTGTGTACAGCTCGGCCCCTTTCCGCTTCCCAAAATCATTGCCTCCGGCATGTAGGACCAGAACCACCGGCCCCTTGGCCCTCTTAGTGATGTCGACCATCTCCGGGAAGATCTGCCGCCACCGGAGCCCTCTGATGCCTCTCTAGTTGACTTCCAGATTCGGGAAGCCAAACTTGATTCCGCCCGGCCTCAGTTTGGCCCTTTTGCGCGCCCGGTAGACAAAAGAATGCCCCACTACCCGGACTGTGGACCTACAGCTGCCTGTAAGAGACAAAAAAGTGTTAAAGCAGGTCTGGTCTTATGTATCTTGCGAAGCATGCGGATTTCCAGCGGCCCATTCTCTGCACCTCAACTTCCGATACCCCCGCTCTAGCTGTTTCGGTAGCCGCCCCTATTCGGAAGGAATGTGTCCCATATTTTTTTTTTGGAGCCACGCCGACCGCCTCTAGGCACTGTGTAAAAATCGCTTGAAATTGATATTTTGTAAGAGGGGACCCGTCGGTGTTTGAAAGAAAAAATCTACCCGGATGTATTACCATCGTATAGTGTTTAACTATTTTTTTAGCGGGCATATAGGGGCCGTCTGACGCCTTGACCAATCCATGTCCCCCTCCCGGTGGGGTCGCGTTTGGATCTACATACTCCAATGTGCAGAGCTTCGCTGCATATGACGAGGTCTTCGTTGATTAAACCGCCTACTGATTTTTTTTTTTTTTTTTTTTTTTTCTTTTTTGACTGCGGCACTAATTCACTGATGCGAAGCGCCCCGAAGGCGATTGCGAACGCAGCAGATATCAGCGTTACCTCGTATTGTGACTTGCACACTGATGAAGATATTGCAACTACGTCGTGCAGTAGCTTTAAGGAAACTGGGCGACGGCATTCCTGACTAGGTTGGAGCCCTTTCCAGCCTTTAACGGCTTGTTTGATGAGAAAATATTTGGTTATGTCCATCCACCCCAGCAGCTGAGAGAAGAAGGCTATTCCCGATAAATGACGGTACACTAATGTCCCTGACGCACCTCTACGCCTGAGCCGTTCTAAGAGTTCTACAAAGACGTCGCATCTCGCCCGGTCGCACCTGTCGACTGGCGTTCCTTGAGTTAGTGAGCACCACTCCTCCCACGCCTTACCGTAAACCTGCCAAGTAGCCGGTGTCACTGAAGCACGGATCACGGGCATCAGTGATTGGCCACCATGTCCAAGAGGGAAGGAGGACATCGTAGGCCCGATGTTTGCGCCTTGGGGAGGAAGAGTTTGAATGCCTGCCAATCGGAAGATAACAAAGAGTTAACAATTTTATCATCTACAGATGCTGTAACGGCACCAGATGTTGTGTTTGAGGCATAATAGTGCTAGGTGGCGCAACAGCGCGAGTGCTGGCTGAGAAGAAGAGGGCATGCTGTTTAGGGCTATTGCTGTTCTCAGCTGTTTGGTTAGAAATCGGATGTTCGTATTTTCCAATTGAGCCCCCATAGCTCGACTGATGTTACTACTGCCAAGATCTCTACCAGTGCTGGGTCACGGCCCCATGCGGCCGTGGTCCATAGTTCAGGCCATTGGCCTTTTCACCACTGGTCCTTGTAGATTGCCGCAAAACCATCTGCAATATTTCCATCGACCCTTAGGCCTAAATCTTTGTTTGGCGTCCCCCGCGCCATAACGCATGTATGATGTCAAGCCCGTAAATAATCTCATTTACTGTCCTCTGAGCATATTCCCGGGGACCTGTATTCATTGCCCGCATTATGAAACCATATTTCACCCATTCGTAAAGTCCACCTCAGGGACGCTTGTTCCACCGTCCGCCGGACCATTGAGTTCGCCAAAATGAAAACACTCACCGCTATCTGCTTCTGGCAGAGTGACTCCCATTGATGGAGGAACTCCTGCTCCAGTGTAGTTTATTCTCATTTGCCGTAAAAGCCCGTTCGGCATTGCTTTATCATTGATTCGTCATAGCTGTATTAACCGCCTTTTTTGGCATCGATTCAAGTAACCACCTTTTTCGGCATTAATTCCTTAGTAATCATACCATGCACACCGATTGCGTGTCGCAGGAGTAGTGACATCCGCGAACGGAGGAACTCCGACTCCTGTGTAGCTCATTTGTAAACCCTTCGGTTGAAGGATGAAAACCGGCTCCCGTTGGTTGGACTGGCTGGTAGCCCTGGGTGAAGATTCACTCAGGCTGTCAGTCAGCGATGGAGCACACAATGATTTTAATGGGCCCGCCATCGAGCCTAGTTCTACTCCTTTTTGAAAATCTTGGGAATTCGCGTGCTGATTTTAACTTGGGACTGTGCTCGAAGGGGATATAGAAGCCGTATTTAAAGCAGAAATGTGGCTGCTGCGCCGCTTCTTATTGGGATAACGGTTTAGCCATGGGCCATTGCGGTTAAGTTCACCGGGGTTAAACGTCGCAGGCGCTCTGTTTGCTTGGCGGGTACACCTGGATGCAGGGTGTCCACCTCCGCAGGAGGAGCATTCGTGTCTATATTTACAGGACCCTTGGAAGCGGCAGTATCCGTCGTTAAAAAGTAAGCCGGCCCCATGTCCGCGTCCGACCCCTGTATTCTGGCCTGCTGTCGCTGAGTGATAAGTGGTCGCTGATGAAAAGAGGGGCTGTTTTTTGGGACAGCATGAATCGTAGCCATACATCCGTCGCTTTCACTCCCCAGCCCGAGTCTGGTTGCAAGGCCAGCCGCCTGCGGAACTCCTCGTCGTACCGTTTCCATGCAGACCCGCCGTGACACTTATATGAATTATAGATTAGGGCCTGATAGATAAATAGTTCGGAACAGCGTTCTGGGTGCTTTTGGTCCATGATACAGCCGAGAAACGCGAAAGCCTGAAGCCAGTTATTCATCGTTTGCGCTATTTTTGGTTTGCTCTTATCTTGTAAACGCGCGGTATGAATTATATATTAGATCTTGGTAAATAAATAATTCGGAACAACGTTCTGGGTGATTTTAAATTATTTGCAGTAGTTTGGCAAGGGTCTGGGTTTAAAAGGGATATAAAAGCCGTTTTTAGAACCGAAATATAGCAGTTCCGCCGCTTTAACTGCTCGCCTATTCTCCTTTCCTTGTCCCCGGACTGTTGGTCGGCCGATAACAGTGACCATATATCTACGCCAGCATTATCCCAAATTTTTTGCTTTGTCTCTAACTCAACGTGCGCTCCTAGTGGGCTAACACCACAGAAAAATGCATCCTTGTGCAGACTAGCTGCTTGGGTGGTGCTAGTGTCAGTTGGTACGCCTGGGCGTGTCAACTGCTGAACTAGGGTCTTAATAGCGGCTGCCAGCTCGCTTTCTCCCGCATTTTGTGTTGTAGAGTGCTCACCGATATCAAAGAACTCACCGCTGTCAGATGCGGGCCGAGTGTCTCCGGACGGAGGTACTCTGGCTCCTGCCGTGGCGCTGTCCTGGTGCTGGCCGCCCGCCCAGGAGGATGAAGATGGCGTGCCAGCGGCCAGCGCCGTGGCACGGGGATGTCTTCTGCTGCATTGTGTCTGGTGCCGAGCGTCCCCTGGAGAGGGAGGTGCTCCGGCTTCTATTGTTTTGATGGTTCGGTGCTGGCTGGTGGACCGGGGAGGTACGTATGGCGTGTCTCCCCGTGCGTCGGCCCAGGATGGAGCACGTGACGGATGACCTCTGTCGTGTGCTCGAGGATGGGGATGTATTCTGCTGCATTGTGTCTGGTGCCGAGCGTCCCCTGGAGAGGGAGGTGCTCCGGCTTCTATTGTTTTGATGGTTCGGTGCTGGCTGGTGGACCGGGGAGGTACGTATGGCGTGTCTCCCCGTGCGTCAGCCCAGGATGGAGCACGTGACGGATGACCTCTGTCGTGTGCTCGAGGATGAGAGGCTACTGGGGCTCCGATCTCTGCCTGGTCCGTAACGGGGGGTGTCAGTGTCTGTTCCCACCGGGTACCCGCTCTGGGTGTCCGGTGAGACCGCCGCCTTTCGGCATGCGACCGGTACCGCCCGTTGTAACTCCCCGATGTCTCTGAGCCGGTTGTGGATGGTGAGCGCCATCCGGAGGAGCGGGATCTATAGTGGCTCCTGCGGCTCCTGTGTGAGTGGTGTCGGCGTCTGGAGTGGGAATGCCAACAGCTAGAGGGACAGCGGGGACGGTGGCGGGAATCTACTGATGAGGGTGAGGACAATCTGCGGCATCTATGCCTGTGATTGCCGTATCTAGGGGTTGTGTTGGGGACATTTAATTCGGGATTGGGGGGGACGTAAATTTGGTTATGGGGCGTGAGTGATGGTGCAGGGAGTAGGGCCGGGGAAGGTGCGGAGACTGTTAGGCTTGCACTGCGGGGTGAGCTTAAAAGGGGGGGGGGTGATAGGAAACTGTCTGCGATTTGCGTTTGTGACCATGGGGGTGTTGGAGGAGCACAATTTATTGTAGCTGTTTGTGCTTAGTGTGACTGTGTGCGTGCTTGGTGCGTACACTTCTGGCCGCAGAGCGTGCTGGCCGGTACGTTTAGACCAGTCAACCACGCTCTGCGGCCGTATCTGTGGCTCTGGCCCCTGACCGCCCGCCCCCCGCACAGGCAACGCTGTTGTGCCTGCTGGGGGGACATGGCAGGCCAGGAGTGGGCTGGCCATGGGTCCCCCGTGGTGCGGTCCGGGTGTAATGAGGCGCCCCCCCCGAACGATTTGGCGGGCTGGGGGCCCACAGGCTATCGCTGTGCTAACAGGGGCGTATGTGTGCGGGGCTTGATTTGGTCCTCGGCCGGCATCAGGGAGGGGAGACTCCACGCCGCTGCAGGGGACCGGCGCTGCGCCCGAGCTGATTGCCCGCGCTGCACCCCGGTCCTCCAGAGCGGCTGGTGCACAGCCGAGGACACTGGGGCGGCGGGCGGCCCCCTGCCTGCCCCAGAAAAGCTGTGGAGCTGCAGGGAGGAAGTGGGCGTGTCCCACGCTGCCCGCACTGCACCCTGGGAGGCAGGGCGGGCCTGGACTGTGTGAGAGGGGGGGGGGCATCCACTAAGTGCGCCGGGCCCCGGGCTTCAGAGCGGTGACCGGAAGTGACCGGGGCCCGGGCGCACTCATAGTATGGCGCGGGTGCCCGGGACCGGCGGGGAGCGGAACCCGGGTCAAGCGCCGCGACGCCCGCCGCACCACCCGGAGCCGTGCAAGGGGAAGAAGCACGGCGGCCCGGCAGCGCCGCCTCTGCTCCGACACGCAGGCGCTCGGGAGGACGGGCGCAGGAGTGCCGGGGGCTGGGAGCGGGAGCCCCGGGGGCTGGGAGCGGGAGCCCCGGGGTCTGCAGTGGACGGGACCGACAACATGGGCAGGCGAGCGGGGGCCAGCAGCGCAGGGGCGACAGGCGAGGGCGAGGACGAGGCCCCAGGAGGGGGGGGGGTGTGCCAGGGACGGGGCCCTGGGGGACAACGGAGAGGCTGGGGGGTGAGGAGAGGGCACAGGAAGGTGAGCACCCAGGCCAGAATTAAGGGATCGCGACCATTGCTCACCTTCCTGTGCAGCTCCCCGCTGTAGGGCCTCGACCGCAGGGGCAGCCACCGCCATCAGGATGTCCAGGACAACAACAGCTTCCAAGGGTCAGCCGGGGAGAAAGAGGGAGAACCTGGGCCCGTCACTAGAATTTAACCCCTGAGGGTGTGGCCTGACTCACCTCTTCTCCCCGGTTGGTCCGCTGGGCGTCCCAATCATGACCTCACCTGGGGAGGTAGTGGGAGGGGGGAATTTGGCACTGCACAGATTTCCCCTCTAGCTGTCCCTTAGGGGCTCTGCAGTCAGAGGCACGTTCCTTATACAGTGCCGTGCCTACCATTCATGCCACTGTTCTCGGTTGCTCTATGTGACTGTAGACATTTGATTTGAATCTTCACAGCGTTCACATCGCACGCTGTGAGGATTCTCCAGACACGGCAGCGGGCGGTTATATGACTTTGAGTATGTGACTTCCTTACTCCTTTAAACATTCTGACTAGACATGACCAATCTCAGTCAATACTCTTGCATTGATATAGTCCGCACCCATCTAGTCAGTACCTGACTGCATGTATGTAAATCACATACAGTGCCTACAAGTAGTATTCAACCCCCTGCAGATTTAGCAGGTTTACACATTTGGAATTAACTTGGCATTGTGACATTTGGACTGTAGATCAGCCTGGAAGTGTGAAATGCACTGCAGCAAAAAAGAATGTTATTTCTTTGTTTATTTTTTTTTTTAATTGGGAAAAGTTTTTTAAGAGGGTCATTTATTATTCAACCCCTCAACCCACCAGAATTCTGTTTGGTTCCCCTAAAGTATTAAGAAGTAGTTCAGGCACAAAGAACAATGAGCTTCACATGTTTGGATTAATTATCTCTTTTTCCAGCCTTTTCTGACTATTTAAGACCCTCCCCAAACTTGTGAACAGCACTCATACATGGTCAACATGGGAAAGACAAAGGAGCATTCCAAGGCCATCAGAGACAAGATCGTGGAGGGTCACAAGGCTGGCAAGGGGTACAAAACCCTTTCCAAGGAGTTGGGCCTACCTGTCTCCACTGTTGGGAGCATCATCCGGATGTGGAAGGCTTATGGAACTACTGTTAGCCTTCCACGGCCTGGACAGCCTTTGAAAATTTCCTCCCGTGCCGAGGCCAGGCTTGTCCAAAGAGTCAAGGCTAACCCAAGGACAACAAGGAAGGAGCTCCGGGAAGGTCTCATGGCAGTGGGGACATTGGTTTCAGTCAATACCATAAGTAACGTACTCCACCGCAATGGTCTCCGTTCCAGATGAGCCCGTAAGGTACCTTTACTTTCAAAGCGTCATGTCAAGGCTCGTCTACAGTTTGCTCATGATCACTTGGAGGACTCTGAGACTGACTGGTTCAAGGTTCTCTGGTCTGATGAGACCAAGATCGAGATCTTTGGTGCCAACCACACACGTGACGTTTGGAGACTGGATGGCACTGCATACGACCCCAAGAATACCATCCCTACAGTCAAGCATGGTGGTGGCAGCATCATGCTGTGGGGCTGTTTCTCAGCCAAGGAGCCTGGCCATCTGGTCCGCATCCATGGGAAGATGGATAGCACGGCCTACCTGGAGATTTTGGCCAAGAACCTCCACTCCTCCATCAACGATCTTAAGATGGGTCGTCATTTCATCTTCCAACAAGACAACGACCCAAAGCACACAGCCAAGAAAACCAAGGCCTGGTTCAAAAGGCAAAAAATGAAGGTGTTGCAGTGGCCTAGTCAGTCTCCTGACCTTAACCCAATTGAAAACTTGTGGAAGGAGCTCAAGATTAGTCCACATGAGACACCCAAAGAACCTAGATAACTTGGAGAAGATCTGCATGGAGGAGTGGGCCAAGATAACTCCAGAGACCTGTGCCGGCCTGATCAGGTCTTATAAAAGACGATTATTAGCTGTAATTGCAAACAAAGGTTATTCCACAAAATATTAAACCTAGGGGTTGAATAATAATTGACCCACACTTTTATGTTTAAAATTTATAAAAATTTAACTGAGCAACAAAACTTTTTGGTTTGTAAGATTTATGCATCTGTTAATAAATCCTGCTCTTGTTTGAAGTTTGAAGGCTCTAACTTATTTGCATCTTATTAAACCTGCTAAATCTGCAGGGGGTTGAATACTACTTGTAGGCACTGTACTTGTGGACACATGATTGTCCGCTGCCAGCACTGGAGAATCCTCCCAACATGCAGTGCAGTTGTTGTCAGGAGTAGTGATGATGAGCAAATATACTCGTTGCTCGGGTTTTCCAGAGCATGCTTGGGTGATCTCCGAGTATTTATTTATGACTGCTCGGAGATTTAGTTTTCATCACCACAGATGAATGATTTACAGCTACTAGCCAGCCTGAGTACATGTGGGCATTCCCTAGCAACCAGGCAACCCCCACATGTACTTATGCTGGCTAACAGATGTAATTCATTCAGCTGCGGCGATGAAAACTAAATCTCCGAGCACTAAAAATTACTCGGAGGACCCCCGAGCGTGCTGGGGAAAACCCGATCAACGAGTATATTCGCTCATCACTAGTCAGGATTCAAAAGTCTGACAAAAATATTTCCCCTTGTAAATAAAAATACTCTAAAATACTCCCCTCTTAGTATGCAGGCACCTGGTCTCCCAAGGCTCACGTGACGTTATGCCACGTGAGCAATGCAGCCAATTAGCAGCTGCTATTAGGGTTCGCTCTCACTGACTAAAGGTACCGTCACACTCAGCGACGCTGCGGCGATATAGACAACGAGCCGACCTAAACTAGATCGCTGGAGCGTCGCTGTTTAGGTCGCTGTAGAGACGTCAAACACAGCAGCTCCAGAACGATGCAGGAGCGATCCAGTGACGTAACGGCGACTCACTTATCGTTCTCGCTGGTTGTTAGCTCCATGTAAAACATTGCTGGCATCGTTGCTTTTGATGTCAAACATGACGATACACGCCGACCTGGCGACAAAATAAAGTTCTGGACTTCTAGCTCCGACCAGCGATATCATAGCGGGATCCAGATCGCTGCTGCGTGTCAAACACAACGAGATCGCTATCCAGGACGCTGCAATGTCACGGATTGTTGTCGTTCTCGTTTCAAAGTTGCTGAGTGTGACGGTACCTTAAGAGGAGCCGGCTGCTACGTCGGTTACGTCAATATTATTGTGTTTGTATTGGTGATTTGTTTGCTGATTTTAATTATAGATTTGCTTGCCCATCATTTCAGCTTCAGAAATCCATGTTTCTATTCAGTAACCGTAAGCAGATGAAGACATGCGAGCTGGATCTTCTGTAGACCTAAAGTGAGACCCAAGATTGGTAATCAGGTAAAGCCATCACTCCTTTACTCTCTTAGTATCTTGGGGGGGCCTAAGCCATTGTTCTTCCAGCCACTAGGCCCATTGTGTAGGTAGACCTAGTGGTGCCGTAACCACAGGGGGTCAGACATACAGTCACAGGTGGTGGGGCTTGGCCTCACAAAAAATACCTCCACCATTGCACAATTAACTTTAGAGGGGTGAGGTGTGTCCCTGCTTGATTAAAGAGCTGCTTTTGTGATTTTGCACTTTTTCTAACCCTAAAGCCTAAGGGTACCGTCACACAGTGCAATTTTGATCGCTACAACGGCACGATTCGTGACGTTCCAGCGATGCATTTACGATATCGCTGTGTCTGACACGCTACTGCGATCCGGATCCCCGCTGAGAATCGTACGTCGTAGCAGATCGTTTGAAACTTTCTTTCGTCGTCTAGTGTCCCGCTGTGGCGGCATGATTGCATTGTGTGACACAGGTTGTATACGATGTGCGCACAGTAACCAACGGCTTCTACATCGCAAATACGTCATGAAATTATCGCTCCAGCGCTGTGTATTGCAACGTGTGAACGCAGTATACGACGCTGGAGCGATACTTATACGACGCTGCAACGTCACGAATCGTGCCGTTGTAGTGATGAAAATGGCACTGTGTGACGGTACCCTAAGTCACACTAAACGACTTACCAACAATCACGACCAGCGATACGACCTGGCCGTGATCGTTGGTAAGTCGTTGTGTGGTCGCTGGGGAGCTGTCACACAGACAGCTCTCTTCAGCGACCAACGATCAGGGGAACGACTTCGGCATCGTTGAAACTGTCTTCAACGATGCCGAAGTCCCCCTGCAGCACCCGGGTAACCAGGGTAAACATTGGGTTACTAAGCGCAGGGCCGCGCTTAGTAACCCGATGTTTACCCTGGTTACCATTGCAAATGTAAAAAAAAAAAAACCACTACATACTTACATTCCGGTGTCTGTCATGTCCCCCGCCGTCAGCTTCCCGCACTGACTGTGAGCGCCTGCCGTAAAGTAAAAGCAGAGCACAGCGGTGACGTCACCGCTGTGCTGTGCTTTATGGCCGGCGCTCACAGTCAGTGTACTCTAATTCATTACTTATTGGAAATAAATATTTATTTTTTTCTGTTTTTGATTACTGCAGTGTTTCTGAAACAATGATCGGCAGTACTGAATGGGTGTGTCGGAGGCGTGGTCATGGGTGTGGTCGGGGCGTGGTCATTCAGGGGGCGTGGTCTAAATTTTTGCCGCGGTGCGCTGCGCGCACCACACAGTGTGTCCCTCTTTCCTTCCCTAAAATGTTGGGAGTTATGGGGAGGGTGCTGTGTCCCCCAATGATTGGCTCAGAAAAAAGGACTTTACGGTGAGTACAAAATAATCTCCTTTTCTCCTACGCCTCATTGGGGGACACAGGACCATGGGACTACCTAAAGCAGTCCCTGGGTGGGAAACAACTGCAATTGCTGCTTGTACCCACAAGTTACAGATGCGGCACAGCTGCCTGCAAAATTCGTCTGCCGACGGTCGCATCTGCGGAGGCCTGAGAGTGAATATGGTAATGTTTTGTAAAGGTATGCAGGCTGGACCAAGTCGCAGCCTTACAAACTTGTGCTGCCGAAGCTTGGTGCCAGATGGCCCAAGACGCACCCACTGACCGAGTGGAGTGAGCCTTAATTCCTGCTGGGACAGGAAAACCTCCGACTCGGTAGGACTCTTGAATAGCCAAACGGATCCATTTGGCTATTGTCGCCTTGGAAGTGGGAAATCCTTTCCTCGGTCCTTCCGGGAGCATGAATAGGGCATCTGACCTGCGGAAAGACGCTGTCCGCGAGATGTATCTCCTAAGAGCTCTCACTAAATCCAGTGTGTGAAGGGCCTTCCCGATGCGATGGACTGGTGCCGGACAGAGTGACGGTAAGACGATCTCCTCATTGAGATGAAAAGAGGATACAACTTTCGGTAGAAAAGAGGGGGATGTCCTCAAAACCACCTTATCCTGATGAAAATTCAGGAACGGAACTTGAGAGGACAGAGCCGCCAGCTCGGAGACTCGTCTAATAGAGGTGACCACAACTAGAAAAGCAACTTTCCATGAAAGAAGAGACAGGGAAACCTCCTGTAGAGGTTAGAAAGGAGCCTGTTGCAAAACTCCGAGGAGCAGATTAAGATCCCATGGTTCCAACGGTATCCTATAGGGGGGCGCCCGATGGGAGACTCCCTGAATAAACGTCTTGACCTGTAATCTGTTGGCAATCCTGCGTTGGAAGAGAACAGACAGGGCTGAGATCTGCGCCTTGAGAGAACTAAGGGCGAGACCCAAGTCCAAACCCATTTGTAAGAACTCGAGAATGGAAGGGATGGAAAAATGTAGAAGAGAACATCCTCGGTCGCTACACCATGAAAAGAAAGTCTTCCAAGTGCGATGATAGATACGCATAGACGTAGGCTTTCTAGCGCTGATCATGGTAGCTATGCTTCTGGAGAGAAACCTGCCTGGGTTAGGACCCAGGACTCAACAGCCATGCCGTCAAACACGGGGCCTCTGAGTTCTGGTGGTAAAAGGGGCCTTGAGATAGCAGATCTGCGCGATTTGGTAATTGCCAGGGAACGTCGACAACCAGTTGAACTAGTTCCGCGTACCACGCCCGGCACGGCGCAATCAGGATTACCGGTACCCTCTCCGCTGATTTTCTTGACGACTCTCGGCAGGAGAGGAAGCGGATGAAATATGTACGGAAGCCGAAAATGATGCCACGGGAGTACAAGTGCGTCTGCCCCGATGGCTGCCGGATCGTGGGACCGAGCCATGAAGTTGGGAACCTTGGAATTCAGCCATGAGGCCATCAGATCCACGTCCGGGGTTCCCCAACGACAGCAGATCTAGTGGAAGATCTCCGGATGGAGAGACCACTCCCCGGAGTCGAGGCATTGCCGACTGAGGAAGTCTGCCTCCCAATTCTCCACTCCCGGGATGTGAACCGCAGAGATCATTGAGCGGCTTTCCTCGGCCCATTGGAGGATGTGGCCTACCTCTGTCATGGCTGCCCTGCTGCGGGTTCTCCCTTGGCGGTTGATGTATGCCACTGCAGTGGCGTTGTCGGACTGAATTCTGATTGGGCGACCTGCTAGGAAGGGATGGAACTGGAGAAGTGCCAGCCTGATTGCCCAGATTTCCAAGATGTTGATTGGAAGGCATGATTCCTGGGGGGACCAGCGGCCCTGAGCAGTGTGATGAAAGAACACCGCTCCCCAGCCTAGAAGACTGGCGTCTGTCGTCACAACCAGCCAGTGTACTGGAAGAAAAGACTTCCCTTGATTCAGGGAGGATTTCAATGTCCACCACCTGAGAGACTGTCTGACTCGCTGGGGAAGGAGGATCCGACGGTCTAGGGAGAATGGGTTCCTGTCCCAAACAGCCAGGAGGGCATGCTGTAGGGGACGGAGGTGTAGTTGGGCAAATGGAACCGCCTCCATAGCTGCTACCATCCTGCCGAGGACTCTCATACTGAAGCGCAGAGAGTGAGAGCGAGGCTGAGAGAGTTTCTGAGCTTCTCGCTGTAAGACGGAGATCTTTTCCGGGGGAAGAAGAACCAACCCCTGGGACGAGTCGAGTATCATTCCTAGAAAGAAAATTCGCTGAGCCGGTACTGGGGAAGATTTTTTGAGGTTGACACTGGGGGGACCCTTAACATTGGAGTCCCTCCCGAGGGACGCCGGTCTCGCCGGAGGTACGAGGGCTTCACCTTTTCGTCCCACCAGAGGGACAAAAAGGGGGCGTTCCGGGGGCGCGGTTACCCGGATTGGACTTTTCCTATACTTTAACATGGCAATGCATTTAATACAGTGTCCCTGTGGTGGGACGAGAGAGCCAATTTGCTTGTTGACTCTCTTATCTCCTATACTATAACAAGGGGCCAGCGCCGAGCGAAGCTCGGCGCTGGCCTGCGCTATTTCAGAGCGTGCCAAAGTCGTATTGGGCTTTGAAGTTTACCTTCCAACCCAGGCGAGAAAGGGTATCTATTGTGATGGCCATAGCTTCCTTGCAGGAGCGGAAAGAGGGGCCTTTGATGAGGATATCGTCTAAATACGGGAGCGCCACCACTCCGCGGGTGTGGAGTATGGCCACGGCAGCCGCCATGATCTTGGTGAATACCCTGGGAGCGGTGGCAAGGGCAGAGCAACGAATTAGAAGTGATCTTCCTGAACTGCGAAGCGAAGAAACCTTTGGTGAGAAGGTAAAATAGGAATGTGGAGGTATGTGTCCTGGATGTCTATAGACGCCAGGAACTCACCTTTTTCCATGGAGGCGATGACAGAACGAAGCGATTCCATCTGGAACCGTCGCACCCTGACGAACTTGTTCAGCAGTTTTAGGTCCAGTATGGGCCGTACTGTACCATCCTTCTTTGGAACAATGAAGAGGTTTGAATAAAAACCTTGAAACCTTTCGCTTTGAGGGACCGGAATAATAACTCCGTCTTTTCTCAGAGAGCTTATAGCTTTAAAGAACTCTAATGCTTTTGCCCTGGGAGGAGAAGACAGGAAAAAACGGTTTGGAGGACAAGATAAGAGATCTATCTTGTATCCGGAGGACACTAGATCGCGGACCCACTCGTCGTGAACGACCGAGAACCACGCGGCACTGAAGGAAAGCAGGCGGCCGCCTACTTTGAGGGTGTCCCCCGGATACCGCAGGGAGTCATTGAGTGGAAGGTCTGCCCGTTCTGGTGCCACTGGATCCCGGCTGCCTTGGCCTGCCTCTCCATGAAGGGGAAGGCTTAAAAGAGGCCTGTGAACCTCTGTCTCCACGTTGTGCCCGGCCGGAACCGGGAGATGTGGAAGTAGAGGACCAGTTTGTGTTGTAACGAAAAAAATCGTGACCGAGCCTGTGGTTGCAGGTTCTGAAAGGGCCGAGAGGGTCTCTGTTGTGGAAGAAATTTACTCTTCCCTCCAGTGGCGTCAGAAATTAACTGGTCGAGCTTTTCGCCAAAAAGGCGACCGCTCTGATATGGGAGAGAAGTCAATGACTTTTTGGAAGTAGAATCCGCATGCCAGTCCCTGAGCCATAAGGACCTCCGGATGGTGATGGCATTTGCTGCTGCTTGAGAAGAAAATCTCCAGCTCTGGCTATCTGAGTAGCGAGGTCTGCTATCTCAGGGGGAAGATTGGTATCCAGTACTGCTGAAGACAAGACCTCAGCCCACTGGGTCATAGCCTTAGCCACCCAAGTAGCGGCAAAAGATGGAAGAGTGCGGCCGCTGAGGCTTCAAAAGCTGAACGCGCCATATTGTCGATTTGACGACCGGTTGGATTTTTAATAGAGGCGCCCTCCGAGGAGGATAAAACAGATTTCGTAGCCAGGTGCGATACCGGAGGATCTACTGGGTTAGATTGTGACCAATCTTTTCTTAGATCCTGGGCAAAGGGATACTTGGACTCCATGGGCTTCTGCCCTGTGAATCGTTTATCTGGACGGATCCTGTGAGATTCAACAATTGGCTTAAACTCGGGATGAGTGGCGAACACTCTGTGAGCTTGTTTGGTTCTCTTAAAGGACACGGCATGATCCATTTTAGATAAGGGTTCTTCCTCAAGTCTCAAAGCCTTATTCACTGACTCAATTAGAGAGTCGAGTCTCCTGATCGTGATGAAATTCCTGATCTAGGGACGTGTCAGAATCATCCTCTGAAACAGCTTCTCTACTAGCCCCAATGGACGGGGAGCGAGAAATGGAGCTCTCAGAACCCGAAAACCGGTGATGGTCTGGGGATATGGCATGAGTCCTTTTCCTGGAAGAGTGAGAACTCCTTGGCAAGGTACGACCCCTGGAGTATGAGGGGTTCTGACCATCGGAAGCGTAGTCCGTATTAGTTCCATGGTTAGAGTAAGGGTCTCGGAACGAGTCTAACGCTTTTGCCAGGGATGCAATAGACCGGGAAAGGGAGATAGCCCACTCAGGGGGACTAGGCTCACTGGGTTCAGTATCAGCAACAGGTGGTTCCTGAGCCGTCACCGGTTCACAAGCTGTGCATAATGCAGTATTGTGACCCCGGGGTAATGATACCTTGCAAGAGGTACATGCAGCGAAAAATACAGTGTGGGTTTTCCCAGACTTTTTGTGAGGCTTTGGTTGAGACATAGTAAAGCCTTGAGGAAAAGCGCTTACTAGCAGGGGAAGGGTTAAGCTATGCTTCTGCAGCTTACCCAGATCTTGTGTCTTGAGTCCCCAGGGCAGGTCCACAGTGTAGGCAGAGAAAAACGCTAGTCCTGAGGGCTGTGATAGGAAACACTGAAGCAGTGCTGCAGCATCAGGGCTGTGGGTGTCCCAAGATGGCCGCCGAGACCAAGAAGTGGGAGCTCATCACAGGGAACGAGAAGTGCCAGGAAAAGTGGGCGGGGCTAACTGCCGGTGGGTGTGGCCAAAACTGCGGCCTGTATTGAAATTTTTTTTTTTCTCTGTGGTTGCAGCCTGCAGCGCCGCTATTAGCGCCAACATTAGCTGCACTCCTTTGTGGGGTTGCAGCACTACGGACCACCCACGGACACAGGCTTAAGGTGCGGATCTCCCATACCCCAGGGACCCCCCAGCGCCTCGGCCCCCGCAGTGTACTCACGGTAGATGCGGTGGGCCAGTGCTCAATCCACCGTCGCCATAGTCAGGGAGGGGGTGGAGAGCTTCTGCCGCCATGCGTCAGCCGCTATAATCAGTGGTGATGCAGAAGGGAGCTGCACGGACGCCATATATATCATGTCCAGCTATGCACCTGGCTCCAGGAGAGGTAGATGGAGGGCTACTCCATGTGGTCGCCTGCTATGGAGGGGGGAGATCGGAATGCCAAGGAACCATCGCCCGTAAGGTGAGCTCAGGGCTGGCATCCAACGTTGCAGGAAAGGATACGGGAGGGACGCTCCACGTACTTGCCTGTTGATGGTTCGGGGGAGATCGGAGCCTAGAAAGGATCCGTCGCCCCCATTCGCTCCGTTAAGGAAAAATAGAATAAAGAGTAAAAAGCTAAAATAAAAACGGTGGGGTCTTAAAGAAGACCCAAGTGCCTCCTACAGACACTAAGCAAGAACTGGTTCACTGAGAGCCAGCAGGAGGGTGTATACTGCAGGGGAGGATCTATTCTTTCTGTGTTGACTTAGTGTCAACACAGCAGCATAACACAATAGGTCCTGTGTCCCCCAATGAGGCGTAGGAGAAAATGGCACTGTCAGTGACTGGCTATAGCATGTAACTGGTTTAACAGCAGTGACTAGAGTTAACTCTGTTCGCTGCTGTTACAGGCACATGTCCGCTGTATAACACAGTGCCCAAGTGTTCGTATGAAGTGGGCTCGGCTCCTGACCCAACTCCACAGATGTGGACGTGCTGCTACGTTCATCTGTGCCAAGGGACTAATGTTCTGATATTCTGCATGTGCATGGGGAGAGGAGCGCCCTCGTCCCAGCACTGGTTATAAAAGGCAAGGAACACAGTCATTTATATTACAACCTTTTTTAACATTTATAAAGTTGCAATTTGTACAAAACTATATAACTATGCAACATTTGACCCGCTGGACGCCAGCTCTTCTGACATTTGGGACGTTACTACCTTGGCCTTCAATACTTTGCCCCAATGTGATAAACATGGAGCGGCGGAGATGAAGGCAGCACAGAGATGTGGCTGACATTACACCACTTTTGATAAATGTGGACCATTGTTCTTATATTACTAGCACCGGTTACCAGGGCTGTGGAGTCGGAGTCGTGGAGTCTGAGTTAGTTTTGGTTGGAGTCGGAGTCGATGTACCGACTCCGACTCCAGCTTTAAAAAAAAAATGTATTAATATTTCATAATTGAACTTTCATATGAACTTTATAAATGTTACTCAAATATATATGTTCTATCAAACTATGAACAACAGTGATAAGCAGTTCTGCTGGAGATAGAGACATTTCTTACTTCTTGTGTGTCACTGTTCTCCACTGCCCTTATCTAACCTTATACTTGGTTAACCTCATGCCGCCCCATCCCCCCTACTTACAATGTATGAAACTGAAAGTGAAAATGTGTTGCAAATGCAGCGCCCCAGAGTCCTGGTCGTTGCAGTACTGTTGCTCCGCCACTAAGGGGAGTGATGGTATGTCTGATGGCACCTAAGGAGTTCACCTGACCAGGTATCACAGTCACACTTTACATTCTGGCCACCAGGGGGATCAAAGGGTTCTATGTATTAGGCCACTCCTCCCAGTGGCAGAGGGTGTTGCGGGGGGGAAGATTCAGGGGGGTCTCTGTCAGGGGTGGGATCCTGACAGTGGCCTAGCGAACAGAACAGAACGTTACGGAGCCGCGCCTGCACTCGAATGCGGTGGCATCCTAAGAAAGGAGAAAAAGCGATGTTTACTGTGGAGAAGTGAGAAACGAAATCGCAGCAAAAAGGAGATAAAGCCAGTAGAAGTCGTGCCGTAAGATCGAGGCAACATCCTACTGAGGCGCGTAGCCGGTGGCCGGAACGCCGAGGAAGTATTGGGCTCCAAGCATTACTTCAAACAGCGGCAGGACAGTTAATTTTAGGTTGGCTGTCTCACCTAAATCACCTAAGCAGACATAGGGGGCAATTGTGGGAGAGGGGCGACTCTAGGGTCCTGGAAGAACGTCATACGGGTGCGTCCTATCCATATCATCTGGGGGACGGAGAAGAACATCAGAATAGATACGAGTTGTGAGAGAAGAACATCAGAAACAGACACAACAGTTGTGAGGACTATCCCGTGGTGCTCAGCAGGGAGGTACTACAACACACAGGCGCTAGAAGGTAGGCACTGATTTCCACCTGCAAAGGGAACTCTGGATGTGCCTTCGGACCGGCCGGTCTCAGCCAGCCCTGTTAGCAGTACTCTGGATTGAGGATCCTGAAGCCTTCAGTAAAGAGGTAAAGAGACTGCAACCCTGTGTCCTCGTTATTCATCGCGACCTGCACCACGCACCATCATCTCATCTTTCATTGGACGCCCCTTAGCAGGGTCACGGACCGGGTCTAGCCACCGTGACAACCCCAAGACTGAGACAGAGAGAGGCCCGGTACCGAGTACCCTGCGGCCCTGTGTCCGCGGCCCTGTGTCTGGGGGCCCGCCACAAATTCTTAGTAGTAAAGCTCCTCCTCTAGACTAGATGTTTACTAGGTGTGCGTCTTCCAAGCATCTCACAGCTGCTACTCAGAAGAGGAAGACTGTAAGAAGTATTATCCTTTCAACAAACTTTGCATCAGTTAACTGTGAGTACATGAGGAATAACAGTATTACTGACCACTATATCAGTTGTACGACCTGGCAATAATTTTGTACAATTGTTTTTAGGAAAAACAATTGTTATTTGGATTGTGAATGCAGAATTAAAAACCTGAGAATGTCAAAGAAGCGTCACATTAAATCAGCTGTATTTGAACATTTCACCATCACTCAAGAAAGAAAACATTATGTCTGTCAGTGTATGACAAATGATCCAGACGAAAACAAATGCTGTGAAGCCAAGATCAGTGCATATTCAGGCAAAGATAAAAATGCTCCTAACAGAGCTTCTAATCTAAAGAGACATTTACAGCGCTTTCATCCAGAAGTACTAAAAGCAGTGGATGAGAAAGACTGCATCCAAACCAATGAACCAGTGCCCAGCTCTTCCAGCCAAACAAAGGAGCAGAGAACTTTGCAGCCATCAGTTGCAAGATATTTTGTCAGTGACAAAGTTACTGTGACAATGACAGTAGATACATTTAAAAAACAGATCATAGAGCTTGTTGTAAAGGATAGTGTGCCTATTTAATTATTTTCACGACCAGGTTTTATGTGTCTGAATGGGGAAATGGCCCGCAAGCTTGGTGTTTCTCTGGAGAGAGAGAGAGTATTAGAAAATTAGTAATCAAAGAAGCTTTTAAACAAAAGGAAGAGCTTAAAAAAACTCTCAAGGGATGCTTTCTGTTTCTTAAAATGGATGCCTGCACACGTCACAGAGTGAACTATTTTGCCATCAATGTCCGATTTATTTGTGACAAAAATGAAATAGTTACCAAGACATTGGCAGTAAAAAACACCAAAGCTCATCACACCAGTGAGTTTCTCCAGGTCTTGGTGGAAAAGGTTCTGCAAGACTATGAACTTAAAAAAGAGCAACTTCTTTCTGTCGTAACTGACAATGCTTCAAATATGATAAGTACTATTAAGCTAATGAATGAGAGTAATGATGGTGACCAGCAGCTAGAAGAACATTCTGGGTCCACAGACACAGAAATGTTTGAAATAGAGGAACACAGTATTGTAACTGAGGAGCAAACTGAAGTTGCTTCAGATGAACAGCAACATGATAGTTTAGATGATCTTGTTGAAACTGTGTCAATACGTTCTTTCATTCATCACATGCGCTGTGTTGTGCATACGCTACAGCTGGCTATAAGAGACAGTCTGCAAGAAGGACATGCTGCTGCACTGATTGGCAAGGTGAGAAAATTGGCTACTGTTGCCAGGACCCTTAAAGTTGACTCAATTTTGAAGAGACGTGCTGGAAAAGGGGCAATTATTGATCAAGCCACACGATGGGGCAGTAATTAATGATTCAGCGCTTGGTTGAACTGAAAACCTTTCTTGTAGACATGGCTAACCCTCAACTGACGCTAAATGAAAGTCAGTGGAATCAGGTGACTGAGCTGGAAAAATTGCTAGAGCACCCATTTACAGTGACTAGAAAATTACAAGCAGAGGACTTAACTCCAGGTATTTTCTTAAAGGAGTGGAAGAACCTGATGTTTCGCCTGTCCCAAAGAGGAGGGTTAATTGCAAGTGGCATTGCTACATCAATGAAACGGAGAGAGGAGCTACTATTACAAAATAACATTCTTTTGGCAGCTGTTTATGTAGACCCAATGCTTCGGATTCTTCTAGATGATCAACAGCTAACTAAAGGAAAAGAAGCTCTGTTTGAAATAGCAGTAAGGATGAAAGGGTTGCAGAACAGTCAGGAGGAACAAGAAGTATTTGGTCATCCTGCCACATCTTCACCCTCATCAACTGATGAATTTAATTTTGAAAAATATTTGGATCACAAGGATCGTGCAAAGCGTTCCCGCATAGAAGAGTCATCCCCATCAAAGAACACAGCCAGTACATTTCAGCAGAATTTTTCATGTGCACTAAAAGAAATTGAGAAATTTGACCGTTCATCAAAAATAACAGTGCAACAAGCGATTCCTCTGTATCCTGACATTGTCAGAGATGTTGCCCGAGTGGTTACTGCTTTGCCACCAACCCAAGTTAGTGTAGAGAGGTTGTCCTCTGCTCTCAAAATAATTAGATCAGATTTGAGGGCATCCATGAAGGAGGATCTGACAGAGGCAATACTTTTTCTGAGGACAAATTTATAGATTTCTTATTAACTGCATAACAGTGTTTATTGCATATTTACTTACAAGAGTTTAGAAAAGTTTATAAAAGTTATTTGCTATATTCTAATTGTATTCTAATAAATATAGTTTTTGCTCTAAGTGGTCTGATTACTTATATGATGGTGAGAAACTGAATAAATAAGCACAATGTTAATATTTTACAACAGTAAATTTATTGTTACGAATTGGCCATTTATGAAGGAGTCGGAGCCGGAGTCGGAACCTGATAAAATCCGGGAGTCGGCATCGCACCTGTGGCTTACCGACTCCACAGCCCTGCCGGTTACCACACCACTGGCGGCTCCAGGAATGATTCTCTCTGCTGGGCCCAGGGTTCTCCAGTCCACGCTGCCGCTCACCCATTTTGCAGCCAGCAATACACGAAGGCCGGGGTCACACTAGTGAGGAGAGCGCGGGGCTCCCGCAGCAATACCGGGCACTGCGGCCGGCACTCGGGACCGAAGCGTCAGCTGCATAGAACTACATGGAGCCGGTCCCGAGCAACGATGCGCGAGGTCCAGCATTGCACTCGCACGTGTGACATGTAGTATGAAAAGCTATTCAGCTCCGGTCAGCGGCGCATGCACTTAAGCAACAAAAAGTGTCCCTAATGGTGGACAGCCCCTCTAAGAAAGGAACGACTGGATTTTGCTGCCTGTAACGCCACCTTCATACGTACGTCACTGCAGCAGCTCAGAGCACACACAAACCCTACCAGGCCAAGCCCACCAACAATATGGCCGGGTCTCCCATGTAGTACGGACACTTTCTGCACTGCGCGTGCGCTCTCGGTACTGCCACTTTACTGACGTCATGCGTTCTCGTCCTGACCCGGAAGTGTTCGCCGGCTCCGCTCCCTTTTCCGGTCCCTTGGCGGCGTGCGGCAGCAGACAGAACAGCCATGAGCGTCCCTGCCTTTATTGATGTGTCTGAGGAGGACCAGGTGAGCGGCTCTGTACGGCGCTGGTCCCAGTGAGGACGCTGTATGGAGCCCAGGCGGCTAATAACAAAACCGCAGGATTTGCTGGGACTGTTAGTGCCACCGCATATGGAGACGTGCAGACTTCGTGTATTGCTGGAAAACCCCATAGTAACATTCAGGCTAATGAAATACTTGGTTATTGTTTCCTGGCGATAGCAGGAGGGCGGATACACGGGCCCAGAGCAGCCATGTGCCGCTATGGGAATGTCCGTCCACCTCCTGTTACCTGCGGCTGGGGTCAGTGCCTGCAGTGACTGGTTGCTATGGGTAACGGCTCCCTTGTCGCTTGCACTAGCTTTGCTCCATCTCCCCCGTGTGTGCTGTCATCTCCTGCCAGGTAATCGTGTGGCAGGCGTGCTCCGGCTCCACATTCACGGTAGCCACGGCCGTGCTCAGCTTGTGCTGCCATCCTGTCACACATGAGACGTGGCCTGGCACAATCTATCAGGCGGGTACTAGGAAAGTCCGGCCAGAATCGTGGCTGTGCTGTCAGTGCTCAGCTGTACCGCAGGTCATTTACGTAGTTACTATGGCTCCGTTTACAAATGTATTACTGTCCCGTTTATTAGGGAAGAGGAGCCACTCCACATTTGTTTGGCGGATAACAGTGGTCATCCAACCTTTTATCAGCATGTATGTGACTACACCTAAAACTCCCAGGAACATGATCCACGGCCGATGACATTAGATTTGGCCGACCTGTCTCCTTAGACACCATGGTATTAAGGAAAGAAGTGCAGATTTAAGGAGAGATTGCATGTTAAGCAACAGTCAGGATGAAAGTGTGGACTACCAAACCTCTTCACTTCCCTTCTCCTGGGGTCACGCTATAGATGAATCTTGGCATATATGATATAGTATAAGAAATTTGGCACTCCAGATAATGATGCAAAAATAATTTATACGATCGTACAGGCCAAATGGATGTACTGTAGATACAGCGCAGGAGAATGGCGGCATGGTGCATAGCAGAGAAGCGCTGTCTCCTATGCACCCATTCTCCTGTACTGTATCTGCATCCATGTGGCCTGTATGATCTTATGCTATGTGACTCCAGCCATTCACACTCCTTGCCACTCTCGCGTAACTACTGAATATTCTGAAGAAGTCTGTTTGTGGCTGAAACGTATTTTTTTTTGCACCAAAGTTGTTACTACATGAAATAAATTATTTTTTGCATCATTATCTGGAGTGGCAAATTTCTTATACTATATATCTTGGAGTGGATTCCTATTTAAGAACCCGTAATAAGTGGGTGTGCTGCTAATTCTTTCATATATGATATAGGAACATGTAATTACTCATTAGTTACTATAGGCAGTGGGTGAGACTGAATTGATGCTATATACTCTCAGGCTAAGTTCACACTATGCTGTGTTTTTTTCCACTGTATATTTGCATGTAGAAGCACCACAGCATATTAGAGTTCAGTTCAAATGGATGAGATTTATATGAATCTCAAACTGTTTTTTTTCTTCTTTTTTTACACTGCAGAAATTGATTGTTGCAGGGGAATATAGATTATTGCAGTATGTCAGCTTCCCTTGTGGATTTTTCCCATAGACATAAATAAGAACCAGAAAGAAAAGGCACACATCTCTTTATTGCATTTTGGCAGCAGAAACCCATTAAACAGGCTTGTAATCTGCACATGACCTGATCAGTGAAGCTTTATCACAACTAAGTACGGTAACTCAGCTAAAACAAACTCCCGTAGTTTAATTTAAAATTTGAAAGACAAAACAGCAGTGTAGGAAAAGCGTGTAAAAGCAAATTACAGTAAAAAATACAAGTAACCTTAATTGGCTCAGTGGTGCAGAAGCGCTGCCGAGATTCCGCCCAGGGTGGCTGTAATAAAGGGTATTTTCCTGTGCAAACACACAGCACATTACAGTCCCAGCTAATCTTATGGGATTTATATAAAATCTATTTATATGAAGCCTGTGACACATCAAATATTTTTACAGTAAATGTTTCATTTGTGGATTTCATTAATCCACCAATACTCATCGTGGGATCTTGGTCTCGGGGTGAGTCCACACAGGACTGATGCACAGCAGGATTTTCACTGCAGGTTTGCCTGCTGAGAAAGCTCTGTGCATCACAGTACCAGCAAAGTGAATGATGACATTTTTATAGGGGTTGTTAGTTTTTACAGAAAATACCTGTCAAAACCCCTGCCCCTCCAGTGCTGTCTCTTTTCTGCTCATCTTTATTTACAGCACATGACAGCTGCAGTCAATCACTCCACTAATCGGTGTTGCCAGGGCAGAGTGCACAAGGCCACTGAGCCCAGTGATTGGCTGCAGGGGTTGTGTTGTTGACGGTACTGGAAGAAAGCGGCCATATTGTTTTAATTTTGTAATATATGAATATCTCCAAGGGCACAACTACTGTCTGTGGAACTGCAATGTCAGGCTGTTGTGCTGCAGACTGCGCCTCAGTGATAAGGTTTTGATAAGGTCTCCTTTAAATGTCCCTCTCTTCCAGGCTGCCGAGCTACGTGCGTGTTTGAAATCTAAAGGAGCAGAGATCTCAGAGGAGAATTCAGAGGGGGGTCTTCACATCGACTTGGCCCAAATCATTGAGGCCTGTGATGTTTGTCTAAAGGAGGATGATAAAGGTACAGATGTCATTTCCTTACGTTACGATACGTGATGATATGTGATGTCCGTCATCTCATGGCTACTCTAATGTTCTCATTCACAGATATTGAGAGTGTCATGAATAGTGTGGTGTCGCTGTTACTGATATTGGAGCCAGACAAGCAGGAAGCTCTCATTGAAAGCCTATGTGAGAAACTTGTCAAATTTCGGGAAGGTGAACGTCCATCATTGAGGCTGCAATTGTGAGTAATGGCATCTCAGTGTGCTGCAAGATGCAAACCTATTCTCAAAAAGCATATCATGTCTTCTCTGCCAAGACTAATATTGTGTGGCCACTGCCCAAACTGGTTTATCCATGTCAGCCTCATATACAGGTAACCAAAACTGTAATAATGATGAGCTAATGATTTTCAGTTCTCATTTCGTTATATTTAATATTGAGGGTGTCACACTTTCTAGTCCCGTCAATCTTCAATTTATTGTTAAAACATAGCGACTCCAATTGTAGACCATGACAAAAAAAAGGGTAACATTTTAGAAACCTTTAATTTACCCTCTTCCTGAATTGGCCAATTTCCTTTTTTTTTTTTTTTTTCCCCCTTCATCCAAAAGCCATAATTTTGTTTTTATTTTCCATTCCGCATGAGGATGAAAAACCTCCCCAAAAAACGTGCAATTCTGAGATTGATTTTTGGGATATGCTTTTACGAGATACAATGTGTGGTAAAAAAAAAGAATGACCTGCCATCATGATTTTCCTTGTACAAGTATGGCAATGCCAAACTTGTCCAGTTTATTTTAGTGATAAAAAATGTTGGAAAAACACTTTTGATTGTCACCATTTTTAAAGACCAGTGACATTTTCATTTTTCTGTCAATGCAGCTGTGAGGGTTTATTTATTTATTTTTTATCGCAAGAATCAGTCTCCTTTGATGCCCAGATATGGGGCGGGCGCTCACCATGAGCCTGCTCCTGATTTGTGCCATACATGTACGGTGGATGTTGATAAGGTGTTAAACTCCAGAGAATATTTTGCAGGCATCCCTGATGCATCCTCAGCCTGTTAATGCCTGTATACAGTATATTTAATGTACTAGTATTGTGTATTCCTTACAGGTTGAGCAATCTCTTCCATGGCATGGATAAGAGCACCCCCGTCAGGTACACTGTCTACTGTGCCCTCATAAAGGTGGCCGCTACCTGTGGAGCCATCATTTACATTCCTACAGATCTTGACCAAGTGAGTGCCCTTTTCACACGATAATGTGTATAAGCCCTGATATCTTTTCCAGATATAGCTTACTGTATTTTATGTATGTCAGGTTCGAAAATGGATAATTGACTGGAATCTTAACACAGAAAAGAAGCACATTCTCCTCAGACTGCTCTACGAGGCGCTGGTGGACAGCAAAAAGAGGTACAGAACTGTTTCACCCGTGTATATTCTGGGATGATGCGGGGAAGTAGCTGATTTATCCTTGTATTATTTTCTGCCTCTTTAGGTGCATTTAGAAATGGCAGAATAAAGCTGCTGGACTTGTACTTGTGTGACAGATTGCCAACTACATGCATATCTGCTTGCTTTGAGCTGGATGAACAGCAATGTTTATGCTTTTTCGGAGTGCAATATAAACTTGGTAGAAATAGCGTAAAACGGCTTTTGAAACCCAAACCTGTGCCTGATTGTTCATGGTGAGCACAAAACTATTAGCTGAGCCAATTGAATTTAGCAGCTAAATTCTTCCCTCCTTTCTCTCCAACTGTAAATGTCACGTGTAACGTTAAAAAATTTTAATGTCATAGTGTCAGTAGAACCTGTAGTTATGTTTATGTATGGTGTAGCAATGGAGTAATATTGATTGCTTCCTCCAGAATTTCCTACCAGTGCAGGCAATACTTGACATTTTCCTTGTCAAAGCTGAGAATTGAAATAGTGCTCCTGACAGCAGAGGCATTCATTCATTAAAAAGAATGCTGCAGCAGTGATTGCATGGAAAGTGGCAACGATGTGTAAAGACTTCAGCCAGTGCGCTGCTAAGATAGTCCTGTTTGGGCAATGACTTATTTTTGTGGTTAGGAGAGCAGTCCAGATTAATGGGTTAGCAGAAGCCTAAACACTGAAGACATGCGAGACCAGGTTCCTTTTGGTGTCTTCACACATCAGTGAATCCAATCCTCAATTCTCAGGGAAATCTGCTGCCCAGAAAGTATGCTTTCTGGTGTGACTTGGCTTCACACCTTTTATGAAAGGAATTATTACCCCTTCCAAGAGCTGCAGCCTCCTCTGGTGTGTAAAGAACCTGCAAGTACTGCATTATGGCTTCTCTTTGTTGGTGTCTGAGTAGAAGATGATTTACCCAATAGAGGGACAAGTTTTGTGTAATGGCGATGAGAAAAAAAAAATATGGTTCGTCTAATTTATATAGTTCATTTTTCTTGTCCTGTTGAATTTGGACCCTTGCTTGGTACCCTATTACTTTGACAGAACATCTCTCATCATGAAGGACCTAGGGTCTAAGGGGTATCGTTTCTCCTTATGGAGAGTGACATACCATCTCTGGCTTGTCAAGGTAAGGAGGCTTATTTGCCGTACAATGCTCCTCTGGGAAATTAAATATGCAAATTGCCTCTTCTGAGAAAAAGAGGACTTAACTCTATAGCGCCACCTGTTGGAAGTAGCGATCCTACAAGTCACAATCAACCTTCTAACGAGTCGTGCAATATGACTTAGGATAAAAGCCAAATCAGTATCTCAATTCGCAGACACGGTGTTTCGGGCTGTTGGCCTTCGTCAGTGTGAAGCATGAGAACTGATTTGGCTAGGTGAGAGGCTCTGGACTGGGGTCTAAGGGGTATCGTTTCTCCTTATGGAGAGTGACAAGGCAAGAGGCAATTTGCATATTTAATTTCCCAGAGGAGCATTGTACGGCAAATAAGCCTCCTTACCTTGACAAGCCAGAGATGGTATGTCACTCTCCATAAGGAGAAACGATACCCCTTAGACCCCAGTCCAGAGCCTCTCACCTAGCCAAATCAGTTCTCATGCTTCGCACTGACGAAGGCCAACAGCCCGAAACACCGTGTCTGCGAATTGAGATACTGATTTGGCTTTTATCCTAAGTCATATTGCACGACTCGTTAGAGGGTTGATTGTGACTTGTAGGATCGCTACTTCCAACAGGTGGCGCTATAGAGTTAAGTCCTCTTTTTCTCAGAAGAGGCAATTTGCACATGAAGGACCTAGTGTGTCTAAAGAAGGTTGTTCAAAGCTTTGCCCTGCCGCCATAATAAATGTACCGTATATACTCGAGTATAAGCTGAGACCCCTAATTTTGCCACAAAAAACTGGGAAAACTGGGAAATGCAGCTGCTACTGGTAAAATTCAAAAATAAAAATAGATACCAATAAAAGTAAAATTGAGGCATCAGTAGGTTAAGTGTTTTTGAATATCCATATTGAATCAGGAGCCCCATATAACGCTCCATACAGTTGGTGATGGGCCCCATAAGATGCTCCATACAAAATACGCCCCATATAATGCTGCACAAAGGTTGATTATGACCCCATAAGGTGCTCCATAGAAAATGTGCCCCATATAATGCTGCATAAAGGTTGATTATGGCCTCATAAGATGCTCCGTAGAAACATTTGCCCCATATAATGCTGCATAAAGGCTGATTATGGCCTCATAAGATGCTCCGTAGAAACATTTGCCCCATATAATGCTGCATAAAGGCTGATTATGGCCCCATAAGATGCTCCATAGAAACATTTGCCCCATATAATGCTGCATAAAGGCTGATTATGGCCCCATAAGATGCTCCATAGAAAATGTGCCCCATATAATGCTGCATAAAGGTTGATTATGGCCCCATAAGATGCTCCATAGAAACATTTGCCCCATATGCTGCTGCGATTAAAAAAGACATACCCATTGTCCTGAGCAGGCGGGGACACCGGCACTTGCAGTATTCACCTGTCCCCGTTCTGACGCCGCGCACCGCTCCATCTTCCATTTCTCTGCAGTGACTATTCAGGCAGAGGGTGGCACGCACACTACAAACGTCATAGCGCCCTCTGACTTGAACGTCACAGCCAGAGGATGCGGAAGATGGAGCGGCGCGCGGCAGTGGAACGGGGACAGGTGAATATCGCAATGCTCACCCTCCCCCGTTATACTCACCCTCCCGGCGCAGTCCCTGCTTCTCAGATGCGATGGTCTCTGACAACGGGCAGCTGCTTCCTGCATTCAACTGTCACTGGTACCGCTCATGAAAGTAATGAATATGCGCTCCACCCCTATGGGAGTGAAGTCGCGTCCATAGTCATTAGTTTAATGAGCGGTACCACGTGACCGCTGAACACAGGAAGAACTTATAGCTTGTAATCTTAGGACATCTTAGACTATTTTGTCTGGATGTGGTGGTCTGTATAAAAACAACATCTGGTTTACTTTGAAGGTTTGCATTCCATCATGTGGCTTTCCTTTGTAATTGTACATATGTAGAGAAGTATTGTACGCTCATTAGTAATGCACACCTTTTCTTCACAGTGAGGAAGCGGCTAAAGTGATGGTGGAGCTTCTGGGAAGTTACACAGACGACAATGCCTCTCAGGCCCGCGTTGATGCACACAAGTAATATATTAGCTAAATTGTTCCTTTTAGGCTTCAGGATAAATGCATTACTTGCGCGTGTTCACACTTTGATTTTTGTTTCCACTGGTGGTATTATCTGCTATATACCCTCATCTGAAGCCTCTGACGCACACTACTGCATAGGCATAATGTGTGTACATAAGGGCCATGTGCTCCAGGAGCTTTCTTGCACCTATGATGTATGTAGCATGAAGTATATATAAAATGAGACCTCCCATCTTTTACTGTTCATACATCGTTACCTTGTGGTATTACTGTACTAATGCCGCTGTACTATGCCATTGTTAGCTCGGTTATTGGCTGCAGCAGTGACATGCACTGTAGACATGGAGTCACCACTATAGGCAGTCAACAAAGACTGAATTGTTGTCAGAGAAGCGGTGCTGGACCCATGGAGGGTGATTACATAACCATTTATTTTACACCTGTGCATACCTATGGGCTAAAAAAGATAAAAATGGACAACCCCTCTGAGAAAACCTTTGAGTTACTTCTGCATGTTCTTCTAGCTGTTCTGTGGGTTTGCTAGTGATGGCCAATCCCTGAACAGTAACGTCCGGCGTCCATACTGACCAACTGTATTAAAATCATGTTGTCAACCATATTAAAATCATGTACGCCATGAGTAAGGACTCGTACAGTCTGAAACTTGTCAGCTCGACCACCGGACCCACTGCTCCATGTTGATTTTAATGTTGTTTGAATATAGTTAATGTTTTCATTAACGGCTCCCTGATGCTGTACTATCTGGTTCTGATGAGTTCTTCAGCCCCTTTACGACTAATCACGGACACAGCACTGTGTGTTTAGCTCATGAAGTGCTATCGGTCACACTGCCGATTAGCGGTCACTGACAGCTGGGCTGCATGGGAAAAGGTGCGGGGACCCATTTCCCGCCTGATCACAGCAGGAGCTCAGCTAATAGCTAAGCTCCTGCAGTAACAGCCAGGGATGGTGAAACACACAGCCCCTGGCTGATTAACCCTCCAGAGGCCACAATCGGTATTGATCGCAATATTTGGAAGGTTGTGAGAGGGAGTTGGCTCCCTTTCTCACCTCCATCAGTGTCAAAATCACGGGCAGCCTATGGTTGTCGTGTCATCTGGAGGTCAAACAATGACCTCCTGGTGTGCCAAGTGCGGTGGCCTGTTAAGGCCCCGTCTCACATAGCGAGATCGCTGCTGAGTCACAAGTTTTGTGATGCAACAGAGACCTCAGTAGCGATCTCGCGATGTGTGACACGTACCAGCGATGTCTTCACTGGTAACCAGGGTAAACATCGGGTTACTAAGCGCAGGGCCGCGCTTAGTAACCTGATGTTTACCCTGGTTACCAGCGTAAATGTAAAAAAAAAAAAACAGTACATACTCACCATCTGATGTCCGTCAGGTCCCTTGTCGTCTGCTTCCCACACTGACTGAGTGCCGCAAAGTGAAAGTGAAAGTACAGCACAGCGGTGACGTCACCGCTGCGCTCTGCTCTCACTGTACGGCGGCACTCAGTCAGAGCAGGAAGCAGACGGCAAGGGACCTGACGGACATCAGATGGTGAGTATGTACTGTTTGTTTTTTTTGGTAACCAGGGTAAACATCGGGTTACTAAGCGCGGCCCTGCGCTTAGTAACCCGATGTTTACCCTGGTTACCCGGGTGCTGCAGGGGGACTTCGGCATCGTTGAAGACAGTTTCAACGATGCCGAAGTCGTTCCCCTGATCGTTGGTCGCTGGCGAGAGCTGTCTGTGTGACAGCTCCCCAGCGACCACACAGCGACAAAACAGCGACGCTGCAGCGATCAGCATCGTTGTCTGTATCGCTGCAGCGTCGCTGTGTGTGACGGGGCCTTTAGACTCCTCCATAGACGGGGACTAACAAGCGATCTACTGGTGTATTGTCACAGGTCTTGTGCACTGCAGTGCTGATGCATTGCAATTCATGAGACCAGTGATCAGAATAATAAAAGTTACAGTCCCATAGAGGGACTAAGTTTAACCCCTTAGTGACAGAGCCAATTTGGTACTTAATGACCGAGCCAATTTTTACAATTCTGACCACTGTCACTTTAAGAGGTTATAACTCTGGAACGCTTTATCGGATCCCACTGATTCTGAGATTGTTTTTTCGTGACATATTGTACTTCAAGTTAGTGGTAACATTTCTTCGATATTACTTGCGACTATTTATGAAAAAAACGGAAATATGGCGAAAATTTTTAAAATTTTGCAATTTTCAAACTTTGTATTTTTATGCCCTTAAATCAGAGAGATATGTAACGAAAAATAGTTAATAAAATTTCCCACATGTCTACTTTACATCAGCACAATTTTGGAAACAAAATTTTTTTTTGTTAGGGAGTTATAAGGGTTAAAAGTTGACCAGCAATTTCTCATTTTTACAACACCATGTTTTTTTTAGGGACCACATCACTTTGAAGTCATTTTGAGGGGTCTATATGATAGAAAATAACCAAGTGTGACACCATTCTAAAAACTGTACCCCTCAAGCTGCTCAAAACCACATTCAAGAAGTTTATTAACCCTTTACGTACTTCACAGGAACTGAAACAATGTGGAAGAAAAAAATGAACATTTAACTTTTTTTTGCAAACATTTTACGTCCGAACCATTTTTTTAAATTTTCACAAGTGTAAAAACAGAAATTTAACCACAAATTTTGTTGTGCAATTTCTCCTGAGTACGCCGATACCCCATATGTGGAGGTAAACCACTGTTTGGGCGCACCGCAGAGCTTGGAAGTGAAGGAGCACCGTTTGACTGTTTCAATGCAGAATTGGCTGGAATTGAGATCGGATGCCATGTCGCGTTTGGAGAGCCCCTAATGTGCCTAAACAGTGGAAACCCCCCACAAGTGACACCATTTTGGAAACTAGACCCCTTAAGGAACTTATCTAGATGTGTGGTGAGCACTTTGAACCCCCAAGTGCTTCACAGAAGTTTATAACATAGAGCCGTGAAAATAAAAAATCGCATTTGTTTTCACAAAAATGATTTTTTCGCCCACAAATTCTTATTTTCACAATGGTAACAGGAGAAATTAGACCACAAAAGTTGTTGTGCAATTTCTCCTGAGTACGTCGATACCCCATATGTGGGGGTAAACCACTGTTTGGGCGCACCGCAGAGCTTGGAAGAGAAGGAGTGTCGTTTTACTTTTTCAAAGTAGAATTGGCTGGAATTGAGATCGGATGCCATGTCGCGTTTGGAGAGCCCCTGATGTGCCTAAACAGTGGAAACCCCCCACAAATGACACCATTTTGGAAACTAGACCCCTTAAGGAACTTATCTAGATGTGTGGTGAGCACTTTAAACCCCCAGGTGCTTCACAGAAGTTTATAACGTAGAGCCGTGAAAATAAAAAAATCGCATTTTTTCTACAAAAATGATGTTTTTGCCTCCAAATTTTTATTTTACCAAGGGTAACAGGAGAAAATGGACCGCAGAAGTTGTTGTACAATTTGTCCTGAGTACGCCGACACCCCATATGTGGGGGTAAACCACTGTTTGGGCGCATGGCTGAGCTCGGAAGCAAAGGAGCGCCATTTGACTTTTCAATGCAAAATTGACTGGAATTGAGATCGGACGCCATGTCGCGTTTGGAGAGCCCCTGATGTGCCTAAACAGTAGAAACCCCCCAAAAAGTGACCCCATTTTGGAAACTAGACCCCCCATGGAACTTATCTAGATGTGTAGTGAGAACTTTGAATGCCCAAGTGCATCACAGAAGTTTATAATGCAGAGTCGTGAAAATAAAAAATATTTTTTTTTTAACAAAAAAGATTTTTTTAGCCCCCATGTTTTTATTTTAACAAGGGTAACAAGAGAAATTGGACCCCAAAAGTTGTTGTCCAATTTGTCCTGAGTATGCTGGTACCCCATATGTGGGGGTAAACCACTGTTTGGGCGCATGGCTGAGCTCGGAAGGGAAGGAGCGCCGTTTTGGAATGCAGACTTTGATAGAATTGTCTGCGGGCGTTATGTTGCGTTTGCAGACCCCTAATGTACCTTAACAGTAGAAACCCCCCACAAGTGACCCCATTTTGGAAAATAGACCCCCCAAGGAACTTATCTAGATATGTGGTGAGAACTTTGAATGCCCAAGTGCTTCACAGAAGTTTATAATGCAGAGTAGTAAAAATAAAAAATATATTTTCTCCTTCGCCTCATTGGGGGACACAGACCATGGGTGTATGCTGCTGCCACCAGGAGGCTGACACTAAGTAATACAAAGAAAGTTAGCTCCTCCCCTGCAGTATACACCCTCCTGCTGGCTCCCAGCTAACCAGTTCTTGCTTAGTGTCTGTAGGAGGCACACGGGTCTGTTTCAGACCCCAACGTTTTTATTTTATTTTTTACTTTTCTGTAAATTTTTATTTTTTAATTAACGGAGTGAAGGGGGCGACGGTTCCTTTCAAGGTTTCGATCTCCCCCGAACCATCAACAGGCGAGCACGGCGAGTATACCTCCCCGTACCCTCTCCTGCGACGTGGGAAGCCATGCCTGAGCTCAGTTCAGGGGCGACGGTTCCTTTCATGGTCCCGATCTCCCCACACCAGCAGCAGGCGACCACATGGAGTGTCGCCTCCATGTATCCTCTCCTGGAGCCAGGCCTAATGCCGGACAACTGGCCCTGTCCACCAGGTTTTACCCTCGGCTGTACAGCGGCCCCTCTCTATGGCGTCCGAGCAGCCCCCACTGTCCCACCACTGTGAAAGCGGATGGCACAAGGAGGCGGACGGTTCCTCTCCACCTCCCTAACATACGGATGATGGATTGAGGTTTATCCCTGCACCGTCCACGCTGTACAGAACAGCGCTGAAACCCACATCCGCGGCGGCTCCATGCCGAGACGCGCACCGATGGTGAGTGGATCCATCTTCAGAGGGATATCCACATGCTGACAGGCAGCCTCAGCCACTTTCCTGTGGCCCACCTCTCTGAGGTAACGCTCTGGCCGGCTGCAAATATTTAGCCCCTGGCTTCGGCCGATGTGTAGGCCGCATCCCGGAAGTCTCGCCTGAAACGCCCCGCTGGTGTCGCCCGCCTGCTACAGAAATTTAGGCCCCGGCTTGGGCCTATTCAACATCGTGTCCGTGGCTCCGCCCCCTGAGTTGGCGCTTCTCGCTCTCTGCGAGATTTTATCAACTCTGCAACTCACGGTGGCCATCTTGGTCCACCCAGCCGGCTCACACTGGGGCAACGATTTTTAGCATTAAAGGGGCACATCCACTCTACATCACAATGACCGGTATTCCCTGGTCTTAAAGGTGCATGACCAGTATTCCCTGGTCTTAAAGGCACTCGGCCAGTATTCCCTGGTCTTAAAGGCGTATGACAAGTATTCCTTGGTCTCAAAGGCGCATGTCCATTATTGTCTGGTCTTAAAGGCGCATGTCCATTATTGTCTGGTCTTAAAGGCGCATGTCCAGTATTGTCTGGTCTTAAAGGCGCATGTCCAGTATTGTCTGGTCTTAAAGGCGCATGTCCAGTATTGTCTGGTCTTAAAGGCGC
The DNA here is from genome assembly GCF_051348905.1 of Ranitomeya variabilis. Classification (NCBI taxonomy): domain Eukaryota; kingdom Metazoa; phylum Chordata; class Amphibia; order Anura; family Dendrobatidae; genus Ranitomeya; species Ranitomeya variabilis. The sequence goes on from NC_135233.1 coordinate 528,182,598, forward strand.
ATGTCCAGTATTGTCTGGTCTTAAAGGCGCATGTCCAGTATTGTCTGGTCTTAAAGGCGCATGTCAGTATTGTCTGGTCTTAAAGGCGCATGTCCAGTATTGTCTGGTCTTAAAGGCGCATGTCCAGTATTGTCTGGTCTTAAAGGCGCATGTCCAGTATTGTCTGGTCTTAAAGGCGCATGTCCAGTATTGTCTGGTCTTAAAGGCGCATGTCCAGTATTGTCTGGTCTTAAAGGCGCATGTCCAGTATTGTCTGGTCTTAAAGGCGCATGTCCAGTATTGTCTGGTCTTAAAGGCGCATGTCCAGTATTCTCTGTTCTTAAAGGCGCATGTCCAGTATTCTCTGTTCTTAAAGGCGCATGTCCAGTATTCTCTGTTCTTAAAGGCGCATGTCCAGTATTCTCTGTTCTTAAAGGCGCATGTCCAGTATTCTCTGTTCTTAAAGGCGCATGTCCAGTATTCTCTGTTCTTAAAGGCGCATGTCCAGTATTCTCTGTTCTTAAAGGCGCATGTCCAGTATTCTCTGTTCTTAAAGGCGCATGTCCAGTATTCTCTGTTCTTAAAGGCGCATGTCCAGTATGCCCTGGTCTTAAAGGCGCATGACCAGTATTCCCTTGTCTTAAAGGCGCATGACCAGTATTCCCTTGTCTTTAAAGGCGCATGACCAGTATTCCCTGGTCTTAAGGGCGCATGATCAATCCGAGGAGCCCTCCGCCGCCAACCCCAGCTTATCCTCTAGTTCCCCTCAGTGGACTTCGTCACTGACCGCAATCCATGGTTCTCTGACCAAGAGATTAAATCCCCTCGGGTACCCTCTGTGGCCCGGAGTGCTCGCAGGACTGATATACATGGTCCCTATCCTACATGGGAGCCGTCGGCTAGCAGGGGCCGCAAGTATTCTAGAAACGTACAGGCGTCTTGAAACATACAGGCATCTAGAAAACGGAAGTTTTCGTTTCCTGCTCCCTCACCAATGATTTGATAACAACAAGGCTCTGATTATATGATTGGATATTGCCTGAACTTGCCAGAGCTTCAGAGACGAGTAACCAATCTCGGTACATTGACGAAGACTCTGGTTCTGCTCTAGACTACGCAGTGTCCCTCATAAGGAGTTCACTGGACAGAAGTCTCTACGTGGGATGCCATGCCTGGCCTGATTTTTAAGGGCGACGGGTCCTTTTAAAGGGCCCCGATCTCCCCACACCATCAACAGACGAGCACGTGGAATGTCGCCTCCATGTTTCCTCTTCTGCATCCAGGCCTAACGCCAGACAACCTGTCCTGTCCTCCGGAAACCTGAGCTCTGTGGATATACAGAGGCACCCTTTTTTGGCGTACGAGCACCCCCCTCTCTATATCACTTGCGATACCCTCTCACCTGGACTGGCAGCTACACTTAAACAAATTCTCCTCATTTCCAGCCCAGCAGATATCCTTTTTGAGGATAATCCTGCACACTTCTAGAAGGCTGGTAATTCTCCCTCGAGACAAGGTCATGGCCCTTCAACAGGGATCTTGCGCAAGGAGAGTTCTGAGGGCTTGATTACTCTCCCCCTCATTTCATTCGATTTGCTAGGAGAATTCTGAGGAAAAATGGTGACGACAATGGAAGCGGTTTCCTTCGCTCCGCTCTTTTTCAGCAAGTCAAAAAGACTTTCAGGCGATAGTCTCTGAGCTCCTTCTTCATCCAGGGCCTTTCTCCTGGTTCAATGGTTATTAGTAACTACCAATGCCAGTCTTCCTCTCCCTATCATTGCTCTGGAGATCCGAACGGTAGTCCTACAGCAGGTCCACTGCCTTCTGGCGGGTCACCCTATCCAAATTCAATTGGATAATGCCACGGCAGTGCCATACGTCAATCATCTAGCAGGTACCCATGGCCAGGCGCCATGACCGAGATACCTCACATTCTATGATGGGCCGAGATCTATCATTCAGTGATCTCGGCAGTATATATCCCAGGAGTAGAACTCTGGACGACAAGCAAATTCAGCCATCAGGGTTCCGCCTCAAGTCAGTGGGAACTTCCCCCCCGAGGTCTTCCATCAGATCTGCCTTCACTTGTAGGTCGGATGACGTCCAGACCGAATGCCAATGTACTCGTGTTCGTGGTTCGGCCTCGAGATCCAAGAGCCATCGCACTCCATGCTCTGGTTCTGCCGTGGTACCAGTTTCCATAACTCTCCTTCCACTACTTCTGAAAGCCTTTCGGAAGCAGAAAGGGGCCCCAGCGATCCTCCGAGATTCGCATTGACTACGTCAGTTTTTTTGTTTGCGGAGCTAGTATCATCCCGCCTTATCGCAGCAAAACTGCAATTAGGGACTTTCTCACAGGAAGTTTTCACACGTAGTTCTTCCCTATCGCATACCGTTAAGTCATTGGGACCTTAATGATCCTAGGAGTCTTACAGTAGACTTCTTTTCATCCGAGCAGACTTTGCTATCAGGGAAAGTCGCCCTTTTTTCTCTGCGATATCCTCACTATGACGAGTCTTTGGAGCTAGCTGTTCTGCTCTTTCAGTTTTTTTTCCCTTATTACCTTCAAGGCAAGGTTGTCCTCAGGCCATCCCCTTCACTTCTTACCAAGGTGGTAATGTATTACCACTGTTATGAGGGCATAGATCTTCCCTCATCTCTTTCGGCACCAGTCCACAAAATTGAACGAGTTCCCCATATTCTGGATGAAGTGAGTGCTCTGAGTAGGTACGTCTCGAGGACGGCGTCCTTCCGACGGTTGGACTCTTTATTTGGGCTTCCTGACTGTAGAGGAAGGCTTCCTGACGTTTTCAGGAAGGGTTTAGCCATTTCATCGGCCATGCTAACATGGTGAATCCGTTTCACCATCCAGGAGTCCTTCCATGCTAGATGTCAGCCTATCTCCCTGTCTGTCGAGGGTTCTAGGCACCAGGCGTCGGCAAGGCACGCCTGCAAGCTTGCGGATTCGTCCAGTCCGCATGCATTGTTGAAGCACTATAATTCCCACACTTCCACAGATGTGAGTCTGGGCAGGCGGACTCTGCAGGCCGCAGTGGCGCACTTGTAAGTAGCGGTTACACGGCCTGATCTGATGTTGTCCCCACCCAGGGACTGCTTTGGGATGTCCCATGGTCTGTGTCCCCCAATGAGGCGAAGGAGAAATAGGGATTTTTGTGTACTCACCGGAAAATCCTTTTCTCCGAGCCATTCATTGGGGGACACAGCTCCCTCCCTATTATTAGTTGTACTTGTTTTTATCATTTGATATGTTATACTCTCATATATAATGTGACATGCTATACGCTTATATGTTGTTATTGATCTCCTACTGCTTTTGCACCGAACTGGTTAGCTGGGAGCCAGCAGGAGGGTGTATACTGCAGGGGAGGAGCTAACTTTCTTTGTATTACTTAGTGTCAGCCTCCTGGTGGCAGCAGCATACACCCATGGTCTGTGTCCCCCAATGAATGGCTCGGAGAAAAGGATTTTACGGTGAGTACACAAAAATCCCTATTTTTTTCCCACAAAAAAGATTTTTTTAGCCCCCAAATTTTTATTTTCACAAGGGTAACAAAAAAGAAATTGGACCCCAAAAGTTGTTGTCCAATTTATCCCGAGTACGCTGATGCCCCATATGTGGGGGTAAACCACTGTTTGAGGGCACGGCAGAGCTCAGAAGGGAGGGAGCACCAGTTGACTTTTTTAGCGCAAAATTGGCTGTCGTGTTTGGAGACCCCCCTGATGTACCTAAACAGTGGAAACCCCCCAATTCTAACTCCAACCCTAACTCCAACACACCCCTAACCCTAATCTCAACCCGATCCATAATCCTAATCACAACCCTAACGATAATCACAACCCTAACCCCAAAACAGCCCTAATCTCAACCCTAACCATAACCCTAATCAAAACCCTAAATCCAACACACCCCTAACCCTAATCTCAACCCTAACCTCAAACCTAACCCTAATCCCAATACACCCCTAACCCTAATCCCAACCCTAACCTTAACCCTAATCCCAACCCTAACCCTAATCCCAACTCCAGCCCTAACTTTAGCCCCAGCCCTAACTTTAGCCCCAGCCCTAACTTTAGCCCCAGCCCTAACTTTAGCCCCAGCCCTAACTTTAGCCCCAGCCCTAACTTTAGCCCCAGCCCTAACTTTAGCCCCAGCCCTAACTTTAGCCCCAGCCCTAACTTTAGCCCCAGCCCTAACTTTAGCCCCAGCCCTAACTTTAGCCCCAGCCCTAACTTTAGCCCCAGCCCTAACTTTAGCCCCAGCCCTAACTTTAGCCCCAGCCCTAACTTTAGCCCCAGCCCTAACTTTAGCCCCAGCCCTAACTTTAGCCCCAGCCCTAACTTTAGCCCCAGCCCTAACTTTAGCCCCAGCCCTAACTTTAGCCCCAGCCCTAACTTTAGCCCCAGCCCTAACTTTAGCCCCAGCCCTAACTTTAGCCCCAGCCCTAACTTTAGCCCCAGCCCTAACTTTAGCCCCAGCCCTAACTTTAGCCCCAGCCCTAACTTTAGCCCCAGCCCTAACTTTAGCCCCAGCCCTAACTTTAGCCCCAGCCCTAACTTTAGCCCCAGCCCTAACTTTAGCCCCAGCCCTAACTTTAGCCCCAGCCCTAACTTTAGCCCCAGCCCTAACTTTAGCCCCAGCCCTAACTTTAGCCCCAGCCCTAACTTTAGCCCCAGCCCTAACTTTAGCCCCAGCCCTAACTTTAGCCCCAGCCCTAACTTTAGCCCCAGCCCTAACTTTAGCCCCAGCCCTAACTTTAGCCCCAGCCCTAACTTTAGCCCCAGCCCTAACTTTAGCCCCAGCCCTAACTTTAGCCCCAGCCCTAACTTTAGCCCCAGCCCTAACTTTAGCCCCAGCCCTAACTTTAGCCCCAGCCCTAACTTTAGCCCCAGCCCTAACTTTAGCCCCAGCCCTAACTTTAGCCCCAGCCCTAACTTTAGCCCCAGCCCTAACTTTAGCCCCAGCCCTAACTTTAGCCCCAGCCCTAACTTTAGCCCCAGCCCTAACTTTAGCCCCAGCCCTAACTTTAGCCCCAGCCCTAACTTTAGCCCCAGCCCTAACTTTAGCCCCAGCCCTAACTTTAGCCCCAGCCCCAACCCTAGCCCCAGCCCTAACTTTAGCCCCAGCCCTAACTTTAGCCCCAGCCCCAACCCTAGCCCCAACCCTAGCCCTAACTTTAGCCCCAACCCTAGCCCTAACTTTAGCCCCAACCCTAGCCCTAACTTTAGCCCCAACCCTAGCCCTAACTTTAGCCCCAACCCTAGCCCTAACTTTAGCCCCAACCCTAGCCCTAACTTTAGCCCCAACCCTAGCCCTAACTTTAGCCCCAACCCTAGCCCTAACTTTAGCCCCAACCCTAGCCCTAACTTTAGCCCCAACCCTAGCCCTAAGGCTACTTTCACACTTGCGTCGTGTGGCATCCCTCGCAATCCGTTGTTTTGGACAAAAAAACGGATCCTGCAAATGTGCCCACAGGATGCCTTTTTTGCCCATAGACTTGTATTACCGACGGATGGCCACACTTCGCGTCCATCGTGCACTGGATCCGTTGTGTTTTGGCGGACCGTCGTCACAAAAAAAGTTCAATGTAACCTTTTTTTTTGTACGTCGCGTCCGCCATTTCCACGCATGCGTGGCCGTAACTCTGCCCCCTCCTCGCCAGGACATAGACTGGGCAGCGGATGCGTTGAAAAACTGCATCCGCTGCCCACGTTGTGCACAATTTTCACACCGTGCGTCGGTACGTCGGGCCGACGCATTGCGACCGCCCCGTAACGACGCAAGTGTGAAAGAAGCCTAAGGCTACTTTCACACTAGCGTCATACTCTGCCCATCGCAGTGTGTCGGGCCGACGTACCGACGCTAGCGTTGTAAGCGCCGCAAAACGGGTGCAGCGGATGCTGTTTTTTCAAAGCATCCGCTGCCCCATTGTGAGGTGCGGGGAGGCGGGGGCAGAGTTTCGGCTGCGCATGCGCGGTCGGAAATGGCGGACACGTCGCACAAAAAAAGTTACATGTAGCGTTTTTTTGTGCCGACAGTCCGCCAAAGCACGACGCATCCGTCGCACGACGGATGCGACGTGTGGCAATCCGTCGCAATGCGTCGCTAATGCAAGTCAATGGAGAAAAAACGCATCCTGCAAACACTTTTGCAGGATGCGTTTTTTTTCCAACAACGCATTGCGACGGAAGCCAAAAAACGCTAGTGTGAAAGTGGCCTAACCCTAACTCTAAGGCTTCTTTCACACTAGCGTCGGGCTCGGCCCGTCGCCATGCGTCGGGCCGAGGTCCCCGACGCTAGCGTTGTCCCCGCCGCACAACGGGTGCAGCGGATGCATTTTTCCAGCGCATCCGCTGCCCCATTGTGAGGTGCGGGGCGGAGTTCCGGCGGAGTTCCGGCCGCGCATGCGCGGTCGGAAAAAGCGGACCGTCGTGAGCAAAAAACGTTACATGTAGCGTTTTTTGCTCCCGACGATCCGCCACTGCACGACGCATTCGTCGCACGACGGGTGCGACGTGTGGCAATCCGTCACAATGCGTCGCTTCATGTTAATCAATGGCGAAAAAACGCATCCTGCAAACACTTTTGCAGGATGCGTTTTTTCGGCAAAACGACGCATTGTGACGGAATGCAGTTAACGCTAGTGTGAAAGTAGCCTAACCCTAAATTTAGCCCTAGCCCTAACCCTAACCCTAATTTTAGCCCCAGCTCATCAAGAGGAGACGCAGGAGGACCCAGGGACACCGGGTAAGTATGATAGGGTCCCTAAATCCCCCTATCCCCCTATTTCTCTGTCCTCTGATGTGCGATCACATCAGAAGACAGGGAATTACAGATCGCTTTTTTTTTTTTTTTTTTTTTGCGGTCGCCGGTTAATTACCGGCGATCGCAAAACAGGGGTCGGTAAAAACAGACCCCGATCATGTTCTTTGGGGTCTCTGCTACCCCCGGCAGCTGAGACCCCAAAGATTTTCCGGGCGGCGGGCGCACTGCGCATGCGCCCGCCATTTTTTCCCCCGAAAAAAGATGGCGGCGCCCATCGGGAGCCACGAGGAGCACCGGGGGAGGTAGGTGAGTATTGGGGGCGATCGGGGACCCTATTTCTCTGTCCTCCGATGTGCGATCACATCGGAGGACAGAGAAATTAAATGGCAAATCGCGGTTTTTTTTTTTTCTTTTTTGTTGCGACCGCCGGTAAACGGTTAATTACCGGCGATCGCAACTCGGGGGTCGGTAAAAACCCCCCGAATCATGTTCTTTGGGGTCTCGGCTACCCTCGGCAACCGAGACCCCAGAGAAAATCCGACTCTGGGGGGCGCTATTCACTTTTTCCACAGCGCCGTTAATTAACGGCGCTGTGGTTTAAGTACCCTTAGCGGCCGCCGTTAAAAGGCGTATCGGCGGTCGTTAAGGGGTTAAAAAAAAAACTTACGATTGAAAATATTTAATAAAAAACAAAAGATATTACACCAATAACTAACTACACATATTTATCTAAAAACAAAAAAGGCACACCTATTTGGTATTGCCACATCCAGAACGACTTGATCTATAAAACTGTCACACTAGTGAACACCATAAAAAAGTGGCAAAAAAATAGTTTTTGCAACAAAAAAAGCTTCTTTAGTGTGTGACAACTGTCGAACATAAAACAGCTACAGTACAGACCAAAAGTTTGGACACGCCTTCTCATTTTAAAGATTTTTCTATATTTTCATGACTATGAAAATTGTACATTCACACTGAAGGCATCAAAACTATGAATTAACACATGTGGAATTATATACTTAACAAAAAAGTGTGAAAAAACAAATTGTCTTATATTCTAGGTTCTCCAAAGTAGCCACCTTTTGCTTTGATGACTGCTTTGCACACCCTTGGCATTCTCTTGATGAGCTTTACTCACTTACTTTGATGGCATTACTTTAGTGAGGAAAACACACTTAATTTATAGGAGTCCATGTCTTCAGAAGCACGAGCGGGGCACAAAGTACAGGCACAACAATGGAATATTTGCATTTTCACTTGTCAGCAGCCACTTCTGCTTGTTTCTGGAAAACAGCTATGGATTCAAAATCATTACTACACTTGCAGATGAATAGAGGGGTGTCATTCACAAATTGGGGTTGATTAAGGGAGATTCTGCTCTTTTGGCATGTAGGGGCTCTGTATATGGAGTCCACAAACTGTTCTATGAAAATTTGTTCTCCAAGAGTCAAATAGCACTCAGTCCCTCCCAAGTCTCGCCGTGTGGCCAAACAGTACTGTACAGCCACATATGGGGTATTGCCACTTTCAGCAAATTGTATAACAAATTGTCATTTTTACCTATTTCCCCTTGTGCAAAAATGTAAACTCTGAGGCTAAAACAACTTTACAATGGTTAAACTTTTTTTTTTCTTTTTTCTTCACCACTTAGGCTGCTTTCACACATTATTTTTTTGCCGTCGGGCTCAATCCGGCTAATTTTGAGAAAAATGGATCCGTCGCAAATTGTGAAAAACTGATGCGACGGATGCGGTTTTTTTTGTCCGCCGGATCCGACTAGCTTATCTGGTTCGGAGCTAAATAAAAGAGAGAGACCGCAGAATGGAAAATGCATGCTTAGTTTAAAAAAAATGGAATCTGTTACCGGGTACCATTATAGCAAACATTACTATGTCCGTTTGTGTCCAGCGAAAAAACGAACAGCGACGGATCCTGCGAAAAACAGATGAAACGTGAGGCAATCCGTCGCTAATGCAAGTCTATGAGAAAAAATGGATCCGGCAGCAATTTTTGCCGGATCCGTTTTTTTTCAAAATTCGCCGGATTGAGCCTGACGACAAAAACCTTTTGTGTGAAAGCAGCCTTAAAGGTACAAAATTTGGTGAACACGTCAGTATGGTCGCTGCACCCCTGGATTTCATTAAAAGGAATAGTTTATAAAATTGGGTCACTTATTGGGGTCCTGACATCTGAGGCTTCGCCAATGTGACTTGGCACCCACAAGTGTTCTTTGATTTGGAGTTCTTTCCATTCTGGAATTTGCACTGTGCCTGAAAAGTAGTTTTTGATCACATGTGGGGCAATGCTATACTCGGGAGACATTGCATAACCTTTTGTAGTCAATTTTTCTCCTAATAGCCCTTTTGAAAATTAAAAACTTAAGGCTAAAACAACATTTTAGTGGTAAAAATGTAACTCTTCATTTTTACTGCCCAATTTTGCATAATTCTGTGAAATACCTGTGGATTTAAAATGCTGACTAAACCCTTAGAGGAATTCTTTAAGTGGTCTAGTTTCCAAAATGGGGTCACTTGTGGGAGTGTTTGCTGTTCTGGAATCTGGCAGCTCTCCAAATGAGACATGGCGTCCACTATATATTGGTGCTCCTTCCCTTTGCGGTGTGCCCAAACAAGAGTTTCTGAGCACATATTGGATATCCCAGGAGAAATTTCACAACAAATTGTAGTCCATTTTCTCATGTCACCTTTGTGAAAATGAAAAATTTGGGGGGAATTTAATTTTTAATTTTCTGTCCAATGTTTTAAAATTGTGCGAAACACATGTGGATTCAAGATGTAAACCACCCCTCTAGATAAGTTCCTTAAGGGATGTAGGTTTTCAAAATGGGGTCAATTGTGAGGGGTTTCCACTGTTAATAGGCACATTAGGGGCTCTGCAAACGCCACATGGCATCTATTCCAGACAATTTTGCACCCCGAAAGACAAATGGCACTCCTTCCCTTCCGAGCCCTGCTGTTCGCCCTTACTGTAATTTTCCCCATGTATGGGTATTCACGTACTCAGGAGACACTGCTCTACAAATTTTGTGATCCATTTCCTTCTGTTACCTTTGTCAAAATATAACAAAATTAGGGGCTAAACTAACACTTTTGTGGAAAAAAAAAGGTAAAAGGTTCGTTTTTTTTTTTTTTGTTTTTTTTTTTATTTTTGTTCCACATTCCTTTAAAGGGACTCTGTCACCTGAATTTGGTGGGCTATGTAAATGCCCTGTGTCCGGTCCGATGGGCGGTGTTTCCTCGTCTTTCATTCACCCCTTCCTTTCCCGCTGGCCACAATATTTTCTGGAATTTCAGTAGGTTTCCTCCGTAGTTCACGCTTGCGCAGTGCACGCCAGCGGAAAAGGAAGGGGTGAATGAAAGACGAGGAAACACCTCCCATCGGACCGGACACAGGGCATTTACATAGCCTGCCAAATTCAGGTGACAGAGTCCCTTTAAAGGGGTTGTCCACTACTGCTTGGCCCAATAAAATTAAAAAAGCCAATACTCCTCCCATGCAGTTACTTCACTGGTGCGGTGGCGTAACTGTCAAATTGAACATGAAGAATTCCGGGCTGCAGCGGATCTGACTTCCTCTCATTGTTAAGTTTTTCCGAAGGTTGAAGCAGTGACACCAGCTCCGATTGGGCGCCGGACACCACGTGTTGTACAACAGCACGAGTGCCCCGGGACCGCAAGTGCCGACATCGCAGGAACGGAGCCAGCGTGGGCGGAGTATTGGCTTTATTTCATTGGGGCCAAGCATGGGGAATGAAAAGGGGGGGTTGTCCTAGTACTGGACAACCCCTTTAATTCCTGTGAAGTACATAATGGGTTAATACATTTCTTAAATGTGGTTTTAAGCAGTTTGAGGGGTGCAGTTATTAGAATAGTGTCACTTTTGGGTATTTTCTGTCTGTAATTTGCTTCTCTTACACAGTCTTTATTTTTATTTGATTTTAGATGCATCGTGAGAGCATTGAAGGATCCCAAGACATTCTTGCTTGACCACCTTCTAGCTTTGAAACCAGTGAAATTTTTGGAAGGCGAGCTCATTCATGATGTATGTAGTTTCTTCTTCTCCTAATATGAATGCTGGAGAAATACATTGTTGCATGTGTTAAATGGATTCTCCAGGACTCCGATAGTCAATATCAGATTAGTAGGGCAGCAACATCACTTCTAATCAGATTTTCAAGTCATGCTGAGGGTTCCTGGGTAGTGATAATTGAACTTCTGGATTTTCGGGTTCGGCAGAACAGAATAAAAAAAAAAACAGTAGTTTGGTTCGGGTACCAGAACAGAACCCAGACCCCATTCACTTGAATGGGGGACCTGAATATCCAGTGTTTGCCACACTGTCATGTGCATGACAGTGCGGCAAACACTGCCGCTGATCTGGAGTCAAATCGTTACTGCTTGTCAGAGAGCCACGGTTCCCCATCTGTCAAATGACGGCGTGAGCCCGCAGCTGTTTTCGGAGGTAAAAAGTTTACCTCCGGTCACTGGGGTTGGCTGATGGAACTACTACTCCCATCAGCCTTCACCTGCTGCTAATAAATGAAAAAAAACAAAAAACGTGGGGACAACTCTATTCTTGATAACCTGCCTTGCTAAATCTGTCACCTGAGAGTTGCAGCTTGCAGCTGTCAGTTTTGCCTGACTGGGTATCAAAAATACATGGGAACCCATCCTGTTTCTTTATTTAGAGCGCACGCGGCGGCTGATAAATACTCTGCTGATGAATACAGCCGCTGCCTGCCCTCGCTGTTACTGGCAGCTTCAGGCGTAGTCTGACGAAAGTCGCAGTCCCATCAGCCAGTGCCAGTGACCCGGAGGTAAGCGTTTTACCTCCGGGCACCGCTGCAGGCTCACGTGGTCATCTGACAGTGGGAACTGCATCGCTTTGACCAGTGGTATTAATCTTACAGCGGATCAGAGCCGTCAGTGTTTCTTGCGCTGTCATGCAGATGACTGTGTGAGAAACACCCAATGGTCGAGATGCCGGCACCCAAACAGTAATGCAGTCTTCCCGGTGAAGTCCATGTTTGGGTTCACCCATCTCTAGTGCTGGGTATCGGATCCACACTGAACTGATATTGATAACTTACTCATAAAGTCCGGAAAGCCTTTTTGATTGAGTGATTTGTTGATCTTGTATAATCCTTATTTTACATGTCCTTGTCTACTGTAAAGATTAAGCCATTTCTGTACTAGAAACCTAGCATAATCCTTATCTGAAAAGTGCGGGCACAAGTTTAGAGTGTGGAAGCTACGTATGATAGACATCTTTAACACTTCCTAAAATGACTAAGACCAACATTCTGTTTGGTTTTAGCTCCTGACAATATTCGTGAGTGCTAAACTTTCTTCATATGTCAAGTTTTATCAGAATAACAAAGATTTCATAGACTCACTCGGTAAGTGAATTTATGATCTGTTTAGTGCCTTTGTTTATAATGATTTAATTTTTTATGCTGAAACAATTATTTAAGAATGTGTTCCCTTCGCTGTTTTTGAGCTGTTTTTCTTAAGATTGGTTTTTCATTAAAGGGAATCTTTCAGCATGTGATCCGGGAGTAAAATGGTGTAGGGGTCAGTCTGTGATTCCAGTGGTATATAATTTAGTTTACTGGGTGCAGCAGTTGTGATAAAATCCCTCTTCTGTCTGCTCCAGATCTAGCAGAGCTCAATGCTGAGCTGTGTAATCCTGCCCACACCCCTGATTGGCAGCTTTCTGTGCACACTGTATTTTGACAGATATCTGTTAATCAGTGATGGGTGGGGTTACACAGAGCAGGAGGACTACATAGCATGAGACATCTAGTCCTCCAGTGATAATCTCCTGCTGATAAAGTAATGATTTTAGTAAAGCACACGTTCCGGTAGGTGACACACCACTGGAGTCAATGATGAATGAAGGAAAGAATGTGCGGTCAGAGGGAGCGCTGGGCATATAGTAAGGACAGAAGGTTTAAAAATATGTACAAACCTTTATTAAAATGCTGAACACACAACGCGTTTTGGCAGCTGAATGCCGCCTTCATCAGGAGATGGAAGAACATTACAAGCAGATAGCTTATATATAACAAATGAACAGGATGTGATCTGAAAACCATTAACTCCTCCTTAACCCCTTCGCGACATGCGCCGTACATGTACTGCGCATGTCGCATCCCCTGCTTTGATGTGCGCTCCGGCGGTGAGCGCACATCAAAGTCGCGACATGTCAGCTGTTTTGAACAGCTGACATGTGCGCGCAATAGCGGCGGGTGAAATCGCTATTCACCCGCCGCTATTAACCTGTTAAATGCCGCTGTCAAACGCAGACAGCGGCATTTAACTACCGCATCCGGCCGGGCGGCCGGATATGACGTCATCGCCGACCCCCGTCACATGATCGGGGGTCGGCGATGAGTCAGGAAGGTAACCATAGAGGTCCTTGAGACCTCTATGGTTACTGATGCCGGCGTGCTTTGAGCGCCCCCCTGTGGTCGGCGCTCACAGCACACCTGCATTTGAGCTACATAACAGCGATCTGATGATCGCTGTTATGTAGCAGAGCCGATCGGGCTGTGCCTGCTTCTAGCCTCCTATGGAGGCTATAGAAGCATGGCAAAAGTGGGAAAAAAAAGTTTTTAAAAATGTGAAAAAAATATTAAAAATATAAAAGTTTAAATCACCCCCCTTTCGCCCCATCCTAAATAAAACAATAAAAAACAAACAAAACCTACACATATTTGGTATAGCCGCGTTCAGAATCGCCCGATCTATCAATTAAAAAAAAGCATTAACCTGATCGCTAAACAGCGTAGCGAGAAAAAAATCCGAAATGCCAGAATTACGTTTTTTTGGTCGCCGCGACATTGCGTTAAAATGCAATAACGGGCGATCAAAAGAACATATCTGCGCCAAAATGGTATCATTAAAAACGCCAGCTCAGCACGCAAAAAATAAGCCCTCACCTGACCCAAGATCACAAAAATTGGAGACGCTACGGGTATTGGAAAATGGCACTTTTTTTTTTTTTTTTTTTTTAAAGCAAAGTTTGGAATTTTTTTTCACCACTTGGATAAAAAATAACCTGGTCATGTTAGGTGTCTATGAACTCGTAATGACCTAGAGAATCATAATGGCAGCTCAGTTTTAGCATTTAGTGAACCTAGCAAAATAGCCAAGCAAAAAACAAGTGTGGGATTGCACTTTTTTTGCAATTTCACCGCACTTGGAATTTTTTTCCCATTTTCTAGTACACGACATGCTAAAACCAATGATGTCGTTCAAAAGTACAACTCGTCCCGCAAAAAATAAGCCCTCACATGGCCATATTGACAGAAAAATAAAAAAGTTATGGCTCTGGGAAGGAGGGGAGCGAAAAACGAAAACACAAAAACGAAAAAGGGCCGCGGCATGAAGGGGTTAACCTAACCATCAAAAGCATGATTAAAAAGTGGAATGACAATAATCTCATTAAAAGGAAAAACAATAATGAAAATAAAAAATAATTAAAATAAAAAGATCCACAAAAAAAACAAGACAGAATAAGGGATCAATAAAAACAATAGGAGAACAAGTATATTACATCACCTTCTCCAATGATAAATTGAGGCACTCAGGGGACAATGTACCAAGTTTGAAGATCCAGTAATTCTCCTTATTAATGAGTCCTCCTGTGTCTATTTGCTAATGGTCAGCCTCATCTCCCTAGGGTTTTTTGAATGTCCAATAGAAAATGTTTAGAAACACTGTGAAGAAGGTAACCTGTGCTAATGTTGTCTGTTCTGCATGGCCTATTTATTGCAGGCCGCACGTACATTCCATCAAGTACACAACATAGGTCGAATGACATGAAGCATTACATTTAATTTGAAAAGTTTCTCCCGTAGTGCGAGATAAAAAAGTTCTGGCCCCATTTACAATAATAGGGCAGCATAGACATTACACCAAAATCAACCTAGCTTGCATTCAAGATTACCTCCTTTTTCCTCAGAGACTTGCAATATCCTACTAGGAGCTACTAAATTTCTGAGATTTCGGCTACGCCTATAAATAATCCTTGGTTTAGTGGGTAAGCTCTTTGACAAAACTGGGTCATTCCTCAGGATGAACCAATATTTATTCATCAACTTTTGGAGCGCTGCCGCGACTGACTAAAAGTTGTTACAAGACTCATATTTTTTTGCAACATCATCCCGTTCTTTTGAATAAGGCCTCTTTCACACTTCCTTCGGAATGTGCACGACGCAATGCGTTATTCTGTGAAAAAAACGCATCCTGCAAAGTTGCCCGCAGGATGCGTTTTTTTTTCCACATAGTCTTGTATTACCGACGCATCGCGACGTGTGGACACAAGTTCCATACGTCGTGCACTGGATGTGTCGGTATTTGGTGGCCCATCGTTACGAAAAAATGTCCAAGGGAATGTTTCTTCGCACGTTGGGTCCTGCATTTCCTACCGCGCATGCGCGGCCGGAACTCCGCCCCCTCCTCCCCGGGCCTTAACATTGGTCAGCGGACGCGTTGATACACTGCGGTCCGCTGCTCACGTCTGTCAAAATTGCATACACTTCCGTCGGTACGTCCAGTCGACGGTTGGCGACTGGTACATACCGACGGAAATGTGAAAGAAGCCTAAGATATAGAATGGATCTTTTCGATACAATCTGCTTGGGTCAATTCCCTAGTTCTATTAAAGGCATCATTGAGCAACCTTCTGGGATATCCTTTAGCTGTGAATCTTCTTTTAAGAACTTTTGATTCAAGGAGAAAATCATGATCATTACTACAATTCTTACGTATCCTGCAATATTGCCCGTATGGAATGGTTTTAATCCAACTAGGGAGGTGTCCACTCTCGAACCCAAGGTAGCTGTTCACATCGACCGGTTTGAAATGCGTAGCTGGGGACAAACTCCCAGAGGCATCCAGCCGGATGGATAAGTCCAAGGATTGAATATCTCCATCGGCTATGTTAGAAATAAATGACAGCCCCCAAGAATTAGATTTCAAATGAGCCACGAACTCAATAGCCTCCTCTCTCGTGCCTCTCCATATAAAAACAGATCATCAATAAAGCGGCAATATAAAACGATATGGGTTAGAGCCAGGGTGGACTGCACTATGTGGACGGACTCGAAAAGCTCCACACTCCATTGTGAGTTGCGGATAGAGCAGCACAGGCATTACCATTTGGAGATAAGCATGACCTGTGGTTATGTGATCTAGTCACATGTCAGCTTAGATTCCATGCCTCACAGCTTGACGGCCAGCTCTCCACTCACCGCAGGCTTCTCCAATGGTTGTGCATTGGTGCATAACCCGGACTGGTCAGTGGATCTCCGATTTATTTCACGTTCCTCTTGACCATCCGGTGTAATCCTAAGAACGCCCCCTTGCTCTGTTTTTTTTTTTTATTACACCGCTATAATCGGCAACCACTATATTATACTGCTTTCAGATTAAATGGCAAAAAAGTGACAGCTCTGGAGAGACTTGGATATATATGTAGAGATAGATATATATGTACACATAGATATATACGCAGAGATAGATATATATGTACAGATAGATTGTATGTGTAAGATGTATTTAACACCACTTGATTTTCCTGTGAAAGGGAACCTGTCAGCAGGATTGTGCACAGTAACCTACAGTGTCAAGTCGGTGCCGTTATACTGATTACGCTGATGCCTGATGATGAAATCTGTCTTGTGATTTAATCTTTATTCTCAGTGTTGAGTTAATGATATGCCCGTGCTTCGGGGCGGCCTGTGGAGGACTTTGTGGTGTTCTGATTAGGTGTTCATGTGTATGGCTTCGGACATGTCATTGATCCCTCACTGACCTGACCCTTAGCTTACATGCTGAATATTGTATATACATACTGAAAAACAAAAACAAAACCATTCTGCAGGCAGGCACTAGCCGTGGCTCCCGTACTGCAGCATAATCGCATGTATACTGTGTGTTTATAATTAATGTGGTTGAGGCTTTCCTGATATTTAAAATAAATCCATTTGAAAATGGTGCCCGTCGCGCCTGCACAGTAGCAGCTATCTGTGTATATATGTGATCCGATAGCACACCTTCGCAATAGCAGCTATCTTGGAGATCACCTCCATATACACTGATAGCTGCTACTGCGCAGGCGTGGCGGGTGCCATTTTCAAAATGGATTTTTTTTTTTTTTTTTATCAGGATAACCTCAACCACATTGATTATAAACACACAGTACATGTGCGATTATGCTGTAGCGCAGGTGCCACGGCCGGCGCCTGCCTGCAGAAGGTTTTTTTTTCTTCAGAATATAAATTTAACAACATGTATGCTAGGGGACAGGTCAGTGAGGGAGTAGTGACCGGTAAACAGTATGAATACCTAATCAGAGCACCACATGAAGACCCCACAGGCCGCCCCGGACCACGGGCATATCATTAACTCAAAACTGAAAATAAAGATTAGACCACAACCACAAGACGGATTTCATTAACCAAGGTATCATATTCATCAGTATAACGGCACTGATCTGGCGGTGTCTGTAGGTTACTGTGCACAATATTGCTGACAGGTTCACCTTTAATATTCCTCTAAAAAGTCATCTTCTCTTGAACAATTTCGTCTCACTGTTAAGTATTGCCCAGTTGGGATACTTTTCTTTAGGGGAGTCGGAAACTGTCCCAATGGAGAAAGCTATTAGTTGAGATCTCCTTTCTATAAGTTTTTGTTCGGACATTGCCGGTTTCATCAATCCAGATTGTAATAATTATAGGGGATAACTCAGGAGACTCTTTGCGTGGAACAAGACAACTACAGGACACAATTTTATAAGTGGTGAAGTCTATATTATCACACGGTGATTCAAACAGGTGCAGAGAGAAACTGAAGTCCACAACACTTGGTGCAAATAATAAACGCAGCTTAGCAGTCTATAGGAAACTTCAGCGGAAAATGCAATCAAGCACAGTTATTCTTGAGGATACTTGACACGAATAAATCCTTGTCTTAGTCCAGGCACAGATAGATATGCTTATTAGGCAGTTCAAATCATATCTTAGCTCAACCAGGGAGGCCTGGTTAATAGTCTCAGGTTATTGCAAAGCAGAAACAGCTTACATGTCCAGCAAATGCAGATGGAAGTAAACACGAACAGCAGATGGAGGATTACTGGAAACTTGTGTATGCAGCAGGAACTCAGAGCTGAGTAGCAGGATCACCCCACAGGTTCACAGGAGCAGGTGTAAAGCCAGGGAGTAATCCGAGGTCAGGAGCTGGATGCAAGGCAGAATACTCTAGCACAGACTGAAGGCTGGGGTGGAGTTTTATTGCAGGAAGACACAGTGCACATGAGACCAAAGACGCCATCTTGGAAAAGGGCAGTAATGCACAAAAGGTAAAAAATGTTCAGAGTCCTGACACAGAGCTAAGTACCGTATTTTTCGGACTATAGGACGCACCGGACTATAAGGCGCACCCAGGTTTTAGAGATGGAAAATAGGGAAAAAAATATTTGAAGCAAAAAAAAATGTGGTAAAATATTTAATAACATAAATAACATACTATTATATGTGGTGTTATTATATATAATAGTACGTTATTATGTTGGAAGCTGCGGGACCAGTGTGGTGTCTGTATACTATATGAAGACACTGGAGGGTGAGTATAAGAATGGGGGCACAGGGATTATAGTGAAAGCACCACTCCAGCACTGCAAAATAACACTGGAGTGCTGCTTTAAAATCCCATGGGAGAACTATAACTCCCAGCATGTCCTGCAGATCCTATGACATGCTGGGAGTTATAGTTCACCAAAGTAGTGGCAGAGTGCTTTATTGTGTTTTGTAAAGACTAACCTCTTAATTGTGGGAGCCAGCCTGTGGTGAGGTAAAAGCTGGAGCATCCCATGGCTGCACACACAGAGCCCTCTCTCTTGTTGCCTTTCCACAGCGCACGCGCAGGACATAAGAGGAAGCTGCAGATTCTAGGTGGGAGTCTGAAGGACCTATGATGATGTCAGAAGAGGGAGGGCTCTGAGCTGCCATGTGATGCTCCAGCCCGCCCACTTCTGACATAATCACAGGTCCTCCTTGTGCACCACAGACAGCTCAGCGTCCAGCACAGGCAGGTATGCAGCGATCTCCTGGCCCCTGCTGCTGCTGCCTCCTCCCCCCCCCGGACACACAGATTCTCCCCAGAATCAGTGCTGGGGAAACTGTGTGTCGCTGCTTAACTGCAGTATTCATTTGCTGCTCCCCGCTCAGCTGATCAGTGGGCGGGAGCCGCTAATGAATATTCACTGCACTTAATCAGCGGGGCCATGTGGTTTCCCCAGCAGCTGATTCCGGCAGCGGGGACATCCTGAAGTGGGATATCATTGCGATCCCATTCGCTGCTGCCCCCCTCCCCACATGCTATATCCGTACTATAAGACGCACCCACACTTTCCTCCCAAATTTGGAGGAAAAAAAGTGTGTCTTATAGTCGGAAAAATACGGTTTATTTGTGAAATCTGGCTTTTATCTCGTGTAAACTTAAGACCCAATTCATTGTTGTTTAGAATATGGACATAATCGGAGAAAACTGATTTAGGCCCTTCCCAAAACAATAAAAGCTCATCTTTATATTCCCAAAGTAAAATGTTAATCATGTAGAAAGATAGATCCTCCCACCAACCCAGGAATAAATTGGAATATGAGGAGGCACAAACCATCCCCATAGCAGTACCCCTGAGTTGGTGAAAGGTGTCCCCATTAAACAAAAAAAAATTGTGCTCCAAAACCTCTCAAAAGTGAGAGTACAAAACGATTATGTTCACGAAGATGTGAACCACGTGATTTTAGTAAAATTTCAACCGCCTGTATTCCAAAATCATGTTTTAATGCAGCAGTATAGCATTTCTACATCCAGGCTTGCTAAGAATGTGTTTTCAGAAACTGAAAGATTCTGCAATTTACATACAGCATCCTTCTTATCTTTCAAAAATGATGGAAGTGTACGAACAAAAAGCTAAATAATTTTGTTCCACATAAACCCTACCTTTCTCCATTAGAAAGTCCATTAGAAAGTCATTCCCTGAAATGATTGTCCTCCCTGGGTTGTTGGTTTTACTCTTATGCACCTTGGGTAGTGCAGAAAAGATAACAATGGTAGGATGTTTATTGAAGATACATTTATATTCTTCATTGCTAATAATCCCTGCTCAGTATGTTTTCAGTTTATTGAAATATTGTGGTGTTGGACCTGTCTTAATTTCTCATATTTGTATCAGAGAGGATACTGTCCAGCATATGGATGTAAAACTCTCTATCCATGATAACAATGTTACCCTCTTTATTGTCAATTGATTTCTGTGCTTCGGGGTAACATTGTTGTCATTGCTTTTAAAGGGAACCTGTCGCCCCCCAAAATGGGAGGTGAGCTAAGCCCACCGGCATCAGGGGCTTATCTACAGCATTTTGGAATGCTGTAGATAAGCCCCCGATGTATCCTGAAAGATGAGAAAAAGAGGTTAGATTATACTCCGGTCCGGGGCCTCCCATCTTCTTACGATCACGTCCTCTTGTTGTCTTCACGCCGCAGCTCCAGCGCAGGCGTACTTTGTCTGCCCTGTTGAGGGCAGAGCAAAGTACTGCAGTGCGCAGGCGTTGGGAAAGGTCAGAGAGGCCCGGTGCCTGCGCACTGCAGTACTTTGCTCTGCCCTCATCAGGACAGACAAAGTACGCCTGGGCAGGAGCCGCGGCAGGAACCAAAGAAGAGGACGTCATCGTTAGAAGATAAAATGCACCAGACCGTGACGCCCATCGCACCGGACCGCAGCGGGACCGCCCCTGAGTGAGTATAATCTAACCTCTTTTTCTCATCTTTCATGATACATCGGGGGCTTATCTATAGCATTACAGAATGCTGTAGATAAGCTCCTGATGTTGGTGGGCTTAGCTCAACTTCCGTTTTGGGGGCGACAGGTCCGCTTTAAGGAAATAGTGAATTTCTCCATCTCTCTTGTAACTAAATCCACAAAATTGGCAATAGACGGATACATGGAGAAAAGGGGCTGTTTTTTCGGGTTTGCATTTTTGTTTTTCGCTCCCCTCCTTCCCGGAGCCATACATTTTTTATCTTTCCCTCAATATGCCCATTTGAGGGCTTATTTTTTTGCGGGACGAGTTGTACTTTTGAATGACACCATTGGTTTTGCCATATCATGTACTAGAAAACGGGGAAAAAAAATTCCAAGTGCAGCGAAATTGCAAAAAAAAAGAGGAATCTCACACTTGTTTTTTGTTTGCCTTTTTTACTAGGTTCACTAAATTCTAAAACTGACCTACCATTGTGATTATCCAGGTCATTTAGTTCAAAGACACCAAACATGTGTAGGTTCTCTTTTATCTAAAAGTTATCTAAAAAATTGCACAATTTTCCGTTACCCGTAGCGTCTCATATAATCCTGCATAAAGGTTAATAATGGCCCCATAAGATGCTCCATAAAGATATTTGCCACATATAGTGCTGCACAAACGTTGATAATGGCCCCATAAGATGCTTTCATACAGACATTTGCCCCATTTGCTGTTGCTGCGATAAAAAAAAAAAAAATCACATACTCTCCTTTCGTTCCCTCAGGCTCCCGGCACTTTCAATATTCACCTCTCCTCGTTCCGGTGCTGCTCCATCTTCAGCGTCTTCTGCACTGACGTTCAGGTAGAGGGCGCACACTAACCACGTCACCGCGCCCTCTGACCTGAGCATCACTGCAGAAGACTCTGAAGACGGAGCGGCGCCCGGAACAGGGAGAGGTGAATATCGTGCATTATACTCACCTGCTCCTGGCACTCTCCCTGCAGGTCCCTGGTTCCCCGGCGCCGCAGCTTCTTCCTGTACTGAGCGGTCACCGTTACCGCTCATTACAGTAATAAATATGCGGCTCCACCCCTATGGGAGTTGGAGGCGCATATTTATTACTGTAATGAGCGGTACCATGTGACCGCTCAGTACAGGAAGAAGCTGGGGAGCCAGGACCTGCAGGGACTGCGCCAGGAGCGGGTGAGTATAATTAGACAGACCCCGCTCCCCCTCCCCTGCCGACCCCTGGGTATAGCTCGAGTATAAGCCGAGAGGGGGACTTTCAGCCCCAAAAAATGTTTTTACATATTTTTAAAAACATTTTTTTTTTACTTTTGCCATGCTTCAATAGCCTCTATGGGAGACTAGAAGCTGGCATAGCCTGATCGGCTCTGCTACATAGAGGAGGTGCTCAGATCGGCCCTATGTAGCTGAATTACAGCATTGCTATGAGCGCCGACCACAGGGTGGCGCTCACAGCAATCCGGCATCAACAACCATAAAGGTCTCAAGGAGACCTCTGGTTGTCATGCTGACGCACCGATGACCCAATCATGTGACGGGGGTCTCCGATGCGCACATTTCCAGCCGGATGGCCAGAAATACTTGTTAAATGCCGCTGTCAGTTTGACAGCGGCATTTAACTAGTTAATAGGTGCTGGTGGATCGCTGACATGTCCCGACTTTGATGCGGGGTTAATCGATGTAAATTATCCAGTACAATCAAAGTACCAACCTTATTTTCCACAAGTAATTCCTTCAAGGTGTCAATAGACTCTTGTTCACTCCTCAAAAGTTAATTAAGGTTTTTGTTTTGATGTTTGTGTAACTTATGTAATGTAAGCTTCCTTGCGAGTAAGTTAACATCTTTTATCCAATTAAAGGTGTCCATCTATTGTGCCTAGTAAAGGATAATCCTTAAAATAAAAGATTGACAAATTAAAGATTTGAATATCATTTTGTAATTTGGCTTGAATGATTGTTGGTACGCCCATTTTTGTTGGATAACTGTATTTGACATGCCCCTAAAGATGATGTGGGGGTCAGGCATGATTTTACAGGCATTAGTGTATTCATCACTGTTTGGGTTGTCATGCTTTCAAGTTCTTATTTCCACTCCTGTATTTTGAGGTTATACTCACAGAATTGAGAGTTGGAGCATTCTGAACCTGCATATTCAGAGGTTGCAGAAAAGAGGAATCCAAAGATGAACTTGTAGAGGGAACCAAAATTATGACACGGTACACTTGTTTGAAAGGTTTGAAAGTTAATAAAAAGTATCTGCTACGCTAAATTCTCACACCAAATTGCACTTCACTTTAGAAGTATAAAAATAGAAACCAACACATATATATATGGAGATCACCAATATTCATGATACTGCATAAGATAAATATGTACAGAAATAGGAGGGGCAGTATGTTTGTTATTCCTTATCCAGAAAACACTAACATTTGTGAAATGTTGTGAAAAGTTAATTGGACAGTTAGATCATGGAAAGTGCCTTAGCACAAATATAGTCTGTTTTATCGTTCTCAGCTGTGGTTTACAATGTCACTATATTCTTTGCCAAGGATAAGTTAGAAATACTGTATTAACTAGACGCTGTTAATATAAATGAGGAGTTTCTTCTTCATTTCTTCATTGGTGATGCGTTTTAGTAGCAGTATAATAACCAACACAGATGTACCTTAGAGAGAGACTTGTATGAAGATCATATATTAACGAATGCCATGGAAAGGATGATTGTGTCAGTGGATCCAGAAAAAGATGCAGCCGCAGGCTGGTGGTGAAACAGCGAGACCCGGAAGGCCGAGAGAAGCCGCGTGTGTAGAGCCAGGGGTGCTCAGGATGCTAGTGTCCCTGGATTCCAGAATCCAAGATCATTTGTTTTGGTTGTTATACAATATAGGGACATTCTAATACTCCACAGAGAACACAGTCAACAAATCCCATAAAACATATATCTTTATTAAATACATTAAAATAGTCAGCAGTACATAGAAAAGGTACAAAGGAAACAATGGGGCTAGTAGGAAAGACTTATGTCCATGCACAAAGCACATAGGGCTATGAGATCACATCACCGCAACAGTACCTACTCTGATACTGATATAACCACACAACACTATTATTACTATATAATATAGGGACATTGTAAACCGCAGCTGAGAACTATAAAACAGACTATATTTCTTTTAAGGCACTTTTCATTATATAATTGTCATATATTAAAGCGAACCTGTCAGCAGTTTTGACCGATAAAAGATGTGACCACCGTCTTTCAGGGCTGATATACAGCTTTGTATAATGCCCCCGATCTGTCCTGCAAGTAAAGAAAAATAAGTTATATTATACTCACCCGGGGGCGGTCCAGTGCAGTCCGGTCCTATGGTTGTCGCAGGTCCGGGTCTGGCACCTCCCATCTTCTTGCGACGCCGCCCTCCTGCTTCTTCATGGTCCCCGGCATCGGCGCTCCTGCGCAGGCGTACTCATCTGCCCTGTTGAGGGCAGAGTAAAGTTCTGCAGTGCAAAGGCACTGGGAAAGGTCACAGTGACCCAGCGCCTGTGCACTGTAGTACTTTACTCTGCTCTCAACAGGGCAAATAAGTACGCTTGCACAGGAGCTCGTAGCCGGGGAGCCTGTGAACCAAGCAGGAGGGCGTCGTCGCAAGAAGATGGGAGGCGCCGGACCCGGACCTGCAACACCCATCAGACCAGACTGCCCCCCGGGTGAGTATAATAAAACTTATTTTTCTTACCTTGCAGGTCGGACCGGGGCTTATCTACAGCATAATAGAATGCTGTATATCAGCCCTGAATGGCGGTGGCTGTATCTTATTGCGGCCAAACCTGGTGACGGGTTCCCTTTAACTTTAGTTTCATCAATGTTATCTTTTTCTATATAAGAAATAACAATAACACCCCTCCTATGTCTGTACATACACTGTGTGCAGAATTTTTAGGCAAGTTGTATTTTGATCACATGATACTTTTTATACATGTTGTCCTACTCCAAGCTGTTCAGGCTTGAGAGCCAACTACCAATTAAGTAAATCATGTGATGTGCATCTCTGTAATGAGGAGGGGTGTTTAATGACATCAAAACCCTATATAAGGTGTGCTTAATTATTAGGCAACTTCCTTTCCTTTGGCAAAACGGGTCAGAAGAGAGATTTGATGGGCTCTGAAAAGTCCAAAATTGTGAGATGTCTTGCAGAGGGATGCAGCAGTCTTGAAATTGCCAAACTTTTGAAGCGTGATCACCAAACAATCAAGTGTTTCTTGGCAATTAGCCAACAGGGTCGCAAGAAGCGTGTTGGGCAAAAAAGGCGCAAAATAACTGCCCATGAATTGAGGGCATCTTGGCAGCTTCGCGCTTGATTTTCATTTGCCATATTTCAGAGCTGCAACGTTAGTGGAGTAACAAAAAGCACAAGGTGTGCAATACTCAGGGACATGGCCAAGGTAAGGAAGGCTGAAAAATGACCACCTTTGAACAAGAAACATAAGTTAAAACGTCAGGACGGGGCCAAGAAATATCTTAAGACTGACTTTCCAAAGGTTTTATGGACTGATGAAATGAGTGACTATTGATGGGCCAGATGGATGGGCCAGAGGCTGGATCCGTAAAGGGCAGAGAGCTCCACTCCGACTCAGACGCCAACAAGGTGGAAATAGGGTACTGGTATGGGCTGGTATCATCAAAGATGAACTGGTGGGACCTTTTCGTGTTGAGGATGGAGTGAAGCTCAACTCCCAGACCTACTGCCAGTTTCTGGAAGACAACTTCTTCAAGCAGTGGTACAGGAAGAAGTCGATATCGTTCAAGAAAAACATGATTTTCATGCAGGACAATGCTCCATCACATGCCTCCATCTACTCCACAGCGTGGCTGGCCAGTAAAGGTCTCTAAGAAGAAAAAATGACATGACCCCCTTGTTCACCTAATCTGAACCCCATAGAGAACCTGTGGTCCCTCATAAAATGTGAGATCTACAGGGAGGGAAAACTGTACACCTCTCGGAACAGTATCTGGGAGGCTGTGGTGGGTTTGAGAACATAGTTGTTGATCAATAATAAAAATAATTATCTAAAATACAACTTGCCTAATAATTCTGCACACAGTGTATTTATTTATCTTATCCAGTATCCTGCATATTGGTGATCTCCATATACAGTGCCTACAAGTAGTATTCAACCCCCTGCAGATTTAGCAGGTTTACACATTTGGAATTAACTTGGCATTGTGACATTTGGCCTGTAGATCAGCCTGGAAGTGTGAAATGCACTGCAGCAAAAAAGAATGTTATTTCTTTGTTTATTTATTTTTAAAATTGGGAAAAGTTTTTTCAGAGGGTCATTTATTATTCAACCCCTCAACCCACCAGAATTCTGTTTGGTTCCCCTAAAGTATTAAGAAGTAGTTCAGGCACAAAGAACAATGATCTTCACATGTTTGGATTAATTATCTCTTTTTCCAGCCTTTTCTGACTATTTAAGACCCTCCCCAAACTTGTGAACAGCACTCAAACATGGTCAACATGGGAAAGACAAAGGAGCATTCCAAGGCCATCAGAGACGAGATCGTGGAGGGTCACAAGGCTGGCAAGGGGTACAAAACCCTTTCCAAGGAGTTGGGCCTACCTGTCTCCACTGTTGGGAGCATCATCCGGAAGTGGAAGGCTTATGGAACTACTGTTAGCCTTCCACGGCCTGGACAGCCTTTGAAAGTTTCCTCCCGTGCCGAGGCCAGGCTTGTCCGAAGAGTCAAGGCTAACCCAAGGACAACAAGGAAGGAGCTCCGGGAAGATCTCATGGCAGTGGGGACATTGGTTTCAGTCAATACCATAAGTAACGTACTCCACCGCAATGGTCTCCGTTCCAGACGAGCCCGTAAGGTACCTTTACTTTCAAAGCGTCATGTCAAGGCTCGTCTACAGTTTGTCATGATCACTTGGAGGACTCTGAGACTGACTGGTTCAAGGTTCTCTGGTCTGATGAGACCAAGATCGAGATCTTTGGTGCCAAACCACACACGTGACGTTTGGAGACTGGATGGCACTGCATACGACCCCAAGAATACCATCCCTACAGTCAAGCATGGTGGTGGCAGCATCATGCTGTGGAGCTGTTTCTCAGCCAAGGGGCCTGGCCATCTGGTCCGCATCCATGGGAAGATGGATAGCACGGCCTACCTTGAGATTTTGGCCAAGAACCTCCGCTCCTCCATCAAGGATCTTAAGATGGGTCGTCATTTCATCTTCCAACAAGACAACGACCCAAAGCACACAGCCAAGAAAACCAAGGCCTGGTTCAAGAGGCAAAAAATCAAGGTGTTGCAGTGGCCTAGTCAGTCTCCTGACCTTAACCCAATTGAAAACTTGTGGAAGGAGCTCAAGATTAAAGTCCACATGAGACACCCAAAGAACCTAGATGACTTGGAGAAGATCTGCATGGAGGAGTGGGCCAAGATAACTCCAGAGACCTGTGCCGGCCTGATCAGGTCTTATAAAAGACGATTATTAGCTGTAATTGCAAACAAAGGTTATTCCACAAAATATTAAACCTAGGGGTTGAATAATAATTGACCCACACTTTTATGTTTAAAATTTATAAAAATTTAACTGAGCAACAAAACTTTTTGGTTTGTAAGATTTATGCATCTGTTAATAAATCCTGCTCTTGTTTGAAGTTTGAAGGCTCTAACTTATTTGCATCTTATTAAACCTGCTAAATCTGCAGGGGGTTGAATACTACTTTTAGGCACTGTATCATATGTGTTTTTCTATCTATATACTTATAAAGTGCAATTTGTTGTGAGCGATTAGCGTAGCAGATATTTATTATTAACTTTCAAGCTCTCTTTCACAGATTTTTTTTCACACAGGTCTGTACATCTGCTTTGCTACTTTTCTCACATACTCACAATCTTTCTTTTTGGGGTGCTAGTGTAAATTTTTTTTTTTTACTTGTTGGGGTTGTTTGACTATGATTTTCACTACCGCTAGCATCATCGATGTTTGTTTGCGAGATGGAGGGATGTATTCTTTTCTTTTAGGAATTGCACCTCTATTGTTGTGAAAATTGCTTATATTGAATCTTTTTTTTATTGTTTTACTTGGAAATATTGTGTATTAGTGCTAGAGAATACTTCCTCTGGTTCTGACAGATCACTCTGAGTAATCACTATTGGATTTTTTTTACTACTTCTCTTGTCTCGTATATTCCGTATTTTGTGGTTTATAAGATGCATTGGCTTAGAAGACGCACCCCAGATTTTGAGGAGAAAAATAGGAAAAAAATATTTTTTTAATAAAATGGTGGTGCTTACAATCCAGGCATCTTATTGCTCACCGGGGGTGGTTGCTGCGGTGAAGCGGGGTCCCAGGGTCGCTGCTAAAGGACAAAAGCGTGGCGCTGCGGGTGTTCGGTAGTGCGGGGGCTCAGTCGACATTTTGTGAAAGCCCAGAGCCCCGCACTGTTTGCTATGTGGTGGACTCCAGGAAAATGACTGCCAGGGTGGCGCATGTGCAGATGGAGATCTTGGCACTGAGATCTCATCTCCCGAGATCTTGGTGCCGAGATCTCCATCTGCGCCACATCTGCGGCCATTTTCCTGAAGACATCGCATAGAGGCAGGCGCGGATGGCGATCTCTGCTTTCCTCCATCTGCGCCGAGTAAGAAGCCGGACCCCGGAAGAAGAATGGCGGCTGCCATATGCCACCGCAGGGCTACTGCTCGCCGCTGTACCACCACGGCAGTACCACAGCAACACTCCCAGCCCCGGGCATTACAGAATGTTTGAAGACACAAAAAAGCACAGTGAGGTCAAAAATACTCTGTTGTAAAAAAATCACAGTAATAAGCAAGTGCTAGTCAAAAGATGTAAAGAAAACAGGGTATTTAGTTGATACGTTTTTTTGCAAAAAAATGTATACTAAGCTGCTCCACCAAATCGCCAAGGTATACCCTTATAGAGCAGTCCTAACTAATGTATGCAATCCCTATCTGATGTATTTAAAACCTGATTATCTGTATAGTACCTGTATAAGCAGGGTTCAGAGAGAAAAAAATATACATTTGCATTTAAGCTGTTCCATCCTGCATGTCCACATGTATATTTTTTTCTCTCTGAACCCTGCTTATACAGGTACTATACAGATAATCAGGTTTTAAATACATCAGATAGGGATTGCATACATTAGTTAGGACTGCTCTATAAGGGTATACCTTGGCGATTTGGTGGAGCAGCTTAGTATACATTTTTTTGCAAAAAAACGTATCAACTAAATACCCTGTTTTCTTTACATCTTTTGACTAGCACTTGCTTATTACTGTGATTTTTTTACAACAGAGTATTTTTGACCTCACTGTGCTTTTTTGTGTCTTCAAGTTTTCTGGTGGTGTGAACAGGTTCCTACAGACTTGTTCAGTGTGCAAGTGGCCCATGTGTTTCTGGTTCTCTATTACAGAATGTTGTAGATAAGCCCCTAATGGCAGTGGCCACAGCTTATATGCAAAATATGAGGTGACAGATTCCCTTTAAAAATTTTGAAAAAGTTTGGGTGCCATCTACTGAAAGCACTAACAATAAGAAGTCTTCCTCAAAGTATGTAAACAGAAGACGGGTTAGGAACGCCTCTATATACAACTTGGATGTATTTTAATTAATTAAATAAAGGTTAAGTCTTAAGGCTTGTTAGAGAAGGATCCAATATTGGGTTCTCCCCTTTTTATTTAAATGTAATTGACAGTGTCATTAAGAGGCTAAAAGGGCAGCAATCAGTTCGCACATAATATAGCTGGCATCTGCCCTGTGTGGAGCAGGCTCTGATTCTGAGCTGGCTCCAAAGTCCCTGTGGAGCTCCATGATGGCTGTATCCATTAGAGGGGTTAACAAAAGGTCATTTTCTGATGATACTTTCCCTTTGTTTTCTACAGCTTATCATTTCGTTTTGTTTTCTACAGCTTATCTTTTAGTTGAACTCAGGGTATGTTCACGCTGGCCGTTTTTGCTGCTTTTTTTTTTTTTTTTTTTTTTTTGCAGCAAAACCCGATTTCTTGGCAAGAAAGAAGCTGCGGGGAAAAGGCAGCTTCTTAAACGTTTAAGTGCACTTTTGGTGCGTTTTGGTGTGTTTTTTGGCTTAACGTGTGTCTTGGTCCATGCTAATGTCCATGACTTTTCTGCAGCAAAACGGCTGCAAATAATGATACCTGAGTTTTTGCTGCATTTTTTTTCAACACCCATTCAAGCCAATGGTTGAAAAACGCTGCAAAGCACAAAATACTGATGACAAAAAAACAATGCGTGTGCATGGGATTTCTGAAATCTCATAAGCTTTGCTGGTACTGTAAAAAGCAGCTGAAAGCTAGCATAAAAAAAGCAGCAAAAACATCCAGTGAATACATACCCAAAGGGTTTGGGTGCATTTAATTGGACATGCCTAATACTCATATGACCTTTGACTATACCTAATCGTATAACTGAATTCAAGTGTCTCTCCATATACTGCGGGTATTTTACACCAGTCATGTTTTACGTAATCAAGGCACACACTATGGAGCCATCTCTTCGGTGCCTTGATGACCGATCAAGTAGAAGAACCCAATATAGGCTGCATGTAGGGTGTTGTGTCTGCAGCAATGGATAAAAACTGCTTGCAATTACGGCTGGTTCACAATTCAGAATGATGGTGGGAAGAGGCAGATGTCTCCTGATTTCTGCTCTTCATGCAACTTCAGTGATTTAAAAAAAAAAGTGTCAATAGACTTGTAAGGAAAACAGAAAACTGGGGTCCTGCAAACTTGGCAGTCCTGTCTTTTGCGGTTAATTTGTTTCATAGCGTGCATCTCTTTGATGGAATGTTAATGTCAGCAGCTCTTTTATTTACAGACCAAGGAAAAAGGGAGTAGTCATTAACACTCTACTGCTCCCCCATTCATGTGTAATTGACTGTTTCAAAAGAGCACAGGTCCATCAGCTATTGTGCGCATTACAATTACATTTTCCATATTGAATTCCCCCCTTTCCTCGTCCATTCTGACACTCTACTACCTTTTTGTGGAAGGGGGTCAGAGCCAATGCCAGACACAGTAAATGATGCATTTCAGATATAAATACTTTATCGTTCTGACAGCTACATCTGACATGAGATGAGAAACAATACACTTGAAAGTCTCGTACATGTGTTCCATAAGACATACGGATCCCAAAAGTGAAGTATGTTTTTATATAACGACAGAGGAATCATATAACTGTTTGAGTCCTTCCGCTCATATAAAGTGGTATAGGGTGCTACCACTTTTGTTTGGCTGATGGTAAGCTATGGGACTGTTACGCTGCCATCTGTATAAAAAAACTTATGTAATAGTATATAACCATATGAAGTAGATGAGAAACGGTACCTCCAACATTTTGTTTTGGACCAGTCAGTAGAAATGAATATTCAACTGTATTCATAACATGATTAATAAGAAATAAAAACAGGGAGCTGCCTGCAACGGATCTTGGTTATTTGTTCAAGTGTATTCAGCGCAGTAGAACAGTCCTCAGTCAACTATTACAGAAGCCGCCCTCCTCCTCCCATCGAAATTTTTATTCTATTGAATATATTGCAGTTGTCATCCTACATAGCACTGTGTACTTAAAATTGCTCATTTCTACCCAGCTAATTCTTCCTTTTTCCATTAGGTTTGTGAATTCACATGATTAAAAACTGACAAGCTGAATCCTTCTAAGCTCTATGTAGAAACAGGAGGTCAATTTTCCCTGCAGGAGTCAAGAGTCACTGCAAAAGTCCTTGGCAAGGAGATGAGGGAGCAGCTGGATAAAGAGTTGAAGATGGGAATTATAAATGCAGGGACACTAGACTGCCTGTTTCTACAAAGAGCAGAGAAAAGAGAAAAAATATCTGAATAGAAAGGTAAAAAAAAACCTCAATGTACTGAAAAACAGAAAAATTTTTTCCAAGTGCAGTGAAATTGGGCAAAAAAACACAATTCCGCAATTGCTTTTTTGGGTTTTGTTTTTTGCAGCATTCATTGTGCTGTAAAAATTGGCCTGCAATCATGATTGTACAATTCCGTTCCATCACAGCAATGACAACAAATTCTTTAATTTTTTTCTTTTTAATTTTTTTTTTTTAGTTTTTATGAACTTGCGCTTGCAATAGTCCAAACACATATATTCTATATTGCAGTCTACAGTAAAGACATTCTCCTATGAAGCCCCCCCCACAGGGTGGGGCTTTGCAGGAGAATCAAGATGGCTGCGGCAGGGGGTCTTTATCTGTCCCCCACGTTCGTGTCTTAAGAAAGATAGTAGTAGCCAGTCACCGCGTACATCCATGATCGCGCCATTTAAATGCTGCTGGCATCGATGGATGGCGGCATTTAAGTGGTGAAACTCCAAGATTTGGCGCTGTACTTACAGGTAGATGCCAGCTATGTGACAAGCATTATAGGGAACTGCTACATCACGAATACAATCAGTGAATCAGGGAATGGTCTTCATGGGAAAAAAAAGCTAAACCAGTGGAACAGCTTTAATATACTTATTTTATTCCTTGGCAATAAAAAAATAAATAAATTCACAAACTAAGAATCCTAAGAAATGTGTTGCAGACAATGAAAGTGTGTGTGTGTGTGTGTGTGTGTGTGTGTGTGTGTGTGTGTACTACGTGGAAGCAGCTGTACCCACCATGGAAAGCCGTGCTTGAAGAACTGATGACCATGCTGTGTGCTTCACAAATTCCCATGATAGCGGTTGAAGTTAATTGTACGGGGAAGTTTATTTTAGATGAGATCTAATTTGATTTGTGTTATTTCTTTGGCAGGAATGTGCTGATTCCTTGATTACTAATTAGAATGAAGCATTACAATTTGTCATCCAAATCGCCCTCTCTTGTACACCTAACATTTCTCTGCGCGCATCGACCCTGTTTGTTTTCAAAGTTAATCAACCTACATTTGTTAATTGTTAATTTGTACTAATTGATTTTTATACTTTTAAGATGCTTGACCAAAGGCCTTTTGGTTGCTTTAATTTGTTTTGGTTTCATAGGTGGTCTGCTCTTGTGCTGTAATTACTGCTAATTATACACTTAATTAGTAACTTATCATGTAATGCTGTAAAACCCTGCGTTTTAGGTGTCCAGTACAGTAAAAATTTATTTTCACAATCTGTTTGGGAACTTAGGATTTTACATGGATCAAACAAATTAGAATAGGGGTCTAAAACATGAATTTTGAATTAATCTTAAGTAGCTTGTTCCCATTCAATTACGTTTTTATCCTGGCTGCAATATTATAAGATAAAAACTGTTAAAAAAAAATCCCTGCCACTGCTCCTGGTGTATGGCATGGACTTCGACCTGACATCACTTAGCCCAAAAGTCAATCATTGATCTCTGCGGCGCTGGAAGGAGCATTTCATCTATGCGGTCAGTGACGACTGCGCTGCAGCCAATGTCAGACACGAGGAGCAGTAGTGGAGACTTGTCAGTGCACCCAGGGAAGGCGGTTAAGGCACGTTTTTTGTTCGAGTTCTTGGTTTTGTAGGTTTTTATTATTATATTTTTAAACAAACTGCAGGCAGGGTAGAAAATGAATTAAAGGGTCACACCCCTTTATGTGTTTTGTAGTTTGCTGTATCTTGGAGATTGTTTTCCTGTTTCTAAATGCGCATACACATTTCGCATTGCCCTGCAGTAGTGGACTCAGCCTGTGGACAAGAGAGGTTCTGTTTCTTGACAAGTCTAGACCTTTTTCTAATGAAATGAGATACAAAATTACAGTGGCTGTCATATGAAGATGGAAATCTCCACATATTGATGGTTTATATCATTGGTCCAAAAATTGAGCAGCATTTAGGCTTCTTTCACACTTCAGTTGTTTGGCGTCAGTCTGCTCCGACATAGT